>NC_044033.1:125414026-126641183 GCF_901765095.1 Microcaecilia unicolor
CTACCACAGGCCACTTTTTTATTTTATTTTTATCAATTTCACAATTTTAAACAAGAATAAACTTGATTCAGAAAAGATAAGTACATAAGTACATAAGTACATAAGTAGTGCCATACTGGGAAAGACCAAAGGTCCATCTAGCCCAGCATCCTGTCACCGACAGTGGCCAATCCAGGTCAAGGGCACCTGGCACGCTCCCCAAACGTAAAAACATTCCAGACAAGTTATACCTAAAAAGTAATATTGAACATCATATTACTTAATAATTACTTTTTTTTTTACAAGCAACTATTTATACTATTATCTATTCTCTAGTCCACTATTAAGAAGAGAGGACAAGGTACAATTCCATGAAATATTGTTATAACATTTTAAATGAAAATTAGAAGCGAAACACGGACCAAATTATTATATTACGGAGTAGGAGAAGATATTGCTATAGGCTGCAAAACTGGAGTTACAACAGTCTTCGAGTCCAAGTCCAAGAAAGGTATTAAATGCGTAGGATCATAGGAAACATATTTCACTGAGTTAAGTTTTAATACACAATTACAAGGAAAATTCAACCAAAATAAACCACCTAATTGTACCACCTGAGGGCGGAGTTTGAGGAAAAGTTGACGCAATTTTTGGGTTGCTCTAGCAATATCTGGAAAAATTCTAATTTTACAATTCAGAAAGAGCTCTTCTCTTTGACAGAAGAATTGTCTCAATATCCAGTCTCTATCTGGTTGTAATACAAAAGTCACAATCAAGGTAGCTGGTTTAATAACATTATCATCTTCAAGAATTTGTGTTAAATTTAGTGTCAAATGTAACTTCGGCTTCTTTAGAAATTAGTTGATTAGTATTCTTCCTTTTATATAATGACAAATAATATATTTTAGAGACCGGAGGATAAGCCTGTTCTGGAATTTTCAATATCTCTGATAGATACTTTTTGAAAATTATAAGAGGAGCAACAGCTGGTACTTTCGGAAAATTTATTAATCTTAATTTTTTAGATCTCTGTTGATTCTTCATATTCTCCATCTTATATTTCAATATCAAATTTTCTTTAATCAAATTTACTTGAGTTTGTTGGAGCGACTGAATATTAATAACATTAGAGTCCATCTGTTTTTAAGCTAAGTTATCCTTTTTCACGAGTAAATTATACAGCTTTGTCAAAATGGTCAGATTGTTCGAACACTAAAGCTCCTGACGTGTACGTTGCAATGAGAATAGTCACACCTCTGGTGGTTGCCAAAAAAAGTGAATAAACAAGAGCAAGATTAGAAAGATTAGAATATCACCACTACAGAGGAGGGAGGTAGGGTAAGTTGATGATTACAACTATCGCAAAACAGGGGCATGCACAATTTACCCCTAGCGATTTTATGAGACTTCCCTACTAAGAAAAGTACTATCTACAAAACATTCACGCACTTGTTCTACCTGTTCGAGTGAGGTACCCCTCCTTTTAGGCATAGGTAAGTAGGAAAATTTCCTTACGAATCAAAGAGTGAAGGTTAGGAGCGGGGCTGCTTGACCGTTTTCGCTTCATGCCGCCATCTTGTCACAGGCCACTTGGATGTCCTGCGGTAAACATTTTTAGGCGTGCTTGGTCCGCATTAGTGCTTAGTGTGCCATAATAAAAGGGTCTCTGTGTCTATATAAAATAGGGTGCAAATGGGTGCTTTGAGATTATTTTTTGTAGCTGTCCAATTTATTTATTTATTTATTTGTAATGTAAACGTTTATTAAGTATTCAAACAATAATTCAGGTCATATAAACTATAAGAATAGGAATATCCTCAATAAAGAGCAAAACAACCTAGCATCAATTAGCAGTATATTCTTATAATAAATGAAGCCCTCCCAGCATGATTTTTTAAATCCTTATTTGTTAGAAATAAAAGGGAATGCACTTTTTCTTAGGATATTCATTCTTCAGCTGCCATTCAGTTACTAGTTGATGAATCTCAGAGAGGAACTAAGGTTTCCAACTGCAAAGAGTATTATCACTGCACAAGATTTACTTAAATCCAGAGAAGTGAGAACAGTGCAATTAGCGGAGGTGTTAGAAAACTAATTTTTTTAAATTATTTATTTCTACAATTTCAGAAAATAAACAAGACAATTACATCTTGAAAAAAAAGTTCCCAATAATAACAAATACAGGGATCCTTTTACTAAGCTGCAGTAAAGCGTGGCCTGTGGTAGCCTGGGCATGTGTTTTTGGCACGTGCTGGACCATTTTTTACCGTAGCTGGGAAAAAAAGAGTTTTCAAAATGGGGTAGCAAATGGCTGTGCTCTAAAATTAAAAGTAGCATGCGGCTATTTACTGCCTGAGCCCTTACTGCCATCCATTGACCTAGCGGTAAGGGCTTACACACTACACACACAGTACTGAAGCAGCGCATGCCAATGTGGGTGCGCTACTGATTACCACCGGGAACGCCCCCCTGCGGTAGAAAATAGAAAATATTTTCTACCATGGGAAACAGCGCACGCCAACTTCGAAATTACTGCCAGGTGGGCGTGCTACCTGGGTGGTAGTGTCAATTTGGTGCACACTACAGGCGCGGTAACCCTAAAGCCTCTTTGTAAAAGGGCCCCACAATGTGTAAATGAAGGGAAAGTAAATTTTCTCAATCACATATAGCGGAAATAAAGGGACTCTTACACCACATCCATTCGGAGATCTAAGAACAGAAAAAAATGTCAGAGAGTAGGTAACATCAGGAAATTATAAATAAGTGAAACAGACTGCTAACCCCTGTCTATAACAAAATTACAACTTCCCAAATGGTTTGGATAACCTATTCAGATACCAGTGTTGCTAATGTACAGCTGTGCATAAAAGATTTCAATTGTGCTGGATCAAAAAAAACAAACGTCTCTTCAGAAAACCTTAACTGCTTATTTCTCTTCAGCAACTATGAACATTATTAATTTTATGTCTTGCAAATGTTTAGCGCCTTATCAACAAATTATTCAGCAATAGTGTTGCTTTAAAGGTCATTGCCACAGGCCATTCTAAATGGTTATTCAGGATTCTTAGTGGAAAACACAAGCATTATTTCATTACAGAACCTGCAGTATTGCTTTGGGTTCTCATCTTGAATTAATGAATTGCCTAATCTCTAAGGTGCATATACAGATTGAAGGACAATTTAATACTGCAAGTCTCTCTGCTGCTCTGTGTACTTTGTGGTCTGGGTCTATTTAATGATGTTTGCTTTGTTTGAATAGCACAACACGAAAAGCTGACTTCCAGGTTAAGATTTTTGATCACAAACCCCAAACGCAAATTTCAGCTTTGTAAAACAAATGGTGTACTTGCTGGAAAGTGAGGGCCCGATATTCAAAAACAGCCAAGCTCCTAAATTTGTGCTTTATTTTCAACAAAACTTAGGTTCATAAGTTGACAGATGAAAATCATCTTAATTTAAAAGATTAAATGTTATGCCTAGAAATGTAGACCTGCCATTCATTTGCCTAGATTTATGAGGCTAATTTATGAGCCTACCCCCTCCCCCCCCCATCTCCCTATATAATAATTGGTCAATCTGCGTCCCTGGATGGCTGGCTGGCTGGCTGGGTTCGTAACCGTATGCTAATGAGCTTACGTCAGCTCACCTCCAGTGTTCCCTTCCCTCTCAGTGTCCCGCCCTCAAGGAAAGACGAAATTATGTCAGAGGGCAGGGCACTGAGAGGGAAGGCAAGGGAAGGCTGGAGGCAATGTGAGCTGAGCCTTCTGTCGCTTCGACCTCAGGTATGGAGGGGAGGATCGCTGGACATGGATGGGAGGGGAGGGAAGGACAGGGCAGGGGAGAATCGCTGGACGGGGAGGGGAGGGGAGGGGAGAGAGACGAGAAAACACTTAGATGACAGCCTTCCTAGGGCCCGTTTCATTTGTTCCAAAACAGGCTTTTTTGCTTGTTCTATATATCAGACTAGATTCTATACATGATACCTAAAAAAAAGTGGCACTGAAACAAAATACGAAATGAAATATACCTAGGCGTTTTCTATAAAGTATGCCTAAATTTAGGCGTACTTTATAGAATAAGCTTAAATTTCCGGGTGATTTATAGAATAAGCAGAGCGTCCGTCCATATGACTAAATTTAGTCGCGGGCAGTTACGCCAAGTAAAACTTGGTTTAAATGCTGATGACTAAATTACGCATGGACCGGGTGTATTCTAGAGTTTAGAAACACCCATGACCCGCCCATTCCACGCCTATGGCCATGCCTCCTTTTCAACTATGCGCATCACGTTATAGAATATGTTTAGACAGTTCTGCATGTAAATTATAATGCCAATTAGTGTCCATAATTGATTGTTAAGTAGCAATAATCAGGACTGATTGGCTTATTAAAACTAACTAAGTTCCGTGTGCAAATCCAGAATATGGAAACATAACTTCTAGTGATAGTTGGTATCATTTTGGAGATACGCTGCAAGAGCTACAGGGGTGGAAGTATGTGATGGGAGCTGAGAGGTTGTAATCAGGGGGAATGTGATTTGGGGTGGGTGAATGGCACTGTAGCTCCTTTAAGCTTTGACCCTAAGCAATAGACCTTGGCTTTGAGGCCCAATGTTCCTGGGCCGTTGGAATAATGCTGTTTGTGAGGTAGCTCACAATTAGAGTTATTCATTTACCACTGGAGTCAGCAATCTACTGTACTGAGCTACCACAGGTTGCTGACTCCCATGGTAAATCAAAATGCAGTAAACGCACATCTTTTACTGCAGTTTGATAACGTCTCTTTTTGGTAGCCCATGTTGATAACCCACCACCACCACCAGTGCTTTTAATCGGTCCAGAAATTTGCAGGAGTAATTCAGGAAGCAGTTGTGCTTGCCCATCTAGTGACTCCAACCACCTTCACAATCGAAAATATAGAGTTTTCTAGCTTGTCTGCTTAATTGGCTGTCTTTGGATGTCCAGTTTTGTAAATCTTGTCATCTGTGTGTAAGTATTGGCATTTACATCTGTAAGAAGTTAAATAAGCTTCAAAAGCCTGAATGATGCTTCCCTTTTTTTTGTCCCTTTGTAAAATGACTATCTTTACTGTATGTGCTTTAAACTGCATATGTACTTCCTACATGTTTACACATACAGTGAAGCCTTGATTGTTTGACATAAATGGGACCAATCCATTGTCCAATAAGTGAAAGTCAGTTAATATGGAAAACAATGGTAACCCCTCAAACAATGGAAAATCAGGGTGCTGGGTCACAACAGTGCTGTTTTGCTATAAAAATAGGTTCCTGGGTTTGAAACAAATTGTTTTAGGTGTGGAACTTCTCTCTGTGCTATGCTGAAAAAAGGAAAGAGACACAATGATGTTACTTGTGGGGTTTGTCAGCTGTACTGGATGGTTGGATTAGTGAAGGTCAGATAATCGAGACTGTACTGTATTTACCAAAGTCTCCATGTTCAGCAAGCTTAAGGTACTTGGGAAATTATTCATGTCCAGACTTGGATGTCCCTTTTCTAGCCTAGATGATCTATTCAAAATCAGGCTTCATGAGGGCAATTTTCAACATGCTTTCCACCATGTGGGTCTAAGTAAGCATGTTGTTGAGCAACATATGTATTTTTATCGACATTTAGCAGGGTGCAAGGTTAGGTAAAAACTCAAAGAAGTTGCCCTCGTAGTTTGTAACTCTATCTTTCTTCAAAATGCTGAAGTAACATACTGTGTTGTAGACCTGTATTTAATAAGAAATTGTATCTATCTGTGTGCTCCCATAAAACAGTAGCATCCAACTTTTTTCCTTCTTATTTTTTTTTGTCAGAGTCCTCAAATGATTCCAAAGACACACAAGTGGAAGATCAAATAGATCATTTAATGAATGACCAGGACCAAGCTGAGGGTAAGGTTTGCTTTGAAATCACTTAACTCTGACAATGGAAACTTTCAGGCTATGCGAGGATTCTCACCTTACATGTCCAACAGTTCAAAGTGACGTATAGTACACGTACTGCTAAGCAAACTTGCTAAATTGCCATTGGAAGCTTCCTTTGTACTTCATCAAATAAAACAAACATGTGCCATTCGATTTTTGCACTGAAGCAGACAGGAAAACTGGTTCCAGATAAACTATTTCAGTCATCTTGATCTGGGTCAGAGCACAGCATTACACTTCACTTATCAGAAGCCCACAGCAGTGGTTTCATCTCCTTATTTAACTTCAATGTCAAGTGTACATACATGGTTTCTGAACAGCTGCTTGTCTATGCTTCAGTGACTGCAAAGAATTACTTAACAGTGGTAGCCACAGTGCTGAGAGTGACGATGAATTTATCATGGCCGCCATATTCTATTCAGGGTCAGTATGCTAACTACGAAGACTGCACACGAATTGGCCCTCCATGTGGCTCGGTTTGATACCTTCGTATTTAGTACAGATCCCCGCAGCTAACATAATGCATTTGTAAAGAAGATGAGAGTTGTGAACACAGGTCACAAGTTGCAAAATGATTGCTCAAGTCTCCTGCTTTCAGATGCAATCTAAAATTAACAAAAGTGCAAATTAATGCAAAAGACAATTAGCTTTCCTTTGTTCATTAGTACACTGTAGAACTGACTTCTCACATCAGGTTTCTGAGCTGTGCTCACTCACGGTTTCCTCCAAGCTATTTTGAGAACATCAGCATTTTACAAAAACAGGAAATATGATTGCTCACATTGCAATATGTGAACCATACTTGCAGTTTTCTAGCAATACAGTGCTGAACAGGAAGGAAATGTATAAGGCAATTAAGGGAACCGCTGCCTTTAGATGTTTAGTTAGACAGCCTTCTAAGCAATTTTATTTTGGAGTCTCTATTCATTTTCTTTTATTTATTTGATAACAGGGCTGGGTATTGTCATTTAGAGGTAATATTATAAAGGCTTTTCACCAATACCTGTCTTTATATGCACGTAAAAGGCCTCTTATAATGTTACTCCTGCTTGGAATTATATGCTGTGTCAAATAGGCGTGTATTTTTATTAGATTCTTGATATACCACCTTTCTGTGGTACAAACGCAGAAGTATGTTACATACAGGTACTGTCTCTGTCCCAAGATGGCTCATAATGTAGGTTTTGTACCTGGAGCTTTCTAGCCCCTTCCTGTCTTTTTTGAAATTTAAAGCCCTACTATTTCCACTGTGCTTTTCCATCTGCTTAAGCTTGATTTTTTTTTCTTTCTTAGGGGCCCTTTTACTAAGGCACGCCAAAAAATGGCACATGTTTTGGACGCGCACAGGTCCATTTTTCAGTGCACCTGGAGAAAAGGCCTTTTTTTGTGGCTGAAAATTTTGTGCGGCAAAATTAAAATCAGCACGTGTCCATTGTGTACCTGGAGGGTTAACTGACTTCCCAAAATCAAAACCAGCACGCGTCCAGTATTCCTATGGGCACCTACGCGGTTAACATGCACTAATTTTGTGCACGCAATAAAAACACTAGCGCACCTTAGTAAACAGGGCCCTATCCCCTGGATTCTATATATGGGATCTAGATTCCATGCGGAGATATGCGTGTAACTTAATTGGCATAACAAGGTAATCAGCATTTTTAACAGCACTTAACAAGCAATAATGAGCACTAATTGACAATAATTGCAATTTATGCACAGAAATCACTAAGTGAACTGCGCCTAAATTGCAAAGCACACAGTTCAAAATAAATGCATGCAGCTTAAAAGGGGCATATTTCATGGATGTTCCAAAATTTTCATGTGTAATTACAGAATATAGGTCAGTGCGCCTAAAACTACACGCATGGATTTACACTAGGTTTTAATTGGTGTAATGGATGCACATAGATTTAGGCACTATGTTATTGACTAAAGCATGTGTTATACATCATGCCTGCCAATACCACAGCTGAATTTACTGCCACCTCAAGAGTGGTAGTCTCTTGTTGGGAGAGGAGATTGGGGTCAGAGTTGGGGAAGGAGTGGGGATGTGGAAAAAGATATATCCTCTTATGTGGGTCCTGGCTAAATATCGTCCGGAACCTGCTTAAGCTCTGACAGCCAAGACATGTCCAGTCAGACCCGGCTATTCAATGCCAGTACCCAGACATGACCTGGCAGTGACTATCCAGATATAATTTAACCAGTGATAATCACCATATAAAACAGGCAGACTGCCGCCAATTGAATATTGACTGCAAAGTTCCCAGAAGGTGACAGAGACAGCATATAGGTCTCATGATGGAAAGGGAGTGAGAGTGAGACATTGCTCCCAATCACTTTCTTGGTTCTAGGTTAGGTTCTGATAGCACTCCAGATGATGACTGAATTTCAGTGGATGCATTTTTGTTACACTTGTGACTGTGCCTTCTAGTCTTTAAATTGTTTCCACCAGGAAATAAAATGTCTTTCAAACTGATTTGCCACCTACATATAGCAATCTTTAGGTCACAGCAAATTGCTTAGCAATCTCTCCTTCATATAATGCTTGTGTGATGTTTTAGTGAAAATACATCTACTATATGCCCATCTTGCAGTATTATTCCAAATCTTCTCTGTGTTAACAGGCACCCAGCATGATTTCCTCAAGGACGAAATGAAAACTCAGACAGATTCACAATGTTCCTTCATGGAAGTAGAAGGTAACCAATAAGAGAAAAGCATGAAGTGTGGCATTTAATCTTTCAGCTTTATTAAGCTACAATAACTTGATTCTTTAAAAATAAATGACCCTGTTGTTTGGCTTTGTTACTTCCACATATGATCTTATTTGTAGTTCTGATTTTTTTTATTTAATATATTTTATTTCTGTCACACTTTTTTTTTTAAATAAAGGGTATGCAGTTTTTGTTACGGCTAAGGCTCATGTTGTTAAAAATATGCTTGCTTGAATATACTTTTCATTTCTTTGAGTTATATTCATACTTGATGTAAGTGTTGAGGTTTTCATACAGCACTGTAGCATCCCAATTTAGTCAGGTTAGTACTGGAACAATAGCCAGCACACATAGGACAACTACATTAGGGCCAACACCCTTTAAAGAAATTCAGACTTCAGAGAGTTAATGTTTCCTGTTGTTCTTCGAGACTCCCAGACTGCCTTCCCCTATTGTCAGATTGATTCCCTGGACCAATGGGACCCAAAACAGAGATGTGAGAAGGAAACACGGTTTTATTACTCTCTTTCTACTATTGTTATTTCTTCTGGTGCCAGGAGTGTGAGATGAAGGAAGGTAATGGTTAGGAGAAGGGAATGGCGCAAGCAAGGGAAAGATAGAAGGGTAGCATGGAACACATGGACAAGTAAAGTGGAGGGCAAGAGATGAAAAGTGATTGGAAATGTGTATCAGAGGAGCTATGACAGAGAGCATGGGGGAGGTAAGAAACAAAGAAGGTGATGTTGGTATTGGAGATGTGTGTTTCACTGCACCACTGAGGGGGTTGCTGGTGTATGTTAAAGAATTTTAAGGGGGTAGGGTAACTGAACACTGTTTTCACGGTTAGACAAATGTTTTGTTACTTACGCCATTCTCAGGTTCTGCTACTGTTTCCTCACACATCTGCAATGCAGTAGTGAAAGTCCATGTGCTTGAGTCACACTTTGAGGGGCATAATCGAAAGGGGCGCCCAAGTTTTCCTGAGGACGTCCTCGCAGGATGTCCCGGCGAAGGGGCGGGGAAACCCGTATTATCGAAACAAGATGGGCGTCCATCTCTCATTTCGATAATATGGTCGGGGACGCCCAAATCGTGAAATTTAGGTCAACCTTAGAGGTGGTCATCCCCAATTTTCGGCGATAATGCAAACCGAGGACGCCCATCTCAGAAACGACTAAATCCATGCCCTTTGGTCATGGGAGGAGCCAGCATTCATAGTGAACTGGTCCCCCTGACATGCCAGGACACCAACCGAGCACCCTATGAGGCATTGCAGTGGACTTCAGAAATTGCTCCCAGGTGCATAGCTCCCTTACCTTGTGTGCTGAGCCCCCCCAAACCTACTCCCCACAACTGTACACCACTAACATAGCCCTAAGGGGTGAAGGGGGAACCTACATGTGGGTACAGTGGGTTTCTGGTGGGTTTTGAAGGGCTCACATTTACCACCACAAGTGTAACAGGTGGGGGGGGGGGGGTGATGGGCCTGGGTCCGCCTGCCTGAAATGCACTGCAGTACCCACTAAAACTGCTCCAGGGACCTGCATACTGTTGTCATGGAGCTGGGTATGATATTTGAGGCTGGCATAGAGGCTGGAAAAAATAATTTTAAAATGTTTTGGAGGGTGGGAGGGGGTTAGTGAACACTGGGGGAGTAAGGGGAGGTCATCCCCAATTCCCTCCGGTGGTCATCTAGTCATTTAGGGCACATTTTTGTGGCTTGGTCATAAGAAAAAAGGACCAGGTAAAGTCGTCCAAGTGTTCATCAGGGACGCCCTTCTTTTTTCCATTATCGGTCGAGGACGCCCATGTGTTAGGCACGCCCCTGTCCCATCTTCTCTACACCTCCGACACGCCCCCATGAACTTTGGTCATCCCCGCGGCAGAAACCAGTTGAAGACGCCCAAAATCAGCTTTCAATTATGCTGATTTGGGCCACCCTGTGAGGACGCCTATCTTCTGATTTGTGTTGAAAGATGTACGTCCTTCTCTTTCGAAAATAAGCCTGTTTGTCTTGTGTTGGCTTCAGAAGGAAATTAGAAAGTGCTTTGCTTTGGAAATGGGTAGATTTAATATATAAAAATTTGATAAATAAATGAGTCTCTCTTACATTAGTCCTGGAGTAATAGGTTTTGAGTGAGGTTTGGAGGGCTCAGCAGACAAGGTAAGGGAGCAATGGTGAGATGCGTACCTGGGAGTATTTATTTGAAGTCCACTGCAGTGCCTCCTAGGCTGCCTCATTGCTTTTCTGGGATGTCTGGGGAACCAGTCTGCTAAAATGTTCTGGCAGCTCCTACATCCCAATGTCTTGATCGTCTACGTTTTTCAATTGGACATTTATTTTTTCAAAAATGGTCCAAAAAAAAAAGGTACAAAGCACAAAACCTTGTTCGAAATGGTATTTAAAAAAATGTTGGATGTTTTTCTTTGTTTGAAAATGATCTTCTTTCCTATTAAGATTTCGGATTTTTTGTGCAAAATGTCCAAAGTCAGACTTAAACATCATATCGAAAATGCCTCTCCATGTTGATAACTTCCCCCTTAGTGTGAAACAATATCAGAAACATAGCAGTGGAGATAGCTAATTAGGAGAAACTTAAAAACAAATAAAAAAAAAAACTAATAGTGTCAATAATTAAATAAAAAGCAACCTTGCGAAAGGGAACTTGGTTGTGTTGTTAATTGGATTATCTAAAACATTTTTCCTACTATTGCTTTATAAATTTACTTATTTAGTTATTTTTGGTGCTATAGTTTTACCTCCATCAAACTTCTCACATGTGTAACCATTTCACTCATTAGGCCCGACAATCACTATACTAAGCATATTTCAAAGACATTTAAGTTTCTAAATCCTGATCTTTATTTCTCAAATGTTCTTAGAGTCTGATTCTGACCAAGGAGAGACTGCAAAATGTGAAAAACCTGCAATTCTTCCTCTCAAAGAGAAAGGAAAAGGTACGATTTCTTCAGATTAGATTTAAATAGAACGGACACAAGAAATCCGTGCATTATTCAATAGCTTTTGAAATGATGTTCGTACTTGGAAAACCTAGATGCTCGCTGCCAAATTTTGTCATGTTGAAGAAATTACTTAGAGATGATATCTTTTGATTTATTACCCTGACACTATTAGCTTCGTTTTACTGCATTGGCGTCTGCCTCTGCGGTGCATTTGTAAGCCACATTGACCCTGACACTGTTGGGAAACTGTGGGGGTACAAATGAGATAAATAATGGGGATTTTATTTAGGGACCCTTTTACTAAGCTGCATAGGCACCTACCCACACCCAACGCATGTCAGTTTTGGGTTACAGCCCGGCTACCGTGTGGTCCTTGCGGTAATTTCATTTTTGACGCGCGTTCGCTAGGCGTGCCGGAAAATATTTTTATTTTCTGGCACGTAGGCAGTAATCGGATGGTAATCGTCATTCTACGCACGTAGACCATTACCGCCCGGTTACCGCATCTGCCTCCCTTTCTGTGAAAACTATTTTCTGACATTGCTCCTAAGTCCTCCAAAGACTAATACAAAGATGTTATAGCATAGGGCAGTGGTTCCCAAACCTGGTCCTTGAGGCACCCCAACCAGTCAGGTTTTCAGGATATCCACAATGAATGTTCATGAGAGAGATGCGCATGCAGTGTAGGCAGTGCATGTAAATCTCTCTCATGAATATCCATTATGGGTATCCTCAAAACCTGACTGGTGGGGTTGCCTTCAGGACCAAGTTTGGGAACCACTGGTATAGAGTCTGGCAAATCTTGGGTGCCAGGTTGTCATGAAACCTAGAAATTACACAGTGGTCGCCGGGATCTCATGTCCCACTATTTTGTTTAATTTTGTATTGCTGCCACTGCCACAGAAACTGGGTCTTTTCTATAGTCTGCACCGTGTGGCTCTCAATGAGTTTGAGTATGTGGTGCAAGACTTCCTGCCCTGATTTCATGAGACCATTACAGAAGTTCCAGCACAGAGTGGCTCAAACGTAATTGAAGCCGCATGTTGCAGACTGCAGATGTGCCCCAGTTTGTTTGCTGACAGCAGCACATGTAATCAACAACGTGAAGGGGAGCTGCTGGCTTCTGCTAATGCTGTGCAATTGCGCATTGTGGGGCCCTTTTACTAAGCCGCGTAAGCATCTACGTGTGCCCAACACATGCCAAAATGGAGTTACCGCATGGCTACCATGTAGCCCTTACGGTAATTTCATTTTTGGTACATGTCCGCTACGTGCGCCCGAAAAATATTTTTTATTTTCTGGCACGCGTCAGCTACGCACGCTAAGTGGCGTTTGGCGAGCGTAGGTCATTACCACCCAGACTTTACCGCTAGGTCAACGGCTGGCGGTAAGGTCTCAGACCCAAAATGGACGTGCAGCAATTTTCAGTTTGCCGCACGTCCATTTTCATCAAAAATTTTAAAAAGGCATTTTTTGCAGGTGCGCTGAAAAATGATTCTGCGTGCGCCCAAAACACGCATCTACACTACCGCAGGCCATTTTTCAGTGCACCTTAGTAAAAGGACCCCTGAGTGACTCATTTAATAAGCTTTCTCTTTGTAAAGACACAGACTCTAAAGTGGCTGCAGTAGACTTCAGAGGGATAATTCTACTCCCTATTCTTCAACTTCAGTGAGGATAAATGAGGGAAGGGGGCCTTTCCTGTACTTGCCTTTATGTGGCAACTGACTATCCATTTATTCCGCACCTGGATTAGCTTGCTACACATAGACCAGTTCCTCATTTCTTATTCTACTGTGTATATAATCTGCCTTCAGTTTAACCACTATCTCTTTATCCCATCTATACAATCGCAACTATAGTTGCCCCCTCAGCAATCTATTAAAATGTTTCATTGTATTGTACAAACAGTGCTACCATCATATATCTATGTTATCTGAATGTTCTTCCATGTTATATATTATGGTATTATTTGTATTCTGCTGAAAGTTATATTATATGATTGTTACAGTGCTGTTAAATGCTTATATTTCTGAGACTGTATCATATTAGTCCTATTACTGGGATTCAATTTGCATCTCCAGGTATACCTCATTGATTATATTTATGCTTATATTTGGTTATTTTACTATTGCTATGCTGTTAACAAAATTATAAATTTTATGTCAAGCAGAACTTACTGTATACCGCTTAGCTAAATCTTTTCATAAAGGTGGCTACTAAATCCCAATAAATAAATATAGGGAATGAGAGCTGTGAGAGAAGACTACAGGCAAAGAAAAAGTGAAATTCTATAAGAGAAAGGGAGCTTTGTAAGAGAGAGAGAGGGAGAGAGAGACAGATTAGTAGTAGTAGTAGTAAAGCAGTAGATGATGGCAGATAAAATCTCTTTGTATCAGGTGTTCAGCGCTGCGTGCATCTGGTAGCACTATATAAATGCTAATAATAATAATAAAGTGAATTGATTTTTTCCAAAAAGATGTGTAGATGTGCAACTGCACAAAATTCCTTAAGTAGTCTTCTCATGCTGCACCTTAGGCTCTACACAACCCACCACAAAGATAGGAGGAGAGTCAAGAAGTCATGCCACTGCCACCTGTAGGTTGCTCAGAACTCAGTCTGATAGAGTCCATTCTGTTGATGCCACTCCCTGTTGATCTGAGATGGTTCCAAACTTGTGGGTGGCACAAAAATAGAGGATGTTCGGAAGTGGACTTCATTACAAGAACAGGAAAGAGACTTTCAGAAAGCCTCGGAGATCAGTACTGCAGCTGCTGCTGTTCATAAGAAGCATTGGAGAGGCTGGAATGGAAGATATATAATATAGATGACACTAAAGCTATGTTCCTTAATTTATGTCACCAATTAATTTTTTTGCTCCTACTCATTGGCTCCCTTTGCCCCACCATATTATCTACAAGATTTTACGTTTGGCCTATAAAACCTATCTGTCTGGTGAGTCCTTCTCCCAGGGACGTCCAAATTGGCATAATCAAAACCCGATTTAGGACATCTTCAACTGCACTCCATCGCAAGGACGGCCAAAGTTCAAGGGGGCATGTCGGAGGCGTCGCGAAGGCGGGACTTGGGCGTGCCCAACACTTGGACGTCCTTGATCCATAATCGAAAAAAACAAGGACGTCCCTGACAAACACTTGGACGTTTTCACCCGGACCTGTTTTTTCTTACAACTAAGGCACAAAAAGGTGCCCGTAATGACCAGATGACCACCAGAGAGAATCGGGGATTCCCCCCTTACTCCCCCAGTGGTCACTAACCCCCACCCACCCTCAAAAACATCTTTCAAAATATGTCGTGCCATCCTCTATGCCAGCCTCAGATGTCATACTCAGCTCCATGACAGCGCATGCAGGTCCCTGGAGCAGTTTTAGTGGGTACTGCAGTGCACTTCAGACAGGCGGACCCAGGCCCATACCCCTGTTACATTTGTGGAGGAAACAGCCAGCTCTCCAAAACCCACCACAAACCCACTGTACCCATATATAGGTGCCCCCCTTCACCTGTAAGGGCTATGGTAGTGGTATACAGTTGTGGGTAGTGGGTTTTAGGAGGCTCAGCACACAAGGTAAGGGAGCTATATTCCTGGGAGCAATTTATGAAGTCCACTGCAGTGCCCCCTAGGGTGCCCGGTTGTTGTCCTGGCATTTCAGGGGGACCAGTGCACTACAAATGCTGGCTCCTCCCATAACCAAATGGCTTGCCTTTGGCTGTTTTTGACATGAACGTCTTTGGTTTCGAAAAAGTCAACCTGTGCATGTCTTGTTCATGTCCCAGATGGCACTATTACGTTCACCCGCTTTTCTAAGATTAGTCTGACTTCAACTAGACTACAAGCTTTTGACTATTTGGTGCCCCATTTTTGCAACACGAGTCCATTAGAGTTTAGAGAAGAATCTAATTATCTACAATTTCATTTTTGTATTAAATTCACATATTTTATTGAAAAGATTTATAAGAGAAAAATAACAAAGAAGAAAACATACAAAAACATTACAAAACTAATTACCATGAAAAACCATGATGCCAAGGTGTGGAAAATATGAAGTGCCTCCTACTTCAAGGGTGGTACCTGCACTTAGAATTATACTCATAAACATCCTATGAATACAAATCCAAACTAGTATCTAGAATTATGTATTGGATCCTAGTAGTAATTGAATAGGTTTCTAGATTTTAGCAACAGTATGCATTCTCTTAGAAAAATAGGCAGCCTTACATTCATACTTATAAATTATCAAAACTGTATGCCACCAGAAACACTTATTTAACATATCAGCATTTTCCAATTTACATGTTATCATTTGGTTAGTTAAAGCAATCAATAGATCAGCCAGTCAGCAGTTTCATTTGTCAAAGTTGCTAGTGAGAACTAAAGATCTAAACATTACAGTCTTAACAGAAATAGTTTCTGAAATATGAATCTATGTTGAACATCCACCCAATTCATCCTAAAATGCTAGTATCAAAAAGCATTTGACCCTGACTCATAACACAATGTCGACAATCTTTATATTTCACTAGTCCAGTGGTTCCCAAACGTTTTTTAGTTAACGGCACCCTTCGTGTCCGAGCAGTTTTTCATGTCACCCCCCCTCCTCCCTGCCACACCGATCTTCCCCCCTGCCACACAGGTCTCCGCCCCCCCCCCCACCAGCCACACAGGTCTCAATCTTTTTCTCTGCATAAATATAACAGTGCTAGGTTGTCCTTATAACCAGCCCCTCCAAATGACACACTGATTACGATTTATAACAAATTACTACTCTACCTATAAAAGTTATTCCGTTATTATACTTCCTCTTTGTACATCTGTATGCTGCACAAGCCAGCATGTTTAAAAATGTAGGTGAGATTAAATAAAATATGCTACCAACAATAAAGCCTCCTTGGCAGTCACCTCTGCGAGCCCGATGGTCATTTGTTCCATGTTCCCCATGGCCACGACAAAAAGAAAAAAGCAAGCGCAGGGTCGCAGTAGCCTTCAGGCATCAGCATGGGCTGTCAGCTCTGCTGGTCCTCTGATCCCACTGACGTCAACTTCCAATTCCAGAGGCAGAGGACCGGCAGAACTGACAGCACATGCTTAAAAGCTGCTGCAGCCCTGCGCTTGTTTTTTTTTTTGTTGTTGTTGTTCTGCCATTGCTGTCTGCAGTAGCAGTTCAGGCAGGATGGAGATCGGGATTTGTCATGGCACCCCAGAGAGTTCACTGCAGTGCACTAGGGTGCGGCGGCGCACATTTTGGGAAACACTGCACTGGTCCCATTCTATATTTATTTATTTATACAATCTTATATCCCACAATTATCCAAAAACAAATTTCAGTTCAATGTGGCTTACAGTTACAAGTGGGATTACAATGTGATGCTCAATTACGTGCGTTGGGGAACAATTAATGGTTTACGGGATTAATCATAAGCTTTCTTAAATAGATGTGTTTTTAGTTCTTTCCTAAAGTGGAGATAGTTGTTGATGTTTCTTATGGCCTGGGGGGATTGAGTTCCAGCATTATATAATCTGGCAGATGCCCATAGTGCTCTGTGTACCAGAACAAGATAAGGAGTTAATTAAGCTAGCAGACAAGTGATGGCCAATTAACCTGTTTCTAAAACTCATTCCAGTTTTTGTCTGTTCCCTCCCAACTGACATCCACTTTCTATATTTTGTGTAGTCCTTTTTCGCTCTGAAAATTGTGGGGCTGCAACATCTCATAGAAGTGATAGATTTGTATGCACTACCTACATGGTATTCAAATCTATCTTATTTTTATTTTTTTTCTGTTACATTTGTACCCCGCGCTTTCCCACTCATGGCAGGCTCAATGCGGCTTACATATTTGATATGGATAGCCTGAAAATCTGACTGGCTGGGTGTGCCCCTAGGACTGAGTTGAGAACCACTGCCATAGGGAACCAGTGATGAAATATTTGATGTACCCCTTTCAAGATATTATTCATATTTATATACATAACTTGTTCACAATCTTTATTGAATAGGGTCCCTATGTATTTTGATTGTAGTGGGAATTATTTAAATATAGGTGCACCTAATCACTTTGTACAAAATGTTCAACGGCACTGTCTGATTTGTCTAAATATGGTAACTTGAAAAGGAGGAAAATAGGGCTGCTACTTTAGGTTGGTTAGGTATCCAAAATTTAGGATCAGACAAAGATATTAGTAAATCATCAGTGTAAGCTAACAGTTTGTATTCACACACCTTGAAATACTGTAATTACCTCTTGCCAGTTGGCAGTTAACAAAGGTTGTAGTTCTAGATTAAATAATAGGAGCAACATGGGACAACTCTGCTTAGTACCTCAAGTGAGTGCGATGTCTATAGAGAGTTGATTGTTGACTTTAAATCTGGAAACAGGCTTGGTATATAACACCTGTATCCATCTTACAAAGCTTTCTCCCATACCAAATTATTTTAACACCTATATAACATTTGGCCATTCTACTATATCAAACATTTTTTTTCTATGTCCAAGGAAACTGCAGTAGAAGGTTGTCAGACCATATTTGCCACATAAATCAAATCTAGAAAGATTCAAACATTATCTCCATTAAATCTACTTTTCATGAAATCCACTTGGTTGTGTTGGATAAGCATACTGATTACAATCTCTAATCTATTAGCTAACACGTTGGCTAAAATTTCACAATCCAGATATAAGAGAGAGGTAAAATGGCAATTTTACACTCTACTTGGATCCCAGTTGGGTTTAGGTAATATCAGAATTTGAATAAATGCTTTTGATGATGGACAGTCTTCTGTGCCTTTGCTGCTTTTTGATCTACCTTCTTCTGCTTTCATTCTGGATTTTGTAGATCAACTGCCTTGCTGTTTCCTGGGATCAAATGGCCTATCTAGTGTGCCCATCTACTATCCCTTCATGTCCCTTAGAGATCCTATAAACTTCACATTCCTATGCACCAGAGCCTGGAAAACACTACCGAAATACCTAAAATGCGAAAACAACTATCTAAAATTTCGAAAACTCCTGAAAGTCTACTTCTCCAAGAAATTGTTCTTTGACGAAACCATATAGCCGAGTATAACACCGGCTTATACACCTCAGTCTAGAAGCACTGACAGAATCTGAACATTGCCTATGCTTGATCTTAAACTGCTCTGTAATACTTCCAATATAATCCTAAACTGCTCTGTAATACTTCCTTTATAATCTTGCCCATATTTGAACCTAAAGGGCTTAGTAATACTTCCAATACAGTCCTATATGCTCTGTTACACTTCCAATATAATCTTAACTGTAAGCCACATCCTATGCCCCCTCATTCCAGAGCTTCATTGCAGTTGAAAGAGACTTGCCTCCTGTGCATTTGTGCCATGGAGGTATTTAAATGTGGCATTTATATCTCCTCTCTCCTGCATTTTCTTCCAAAGTATACTTAGTCTGTATCCATATGTTTTATGATGAGGACTTACACCTGATGAAACCTGGTGTAAATGCTGGTGCACAAGTTGGGCACATAACCTTGGTATTTTATAACACTGGGCTTACATTTTTGGAATACCCCATAACCCACCATGCCCCTCCCATAGCCATGCCCACTTATGAGTTGTGCACAAGACAATTTAGGCACATAGGGCCAGATTCTATATATGGCACTTAAAACATCCACGCAGAAAACATTTCCGCCTAAGCATATTCTATAAGCAGCACTTAGATTTAGACGCAGTATATAGAATATGCTTAGTTGATATCCCAGTGCCTAAAACTACGCACCTCCATTTACACAAATGAAAATGTGGAATAAATCCTGGCATGTAGATTGAGGCGCAAATGGCCATATTCTATAACTAAGTGCATACATTTTGGAATGCCCACGAAATGCCCATTTTTCCACCCATAACCACACCCCTTTTTGTTTATACACTTTGGAAGTTATGCTCACTGCATTACAGAATATGTTTAGTGAGTTATGTACATAAATTCTAATTGCCAATTAGTGCTCATTATTGTTTGTTAAGTGCTGTTATCAATGCTATGGGCATTTCAGGACTGGAGCGTGGGCGTGGATGCCAGTTATGTGTGCAATTATAGAATATGGGGGTTTCATGTGTGCACCACATTTTCATTGGTGCAAATGGACGTGCCTACACATGACCCCTGCGCTTAAGCGCTATTCCATAAACCATGCCTAACTTTAGGTTCAGCTTATAGAATAGCACTTAAGTGGGTTTTTTGTGCTGATTTTGTAGGTGCAGTTTATAGAATTCACCCCCAACTGTGAATTCAATAATGGCTGTTTGTGCAGAACTGCTATTATACCTTTGTAGAACAGCATAAATCCACATTTATGTGCCTAACTTTAAGTGCAAGCACTTATGCTAGCTCAATGGCAGTCATATATGCTCTAGGCAGTTAGGTGCATAAATGCTAGCATTCTATAACCTTCCCATGCCCCTCCCAGGTCAATACCACCTTGAAGTTGCACACTGGAATTTGAGCTTGCAAAGTATAGAATACCGACAAAGGGCAATTATTCACGTAACTATCAATTAGTGCCAATTAGCACTGATTATAGCTAATAATTGTTAAGGCTAATTAGCATCTAATTAATCTTAAGTTACACACACGAATTACCTCGTTCTGTAAGTTGCATGCGCAAATTTGCATGGTAGTCAGAAATTTGGGCATTTAACTTTCTTGAAATAAGGATAAGTAGCTAACGGTTTGCAGGCAATACATAAAAATGTAAGAATACAATGTTCCTAAACAGAATCTCAAACATTGGCTTAGCTTTTCCTTGACTGTCCAGTGTGGTTGGCTGGCAGTCCAAGCACTGAGCAGCTTCCATGGGGGAATGCTCACTGCTTACTTATAAACATATCTGCTCAACAGGAGGACACACTTGCACACGCTTCAGAGAACATTAGAGGGAATCTTAGTAGTGAAAAAGCATGGGTACGCTGCATTATTGCATAAGACAGAGAGTTAGGAAGAAACTTAAAACTGTGTAAGAGAAAGAGACATTAATCTTAACCCATTCCCTATCCCTCATTGTTGTGGGAAATTTACTACTCTACCTAAAATGTCACTAACCCCTTATATACAGTAGCTGCATAAATCAGAGTGTAAAACCATTTCTAAATTCAATTTTCAGTGTCATAAAAATCTTTTCCAAACCACATTTTTCAAACTCTTAATTCCCATGTTAAAAATCTCTGTATTATGTAAATAATGTTTTAATTGTATAGAAATACAGGTCAGCGCTGTTATGGCCCTCTTTTATTAACCACAAAGATCAATTCTTATTCCAAATTAAATCTTAAAACCTGATCATAGTTGTAAATCCAGGTCAGTACTAACTACATCTTCCTAATTATAAACTCCTTTTGTCAGACACATTGACACTAGTTTAATTGCAAATGCATGTTGGAAGTATTGACATTTCCTTATTGCATAACCAGGTTAATAGCATCTGCACTCTTCATTTCTCATAACCAGCTTAATAGCATGTTTTTTCTATTTTTATTGTGAGTCTAAGTTGAGACTAATGGCACTCTTTTTATTGCAAGTCAGGTTAATAGTGCTGTGTTGTGTTTTATTACTCACAGTGTTAATGGGATTGATGTAGCCCTTGTTTCAAGTCCAGGTAAATGAGTTTGCAGTGCTCCAGTTGCAAATTCAGGTTACAGTTCTGTTAAATTCTAATTGCATTTTCTGCATTCATTATGTTAATATCGTCTTAACAGAGAAATAATTTACATTTTGTTATGTGCTTCATTACAAGCTGACTAGATAAAAGCATAATCTTTCACTTGCTCTCCCTCATGTTCCTTACTGACTTTCTCTGGGCCGGTATTTTGCTAGTGGGCTTCCTAACTTATGTGGCAAGTATGTGTATAAGTCACACCATACTTTCCCTTTCCAAATGATTTCAAATACCTTTACTTATTATGCCTTTTAGGATACACTAATTTTTTTTGTTTATTTTACATGCACACAAATGTATTTTATAAAGTAAATACATAAATTCAAACCTTACTCCTGGGAGGAACTCATTTGCTCAGCATGGTTAAATGTATGCATGTACAAGTAGTATGCTGGCAAAAAATAAAAACTCAGAATGGGATCAAAATAAATCTTTTACTGTTTAGTGTCTTTACCCACATTTAATTTCAAGCTAATAAAATAACACTTCAAAGTATTAGCACTTAAGGCATTCTCCCTCTAGATAGATAGATAGATAGATAGATAGATAGATAGATAGATAGATAGATAGTGGATTATCAGACTCTTGCAGACTTTCAAAATATTCTCCTTCTCAGAGCATTAGGCTATAATGTTCTTCACTGATCCTTTTTCCTTTTAAAAATCCATTTTCCTTTCAAATACCAAATCATTCATTATTCAAAAAGAATTCAATTTCTCATGTGCACAGATTCACTTTTAAAAGGAAGCTGTGGCAAAAAAACAGAAACCCAACGTGAATACATGTTTTGCTCAACTTGCTGTTTCAAGGGAATCACCCCTTCAACTTCAATTTTCAATGCTATAATCTGCAAACGACAATAATAATTTTAAAAAATACATTAATAAATACAATCCCCATGCTACTCTCCCTTAAAAAGTAGAAATATCCCACTTACTATAGCAGTCACATTGCTTCCATTCTTCCTTCAAGTTAGCCAAGATGTATATAGCTTTATTTCACAGTTTAAATACTATCCATGTGACCCAGTAAGCCAATCAGGATCTTAGCCAATCAGAGATCTCAAAATAAAATCTCCATGTTCATCTCAAATGGTGTCACAGAATTCAGCAAAAATATCCAGTGTTGTTCCTTGTAATTTAATATTGCTCATAAGTAGTATGCATATAAGTGTAGACACATGTACTCTGGGCAATTTTAAGAAAGATATTTCTGTATGTAGAATGCTGTTTTACCAATGGATGGAATCAAACAACAAGGAGTGGGAACTGGATCAGGCTGTTCAAGAACAGACTCAGGACAATGGAATGGAATTATTTAAGCTGACTCGACATGGAACCATGTTTCGGCACACTGCCTCAGGAGTCTTGAAACGTGTACTTGAAAATCACATTTATCGTTGATGATGCTTCTTGCGAAAAGAGCATGAACTGGTCTTTAGAAAGACCGTTGGTAAAAAAAAAAAAGTAATTGTTGAGTAGCACGGATAGCACACAGGTACCAATGTATCTATTTTATATAGGCAACATAAATGACTATGGGACCCTTGTACTAAAGTGTTTTGCAATATTTTGCCTGTTAGCACATGGTAACCCTGCAGTAAGGCCTTAGAAGAACTTTACTGAGTCGCGGTAGCGTTTTTAACTCACGGTAAAAATCAGCTGGGGGTAAATGCCAAGACACCCATAGGAATACAATGGGCATCTTGGCTTTTACCGCCAACTGATTTCTACCATGAGCTAAAAACGCTATTGCAGCTTAGTAAAAGACCTCCTAAGGCCTTACTGCATGGTTACAACGTGCTAACAGGCAAAATATTGCAAAACACTTTAGTACAAGGGTCCCTTGGAGGCATATTTTCAAAGCACTTTGGGAGGCTAAGTTCCATAGGTTTCTATGGAACTTTGGGAGGCTAAGTGCTTTGAAAATGAGCCTCATAGTCATTTATGTTGCCTATATAAAATAGATACATTGGTACCTGTGTGCTATCCATGCTACTCAACAATTACTTTTTTTTTTTACCAACGGTCTTTCTAAAGACCAGTTCATGCTCTTTTCGCAAGAAGCATCATCAACAATAAATGTGATTTTCAAGTACACATATCAAGACTCCTGAGGCAGTGTGCCGAAACATGGTCCCATGTCGAGTCAGCTTAAATAAACAGATAATGCAAAGTTAATACAGGAGCACCTAGCGCATCCTGAATAGGAGGTGATAAGTGCTCTGGCATTAATTTTTTGCAGGTACCACGCTCTAATGGGAACATTACCACACGACCTGCAAATATTTTTTAAACCCTATAAATGTGGCTTAGATAAGTGCCCCTTGGAGGCAGTCTTTTAATTTTTAGGGAATGGATTACATTTTACCATCTGGCCTACCAAGCAGTAGAATGGATAGGATTGATGTATCAATGTCAAGAAAAAAGCTGTAATTATACCCTTTTCTTATCCCCTATCTCTTCTATCTGGAAATCCAATTAGTCTGTCTTGGACATAGACAATAAAAACGTTACAGATTTTGTACTATGTATAAAAGTTCTAATTTCCATACTCTGGAAAGAAATAAGGAGAAAGAACTCTTCAGCTAGGAAGATGCCCGTGTGTCCTTTGTATTCACTGCTATTGCCCAAAGAAAAATTGATAAGACTGAGGACTTAGAGGCTCCCCATTACTGTGTTTCACTTTTAAAGAAAAAAACAAATCTACTATGTGAGTATGAAAAGTGTTCAAAGTAAATCCTGTATGACTCTGGGATCTCAAGAGTATGAATGCTAAAACGTAATTTGAGAGTTATTTATATTGCTTGGTAGGACAAAAGGAAAAATATCGGTGAAGTTAATAATGTACTGTACCATAGTAAGCATGCCCTGGAACAACCTAAGAACACTGGACTTTAGAAGCTAAAGTATTTACTGATAGGTAGTATAAAACAATCTGCTGTAGTTTAAAGAATTAATGTCCTATTTCAGTATATTTTAGTAGTTCGTTTTCTTGACATGTACAGTATTCATTTTTTTTCATCGGAGAAAAAAGGATCTAAGCTATTACAAGTCAGGGTGACTGTCTGATCCTGTTCCGCAACGCACCTTCTGACTTACCGGTCTGTGTCTTCGGGGTCCTGCACCTCTTTTGCCATTGGGAGGGGGGGCATGGACCACACCTTTCCAGAAGCTCTAACGCTCTGAAGCTGCAGCACTCCCTGCATTTCATCGCCAGCAAGAGCCTCCAGGTACTCTTCATTCTCTTTAGTTTAGGTCCACTGGCATGGGATTCCTAGATCCTCCAACTAAAGAAACTGCTTGTTATGATAGATGAGGTCAATTCACAGTGCTTATCGGTTAAAACTAATGGCCCTACATTTCAAAGTTGGGAGGGGGGAGGGATTCTGGTGTATTGGTTAAAACCAATAACTGGAACCCCTAATTATCTGCCAAAATGTATTCTGGTGTAAATGAAATTGCTGCAAGGCATATTGTTAAACCTTTCTCCTCTGTACTGAAATTAAGTAGGTAGGTGTCTCTGCTAAAAGTAAGCCTTGCTGGCAGGGCAGCTAAAAGTAGAATAAGTGGTCTACCTATTACTAAGGCAGCATCTTCCTGTCACCCTCATATGCACAACTCACTGAAAAGGACAGTGTAATATTCTTTTAGGCAACAGAAGAAACTTCAATTTCCTTTCATTATTCTTTTCTGCTGAAACATGCTTCTTGTAGTATAAGCATGGAAGAAACAGGTGGCGCGCAGTGTGCTCTGAATTTTAATTCTCTCCTTTCTTGCACTGGGAGGATTTACCTTTGATGTTCTTCTGTACAATCACAGGCAAACAAATAGAATCCTGCAGCTTACATGTTCTTAATATGCTTCATCTCATCTGTCTGGGTGATTAAAAAAGACACATTTTACCTATGAGAGTTTTTAGATTGATTGTGTTTGACTGCTTTCTTCAAGTGTTGATAACAATGGAATAGCAGTGGTGTCTAAGTGCATTAGTCCTTCAGAGGCTTCCTCAGCCGCTTTCATAAATAGTATTCGCATGGAGACTGTAAGATATACTATTTTAATATCTTCTTTGTGTTTTTATTTTTCTATTATGTTCTGATAATTAGGCTTAAATAGAATTCAAGTCCAATATAGAGTCTTAAGGGCTCTATTTAGCCAATTTCCTAAAGGCTTCTGAATGGTGACTAATAGAAGCAGAGTAGCAATATCATAGGATCAGGTATTCAAGAGGTATTTGCAAAAATATAAAACATTGAATCACACAAACGTAGAAGCTAATATTGAAGCTCCAATAACTCTCCACTTCATATACAGACATGCCCATAAACATATTCATCCAAACACATATGCATCTTTTATATACCCTATTACTTAAGTAACTTGTTCCTGCTTGAGTAGTAATACTGTAGACTATCAAAAGTATGAGCATATTCAAGACAATGTTTATTTTATTTTATTTCTTTATTAGGATTTATTTACTGCCTTTTGAAAGAATTCTCTCAAGACGGTGTATAGTAAGAATAAATCAAACATAAGTAACAGACAATTACAACAGTAAAAATATTCAAATAACAATACAAAGTATGGCATAGTATACTACTTACAATGTCAACACAATATGTAATAGAACATTTTAATTGAAAGTGTAGGGTTAAAGCAAAGATGAAACATATGGATAGATAAGAGAGTAAGAGGAGTTAGAAAATAAGGTGACTAATTTAAAGAAAGTTGCACATGAGGTCAGAGAGATGATTAAATGTGTTATCTCAGCTAGGGTAGGAATGGATAAACATGTCCTACTGCATGTCCTACTGCAGTATGTGCAACTTGTCACTCCTTATGTGTGTGTGTGAGCCTAAGAAGTTAGTTATGTCTTCCATTAAAGGCCTGGTTGAAGAGCCAAGCGTTCACCTGCTTCCTGAAGTACAGATAGTCTTGTGTTAAGAAGAACCTTTCAGGGAGTGCATTCCAGAGTGTGGGGGCTACTCCGGAGAAAGCTTGCTTGTGGGTATCACGTCGTGTAATGTCTTTTGGAGAAGGTGTGGTTAGGGATACACCTTGGGAGAACCTTAGTGTCCTTGGAGGTGTGTAGGTGGTCATCCTGTTCTTCAAGTATTCAGGGCCAGTTCATTTAAGGGGCTTGAAGATCAGACATAGAGTTTTAAATTTAGCCCTGTATTGTACTCATAGCCAATAAAGTTATTTTTTAATGGGGTGATGTGGTCACGTCACCTGCAGCCCTTCTATAAGTCTTGCTGCAGCATTCTGAATCAATTGGAGCTGGTGCAGACCCTTTGTAGTCAGACCATTGTAGAGTGCATTACAGTAATGCAGTCTGGCATGCAAAACTGGGATAAGATTTTCCTTCTTGATGTAAGGAGAGAGGCAGCATGCTTGTCGCAAATAGTAGAAGCAGCTCTTGAAGGCTGCTTGGATTTGGAGAAACAGAGTAAGTGTTGAATCTAACTGTATTTCAAGGTTCCTGACTAGTGATTTGAGGGAGAGTTTGTGTACAGGTAATCAGTTTATTCAGGGCTGTAGGTAAGTCAGGTCCAATGGGTATGAGTAGCTGCACATCATCTGCATAGATGTAGAACTGAGTGTCCATTGAATCAGCTCGGTTAGTGGCTTGAGGTAAGTATTGAACAGAATAGGTGACAGTATTGAACCTTATGGTACCCCACAGGTCAATGTCCATGATGGTGATGAGGTGCTGCCAATCATTATGGATTGTTGTCTGTCTGATAGCTAGGATCTGAACCATGCAAGTACTATTCCACTGATACCTGTTTCTGCCAGTCATGATAGCATGATCCACAATATCAAAAGCTACTGAGAAGTCTAGCAGTACTAACACCAAGGCAAATCCTTTGTCTTGGTTTCTCTGAAGATCATCTAGTAGGAATACGAGGACCATTTCTGTTCCATAACTGGGTCTGAATATCGTCTAGCCAATCTCTGAGTTGAACATAGACTGTTTGTTCTATAACTTTCCCTAGAAATGGGATGTTGTATACTGGCCGGTAACTTTCAAGTTTGTCATGGTCATGGTTGATTTTCTTTAGCAAAGGGTGAACCACTGCCCTTTTTAATGCTGTTGGTGGTTGCCATTTAGAAAGAGATGAGTTAACAATTTTAATGGCACCTTCTATGAGGCCCATATTTGCCTGCTGCACTATCTTTGATGGGCAAGGGTTGAGGGAGCAGGTAGTTGGTTGAAGATCTCTTAGGATTTTAACAAGGCTCTCCTCTGTTATTTGGTTAAAAGTGTCCTGTATGTGTCTGTCAGGAGGGGGTAAGTTTGTTCACTCCTGGTTAACTGATTGGAGGCTGGGTGGGATTGCCTGTAAATCCTGGTGGGGACTTCTAATTTTATTGGCAAAGTATGCAGCAGTGGCCAAGTACCTGGCAGAAACCCAATCAGTAGGACCATTCTATGCTACCAATCCCAGGGCAAGCAGTGGCTTCCCCCATGTCCATCTCAATGACAATAGACTTTTCCTCCAGGAACTTGTCCAAACCTTTTATTTATTTTATTTTATTTATTTATGTATCTATTTATTTGGATTTTGCAGTTCAGTTTTGACTGGGCAGGCTGGTTCTGTTGTGGTGATTGCAGTAGGCTGCTTACTATGCTGAACAGCTGCTTGGTTGAATTGTCAGCCTGTCAATGGATTGAGAGAAATATTGTTTTTTGGTTGCTGTTAAGGCTTGGTGATACTTGGTGATTCTTTGTCGGGTGCTTCCTACAGTTTAGCCTGTCTTCATCCAGGTGAGATTTCCGCCATCTCCTTTCCAGTTTCCGACCTTCATGTTTAAGGATCCGAAGTTCTGGAGAAACCCAAGGTGAGCGCAGTGGCATACCAAGGGGGGGGGGGCGGTCCGCCCCGGGATCACGCCGCTGGGGAGGGTGCCGCGCGCCGGTCAGCATCATTCGTTTTCATGCTCCCTCTGCCCCGGAACAGGAAGTAACCTGTTCCGGGGCAGAGGGAGCATGGAAACGAACGACGCTGACCGGCGCGTGGCACCCCCCCCACCCAGCGGCATGCACCCGGGGGGGGCTCTTTTGCTGGGGTGGGGGGTGTCCTTTCACCGGGGGGGGGGGGCGCTGCTCCCGGGGGGGGGGCGCATCAGCCCCTCTAGGAATGCCACTGGGTGAGCGTTTATCAGTGAGGCCTAAGACCTTTTTTAGTGGTGCCGTTTTCTCTAAGGTGTTGGTTAAGTGTGTATTCCAAATGTCAACCTGTTGTGACACTATAGTTGTCTTTTCATCCACATGTGGATAGTCCAAGGCCTCTAGGAAATTCTCAATGGTCAGCTTTTTTTGTCTCTGATCTCCTTCCAAAGTCTAGGAGCTGCCGTTTATTTCAGGTTGTTACTTAGGGAAAATATAATTTAAAAATGGTCTGACCATGATAGGGGTGTTAATGTTGTAGTAAGGGTTCCTCCAATTTGCTCCAAAGTGCACCGTGTTTGTTCTCTATCATGCAAGTTTTGAAAACTCTCGAGGTTTGACTAATATATAAATGTAAACAAGGGCAGAAAATTAAATATACTGGCACTTATGGTAGAATTTCAATTATAGTAACATAGTAAGTGTCCTGCACGGTCCATCCAGTTACATAGATACATAAGTATTGCCATAATGGGACAGACCAAAGGTCCATCAAGCCCACATCCTGTTTCCAACAGTGGCCAGTCCAGGTCACAAATACTTGGCAAGATCCCTAAAAAAGTATTTTCCCCATCCAATTTAATAATGGTCTATGGACTTTTCCTTTAGGAAGTCGTCCAAACCTTTTTAAAACTCTGCTAAGCTAACCACCTTTACCACATTTTCTGGCAACGAGTTCCAGAGTTGAATTACACGTTGAGTGAAGCAAACTTTTCTATAATTCGTTTTAAATTTATTACTTTGTAGCTTCATCGCATGCCCGCTAGTCCTAGTATTTTTGGAAAGCATAAACAGACGCTTCACATCTACCCGTTCCACTCCACTCATTATTTTATAGATCTGTATCATATCTCCCCTCAGCCGTCAATGCGGTGACCAGAATTGAACACAATATTCGAGGTGCGGTCACACCATGGATCGATACAAAGGCATTGTAACGTCCTCATTTTTGTTTTCCATTCCTTTCCTAATAATACCTAACATTCTATTTGCTTTCTTAGCCTCCACAGCACACTGAGTAGAAGGTTTCAACGTATCATCAACGACGACACCTAGATCCCTTTCTTTTTCGGTGACTCAAATGTGGAACCTTGCATGACGTAGCTATAATTCGGGTTCCTTTTTCCCACATGCATTACTTTGCACTTGCTCACATTAAACGTCATCTGCCATTTAGACACCCAGTCTCCCAGCCTCTTGTAATTTTTCACAATCCTCCCGCAATTTAACTACTTTGAATAACTTTGTGTTGTCAGCAAATTTAATTACCTCACTAGTTACCCCCATCTCTAGGTCATTTATAAATATGTTAAAAAGCAGTGGCCCCAGCACAGACCCCTGGGGAACCCCACTAACTACCCTTCTCCACTGAGAATACTGACCATTTAACTCTACTCTCAGTTTTCTATCTTTTAACCAGTTTTTAATCCATAGTAGGACACTACCTCCTATCCCATGACTCTCCAATTTCCTCTGGAGTCTTTCATGAGGTTCTTTGTCAAACGCCTTCTGAAAATCCAGATACACAATATTAACCGGCTCACCTTTATCCACATGTTTGTTCACCCCTTCAAAGAAATGTAATAGATTGGTGAGGCAAGATTTCCCTTCACTAAATCCATGTTGGCTTTGTCTCAGTAATCCATGCTTTTGAATATGCTCTGTAATTTTGTTCTTTATAATAGTCTCTACCATTTTGCCCGGCACCAACGTAAGATGCACCGGTCTATAATTTCCCGGATCTCCTCTGGAAACTTTTTTAAAAATTGATTTTACATTGGCCACCCTCCAATCTTCCAGTACCACGCTCGATTTTAAGGATAAATTACATATTACTAACAATGGCTCCGCAAGTTCATTTTTCAGTTCTATCAGTACTCTGGGATGAATACCATCTGGTCCAAGAGATTTGCTACTCTTCAGTTGAATCTGGCACTCTGAATAGGTTCCACTTCTTTTTGATTAAATACTGGTTTATTTATCTCTGTCTCTCCCTGCCAATTTTGGGGCACTGCCCACAGAAGTCTGCCCAGCATAGGTTCTACTTCCCAACTACTGGAATGTGTGAAAATCATGAAATTGTTGTGATGGTACAGATTGAACACTGTCCACACTTCCAATGGCCCATTTGATTCTTTTCCATCAAAGTCCATATATCTGACTTGCATAATAAATCATTCAAATTGGTATTTCTGTAATATGCCAACCATCTGTGAGGAAGAAAACCAAGAATGTACTGACAAAACATGCCAACATGGTAATTAAAATCTCCTAGTTGAGGAAGTTTCATGGAAATACTTTTAAAACAAATAGTAGGAAATATTTTTTCACTCAAGAGTAGTTAACCTTTGGAACTCTTTGCCGGAGAATGTGGTAACAGCAGTTAGTGTATCTGGGTTTTAAAAAAGTTTGGACAAATTCCTGGAGGAAAAGTCCATAGTCTGCTATTGAGACAGAAATGGGAAGCAACTGCTTGCCCTGGGATTTGTAGTATGGAGTGTTACCTCAATTTGGGTTTCTGCCAGGTACTTGTGACCTGGCTTGGCCACTGTTTGAAAAACAGGATACTGGGCTAGATGGACCACTGGTCTGACCCAGTATGGCTACTCTTATGTTCATATATTGTGTTATTAATATCTCTTCATTCTGTCCCAGTGGGTGGTAGTATACCTCCACCACCATTTTCCTGTCCATCACACATTGAATTTTTGTCTAATAGGATTACACACTGCATTTTGTTTCCTAAAGAATGTTTTCTTGTTTGAGACTATAAGAAAACAACAAGGCAAGTGTTCCACAAAATCCAATGTGGAGAACAAAGAGGAGTAGACCATATGAAAGACACACCGCTCAATGATCACTTAAGTCCCCTGGGGCCACCTAACCCAAATATTTAGCAACACTAAACTGGGATGTATAGCTGAATATCACCTCTGGCAACCCCCAAAAAGTGGGCAATCAGGGGCATTAAGGGACGGCATTAGGGAAGAGCCTGGCAATATTCAGTGCCATCACCCACATAGCTAATTTAGGATAGTTCAAAAGCTTATTTGGAAAATCTATAAAATCTGAAAAACAGATTACAAACAAATACATTATGAACATAAAAGCAATACAATAATAAAAACAAAACAAACTAAAAACATAAAAACCACCTGTACAATTCTGAAAAAGTCATCATCAACAACAAAATATTGCTTATACTCCATCCCAAAGACATTTATGCATTGTTACCATATTTGGTTCCTTTTTTTTAGTAATTTCAAATTAACAATGCATTTTATAAATACTTAATATCAGAAATCTTACTTACCATGCTTTCCTTAACAACCCAGTACTCTCTGCTCCTATTGAATAAATAACTTGTATAAGGAAGAAGATATACAGTTTTTCCCAAAAAACCACTAATCTCCACCCTACAAACCAAGCAATTTCTATTACCCTGCACAGATGTCTCTCAGCCATTATTACCTTTATTTCCCTCCTCAAAAGCTGTCCTAAATTTGGTCACTTAGCTATGCTGGTGCCAGCACTAAATATTGGTCAGCACCTGGCCCCTGATCCCCTTACAAAACTCCCTCCTTTCTTCCCCCCAGTTCGTCGTAATGAATAAGACCTCTCTCCCCCCTGGGCCTACTCTATCTCCAGTGGTCCATGGTGTCATTGGGGACAGGAGTGAAGGCCACTCACTCCTTCCCCATGCAGCTACTAAAAGAAAATGACTGCCACGACCTTTCATGGCAGCTCATGGTACTTTTTTAGTACTGCGAGGTTGCCACGTGAGGTCACAGCACCCATTTTATTTGTAGTGTCTGCAAGGGGCAAGAGTGAGTGGCCTTTGCTCCTGCCTTCAAATGACCCTATGGACATAAGGTAAGCCCGGGGGGGGGGGGGGCTACCTATACCGTAGGTGGAGGGTTAGGGGGTTGGGACCTCCTGTGGGGAGTGGAAGGGAGGGAGAGAGGTCATATTTATTGAGGCAAGCTGGGAAAAGAGAAGGAGAGGGCTTTGAAAATGGATCGGAGAGGCTTAGAAAAAGTTATGTGGGTCCCAGCCATTATTCAGCCAAGGCCTATATAAGCTCTGGCAGCCTGCCTGCTTGCCCACATTTAGCCCCCAGTATTCAGTACATGCCCGGACATGGCCCGTCACTGAAATTAGTGGCTAATTCAACCACTAACGGTGTTTAAAAAAACACTGACCGCCGCTGGCTGAATATTGGCCAGTCTTTATTGGCCATTTTCAACTTCCAGCTCTATACAAGGTCACCCGACATGGCCTTATTTCACCAAATGGATGCCTCATCTGGTATTAATCCACCCCTGAGACAGTCTTTGGCGAAACATGGTCATGTCAGGCGACCTTGTGTAGACTTGGGAGTTGAAAGTGGCAAATAAAGACTGTGTTTTTTTATATGGTCTGTTCCTCCTTTGTTTTCCTGTTTGACTCTATGCCATACTTAGCATATAGTACTATCCCATTCACTAATGTCATCCATCCTATCATTTTGATACAATTTGTAGCTTGATATCATGAGGCTCATTTTCAAAGCACTTAGCCTCCCAAAGTTCCATAGAAACCTATGGAACTTAGCCTCCCAAAGTGCTTTGAAAATATGCCTCATAGTGTCCCAGTGGTTGCCCTTCTTTCAGGTTTCTGAGATTCCTGTTTTGTCTACCTGTAGACAATTTAAATAATTTGTTTTTAAATACTCCTGGACTGCTTCAGTTGTTATCATAACTTCTTTACTGGGATATTCTAACTTCTATATTTTACAAGTATCTCATGAAATACTTTATTCCAAACCATGCACTCCACTGCACCTGTCAACGTCCCCCAAGTTCTTTAAAAGCTGCTTGGTTCCACCCTAGTTAAGGTGGACTCCATGATTTTAGAGAAGGCTCCCTCTTCTCCTGAATGTTGTCTAGTTCTTATCACACGATGTGATACCCACAAGCAAGCCTACTCCGGAGTAGCTCCGATCAGGTACCGCATACAGTTCAAGCTTCTCCTCCTAACCTACAAATGCACTCGATCTGCAGCCCCTCCCTACCTCTCTACCCTCAACTCCCCTTACGTTCCTACCCGTAACCTCCGCTCTCAAGACAAATCCCTCCTTTCAATACCCTTCTCCATCACCGCCAACTCCAGGCTCCGCCCTTTCTGCCTCACCTCATCCCATGCTTGGAATAATCTCCCTGAGCCCATACGCCAGGCCCCTTCCCTGCCCATCTTCAAATCCCTGCTAAAAGCTCATCTCTTCAATGTCGCCTTTGGCACCTAACCACTATTCAAGAAATCTAGACTACCCCAACTTGTCATTTCGTCCTTTAGATTGTAAGCTCCTTTGAGCAGGGACTGGCCCTTTTTGTTAAATTGTACAGCGCTGTGTAACCCTAGTAGCACTATAGAAATGTCAAGTGGTAGTAGTAGTAGTAGCTCCCACACTCTGGAATGCACTCTGTGACAGAACAGTGTATTTTAAGCCTGTGATAATTATTTTGATATTTTCCTACAATGTATTTCTCTAGTCTGGCCAGCAGGTGGTCCACGTTTATGCTTAAAGCTGTTACAGAGAACTGACCTTTCCTTCTTTAGTTAACACAGAGAAAGAGGAATTGCCTGCAGTGATGTAGCCAGCTATTTTCACATGGTGGTGTTCTGAGCTCTGATTGGCCTGGAGTTTGCGCCAGTTTTAGCCAGGAAGAAAAGAGAGTAGGATCTCTTTGCTGAGGCTCTGTGAACAGTTATATGTCCTGATCTTCCCAGGTACTACTTAGATAATATACAAATTTTTAGATAGTTTTATAATTTATCCATATTTCCGTTACCTGTTAATGTTCTGCTAATTGCACTTTTTTCTGTTTCACTGTTCCAAGTTCTGTGACAATAAACACTATTAGTTTGTTGACTGTGCTTGTCTGGACTGATAAGAATCCTGGTGCTTTGTGAATGGGGTTTGTGAGTGCTTTCTGGGAACTGTGGGACCACTGGGAGTGTGGCCTCCAGTAACCTAGAAATCACTGGGGATAATTTGAGAGCGGGAGACTTGCCCAGGGGTGGTTTTGACCTAGTCGGTGGGAGGAAGGTGCTAGTGTAGAGCACAAGCAGTAGGTTCAGGCTGACCTTTAGCTGTACTGCGGATAGACCCTCTAAGTGGCCACGGGGTAACCCCAGGCGGGTGGCTATGCATTTCATGACATACTCCCTGAAAGGATTTGTTTAACACAAGACTATCTCTACTTCAGGAAGGAGGTGAAAGCTTTGCTCTTCAACCAGGCCTTTAATGGAAGAAGTAACTAACTTGCTAGTCAGACACACGCATAAGGAGCAACACTGGCTACACATACTATAGCAGGACATGTTTATCCACTCCTACCCTAGCTAAGATAATATTCAAGCACTTTTCTGACCTCATTTGCAATTTTCTTTAAATTAGTAGCTTATTTTTTTTTTTTTACTCCTGTTACTGTATCTTATCTGTCTGTATATTCCATCTTTGCTTTTACCCTATGCAGGCTATTAAAATGTTTTATTACGTTTTGTGTTGACATTGTAATGTAGCATACTATGCCATACTTTGTACTGTCTGAATATTTTTACTGCTGTAATTGTCTATTGCTTATGTTTGACATTCATGCTGTACAGCACCTTGAGTGAATTCCTTCAAAAAGGCAGTAAATAAATCCTAATAAATTAAAAAAAAATTTTAAACCTTCCTCCCTGTGCCTTAATCTTCATTGAAACTCTTCAGTTCTGCCTTCTTCTTGGGTCCTGCAGCTTTCTGAGCCATTAGTAGGATTTTGTTCTCACTTTATAGTTAACTGTGTTTGACAGCCATGTTTTCTCCACTGATTCCTATGGTGCTTTAGTGAATAATTGTTGGAGAGACTGGGCTCATTTTCAAAGCACTTAGACTTACAAAATTACATAGGTTACTATTGGGCTCATTTTCGAAAAAGAAGGGTGCCCATCTTTCGACACAAATCGGGAGATGGGCGTCCTTCTCTCAGGGTCGTCCAAATCGGCATAATCGAAAGCCAATTTTGGGCGCCCTCAACTGCTTTCCGTCGCGGGGATGACCAAAGTTCCCGGGGGCATATTGGAAGAATAGCGAAGGCGGGACTGAGGCGTGCTTAACACATGGGTGTCCTGGGCCGATAATGGAAAAAATAAGGGCGTCCCTGACGAGCACTTAGCCGACTTGGTCCATTTTTTCTTGCGACCAAGCCTCAAAAAGGTGCCCGAACTGATCAGATGACCACCGGAGGGAATCAGGGATCACCTCCCCTTACTCACCCAGTGGTCACTAACCCCCTCCCACCCTAAAAAAAACTTAAAAAATAATTTTCGCCAGCCTCAATGCCAGCATCAAATGTCATACCCAGCTCCCTGACAGCAGTATGTAGGTCCCTGGAGCAGATTTAGGGGGTACTGCAGTGTACTTCAGGCAGGCGGACCCAGACCCATTCCCCCCCTACCTGTTACACTTGTGGTGGTAAATGTGAGCCCTTCAAAACCCACCAGAAACTCACTATACCCAAATGTTGGTGCTCCCCTTCACCCCTTAGGGCTATGTTAGTGTTGTAGAGTTGTGGGTAGTGGGTTTGGGGGGGGGGGTTGGTAAGGTAAGGGAGCTATGCACCTGGGAGCAATTTCTGAAGTCCACTGCAGTGCCCCCTAGAGTGCCCAGTTGGTGTCCTGGCATGTCAGGGGGACCAGTGCACTTTGAATGCTGGCTCCTCCCACGACCAAAGGGCTTGGATTTGGTCGTTTCTGAGATGGGCGTCCTCGGTTTCCATTATCACCAAAAACTGAGAACAACCATCTCTAAGGTCGACCTAAATGTTGAGATTTGGGCGTCCCCGACCGTATTATCGAAACAAAAGATGGACGCCCATCTTGTTTTGATAATACGGGTTTCCCTGCCCCTTCGTCGGGACATACTGCGAGGATGTCCTCAGGAAAACTTGGGCACCCCTTTTGATTATGTTCCTCCATGGGGCTCATTTTCAAAGCACTTAGATTTGCAAAGTTCTATAGGTTACTATGGAACTTTGTAAGTCTAAGTGCTTTGAAAATACGCCTCACCTATAAATAAAGAAGCACTGGCTGAAGCATGGACAAGTATCTTTGGGTTCTCAGTTCACATGGGTATTATAATACAAGTTTGTTTCATCTTTTTCGTTAGGACCTCTGTATTGTCAAAGCAATTCTCTCTGTCTGAAAAGGCATAATAAGGCTTACGTATGTATATTGTAATGGAGTCTGATAATGCATTCTATGCCTTAGAGCCAGCCTGGCTTTGAGTATTTTCATTATACACTCATAATTAACCTATTCACCACTTTTTGTCCTCCTGAGGCTGACCTTGGCAAAATTGGAATCACATTTTTATAATTTGGCTGACCCTCACAAATAGCTCTTCTTGTCTCTAAATGGATGAATCAAACTTTCTCTTTATTTAACTTTATATAGAAAGAAGTTGTTATAGTAGGAAACTATATTTCATTGAAAACTGATTTTTTTGGGTGAATACATCCTTTAGAAGATTTCCCTCTAAACAAGGAAATAATGTTTGTAATTATTCTTTTGACACAAAAACGTATCTAAAAATGCATTAATCATCTTCATCACACAAAGTCATGGTCTTTATAAAGATGGGGATAGTTTTACTCAGTGCATTTTTATTTGAGAAAAAGGCACTGGTACTCAAATGCCAGGCTACCCTCTGGGATGGGGTGATCACTGAGGGACCCACCCCACAATAGTCTGGCCCCCTGCAACCAAAGAATCTATGACAAGGCAGAATTGGTGTGTAGGGCCTGAGCTCTTTCATTAAAACTTGGGAACCATGGGTCAATTTTAGCAGACAATGGAAAAAATGCGGGTACTCAGTACCCCCAACTACCTCCTCAAAAAAAAAGCCCTGGTTTTACTAAACAGTAGTACAATCTGGGCTTAACGTGGGAGTTTTCTGTACATTAAACCCAGATTGAAAATGGCATTTTTAGGGCATTCACAGGTTATGCGCTAATGTTCCCATGAGCATGTGGTACCTGCAAAGAATTAACATGAGACCTCTTAATGGCTACTATTTAGGAGGCACTAACCCTGGGATTCCATATTAGCGTGCCTTAATTTCTGGATGGAAATTGAAGCATATTCTATAACAGTGCACTTAACTTAATTAATTAACTAGCTAATCAGTGCTGTCAATTGGATGTTAACCAATTAGCACCAATTAGCATTAATTAAGATGTATGCACACAACTCGCTAACACCCAAATTCTATAAATAAAGGTCCTACTAAAATAAAGTGGCCTAGTGGTTAGGGTGGTGGACTTTGGTCCTGGGGAACTGAGGAACTGAGTTCAATTCCCACTTCAGGCACAGGCAGCTCCTTGTGACTCTGGGCAAGTCACTTAACCCTCCATTGCCCCATGTAAGCCGCATTGAGCATGCCACGAGTGGGAAAGCAAGGGGTACTAATGTAACAAAAAAAAAGCGTTGTCTTGTTTTACAGACCACCAGGTAACTGGCAAGATTGCCAAACACACTTCATGGATTTTATATCGAATACCTGTGTATCTAACTCCAACCTACTCATAATTGGGGATAAAAACATACACCTAGAAGACCATAATGCAACCATTGTACGCGAATGCAAAGACTTCTTCCAGCTATGGGACCTTAGCTGGCCTAGCATGCAAGCCACCCACGCCAAAGGACACACAATTGACCTCATCACACACAAACTATCCTCAGACCTAAACCTTATACTATCAGAAACAAAATAGACAGAGATACCATGGTCAGATCACTATAAACTAAACCTCACCCTACAGTGGCAGAAAAAAGGTACGCACCTCAGGCAAGAACCAACAACCTACACTATGAGAGGCCAAATCGGCCCTATAACATTCTGGCAACAGTTCTACAATAATGAATGGACAGCACAAACAGAGTCCAAACACTATCTGCTAAACTGGGACAACAGATGCAGGAACACTCTAGACAAAATTGCACCATTACAAAAAAGGACTACACGAAGACAAAACTCAATACCTTGGTTCAACGAAGAACTGAAATCACTAAAAACACATGTTAGGAGACTTGAGCGAGCATGGGAAAAAAATGAAAGACGAACATACACTAAATGCATGGAAACAAATGCAAAGAAAATACAAATATTCAATAAGACAAACAAAAAAAGCATACTACAAAACCAAAATAGGACCAGACTACAAAGATGCACATAAACTCTACCAACTCGTGAATAAACTAATAGATACCACACCGGTTACCACAGACAGCACAGACACCCCATTGGCAGACAAACTTGCCAAATACTTCAATGAGAAAATCATAAAACTTCGATCCACGCTACCACTGATCACGAAAAATTTATGGACTGCCTGGATCCAACTCCCGGTGAATATCCAGCAGATCGAACCTGGAATAACTTCGATCTACTAACCGAGGAAAACATCACTCAAGCAATCAACAAATTCTCCAAAACACACTCCAAACTGGATATTTGCGCCAGTAACCTAATAAGGTCTGCCCCCAAACGCTTCATAACAGACCTTACGTTACACCTGAACTACATGCTACAACACGGACTCTTCCCCAAGGACACATCCAACTATCGACCAGTAGCATCCATCCCCCTGATAGTCAAACTAATGGAAAGTATGGTAACCAAACAACTTACTAACTACCTAAACAAATTCACAATACTACATGAATCACAGTCAGGATTTTGATCCAACCACAGCAATGAAACAGTGCTAACCACCCTCATAACCAAATTCAAACAATTGATTGCAAACGGGAACAATGTACTGCTCCTACAATTTGACATGTCCAGCGCGTTCAACATGGTTAGCCACCAGATACTCATGAACATCCTAGACTACTTCGGGATTGGAGGTAACGTACTAAGCTGGTTTAAAGGCTTCCTAACAGCAAGAACATATCAAGTGATTTCAAACTCAAAAACGTCGATACCATGGAAACCTGAATGCGGAGTACCACAAGGATCACCGCTCTCACCAACCCTTTTTAACTTAATGATGACACCTTTAGCCAAATCGCTATCCAACCAAGGACTTAACCCGTACTTCTATGCAGACGATGTCACGATATACATCCCGTTCAAACAAGATATAACTGAAATCACAAATGACCGAAATCTTACACTTGAAGACCATGCGAAAAATACAGCAAAGAAAATGTTCTACTCAATGTGGAAACTTAAAAGGATCAAACCTTTCTTCCCAAGGGAAGTATTCCGCAGCCTAGTACAATCAATGGTACTAAGCCATCTAGATTACTGTAATGCCATTTATGCCGGATGTAAAGAACAAATCATTAAGAAGCTTCAAACCGCTCAAAACACAGCAGCCAGACTCATATTTGGGAAAGCGAAATATGAAAGCGCCAAACCCCTAAGAGAAAAACTGCACTGGCTCCCATTAAAAGAATGAATTGCGTTCAAAGTTTGCACCCTGATCCACAAAATCGTTCACAGGGAAGCACCGGCCTATATGTCAGATCTTATAGACTTGCCTATGAGGAACGCAAAAAGATCAGCACACTCATTCCTCAATCTCCACTACCCCAACTGTAAAGGGCTAAAATATAAATCCACATACACAACCAGTTTCTCCTACATTTGCACGCAACTATGGAACGCACTACCAAAAGCCATAAAAACAACGCAAGACTTAACTATCTTCTGAAGGCTACTGAAAACTGATCTGTTCAAGAAGGCATACCAATAACATCCATCCTCAATACTAAATAATAAGACTGCACATGAACCAGAAAAATCGAACTCCTATCACTTGACTGACTAACTTCTTTGCTATTAATGATCAAGCACTACCACTTTAATCCTTATGTCGAATATGGTCTCTCTATAGTCGATGACCTAATGTATGTTACAATCCAATCTATTACTCAGGAACCAGTATGCACTACCATAATATATTCTTCTTTACCATGTATGTATGCACCTTAATGCAACGCCTTTTGTATTCTGCTACCCGGAAATGGCAACCGCCATTACAGCAAATGTAAGCCACATTGAGCCTGCAAATCGGTGGGAAAATGTGGGATACAAATGCTACAAAATAAATAAATGGTGCCTTAAGTTGTGCACGCAAATTTGGCTGCATGGCCAAATTGTGCGCACAACTTAATTGATTAACAAGCCAGTCAGCACTGATAATTGGTACTTAACCAATTAGCAGCACCAATTGGATTTAATTCGAATGTATGCACACAACTTTCTAGGCATATTGTATAACGTGGTGCATAACAATTCTAATGCGCACAGTTGAAACGGGGGCATGGCCATGTGCGTGGAATGGACAGGTTGTGGGCATTTCAAAAAACTATGCGCACTATTATTGAATACACCCGATCTGCACCTAACCTATGCACAGGTATTTAGGCCTGGTTTTACGTGGTCTAAATGGGTGCACCTACATTTTAGTTGCAAGAACGGTGTGTGTGCATATTCTATAAACTATGACTAACTTTAGGCATAGTATATAGAATCACGCTAACCGTGTGGTTTTTCAGTGCTGATTTTTAAGGCTCCATTTATAGAATTTGACCCTAAGTATATTCTATAATTGGGTGTGCTTAAATTCTTAAGTTGCACAGTTGAAAAGGGTGCGTGACTGTGCGCAGGCAGTGGACATTTCTAAAATCTATGCACTTTGTTATAGAATACACCTGCTCTGTGCAACTAAATTTGGTCATGTGGAGAGGCGCTCGGCATATTCTATATACTGCACGGAAAGTCTATTTTGTAAGATATAGGCGTGCTTTAGAGAATACCCCTAGGTGTATTTTTTTTCCAAGCAGAATTTTCAGGCGCCATATATTGAATCTAGCCCTAAGTGCTCTCACATTAAATCTGAATTCTCCGTTTGGCACATGCTAATCGTGTTGCGCTAACTAGATGATGCAGGACCGCCCATCTCTGCCCAAGACATGCCCCCTTCCCAAAATATTTATTAAAAATCAGTAACATGCAGGTTAGCGCAAGCAAACAGGCAAAATACCGCCAAATGCTATAATTGTGTTCTGTGGTAGCCTATTAGCATATGCTAACTGCAGGTTAAGAGCTTTATGCCCTTTAGTAAAATGACCCCAAGAGTAAGAACATTAACCCTGCACTGCACATTCCCCGTAACACTCAAATGATTTTTCTTATCTGTGTGATCAGTATGTGACATGAAACAATGGACTTTATTTTTAAAAAAGACTATTTCTCATTCTTCGCCTATCGAACAAATCTTTATTGGATAAGTATATTTTTTCTTCTATAATAAAGTGTCAAAATCAGGATTTAAGATAACCATCTTCTTTTTATATATATATATATCAGACCTCCTCTATAAGATCAAAAGTTAAAACTTAAGTACTGCATTAGAACGTTGCACTAAGGCAAGCTTCTGCACACAGTGCTCTAGAACATGTGCTAAAACAAACTTAACTCCCACTGCAGTAGACAAATGGTATACTAATTACTGAAGTGTTAAAAACTGTGCACTGTCAGAATGAAAAGTATACCTCTGCAGTAATATGCAGCCATTTGCTGCATTAGAAGTAACTATCTGCTTTCTGTCAGAGCATGAGCAAGGAATGGCTGATCATTGACAGGAAGGGAGGTATTTTAAAAGAAACAGGCCAGATTTTCTGGCCATAGCCCCCCCCCCAAACCCCCTCCAAGCAAAGTTTCTTCATGGCTCAGTGTGCCCTGGACCCCTTGACATTGTGACTTTCCAGAAGCTCTCCTTCTGACACTCCCATCCACCAACCCCATAGAAACTCATTATGGTACAAGTGGGCTCTAGTCCCCAAACCTCATCCTGAAGTTGTCCTAGGCCCAGCCCCATCACCCACCAACCTCCCCTTTCTTGAAACCCCACCAAAATCAACCTGGAGGCCTAAGTGGATCTTCAGTACCAGAGTTGGTAGACAGGATCAATGACCACTCATTCTTTTGGCAGATTGACCCCACATAATGCATCGTGACACATTGCATAGGGTCAGTTGCTGTCATTTTTCAACATAGTGGAATGGAGGGAGGAGTATCACTTCTTCCTCTCAAATCTGGAGGTGAGCTTGGAAGGCTTTTGAGGGGTTTTTGGTGGTTTTGGGAGATCCATGAATCCTCCAGGATATTTTTGGTGGGATTGGGGAAGGGGTGGTAGGTGCAAGAGGGACACTTGGGCCACCAGGGAAATCTTCAAGGGGGGGTCAGGATCTATGGGCCACTTGTCCACCTGGGAAATCCGCAGAGTTGGGGAGGGGGTCAGAGATCAGGGACACTTGGGCCACCACGGAAATCTTTTGCGTGGGCAGTGGAGGATTAGGGGCCATTTGAGCTATCAGGGATATCTTTATTGGTTGGTTGGTGGGTGGGAATCCAGAGGCCACCTCAGATGATCCCTTTGCTCCTGCACTGCAGCATTATGACAGTCTGCATGGTGTAAAAATTCAGCACTACAAAAAGAGTAAAACAAAATAATTGTGCTAGATTTTAGCAGTTTTTTTTGCATCAGAAACAATACTTTGTGCAGCATGTTGCATGCATTTGCATGCTCACTGTGCTACCTTTCAGTTCAGTGGTTTTACAGATTTTTCAGTGCTAATCTTTCTTCTGCAGAGCAGCTTACTGCATCAGCCCCTCACAGAGCTATCAATGCATGCTCTTACCTGCAGAGAAGTAGAGCAATTTTCAAACCACCCATTTACATAGGTTAATGCCAGGGCCGGTCTTAGGCAGAGGCGACTGAGGCGGCCGCATAGGGCGGCGCGCCTCAGCTCTGCCTCGCCGCCGGACCACCGCTGCTCGCCCGCCCTCCACCCATGTCAAATGACGCAACTCTCCACGTTCCCCTGCTCCCCCTCCCTCCAGGCACCTGAGCCCACCCTCCCCGACCCACCAAACGACCCTCTTCTGCTAGCCGACCCGGCCTGCACCTCAGCTGACCCAACATTTTTAAAAAATCTCCAAGCGGCGATGCCTGCGTCTGACTAGAAGAAGAAAAACCACTTCGCAGTTCATCCATTGGCCGGCCTTCCCTCAGGTCCCGCCCTTGCGGAAGTTACATCAGAGGGCGGGACATGAGGGAAGGCCGGCCAATGGATGAACTGCGAAGCTGTTTTTCTTCTTCTAGTCAGACGCAGTTATCGCCGCTTGGAGATTTTTTTTAAATGTTGGGTCAGGTGAGGTGCAGGCCGGGTCGGGTAGCAGAAGAGGGTCGTTTGGCGGGTCGGGGGAGCTCAGATGGGAGGGGGGCTCAGGTGCCTGGAGGGAGGGGGAGCAGGGAAACGAGGAGAGTCGCATGGGGGACGGGGGGGGGGTTAATGGACATGGGTAGATGGCAGGGGAGGGGGGTTTTAGACATAGGTGGATGGCAGTTGGCAGGGGAGGGCAGGGGAGACAGGAGGGTCGCTGGACATGGGTGGATGGAAGGGGAGGGGGGTTTCTGGACATAGGTGCATGGCAGGGGCGGGCAGGGAGGACAGGAGGGTCACTGGACATGGGTGGATGGCTGGGGAGGGGGGTTTCTGGACATAGGTGGATGGCAGGGGCGGGCAGGGAGGACAGGAGGGTCGCTGGACATGGGTGGATGGAAGGGGAGGGGGGTTTCTGGACATAGGTGGATGGCAGAGGGGACGGGGGTTGCTGGACATAGATGGATGGCAGGGGGGACAGGAGGGTCGCTGGAAATGGGTGGATGGAGGGGAGGGGGGTTTCTGGACATAGGTGGATGGCAGGGGCGGGCAGGGAGGACAGGAGGGTCACTGGACATGGGTGGATGGCAGGGGAGGGGTGTTTCTGGACATAGGTGGATGGCAGGGGCGGGCAGGGAGGACAGGAGGGTCGCTGGACATGGGTGGATGGAAGGGGAGGGGGTTTCTGGACATAGATGGATGGCAGAGGGGACGGGGGGTTGCTGGACATAGATGGATGGCAGGAGGGACAGGAGGGTCGCTGGACATGGGTGGATGGAGGGGAGGGGGTTTCTGGACATAGGTGGATGGCAGGGGCGGGCAGGGAGGACAGGAGGGTCACTGGACATGGGTGGATAGCAGGGGAGGGGGGTTCTGGACATAGGTGGATGGCAGGGAGGACAGGAGGGTCGCTGGACATGGGTGGATGGCAGGGGAGGAGGGTTTCTGGACATAGGTGGATAGCAGAGGGGATGGGGGGTTGCTGGACATAGATGGATGGCGGGGAAACAGGAGGGTCGCTGGACATGGGTGGATGGAAGGGGAGGGGGGGTTTCTGGACATAGGTGGATGGCAGAGGGGACGGGGGTTGCTAGACATAGATGGATGGCAGGGGGGGCAGGAGGGTCGCTGGACATGGGTGGATGGCAGGGGAGGGGGGTTCTGGACATAGGTGGATCGCAGGGGCAGGCAGGGAGGACAGGAGGGTCACTGGACATGGGTGGATGGCAGGGGAGGGGGTTTCTGGACATATGTGGATGGCAGGGAGGACAGGAGGGTCGCTGGACATGGGTGGATGGCAGGGGAGGGGGGTTTCTGGACATAGGTGGATGGCAGAGGGGATGGGGGGGTTTCTGGACATGGATGGCAGGGGGGACAGGAGGGTCGCTGGACATTGGTGGATGGAGGAGAGAGAAGAAATGCTGGACATGGATGGAGGCGAGGGAAGAGTGAGGAAGGAGATGAGGTGAGGGAAAAGGAAGAGAGGAGAAAAAGTTCACGTGGATATAGAAAATAGGCAGAAGCTGGATCCACTGGACAGTCAAGTCTGCAGAGGACCCAGCTTTTACTTACGGATGTAGGGCAAGAAATGAAGAAGAAAGGCGGAAAGTAAATAAATAAATGGAAAGGAAGCCCTGGAAACGGAGGTAAGAGGACAGATAGCAGCACAATCGGATACTGAGCCAGCATGATCAGAAAAACAAAGTCACCAGACAACAAAGGTAGAAAAAACTATTTTATTCAGGATTTATTAATTGGAATATGTCATAAGTACATAAGTACATAAGTAGTGCCATACTGGGAAAGACCAAAGGTCCATCTAGCCCAGCATCCTGTCACCGACAGTGGCCAATCCAGGTCAAGGGCACCTGGCACGCTCCCCAAACGTAAAAACATTCCAGACAAGTTATACCTAAAAATGAGGAATTTTTCCAGTCCATTTAATAGCGGTCTATGGACTTGTCCTTTAGGAATCTATCTAACCCCTTTTTAAACTCCGTCAAGCTAACCGCCCGTACCACGTTCTCCGGCAATGAATTCCAGAGTCTAATTACACGTTGGGTGAAGAAAAATTTTCTCCGATTCGTTTTAAATTTACCACACTGTAGCTTCAACTCATGCCCTCTAGTCCTAGTATTTTTGGATAGCGTGAACAGTCGCTTCACATCCACCCGATCCATTCCACTCATTATTTTATACACTTCTATCATATCTCCCCTCAGCCGTCTCTTCTCCAAGCTGAAAAGCCCTAGCCTTCTCAGCCTCTCTTCATAGGAAAGTCGTCCCATCCCCACTATCATTTTCGTCGCCCTTCGCTGTACCTTTTCCAATTCTACTATATCTTTTTTGAGATACGGAGACCAGTACTGAACACAATACTCCAGGTGCGGTCGCACCATGGAGCGATACAACGGCATTATAACATCCGCACACCTGGACTCCATACCCTTCTTAATAACACCCAACATTCTATTCGCTTTCCTAGCCGCAGCAGCACACTGAGCAGAAGGTTTCAGCGTATCATCGACGACGACACCCAGATCCCTTTCTTGATCCGTAACTCCTAACGCGGAACCTTGCAAGACGTAGCTATAATTCGGGTTCCTCTTACCCACATGCATCACTTTGCACTTGTCAACATTGAACTTCATCTGCCACTTGCACGCCCATTCTCCCAGTCTCGCAAGGTCCTCCTGTAATCGTTCACATTCCTCCTGCGACTTGACGACCCTGAATAATTTTGTGTCATCGGCGAATTTAATTACCTCACTAGTTATTCCCATCTCTAGGTCATTTATAAATACATTAAAAAGCAACGGACCCAGCACAGACCCCTGCGGGACCCCACTAACTACCCTCCTCCACTGAGAATACTGGCCACGCAATCCTACTCTCTGCTTCCTATCTTTCAACCAGTTCTTAATCCATAATAATACCCTACCTCCGATTCCATGACTCTGCAATTTCTTCAGGAGTCTTTCGTGCGGCACTTTGTCAAACGCCTTCTGAAAATCCAGATATACAATATCAACCGGCTCCCCATTGTCCACATGTTTGCTTACCCCCTCAAAAAAATGCATTAGATTGGTGAGGCAAGACTTCCCTTCACTAAATCCGTGCTGACTTTGTCTCATCAGTCCATGTTTTTGTATATGCTCTGCAATTTTATTCTTAATAATAGCCTCCACCATCTTGCCCGGCACCGACGTCAGACTCACCGGTCTATAATTTCCCGGATCTCCTCTGGAACCTTTCTTAAAAATCGGAGTAACATTGGCTACCCTCCAGTCTTCCGGTATTACACTCGATTTTAGGGACAGATTGCATATTTCTAACAGTAGCTCCGCAAGTTCATTTTTTAGTTCTATTAATACTCTGGGATGAATACCATCAGGTCCCGGTGATTTACTACTCTTCAGCTTGCTGAACTGACCCATTACATCCTCCAAGGTTACAGAGAATTTGTTTAGTTTCTCCGACTCCCCCGCTTCAAATATTCTTTCCGGCACCGGTGTCCCCCCCAAATCCTCCTCGGTGAAGACCGAAGCAAAGAATTCATTTAATTTCTCCGCTACGGCTTTGTCCTCCTTGATCGCCCCTTTAACACCATTTTCGTCCAGCGGCCCAACCGACTCTTTGGCCGGTTTCCTGCTTTTAATGTATCTAAAAAGTTTTTACTATGTATTTTTGCTTCCAACGCTAATTTCTTCTCAAAGTCCTTTTTTGCCCTCCTTATCTCCGCTTTGCATTTGGCTTGGCATTCCTTATGATCTATCCTGTTACTTTCAGTTGGTTCTCTTCTCCACTTTCTGAAGGATTGTTTTTTGGCTCTAATGATTTCCTTTATCTTACTGTTTAGCCACGCCGGCTGACGTTTAGTCTTTTTTCCCTTTTTTCTAATACGTGGAATATATTTGTCCTGAACCTCCAGGATGGTGTTTTTAAACAGCATCCACGCCTGATGCAAGTTTTTTACTCTGCGAGCTGCTCCTTTCAGTCTTTTTTTCACCATTTTTCTCATTTTGTCGTAATCACCCTTTCTATAGTTAAACGCTAGCGTACTTGATTTCCTAGTTTCACTTCCTTCAATGCCAATATCAAAACCGATCATATTATGATCACTGTTATCAAGCGGCCCTCGTATCGTTACCCCCTGCACTAGATCATGAGCACCACTAAGGACTAAGTCTAGTATTTTTCCTTCTCTTGTCGGCTCCTGAACTAGCTGTTCCATGAAGCTGTCCTTGATTTCATCAAGAAATCTTATGTCCCTTGCGTGTACAGATGTTACATTACCCCAGTCTATATGCGGGTAATTGAAATCCCCCATTATTATTGTGTTGCCCAGTTTGTTTGCGTCCCTGATTTCCTTTAACATTTCCGCATCCGTCTGTTCGTCCTGGCCAGGCGGACGGTAGTACACTCCTATCACTATCCTTTTCCCCTTTGCACATGGAATTTCAATCCACAGTGATTCCAAGGAGTGTTTTGCTTCCTGCAGAATTTTCAATCTATTTGATTCAAGGCTCTCGTTAATATACAATGCTACCCCTCCACCAATCCGATTCACCCTATCACTACGATATAATTTGTACCCCGGTATGACAGTGTCCCACTGGTTATCCTCCTTCCACCAGGTCTCAGAGATGCCTATTATATCTAATTTTTCATTTAGTGCAATATATTCTAACTCCCCCATCTTATTTCTTAGGCTCCTGGCATTCGCATATAGACATTTCAAACTATGTTTGTTGTTCCTAAGTACATCATGCTTAGTACTTGACAGTATTAATTGGCAATCTTTTGTCTGATTTTTATTGTTATTTAAAGATACCCCATCTACTACAATCTCTTTTGCAACCTCACTATCAGGATACTCTATCTTCCCTGTTATGGTGATATCTTTGAAAGATACCTTATCCCGAACCATGCTCTTTTGAGCGACTGTCGGCCTTCCCCCCATTTCTAGTTTAAAAGCTGCTCTATCTCCTTCTTAAACGCCGATGCCAGCAGCCTGGTCCCACTCTGGTTAAGATGGAGCCCATCCTTTCGGAATAGGCTCCCCCTTCCCCAGAATGTTGCCCAGTTCCTAACAAATCTAAAGCCCTCCTCCCTGCACCATCGTCTCATCCACGCATTGAGACTCTGGAGCTCTGCCTGTCTCTTGGGCCCTGCGCGTGGCACAGGTAGCATTTCAGAAAATGCTACCCTGGAGGATCTGGATTTCAGCTTTCTACCTAAGAGCCTTTGGAAATGGTGGGGGTTCCCTAGCGTTTACAAGCTGCCGTCATTTAAAGATAAGTTTATGCACTGAGATATGTTGGGCATATTTTATTATTAAAAACTGTTTTGCTGGATTACATAAATTATACGACTTGGAAATTAAACAGTGTGATATGAATGATAAGAAGGGGATTCAATGAGGATTTGCACCACACCATTGCGCTTGTGACGCAAAGAACATAACTGTTCAGATGAATGTGAGAGGCAGTTAGATCTGATGAACCCCGAAAGTAATTTGGAGTAAATCGTGGATGACTATACAAATTTGTAAACCCTGCAGTGAATATATATGTTTGGGACACTAATAGGATATTGGATGGAAGTTTAGTCCCCACATTTGTTCTATCTGGTGGGCTGTAATTTGAATAGTTTTTGGAAATGTGCATCTGTGATATTTTTCATGTAAGTTTTAATTTTTGTAGTATTGCTGCATGCTGAGTCTGACTTCTTGAGGTAACTTTCCAGTTCAGTATTTTGCCTTCATGTGTTTTTCAGGTGTGATCAAGGAAGGTGCAGTATTCTGCTAGCGTATAGTTTGCAGCCCTTTTTGGGTTTTTTTTCACTAGGTTGTGCACTGGTGTTTTAGAGCCCGGTGTAATTACAGTTGCCTTTCCACGCCACACATAAGGTTGTAGCTCGTCCTGTCCTTGGAATTAGTGCTGTTTATGGTTTGTTAAGGTTATGAGTGTGTTTTTGCACATGTTTGTGTATAGTGTTTTGCAGTGGAGAGATTGTGTGTTGGCCTTACTAAGGTGGCACCAAACATCAGAAAGGGTGTAGAGCCTAAATCATGACACAGTACCTCTAAAAGGGTGTTTTGTGGCTCTACATGAGAATTGTGGTATTATGATCCCTTGCTAGCTTCATATTGTTGACGGTCTGCATTTTCCGTATGGCTGGTATATTGGTGTATAAGGTATTAATTGTATCTATTTTATTTTTACTTATTTTTTTTCTGTGTGTTAGACAATTATGGATGACAGACAGAGTCGGAGTCTTCTTGAGTCAGAGAGTTGTGGTATATATTTTAAAACAATTTTAATACCTTGGTGGTCTATATGTTTTTATATTGTACATTATATTTTACACATCACTTAATTTTATTGTATATCTTTTCATTTCATTTTTATTTTATTGCATATATGGGTTACAGAGTAATAGGGGAATTTGAAAGTACTGAATCTTTTCTTAATATTTTTCCTTTATTCTCCTTTGTTATGAGAATTGGAACTACTAATTGTAGTGGACTGAATAATTTCTGGGGAGGTTTCATGATAGCATTGTGCTTATTATTTCAATCGTTTTTTTTGTACAAGTTTAGCTTCATTTGTCTTTATTTGAAATTTCATTAAAATGTTCTAAAATGGAATAATCTTATCAATGTGGTGGAGCTAGGGTGGGGCAGGGCTACAGTGGGCGGGGCTAAGATGGGGCCCCACCAAATTGGTCTGCATAGGGCCCCGCACTTGCTAAGACCGGCCCTGGTTAATGCCTTTGGAAATTGCTCTCGTGGTGTATTCAAAGTAGATTGGGGCAACCTTTTTCCTAAAATATTGTGTAGTGCAAGGATTTTAAGTTTGTGGGTTTTTAAAAAAACAAATCTTATCAGTTATCTCTTTTCCCTAGTGATAACCTACCACTTAGCACTTCCTCCTTTAATCCTCTCCCCACCTCCCCCCCCTCCCCCCCCCCCCAAAAAAAAAACTCTCTCTCTCTCTCTCTGGAGGATGAAGCTGTCTGGATTAGACTGCCTAGTATTGTTCTGCTGTGGATTTGATTGCTGTGGTGCTCCTTCATTTGTTTAACTCCTTTTTCAGTTAGTGGAGGACTTTAGTGTAGGATTGGAAAAATGGGATTTACTCCTTTTCCTTTTTCTTTGTTTATTGTGTTTGTATTCACTTCCACTTTCTGTTCGAGTTACTCTCCTCAAAATCCAAGGCATTTGGTCGTGGGAGGGGACAGCATTTGTAGTGCACTGGTCCCCCTGACATGCCAGGACACCAACTGGGCACCCTAGGGGGCTCTGCAGTGGACTTCAAAAATTGCTCGCAGGTGCATACCTCCCTTACCATGTGTGCTGAGCCCCCCAAATCCCCCCCCCCAAAAAACCCACTCCCCACAATGCTACACCATTACCATAGCCCTTATGGGTGAAGGGGGGCACCTACATATGGGTACAGTGGGATTTGGGGGGGGGGGTTGGAGAGCTCCCATTTACCACCACAAGTGTAACAGGTGGTGGGGGATGGGCCTGGGTCCACCTGCCTGAAGTGCACTACACCCACTGAAAACTGCTCCAGGGACCTGCATACTGCTGTCAGGGAGCTGGATATGACTTTTCAGGCTGGTATAGAGGCTAGCAAAAAAGGGGGGGTTTTTTTTTGGGTGGGAGGGGGTTGGTGACCACTGTGGGAGTAAGGGGAGGTCATCCCCGATTCCCTTTGGTGGTCATCTGGTCAATTGGGGTACTTTTTTTGAGGCTTTGTCCTAAAAATAAATGGACCAAGTGAAGCCGGCTGAAGCCGGCCATGTCTTAACAACGCCCCCGTCCTGTCTCTGTCCAGCCTTCCATACCCTGCGGAAACGCCCCTTTAACTTTGGCCGGCTCTGCGACGGAAAGCAGTTGAAGCCGGCCAAAATCGGCTTTCGATTATACCAATTTGGCTGGGTTCAGGAGATGGCCGGCCATCTCGCGATTTGTGTCGGAAGATGGCCGGCATTCTCCTTCGAAAATAAGCAGGATATTGTACCTAGATTTCTTGACAAATTTGTCCATCCACTGGACCACTAATGGATAAACTTATTGTAACTGCTACCAGGCTCCAAAATACCAGGTAAAATAAAAAATAAAGCAGTATTCACAGCTGCCCCACTAAAAGCATCACGTGATTCCCCAAATGTTTTTTTTTTTTTTTTTTAAGATTCTGCTTTTATGTGACTAATAATTCAAACAAATCAAAGTATTGTTTCACCTGCTCTGATTAGGCCATGTAGGTGTCACTGATATTGTGCACACAAAATATGAGTAAACATTGATAGATGAAGTGTGAACTCTGTAAGGGAAGTTTCTAAAAGCGGGATTTATTTTTATTTATTTATTTTCTCATGTACTGCCTCAAGCCTGAAAGCTATCAAAGTGGTGTATATTCAGGCACAGTAGATATAGCCATGATTGAAAAACATAAAAGAGGAGAATTAATTCAGTGGTATTAGACTTACAAATATAAAAAAATGCAAATTGTTTTATAGCAGGAACCATGCATAGTTAACAAATCCCATTTGGCACCCTTTGGTTGTTATTAAATAGGAAGGAATAAGAAATCAAACACCCCGTCATTTCATGCCTCCACCACATGAGAAACACATTTCTGTTGAAAAGGAGTTAATTCTGCTCCTCTGTCTTTCAACTCTTTAGAGTGATGGTGAATATTTTAAAATGAGGGCATTATTGAATCTGGAATGATCACATTATTCTGGAAAAGGGAACCCACAAGAGGAACCTATATAGCTTTGAAACAGGAAAGTTGATGAAATTATTATTTGAATTTAGCTCACACTTTTTTTATTGCTAGCTCAAGATGAGTTACATTCAAGTACAGTAAATATTTCCCTGTTCAGAGGGCTTACAATCTAATTTAGAGGCGATAGAGAATGAAACGTCTTACCCAAGGTCGCAAGGAATAAAAGTAGGACTTGAATGCTGGCTCCCCTTATTCTCAGTCTGCTGCTCTAACCATTAGGCTGCTTCTCATTTTGAAAAAATATGATTGCATTTTTCATAGTAAAGCTTAGTATGTAATTTACAGATTGTAAGCTCTGTCGAGCAGGGACTGTCTCTTCATGTTCAAGTGTACAGCGCTGCGTACGTCGAGTAGCGCTATAGAAATGATAAGTAGTAGTAGTAACAATCCAGATCTCTGATGATACGCTTGATCACGTGTCCCAGCAAAGATTAACTACGTTTTGCTCATTCTTTGTTTCTTCCACAGATGTATTCGATTTTTTTTGTTCTAGCTGTGTTGGCACTAGTGCATGGACTGCTAGTGCTGCTTTGGAAACAGATCCCTAAGGGCCCTGTTTACTAAGGCGCGATAGCATTTTTAACGCGCCTACAATTAGTGCATGCGCTAACAGTGTAGGCACCTATAAGAATATTGTAGGCATGCATGCTGTTAATGCATGTTAAAAATGCTAACACGCCTATAACGTGGCTTAGTAAACAGGGTCCTGTTTGTACCTGAGGCAATGGAGAGTTAAGTGACTTGCCCGAGATCACAAAGAGCAAGTAGTGGGATTTGAACCGGGCATTCCGGATGTTAAGACTGGTGCTCTAACCACTAGGCCACTCCTCAACTCTGTTTAAGCTTCATTGTTGAGTCTCCTTTAGGGGTCTTTTGCTAAGCTGCTTCATTCCAGACGGCAGAATGTCTTAGACACAGTGCTCATAGTGCATCATCATAGTGCATCATCTCTGGCGATCTTCGTTTTTATATTTTTTGAATATATGAGATGTGTTATTTTTCATTGAGTGGATTGATATCTGTGATTTCATAGTAATTTTGGTTAATCCACGCCCGCTTGTCTATCGCTATAGAGAACATTAGTGCATGGCCATTAATAGAAAAAAATAAGAAATAAGCCATTTCCAGCTACAGTAAATATAGCCTTTTAGCGTGTGGGAAAACCCCATTTAAGGGTACACTAAGGCCACTTTCCACCACCGTTTAGTTAATGGACCCCAAATTGTCTTAAGTCCCCAGAGAATAACAAGGATCCTGACTGCTGGAGTACTGTAAGTAGGACCGTGGCTATAAAACCCCTACTGAGGCCCCCCCACTCTGCCTGTTTTGCCACTGCCAATGAGAGCAGAGGGTCAGCAGTATTTTTTGCACCCCTCCATATTTGCACCCTGTTTGGCTGTACCACTCGCATAACGCTTGGTACATTTCTGACTGTATGCAAAATGGACTTGTTTTTCCAAATCCTTTAATGTCCCGTGAGCATGAGAAGAACTAGGGAACACAGATGAGACTTAACAGGGTCTTCAGAAGCTTTAGAGTATAAGCTGTTTGCTGTATTTATTAAACACCTGGGACATTCATTTCAAATCTAAACGCAACTGCTCACCTGTGCTGCCAAAAGAATAGCAGCTTACTTTTTAATAGTCTGTCTGGTATTCATTTATATAGAGCTCCATCTGCAGGGCCTTTGGAACTGCTGGTAATGTGATGAGTTATCCAGTTGGCTGTACAGACTTCACTCAGATTAAGAGGCATTTTTCCAAGCATTAACTATGATTTCTAATCAAAAGGCTCTACTGAAAGTAGTCAGCCTAATTCATTTTCTTTGAAAATGTGTTTTGAGAGGATTCAGGTTTTTTTTTTCTTTTTGCTTGGTTTACTGTGCTTGTTTTGACTGCATTCACAGGCATTCCACACAGTAATGGTCTCATTGACCCTGTAATTGAAGGAATCCTGTACCTTTTCACTTTGGCTAGCTGCCCCCTTTCTCTCTCCCAATTGTCTCAGCTGTAGCACTGCTAGCAGATGGTCAGAGATTTTTCACCCTTTCAAAAGCTTCATGTTTTTCCCATCTCATCAAGCATGTCTCAGCCCTGTGTAATTAGCTTAAGGCTTTTCAGCCTCTGCAGGAGTTCAGTTAAAGACCTGAGTGGTTTCAATGAAGAGCTTGAAAAGCAAATCCTGGAAGGTTAGGGATATCTGCAGGAGAGCACAATATTATTTACTAGCAGAGGCCTTGCTGTTTTTTCCTTTCATTCTTCATTTTTTTTAATTCTCTGAATATTTATGAGGTTTCCTGGGTTTGCTCTTGTTTGTGTACATTTGGTAAGTGATTGTAGTTAACAGAGGGCTTTTACCATTGCACTGGGTCAGATTTCTCTAGCTTTTAATTGATTTCAGTCCTGATCTGCTCTATGGGCATCCTTGAGAAATAGAAAGCTACAGACACAGCAAGCTGGCTTTATGTGAATCCTTTTTTCTTTAGTTGTTTGAGAGGAGCTTGTGAGATTTATTTACAGTTCAGAGCAGCCGAGATGCAAGCTAGGTTAATTAGCAGAAAAGCACATTTGCATTCTGCTCTAAATTTGACATTGAGTAGCTCATCTCAATGTAGCCAAATATTCACTTTTAACATGAATTCTTATTCATTGTAAAATAACCTTAGAACAAAACCTTTTTAAAAATTTAAATCAGATAAAATGTAATCTGTGTGAAGGATATAGTTTATTTAGTATGCCAGACATTATGGGAGCTCTTTAGGTACCGAAAAATAATTGACTCGATTTATAATTTACACATAAATTTGAGTGACAAGACCACAAAGCCAGGGGTCGTATCACATTAAAATTAAGCACTATACTGTCTGGTGTAGGGATACAGTTTTGAATATGATACAGATTGTTAGATATACACAAAAGTAAGTGAATTGTTTTTCTAAATGCTATCCCCCCTGATATCTGTCTGCTGCCAGTGTTCAACCCACATATTCAATGCTGGGCCATTTCCGGTGACCATCATTGAATATCCAGGTTTTTCAATGCCGGCTAGCGCATGACTGATTAAGTCAATATTCAGATTTAACCGGCTATGATTAGCAGGCAAAGATTGACCTGCTTTTTGTGCAATCTTATTTGGCCGCTAAGCCTGGCTGGTTAAGTTCCGAATATTGGGACTTAACCGGTGGCACTCCATGAACACCCCCAACATCACTGGCTTTATTTAGGGCGCTAACCAGGCATTTTCAGCGGTGATAACCAGTGATTTTCCGCTAGTTATGCTGTTTTTGCACAGAGTCCCATTATATGCAATAAAATCCTGTGTTAAAATAGCTCAACTTGTGGTAAAACAACCCATGCTAACAGTAGCCGAGTTTGATAACTTCCCCCCTTATAGAACAGGTTCACTGCTCACTTAAATCTGGCATCTATCTATTGGCACCCTATTATAGGATTGCCTCCTAAGTGACAGGAGACAGATAGGCATATTTTCAAAGCACTTAGACTTACAAAGTTACGTGGAGGGGCATAATCGAACGTTGCTGACGAAATAGGTCACCGGCAATCTATGTTGGCGGCGGCGTAACAGCTGGCCGGAACCGTATTTTTGAAAAAGATGGCCGCCATCTTTTTTTTGATAATACGGTTTAGCCCGGCCAAATGCCAGAGTTCGCTGGGTTTCAGATCGCCGGTTTTGTTTTTCAGCGATAATGGAAAAAATGCCAGCCATCTCAAACCCGGCAAAATCCAAGGCATTTGGTCATGGGAGGAGCCAGCATTTGTAGTGCACTGGTCCCCCTGACATGCCAGGACACCAACCGGGCACCCTAGGGGGCACTTCTAGAAATGTTACAAAAATACACAAATAGCTCCCAGGTGCATAGCTCCCTTACCTTGGGTGCTGAGCCCCCCAAAACCCACTCCCCACAACTCTACACCATTACCATAGCCCTTATGGGTGAAGGGGGGCACCTACATGTGGGTACAGTGGTGTTTTTGGGGGGGGGGGGGTTGGAGGGCTCAACACTTAGCACTACAAGTGTAACAGGTAGGGGGGATGGACCTGGGTCTGCCTGCCTGAAGTGCACTGCACCCATTAAAAACTGCTCCAGTGACTTGCATACTGCTGTCAGGGAGCTGGGTATGACATTTGAGGCTGGCATAGAGGCTGGCAAAAAAGTGTTTTATTTTTATTTTTTTAGTGTGGGAGGGGGCTGGTGACCACTGGGGGAGTATGGGGAGGTCATCCCCCATTCCCTCCGGTGGTCATCTGGTCAATTGGGGCACCTTTTTGAGGTTTGGTCGTGAACATTAAAGGACCAAGTAAACCCAGCGAAATACTGCTTAACGCCGCTTTTTTTTTCCATTATCCGCAAAAGCCGGCCATCTGGTAGCCACGCCCATGCCCGCCCATGTCCTGCCTTTGCTTTGCCGCCGACACGCCCTCTTGAACTTTTGTCGGCGCGGCAACAGTGTCAGAAACGCGGCTTTCGATTATACCGATTTTGCCGCTTTTGCGAGATCGCCGACCATGTCCCGATTTATGTCGGAAGATGGCCGGCGATCACTTTCGAAAATAAGCCTGATAGTAGCCTATGGAACTTTATAAGTCTAAGTGATTTGAAAATGAGCCCCTTAGGGGTGAATTTTATATATGGTACCAAAAAAAATTGGCGCTAATAAAAACACTTTTCTATAAGCCACACTTAAGGTTAGGTGCAGTTTCTAGACTAGCACATATGCCCCAGAATTGCACCTAACTTTAGGCATGGCCATTTGCACCAACTGAAATGTGGTGCAATTGTGCGCCCTCAATTAAGCACAAATCCCCCTTTATTTATTTTAATATTTATACCCCACATTATCCCGAACATGCTCGACAGGCAAGGTTTCCAATACCATAAATAAAACATCAAGTAAAAGCAGAGCACCATAAGTAAGATACAAATAAGAACTAAATAATAAACGATGGCCAGTTACAATCTAAAACACTCTGTCAATGGGTAGAAACTTCTCAAAGAGGAAAAGTATTCAGTCTTTTGCAAAATACCAAGTAATCAGGCTGACCCTTGATTGCCGTTGGCAGTGAGTTCCACCACCTAGGACCTCGGTATCTAAAGTCTGCAGAGTGAACCAACTTATAGCGCACTCTCTTGCAATCTGGAAGATGAAGTCTAAGTCTGTTGTATAACAATGTGCGTAAATTCTAGGAATGCCTCCATTGTTGCCATGACCTTCCCATTTCCCATTTTTTGTATACTTGTGCATAAAATTCCAATTAAATCTAATCAGTGCCAATAATTGCTTGTTAAAAAGCCAATTATTGGCACTAATTAGCTCATGATTTAATTAAATTATGCATGCCATTTTTGGTGACTTTTATAGAATTAGGGGGTTAATACCTAGTCTGGAAGTGATGGTTGTTACTGTGAGATAAAATTTATGTTTAGAATAGATTTTTTATGAAATTTCAAAAATAAAACAAAACAAAAAAACGTTAGTCTGCAGGGGGGCACCAGAGACCCTAGGCACGGCCCTGTGCTTATCAGTTGGCGCCCCCACCCCCTCCGTCTAGCAAAGCAGGAACAGAAGGGAGCAGGCAAGTAAGCTGGACCTCAGGAAAAAAATAGCACTGTATGTATCCCTCATTGATAAGGCTCTGACTCTAAAGTTTAGCAATTTCATTAAAGCAAAATGTATTTTCATAACACTTCAAAGATTTCCAACTCAAAATAGGAATGCTAATTCAAAATGTGAGCAAAGTCCTCTTAGTTTCCAAAGATTCTTTTTCTAATCTCCTTTGCACCAAAGGATATAATTCAGATCAAACATTTGTCTCTGATCAACTATCTCAGATCAAATATTTATTTCAGATTAAATATTAAGGTTTCCTTGCTTACAGTCACTTAAATCTACCTAGCCTTTATATAGCTTATAGGATTTAAACACTCTTAAACTGAAATTCACCCTTTTCTATTCTTCATAAACTTCAAGTAATCCTGAAATATTCAGATCCTTTTTCACTAGAGAAATCTCAAACTTCAATCTCCACCAACCTCTTTTCATTCATATTTTCTCATTTACCACATAATCTGGCAGTCTTTTATAATTTCAGTCAACACACACAGGAACTCACAGCTGCATGTCTCTCTTGGCCAAACCGACAGTCAGTTGCTGTCTCACTCTGTTCCCTTCCGGGCAGATTTCTAACAAAAGCTGATCATCCAATCAGAGAGCTCTATTTGAATGCAGATTAACATACAGACACTGTAATGGGAACTTTTAGTCAAAAACACTAGATAAACCCTTCGTTTTTGGATCAAACTTCACACTTTTGATCAGAGCCATGCCCTAACATTAAGGCTGTAAACACTTCCATCATTTTTTATTCATAAATATGCAAATGAGAACCTCCCAAAAACGGACTAATTTGCATACGATTTAAACAAATCTGAGCATATGACAACCAAGTACAGAGTCCCAGCACCTGAATTCTGCAATTAGATTTAATACAAATACTTTTAAAACTTATTTTTAGCACTTTTAAAATTTCAGGTTGTCTTTAATTTGAATGCGGTTCAAGCTCTGAAGCTCACCCTGAGTGAGGAATTAGCCACAAACCACAGCATATATAGCAATTTGGTTGCATTCTTTAAAATAACTTGAAGAGCCTGCCTGCCTCAGTCAATAATGCTGTTGCTTTCACTTCCGGTTTTAGGGCAGGGGCGATCGCAACTTCAGCTAAAAGATTTTGCAAGTGAGTGGAAGGCAGGGACCGCAGGGCAGCAGCGCCCCTCGAAGGCAGGCGCCCCCCTGCATTGCTTACCTGGCTTACCGCATTGGCACGGCCCTGGTTAAGCATAAACATTCCAAACAGTTCGGCCTATAACATGAGGCATTTCTGATGGACTAACGCCCTGTGTTGTAACCAATATGATTGCTTGTGAATTGAACATTCAATATCACTTTTATTTTATTTTATTTTTTATTTGATATGTGTATGTAATGTAAGATATAGAAAAACAAACACTTACCTCCCGGTATTCCAAAAAATTTAACCGGCCAGGCTATCCGTGAATTTTCAGCTGGACATGGAAGGCCATGACCTGCTGAAATTTTGCAGTTAATGGCTAGCTGGTTCTATCGCATGATATAACCGGCTCTCTGCCAATTTTCAGTACATCGCCGGCTAAGTTTGGCGGCCATATTTGGCTGTGTGAATACCAGCCAGTGCTGAATATTGGCTTGGCCAGTTAAGTTTGAACCAGACAAAAATAAACCAGATATACAGTGCCAGTCACTGGAAACTGCCGGTCAGTGCCAACCATGAGAGTTAGCCAGGCTAACGCCCATGGTCTGAATATCAGGCCCTTAGTGCCTATTGCCTTAGAGAACATACATATTGCTGCTATAGGATTTAATAATCCAAAATAAGACCCATTCCCACATTGTTCTAGTGTGTCTTAAGCAACAAAACAGACCTCTGATGAATTTTATGTTTACAGCTTAAAGTTGGTCACACTTCATATACTTGTTTAAAAGAGTCCTATATCAGTGACATGTAAATTCACGTTCTGTCCCTTAATTCTGCGGCAGGGAGGCTAAGTTGGATCATGTTTTCTTGCAAAAGTAAAGTTCAGTATGATGTTTTATAATGTACCATGCAATATGTGAGGCTGAACTGGGAATTCATGCCTGTCAGTACTGTATGCAAATAATTTTATATCTTTTATTTAGACACCTTCCCTCTAATTCTACAAAAGTCGCCAAAAATTGTGCATGCAAATTTGGACACATGCCGAATTTGCTTGCGCAATTTAATTGAATAATGAGCCAATAATTTGCTTTTTAGCAAGCAATTATTGGCGCTAATTGGAATCAGGATGTACGCACATAAATTTAGGTGTGTGATCCACGCCTAAATTTTACACGTGTCCTGGTAATGGTAGGGTCCTGGGCAGTACAGGGTGGATCGTGGGTGTGGTTTTAGGTTATGCACAATTATAGAATAAGGGGGTTCCATGTGTAAATTTAGGTGGGGACATTTACACCACGTTTTCATTGGTGCAAATGGACACATCTAAATTTACACACAACCCCCGAGACTTAAGTGCTATTCTATAAATCGCACCTAAGTTTCAATGCGGCTTATAGAATATTGCTTAAGCATTTTTTTTTCAGTTCTGATTTTTAGGCAAGATTTATAGAATTCACTCCCTTAAGTCTAATATACTATTAACTGTAAAACACGTGTACCTTTTCTTGTTTGAGGGCACATTTTATCTAGTACCCAGAATGTATTGCCTTGTAGCAGAGAAAGATGTCTTAAAGTAGGAAGCCTCATGAATATTTAAATAAGGTTGACCTTTTGAAGTAAAGAAGAGAGTTTAAAATATGTGTATATGAATGAGGAGGAGTGTATCTCCGTCTATATACATTACAAACACAACCTCTGGTATTGTGTGGGGACAGTTTACACCATAAAACTTTAATAAGAACACCAGTGATATGCCACAGTCTTGATTGATGTCTCATATTAACAGAATGTAAGCAGAGAATTCCAATTGGGACCTTTTGAAATGCCAGAATCAAACTTGCATGCCTATTTAATTCCAGGCTGGGTTTGCCATGCTTGCTTTTTGTTTTTTTCTTTTAAAATAATCTTGTTTGCTATAACATGCCTGTATTTGATTTTATTAGACTATCGTTTGGGTTTCAGATGATTTGTTATGTCAGTTTGTGTTTGATATAAAAGGTCCAGTAAACTTTTACATTAAGTGGTTTCATTTAAGATTGGTGGTGTCTTATCTGTTGATTTATTGAGTTCATTCTGAGGCCAATTTTTGTAATGGTAACATAATAACGATAAATGATAACAGATAAAGACCTGGATGGTCCATCCAGTCTGCCCAGCAGTTGCATAATCAATCCGACAATGATACTAAAACATTTTACTTGCTAAATTCAAACAGTGCCTGCACTTGTAGCATATGATACAAAGGTGGTATAAAAATGTGTATACAAGATCCTGTAGATTCTATATAGGGCACCTATATTTAGGAATGTGCATGCTAACTGCAGGATTCTATATATCGCACTTAGCCTTCTGTGCCGAAATGCAAGCATATTCTATAACAACATGTGTAACTTACTTGGTTTAACAAGCCAATCAGCGTTTTTAATAGCATTTAAGCAATAATCAGCACTAATTGGCAATAATTAGAATTTACAAGCACAGCTCGCTAAATATATTCTGTAACAGCGCCTAAATTCTAATCTGTGGAACCAAAAGGGGGCAAGAATATGGGTGGAAAAATGGGCATTCCAAAATTTACGTTTACCGTTATAGAATATGCCCTTCTGCGCCTAAATCTACACACCGGTATTTATGCCATGTTTTCCTTGGTGTAAATGGATGTGCGTAGTTCTAGGTGCTGGGATATCAACTAAGCATATTCTATATACCACGCCTAAATCTAGGTGCTGCTGATAGAATACGCTTAGGCGGAAATTTATTGTGTGGATTTTTCAAGCACTGTATATAGAATCTAGCCCTAAGTGGCTATTCTATTACAGAAAGTACACGCATTTAGGTGCCCCAACTTATGTCAGCTCAAAAGCTGGTATAAATGCAGGTGCCTAAATATGACAAGTGCACCTGAAAATGCAGGTATTCTGTACATATTCTGGGCACTTGCCAGCTCATTCCCCTCTCGCATCAATACCACCTTTGAAGATGTGCACCCTTAAATGTATGTGATCAAGTTTTGGAATAGTGATTAAGGGCAATTGAGCATGTAACATGCAACTGCAAATTGATGCCAATTCACTCCAATTATATCCTACAATGGGTTGTTAAGTCCAATTAACAGTCAATTTTTTTTTTTTTTTTGTTACATTTATACCCCGCGCATTCCCACTCATGGCAGGCTCAATGCGGCAGGCAATGGAGGGTTAAGTGACTTGCCCGGAGTCACAAGGAGCTGCCTGTGCCAGGAATCGAACTCAGTTCCTCAGCTCCCCAGGAACAAAGTCCACCACCCTAACCACTAGGCCACTCCTCCACTTCCCCTGCTTGCTTCGGATGATGTTCGTGCCCTTAGTCCCGCCTTCGCGGAAAAAGGAAATTACGTCAGAATGACGTCAGAAGGTGGGACTAAGGGCACGAACATCATCCAAAGCAAGAAGGGAAGCCTGGAGACGGGAAGCACGCAGCAGGGCTTTAAATAGCGTGCGCTTCGACGGAGGTAATTAAAAAAGATGGATGGGAGCGGGAGGGGAGGGTGGGGGCGAAGGACATTGTTGGACATGTTTCGGAGCGGCAGGGGAGGTAAGCATGGCCTGTGATGGCGCCTTCCTGCCATGCTTACCTCCCGTAATGGAGCTGGCTCGCCCCCAACAACAACCGGCTCACAAGAGCTGTCAAAATTTAACAGGCGGCTCTTGCGAGCCGGACAGAGCCGGCTCCAGCACACCACTGTGCTTAGGCCTGGGAATTGTGCCTAGCTATAGGCATGACCATTTGCACCAAATGTATGCACCTAAATTAGGTACATATCCCGCCTGATTCTGTAACAACACACGTAAATGCTAGGAATGTCCCTGTTCACACATGACCTTCCTATTTCTGCACCCCCCTTTTTTTAAGTCGTGTAAAATTTAGGTGTGGATCTCGTGCCTAAATTTTCATACGTAAATTCAAATTAAATCTAATTTGTGCCAGCAATTGCTTGGTAAAAAAAAGCCAATTATTGGTGCTAATTAGCTCATTATTCAATTTGCGTTCACAAATTAAGCACACACCCAAATTTGCACACGTAATTTATGGTGACTTTTTTTAGAAATAGGGGGTAAGCTTTAATTTCCACGCTCTTTTCTTTTTTTTATATAGAATCCAGGGGACATTGTAGAAAATTGTTCAGTACAGGCCTTACTTTCCAAATACTGGAATTGTTGTTGAAGCCCATTCCAGCCCATCCTGATCTGTCTTACTATACACAGGGCACAGACTGTTGAAACCTGCCCAATACTGGCCTTACTTCTCCACTACTGGAGTTGCCACAAAAGCACCAATCCTGCCCAGCATAACACATCAACTACCGTGAGGCCATTTAAGTTTTGTTTAGATACCTTTCTTTTTCTAGTTAAGGATCATCTATATTTATCCATTGTGTTTTTGAATTATTTCACTTTTTTGTCTCCATCACCTTCACCTGGAGAGTATTCCAGGTATCCAGCATCTTCTCTATGAAAAAGTATTTCCTGATGTTACTCAGAAGTCTACCACTCTACAACCTCAATTCATGTTCTCTAGTTGTACTGTTTCCCCATCTCTGGAGAAGATTTGTTTCTATATTAATACCTTTCAAGTATTTAAATATCATCTGTATCACATCTCCCCTCTATCCCTCCTAGTTTCTCATACTTCTTCTGGTGCAAACCCCATACCAAATTTGTTACCTTTCTCTGAACCGCTTCAAGTCTTTTTGGAAGTAGTTCTATATCTTGGTGGCTTGAATTAGGCACTCCAGTGCGGCATGATGAATGCCAATTCTATATTAGCACTTGGGGGTGTCTAAGGCTTCTTAGAATACTATGCTTTGGTGCACCAAAATTAGGTGCAATCACTTAAGCCAGGTCAGTGATTGGTGTAAATGCAACTAAGTGCACCATGCAATGCACAAAACTAATAGTATTCTATAAGTAGTGCCTGTCAATTGGTGCCACGCCCATGGCATATAATTTGTAGGTTACTGCACGTTAAATCAAGTTTAGCGTGTGCTAAAGTTTTAAAGGCACACTAATGACTTGAATGCATGCTACCAAATGTACATCCCTAATTGCTAGCTCCAGCTTTGTATCGCCCCAAAGTTGGCCCTAAAGGGTAAAATCTGACCATTTGGCACGTTAAACAGCCAAATTTTATCTGTATAATAAATGAAGAAAATATACAGATAGGAATGTTGTATTCGCCGCTTATCAGCAAACATAACTCACTTTGAATATCAGGTCCTTAGTTTATTGTTTTTTTTTCGTATACTATAATGTTTATAAGTCTTTCTTTTTCTTTTTTTTTTTGTCTCTTCTTTGGTTTACCTTTGTAGATATCCTTTCCAAGTATGAGTTCAGAAAAGCAACCAAGCAGATTGAGTAGGCCAAATTGTACTTATCTGCCAACATCTATTATGTTGGATATAGTCTATGGGATATTTATTTAACATCCTATAGACTATATCCATGGTTTGCACTATTTTGGCATGAAATTTAAATACAGACCTTATGTTTAAAACACAGAAAATACACATGCACTATACTTAGAGAAGATGTCATTCTAACTGCTAGATTAAACAAAAAGAAATGTTTTTCCTTTGTGGGCAGACATTGTTGCTGATGCATAATGATACTATAGGACATTTTCTCATTTTGTATGTATGGATATAATCTTTAGTGATAAAGTCCCTATGGTATTTCTTACAGGTGTAGCAGCCTTTTATGTGTAAACTTTTCCTATTCATGCAAGTGGGCTCCATAGAAAATTTTGCCAGAAATGTAACTAAGTGGCCCAGACAAAGAAGATAACTACAGCTTTTTTTTTTTTTACCATCATATAAAGGTATCTTCATGCAATGGTTTTCTCTTGATTCTGAATTAATGAGCTGTTTTGCATAACAGATATCACAGTAGCTCATTAATCCAGAATGTGGTTAAAAAGACTACAAGTATATCTGTGCTGTCTGGGAAATGGCTTTTTGTGAAAAGTGCATGAATAGAAACATAGAAAACAAAGAAAAATGAAAGCAGATAAAAAGTATGGAGGTAATATTTAGCTGCGGCAGTCAGTGGTTTTTGTGGGGGGGGGTTTAATGCCAGCTAATTTAGCCCCGGATATTCAGTGCCAGGCTACTACTACTACTACTACTTATCATTTCTATAGCGCTACAAGGCATACACAGTGCTGTACACCATACACAAAAAAGATAGTCCCTGCTCAAAGAGCTTACAATCTAGATACAGGCTAGCTAATTTAACCACTGAATGGCCTGTATTCAACCGGGGCCTGCATACGACAGTTATGTAGGCACCAGCTGAATATTGCCCAGCACCCATATAACTATTTAAAACATTTTTGGAGCTCTCTGAACCCCCTCCCACCCCCAAAACAGCCCCTCCTTCCCTTCTTCCTCCCCTCTAGTCCCCCTTTACCCCTGGAACATTCTACCAACTCCCCCCCCCCCCCATCTGAAAAGGCGCACACTCCTGGGCCTACCTGAGATCTCTGGTGGTCAAGTGTGAGTGATGGGAGCAGAAATTAACTCCACTCACTCCTGCCCTTAGCAGCAGCATCTTCAAAATGGCTGTCACACTCATGGTTCTGAAGTAGTACTGCAAAGCTGCAGTGAGAGGTTGCGGCAGCCATTTTGAGGCTATGGAGCCCTGCCCACTGTGCTTCATGGGAAATCCAGCCATGCTGACACCTTTTAAAAGGGCTAGTAAATAAGATGCAGTACTCAAGCTTCTGAAACCACACAGGCCTACTCTTTAGATGTTCACTTTGCACTCAAAAGACATCCGAGAGAATACCGATTAACACCGTATATCAGGTACCATTTGTATACTAAATATTTACCCAGCTGAAGTTTCCATTTCTTTTTACCTGATACACAATTATAGCTTAATTGAACATTTTCTGGGTTATGCAGTTGTTGTACCAAAACTCTAAATTCTTGTTTTCAGAAAAAATTCATATGTTAAACCAGCATTGTTCTTTTATACAGTATTAGGGGTTTTTAGGACGTCTGAGCAGCATGACTGGATGAATAATGCAGCCAGACAGGAGGTGCAAACAGGAAAATAGAACTTTATTAAAGTAACTCTGGGTTCTGTTACTTCACAGACAACAAGTAAAGTCTCTTATCTTCAGAGGATCAACAGTCTTTTCATGGGCTGTGGCCAAACAGGGTCCAAAACACATCCTATGCCCTGTGACTACCACGCCCCAAACTCACTTTATAATTTCTCTCTCTTTCTCAACAGTATACTTCTTTCAGTTATGGAGTTCCAGATCAGGCTCTAGGCAGACCTTGGAGCAAGGCTCACAAAAAGGGTTACCATATGGCTCCAGAAAAAGGAGGACAGATTGAGCCAGTCTGGGTTTTACTTCCATTGCTTTCAATGGAAGCAAAACCCAGACTGGATCAATGTGTCCTCCTTTTTCTGGAGCCATACAGTAACCCTACTCACAAATCTTCAACCAGCAGGTTTGCCTACCTCACCAAAATCGCTCTTGCTCTCTCCCAGGACCTCTGTATTGGGGACATGTCTCTGAGACATCTGTATCGGGGCCTGTGCTCCTGAAGCTGAAACCTCTGCATCGGGGCCTCTGTTACAGGACCTTCCTCATTGTGAGGCTTCTCTTGCCAAGGTCTCTGTATTGGGACCTTGCTCCTTCTGGGATTTCTCCTCCCGGGCCTCTGCTCCTGAGACCTCTGTATCGGGGCCTTTCTCAGTATAAGCCTCTGTATCGGGGCTGTCACCTCTCCTCCTGGGACCTCTCTCTTCTCAGCTGCAAGAGGGCTTTTACCTTCCTACATTCTGAAGCCACTCCTTCCTGTATGCACTGGATCCTGCCATAGTAGTTCTGCAGTTCAGCCAACACCACCTGCTGTAGGATGGTTGAACTGCAACTCTTTACAGAAAATATCTCTAGGGACATCTGCACTAAGTCCCTCACTGCCTCACAGTCAGGGGCGTATCTGCGTGGGGCCACAGGGGCCTGGGCCCCCGCAGATTTCGCCCTGGCCCCCCTCCCCGCCGTCAACCCTCCCCCGCTGCTTACTTTTGCTGGCGCCGAGGTCCGACCCGCAATCTCCGTTTTTCGTCTTCCTCCGTGGCCATGCTTCCAGGAAGTAACGCTGCAGTGCTGATTCATTGACTCCAGTTCGGCGTCTGACGTCAGACGTCGAACTGGAGTCAACGAATCAGCACTGCAGCGTTACTTCCTGGAAGCATGGCCACGGAGGAAGACGAAAAACGGAGATTGCGGGTCGGGACCTCGGCGCCAGCAAAAGTAAGCAGCGGGGGAGGGTTGACGGCGGGGAGGGGGTGGAGATAGGCGGCGGCGGCGGGGGGGGGGGGAGGGAGGCAAAAATGTGCCCCCCCCTCTCTGGCTCTGGCCCCCCCTACCGCCGGATTCCAGATACGCCCCTGCTCACAGTGCATTTATAGTCTAGTGTATTCCTGAATTGCTAATTGATATGACTGTAGCATAGAATCTGAGGGCATTACTAGGGTGTTAGTCAGATATCTGGATAAACATAAGGGCCAATTTTCTCATTTATATGGGAATCGTACATTTTCAACTGCATTGAAGATGGTGTTTTAGTACTGTAAGGACAAACTTTGTTTCATTGTATGGTTCAATCATTCAAAACAAGTCCTCGGTTGGGGAGGGGGGTAAAGTGAAAAGAGCTCCCATGCTACAGGGACTTCTTCTCAAACGTGCTTAAAGCTAAAGGAGTTATTGCATGCCGGTGTGCTTTGGGGCCTGATCCCAAATTGTAACATGGGCCCCAGCATGTTTAATACTAGCCCTGATGCAAAGACCAATTGGCAGGATTAAATCTTAGTTATTGAGTGATAGTACAGTAAGGTCAGGTTTTAGATAAAGAATATGTAAAAACCAGAAAAGCTAGTTGCTCTGTGGCTTCCAGTATACAAACCTTGTTAGAGGAAAAATCAAAGTGGGTATTTCTTTGAAATATTTCCTTCTGTGTTCATAAAGATCATGTTGTGTACAACCTTGTCCACTTGATGGAGGGTGACATAAGGTACAAATATTTGCCGCTGGGTACCCCTGGATTTTAGAGGCATAACATTTGTCAGATGCCTGCTGGAAGTAAACACATCTAAGGCAGGCACAGGCATGTCCCTGCAGGGTGGAAATCCCTTTAATCTCTTATTGTTATTGGTTCATTTTGAAAGTAATTATTTATTGCCGTGCACTGACAATGATAATTACTGTAGGATTTGGAAGAGAAAATGTAATCCAGAAGTACAGTTTTGCATATTTAGGGGGGAAAACAGTTTATCTTATTTTCCTGTGTGTGAATTAGCACAGCATTATCAAAGGGATTGCACAAACATGAAAATTTTGGTAAAAACTTAAATTTACTTAGGAGGAATATCTCTTAGAGGAGAGAAGAGGCAGGGTAGATATGATAGAAACATTTCAAGTAAAAGGTGTAAATAGCACTCAAGAAACAAATTGTTTAATGGAAAGGAAGATCTGGAAGTAGAGGTCACAATATGGAGCTCCAGTGGGGTAGACTCAGAAACTACATACAAAATTATTATTTTTTTTTCCCATGAATAGAGTAGTGGTTACCTGAAATGTCCTCCCAGAGATGATAGTGGCAAAATCGAATGAGGAATTTAAAAAATAAAAAAACATGGGATAAATATAGTGGTTCCCCACATCAGGGGCGTAGCCAGACTACAGATTTTGGGTGGGCCTAGGCAAGAAGTGGGTGGGCACCAAGTGCTCTCTCCCCCCCCCCCCCACCCGCCCCCACCACAAAAAAAATATCTCAGCAGGTGAGAAAACGCTAATTTCTACCTTTTCAGTCTGCAGCAGGCATGTGCAGAAAACTGAACATGAGCAGGTGCCGGTATTGTGGAGAGTACTGTTTTCGTTACCATCAAGGGGAAGTCTTCAGCTGGCTGAGCTTGGGACCCCCAACAGCTACCACCAAGCGTGTGCTACTGTTGGGTGGGCCTGAGCCCACCCAGGCCCACCTGTGGCTACGCCACTGCCCCACATGTACTTTTAGTGTAACCTGATTTTTATAAGAGCTAATTCATGCACATAAATCAGCATTTTATATGAAAATATATATTTTTAAGTATCCTCAAACTGTAAGTTCATGTGCATGCATTAATAGCATTTGTGGAAATATCTATGCACTCACATGCAAATATACTAGCATGCCACCTAAGCACTGTTTTGCAAAATACCCCCTTAACTTATATCGCGTGTATTTGCAATGAGGGCATGCACAGTGGTAAAGCATGGGTGGGACAAAGGCAGGACTCCCACTTACAGAACCCACAGAATACTGTAATTTACTTTGGTACCTGTCACACTTAGGTGCTCACACTTACCCCAGCTTTATGGCTGGCATTTTCGCTTGCACCTAAATGTTAGGCACCTACTGATCATATGCCAATTACTGATACTAATGTGGAGCATGTGACCAAAATAGCTACCTAAACATAAAAGATCTGTATAGCAATTATTTCTTGACCATCATCTTCTGGCTCTTCTTGCCCATATAAAATCTGGGTTAGTTCAGCCTGTTACTTTTTTACCAAGATTGTCCTGTCTTAGTAATATCTTTTACAGTCCTGTCAATTGTTGGAGTTCCTTTGCTTTCTACCCTAATTTTAGCCTGTTCATCGCCGTGCTCTGTGTGCCAGTTTGGGTGGTATAGTTTTAATAAACAATAGATTATAAGATTGATGCTTGAATGAGACATGCCAAAGATAAACACTAGGTTCACATTCCTAAAAACCCAAAATGGAAGAAACATGAATAATAAAGCAAAGGACAATTTTTTTTAAAGCCCCTGCAATGTATCAACACAGCAATTACCAAAACATCATACTAACACCTTAGAGGATGAAAAGTGTGTGTCAACTTTTCTCTGTGTGGACTTAGTTTTCCGTTTGAAGAAATATGATAGTCTTCTTACCTTCAAAAGCTGCATTGACTTCCTGTTAAGGCACAAATTGTCTTTAAAGTTGTTTGCACAGTGTTTCAAGTTTTATATGTAACACTTCTAATCTGCTAATTCAATTGTTCCCTGATTTGTGTTTTTTCTCATTAGGACTATACGATCAGTTTTTATTGAAATCCCAATCATTCAAGGATATTGAAATTAAGCATCAATTTGATGCATTGTTTTCCTATCGGGCAAGTTCCATTTGGAATACTCTTCCTTTGCAAATTCGCTCTGAGACGAGTTATATGCACTTACATAAAAAAAAACTTAAGACTTTCTTGTTTGGTAAATTTTAATTGTACATTAATATGACTTACTTCTCTGTAATTCCTTATACTGTCTCAGCTACTTTTTTGTTAACTGCCTTGAACCTCCTGCTGGGATTAGTGCGGTCTACAAATTTAAGAATAAATTAGATTAGATATTTTCAAAGGATATATTCATGTTCATCCACTTTGTGGGTGCAGTTTTCCTGGAACACTTTTCATTTATACCTGATCTTCAGCGTGCACGCTTTTTCTGGATTAATTTATGTGCATTTGCTTGATTTTTCAAATGTATGAACAAAAATGAAATCCAAACCCTAGCTCTCTCTCTCTCTCTCTCTCTGGGAAGGTTTCTGCTCATTGCAGGTAAAAGTCGTGTAAGTCTACTTATACGAATATATCCAACAGACAATTTTGAAAAAGCTCATTCCCACACTATTTTATCAGGGGAAAAGAAGCTACAACAAACCAGTCCACAATTTAGAATAGAGGGTGGAGTGTACAGTTCCAAAGAAAAAAACATAATTCCCCCTAAGTCTATAAACTTTCATGCACAATTTACGCCTAGCAAGAAAAGTTGCACAAGCAAGTTATAGAATAGAGTTTGATGCATGCATAACTTAATAAAATAGCTGCCAATTGGTGGCAACTATCAATTATTGGTTATAATCAGGGGCGTAGCCAGACTTTGGTGGGAGGGGGGTCCAGAGTCCGAGGTGAGGGGGCACATTTTAGCCCCCCCTGGTGCCGCCGACCCCCCCCCAGCCATTATCGACCCCCCCACCGCCACCCCAACATTGACGACCCTGCCGACGACTCTCTCGACCCCCCTCCCGTGGCCAACCCTCCCCCACCACAGCGCTAAATGCGCTGTAATTGGCTCAGAGACTTCCAGGTCTCTCAGCTGAGTGAAGGACGTCCAAAAAGGCCGTTTTTATTATTCAGGGAGGGAGGGGGAGGATGTCCAAAAAGGACGTCTTTTTGGATGGACATCCTCAACTGCACGCTCCTGCTACGATCAAGCCGCATCAGAGCCTTCCTGCAGCAAACTGGGGAGGGGGTGAGCGGCGTGGCATCTTCCTTTCGGGCGGCACAGGTTTTTATTAAGTGAAGGACGTCCAAAAAGAACGTCTTTGGAGTGCGGGGGGTTTTTCAGGTGAAGGACGTCCAAAAAGGACATCCCTGATGACATTTTTTTCTTCCGATTTGCCCCAACGAGAGGTGTAGACCTCCCGTTAGGTTTTTCTCGGTAAGGGGATCAGAAAACTGTAGTGCATCTCATTATAATAGCCTTGCAATAGCCTTTGGATCATCTGAATTCCGTTTTCGTTAGCTGCTACCGTGATCGGAAAATGGCCTTTAGTGCATGCCAGGGTTTACTACTTGCTCGTTAATGGCTCATTAAGTTTAGTGCATCTGGCCCCTAGAGATGGGAGTAATTAGTGAGGTAATTAAATTTGCTGATGACACAAAGTTATTCAAAGTCGTTAAATCGCGGGAGGATTGTAAAAAATTACAAGAGGACCTTACGAGACTGGGTATCTAAATGGCAGATGACATTTAATGTGATCAAGTGCAAATTGATGCATGTGGGGAAAGAGGAACCTGAATTATAGCTACATCATGCAGGGTTCCACGTTAGGAGTCAAGGCCCTAGAAAGGGATCTAGGTGTCGTCGTCAATGATACGTTGAAACATTCTGCTCAGTGTGCTGCTGCAGCTAAGAAAGCAAATAGAATGTTAGGTATTATTAAGAAAGGAATGGAAAACAAAAATGAGGATGTTATAATGCCTTTGTATCGCTCCATGGTGCGACTGCACCTCGAATATTGTGTTCAATTCTGGTTGCCGCATCTCAAAAAGATATAGTGGAATTAGAAAAGGTGCAGAGAAGGGCGACAAAAATGATAAAGGGGATGGGACGACTTCCCTATGTTGAAAGGCTAAAGCGGCTAAGGCTCTTCAGCTTGGAGAAAAGGCGGCTGAGGGGAGACATGATAGAGGTCTATAAAATAATGAGTGGAGTTGAACGGGTAGATGTGAAGCGTCCGTTTACACTTTCCAAAAATACTAGGACTAGGGGGCATGCGATGAAGCTACAATGTAGTAAATTTAAAACAAATCAGAGAAAATCTTTCTTCACTGAACATGTAATTAAACTCTGGAATTCGTTGCCAGAGAATGTGGTAAAGGTGGTTAGCTTAGCGGAGTTTAAAAAAGGTTTGGCTGGCTTCTTAAAGGAAAAGTCCATAGAACATTATTAAATGGACGGGGAAAAATCCACTATTTCTGGGATAAGCAGTATAAAATGTTTTGTACTTTTTTGGGATCTTGCCGGGTATTTGTGACCTGGATTGGCCACTGTTGGAAACAGGATGCTGAGCTTGATGGACCTTTGGTCTTTCCCAGTATGGCAATACTTATGCACTTATGTACTCCAATGAAAATGTGGCATAAATCCCAGCATGTAGATTTATGCGCACTGGGCCATATTCTATAACTACGCATGTAAATTTCAGAATCCCCAACAAAATGCCCATTTCCTCGCCTATAATCACACCCTCTTTTGCCTGCATGCATTAGAAGTTAAGCACACTGTGTTGTGTGAGTTGTGCACATAAATTTTAATTATTGCCAACTAATGCTCATTATTGCTTGCTAAGTGCTGTTATCAACACTAATTTGCTTGTTAAGCCAATTAAGTTACACGCACTGTTATAGAATACACCTGGATTTCGGCACAGATCTCTAGGCACGCTTTATAGAATCCGGGGGTTAGTGGCTAAGAGCTAATATTCAGCGTGAGATAGCTGGTTATCTCCTGCTGAATATTAGCAACTAGCTGTTAACTGGCTATGTTGCCCCACTATTCAGCGCTAAACAGGCTAAGTTAATTGGTTAAGGTAGGCCGCTTAAATGGCAGACTTATCTTTAACCACAAGCAACTTAACTGTCTAGCAGTAAATATGCACTCATCTGATTAAGTTGCCACAGCCAAACCTGGCACCCGATATTTAATAGTACTGACTTCCGGGGTATATACAGGCCTTCGGGTTTTCTACTCAACTTGGTGTACACCCGATATTTAATGCCAGTTGCCGGATACAGACCGTCATTGAATATCAGGGGTCAGTGCTGGTGGCGGCAGCTAACCACGCTGCCTGCCACCGACTGAATATCGGGGGAATGGTTTATAGAATATTAGCAATTACACACCTAACTGTCTATAGTTAGGTGTGAACATTTACACCAGCCTTTGACCTAGTGGAGATGCTTGTGCCTAAAGTCAGGCGGGCAACTATGGTCTTAAGCTAGTATTCTATAGTGGCAATTGGGTGTTATAGAATTTGCACTTATTGTGCATCATCCCGGCACCTAACTTTAGGCAACCTCTGCCTGTTCTTGGATTCCGACTCTGCCCATCATCTTAATTTTATTCTTTGCTCAGTAACTCTCCTGCCTCACCTTCCACCTGGTGTCTAGAGTCTACTCCTTCCTCCTTGGGACCTCTGTGCTTCAAGACCTGGCAGCTTCTGAGAATCAGAAGGCTCAACCCAAAGAGAAGGGGAGCTGTTGTAGGTGAAGGCGCATAGCTCTAGTCCCAGGTGTTCCCCTTGAGTGGACTCAACCATGACACTATTTGAAGATATTATGACATGATAAAGCTGGGGTCTTTCAGACTGTTTAGAGTTCACATAGAGTGCCCTGTTCAGACTGAGCTATTGTAATATTGCTTTTAATGGTTTGTTTATTTATTTATTAGGATTTATTTACCGCCTTTTTGAAGGAATTCGCTCAAGGCGGTGTACAGTTAAGAATTGCAGAAAGACACTTAGACTTCTCCAACTTATTCAGAACACAGCAGTAGGATTGATTTTGTCAGTTGGCAGATTTGCATAGCCACTTTGCTGTTGATGAGGTTGCACTGGCTACCGGTCGAGGCCAGTTTAAATTGTACACTATTGCATTCCAGATTATTTATGGTATTGCACTTCTCTATTTATGTGATTTGGTGAAACATTTACATCATACTTCTATTAATACTATGACAACCCACAATCAAATGTTAACATTTCCTTTGGTCCATTCTGTTAGATTAAAGAAACTACTTGACTCTTCCTTGCATTATCAAATTGCCTCATTGTAGAACTCCCTTCCTTTAGAGATCCATCTGCTAAGAAACTATCAAGTATTTTGGGAGATTCTTAAAACTTTTCTATTTCCAAAATGTTTTTGGATGAGTAGCAAGTTGTCTTGACTCTAGTTTCTGTATTACTCATAATGTTATGAGATTTGATTTGCATATAAGGTTTCAATGTATTTTCTAGAGTTATAACTCTTTGATTTTTATTGTTATCTGCAATGAACTAAAAGCATTGGTATTTGCAGACATATTCAGCTTGCCCAACAGCTCTTTATGTCACTGGTAAAACCTCTTACACTACTTAATTGGACTCGGAAGGTATCATGCAGATATTCCTGCTGCATGAATTTCTTGCAATCCTTATACAATAAAGCTTGAGAATCCCAGAACAATTGGCTGGAAGTGATTTCTAAGCCAGAGACACTGTCAACAGCATCTATCCGTAGCACCCAGTCACGCTGGGCTTTTTGCCAAGTTACATTCAGCAGCCAGAATTTGACCTGGCTGCCTTCCCATTCTTCCCTATTTTTCAACCAGCTTTGAAAGAACAGGGAAACATTTACTTATCCTAATTAACATATTTCATATAAATGTATGACTGAAAGACAATACTTGTTTTCTTGATGCTTGTAGAATACACTAAAAATCTATTAATTCATGAAAGATTTATATTCCTGGACATGTTTAATAATGCAGGTTAATTGCTGTATTTTCCAAAAGGCTTGACTACAGTTGGACTAGCTTTTCACTTGTTCCAGCGTTAACAATGATATATGTGAATTTGAAGAACGTTCCAGCTTTGTTGTGGGTTGCATATGGAACTGAACACAGTTTATGAAAAAGAAAGAGAGTGCTGACAGCTAAAGTGTCTGCCTCTGTGTCAATACTAGTTATTTATATCACACATAAATGACTTTTGCTGTCAATAAAAAGCAAAAGGTACCAGAAAGAGGTTTGGCAGGTGGAACTCTTGTGTTCAAGTATGTGCATATTACTGTAATAAATTAAGGGGTCTATGAGGTTACCAGCATTAAGGTTAGTGCCATATTACTTGCATGTATAGCCACCATGGTATTTGAGGGCCACAACCAGTGGTGTGCTGGAGCCGGCTCGCACCGGCTCGCAAGAGCCGTTTGTTAAATTTTGACAGATCTTGCGAGCCGGTTATTCTTCGGGGCGAGCCGGCTCCATTACATGAGGTAAGCATGGCAGGAGGGCGCCATCACAGGCCATGCTTACCTCCCCTCCCACTCCCAAACATGTCCAGCGATTGTCCTTCGCCCCCACCCTCCCCTTCCGCTCCCATCCATCTTTTTCTATTACCTCCGTTGAAGTGCCGCGTTATTTAAAGCCCTGCTGCCTGTCTGTAGCCTTCCCTGTTTGCTTCTGATGAGTTTGTGCCTTTAGTCCCGCCTTCTGACGTCATTCTGACATCATTTCCTTTTTCCGCGAAGGCGGGACTGAGGGCACAAACTCATCAGAAGCAAACAGGGAAGGCTAGAGACGGGCAGCAGGGCTTTAAATAACACGGCGCTTCAACAGAGGTAATAGAAAAAGATGGATGGGAGTGGGAGGGGAGGATGGGGGCGACGGAGAATCGCTGGACATGGATGAGAGTGGAAGGGGAGGATGGGGGCAACGAAGAATCGTTGGACATGGATGGGTGTGGGAGGGCAGGGGAGAGAGGAGAATTGCTGGGCATGGATGGGTAGAGGGGGGCAGGGGAGAGAAGAGAATTGCTGGGCATGGATGGGTAGAGGGGGCAGGGGAGAGAAGAGAATTGCTGGGCATGGAGGGCAGGGGAGAGAAGAGAATTGCTGGGCATGAATGGATAGAGGGGGGCAGGGGAGAGAAGAGAATTGCTGAGCATGGATGGGTAGAGGGGGGCAGGGAAGAGAATTGCTGGGCATGGATGGGTAGAGGGGGGCAGGGAAGACAAGAGAATTGCTGGGTATGGATGGATAGAGGGGGGCAGGGGAGAGAGGAGAGTTTCAGGACATGGATGGAGGGGAGGGCAAAAGAAATTCTGGATATGGATGGAGGGGAGGGAAGGGAGAGAGAAGAAATGCTGGACATGGAGGGAAGATAGAGGAAGGAGATTAGATTAGGGAAAAGGAAGTGAGGAGAGAAACTGCACATGGATGGAGAAAATAGGCAGAAGCTGGATCCACTGTACAGTCAAGTCTGCGGAGGATCAGAAATGAAGAAGAAAGGAGGAAAGAAAAGAAATAAATGGAAAGGAAGCCCTGGAAACGGAGTCAAGGGAACAGATAGAGAGCAGCAGAATCAGATACTGGGCCAGCATGATCAGAGAAACAAAGTCACCAGACAACAAAGGTAGAAAAAAATAATTTTATTTTCATTATAGTGTTTGGAATATGTCCACTTTGAGAATCAGGTGCTGAACGTTAAAAGTTTATATTTATTTACTTATTTATGGCATTTTATCCCATATTAAACATGAATTAGATTGGAACCTGGGATCATTTAATTTTTTTTTCCTGGAGAGAGTAATGCATTGCCCCCCCCCCCCCCCCCCGGCTATAGCCAGCTCTGCAGTTTTTTGGGGGGCGCATTGGTGGACAGGGGGGCACAGAGGTGGATGGGGGGGGGCGCATTGGTGGCCGGGGGGCACCGAGGTGGACCGGGGAGAGAGCCTGTTGTGAAAAATTTACCAGCACACCACTGGCCACAACTCAGTTGGGGTTACAAGATTTCCACAATGAATAGTCATCAGATAAATGTGCATGTACTGTTTCCATTGTGTGCAATAGATTTCATTCTTTTCTCCCACTTCTGAACTGTTGTATTGGTAGCTCCTTTCCTGCTATGCCCTCTTATGGTTATTTTAATTATTTTACACCACTAAGATGGTACGTCTCTTTGGCAGTATATCAAATAAAGATGAACTTGATTATCCATGTGCTAATCAATTAGCATGCGGTAAAGTGGAAACGCTGACTAGTTAGTGCAGAAATGCCCACTCTCCACCCCTGACAAACCCTCTCAAAAAATACACAACAACATTTAGCATGCAGTTAGCTTTCATTCATTCTCAAATTACCATTTGACTTCTCTAGCATATCCAGTACTCCATATTTTGCTATGTTAGACGCACATTAGCGCCTAGCGCAGCTTGATAAAAAAGCCCCTTAATTATTTAGACTGTGAAGAATTTTGTTTCACTATCAGGCTTATTTTCAAAAGAGAAGGGCGCCCATCTTCTGACACAAATCGGGAGATGGGCGTCCTTCTCTCAGGGTTGCCCAAATCAGCATAATCGAAAGCCGATTTTGGGCGTCCTCAACTGCAGTCCATCGCAGGGACGACCAAAGTTCACGGGGGCGTGTCGGCACCGTAGCGAAGGCAGGACTGGGGCGTGCTTAACACATGGGCATCCTCGGCCGATAATGGAAAAAAGAAGGACGTCCTTGACGAGCATTTGGTCCATTTTTTTTCATGACCAAGCCTCAAAAAGGTGCCCAAACTGACCAGATGACCACCTGAGGGAATCGGGGATGACCTCCCCTTACTCCCCCAGTGGTCACCAACCCCCCTCCCACCCTAAAAAAAATTTTTGCCAGCCTCTATGCCAGCCTCAAATGTCATACCCAGCTCCATGACAGCAGTATGCACGTCCCTGGAGCAGTTTTAGTGGGTACTGCAGTGCACTTTAGGCAGGCGGACCCAGGCCCATCCTCCCCTACCTGTTACACTTGTGCTGGTAAATGTGAGCCCTTCAAAACCCACCCGAAACTCACTGTACCCACATGTAGGTGCCCCCTTCACCCCTTAGGGCTATGATAGTGGTGTACAGTTGTGGGGAGTAGGTTTTGGTGGGGGGATTGGGGGGCTCAGAACTGAAGGTAAGGGAGCTATGCACCTGGGAGCAATTTGTGAAGTCCACTGCAGTGCCCCCTAGGGTGCCCGGTTGGTGTCCTGGTATGTGAGGGGAACCAGTGCACTACGAATGCTGGCTCCTCCCACGAGCAAATGCCTTGGATTGGGTCATTTTTGAGATGGGTGTCCTGGGTTTCTATTATCGCCAAAAACCGGGGACAACCATCTCTAAGGACGACCTAAATGTTGAGATTTGGGAGTCCCCGACCGTATTATCGAAACGAAAGATGGACGCCCACCTTGTTTCGATAATAGCGGTTTCCCCGCCCCTTCACGGGGACGCCCTTGGAGATGGTCGTCCCCGTTTGGTCCCCTCCATGTGGGTTTTAGAAATAATCCTATTAAATAGATAAATAAAATATGTACAGTAACTGGGATGTGATTGTATTATCTTGTATTTCATCTTAAGATTGTCATAAAGATGTTGCTCTTACTTTGATATTTATATTTTGTCAATCATTAGTTTTATATTTTAATAAGTCATTCCATGATGCGGTCTTTAAGTTTGAAATATTATTATTGCTAACCGTAAAGGAGGGGATTTTATAAATGGTGCCCAAAGTTAGGCGCTGGGAAGATCTGCGCTAAACTAGTATTCTGTAAAGGGCATTCTGTATTGAGCACCCTTTATAGAATACTGGCTTTAGCATGCATCTCACACCTAATTCTGAGTCAGGACATATGCCTGCTGAAACCTGGTGTAAATGCTGGTGCAGCTATATTGGAGAGCCAGAAGCGTTTCTGCTCCTGTATCCCCTGATGAAGCCAGTATGGTGAAACCCAGGTCCAAGTTGGGAAATGTGAATACTGTTACTACTCGCACTTGAGAAGAAAGAATTAAAATCTTGAGAGCTGAAGATCCACGTGAATAGCTGCATAACCACATGATTTGGAATTGATTTTATCATGAATATAAGTGGTTTAGCAGATTTTTTCAATCTATATTCAGATGTGGTTGCCTACAGCTTTTTGAGATACTGTGGACTTGGGACATGTGCGATGATAGGTAACAGTGAACATTGATATGGTGAAGGTCACACTTGTTTTCTGAGCACAAAAAAAAATTTGTTTTAATATTTCTTTATTTAATGAGCTGTATTTATACATATATTATATTGAAATACCTAAATTGTTTCTGATAGTAAATGCTGGTGTGCAACTAATGGCAGTTGGACACATAAATTCTGTAACATCGCACCTTTTTTCTGGGAACGCCCTGAGCCACCCATACCCCTCTCATGGCCACACTTCCTACTGTTGTGTGATATAAATTTAGGTACACACTTTATAGAATGGGGCAGATCCACGTGTAAACCCAAATCAGTGCCTTTTAACACCAATTATTGATGGTTAATGACTCATTAATGAATTAGTTTTTGCGTGGATCTGGGATCCATACCCAAATTTGGGCAACCTATATTGAATTAGGGGAAAATGTTTCTTATGTTCCTGGATTCTCTTAAAGACCTTTGACGTCAAACTGATGAAATATTCTGACACTCACCAGATAGGACATAACAAAGATCTGGGTTTTCTAGCGCATTATAACCCATAAAATTCTACTGCTTTGTCACCCTCTTACCTACCATCCATCTCTCCCTTTCTTTCACCCACCCAGCCTCCCCTGTTTCTCATCTAACCCACCTCACCCTCTTCCTGTGAGGCTGTCACTGGAATGCTTTAGTGTTTCACTTATATATACTGTTATTTATCGACATTTGCTTATTTTTGATCTGAAGAAGGAGGAGGGGATGGAGTTAAACAAAAAATGTATTAAGTTAGTCCAATAAAAAAGGTATCATCTTATTTTATTTTCTATGTTTTGGTTTATTTCTATTTATTACCTTTGAAAGTGGACTAACACGGCTACCATATCACTGTACTCAAATGTTAAAGAGAATCCTTACTTGCAAAAAATGAAGAGAGCAAATAAATTAGCAGCTGGGTCTGAATGGCAAGCTGAACTTTCCTCCTCTTCATTTCCTGTTGACATCTGAGAGTCTGTTTGTTCTATCTTTTGTGTGGGGAGTTCAGCCCTACTTCACTGCTTGTCACAAGGGCAATTCTATACCCAAGGCACTGACATTTTATATAAGAGCATATATTTGCAAGGGCAGTGCTCCAACTTACATGTGATGTTGCAAATTGCGTGTGTTCTGCCACACTTATATGTGCACACTTACATACTTATACCTGCTCTGTGGCTATCATAAGTGCACATGTCTAAATTTTAGATGCATTGATAGCCAGTTATACTAGTATTCTATAACAGAATCTGGGCACCTAGGTTCCAATAGAGTATAGACTCCTACCTTGCTTGCTCCCCAACACATTTTTGTAGGGTAAAATAACATTTTACCTGTAGCTGTTGAGGTTTTGAGTATTGCCTAGCCTGTCAAAAAGGAAACTTCAAGACATTGTGTAGTTTTACACACTCATCCCTGTATTCTATATATGGCGCCCAAATTTGGCGCACTGTCGAGATGCATTAATTGTCAATAATTGGGTGCCAACAACCAATTATTGATGTTAATGGGCACTCATTAAAATTTGCGAAGCACACTATTCGATAAGGCAGAGCACCTAACTCCCATAGTGTGTATCCCAAAAGGGGATGTGGCCATGGTGGGGCATGGGCGGGTCAGGATCATTCCGAAAAGTTACACATGTAGTTATAGAATACTGGTTACACATGCCTAACTTGGGAGCCAGCATTTACACCAGGTGTCAGCAGGCATAAGTCTGGCACCCAAAGTTAGGCACGCTCTTAGTGCCGTCTTTTTTCAGTGCCCATTTTTGAATGCTATTTATAGAATTCCCTCCTAAGAGGCCCATGTAATAAAGTGCACCAGTCTCTGAACACAAGTTAGCTTGCCTTTAGTGGACAGCTAGGTGGGCGCACAATGCAAAAATGAGTTTTGTGCACAAGCTGTATGCAAAGCCACCGGTAGACATTAGCATCCAACATATTTAAATCCATGGTAGTGAAGCTATTAGCTATTCTGCATAGATGCAGAGAAATACCCAGAAGATCCTAAGGCTGAGCACAAGGTTCTCTAATGCTGGCGTTTTAACATATCAAAAAATATACACAGAATGTGTAAATGCAAATATGATAGTCTTAAGGGCTGTTAGACAAAAGTGAGGAAGAGTCTCATATATAATACACAATGATATTTCTTTCACTCAACAGGTGAATCAATTGCACGTGTTCATGTCTTAATCATTGACTCAGCCTCCACCTTCCCAATTGTACTAACAAAAAAATGACTTGCACAACTTTTTAGATGTACTTCTCAATAATGCACACTGCACTTATCTTAGGCAGGTTGGTGCGCTCTTAAAACCCCGACAGGTCCCCGTTTCGTGTTGACTTTATCAAGGGGGAGTGACACCAATTCCGATTACTGCCCCAGGCATCTATGTGTGCTGGCTTATTCTAACATAAGCACTGTGGAGGAATAAAGATTTGCTTATCCTTCCGTGGTCAACATTGGTGAAGATTTTGGGCCTGTTCGTCTTGTGTTCACCATGATATTTCAGAGCCCACAAATTTTGTAGCTTCCTTGAAAAGGAGGAGTTGGGGGGAGGGAGGGAATAAAACGTCAGACTGTTGACAGTATTTTTGTATTGGCACTTTAATTTGCATGCACATCTACGCATGTGGTGGAATGCTATCCTACTATATAAATGAAGAGTGACCGACGTGCCGCCCATGCGCAGAATTGCATAGCTGTTCTGCGCATGCGCGGCACGTCACACCTCTCCTGATGTTGTTAGAGGCAGGAACACAGCTGCGGGTGACCGGTGAGCACCGGGCGGGGATCATCCGACAGCGGCTCCGAGGCACAGTCCGACAATTCCGATCAGCTGCAGCCGCCGCTGCTGCTGTGACCGCAGGCCGGGCTGGGAGCCGGTGCTTCCCTCTGCGACTTTCCTGGGCGGGGGCTCGGCTGCACCTGGCTGGGCTCCGACCGCTTTCTTGACGGTGCTTCTTTTGCCCGTTTTAATGGTCTCAACGGCTTGTTGTGTACATAAATAATAGTATTGCTAAATTGTTATGGATATCAGATGTGCATGTGCCCATGCAACTCCAGGTGCTGATATAACATTCTTGTGCATCAAAATATACCTGCCACGAGCACAGACTTGTATGTGCTTGCATCAAGTGTGCTTTCCAAATGGAGAGCAATTTTTGTTTCATTTATGTGTGTGTTAAGATAACCTGTACTGAGCTGTAGGACAGAACCTAAAGCACAGTTTTCTGCATCAACCTCTGACTGAAGAGATAGAGGTAGAACAGGACAGAGATAATGAACCAACCAGTGGGGCTCCAGTGCCCCCTTTCACCTCCCATCCAGTGTGAAAAGAAAGGTACTAGCATGACAGAAGAGAACCACATTGAAATGAGAGAGGAGACATTTTAGCAAAAATAAATGTATTTTATACCAGGGAAATGTATTTCTAAGTAATAGAATTCCTGAGGACAAAGGGATTTTTGTTATTGACACTGTCACTATGGCCAAACTTTTAGAAGCTCAAAACTGAAGAGAGGGTGCAAAAGACCTTTTCAAGTGACCAGAGTTTTCTTTTGTTTGGAGAGATCAAGTCCATAAACTGTGAAGCAGCCACTGTGGTGTTTACACTATAGGAAGGCAATAGAAAGGAGAATGATCAGATGCCATTGACCTGAGCCAGATTCTTTCATGGTTCTTCCCCTTGCATGCTCCATTTCTGTTGTCAACCATATCTCCATAAACCAATCTTTGAAGATCCTAACTGACAAGTAAGGTAGACGGTTCTAGATATAAAATTGTGTTAGCTTCTTGCTCACCTGGAATTTCCCATTCTCCTTTGACCTCCTCAACTGGAGTGTACGAGCTCTCCCACTTTTTCCCTCTGCAATGAGAAGTAAATTCCAAGTTCCAGGTTGGGTTGCCCTAAGCATTTGTACTCAATGTGCATTAAAAACCAAAGTAAAGATGTGTTAAATTCAAAATCTATGCATTCATTGTTGGCAGAGTTCCAGTTGGGAAAGGTAGTGGTGCAGTGAACATGATGCAATCATTTGCTACCATGCACTAATGGCATAGCTACCAAAGTAGAATGCAACTAGCTAAACCTTCAGTGATTTAGCTAACTGCATTGCATTATCAGTTGCATTAGCAGTGAGTTAATTTGCAGTTGTTACTGCAAAGTATAGTGCCAACTCATTCCGTGTCCCCTAACATGAATTTCCATGGCAAGTGTTGTAACATAATAATGCATAGTACTAACACACCACACTATTAGCATGCAAGGGTGTGCACAGTGGTGTGCTGGCAAATTTTTAACAATGGGCTCTCTGGGCCTAGCCAGTCCTGCAATTGGGGGGGGGGACAGGGGTGGTAGGAGTGGAGGAGTGGCCTAGTGGTTAGGGTGGTGGACTTTGGTCCTGGGGAACTGAGGAACTGAGTTTGATTCCCACCTCAGGCACAGGCAGCTCCTTGTGACTCTGGGCAAGTCACTTAACCCTCCATTGCCCCACGTAAGCCGCATTGAGCCTGCCATGAGTGGGAAAGTGCGGGGTACAAATGTAACAAAAAATAAAATAAAATATCCATGCAGGTGTGCTAGGTATACCTCTGCTGCCAGGAATGCCAAGCTCTGCCACTCAAATAATTGGAGCTAGTTGTTAATATCCATGGGGGAGGGAGGGGGCCCTACTTTATCAACCAGCTCCCAAAATGCTTAAAAACTTAACAAACGGCTCTCCAGAGCCAGTGTGAGCTGGTTCCAACACACCGCTGGGTGTGCAACACAACCCCTCCCACTTCCACCCCTCCCACTGTGATGCAGCCAAGCAGGAGAGACACTGAACATGGCGCAGTTGTGGCACCCCCCCATCTCCCTTGTGCTCTGTGTGGCTGCCCCACTTACTAGCTAAAAGCCATGTTATACACCTAACGTGACTAACCCTCCTGTTTACTAAGCCGCTTAGCAATGCCGACACAGACCATTCAAAGATAATGGGTATGTCAGCATTAGCGCAGTGCTAGCCACTAGCATGGCTTAGTAAACAGATGGGTAAGTAAAAAGGACCCTAAATAGCTTTCAATAAGGCCATTAAATATTTTTGCAAACTTATGCTAAAATTGACTTTTATTGCATAGGTGACTGTACAGATAAAGTACAGTCATTCAGCTCTTGTTTAAACTATAGCAATTTAGTTTTTCTATTTGTGTATTTGCATTGTTATGTAGACCACCTATTTTCCATGGTTCTAGGTGGTTAACAATAAACATAGATAAGAGCAACAAAAACATAAAGACATAAACATAAATAATCAATACAACATACATTTATATAGACTGATGTCAAGCAGTTCTTAGATTTTTATCTGTTTATAACATTAACCAGTATGGCTCGGGATTCTTTATATAACTAGAAGAATTTTAAATCGTGCTTCCTACCTTTAGTGTTTTTAAAATATGCACAAGCATATCCTAGCATCCCATACAGTGCCAAATACCTGGCTTCATTTTCAGCTCTTGAAATAAATTACATTTGCACAGAGTTTGGATAATCATGCCTGTCACTGGTACAATTGAAAGTGCTAATTGAAAGCAGTATCTCCTGGCCTCCTCTACACCTCTGTCACTTCTCTTCCCACTTTTCCTTCAGTGCCTTTCATTTTATGCTAAGAGCCATGAAAAATTGCTTCTTGTTTGTGTTTCAAACAGTAGCAATCAAAATATATATATAAAATATCCTGTGGAATAAATTGGTTGTCAAGGCGGATCTTGTTTTGATCAGATTCAGCTGTATATGTGAAAATGGACTCATTTTTCTGTGCCTCACAACTTTATTGCACAGCAGGAAAAATGCTGTTTGGGATGATACTAGTTCCATGTGCTTGTCATCATAATAAATGCCACCATATCCCCCTAATACGAGCAGATTGCATGAAAGAATGAACACTCTTCTAAACCTAAAGCTTCATTTGAGCTACGACTCCATGAATTTCCAAAGTAATATGGTTCTCTTGCCACATCTGTGACACTAGTCTGAATCCCATCTAGACTTGCCACTAAAGGGGATAGTTTTATAAAGTAATTTGTGCATGTATCTGGTCAGAGATGTGTATAAATGGCCTGATATACAATTCTGACCCACGCTACTTTGCTGATAGGCATGTAGAGGGACAAAGTTTGAGTAGAGTTTGCAAGTACACACATAGATTATAAAATATCCTAATTTACATGTGTATTTAGTCTAGGTGCAGACATTTACAACTGTATTCAAGCAAGTGTAGATGGCTGCGATTGAATTGTAGGCTTGATTTCTTCCACTTAAGCTAATATGTTATAAAGATGCATGGAGGGGCATTTTTGATATGACCTCAAAGTCCAAATTGAGATGTTTTGCCAAAAACAAATTTCTGGTTTGATTATGGCTTTGAGATAGATGTTTTCAGGCTGAACACGTCCATATGTAAGTACCATTTTCTGGAAAAAAAAAGGCACAGGGAAAAACAAACCATAGGGACTTCTGTCTGTCAGCATTCCTAGTGAACTGGCAGTGCAGAGGGGCTGCCTAGTGCAGTGGACTTATTATAATGGGACCCAGGTACAAATCCCATCTAAACTTCTTCATAATGTATGGTGATCCCTCCAGGAACAAAGAAAACCTACTGTACCTAAAGGTCCACCACTACAATAGCTTTCAAGCTTACAAGTTACTTATATATGTAGGTACAGGAAGTATTTCAGTGTTCTATGAAGGTTCACATATTTGTACTGAAATTAAAGTGGCCTACAAAGAGAACCCATAACCTTACAAAACTACCTCACTAATCCACCCAGTTATTAAAGTCCACCTTCTATCCTGCCTAACACTTTCCTTCTCTCTTCCCTCACTTAATCTTTGTACAATACTAATTGTATCTGATAACATGGAATGATTATGTCATAACCAAACTCTGTAAGCCACATTGAGCCTGCAAATAGGTGGGAAAATGTGGGATACAAATGCAATAAATAAATAAATAAAAATGCATACCTGGGTCTCAATCACTGTTCACTGCACTGACCACTAGGCTACCCTATCCACTTCCTTGCTGCTTTCCTAGGAATGTCACCAGTAGATACTGGAGGGAGTGACCACTGGGGGATTAAGGGGGGTGTCATGCCTTCATCCCTCCAGTGGTTAAGCTGGTCAGTTAGGGCACCTTTTTCAGGAGATGAATGGAACTGGTGGGGGAGGGGGAAGGAGCAGGAGGGATGGGGCTAGGAGGCATCGGTAAAGAGGAGGGGAAAAGAGTAGAAGATGAATGGTGCTAGAGGGTGCAGGTGGAGGGGAGAGGAAGAGGAGCTGAGCAGAACATTATGGATAGGAGAGACAGAGTGGGAATTTGAGGGGATAGTGAATACTTGACAGTTTTAGATATGAGTAGGGGGTATATTGATGGGCTGGGAGAATGAATGAGGGTATGAAATGAAGGATATGAGAAGGGGGACAAAAAAGGGGATGATGTGGGTTAAGGTTGAGACATAGTGTGAATTACCTGGAAGACTGGGAGAGAATGAGAGGTATTGAAAAGGGATGGGGATACTTGGGAGGGGTATGGGAGGAAGGGGATGGGTCTTTGAAGGGGTTGAGTAAGAGTAGAAATGGGGTTAAAAAGATGGTGAAAGAGAGCCATTAATGCCGCACCACTCCACTCTGGGCATGCGATATAGGGTAAGAGACAGGAGAATGGCCTTGGAGGCAAGGGAAGGAAAAAGAGACAGGAATGGAGCTGGGACAGGATGATGAGATGCAGTGAAGGATAGATGAGGACTAAGAGGGTGATTACAGAGGATGGGAATGGGGGGCTAAGGAAGTGGGTGAAATATGGGGGGGGGGGTTAGGAGACAGGGTAAGGGAGAGACAGAAGGAGCAATGGGAGCGCTGGAGAGCGAATGTAGAGGGAGATGGTAAAAGCTAGTAGGTAGATGAGAAGTGAAACGGAGATGTGAGAGAAAAGTGGGGAAAAATACATAAAATGAAAGATCAGTGCTAGATGTATGTAGAGAAGGAAAGGAAGAAGACAAGAAGAGAGAGAAGAAATGGGGAAGCCAATCTGGAAAAGAATTTAGGAGAAGACTGGCACATGGAAAGTGGAAAAGAGACTGAGACCAGCCTAATTAGAAAAATAAAATATGTTAAGGTGAATGAGACTATGCTGCTGTCTTAAGGGCTACTAGGGACTGCACTCCATTCTTCAATATTCTTCAGGTCTCTGCTCCTGATTTTTGGTTCTGATTTGACCTCTCTGTCTTTAGGATTTCTGACCTCTGCTCTTCAGGGCTATAATATTTATTTATATAGTTATGACATTTTTATCCTATGTTAGCCCAAGAAGAGCTCAGGTTCAATTTGGCTTACATTACAGACATCAGTAGAATGGTACACATTTTGAAAAGTATCAGTTCTTATAATACTAGGTTGAAATTTAAAATGAGCTATTTCAAAGTAAGGAACAATAATCTTGAAATACACAATTTTATATTGAGAATTGATAGAATAATAAAAGCAACTAAGTTGAGAATTTTAATATAGAATTGATAAATAAGGAGACTCATCTAGAATGATAGTGAGTAAAACTATACTAAGTAATATTAGCTAGGTAATCTTTTTTTTTGTTTGTTTTTTTTTTGTTACATTTGTACCCCGTGCTTTTCCCACTCATGGCAGGCTCTATGCGGCAGGCAATGGAGGGTTAAGTGACTTGCCCAGAGTCACAAGGAGCTGCCTGTGCCGGGAATCGAACTCAGTTCCTCAGTTCCCCAGGACCAAAGTCCACCACCCTAACCACTAGGTTTGATTATCCAAGAGATAGGAAGTAATTAAGAGACATAGAATATGATATACAAAGATCAAACATTGTTCAGTTCAAATTTAGTTCTTTGCTTTATTAAAGGTTAAACTGAAAAAATGAGTTTTCGGTGATCTCCAAAACTTCATGTAATTGTGTATCTAATTTGTTTAGGAAGAGAGTTCCAAGTTTTGGTGCCTTCATATGAGAAGTTGACAGTATGAATTGTTACATTCTTGCAGCTAAGGAAATGTAAGATGAGATATTCCCTGAATGGTATGGTAGATTAATCCACCTAGACCATCTTCTAAGGATAGTGTCTAATTGGAGCTTCACTGATGCTCCCTGTATCTTGAAACTTTGCATTTTGGGCCACCTCAAGAGACTGTAAAAACTTGGCAATGTCGTAACTATTCTATTCCTGCAATTCTTTCCATGACTCTCCTGTACCCCAGTTAACATGACCCTTATCTTGAGCAAGTCGTTATGCTCATATTAGCCTTCTCCTCAAGTCACTTCACTGGCTTCCTATCCGTTTCCGCATACAGTTCAAACTCCTCTTATTGACCTATAAATGCATTCACTCTGCAGCTCCTCAGTACCTCTCCACTCTCATCTCTCCCTACATTCCTCCCCGGGAACTCCGTTCACTGGGTAAATCTCTCTTATCTGCACTCTTCTCCTCCACTGCTAACTCCAGACTCCGTTCCTTTTATCTTGCTGCACCATATGCCTGGAATAGACTTGCTGAGCTGGTACGTCAAGCTCCATCTCTGGCCGTTTTCAAATCTAAGCTAAAATCCCACCTTTTTGATGCTGCTTTTAACTCCTAACCCTTATTCACTTTGTTCAGAACCCTTATTTTATCATCCTCACTTTAATGTTCCCTTATCTCTTGTTTGTCTGTCCTAATTAGATTGTAAGCTCTGTCGAGCAGGGACTGTCTCTTCATGTTCAAGTGTACAGCGCTGTGTACGTCTAGTAGCGCTTTAGAAATGACTGATGCTCTATAACTGCGTGCCTTGAGGTAGGATCACTGAAGCCGAACGATGAGCACCAATTCTATAATGTCACTGTGTGCCAAGATGCCCTTATAGAATGCTAATATAAGGCAGTATTAATGCATCTAAAGTTATGCACAAACAGTTATGCCAGGTCAATGCCTAAATTCTATAAGTTATGGACTAAATTCAATAAAGGGTGCCCAAACTCGGGCGCCCAAAAAAATTAGCACTAAGCGCTATTCTATAAATTGCTGCATCATGTATAGAGTCTTGCTTAGAGCCGGGATCCACACCTAATTGTGGGCACAAGGATTTACAGTAACTGAAACCTGGTGTAAATCCTCTTGCCGCCTAATTTAGGCACAGATCTACCATATTCTGTAACACTGTGCACAAATTGTGGAAATGCCCCTGACCTGCCCATGCCCCCTTTTCAGATCCATGCTTAAAAATGTGTGCATACATCTTTATAGAATACTGACTAGGAAGATGCACGTGTAAATGCAAATTGTTGCCAGTTAGTGCTAATAATTGATATTGGCCAGTTATTGATGCTGATTGGCTCATTATTCAGTTGAATTGTGCACACAAATTGTGCACATGCCCAAATTTGTATGTGCAATTTTTTGCACCGTTTATAGAATTTGGAGGTAGAAGACACACCTATTCCCTTCCCATACTCCACCCTTGTGTATGCCGCTTTGCAGTTTAGCACTAATGCACTTATGTGCATTATGGTGTACTACATGCTATTCCATAAAATAGTGCATAAGTGCCCATCATCTCGGCACTAGCATGTGTATGGCACACATAACTACGTATACACATAGATATAGAATTGCCCTTTAAACTGAGTAAAGTGATGTGGAAGCCATGTTAGTACACTTTTAAAGGTAATAAATAGAAATAAAACAAAAGATAGAAAAGAAAAGAAGATGATATCTTTTTTATTGGACTAAATACTTAAATTTTTTTTGTTGATTTACATAGACATAATATTAAACATTCCAATACCAACCATAGTAACATAGTAAATGACGGCAGAAAAAGACCTGCATGGTCCATCCAATCTGCCCAACAAGACAAACTCATATGTGCTACTTTTTGTGTATACCCTACTTTGATTTGTACCTGTCCTCTTCAGGGCACAGACCGTATAAGTCTGTCCAGCACTATCCCCGCCTCCCAACCACCAGCCCCGCCTCCCACCACTGGCTCTGGCACAGACCATATAAGTCTGCCCAGCACTATCCTCGCCTCCCACCACTGGCTGGCTCTGCCACCCAATCTCGGCTAAGCTCCTTAGGATCCATTCCTTAGGAGCCAACACTGCATGAATGATTTTATTCTGTGAATACTAAAAATACTAAAACTTTTGACACCCACAAGACAGGACTTAACAAAGATCTAGGCTTTCTATCCCACTATAAACTTACACTGCTTTGTCACCCTGTTATTTCCCTGTCTCTCACCCACCCAGCTCTCTCTGTTTCTCACCTAACCCACCCCACCCTCTTCCTGTGAGATTGTCATTGGAAAGCTTTTATGCTTCACTTATATTTTCTGATATTTGTCAACATTTGCTTATTTCTGATCAGAAGAAGAAAGGTTACCTTCGAAAGCTAATCAAAAAATGTATTGTTAGTCCAATAAAAAAGGTATCATCTTATTTTCTTTTCTATGTTTTGTTTTATTTCTACTTACTACCCTTTTAGACTGTACGCCCTTCAGGTACAGGGAAATACATACCGTATATATTGCTTATTTATGTATTTAATGTCAGTGTATTTGGTATACTGCCTTTCAAAGGAATTATCGAGGCATGTGCATATAAACAGGCATGAACTAAATCATAATCAACTACAACAATTATTGAAGGCACATTCGTTCTGAATATATCAGGCCTCAGTTTTCCTCAGGGTACATTATGGCACCCGTGGTCTTCTAAATGTATCAAAATGACTACAGCCCTCTGAACACTTACAGTGGGGGAAATAAGTATTTGATCCCTTGCTGATTTTGTAAGTGTGCCCACTGACAAAGACATGAGCAGCCCATAATTGAAGGGTAGGTTATTGGTAACAGTGAGAGATAGCACATCACAAATTAAATCCGGAAAATCACATTGTGGAAAGTATATGAATTTATTTGCATTCTGCAGAGGGAAATAAGTATTTGATCCCCCACCAACCAGTAAGAGATCTGGCCCCTACAGACCAGGTAGATGCTCCAAATCAACTCGTTACCTGCATGACAGACAGCTGTCGGCAATGGTCACCTGTATGAAAGACACCTGTCCACAGACTCAGTGAATCAGTCAGACTCTAACCTCTACAAAATGGCCAAGAGCAAGGAGCTGTCTAAGGATGTCAGGGACAAGATCATACACCTGCACAAGGCTGGAATGGGCTACAAAACCATCAGTAAGACGCTGGGCGAGAAGGAGACAACTGTTGGTGCCATAGTAAGAAAATGGAAGAAGTACAAAATGACTGTCAATCGACAAAGATCTGGGGCTCCACGCAAAATCTCACCTCGTGGGGTATCCTTGATCATGAGGAAGGTTAGAAATCAGCCTACAACTACAAGGGGGGAACTTGTCAATGATCTCAAGGCAGCTGGGACCACTGTCACCACGAAAACCATTGGTAACACATTACGACATAACGGATTGCAATCCTGCAGTGCCCGCAAGGTCCCCCTGCTCCGGAAGGCACATGTGACGGCCCGTCTGAAGTTTGCCAGTGAACACCTGGATGATGCCGAGAGTGATTGGGAGAAGGTGCTGTGGTCAGATGAGACAAAAATTGAGCTCTTTGGCATGAACTCAACTCGCCGTGTTTGGAGGAAGAGAAATGCTGCCTATGACCCAAAGAACACCGTCCCCACTGTCAAGCATGGAGGTGGAAATGTTATGTTTTGGGGGTGTTTCTCTGCTAAGGGCACAGGACTACTTCACCGCATCAATGGGAGAATGGATGGGGCCATGTACCGTACAATTCTGAGTGACAACCTCCTTCCCTCCGCCAGGGCCTTAAAAATGGGTCGTGGCTGGGTCTTCCAGCACGACAATGACCCAAAACATACAGCCAAGGCAACAAAGGAGTGGCTCAGGAAGAAGCACATTAGGGTCATGGAGTGGCCTAGCCAGTCACCAGACCTTAATCCCATTGAAAACTTATGGAGGGAGCTGAAGCTGCGAGTTGCCAAGCGACAGCCCAGAACTCTTAATGATTTAGAGATGATCTGCAAAGAGGAGTGGACCAAAATTCCTCCTGACATGTGTGCAAACCTCATCATCAACTACAGAAGACGTCTGACCGCTGTGCTTGCCAACAAGGGTTTTGCCACCAAGTATTAGGTCTTGTTTGCCAGAGGGATTAAATACTTATTTCCCTCTGCAGAATGCAAATAAATTCATATACTTTCCACAATGTGATTTTCCGGATTTAATTTGTGATGTGCTATCTCTCACTGTTACCAATAACCTACCCTTCAATTATGGGCTGCTCATGTCTTTGTCAGTGGGCACACTTACAAAATCAGCAAGGGATCAAATACTTATTTCCCCCACTGTAATTGCTTCAGCAGTCCATGAAGCATATGGTACTTGCAGCCTTTGGAGTGTGTTGTAGCACCCTGACAAGTACGCTGAAGCCACAGTTTTTTAGGCAGTTGCAAGAGAGCTTGTTGAGATGATATAAGCAGCCTCCTGTAGTCTGGAACTCCCCCATTAAGGCCATTAAAGATTATACAAATCTGCTTGGATTGACCCTATTAAAAAAAAAACCAGTAAGCCACTGCAACTCCCTTAGTAATTGTATCACATGGTCAAACCTTTTCTCCCCCTTTACTAACCTTGCCACTATATGTTGCATCAATTGAAAATGTCTGAGGTGCGTCTTTGTTAACCCACAATATAAAATACTAGAATAAACAGTTCATGAATCACAAAAGGGTGGACATGCAAGATCCAATCCTCCAGCTGCCCCCCAAAAAAAGGTCTTAGAAGGCCTAATACAGCAGCCCCAGACTTCACCATTGCAGAAACCTAATTTTCCAGAATAAGCCTTTTATCCAGTCATATGCCCAAACTTTGGACTGATAGCAGAAACTTTTTTTATGTTGGATTTTGTTTTCATGTACAAAAATATTGTCATGTCTCACTGTTTTGTAAGTTATAATTTGGATCAGCTGAGTCCTAATATATTTTGTGAGATGATTCAGTGTATCAAGGCAGCAAATATACACATATTTTCCAGAAAAGAGATACTGTAGATTAAAAAGATAGGATGTCTTCAGTGTTAAATTTCTTTAAAATAAAGAGTACCATTTTGGACCAAATGACAGCCTCCAGTTTCCATTCCACTGTTAATGAGAAAAAGGAAGCAAGTTCAGAAAGGTTCCAGGTCAGCAATAAAATGTTTCGGGTCATGGCCAGGCAGCAAATCACCGGTGGATGTCATTTTAAATATCTTCCTTCCTACAAATGTAAAACAAATGTGAAAAACTTCACATGAGTATCAGATGGTGGAATAATATATAGGCTCAGGCAGCTCCAAATGTATCTCCCAACTCCAGGGGACCAAAGCTGCATACCCACTTAATATAAATGCGAAATCAAGCAGCTTAATTATTATGATTGGTCTTTGTATTTCCATTTCCACATGTAGCTGTGCTGCTTGATTTTATATTCATAATAAATCTGCATGTAATTGTAGTACTGTGGCTTTAGAGAGCACACCGCAGTAATACCCTTCTAGCAGCCCCTTAATACTGCACAGCAGTGTTAGTTTATGGGTGCAAGCTTATGATTTCCCAGTAAAGAATGCTGAGCTGAGTAATACTGGCACAAAATCATTTGGAGAATCCACACAAGAGACACATTGTTCTTGTTTCTGACCTTATTACTTCACTTCAAACAATCCTCCTTTTTTTTGCGCATTTTTAGAAATAATTCTTGATATCTGTACAACCCAAGTCAGGCGGGTAAAAAGCGCCTAAAAAATGGCCATGGAGGAAGATTATTCTTACCGCATGGCCATATAGGGGGGAGCACTTACCACCACCCATCCACCTTTTGTTTTCTTTAGCTTTCTTTCTGAGATCGACCATTAAATTCTGTTGACTGCATTTCTCTTGCACTGTACTATCTGCAACTTGAACTCACTGACCAGAAGTGGTATCTTGTATTAAGTAGTTAAGGTGCCTGCAGGAGTGAATGGTATATAATAAAGCTTGAGTAAGTGATGTGTGTTCATTTAATCAATACTGAGAAGAGATTGAATCTGAGTACACAGGGCATGCTGAAAGCAAATTAGATTAAAATACTGAGCTTCCTATACAATATACATCCTTCTAAAATTACAGCTTTAGTTGGTTAAGCATGAATCTTCAGTCTGATGCTGTTAGCTTCTTATCTGTATTGGTCATTCTATCTGTAGATCCTAAGATATATCATTTGCTTTCCACTAAAACTGATTAAAGGAGAATAACAGGGAGACTGCTAGGAGGACATGGTATACAAGTGTACTAAAATCATAATCAGAAGTAAATAATCAGCTCTCCTCCACCCCTTCACACAAGCTGATTGTTCTTTGTGGTTCAGTCTTATGTAAATGTATCTAGATATTGTTGTACTGGTCTTCATTAGATGCCTGTGTTAATATCATTTGTATAGATTTAAGCCTGCTTTCTGCAAATTTCAAATGAATGGATATTTAACTATTTATTTATTTTTATTTATTTCTACAACACAGAGATAAATAGCCTTCATACTAACCCAAGCCTCCTTTTTTTGGCAACAAAGACAAAATCCCAAGGGTTGAGTACTTTCCTAGCCTCTGCATTGTTTGCCAAATCAACATCTTAGGACTGGGTTTGTTTTAAAGTCTTTTCCATTAGATATGAAATGGGAGACATCCTTAGTAAATCCATTTACACACAGCCAAAGGAGCAGTGGAGGATAAATTTTCTATCCTCAGAAAATATAAATGAGTGAATATTAAAAGTCATTTATGCAGTCAGCAGCATGTGCTAACTGCATAAGTAGTTTTGGTTTAAAATACCAGTCCGGAGAGCACCATTTTGACTATATAGCTCAATATATGGCCACATTTTATCCATCTATAGCTAGATTCAGTAAATGGCACCTAAAAAATCAGCACCAACCCCCCCCCCCCCCCCCCGATTATTCTATAATCCATGCCTAAAGTTCAGTGCGGTTTATAGAATAGCACTTAAGCATTATGGTCATGCGTAAATTTAGGCACGACCATTTGCACCAATGAAAATGTGGCGCAAATGCAAACATCTAAATTTACATGCAGAGCACCATTATTCTGTAATTACTCGCATAACTCAAAACCACGCTCATGACCCTCCCCTTTTCACGCCCCCTTTTCCAGGCCACGTGTGAAGTTTAGGTGCGGATCCCATGCTTAACTTTATGCACATAACACCCAATTAAATCTAATTAGTGCCAATAATTGCTTGTTAAAAGCCAATTATTGGCACTAATTGGATTGTTCAATTAAATTATGCACGCAAATTGGGACCGTACCTAAATGTGTGCATAGAATTTTTGGTGACCTGTACAGAATCAGGGGGATGCTGTACTTAGAGGCAGGTTTAGGGGCATTTCAGGGCAGGACCAGCAGTTATCCAAATATCAGAAATACCAGGGACTATCTTATATGGATAACTTACCCATACAATTTTATCCATGTATTTTCAGCAATCTGTCTTGGATGAAATGCTGAAATTATGCATAAAGTTATACAGATAAGTTATTTATCTAATTGTATGTAGTCTGTATCCTGCTGAATATTTGAAATAAAATATTCTCAGAGAAAACAGAGTGGAATCAGAGCTCAAAGAGCAACAGAAGGGAGAAACTGAGTTCATAAATTGTCCAATTGATTTTTGAAGATTACAGTTAGTATTGCTAATGTAATGGTAATTATGGTGATGTGCATAGGTCAATAAGGATGTCAAGCGGCTCCCTGAAGCCTGTCTCTCTCCCTTCTTTATCCCTGAAGCCATAGAATATAGTTAAGTCTATTAGACTATCAGGCTTATTTTTGAAAGAGAAGGGCACCCATCTTTCGACACAAATTGGGAGATGGGCGTCCTTCTCCTAGGGTCGCCCAAATTGGCATAACCGAAAGCCGATTTTGGGCGTCCCCAACTGCTTTCTGTTGCGGGGATGACCAAAGTTCTCACGGGCGTGTCGGAGGCATAATGAAGGTGGGACTTGGGCGTGCCTACCACATGGGCGTCCTTGACCCATAATGGAAAGAAGAAGGGCGTCCCTGACGGGCACTTGGCCGACTTTACTTGGGCCCTTTTTTCTTACGACCAAGCCTCAAAAAGGTGCCTGAACTGACCAGATGACCACCGGAGGGAATCGGGGATGACCTCCCCTTACTCTAATGGTCACCAACCCCCTCCACCCTCAAAAAATAACTTTAAAAATATTTTGTTCCAGCCTCTATGTCAGCCTCAAATGTCATAGTCAGGTCCCTCGCAGCAGTATGCAGGTTCCTGCAGCAGTTTTAGTGGGTGCAGTGCACTTCAGGCAGGTGGACCCAGGCCCATCCCCCCCCCCCACCTGTTACACTTGTGTTGGAAAATGTGAGCCTTTCAAAACCCACCTTAAACCCACTGTACCCACATCTAGGTGCCCCCTTCACCCCTAAGGGCTATGGCAGTAGTGTATAGTTATGGGTAGTGGGTTTTGGGGGGCTCAGCACACAAGGTAAGAGAGCTATGCACTTGGGAGCAATTTGTGAAGTCCACTGCAGTGCCCCCTAGGGTGCTCGGTTGATGTCCTGGCATGTCAGGGGGACCATTGCACTACGAATGCTTGCATTTGGTCATTTCTGAGATGGGCGTCTAAGGACGACCATCTCCAAGGTCGACCTAAATTTCAGGATTTGGGTGTCCCGGATCGTATTATCAAAACAAAAGATGGACGCCCATCTTGTTTCGATAATACGGGTTTCCCCGCCCCTTCATGGGGCCTTCCTGCGAGGATGTCCCCAGGAAATCTTGGGCGTCCCTTTTGATTATTCCCCTCTATGTTACTTTGTAAGTCTAAGTGCTTAGAAAATACTCCTCTGTGTTTTTTGATGTGATATGAATATTGGTAAAGCTCTGTAATAGTGAGTAGCACTTCCTGAAGATTTCAGAATTTGTAAAGGTTTACAGAGAATGAATTTATCTATACCTACATCTATATAATCTATTTTTATCTATATCTGTAGATATTGATATAGATAGATAGATAGATAGATAGATAGATAGATAGCTGAATATCTACCCCACATCTATCTATCTATCTATCTATCTATCTATCTATCTATCTATCTATCTATCTATCTATCTATCTATCTAAGTGGTGCTCACTGTTTTGCTGACTGCCGCTGGTGTTATCCCCCAAAATTCAATGCCTGGTTATGTCCAGGCTCCAGCATTGAATTTCAGGGTATAGGCAGGCAGTGAAAATATACCTGGTTAAGTGCGATATTCAGGAGAACATAAAGCACATTCCTATTTATCTGGTTATCCTAGCCACTTAAGTGCTGAATATCAGCATTTAGGGCTCCTTTACTAAGCAGCAGTAAGCCCAATGCGGGCTTACCACTCACTGTACAGGAAGTACCGCCGGGTACTTCCCACCCCTAGTGTGCCGTCATTTCCGGCACTATAAAAATATATTTATTTTTGAAGAGCCGGAGTGTACCCATGTGGTAATCAGGCAGTGCCACGCGCTGCTCTGTTTACCGCTGGTTTAACGCGGAAGCCCTCACAGCCACCTCAGTGGGTGGTGGAAAGGGCTCCCCCCCCCCCCAAATGGCCGCTCGGCAAGTGATTTACTTGCCGCCCGACCATTTCTTGTAGGAAAGTAAGAATTCTCTTTTACCAGCTGCGATAAAAGGGGGCCTCTGCACGCTTGTAAAACACATTCGAGCACCGGCCCCCTTTTGCCGCAGCTTGGTAAAAGGGGCCCTTAACTGGCTAAGTGCCAACTGCACCCCAGGAACGCCCACAAAATAGCCAGTTTTGGATTAGGCACTCTCCAGTTAAGTGCCACTGTATATGCCTGGTTACCCCTGGACAAGCGATTTGAGAAAAAAAAAATATATATATATATATGTAAACTCTCTCTGTCACCTAAGGAGAAGTAAAGGATGCTTATAGACTAATAGACCAGATATGGAAATATAATGTCTCCTGTTCTGTTTTTCTTCCCTCCCTCTGGTATTTGCAAAGAAATCAGACAAGCTGAAGAAATAACATCTGCAGAGCCTTTGAATACTGACCACTCATCTAACACAGAGAATGACACTACAAATCTTGACGGTACGTTTCTTATTGGTTTTAGCTACCGCGATGGCATATATCTGGAATTAGTTGTAAATATTTATTGTAATAAACCAGAATCAGCTTCTTTTCATGTAAATTGCATAGGGTGGGATTCAAGTGTTTTGACTGCCTCTTTTCATTCCACGAAAATTAGAAAGTCAGGGCCTGATATTCAACCAGTCCAGCCAGTGTGTATAGTTAACATTGGCCCTGGTTCTTAAACTTTATTCATATAGCACTGATATCCATTTAACTTTCTTGCACTACTGAATATGTATATAAGTGGTGACTGTGTTCATTCACCTATGCATAAGTTAGACTTGCTTTTTGCTGGCATAACATATGCATATAAGCTATATGCAGGGCTTTTTTTGAGGGGGTACTTGGGGGTACTGAGTACCGGCACCTTTTCCACTGTCTGCTAAACTTGACCCATGGTTCTCGTATTTTAATGAAAGAGCTCAGGTTCTACATACAAATTCTGCCTTGTCCTAGATTCTATGACTGGTTGCAGGGGTCCTGGTTGTAGTGGGGTGAGTCCCTCAATGATCACTCCACCCCTGAAGGGTGGCCTGTCATTTGAATACTGACACCTTTTTTGCTAGACAAAATGCACTGGCTATATGGAAAGCACTACCTATAACTTTTGTGTTGGCCCCTACCTTCCAGTAAACACACAGATGGCATAAGGCACTATGGCATAGTCTACACTTAAAATTATTTTTATAACCAGAGCAAAATAGATAGATAGAATTTTTTTCAAGACTTCTGTTCGGGGAAAATTGTTTAACAAGACACCTATGTAAGAAGTCCAAATGGTACCTATTTAATGCCTGTTTTGTAACCAACATGGGTGGCTATCCATTTTCAGCCAGCAGTGATCAGTGTTTTGCTGACTACCAGTGGCATTAAACCTGGAAATGTGATGCTGAGCTTTGTCCGGGCATCAGCATTGAATTTCCAGGTTTGTGGAGATAGCTAACGCTATCTATGCCTCCAGCCACACCCATTTTACCAACCACGTAGGATATAAAAAGGCATCATTGAAAATAGTACACGAGTCCCTAGGTCCAACAAAAGAACCACTAAGAATGACTATAAATAAATAAAATATGTAGACAAAAAGTCAGCTGAACCCCCTCCCCCTAAACCAGATTCTGGCATGCAGGACAACACCAGAAAGCCAAAAATATTTTATCCTTGTACTGCTATATAGATAACAGTCATAAATGAGGAGCAGTGGCAAGCAAATCAAGGAGTAAATCAACCGGGATCACAGTGCTCAGACGTGCACTGTCGGCTTTACCGATCCCCTGCCCCTCTGATGTCAACTTCCAGTTCTGGGGCAGAGGATCAGCAGTGCCGACAGCATGTGTCCTAGCACTGAAGCCCCGTGCCAGCTACTCCTTGCTTTGCCCACTGCTACTGCTCATTGGGAAAATCAGCTGTGGCTGTGGGAGAGAGATGGGAGATTGGGGGGGGGGGATGAGCATGGAAGGAAAAAGGTGCTGGTACACTGTACCAGCGCGTACCGGCACAAGAAAAGCCCTACCGGAGATTCACTCCAGTGACTTTGAATGCTTCCAGGAATGCTGCACGCCAGCACATAGCAGTTCAGAACGCTACCACTGTGACTTGGGGCCAGCCAAGTGTTTTTTTGTCAGAGTTATTCATATTATAGCAAAGCTCACCAAATGCTTTTTATTGCAGGTCTCAAAGCAGTACCTTGATTGTGCTGAGGGGTCTTTTACAAAGGCGCAGTAGCATTTTTAGTGTGCTCTAATCAGCACGCGCTAAACGCTAGAGGCGCCTGTAGGAATATATGAGCATCTGTAGCATTCCGTGCACGCTTTGTAAAAGGACCCCTGAATTCCTTATTGTTCTGATTTGTTAGAACTGTACCCTTTCTAATGGCTTTCATTTTGATCACAGCTGAGATGAACAGTCAGGTTGAAAGTTTAATTGATCCTACAGAATGTCAACCGGAAGAACAAGTAACAGGTATGTCATCAATCATTTGTTTTGTATGAACAGTTGGTTGCAATTGGTGTGTGTCCTGTAGCATTGGTGTCATGCAGGCTTTTATAAAATCACTTGCGTGGGGAGGGTTTTGTTGGGGTCAATATTCAAAGTAATTTAACTGAGCAGAAGAGGCTCCCGGCCAATGTGGGGTTATCCACTGATTTTCAGTGGCACTTAAACGGATAGTGCCTCTGAATACCAGCACTAACTGCTAAACTGAAAATCAGCTGTTTTGTGTGTGGTCTGGAGACAGGGTCGATACCTATGTGATTAAGGGGTCCTTTTACCAAGCTGCGGTAAAAGGGGGCCTGTGCTAAGGCCAGCGCACGTTTTTGACGCGTACTGAGGCCGCCTTTTACTGCAACGGGTAAAAGGCTGCCTCTTTTTTTGTTAAAAGAAATGGCCATGTGGTAGGTGAACCACTTACCACATGGCCATTTCAGGAGGGAGCATTTACCGCCACCCATTGAGGTGGCGGTAAGGGCTCCTGCTCTAACCCGGCGGTAACCGGGCAGTGCGCGGTTTTACTTAGACGATTAAGTGCTGAATATCGCACTTAACCGGATAAGAGATAGCCAGCCACATAAACTCAGATATTCAATATTGGTGCCTGGACATGGCTCAGCATTGAAGATCCGGGCATAATGTCACTGGAGGCCAAAAGAATGCAATCCACTGCCTGCCGAATGTTAACCCCTTTGTTGTTAGTGGTAGAAGCTAAACAACATTCAAGGGTGTGCTCTGCAGACACAAAAAAGTCCTTTTACTAAGCTATAGTGAAAAGTGGCCTTAGTGCACCCTTACACAGGTTTCTCCTGCATGCTAAGGCCATTTTTACCACAGCAGTAAAATGGTCAATTTTCCATTTTGTGCATTAATGGACATGTGCTAATAACTCAACAAATAGTAGACACAATGTTCACTTAGAAAATATTATGTAGAGGGAAAAGGTCTCATTTGTCACAGGGTCTTAGTACCCTGATCTTCAACACCGGGCAAACAGGTAAGACCCACTAATGACTGTTGTAATCATCGACAAAAACCCCCTCCTGCCTATAACTGTATTTATATCTTTTTTTAAAATCGTTTTTCAAAAATTTTCTAAACTCAATAATAATGCTATAAAGTTCTATACAGAGTGACTGGTAATTGGCACAAAGCTCAATGTTTATGCTGCCAGAGCATGCTAGCATTGGCTCAAATCCCTTGAAAAAGCAGCAGCGAAACGGGTGCTTTAAGATACTATGTTCTGAGAGCTTTGTGCCAATTGCCAGTCACTCTGTATAGGACTCTTCAGCGTTATTACTGAGTTTAGAAAATTTTTGAAAAATGATTTTAAAAAGATACAAATACAGTAGGAGGGGGTTTTTTGTCAATGATTATAACAGTCACTAGTAGGTCTTACCTATTTACCCGGTGTTGAAGACCAGGGTACTAAGACCCTGTGAGAAATGAGAACTTTTCCCCCTACATAATATTTTCTAAGTGAACATTGTGTCTACTATTTGTTGAGTTGGTTTACATTGAGGAGGTAGACTAGATGAGAGCCATTGTATTTCTATTACATATGCTAATATCACCATTAGCGCGTGGCCATTAAAAATATTACCGTGTTATCACTTATTAACAACTAGTTTGAGGGTAGTAAGAGCTAATATGGTAATCTTGCACTAATCAGTTAGCACACTGATTAGCTCAGAAATGTCCACTCTCCGCCCCTCAAACGTAACCCCCTCTGTGCAAAAATTTAAAAATATTTATCTGCGTGTGGTTAGTGAGCAGCGATTTCAAACTTATCGCAGGACACCTGAGTGCATCCCATGGTAAATCATTTTAAGCTGTGGTAAGTGTGCACTAGCATTTATTGCAGCTTAGTAAAAGAACCCCAAAATGAAGGATAAAACCATAAGATGCTATACCAGTCAGGTGCTGTAACATTCCAAGGGAAACAACTGGTAGTTTTGTTTATGTTTGAGGTTTTCTGAATAAAGTAATCACTTTGTCACTATGCACCATTTAAACACAGACATTTTCCCATCTTCAAGAAAAGGTATTTTGGTGTCTCAGTATATACTGTCGTGATGATGCCTCAACTGATACAGAATATACGATAGTACATAAGTACATAAGTATTGCCATACTGGGAAAAACCAAAGGTCCATCAAGTCCAGCATCCAACAGTGACCAATCCAGGGCACAAATACCCGGCAAGATCCCAAAAATGTAAAAAAAACATTTTATACTGCTTATCACAGAAATAGTGGATTTTCCCCAAGTCCATTTAATAATGGTCTATGGACTCTTCCTTTAGGAAGCCGTCCAAACTTTTGTTAAACTCCGCTAAGCTAACCGCCTTTACCACATTCTCTGGCAACGAATTCCAGAGTTTAATTACACGTTGAGTGTAGAAAATTTTTCTCCGATTAGTTTTAAATTTACTACATTGTAGCTTCATCGCATGCCCCCTAGTCCTAGTATTTTTGGAAAGCGTGAACAGACGCTTCACATCTACCCGTTCAACTCCACTCACTATTTTATAGACCTCTATCATATCTCCCCTCAGCTGCCTTTTCTCCAAGCTGAAGAGCCCTAGCCGCTGTAGCCTTTCCTCATAGGGAAGTCGTCCCATCCCATTTATCATTTTCGTCGCCCTTCTCTGCACCTTTTCTAATTAGACTCATATAAATCCCAAGAATAATAAAAATAATCTTGAATCATTAAGCTTATCTACAGCAGAAGCACAAAATTAATCTCTCAATCATTGCTCAAGAGTAACTTCCAAAATAAGGATGGAGTCCATGCTGCGAAAATAAAATTAAATTGATGAAACATTTACCCCTGGATTCTATAAATGATGCACAAATTTCTACATGCAAAATTACACATAATCCTGAGATATGAACGCAACTAGGGGCCCTTTTACTAAGCCGCGGTAAAAAGTGGCCTGCACCAGTTTGGACATGTGAAATTAGCGTGCGCTAGACCATTTTTTACCACAGCAAGTAAAAAGGCCTTTTTTAAAAGGGGGCGGTAAATGGCTGTGCGCTAATATTAAAAGTAGTGCACGGCAAATTTACTGCCTGAGCCCTTAATGCCACCTATTTACTTGGCGGTAAAGGCTCATGCACTACTCCTGTGGTAATCAGAGATCGCGCGGCAATGATGAGAAACAGTGAACACTAACTTCGAAAGTACTTTGCAGGGCACCCACACTACCCCGGTGGTAGTGACAATTTGGCACACGCTACCCGTGGCTTAGTAAAAGGGCCCCTTAAATTGGCTAATGAGCCAATTAGCATCAGTAATTTGGTGCTAACAATCAATTACTGGCATTAATTGACAATAGTTTGGATTCGCATGCTCATCTTGCTACACACTATTCTGTTGAGATCCACGCGCAAATCTTATAGCACACAACTCAAAATAGGGCACAGCCATGGGAGGGGCATGGACAGGTCAGAAGCTTTCACTAAAGTTGTGTGCAGTATTACTGAATACCAGGGATCCATGGCTAAATTATGTGCCAGGCTTTACGCAAGGATTCAGTTGGCGTAAATCCTCATGCCCAAAGTGTGGTGCGGAAATCAGCTATTCTATAAACGGTGCCCAACTGGTGTATTGAGTAGCACTCTATGCAGATTTTTTTTCACTGCCATTTTGTGAGCGCCATAACTGAATCTAGTTCTTAATGTTTTCTAGCTGATAACAAAAGGCAATTATCCAACAGTCTCAGACCACACTGTCTCCATTCTGCCAGCATTGTGAAAAAAAATGACAGTGGCAGAAAAATGTAATGCATCATGTAAGGACATTGAGAGGATTGAAGCAGTCCACTTGAAGAGTTGCTATAATGATATTGGTCCTGTAATAGAACCCTTAGAAAAAAAGATTAAGACTCTCAGAATGTACTCAATTGTTTGCTTCATTAAATTTTAAGAAAGAGAAATATTCCTTACAAAAGAATAAAGTGTAAGAGGTCATATATGAAGTTAGAGAGAGAGTGGTTTAGAAGAAATGTGAGGAAATTCATCTATATTTAAAGAGTGGCAGATGTCTACCAGCAGAGGTGATAAAAATCCCATATTGTGGCAGAATTCAAGTACGATCAAGACAGATATAAAGGCAGCAGTAGGAACAGCATTGAAAGACTTCAGTATTACAAAACTCTACCCTTTACTCCATTGTGACATGATATGAAGGAGTAAGGTTGAGAAGGAGAAACCAGAATGCAAGTATAGGATATATAGCCTTTTGATATTTCAGTCCATGGGGTAGCCAAGTTGGGTACCAACAGGCTGCAAATCTCCAGAAATCAACCGGTTTGATGGCAGAAGGCTGATGATACCTGGTACTATCTAGTAGGGCCACCAATGTTCATTTGTGCTTAGGTTTCCATATTGTTTTGGAATTTTTGTTTTGTTTTGTTTTATTCAGGTTTTTATTTTTTATTTGCATTTCAGGGGACAGTGTTATCAATAGTGCACACTACTGCTCAAATAATCAACACTGCATTATTAATGATACAAGAAAATGTGGGTCTTTTCCTGTTCTGTTTTAAAAATGACATAAAATGAGATGGCATGGGAAATACTTTTCACATTGTTTAAATCTATAGATTTACTTCAGAGACTTGAATATTTATTGAGGATTGTATTGAATATTTGTAGTTCGATAGGAAATACTGTTGACATTTCCATGTCACTTCAAACATATGCATATTCCTATATCCTAGGCAGCCTGATGTTCTGACAACAGTCTCACTAGTCTTGGTAGCTGTTCAGAAGATTACAAAACTTGGATTTTACTGGTAGTTGTATGTTTATCTACTTAGGATGATAGAAGATCAAAGAGAGGGAGAGAACAAAAACTGGTGTTTGTAATCAATATTTTTTCACAACTGGTCATAGCTGGAATAGGAATAAGTGTTACTTTTTTTAAATGCAGGAGATTTGCTGTCTGGTGTGAGGGCAAGGCCCCAGATCCTATTTCCTGCTTGAATACCTTCTACACCTATCCAAGTCTGGTCTCAAGACCAACTCCGTAAGGGTTCACCTCAGTTCAAATAGTTCTTATCATCAATGGGTAAGCCCATCTCTGGACATCCTCTAGTTGTTCGCTTCATGAGAGGTTTGCTTTTGTCAAAGCCCCTCTCATACCTCCGCCAGTGTCATGGGACCTCAACGTTGTTCTCAACTAGCTGATGAAAACTCCTTTTGAGCCACTGGATTCCTGCCATCTGAAGTACTTGACCTGGAAGGTCATTTTCTTGGTGGCTGTTACTTGAGCTCATAGAGTCAGTGAGATTCAGGCCTTAGTAGTGGATGCACCTTATACTAAGTTTCATCACAACAGAGTAGTCCTCCGCATACATCCTAAGTTTCTAATGAAGGTGATGTCGAAGTTCCATCTGAACCAGTCGATTGTCTTGCCAAGATTCTTTCCTCGACCTCATGCCCATCCTGGTAAGAGCACCTTGCACACTTTGGACTGCAAGCGAGCATTGGCCTACTACCTGGAGCAGACTAGGCCTCACAGACAGTCCGCCCAACTTTTTGTTTCTTTTGATCCCAACAGGATAGGGGTTGCCATCAGGAAACGCACAACTTCTAATTGGCTGGTGATTGCATTTCTTTCACTTATGCCCAAGCCTTGCTGACCCCGGAGGGTTATGTCAAGGCTCACAATGTCAGAGCCATAGCTTCATAGGTAGCCCACTTGTGGTCAGCCTCCATTGAAGAAATTTGCAAGGCTGTGATGTGGTCTTCATTCCACTCATTCACATCTTATTACTGCCTTGAGCAGGATACCCAAAGTGACAGTCAGTTCAGGCAGACAGTTTTTCAGAATCTGTTTGGAGTCTAGAATCCAATTTCACCCCCCTAGGCCCATTTTATTCTGTTGCAGGCTTCACTCTTACTCAGTCTATATATAGTTTCAGTTAATTTGAGTACTGTCCTCAACGTTGTGAGGCTCAATTGACCAATGTTTATTGTTTTCGGTGAGCCTGGATGCTAGGGATACCCCAATTGTAAGAATTATGGCCTGCTTGTCCTCAGTGAAAGCAAAGATATTTATCTGTAGCAGGTATTCTCTGAGGATAGCAGGCCTTATATTCTCACAAACTCACCTACCTCCCCTTGGATTTGCTTATATTTTTCTTTTATACTGTAGTATTTAATTGCTGTAACCACGCTCTCACTGTGGTCAGGAAGGCACTTGCACATGTGCAGTGGAGTGTTTCTCATTCTCCACAAAAGCTCTTTTGAAGCTTGTTAAAAGCTCCAGACTAAGCAACACGGGATTGCGCTTCCCAATTGTGAGAATATAAGGCCTGCTGTCCTTGGAGAATAGCTCCTACAAGTAAGTATCTTCGATAGATAGATAGATAGATAGATAGATAGATAGATAGATAGATAGATAGATAGATAGATAGATAGATAGATAGATAGATAGATAGATAGATAGAAAGAAATGAATGCTGTCATTTTATACGTATAGATCTGCTTTTTTGTTTTTTAAATATAGTTCATGCCTTTTCAGTGGTAGTCCAAGACGAGTTGCATTCAGATACTTACCTGTCTTCCGAGGCTTATAATCTGCACCCAAGACTCATCTTTTTCTTTAGTAAAAGCAACTAGGATCATTTGTACATAAGTACATAAGTAATGCCATACTGGGAAAAGACCAAGGGTCCATCGAGCCCAGCATCCTGTCCACGACAGCGGCCAATCCAGGCCAAGGGCACCTGGCAAGCTTCCCAAACGTACAAACATTCTATACATGTTATTCCTGGAATTTTGGATTTTTCCAAGTCCGTTTAGTAGCGATTTATGGACTTGTCCTTTAGGAAACCGTCCAACCCCTTTTTAAACTCTGCTAAGCTAACCGCCTTCACCACTTTCTCCGGCAACGAATTCCAGAGTTTAATTACACATTGGGTGAAGAAACATTTTCTCCGATTTGTTTTAAATTTACTACACTGTAGTTTCATCGCATGCCTCCTAGTCCTAGTATTTTTGGAAAGCGTGAACAGAAGCTTCACATCCACCTGTTCCACTCCACTCATTATTTTATATACCTCTATCATGTCTCCCCTCAGCCGTCTCTTCTCCAAGCTGTATAGCCCTAGCCTCCTTAGTCTTTCTTCATAGGGAAGTCGTCCCATCCCCGCTATCATTTTAGTCGCCCTTCGCTGCACCTTTTCCAATTCTACTATATCTTTCTTGAGATGCGGCGACCAGAATAGAACACAATACTCAAGGTGCGGTCGCACCATGGAGCGATACAACGGCATTATAACATCCTCACACCTGTTTTCCATACCTTTCCTAATAATACCCAACATTCTATTCGCTTTCTTAGCCGCAGCAGCACACTGAGCAGAAGGTTTCAGTGTGTTATCGACGACGACACCCAGATCCCTTTCTTGGTCCGTAACTCCTAACGTGGAACCTTGCATGACGTAGCTATAATTCGGGTTCTTTTTTCCCACATGCATCACCTTGCACTTGCTCACATTAAACATCATCTGCCATTTAGCCGCCCAGTCTCCCAGTCTCGTAAGGTCCTCTTGTAATTTTTCACAATCCTGTCGTGATTTAATGACTTTGAATAACTTTGTGTCATCAGCAAATTTAATTACCTCGCTAGTTACTCCCATCTCTAAATCATTTATAAATATATTAAAAAGCAGCGGTCCTAGCACGGACCTCTGAGGAACCTCACTAACTACCCTTCTCCATTGTGAATACTGCCCATTTAACCCCACTCTCTGTTTCCTATCCTTCAACCAGTTTTTAATCCACAATAGGACATTTCCTCCTATCCCATGACCCTCCAATTTCCTCTGTAGCCTTTCATGAGGTACCTTGTCAAACGCCTTTTGAAAATCCAGATACACAATATCAACTGACTCCCCTTTGTCCACATGTTTGTTCACTCCTTCAAAGAATTGAAGTAAATTGGTCAGGCAAGATTTCCCCACACAAAAGCCATGCTGACTTGGTCTCAGTAATCCATGTCCTCGGATGTGCTCTGTAATTTTGTTTTTAATAATAGCCTCTACCATTTTCCCAGGCACCGACGTCAGACTCACCGGTCTATAATTTCCCGGATCTCCCCTGGAGCCTTTTTTTAAAATGGGCGTTACATTGGCCACCCTCCAATCTTCCGGTACCACGCTCGATTTTAAGGATAAGTTGCATATCACTAGCAGTAGCTCCGCAAGCTCGTTTTTCAGTTCTATCAGTACTCTAGGATGAATACCATCCGGTCCAGGAGATTTGCTACTCTTCAGTTTGCCGAACTGCCCCATTACGTCCTCCAGGTTTACCGTGAAGTCAGTAAGTTTCTCCGACTCGTCCGCTTGAAATACCATTTCCGACACCGGTATCCCACCCAAATCTTCCTCGGTGAAGACCGAAGCAAAGAATTCATTCAGTCTCTCCGCTACGTCTTTGTCTTCCTTGATCGCCCCTTTTACCCCTCGGTCATCCAGCGGCCCAACCGATTCTTTTGCCGGCTTCCTGCTTTTAATATTGTTGTACTAATGAAGTGTAGTAAAGAGTTTAAAAAAAAAACAAAAACAAATGTTGTTTATATTTTCTGGAGCTCTTCTTTTGAGTGCTGTTTCAATAAAACATTGATTATTTTAAAAATTGATTCTGTAAGGAAGGAGATTTTGCCCATTGGGCTTTCAAAGTTACCTGGACAAATCTTTTGAATGCCTTTTTGTGTTTTTGTTGAGAAAAATGTTTGTCGATTTATATCAACAAGCATTACGTTATTTTTATTGTAATTGCACGGATTCTGGTAACAGCAGGTTCATGTAGGTTTTATTGCTTTTGGCTTTTCTTCTGAAAGTAAGCTACAGATAAAAAGAGGGGGAAGTGGTCAGAGAGTTGAGTTCTACAGGGTCTTTGCCAGTGTATATTGAAAGCATGATTGTTATTTCAGTAGAAAATGGCATAATAATTAATATAAGCAGTCTGACAAAGAGCTGATGTACTAGAGTGCAATCCTTTTTTCAAAAGACACAATACATATGAAACACATGCAAAACATGCAGAAATGTGTAAAAAATCGGACTTTTTGACAACTGGGCTTTTTTTCGTTCAAATAGCCACTCCCTAAAATAAACTTATACATGTTGTCTGCTGCACATGAACATTTCTTTAAACTCAAAAATAATGAGCTGCTGTGGGAATTCAAGCTGAGCCATGAGCTTAGATAACAGAATAGCTCCACTACTGTAAAAGAAATCTGAAGGAGAATAATATAACCCCCTAGAAGTAAAATAAGACAAAGTTTTCAAGAAAATCACCCCAAACTACAGTTGGTGGTTTGGGTCGAAAATCAGCCCTAGTTTCAAGGGCAAGAAGATTATGTCAGAGTGTGACCTGGAAGAAGAGGTCCAAGTGGAATATGCAAGGGTAACTGTAGTACTGGAAGAATGAGGACTGTTTGAGGGGGCGAGAAAATGTATGGGGTTTTGAGTGTGGAATGTGTTTGTGGCGGATGAGTGAGGAATGTGAGTCTGTGTAGCAAGGGTGGAGAGGAGTGGCTGCTCATTACAACATATATGCAGTGGAGGAGAACGTGACTGATGTGATTATCGCTCAGAGAATCCATGCAGGTCTGAGTCGGCTCTTGAAAATCTGCCCAATGCGATACTCTCACATCTTTTTTTGTTTTATTCATTTTTTTTCTGTGAATCCTAAAGTATAATTTCTCTCACTGTATCAGTTCCAAAATCATTGGCATAATGAAATATAATTCACTCTTAGGGTAAAGAATACAAATGAGAATGTTAATTTCTTCACTTGCTGAGGGCATTTTTAAAGTACCACATTTATTAGCACTGATTCATACCCTCTTTTGTGATATAAGCTGCCAACTGCGCGCTGAATGAACACTGAGAATTACTATGAAACTTGTATAGGCATTTATCTACTTGTCCTTTATAAGAAATACACACAATCTGTCTTCAGTCTAACTACCCACTTACCTATCCAGAGCTTTTTTGTCATACCCATCCTGTCTGTCTGTGACCCAACTGCACTTGTCCCATCTACTGCCTATTAAGGTGTTTAGAGGGCCTTTTACTAAGCCACGGTAGGCTCTACGCACATGCAATATGAGCCCAAATGAGAATATCGCCAGGCCAGCACGTTCTCCTGGCGGTAATTTCAGATTTGGCATGCGCCCATAATACCTGGATAAATTGTTTATTTACTTCCTTATACGTGCGCCAGTTCCAGCGATAATCGGCACTTAGCGCACACTGACCGGTCACTGTGCATGTAGCTCATGAACCTTTACCACTAGATCAATGGGTGGTGTTCAAGGCTCAGGCTGGTTTTGGGTGCGTGCTGGTTTTATTTTTACCACAGGCCCTTTTCCCGTCTGATTAAAAAAAACAAATCCCTTTTTTTGTAGATGCGGTAAAAACTGGCCCGGTGCGCACCCAATACATGCACCTACACTACCGCAGGCCACTTTTTACTGTTGCTTTGTAAAAGGGCCCTTTAATTTGTATTGTACTGGTATTGTGTATATCATATTAATTTAAAAGAGTAACATAGTAGATTATAATAGATAAAGATCTGCATGATACATCTAGTCTGCCCAACAGTCACATTCATTATCAACTCATGATTTAACCGACAACTAACAATGTTACAACTAACAATATTTTTACTCGCTAAATTCAACTTTAAAATGTCATCTCCTCTCCTATATGGATACTTGATCCTGATCTGTCTTGCCATATATGGGACACAGACCATAGAAGTCTGCCCAACACTGACCTTACTTCCCACCCAAATATTGGAGTTGTTGTCGAAGCCCACTCCTGCCCATCATAACACATCAACAACCATGAGGTCATGTAAGTTTTGTTTTGATAGTATTCTCTTTCTATTTAGGTATCCTCTGTGTTTATCCCAATACATTTTTGAATTCTGTCACTGTTTTAGTCTCCACCATTTCTACCGGGAGAGTTTTTCAGGGATCCACCACCCTCTCCATGAAAAAGCATTTCCTGATGTTACTGCTAGGCCTACCACCCTGCAACCTCAATTCATGTTCTCTAGTTTTACCTTTTTGTCGTCTCTAACAGAGATTTCTATCAGGCTTATTTTTGAAAGAGAAGGGCGCCCATCTTTTAACACAAATAGGGAGATGGGCGTCCTTCTCTCAGGATGGCCCAAATCGGCATAATCGAAAGCCGATTTTGGGCGTCCCCAACTGCTTCCCGTCGCGGGGATGACCAAAGTTCCCAGGGGTGTGTCGGAGGCGTAGCAAAGGCAGGACTGGGGCGTGCCTAACAGATGGGTGTCCTCGAGCGATAATGTAAAAAAAAAGGGCGTCCCTGACGAGCACTTGGGCGACTTTACTTAGTCCATTTTTTCTTATGACCAAGCCTCAAAAAGGTTCATGAACTGACCAGATGACCACCGGAGGGAATCAGGGATGACCTCCCCTAAGTCCCCCAGTGGTGACTAACCCCCTCCCACCCTGAAAAAAACAACTTTAAAAACTTTGTTTGCCAGCCTGAAATGTCATACTCAGGTCCATCGCAGCAGTATTCAGGTCCCTGGGAGGGGAGGTATGTGTGTGTCAGCGGAGGCATAGCAAAGGCGTGAACGTCCTTCTTTCAAACATTTTGGATGTCCTGAACTGCCCCCCACCCCCACAGGGATGGCCAAATTTCAAGGGAGTGGAGTGGAGGAGTGGCCTAGTGGTTAGAGCACTGGTCTTGCAATCCAGAGATGGCCGGTTCAAATGCCACTGCTGCTACTTGTGATCCAAAATCCAAATAAATAAAGGGGGTGTCGGAGGCATAGCAGGCATGGGCGTCCTTCTCACAGAAACATCCAGGCATGGATGTCCTTCTCACAGAAACATCCACATTTTGGACGTCCTCAACTGCCATCACAGGGACGGAGGCATAGCGAAGGACGTCCTCAACTGCTGTTGCAGGGACGGAGGCATAGCGAAGGACGTCCTTCACCCATACTCTTAAAAAAAACAAAACAAAAAAGACGTCCCGGTTGAGCACTTGGACGTTTTCACCTGGACTTGTATTTTTCTAAGGTTGTAGATGGCAATTTATTTCAGGTTGTAGACGGCTATTATACATGCAGGTTGTCTGCATGTATGAAGCCATCTTTGGCATGCGCAGAGTATTATGCGTGGCTGCTCTGCACTGGCTTCCTCTCCTTAGGAAGGAAATCGTGTGCAAATGAGCTAACAGTGAGCAGCTCATTTGCATGCGATTTCCTTCATGCATGCCCGTTCCTTTCCAAATCGTTAAGGGATCGTTAAGGGAAGGGCTTTTTCCATTCAGTTAGTGCATCAGTTAGTCCACTGCAGTGCCCCCTAGAGTGCCCGGTTGGTGTCCTGGCATGACAGGGGGACCAGTGCACTATGAATGCTGGCTCCTCCCACGACCAAATGAGTTGGATTTGGTCGTTTTTGAGATGGGCGTCCTCGGTTTCCATTATCGCCGAAAACCGGAGATGACCATCTCTAAGGTCGACCTAAAGATTTGGGCGTCCACGACCGTATTATCGAAATGAAAGATGGACGCCCATCTTGTTTTGATAATACAGGTTTCCCCGCCCCTCCACATGTCCTAATACCTTTTAATTGTCTGTTTCATGTCTCCCGTTGATCCAGTTCTCTGGTCACCCCATCAAGAAATCAATCAGATTCATTTGGTACAGTTTCACTTTGGTGAAACCTGTTACCATGGATCTTGTAACCTGTTAGATTCCAGGAAATTCACTGACCTTTCCTTCAGCAGATCCTCCGTTACTTTTCCAACCAATGAAGTGAGGCTTACCAACCTGTAGTTTTCTACTTCCTCTCTGTCACCACTTTTGTGACGAGAGACCACATCCACTCTTTTCCAGTCCCACAGAACCTCTTCCGTTTCCAAAGATTTATTAAACAAATCTTTAAGAGAACTCACCAGAATCTCTCTAAGCTCCTCAGTATCCCGGAGTGGATATCTTCCAGGCCTATGGCTTTCTCTACTTTAAGTTTTTCAAACTGTACACAAACACATTCTTCTGTGAACAGTGTGATATCTACTCCATTCCCATATGTACCTATGTCAGCTAACAAAGGTCCTTCTCCAGGATTTTCTTCCATGAACACAGAGCAGAAAAACAGAAATATTTGTTTAGCATGCCCACTTTTTCCTCATTGCTCGCCACATAACAGTCTCATAATTCCATTTTTAGCCTTCCTCCTTTCTGTAATATGCATGAAAAAGCCGTCACCTTCCCTTTACATCTCTTGACATTTTTTTCTTCTGCCTGTGCTTTTTGCCAGTTCTATTTCTCTCTCTTTTTTTTTTTAGTTTTATCTGGTATTTTTTCTGTATTCCTCTTCTTGTGCTATTCTGTATTTCTTGAACGCTGCCTCTTTTGTCTTTATTTTGTCAGTCACTTTTTTAGAGGACCGTATCAGTTTCCTTTTTCTGTTGCTTTTTTTTTTTTTTTTTTTTAACTTTCCTGACATAAAAATCTGTTGTTATTTGAATAGTTCCTTTCAGCTTGGACCACTGTTTTTCCACTTTTCTTATTTTCTCCCATCCTGTCAGTTCTTTCTCCAGGTACTCCCCTATTTTACCAAAGTCAACATGTTTGAAATCAAGGCCTTTGAGTGTTGAGTATTATTATCTCTTATATTAATCCATACTATGTGATGATCACTACTACCCAGATGGGCACCCACCTGAACGTTAGACACATTTTTATTATTTATTCTTTTATTTTCAGCACTTGATATACTGCTAGTGATCTCTGAGGTGACTATGGGCTCATTTTCGAAAGAGAAGGACGTCCATCTTTCGACATAAATCGGAAGATGAATGTCCTTCTCCCAGGGACGTCCAAATCGGTATAATTGAAACCCGATTTAGGACGTCTCCAACTGCACTCCATCACAAAGATGGCCAAAGTTCAAGGGGGCATGTCAAAGGTGTAGCAAAGGCGGGACTTGGGCGTGCCTAACACTTGGACATCCTTGACCCATAATTGAAAAAAAACAAGGATGTCCCTGACCAACACTTGGATGTTTTTACCCGGACCTGTTTTTCTTACAACTAAGGCACAAAAAGGTGCCTGAAATGACCAGATGACCACTGGAGGGAATTAGGGATGACCTCCCCTTACTCCCCCATTGGTCACCAACCCCCTCCCACCCTCAAAAAATATCTTTAAAAATATTTTGTGCCAGCCTCTATGCCAGCCTCAGATGTCATACACAGGTCCATTACAGCGCATGCAGGTCCCTGGAGCAGTTTTAGTGGGTACTGCAGTGCACTTCAGACAGGCGGACCCAGGCTCATACCCCCCCTACCTGTTACATTTGTGGAGGGAACACTGAGCTCTCCAAAACCCACCACAAACCCACTGTACCCATATATAGGTGCCCCCCTTCACCTGTAAGGGCTATGGTGTACAGTTGTGGGTATTGGGATTGGGGGGGGGGGTTGGGGGGCTCAGCACCCAAGGTAAGGGAGCTATGTTCCTGGGAGCAATTTGTGAAGTCCACTGCAGTGCCCCCTAGAGTGCCGGTTGCTGTCCTGGCATGTCAGGGGAACCAGTGCACTAGAAATGCTGGCTCCTCCCACGACCAAATGGCTTGCATTTGGCCGTTCATTGGTTTCGAAAATCGCTGAAAGTCAGAAACGTCCATGTCTAGGGATGACCAAATCTAGGGATGTCCAAATTTAAGGATTTGGAAGTCCCTGATGGTATTTTCGAAATGAAAGATGGATGTCCATCGTGTTTTGAAAATACAGGTTTCCCCGCCCCTGGATTTCACCATTTTGCAAGGACGTCCAAATAACAACTTGGACATCCCTTTCGAAAATGCCCCTCCACGTGGTTTACAGTTTCTATCACAGATACTTTTCACTGTCCCTAATGGGCTCACAATCTAAGTTATATATTGTACAGGAACTATGAAGGACTAAGGGGGTCTTTCACTAAGGTGTGCTATCGTTTTTAGTTCATGCTAAAAATCAGCTGGCACTAAACAGTGAGACGCTCATAGGAATATAATGGATGTTTCAGCGTTTACCCCCGGATTGTATATAGCACGCCTAGAGATCCATGCCAAAATCGGCGCAGATTCTATACCATTGGGTGCAACTTAATTGGCTTAATAAGCTAATGAGCACTGATAACAGCACTTAAAAGCAATAATGAGCACTAATTGGCACTGATTAGAATTTAGGTGCACAACTCATTAAGCGTATTTTGTAACAAAGTGCGCTGAACTTCTAACAGGCAAAAAGGGTTGTGGTTATGGGCAGGGAAATGGGCGTTTTGTGGGCATTCCAAAATTTACACACACAGTTATAGAATATGGCCCAGTTCATGTAAATCTACACACCAGGAATTATGGTACGTTTTCATTGGTATAAATGGATGCACATAGTTTTAGATGCTGAGATATCAAATAAGCATATTCTATAATCGGTGCCTAAATCTAGGTGCCAATTATAGAATACACTTAGTCGGCACTGATTTCAATGCCGGTTTTTTAGGCACCATATATAGAATCTCCCCCATAGCACCAGGTGATTTTTAGCGTGAGCTAAAAACGCTAGCGCACCTTAGTAAAAGACCCCCTCAGGATCTCAATCCACTGATGATCATCAGGCACCAGTGCTCCAGCGCCACAACCCATTTCACTAACCATTAGGCCACGCCTCCACTCAATTTTCTCATTTGTGAGCACAAGGTCCAACATCAGCCCTTCCTTTCTGGATTCTATCACCTTTTGTCTGAGCAGAGTATTTTGGTAGGCACTTGTGATCTTTGTATTTCTTTGTCCTACTTCTACATCTATATTAGGTTAATGCTCTACCATGCTGCCTATTGTAGTGTATCATTTGTATTCTGCTAGCATTTATCATATTTCAGTTATTTGAATGTTCTAATGTGTATATTGCTGATATCATATTATTGCTATTATTAAGATTTAATGGGCCCGATATTCAGCCAGTGGCAGGCAGCATGTTTGTTGTGTGCTGCCGGTGGTAAACCCAGATATTCAATGCCGGGCCATTTCCAGCGACCAGCACTTAAAATCCGGATTTATTTTGGCTGCTAAAATGTTAACCGACTATGCCGATATGCAGCACTAAGTGGTTAACTTTTTAGCAGTCAAAGATAGGCCTGCTATTTAAGCAGCCTATTTTGACCTGTCGACATAGCCGGTTTGGCGCTGAATATTCATGTCTAACCAGCTATGTCGCGCTGAATATCCGCAGTTAAGCACTTAGGGGCCCTTCTACTAAGGTGCTTAGATACTGACACATGTCCAATGCGCGCCAAATTGGAACTACCGCCCAAGTACCGCAGGCCCTGCATGGTAATTCCATTTTTGATGCGTGCCCAAAACACGTGGTACAAAATATTTTCTAGTTTCTACGGTGTGGCGTTTACCTGGCAGTAATCGGCAGTTTATGTGCTGGCCACTTACCACCAGGTTAGCACATGAGACCTTACTGCTAAGTCAGTAGGTGGTGGTAAGGTCTCAGGCAGAAAATGGATGCGCGCTGGTTTTAATTTTGCTGCATGTCCATTTTAGGCCACAAAAAATGCTTTTATCCAGGCACGCTGAAAAATTGACCTGCACGCATTCAAAACATGTGCACCAACACCAGCGCAGGACACTTTTAGACGCGCCTTAGTAAAAGAGCCCCTTAAATGCTATTTAACCGGCCAGGAGCCATTCTTGGCCAGTTAGGTAGTTTTGAATATCAGGGGGAATGTGCTTATCTCCAGGTTCATCTCATTGTTCCAGCTCTTTTTACCCAGATATTTGGTCATTTTGCTATTGTTATGCTATTAATACAATGCAAGTTGTTTATATCAAGCTAAACCATGGGTGAATCTCTTCATAAAGGTGTTTAATCCTAATAAAAAAAATACATTTAGATGCATTTCTTAAAAAATAAACATATTAGGTTTGTGATGGTTTGTTATCATGATTTTAACAGAATGCTTGTCCCTTTTTATTCACAGACGAAGAAAATGACAAGGAAGCACAATGAGTTGGAGAAACTCAATGAGTCATCAGTATTGTATAGCATCTTCCAAGAGGACAGGATGGCACTCATTGAGGAAAAGCGAAAGAGAAGAAAAGCAGTGCTCCTTGCTTTGACTACTTGCAATTCTTGTTCTGTAAACCTCTTAGGGGTTTCCCCTTTATTTTAATTGTGGTGTCTGGGCTTTAGAAATCTTTTGTACTGTCCACTATAGTTGAACTTCTTTTGAGACGTTAGGCTGATTCCCTTACTGCTATTTTTCATTCACTTTTTCTAGCCTCAGGTTATAGTTTTTTTGAGGCATTTCAATCAACTTGTGGTTACTCAACTAATAATTCCATAGTATTTCATAGAATAAAAATTCTTTTTCCAGTGTAATTTGAGGTTTTAGTTTATTCATATAAAACTAAGTGCCAGAGTAAGAAATAGGTGCAGTTGCTAATTGTTTGGAAAAAAAATCATTATGGAAGTTTCTGTAAAACAAGTGGTGAAAGTAATAGCCAATATCTTATATCCTTACTGTTTGCAAATATGAAATGTTGATGTACATAATGTTCAGAATTGGTGCAAAGTTTATGAGTAAAAGTGCCCACGGGCTTTGGCGCTACCTCCATAGCTTTCAAATTTCTCCCAAAATGATCAAGCATGTATATATTTTTGTGCAGTCTTGCTTTCACCAGAAAACATAGCCCCTTGTCCCTCATCCCAGGAAAAAAAGGAAAGTTACATAATAGACTGATACAAGGCTTGAATGGCATTAAAATGTTCTAGCTCCTTGAGAAAAGTATCGAAACAAATAAGGATGAAACAGTAAATCAACTTCCCTTGAAAGAGTAAACTAGCTTCCCTTTCTATTCTGTTTGTACATGAAAATTACATTAATCCACAAACAAAACAAGATAAGGATCCACACCAGAAGAGGAAAAAGAGGACCTCTGAAGAAACAAGGTCGGCACTGATCAAAAAGACCCAAAACAATGTTATTGATATAATTCAGCACATAACCCAACATGACCATGTTTCGATCATCAGGAATATAACACATGATAAGATTGATAAAAGATGTTTTTCTCTAGAATAAATAGTCCACATACAATGCCAATATAAACAGTCCATTTTCAATATCTGTAAAATATGTTGGACAGACAAATGAAAATTCAATGGACAGCTCACTGTTAACTAGACCTCTACTGTGCGCCAACTGTAATAATGCAAATGATGTTGCAAAGTATTCAGAAAATATCCACACTGCTCTAAAAAAAGCATGCTCAAACTATTCAAATTGAGAACGCTATCTGGATAGTGCACAAGTATGGCCGTTGTTGGATAATTATTTCACATGTCCCCCACCTACCCCTTTCCCTGCCTTTTGCCTGGCCAAAAGTTATGTGTTAGCCGCCCTTGTTTTTTTTTTAAGTGCTTATGCATTTCAAACCCATTGTTAACTGCCTAAGGCCTTTACAATATTGATCCCACAAATCTTTATTTATATTTGAACTAACGTGATATCAGGCCTACCGTATCTCCTTCTGTCTGCCCTTCCTAAGCTATTTGACACCACTGAATGCCAAACAAAAGTGCAACTTACAAAAGGTAGAGAAATGGAAAAGAAGGCAACATCCAGGTTCTAAAATTAACTTACTGGATATTTTGAATTCTAAAAATAAGAATCTGTTGTACTACGTGTGAACAATTCTGGTCCATTTAGGGTCCATGTACTAAATATTCTAGGGCCCTTGCTCTAAAGTGCAGTACATTTTTGCATTTACCGTGCTTTACTAGCGTACAGTAAGGTGCCATCAAGTCCTCTGCAGTTACTGCATTGAAATGTTTCTTTTACTATGAATTTGGATTGTTTGCAATTAGCACAGATGCACAACACCTCCTCTTGAATGTTTCCACTACAGAAATTACACTGAAGCTTTTTATTTAAATTTAATCTTACACATATTATATATATACATATTACTATATATATTTTACCAAGAAATAATGGGGTCGATATTCAACGCGATTTAACCAGCCAGACATAGCTCCTAGCTGGTTAAATCGCTTGTTCAGGGGTAACCGGTCATTTTCAGGGGCACTTAATTGGTTAGTGCTGGTGAAAATAATTAGCATCAAACTCAAAACCAGCTATTATAAGGGCATTACTGGTTAAGTGCTGATATTCAGAATTTAACCGGCAGGTTAACCACATAAATAAGACCGCATGAAAGTCAGTCATATCTTTATGCAGTAATACATAGCCGATTATGGAACTCTCACATACATTTGTAAACAATGATTTCAGAAAGCCACTATTTACACATGGAGATTCACACCATGCAGAGATTTTAAAGTACATAAGTATAGCCACACTGGGGCAGACCAAAAGTCCATGAAGCCCAGCATCCTGTTTCCAACAGTGGCCAATCCAGGTCACAAATACCTGGCAAAATCCCAAAAAACTCAATACATTTTATGCTGCTTATCCCAGAAATAAGCAGTGGATTTTCCCCAAGTCCATTTTAATAGTGGTCTATGGACTTTTCCTTTAGGAAGCTGTTCAAACCCTTTTTAAAACCCCACTAAGCTAACTGGGTGTGGCTAAAATCTACACATATAGTCCCCATTTTACAACATATATAGTGACAAATTTCCACATCAGGTTTTATACCAGCTCAAGGGCATGCAAAGATTTCCAAAAAGTGTTTGTTTCAGCCATGGGTTAAGGGTATCATTCTTCTTAATTCCATATAGTTTACGTCTACCTCCAAAATTTAAAACTGCAGCTTTTCTACATAATCAGTGGCACGTACACCTGTAGATTTGTAAAAATGTGGCCAGCAATCTGCCTTCGGGCTCTGTTTACTTAGCAGCTTTATAGGCGTGTTAGCGTCTTTAACACGTGTTAGCCATATACGCGCCTACACGGTTAGAGCACACGCTAATTGTAGGCACGTTAAAAACGCTAATGTGCCTTAGTAAACAGGGCCCTTAATTTGTTGTGATCCCTTATTTGTTTTCAGTTCTGGTGCAATCTGTGAGAAGAGAGCACAGCTCACAACAAATGAAGGCAGCATACCAAGGTTTGTGCAGCCACATCACCTGCTTTTGCCCATCCTGCTGCCACTGCTGCGTCTTCCTGTGCCACATCTCCTGGGCCCTTACAACAATCACTGATTTAGGTTATATGGATCTGCTGCTTGACTTCACATTATTAATGTTTTTACACTATATTTATATCAGTATCTTCTTTCTAACCATTTGTCTTATCTGCTTTCACTTTATTTTCCTGCAGTGTCAGTCTATTTTTTTCTGTTCAGTTTTGATTCCCCCAGTCACAAAATTAGCACACTAGCTATCTGTCACCTGCACACAGACTGCAGTATCATATGATCTATCATGAAATAATACGTAGTACATGGTAGTTAAAATGAAATAATTTTCAAAATAGACTGTTCAGAGTACAGCTTTCTAAACCTGTCCCAAGAACCCCACAGCAAATCATGTTTTCAGGATATCTGCAATGTATATGCATGCAGTAAATTTGCATACATTGTATTGAGATTCTATTATATGCAGTGGTGTGCTGGAGCGGGCTCTCACGGGCTCGCGAAAGCCGTTTGTTAAGTTTTTAAGAATTTTGGGAGCCGGTTGTTAAAGTAGGCTTCTCCATGGCTACTTTAACAACTGACTCCCAAAATGTGGGTTTGGGCCCCCTCCTGAATTCTCTTTTACTTTGCTAGCAGTGATGTTGGCCCCACTAGCCAAGTAAGTAGACTGCTGCTGCTCCCTGCTCCTTGTTTCTGACTCTGAGCATCAGGCTGGGACTTTTCATGCAAGCACAAGAAGGTTCCATCATGCTGCTCAGAGCCAGAAACAAGCAGCAGAGAATGGTGGCAGTCCATTTATTGGCTGGTGGGGCTTGGCAAAGGTATGCCTAGCGTGCCCGCACAAGGGAGGGGAGAGAGAGGCATGTATCCCCCCCCCCCCCCATTTCAGGGCCGGCTATGCCCGGAGAGAGAGCCCGTTGTTAAATATTTACCAGCACACCCCTGGTTATATGCAAACATATCTCATGTATATTTAATTTGGATATCCTGATAATTGAATTGACTGCAAGGCTGCCAGGACAGACTTGAGAAGCCTGGTATTGAATGATATTAAAACATATTCTGATCAAAGAAAAAGCGAAAGACTGCAGAATATGATTAGAAAAATAGTGATCTGATCTCGGTGAAATTCTTCATCTGAAGCAATAAAAATGCACAAATGAAAAGCTGTGCAAAGTAAACATGTAAACAAGACAGGTTTTTCACTTGTGCAAATATAATTTCTAATTTCATACCTTGTATTGCCATCTGGTATGTTTTAACAAATCCCAGACCTCAAAAGAGGAAGTGAATCAGATACAAGGGAAACAGATTATAGCTTATATATCCGTCTTCAGTGGTAGTCTTTATTTGGAAAACCTTTGCATAGAAAAAAGCACGAACACCTTTTCAAACTGTCTCCCACATCTTTAAAACCAGTAAAACTTTTCACAGTTTTTACTTTTCAGTTCAAGAATTTTCCTATTTAAGACTGACTTGCTATGATTGTCCTGCAAATAGAAAATGGAAAATAAAATTGGTCAAATAGCTATAAACAATAATTTCATTAGTACTAACTTTTAACTTTGGTCTGTATAAATAATTTAACGTTATGGCCTATGGAATTTGTAGCAAAATGTGAGAAATAGCTAAAACTATACTATAGCTATACCAATAGGATACAGGGCTGTAGCTTGATATGTGCAGCCGGTGCAGCCACACGAGGCAATAAACTTAGTCCTCGGCTATTGGCTTCCCTTACCAGTGCAACATAGGTGGGCAGGATGGAAGTGAATGGGGGTGTGATGCACAGGGCATGTTTCCAGCTTGTGATGCTCTTATTGGGACATGTACCTTGTCTGTGAACTTGTGTTGAAAGAAAACAAATGATCATCCATTTTGCTTCCCAGATGCATTTGCTGATGGCCAGAATATCCTAACAGAATGTTAGATAATTTAATTGCTGTCGGACAGAACACAACCCACCCCGATTTTTATATATAGTGCTCAAATTTGGATGCTGATCGAAGATGTGCATGCAAATTAATTGGCTTATGAGTCAATTAATTGCAATACATTGATGTTAATAATCTATTATCGCAGTTAATTGGCATTATTCAATATTTGCATGTGCATTTTCCCAGGCGCTATTCTAAAACCCTGCACACCTAAATCTCCTATTGTGCAACTCAAAAGGGGGCATGGCTAAAGACAGGATGAAGCCGCAAAGAACACTCAACTCAAAGCCCTTTATAGAATAGCTCTCTATGCCAATTTTTTACAGTGCCCAACTGTGGACACTGAATCCAGTCCACCGAGTTGCTGCTGGATTTCTGAACTGTGTGGTGTACATTTTGGACTAGATTCTACATGTGGTGCCCCCCCCCCCCCCCAAAAAAAAAAAATCAGCGCTGAAAAAAGTGCTATTCTGTAAGCCACGCTTAAAGGGGTCCTTTTACAAAGGTGTGCTGAAAAATGGCTTGCAGTAGTTTAAGCACGGGTTTTGGGTGCGCATCGATCCATTTTTTAGTGTGCCTGTAAAAAAGCCCTTTTTTTTATTTTTGCCAAAAATAGACGTGTAGGAAAATGAAAATTGCCACACATCCATTTTGGGTCTGAGTTCTTATTACCAGCCATTGGCCTAGCGTTAAAGACTCATGCAGTAACTGGGCAGTAATGACCTATGTACATGAAATCCCACTTGGTGCGCGTCTGTTACGCACGCCCGAAAATAAAAAATATGTTTCAGATGCGCGTATCAGACGTGCGCCAAAACTGAAATTACCGCAAGAGCCACACTGTAGTCAGGCGGTAACTCCATTTTGGCATGCGTTGGACACGTGTAGACCCTTATGCGTCTTAGTAAAAGGGCCCCAAAGTTAAGTGCAGTGTATTGAATAGCGCTAATGCCTGGGAATTGCGCCTAACTTTAGGCATGGCTATTTTCCCCAACAGAAGCGTGGTGCAAATGTATGTGCCTACATTAGGTTCGTATCCCTGATTTTCTATAGCAACGCACATTAATTTCCACCCAAGATCCTCCTATTTCCGCACCCCCTTTTTCAAATTGTGCATTCAATTAAATTTAATATGTGCCAATAATCGCTTGTTAAGCCAATTATTGGTACTAATTAGCTTGTCATTTAATTAAATTGCATGTACAAATTGGGCCTCTGCCCAAATTTGCACATGTAATTTTTGCCAACTTTTACAGAATTAGGGAATTTGAAGGTAATTTTATAAAACTAAACCTAGTTAACACATTTTCACAGGCCTATTTTAATAAATCATATAAACCTACTTTATAAAACACTAGCATAGGTGTGGAAAGAATCTACATACATGTGAAGGTCAATTCTATAATTACACACCCACATTTGCTTGCTTCATGAATGCATAAAGTAATGCGTACTCTTGCCACATTTGGGTACCTTAAGCTATACCAGGTCTATGGCTGGTGTAACTGTGGGTTTGTAAATGTAAGGGCCAGATCAATGAGAACAGGGGAGTAAGTAGTGCTCTCGGAATTTGTAAAATTGGCCCATATGCAGTATTGACCACAAGTCCCTGAAGCAGCTAACGAAACGCTGGCCACTGTTGGACAAGAAGTGGCGATTTGAGGGCTAAGTATTGATATACTATTTTTAAAGACTCTTTATACAGCAGTTGATTAAATTAAAGATTACACAGGAGGTTTTTTATGCTGATGATAGACATTGGAGACCCTTTTGAAGACCTGAAAGAATTGGGGGGGGGGGGTTCTTTTACAAAGACATGCTAGTGTTTTTGGTGTGCGCTAATGATTAGTGCACACTAAATGCTAGAGATGCCCATAGGAATATATGAACCACAATTATGCTCTGCTTCTCCAGTATTTCTCGACCTTACATTACGGTAGTCAGTAGGATAAGGGAGTAATGATAGGACTAACGTCAAAAGGTGTAAAACTGGATTGATGAGGATTGCGGTACCACCCCTATTTGTATGCTTGGCTCAATGAATTACTCAGCCAAAGAGGAGGCAGGTATGCGTATCTAATAGATCCTAATTTTATTCTATCGATTTTTTTAGTAATATTTTTTTATTTTTTCAGAAGCATTCTTGTCTTTTCTTTGTATTTTGCATTTATAAAGAAATGACATATCTCTTTAGATCAAAAAGTACTTAGCTTTTAGCTTTTTAGCTACAATCAGATATACGTGGTGGAGACCAGTTGTCACCGACGTACATCCATGTTTCGCTTGTAAGCTGCCTCAAGATAGTCTCCAGAGATTACTTCCAAATGACGGCTCCCTTCAATATTTAATTGCCTATAGTGCCTTGTTAATCTTTGTGCATAGGAATATATGGACATCTGTACCATTTAGCCTATGCATATTTAATTCATGCACTAAAAACGCTAGTGCGCCTTTGTAAAAGGACCCCTAAGTTTGGTCTGGGTCAGCTAAGGCTTTCTCCTCCTTGTGTTTTTCCTCTGATGTTATACTTGAGTGTGAGGATTGTTTTCGGATATATTTGATATGTACTCCACTACCTTCCCACTATATGTGATAAATGTAAGGTGCACCAATGTTGGATTGCACTAGTATTCTATGACAAAATCTGGGTGTCCACATGTCATTATAGAATAAGCTCTCATCATCGGGGCACCTAAAAGGAAGTGCGACAACCCAGAGGTGTTATCGCTTACACCAGCTCAAGAAGTTTCCAAAACTACGCATCTAAACTAACGACTTTTATCATCTATGCATACCCAAACTCTGTGGGTAAATACCAGCATTCACACACATTCTTAGGGGCAAAGTTATCAACATGGGCTACTGTCAAGACATATTATTTTACCACTAAATCATGCTGTTTTAGCACAAATCCCATTATTACAGTGAGACCTAATTGCTAATAACTGGGGTCCACAGTAAACTAACCTTTCTAAACAATAGCCCACATTGATAACTTCTCTCCATACTGCCTATAAGTTGTTAGTTCCTTATAAAATTACCCCTTACATTTGCAGAAAATAACGTAACATCCTAAAATAAATACCAGAAGGCGATTAATCTCACTTTAATGTGACTTTTTGAACAAGCAATTAAACAGATTTCTACCACATTCAATTCCATATTATAAAGAAACAAGAAAAGATAGCTAATACCTGCAGTGGCATTTTAATAGTAGTAACTATGACTGCATACAAGGTATAAAAACACCTTTTCTATATAATACTCAGTTCATATGTTCAGTAAAGGACTAAATCGAGAGGGGGATATATTGTTCTTCTAACTGGTGACTGCACTGAAGATAAGACAAATTTTCTTTTAGCATAATATACAATGCGAATGTCAGTAATGAATTCCAGAGCTTGGGTTGCCTATTATTCACTGTAGCCAGCTGTAAATCTTTCTACTTGAGGTACTTAGCAATCTTTTTGTGAACACTATTTCTGCTTGATTGTTTTAATTTCATAAGGATCTTTTTTTTTTTTCTTTTCTTTTTTTTTTTTTGCATGTCTGCAGAGCTTTTACATTCAAAGGTTGATGAATATGTTAGATATGCTTTTTATAACTGGAGAATTATGGGATTTATTGTATGAGTTCTCAAGAATTTGCCATACCCTGGCATAATGACATAAAGAAAAGTCAGCAAATGTAATTTTCTTGATCAAAACTCCTTTTGAACTAATGCAAATATAGTCTGTTGCTTGCAAATGTCTTCTAATAGATAAAAATGGATTAATTAATGTCTTTTTCGTAAATCTGTGACATTTAAATGGAAAATTTGGTTATGATTATGTTATTATTCTTTTGTGTCATTCATCTAAAACTTTAAACAAGTTATGCTTTCATACAACAATCTTTGTTAATGAAGAATAAAGTTATTCAAGAAGTCCAATACTTTTTTTTCTTGTGAGGTTTTTTTTTTTTTAGATTTTTTTTGTAAGATGCTAAGATCAATTCATCCAGTGAGCAAACGGGACACCCAAGAACCTATCACATAATGGAGGTCATTATAAAAACGCTTTTCTACATGTAATCCCTCTTTCAGATGGAACACGGCCTTTCCCATGTCACACTGCTGTATCACACACACTGACAATACACATGCTCCCAGATTCTGTATAATCACCCAAAGGTGGGCATTCAAATTTGGGCATGGGGTCCCAGATCTGCATTTAACTAACTAATCAGATGTTAACAATCAATAATTGGTGTTAATTGGCAGTCATTAGGAGTTACATGGATCTGCCCTTTGCCCTGTTCTGTAAGATGTACACCTAGGTCCTGATGCTCAAAACTCCAGTACTGTAAGCAGAACAGCTCCCTAATGCTCAGTGCTAATAGTAAGCAAATATAGATGCGCTGTTAGCACTGAGCATTAGGGAGTTCAGGAGGAAAATTGTGCCTGGTGCATGCACTCAAGAGTTGTACATCAAGAGTTGTGTGCATGTGCATGTGCATGTGCCTGCGCTGAGGCGTGGAGAAGGATTCTTGTTGGTCTTTACAAAAGTTAGCACTGGCGAATGGAGCGAACTCTGAATTGGAGCAATCGCTGGCGATCCTGCTGGTGATAACTGCCAGCCTTTGGTTGTAATTCAGTAAGATGACGCTATTCATCACAGAGAACAGCTGTAGCAGTGGCGTTCCTAGGGTGGCTGACATCCAGGGCGGATCATCGATGTGCCCCCCCCCCCCCCGGGTGTAGCACAACCCCCCCCCCCATGCCCCCAGCGAAAGGGCACCCCCGGGTGCATTTTTACCTGCTGGGGGGTGCCGCGCGCCTGTCATCTTCGCTCGTTCCATGTTCCCTCTGCCCCAGAACAGGACCTGTTCCGGGGCAGAGGGAGCATAGAACAAGCGGAGCCGACAGGCATGCGGCACCCCCCCCAGCAGCATGCACCTGGGGCGGACCGCCCCCACCGCCCCCCACTTGGTACGCCACTGAGCTGTAGTTATCTCTACCACCACCATGGATTCTCCCTTGCTGTAGCTATCCTGCAAACAAAAGAAACAAAGCTCATCAATCAGGTCAGAGTTAAGTGCCTGCACATGACGGAGGTTGTGGTGTGGCATCCTGGAGGGTGGTTGGTTCAATTCCTACTGGGCATTCTGATGATACAGGGCACATTGGATCCCTCTCAATTGGGCAGCCTTCAGGTACAGCACTTGACATTAAGAAGGAGTTGCTCTGAATGTGTCCACTGAGGGCCCTATGGACACCTCCCCCACCCCACCTCGTTCTACAGTCTTCCTTTCCCAGGACTTGCCTAGGAGTGTTTGCCTCCACATTCCCTGATCTGCAAGGCTGACAACTGCTGTGGTTTAAAGACATTTCTATGGAAATAACTGTGAGCATTGTATTTAAAAAATAAACAGAAATTCAAAAAAATATTAATGACAACAAAAATCAGTACATGGTCTTCATTCAGGCTGCCACCGATCCTCATGAACCATCCTCAACTCATTGAGGATTTGCCCCTGTATGGTTCTTATGGCTCCCAGCTCCTGCTGCAGATCTGTGTACAGGCCTGTGACCTGCAGCAGGAGCTGGCATAGGGGAGAGGGAAATGGGACTTGATATACGACCTTTCTGAGGTTTTTGCAACTGCATTCAAAGTGGTTTATATATATAGTGGGGTACAAATGTAATGTAATAATAATAATATATTCAGGTACTTATTTTGTACCAGGGGCATAGAGTGACTGTGAGGATGGGCTCGGCCACAGGCAAGGCAGCCACTTCCGAGGGGGGCTGAGAAATGGTCAGGTGCTGCATTGCTATCTGGGAGAGATGTTGGTCAACCTGTTCTTCCCCCTCCAGTGGGGTCATGACCTCCTCAACATCCCCCTGCTGGGTGCAGCCCTATTGTGGGGTGAGGAACACCTCCCAGGACATGAGCACATCCTTCCAGGCCCTCTCCACTGCAGGCTGGTCTGGGTCTAGCTGTGCGCTAACTGGAGGGTGACCTATGTGTCTAAAAGGTTTGCAATTGAGATCAACACATCCTATACATGGCTTGTATAATGGTACAACTAGCTATCGGAAGGCAGGGACAATTGGGGGCTGCTGGTTGTTCCCTGGGGGACATAGCTGATCTATGGCACCAATGAGATGACATAGCAGGGAACCCTAGAGCCAAGGATATGATAAATGTTTGCCCCCTGAGAACTCTGTCTCCCTACAGGCATACAAGATGGGTCCTGACCTTCTGGAGGGCTCTTGGTGACCATGCACTGACTAAGAAGTAGTACGCCACTGCAGTGTTACAGCTCTTCTCAGGTATAGGTGTGTGTGTGTGTGTGTGTGTGTGTGTGTGTGTGTGTGTGTGTGTGTGTGTGTGTGTGTGTGTGTGTGTGTGTGTGTGTGTGTGTGTGTGTGTGTGTGTGTGTGTGTGTGTGTGTGTGTGTGTGTGTGTGTGTGTGTGTGTGTGTGTGTGTGTGTGTGTGTGTGTGTGGTGTGTGTGTGTGTGTGTGTGTGTGTGTGTGTGTGTGTGTGTGTGTCCATGCTTATGCCTCCCTGGCTGGGAGATGACAGAGGACCCTGTGTGATCCTCCTATCCTTCTGGTCACCTCTGCTGGGACCCCCTTGAGAATGGAATTTTGCATCCTGAAAGGTGGGAAACCTAGGTTTGGGGGCATCTAGCTGTGATGTAATCAGGCTAACTGGCTTGGGGCTCTCACAGATGCCAGTGTTTGCACATTACCCTATGACTCATGGGCATGCTCTTGGGGTGAGCAAGGGGGAGGGGTATGCATAGGTGGTAGTTTCCCTAAGAAGGGATTTGTGTGCCACTTTCATGCAGAGTTTTGAAGCAATCCTCAGCTTGGGCCTTGAAGGATGTTTCAAGGGCAAATGGGAGGTAACAGATGACCACATGTCTGAACAAAACCAAAAGTAACAGCAAATGGGAATTATATACCGCCTTTCTGTGGTTTTTCCAACTACATTCAAAGCGTTTTACATATAGGTACTTATTTGTACTTGGGACAATGGAGGGTTAAGTGACTTGCCCAGAGTCACAAGGAGCTGCAGTGGGAATCAAACCCAGTTCCCCAGATCAGAGTCCGCTGCACTAACCACTAGGCTATTTCTCCACATTGTTCTACTGTGCCTAAATGAGCCTCACAAACTCTTTTTCAAAATATTTTTAAGAGGCTGACATTTTAGCAAAAAAGAGCATGCACCAACATTTGCCAGTACTTCCTGTTTCCTTTGGACATGTGCACAAAGAAGCCACGCTTACTGCAAACCCATACCAGTAAACTCATCCCCCCCCCCCCCCCCCATGTGCAGCAAGTTTTCTGTGCAAATAATTTGAACACATTTATCTTTCTGCATGGCACAATATTATGCTTAAGGTAGAAGCCATGTGATGTGTAGTGTGATGAAATGTTTGCGGAGGTGAACTGTCGCATGATTAATTGTTGGGTATTTATGTGGCTCAGTGATGAACTGTTGTGGTGATAAACTTGCACGTGATGAAGTTTCTAAAATATCACTAAACTCATTTTTAGGCCCGCCTTAGTTCCACCCAAAACATGCTCAGACCATGCTTCCTTTCCATTTGTTTATTCTTCTGTTTTATACTTGCATATCCAGGTACTGTAAATTGGAATGTAGATGTTTATGCAAGATAAAGGTGTTGGTTTATGCACATCTAAAATGTGAATGGTGCTTCTACAATAATCACCTTATTTATTCATATTCCAATGACCAGCTTCATGATTTTATAATTCCTCATTTTATTGTGAACCTATACATAAATATTTGCATAGGGTTATTTTATGAAATGTTGCCTTGGTTTGGAGGGCAAGGAGGCACCTATTTTTAGCTTTTTATAATGACACATACAGTGGGGGAAATAAGTATTTGATCCCTTGCTGATTTTGTAAGTTTGCCCACTGACAAAGACATGAGCAGCCCATAATTGAAGGGTAGGTTATTGGTAACAGTGAGAGATAGCACATCACAAATTAAATCCGGAAAATCACATTGTGGAAAGTATATGAATTTATTTGCATTCTGCAGAGGGAAATAAGTATTTGATCCCCCACCAACCAGTAAGAGATCTGGCCCCTACAGACCAGGTAGATGCTCCAAATCAACTCGTTACCTGCATGACAGACAGCTGTCGGCAATGGTCACCTGTATGAAAGACACCTGTCCACAGACTCAGTGAATCAGTCAGACTCTAACCTCTACAAAATGGCCAAGAGCAAGGAGCTGTCTAAGGATGTCAGGGACAAGATCATACACCTGCACAAGGCTGGAATGGGCTACAAAACCATCAGTAAGACGCTGGGCGAGAAGGAGACAACTGTTGGTGCCATAGTAAGAAAATGGAAGAAGTACAAAATGACAGTCAATCGACAAAGATCTGGGGCTCCACGCAAAATCTCACCTCGTGGGGTATCCTTGATCATGAGGAAGGTTAGAAATCAGCCTACAACTACAAGGGGGGAACTTGTCAATGATCTCAAGGCAGCTGGGACCACTGTCACCACGAAAACCATTGGTAACACATTACGACATAACGGATTGCAATCCTGCAGTGCCCGCAAGGTCCCCCTGCTCCGGAAGGCACATGTGACGGCCCGTCTGAAGTTTGCCAGTGAACACCTGGATGATGCCGAGAGTGATTGGGAGAAGGTGCTGTGGTCAGATGAGACAAAAATTGAGCTCTTTGGCATGAACTCAACTCGCCGTGTTTGGAGGAAGAGAAATGCTGCCTATGACCCAAAGAACACCGTCCCCACTGTCAAGCATGGAGGTGGAAATGTTATGTTTTGGGGGTGTTTCTCTGCTAAGGGCACAGGACTACTTCACCGCATCAATGGGAGAATGGATGGGGCCATGTACCGTACAATTCTGAGTGACAACCTCCTTCCCTCCGCCAGGGCCTTAAAAATGGGTCGTGGCTGGGTCTTCCAGCACGACAATGACCCAAAACATACAGCCAAGGCAACAAAGGAGTGGCTCAGGAAGAAGCACATTAGGGTCATGGAGTGGCCTAGCCAGTCACCAGACCTTAATCCCATTGAAAACTTATGGAGGGAGCTGAAGATGCGAGTTGCCAAGCGACAGCCCAGAACTCTTAATGATTTAGAGATGATCTGCAAAGAGGAGTGGACCAAAATTCCTCCTGACATGTGTGCAAACCTCATCATCAACTACAGAAGACGTCTGACCGCTGTGCTTGCCAACAAGGGTTTTGCCACCAAGTATTAGGTCTTGTTTGCCAGAGGGATTAAATACTTATTTCCCTCTGCAGAATGCAAATAAATTCATATACTTTCCACAATGTGATTTTCCGGATTTAATTTGTGATGTGCTATCTCTCACTGTTACCAATAACCTACCCTTCAATTATGGGCTGCTCATGTCTTTGTCAGTGGGCAAACTTACAAAATCAGCAAGGGATCAAATACTTATTTGCCCCACTGTAGGTACCTATGGCACTTATTTGTGAAGCATATGGATGTCTCACAAGGCCAAAATGGACGTCCATGTGGTTGAAACACCCACATCCCAATTTTGCAAAGGATACTGCGGTACATCCCAAATATTGGGGGGGGGGGGGGGCGTGTTTTGGCAGCACTAGGGAGGGCCCAAAATCATGGTGTCCAAGAGTGATTACTAAAAAGGAAATAACATACAAGTCTAAAAAGAAGGACGTCCTTATTTAGACCTAGTTCAAGAACGTCCAGGGTACAAAAAGGTGCTCTGATTAAGCAGCTGTCTACTGGAGGGATTAAAAGGCACAACACTTCCTTAATCCCCCAATGGTTGCTGCCCTCCTCCCTCTCCCCTGAAAGTGAAACTTAAAAGGAATGCCAGGCTCTGTGGCAGCTTCAGGTATTATGGACATTCTTAACAAACCATGCATCAAATCTTGAGGAATAGCTGAATGGTTAGTGTAGCGGACTGTTAACCAAGGGACCCAGATTGAAATCCCACTTTAATATGTATAATTTTTTTTTTAATTGTGAGCCCTTCAGGAACAGAAAAAATACTTACTGTACTTAAATATATAAGCCATCTGAAAGTCTGAGGCTATTGAAATGATGTACATTCAAGTATAGTAGGTATTTTCCTGTTCCTGGAGGGCTCACAATCCTATATAATAAAACGTACCTCCAACGTTCTGAAGCTGACTGCGTGGACATAAACCTTGAGTCATTCCTGCTCTCCATCTGATGAAATGACGCCGGAACTTCCTGGTACATCACCAGCGACAATAACCAACCAAAACAAAGCAACACGCCCCAAACAGCGTGCCCGAACGTCAACAGCACAAAACCGCAGAGAAGAACAGCGCCAGTAAAGACACTCGAAAGCAGTCCCCCCCCCCCCCCGCCGTGACTCTGACACACGCCCCCCTCCCGAGATGCCACTGGACCACATAACCTGGCAACAGACACCCTCATCCGATTACGAACACCCGCTCTCTACTATCAGACTTTGGACCTCCTCCTCCTCCACCAAAACACTCCCACGGAAACAACCAACTCCACCCCTCAACAAACGCCGACCCCACTCCAACCACTACCACATTTCACCCACCCACACCCCCACCCTGTCATTGACAGACACACACACACACACACACACACACAATACACCCCCTCCACGTCCACCCCCCAAAAAAACACATAGAAACAACTCCAAAACCAATGCAAACCCCTCTAAATTCAAAAACAATTCTTCCTACTTTGACAGAACACAAAAAAAAAAAAACCAGCAACAACACAGACACAACCCAATCCACCCCTCAACAAACGCTGACCCTCCTCCAACCACCCTCACATTTCATCAACCCACGACCCCCCCCCCCCCACTGCAAAAATAACCACACTCAAAGCCACACACCACTTCATCCCACTTTGCCAGCAAGGAACATCCCCAACCCCCCCCCCCCCCCCCCCCCCACAAAACCAACATTTAAAACAAAAATATCACAAAACTAATGACACTCATCCACAACCTCAAAATACACCCCACCCACAGTCACTTACACACACACAAACAAACTGACCCTGTGGCACAAACACACACAATGTAGCACCGTGACACACATGATCTTTCACACGCTCCCCCCCCCCAAAAACCACAGAAGTTGCACAAGGATAGATGCACATTCAATCTCTCTCTCTCACTATATACCAGTCCCACGCACTCCAACTTTGCACCACACTCTTTCACTTCCCCCCCCCCACCACACACACACAACTTATCTTTCAGACACATCTCTGTCTCTCAAACTCACAAACGCCACCACCGCCCCCCACAACCCCCCCCTTAAAAAACCCAACCACAAACTGATGCACAACATGGAGAGATGGACACTCACTCTCTCCCCCACCACACACTCTGAGGAAAACCTTGCTAGCACCCATTTCATTGTGCTCAGAAACGGGCCTTTTTTACTAGTTACAAAATAAAAGGGAAAGTTAAATTTTAACCTGAGTCCCTTGGTAAACAGTCTACTGCACTAACCACTAGACTGCTCTGCATGGACATCTGTGTGGCCATTAACTAAGAATGATTCCATACAGGTCCATGTCCCTTGTTTCCCCCCCCCCCCCCCCCCCGGTTCATAATTTGGACATCCCAGTTTGTAAAACAGCCTATTCATGCTGCAAATCTCCAGCATATGGATGTCCATCTTATGTATTTTCAAAAAGGAAATCTTGACATATTTTCCTGTTCAAAAATACACGTGAGATGGACTTCCATTTGGGATGTTCTAATGTGGACTTTCCTATTCTGAATTGGACATCCTTTCAAAAATGCCCCTCCATGTGTCTTAATAAAATACTAGTGGTAACCCTGAAGAAATTCTGTGGTACAACCAAATTGATTCTAGATTGAAACCACAGACATATTGGGCTCCTTTTATAACGCCATGCTAGCAATTCTGGCATGGCAAATGCAATGAAGCCCATTCAATTCCTATGGGCTTCATCACATTTACCACACGGGAATCGCTAATGTGGCTTTGTAAAAGGAGCCTATAATTAATGTTCACTTGTAAAGTGCACGTTTCTTTTATAAAGATGTTTTGAAAAGTCAACTAATATAGGAGCTTGAACATTCTCTGTGGTGGTCCTAGATTTATGTTCAGTTAATCTTATTTTCACTGGACAACTACTCCGCCCTACATGCACCAGATTACACGGACAAATGATGACATACACTACATTTTTGCTGGTGCACGATAGTGTCAAAAAGAGAAGTTATCACAAATTTAGTCTGAGGATCCTTTCACTTTGAACCTGACACCATAGGCATCGTTCACAACATTGATGAGAGCAAATCGGGGGTTCAACTAAGTATTTACCATATTTTTGTCCTCCTAAAAGCTTGCCTATAGTTCGACCCTTAGTACAAGATATCATAGGAAATTCATGAAAAATGTTGTATAATTGCATGATGTGCCAGTGTTTCCTCATAATTCTGACAATGCGTTCCCATATATGAAAATGGAACAACACAATTCAACATGTCTTCCTGTCCATGAGATATTTCTTGTAACAGTAATCCTCAGCTTTTTTTTACTGCCATCTGGGAATACCCTCGTGACAAAAATCTGTTCCGTAAAAGCAAAGATTGTGCTTTAATGTCATCCAGCATAGTACACACACGCCTAAGGCGGAGGAACTGGCTCACAGGAACATTATATTTTAAACTAAATGGATGGAAACTATCAAACGTTTATAATGACAGCATGGATTCTACCCATGTTCCACTAATACTCTGCCCCTTTTTCACTGTGCATACTTTTACACTCATAACTGCTGGGGTAATTTTTTAGAAGCCCATATAATCACATAAAATGTGATTTTCTGCTTGAAAAAAGTACCCTCCATGAGGTCCAAACTCCAAACAAATAGTGATATATTTTAAGGCCAGTGTTTTGTGATAAAAAAAGATACATTCATTCTTCAAATCCCTGAAAGCAGCAATGTTCTTTTTAGAGAACAATAGTTCTTCCTAGGCACCCTCCTATGAACAGCCTTCCCATTCTCCTGATGGTTGATGCAAGAGCCCTTACATCAGCTGCAGTGAGAGAGAAAGCCGCTTAGCTTTATCAGGAACTAGACAGCTTGCCATTATTGATGGAACCATAAATTCTATTTCACATCAGAAAATTTTAGAGGAGAATGTCAAGCCATCCATCTGTAAGCTGCAGCTGAGCTGAAAGTAAGTCACACAGCAAGACAATCATCCTAAATATTCAATTACATTTACTACAAAAGTGTTGAAGAAGGCAAGATTTTGTATTTTTGATTGGCCATAGCTAAACCCTACTGAAATATAATTGCATCTGTTTCACTTCATGAAATATTGAAAATGGATTTTTATTCCTCCCCTTAAAATTAAATATAATACTGACTAGCTTCTATCCTTATATCTTTTTCTTGCTTATATTATGTTAGTGGAAGTGGTGAGAAACTTGAAGGACTCAATTGATTTGTCTTTAAAAGGGTTACAGTATAAACATGCATGGGATATACATAAAGGAATCCTGTGCAGAAGGAATGGATCCTCAGGAGCTTAGCCAAAATTGGGTGGCGGAGCCGGTGGGGGGAAGAGGGGTTGGTGGTTGGGAGGCGAGGATAGTGGTGGGCAGACTTATACGGTCTGTGCCAGAGCCAGTGGTGGGAGGCGGGACTAATGGTTGGGAGGCGGGTAATAGTGCTGGGCAGACTTATACGGTCTGTGCCGGAGCCGGTGGTGGGAGGCGGGGATAGTGCTGGGCAGACTTATACAGGCTGTGCCCTGAAAAAGACAGGTACAAATCAAGGTAAGGTATACACATATGAGTTTATCTTGTTGGGCAGACTGGATGGACCATGCAGGTCTTTTTCTGCAGTCATCTACTATGTTACTATATAATTTAGCTCGATGCACATTCTGTATTTGAAGTACCTTTTGTGTATATAGGGTGTCTGGATTCAAAAAAGGACTTCCAAATCAGGACATTCAAAATTTGCAGCTAATTTTACAAAACGTTCCTTTCCTACAACACATATAAGGCTGCAGAAGATATAATGATCTGATCAATATTCAGCCAGTGGTGGTTACCGTTTTTTTGAAAAGCTAACCGTTACCAGCTAAATTAGCCCTGGATATTCAATGCCAGGTCATATCCAGGCCTGGCTAAACTACTGCTGGCCACTAGAACTTATTTGGGTCCCAGACGATATTCAGCCGGGACCTGCATAAAATATTTATGCAGGTCCTGGCTGAATATCAATAGGGACCCTCATATGTGGAGCCCACATGTCTACCCCCTTCCATCCAAGCACCATGTTCCAATCCCCCCTTCCACCCCACCCCAAGCACATTTGATCCTCCCCTACCATACCACCCTGAGCATATCTGATCCCTTCTTCTGCACCCCCTCCCCTGAGTCCAGAAATCCATCCCCTGGGCCTACCTACCAGCCCTGGTAGTAGGGTTGCAAACTAGATCCAGATTTGCTCAACAGAGTTGATCCAGTCCTGATCTTATCTCATTCCATGCAAGGACTTGTGGTTCTGATTTTGCATTGGATTCTCTAAGAAAGCCAGGCTACAAGTCCCTGCATGCATTAGGGTAAGCCCAGGACTGGATCAACCCTGTTGGGCGAATCTGGATCTGGTTGGCAACCTTATGGTCTAGTGATCTTGGGGCAGGAGCAAACCCCACTTGCTCTTGCCTCTCATTGTTCCTAGGCCAAAATGGGCACCAAGACCTCTAGTGGTAGTCTCATGGTACTATTGCTTTTATCACAAGTCTACTGCTAGAGGTCATGGCAGCCATTTTCACCTAGGAACTAAGTGGTGAGTGAAGTTCACTTCACTTTGACTTCAAGGACTACTGAACCACTAGACCACCAAGGGCTGATAGGTAGGCTCAGGGGACCTTCTGGGCTTTGGGGGGGGGGGCAGGATGGTGGATTGGAAATCCTTTGGGAGGGGCAGGATGGGAGTTTAGATGTGCTTAGGGGAATGGGAAGCAGAGGCCAGAAGCTTTGGGCCATGACTGAAAGCTATGTAGGTGCCAGCTGAGATTCAGTGCCAGCACCTGCATAGCTAACCAGGCAAAGTTAGGACTGCTATTTATACAGTCTGTTTTAATTTAGGGGTTCAGAGACCCCTAGGTTCTGTCTGGTACTGGAGCTCAGCTGTCCAGTGGCAGAGAGAACCCCCAAGAAGGCTGACTCCATCTCTGAATAGCACCAGTATTGGGGTAATCAAGAAGTTGTGAAGTTCTAAAAGGAATTGCCACTAAGGGAGACGTTAGGTCTAAGGAAAAGATACCAGCCTTATGACAAACTGGATTTAGGTTACAAGTTATACAATGCAGCGAGAGAGAGAGAGAGAGAGCCTGATAAAGCAGAAGCATCTATACTTACAGCCTTTGATCATTAAGTGAAGTCCACAGAACATCATTTGGGATGAGGAGTTTATTTGACAAGATACAAGTCAAATCAGTGATTGACAACAGGCACGCACAATCAATTAGTTATAGGAATATAATAATCCAGCTGCAAACAGGTGTTAATTAGTTCCTAATCTTTTATAATTTCTTTTACCAATTAAAGGTTTTACAAGGGAAAGCAATTAGGTAATTTGTCAATTCTGCTGGTCACATTGGTTTCCCTTGGAGAGAGAGAGGCAACCCTTCTCTCTAACTTAAACCAGGAAATACTCTGATTTTTATAGGTGCCCTCAGGATATGGATAATATGACAGTAGATATACCTGATTGGATCTATGCTAATGTCATGGTTGTCTGATTGGCTCATGCTAATGAGTAGCTTCTATCTTGTCAACATGGTTTTGTCTTTAGCTCGCTTGACCACAAATCTTAAGCAAGACCCTGCATCCAGCTACACCTTTCCTTTCTCACACCATGGCTGACCACAATGTCACTGTGTCCTTTGGACCCCCACCTTTGTGTTTCCTGTTGTTCTCCTTAGACCTCCAACACTGGGAGTTCAAGCAAGAGTCACTCAGGCCTGTAAGCTTTTCCCTCATTTTAGAGCCTGAACCAAAGTCTAGGCAGGGGACCAAGGCTCATAGCTGTGGCATTTTTATACAAGTCCTATATGCTCACTTAGTTATGCAGATACCAGTACTGACCATTGCTGCCACCTACATAACTCCTAGTTCCCACCTGACTCCACCCCTGTAATGCCCCTCTCCTGCCCACTTTCAACATGGCCGGTTAGTGCCAATATACAGCCGCATTGTCCTGTCACGTACTACTGAATATCGGCATATATCCAGCCCCAAGCATGGAGCCTCTCCTTCCCACTTAAATCACTTTGAATATTGACCAGATATACACAGAGGGAACAGTCATTCACCAAAAAATATGTAAAAAAAAAAAACATCACCATTCAGGGCTTTTACGTGTAAATAGCAGCACTTACTCATTACCAAAAGCCTTGGAAAACATGAATGACCACCTAAACTTTCAGAAAAACCTAAAAACTCACCTGTTCAAAAAGGCATACCCCACCGATCCAACATAAATGCCCGATCTCTGCAACACAACATAACTAAATCACGGTACAGACTGGACACAAATCTTCCATTGCACGATCCCAGTGTGGTTGCACCACATTAACTCTATCGAACTACTTAACCACAACATCACCTTGTATCTGTCTACACCGGAGTCTGCCAGTGCTGCTCCAGACCTATGTAAGCCACATTGAGCCTACAATTAGGTGGGGAAATCTGGGAAACAAATGTAACAAATAAATAAATATAAGCAGCTATTCTATAGGCGAAGGGGTGTAAACATGAGTAGAGTATAGGCAGGTCTTGAGCGTGTCTCCGAGATATTCAGATAACTAATAAGAAAACTATAAGCTACACGCACTTCAGGGCACAATTAGGCACCAACAGTTACAACTGCCCCTTGACTTGGCATAACTGTTGGCACCTAGCTTTAGGCGAACCAATGCACACTTATGTTTGTATTCTGTAACAGAAATTTGGCACCACAAATTGGCGCTAAGCACATGGCATTGGAATGCCTAAATCTTGGTGCCAATTCATAGAATTGCCACCTGAGTTGTGCAAATATAATATAGAGAACTGCTTAGAGCTCAACTAGCACACACATAAGCTAGTATTCTATAAAATTATCAGCACATAAACATAAGAGTAGCCATACTGGGTCAGACCAATGGTCCATCCAGCCCAGTATCCTGTTTCCGACAGTGGCCAATCCAGGTCACAAGTACCTGGCAGAAACCCAATTAGTAGCAACATTCCATGCTACCAATCCCAGGGCAAGCAGTGACTTTCCCATGTCTATCTCAATAACAGACTATGGACTTTTCCTCCAGGAACTTGTCCAAACCTTTTCTAAACCCAGATAAGCTAACCACTGTTACCACATCCTCTGGCAAAGAGTTCCAGAGCTTAACTATTCTTTGAGTGAAAAATATTTCCTCCTATTTGTTTTAAAAGTATTTCCATGTAATTTTTTGAAAGATTAAAAAAATCAATTCACTTTTACCTGGTCTACACCACTCAGGATTTTGTACACCTTAGTCATATCTCCCCTCAGCTGTCTCTTTTCCAAGCTGAAGAGCCCTAACCTATTTAACTTTTCCTCATATGAAAAGAGTTCCATACCCTTTATCATTTTGGTATCTCTTCCTTGAGCCTTTTCTAATTCCACTATATCTTTTTTGAGATATGGCGATCAGAATTGAATTCACTCAAGAAAACAGTGAAGATAACTCAAAAGTGAATAGATGCTTCAAAAAAGTCTATGAGTTTATTATGCAACAATCAAGATTCGGCACAGCTGTATTTCAGCCAGTGAGGCTTGCCTCAGGAATCTATTTACAGAAACATAAAATGATAAAATATGTGTATATCTAAAAACCACAGAAAGAAAGCATACAAATCTAATATAATAATTTGCACCTCCAACGTTCTGAAGCTGACTCCGTGGCAGTGAAGCCCTGAAGCCGTGAAGCCCTGTAGTGTTCGTAAGCTTCATAATCACTTCACCCATGGTAACGCGACGTCAGAAGAATCCCTCCCTCCCTCCGATTTCCACACCCCTCCTCCCTCCGATTTCCAGACCCCCCTCCGAGTTCCTGACCCCTGGACTCCCCTGCCGTGACCCTCTCGAGCCCCCCTTCCTGCCGCCAACCCTCCCCCGCTGCCGTCGCGTACCTGTGCTGGCGGGGGACCCCAAACCCCACCAGCCGAAGTCCTCTTCTCGGCCGCGCGGCCCCCCCCATGAGTTCCAGACCCCACCTCCCTCACTCCGATTTCCAGACCCCCCTCTGAGTTCCTGACGCCTGGACCCCCCTGCCGCGACCCTCTTGAGCCCCCTTCCTGCCGCCAACCCTCCCCCGCTGCCGTCGCGTACCTGTGCTGGCGGGGGACCCCAATCCCCACCAGCCGAAGTCCTCTTCTCGGGGTCCCCTGACAGCACAGGTACGTGATGGCGGCGGGGGAGGGTTGGTGGTGGGAAGGGTGCTCGAGAGGGTCGCGGCAGGGGGTCCAGGGGTCAGGAACTCGGAAGGGGGGTATGGAAATCGGAGGGAGGGAGGCAGGGAGGTGGGGTCTGGAAGTCAGGGGAGGGGCCTGGAACTCAGGAGACAAGGAGGTAGAGAGGGATGGGAGGGAGGGGGGGTCTGGAACTCGGGGGGGGAGGGAGGGTGCCTGGAAGGAAGGAAGGAGGGAGGGAGGGGGCCTGGAACTCAGGGGATGGAGGGAGGTGTTTGGAACTCAGTGGAGGAGAGGGGTTTGGAACTCAGGGGAGGGGACGAGAGGGGAGGAGGGAGGGAATGCACCACCTGTACAAAAACTAGGAAAAAAAAAAGCGGGGGAACGACCCTGGAACTCGGAGAGAGGGAGGGGGGGTGATGACCACCCTGGAACACGGAGGAAGGGGTGACACTGGAACTGGGAGGGAGGGGGGGCCCTGGCACACACTCTTTCACACACACTCTCTCTCTCACAAACATACTCGCATCCAGTCTCAATCTCTCTCTCTCTCTCTCTCACACAGTCACTCTCACACATACTCTCTGAAACATACACACTCTGAGGAAAACCTTGCTAGCGCCCGTTTCATTTGTGTCAGAAACAGGCCTGTTTTACTAGTTATATAATAAGGGAAAAAGTGACATGGAGGGGCATATTCAAACGGGGCGCCCAAGTTTTCCTGAGGACGTCCTTGCAGGATGGCCCAGCAAAGGGGCGGAGAAACCTCTATTATCGTAACAAGATGGGCGTCCATCTTTTGTTTCAATAATACAATCAGGGACGCACAAATCTCAACATTTAGGTCCACCTTAGAGATGGTCGTCCCTGATTTTCGGCGATATTGGAAACCGAGGATGCCCATCTCAGAAACGACCTAATCCAAGCCATTTGGTCGTGGGAGGAACCAGCATTCATAGTGCACTGGTCCCCCTCACATGCTAGGACACCAACCGGGCACCCTAGGGGGCACTGCAGTGGACTTCAGAAAAAGCTCTCAGGTACATAGCTCCCTTATCTTGTGTGCTGAGCCCCCCAACCCCCCCCCCCCCAAACCCACTCCCCACAACTGTACACCACTACCATAGCCCTTAGGGATGAAGGGGGGCACCTAGATGTGGGTACAGTGGGTTTGTGGTGGGTTTTGGAGGACTCACATTTACCACCACAAGTGTAACAGGTAAGGGGGGGGGATGGGCCTGGGTCCACCTGCCTGCACTGCAGTACCCACTAAAACAGCTCCAGGGACGTGTATACTGCTGTCATGGAGCTGGGTATGATATTTGAGGCTAGCATAGAGGCTGAAAAAAATATTTTTTTTAGGGTGGGAGGGGGTTAGTGACTACTGGGGGAGTAAGGGGAGGTGGTCCCTGATTCCCTCCGGTGGTCATCTGGTCAGTTCAGGCACCTTTTTGAGGTTTGGTCGTAACAAAAAATGGACCAAGTAGAGTCACCCAAGTGCTCGTCAGGGACGCCCTTCTTTTTTCATTTATCGGTCGAGGACACCCATGTGATAGGCACGCCCCAGTCCCACCTTCGCTATGCTTCTGACATGCCCCCGTGAACTTTAGTCGTCCCCGCGATGGAAAGCAGTTGAGGACACCCAAAATTGGCTTTTGATTATGCCGATTTGGGCGACCCTGGGAGAAGGACACCCATCTACTGATTTGTGTCGAAAGATGGATGCCTTTCTCTTTCGAAAATAAGCCTGATAGTCATTTTGGGATGTCCACTTCCACTATACATAAAGATCTAAATGATACAGAATGCAAAATGATCAATGATACATAAATATGTCATAAAAGCAGATACAAACTATATTGTAGTAAAAGAAATGAACAAACGTATATACCTCCTGGATTGTTGACAGTGAAATTCTCACAGAGATTAGACTGTATTATCTAATAATAGTAACTGGCAAGAGATATGTCAGAAAAAAATTACTGTCAGAGAGAGATGACATGAAAAGCAAGTGTGACTGTAAAAAACTCAAATGATCAAACTTATGTTGTAACATCAACAATCTCAGGAAGTGTCAGAAGAAAATAAATATTATATAAGGCGTATTGACAGAAATAGAATGTTGAGAAAAGAATGCCGCACCTTAATTGCTAAAGAAAAACCCATCAGTGGAAGTATCAGCATGACTAGCTGCTTAGTCATAAATAATGTGAATGGGAACTGTACAGATTTTAATCCCTACAGTGTCAGACTGTGATAGAGCAGAAACGTCCAGTGAAACAGTGTATAATGAACCATTGTTTTACTCCTAACATAGAAAAGGTGATAAAGAGAAACATTGGTTTAAAATTCAAGGTGTTCACTTGCCTTATTTCACAGTCACTTTACCGAACACCAATAACTGGTACTTACAATTCACTTTTACCCGTTCTTCACCACTCAGGACTTTGTACATAAGTACATAAGTATTGCCATACTGGGAAAGACCAAAGGTCCATCAAGCCCAGCATCCTGTTTCCAACAGTGGCCAATCCAGGTCACAAGTACCTGGCAAGATCACAAAAAAGCACAAAAAATTGTATACTGCTTATTCCAGAAATAGTGGATTTTCCCAAGCCCATTTAATAACGATCTATGGACTCTTCCTTTAGGAAGCCGTCCAAACTTTTTTAAAACTCCGCTAAGCTAACCGCCTTTACCACATTCTCTGGCAATGAATTCCACAGTTTCATTACATGTTGAGTGAAAAAAATGTTTCTCTGATTCGTTTTAAATTTACTACATTGTAGCTTCATTGCATGCCCCCTAGTCCTAGTATTTTTGGAAAGCGTAAACAGACGCTTCACATCTACCTATTATTTTATAGACCTCTATCATATCTCCCCTCAGCCGCCTTTTCTCCAAGCTGAAAAGCCCTAGCTGCTTTAGCCTTTCCTCATAGGGAAGTTGTCCCATTCCCTTTATCATTTTTGTCGCCGTTCTCTGCATCTCTTCTAATTCCACTATATCTTTTTTAGATGAGCCGACCAGAATTGAACACAATATTCAAGGTGTGGTCGCACCATGGAGCGATACAAAGGCATTATAACATCCTCATTTTTGTTTTCCATTCCTTTCCTAATAATACCTAACATTCTATTTGCTTTCTTAGCTGCAGCAGCACACTGAGCAGAAGGTTTCAACGTATCATCAACGAAGACACCTAGATCCCTTTCTTGGTCCGTGACTCCTAACGTGGAACCTTGCATGGCATAGCTATAATTTGGGGTCCTCTTTCCCACATGCATCACTTTGCAGTTGCTCACATTAAACGTCATCTGCAATTTAGACACCCAGTCTCCCAGTCTCGTAAGGTCCTCTTCTAATTTTTCACAATCCTCCCGCGATTTAACGACTTTGAATAACTTTGTGTCATCAGCAAATTTAATTACCTCACTAGTTACTCCCATCTCTAGGTCATTTATATATATGTTAAAAAGCAGCGGTCCCAGCACAGACCCCTGGGGAACCCCACTAACTACCCGTCTTCATTGAGAATACTGACCATTTAACCCTACTCTCTGTTTTCTATCTTTTAACCAGTTTTTAATCCACAATAGAACACTACCTCCTATCCCATGACTCTCCAATTTCCTCTGGAGTCTTTCATGAGGTACTTTGTCAAACGCCTTCTGAAAACCCAGATTCATAATATCAACCAGCTCACCTTTATCCACATGTTTGTTCACCCCTTCAAAGAAATGTAGTAGATTGGTGATGCAATATTTCCCTTCACTAAATCCATGTTGACTTTGTCTCATTAATCCATGCTTTTGAATATGCTCTGCAATTTTGTTCTTTATAATAGTCTCTACCATTTTGCCCGGCACCGACATCAGACTCACCGGTCTATAATTTCCCGGATCTCCTCTGGAACCTTTTTTTAAAAATCGGCGTTACATCAGCCACTCTCCAATCTTCCAGTACCACGCTAGATTTTAAGGATAAATTACATATTACTAACAATAGTTACGCAAGCTCATTTTTCAGTTCTGTCTGTACTCTGGGATGAATACCATCCGGTCCAGGAGATTTGCTACTCTTCTCATATCTCCCCTCAGCCATCTCTTTTCCAAGCTGAAGAGCCCTAACCTCTTTAGCTTTTCCCCATATGAAAGGATTTCCATACCCTTTATCATTTTGGTTGTTCTTCCTTGAGCCTTTTCTAATGTCATTATATCTTTTTTGAGATATGGTGATCAGAATTGAATGCAATACACAAGGTGAGATTGCACCATGGAGCGATACAAAGGCATTATAGTATTCTTGTTCTTATTTAACATCCCTTTTCTAATAATTCCTAGCATCCTGATTGATTTTTTGGCCACCGCCGTCACACATTGGGCAGAAGATTTCAGGGTATTATCTACAGTGCTGATTCCCAAGGTGGACCCTAGCATCAGGTAACTGATTCCCAAGGTGGACCTAATGTCAGGTTGATATCTGGAATGCACACTTAGCAATGGCATTAGAAAAAATGGCCCCTCTAAAGAAGGTCCTATGCTTTATGCACAAAAGTTACCCGTGGTTCTCCCCAGAACTATGGGTCCTTAAGCATCAAGAATACCAACATTCCTTACAAACTTTGGCTTGGTTGGACTCATCAGTTTTTAATAGAAAATGTGATCTGAAAATTATCTTTTCATGATAGGGGTGTTATCTTGATGCTACCAGCCTTATGTTCAAAGTTGTTGACCCCCAAGTCTAGCATATGACCATTTTCATGGGCTGGAGATTTGACCACCTGATTGAATCCTAGAACTGCCATCGTATCAAGGATTCTGATAGACCGTAGAATCTATATATATGTGGGGACTAAATTATATTCATAGTATATAGAGAGGGGCATAATTGAATGTGAACGCCCATCTCCATGGGCGTCTATCTCCGAGAAAGGGTACGTGAAGGGGCTGGACAAACCGTATTTTCGAAAAAAATGGGTGTCCATCTTTTTTCCGATAATACGGTTTGTGCCAGCCAAATGCATCGGATTTGTGCAGATTTGAGCTAGGCGGTTTCGTTTTTCAGCGATAATGGAAACCAAAGGCGCCCAGCTCAAAAACGACCAAATCCAAGGCATTGGGTTGTGGGAGGGGCCAGGATTTGTAGTGCACTGGTCCCCCTGACATGCCAGGACACCAACCGGGCACCCTAGGGGGCACTTGTAACAATTAAAAAAACAAAGCAACCTACCTCTGAAGTCCATAGCTCCCTTCCCTTGGGTGCTGAGCCCCCCAAACCCACTCCCCACAACTCTACACCATTACCATAGCACTTATGGCTGAAGGGGGGCACCTAGATGTGGGTACAGTGGGTTTTGGGGGCGATTTGGAGCGCTCCCATTTACCACCACAAGTGAAACAGGTAGGGGGGCGGATGGGCCTGGGTCCACCTGCCTGAAGTCCACTGCACCCACTAACAACTGCTCCAGGGACCTGCATACTGCTGTGATGGAGCTGGGTATGACATTTGAGGCTGGCATACAGGCTGGAAAAAAAAAGGTTTTAAAGTTGTTTTTTGGGGTGGGAGGGGGTTAGTGACCACTGGGGGAGTCAGGGGTGGTCATCCCTGATTCCCTCCGGTGGTCATCTGGTCATTTAGGGCACTTTTTGGGACTTGTTTGTGAAAGAAAAGGGTCCAAAAAAAGTGACCCAAATTCGCACTAAAAACGCCTTTCTTTTTTCGATTATCGGCCGAGGACGCTCATCTCTCCTCAGCCGATAAACACGCCCCAGTCTCGCCTTCACCATGCCTTGACACGCCCCCGTCAACTTTGGCCATTTCCGCAACAGATTGCAGTTAAAGACGCCCAAAATCGGCTTTCGATTATACCGATTTGGACGCCCATGGGAGAAAGACGCCCATTTCCAGATTTGGGTCAAAATATGGGCGTCTTTCTCTTTCGAAAATAAGCTGGAGAGTGTCCCAAACAATCATACTTCATTAATTATTATAATACTCACTGTAACCAAGTATTTAACATTTTTTTAATGGGGACCATCAGATGTTACAGCAACTCACACCATAGGGAACTTTCTGTTCCTTTTTCAGTTGAGAAAGAAAAAATGGTTGTGGTGCAAATCTTCATCAGATCACCCTTCAAATTTTTTAAAAATGTAAATATAATAGTGTTTTTATGTTTAGCAAAAATACATTCTGAAGCAGTAAAATCAATATCATAAATGTGCATAGTGGCTCAGCACTTATCTTAAAGAATGGCAGCAATTTCAATTTGCAGGAGAACCTCCGCTGACATGGCCAGGTTTTGCAGAACTTCCTCAGGGAAGAGACTCTCTGAAGGGATGCAAAAACTTATTCTCAATAGTGATAAGAGAAAATTCATCAGCAATACTCATAACAATAGATCCCATACTTAGACAATACCAATATTATTAAATTACCAACCGTTACATAGCTTGCTCACTCCTGTCTAAGAAAAAAATGGCCGTGGCGTCTTAGCGCGGACTTGAACTTTAAATAAGCTACAGCTGACTACAGAATGAATGAACATGATTGGTTCTGCAATTCTACTAGTGAACCAATCAGAATTATACAATCAATCTCAGAGTTAAGACCATCAGGATGAAGAGTACGAAGTAGGAAAATCCATCGCTGTTCCCTATAATTTAAAAGCTGAATAATGTTACCACCCTCCCACCCTACTTGAATGTGATCTATGATTCTCCATTTTATATCACTCAACTGATGTTTACAGTCTAACCAGTGTTGAAGCAGTGGTGTTGTTAAAACCTCATTTTTAATTCTCGATTTATGCTCATTCAATCGTGATTTTAAAGGTCGGCATGAACGTCCCACATAGATTTTCTGACAGGGACAAATTATGGCATAAACCACATTTTTAGATAAACAGTTTGTACTAGACCTTGAAAAAAGTGGTCATGAATCCGTCGAATAGCGCCACATAGGTCCTTCAATGGTAGTATGGCACCACTGATAGGAACCACATTTTATATGTCCTAAAGTAGAGGACTCAGTTCCATAGTCAAATCATTTATAAGACAAAAGTTCCCCAATTGTTTTACTGCGTTTGTAAGCACATATAGGATTCCCACAAATATATTAAACCTTATTCTATAGCCACATGAATAAATTTTAGGAATGCCCCTGATCTACCCATGACCCTACCATGGCCACACCCTCTTTTTGGAGCCGTGCGTCTAACAATGCACGTGTGAATTTCAATTAAGGCCAATTAGTGCTGATGATTATTAGCACCCAATTATCAGCACTAATTGACTCATTTAATTAAATTGTGCTTACAAATTGGGTGTGTGCTTAAATTTGTATGTTCAATTTTAAGCGCCATTTCTAGAATTTTGAGGTATGTGTGTACAAGTATGCGCTATCATGCCGTCGCGCATATTTTACACATGGGGTAATTTTATAATAGGCATTATCTCCCAAATTCTATATAAGGTGCCTAAAAAATCCATGCAGTAAACATTTCTGCTTAAGCATTTTCTATAAACTGCGCCTAGATTGAGGCATGGTATATAGAATATGCTTAGTTGATATCCCAGCGCCTAAAACTACACAGATTCATTTACATCAATGAAAACATGGCATAAATTCCTGCACGCAAATTTACATGCACTGGGCTATATTCTATAACCACGCACGTAAATTTTGGAATGCCCATGAAATGCCCCTTTTGAACTGCGTGTGTTAGAATTTAGGCACAGTTCATTACAGAATACGCTTAGTGCGTTGTGTACGTAAATTCTAATTATTGCCTATTTGTGCTTATTATTGCTTGTTAAGTGCTGTTATCGCTGATTAGCTTGTTAAGCCAATTAAGTTACGCGCGTTGTTATAGAATATGCCTGGATTTTGGCATGGATCTCTAGGCGCGCTATATAGAATCCGGCAGTATATCCAGAAATTATCCCCCCATGGGAGAAAGCCTTCAGTAAAGATGCCCAAATGTGCTTTTCTCAAGTCTCTATTTCCTATAAAGTCAGTGATCAGAGCTTACAGATTGAGATGTATTATTTTAATTTCCATTTCAGTGATGTTTAGATACGCTTTTCAGCATTTTGATGATGATTGTATTTAGTTATTACTAGATAGCTGAAGAAATTATGCTTGGAACACAATTTGAATACTTTTATTATATTTTGGTCTAAAGCAAGGCAAAGAAATGCAGGAAGTCTATAAGTCATTTTGCTAGGACAATTTCTTAGCAATTTTTTTTCCAAAGATACATTCCTTCCAAACTCTGCAAGAAAGCTGACTCATAAACTTTCACGAATTATTAAGTTTAAACGTTTTTACTCTATTTCTCATTTATCCATCATGAGAGTCCTTCCTTGGTGCTTTATTTTCCTTAGCTTTCCAGGCTGACAGACATTCAAGGTAAATACCACAAAATTGTGAACAAATATACTCAGCATCTAGAGATCCTCTAATACTAAATTGTGCCTTTTTACATGCACTAATTTGTTTTCACGTTATTTTTCCCTGTGCAAAATGGCAGTACATAATGGGGCCCTTTTACTAAATTATCGCAGGAAAAATGGCCTTATGTAGAATTTTGTATTAGTTTTGTCATTTGTGTACACTAATCATGCAATATTTTAAAAACATTTTTGAAGATAGCATGTCAGGGGCAGAGAATGGGTATTGAAGTGCTTAGCACCCCTTTTACTAAGTCGCGTAAGCGTCTATGCACACCCAACGCATGCCAAAATGAACTTACCGCCCGACTACGGCAGGTCATTACCACACAAATTCTTTACCGCTAGATCTATGGCTGGCGGTAAGGTCAGAGACCCAAAATAGTAACATAGTAAATGACGGCAGAAAAAGACCTGCATGGTCCATCCAGTCTGCCCTACAAGATAAACTCATATGTGCTACTTTTTGTATATACCTTACCTTGATTTACACCTGTCCTTTTCAGGGCACAGACCGTGTAAGTCTGCCCAGCACTATCCCCGCCTCCCGCCACTGGCTCTGCCACCCAATCTTGGCTAAGCTCCTTCGGATCCATTCCTTCTGAACAGGATTCCTTTATGTTTATCCCACGCATGTTTGTAACATAGTAACATAGTAGATGATGGCAGAAAAAGACCCGCACGGTCCATCTAGTCTGCCCACGATAACCTCATATGTGTATACCTTACCTTGATTTGTACCTGTCTTTTTCAGGGCACAGATTGTATAAGTCTGTCCAGCAGTATTTACCGCCTCCCAACCACCAGTCCCGCCTCCCATCACCGGCTCTGGCACAGACCCCGTATAGGTCTGCCCTCCCCTATCCTAGCCTCTCAACCACCAACCCCTCTTCCCCCCGCCACCCAATTTCAGCTAAGCTTCTGTGGATCCATTACCGTTTTCATTTCCACCACCTCCTGCGGGAGGGCATTCCAAGCATCCACTACTCTCTCCGTGAAAAAATACTTCCTGACATTTTTCTTGAGTCTGCCCCCCTTCAATCTCATTTCATGTCCTCTCGTTCTACCGCCTTCGCACCTCCGGAAAAGGTTCGTTTGCGGATTAATACTTTTCAAATATTTGAACGTCTTTATCATATCACCTCTGTTTCTCCTTTCTTCCAGAGTATACATGTTCAGGTCATCACGTCTCTGCTCATACGTCTTGTAACGCAAATCCCTTACCATTCTCGTAGCTTTTCTTTGCACCGCTTCAATTCTTTTTATATCCTTCGCAAGGTACAGCCTCCAAAATTGAACACAATACTCTAGGTGGGGCCTCACCAATGACTTATACAGGGGCATCAACACCTCCTTTCTTCTGCTGGTCACACCTCTCTCTATACAGCATAACAACCTTCTAGCTACGGCCACCGCCTTGTCACACTGTTTTGTCGCCTTCTGATCCTCAGATACTATCACCCCAAGATCCCTCTCCCCATCCGTACCTATCAGATTCTCCCCGCCTAACACATACGTCTCCCGAGGATTTCTATTCCCTAAGTGCATCACTTTGCATTTCTTCGCATTGAATTTTAATTGCCAAACCTTAGACCATTCTTCTAGCTTCCTCAGATCTTTTTTCATGTTTTCCACTCCCTCCCGGGTGTCCACTCTGTTAAATGGACATGCGGCAATTTTGATTTTGCGGCACATTCATTTTTGGGAAAAAAGAGGGCTTTTTAACGGGCGCGCTGAAAAATAATTCTGCGCACGCCCAAAACCCATGCCTACACTACCGCAGGCCACTTTTTACCACGGCTTAGTAAAAGGACCCCTTAGTCAGCTAGAGTGATGACAGAATGCAGTAACTGAATAACGCTGTCTTAGGGGTCCTTTTACCAAGCCACGCTAAAAAGTGTTTGGCGCTGTTATCAGCACGTGGCTTTTCCACGTGCTGTGGTCACTTTTAACATGGTGGTAAAATGGCCAACTTTTCATATTTTTTTCTAATGGCCATGCACTAATTTCACAATTACTGCCATTACTGTGGGAGCCATTACCACCACCTATTTAATAGGCGAGAAGGGTTCGCATGCTACTCCTGCACGAATCAAGCAACGTGCGGTAATGTACCCGTGCTGCCTGATTGGTGCAGAGCACACCTACTTTCTGCCCATAGACACGCCTTCCAAACAAAAAAAAATTATATTTTTTAATGCGGGAATAGAACACGCTGATGGCAAAAGTATTGTGGGATGCATCAGCGTGTCCCACGGCAGTGCTCTTTTACCTTGTTGTCAGCCCTTGACCCTCAGAAAGTGAGCCCCTGTGCCGAACGGAGTTAGGCAGCCGGACAATCCTGATCTTACCTGGAGAGTGAGGCAACAACTCCTCAGGAAGTCAGAGGAGTGTAGACACAGGTGAGACTTCCAGGGCAGATGAGAAGCAGGAACAAAGTCCAAGACCAGGCAAGCCTCAGAGCAGGGGACGAACCAGAGCACAGTCCAGGTCCAGGCAAACACAAGGCAGGTGGTAACAGAAGCAAAGTCCAGGTCCAGGCAAGTTTCAGGGCAGGCTGCAAACAAAAGCAAAGTCCAGGTCCAGGCAAGTTTCAAGGCAGGCTGCAAACAAAAGCAAAGTCCAGGTCCAGGCAAGTTTCAAGGCAGGCTGCAAACAAAGGCAAAGTCCAGGTCCAGGCAAGTTTCAAGGCAGGCTGCAAACAAAAGCAAAGTCCAGGTCCAGGCAAGTTTCAGGGCAGGCTGCGAACAGAAGCAAAGTCCAGGTCCAGGCAAGTTTCAAAGCAAGAGCAATCCAGGAAGAATCCAACGCCACAGAATCCACCAAAGCAGAAGCCGAAGCAATGAGAGTTCTGCTTTGCTGCTCCTAAATAGCCCTCCCCATTAGGAGGACCGGTAACAGCTGAAAGGAGGCGGAGCTACCCACAACCGTGACTCAACAGCCCCGGATTGGCCGGCCAGAAGCAGGGGGCGGAGTCAGCCGCGATCGGCCAATCCGGACGTTGTGGGGAGTGACATCGTTCCTCTGAGGCTCCGCGCCTGCAAGGGATCCCTTTCTCGGGGAACGCCGGCCCTGTCCACCTGGCCGGCGTCTCCCCGCCGCCACCGAAGCGGACCGGAGGGCCGGAGCAGCCCAGACTGCAGACAGGATCCCAGCGGTGCGACGCAGGGGCTTGGTGCCCGACCACCTCTCCTGGCCAACACTCCCTGCGACACCCTGACAGCGTGGCATGCCCGACGGAGAAGCGGCACAGGTGAGGGACGCGACAGTACCCCCCCCGAAAGCCCCCCTCCTCCGTCTCGGCCCAGGTCTAGAAGGATAACGAGAGTGAAACTCTCGAACTAAGTCGGGTGCATGGACATTCTTTGCTGGTTCCCAAGAATTATCTTCAGGACCAAAATTTTTCCATGAAATCAAATAAAAAAGTCCTCCCCTTTGGAGCTTGGAATCCAGAATTTCCTGTACCTCAAACTCAGGATCCGGCTCAGAATCAGGAACAGTAATCCGCTTAGGTTCAGGATGCCACTGTGAGGCCCGGAAAGGTTTGAGTAACGAGACGTGGAAAGCATTGTGGATATGCAGATTACTAGGTAAGTGAAGACGATAGACTACCGTCCCCACTCTAGATTGAACAGCAAATGGACCAATAAATCGGGGAGCAAACTTCAAGGACGGAAGACGAAGCTTCAGATATTTGGTGCTAAGCCACACCCGTTGCCCCGGCTGGAAAACGGGAGCGGCCCGACGATGGCGATCAGCAAATCGTTTATACCGGACCGCCGCCCGCTGCAAGTGGTGCTGTACTGTTCTCCAAGTGTCCTGGATAGTGGAGAGAGTTGGCTGAACTAGTGGAGGAGCGTGATCCAAAGGAAGCGGAGGAGGAAGACAAGGATGACGTCCAAAAACAGCAAAAAAGGGTGAAGTCTGGGAGGCAGAGTGCACACTATTATTGTAGGCGAACTCAGCCCAAGGCAAAAGATCAGTCCAATTGTCCTGACGGGCGTTAGTAAAAGCCCGGAGGAAAGCCTTAAGCGTCTGATTAGTCCGTTCAGCCATGCCATTAGTCTGCGGATGATAAGCTGAAGAAAAAAGTGTGGCGACACCAAAAGCGGAGCACAAGGACCTCCAGAATCGAGACGTGAATTGGGAACCTCTATCACTGATGATACGCCGAGGAAATCCATGTAACCGAAAAACATGCTGGACAAAATGAGAGGCCAAAACAGCAGCAGAGGGTAGGGTTCGCATAGGAACAAAATGTGCCATGCGGGAAAAACGATCTACCACCACCCAGATGACAGTGTTACCCTTGGAGGGAGGAAGATCCGTAATAAAGTCCATAGAAATGTCCTGCCACGGATGCTGAGGTATGGGCAGGGGTTGCAGAGGTCCCCAGGCCTTGCCTGGAGGAGACTTGGTGCGAGCACAGGTGGGACAGGTAGAAACAAACTGTAGAATGTCCTGAGCCATATGAGGCCACCAAAAATAACGGGAGATGAGCTGATAGGTCTTTCGGAACCCAAAATGTCCAGAAAAAACAGAAGAATGACCCCACTGTAACACCTTGCGTCTGGAGCGGGCAGGAACCGGGGTCCACAGAGAAGCAGCAGCCACCACCGACGCAGGAAGACAAGCCGGATTTAGCATAGGAGAAACCTCATCCGGGTCCTCGGGCTCCTCAAAGGCTCGGGAGAGCGCATCAGCTTGGACGTTCTTTTCAGTAGGTCGGAAGATCAAGTGAAAGTCAAAACGGGCAAAAAAAAAAGACCATCTGGCTTGCCGTGGGTTGAGACGCTTGGCATTCTGTAGATAAAGAAGGTTCTTATGATCAGTGATCACAGTAAAAGGATGAGCGGCCCCCTCAAGAAGATAACGCCATTCCTGAAAGGCAAGCTTCATGGCTAGCAATTCTCTGTCCCCCACCGTATAATTACGCTCCGCTGGGGAAAACTTCTTAGAAAAGAAAAAACAAGGATGCCGTTTACCAGAAGAAGCCACCTGTGATAAGACAGCTCCAGCTCCAAGAGCAGATGCATCCACTTCAACAACAAAAGGCTTAGCAATATCTGGAGTACGGAGTACTGGAGCAGACACAAAAGCAGTCTTCAAAGTAGAGAAAGCCTCCAGAGCTGTGGGGGACCAATTCCGCACATCGGCCCCTTTTCTGGTTAAAGCTGTCAAAGGAGCTGTAATCAAAGAATAATGTGGAATAAACTGTCTGTAGTAATTGGCGAAACCAAGGAACCTCTGCAAGGCCCGAAGTCCTTGAGGCCGGGGCCAATCTTGGATAGCCTGAAGCTTAGCAGGGTCCATCTGAAGGCCATCGGCGGAGATAATATGTCCCAGAAAAGGAATAGTCGACTGGTGAAATGCACATTTCTCCAACTTGGCAAACAGTCGATGAGCCCGAAGGCGTTGGAGCACCGTGCGCACGTGCCCTGGATGATCCTGAGGAGAAGCAGAGAAGATAAGGATATCATCCAAATAGACAATAATGGATGAATACAGTAAATCCCGGAAAATGAAATTAATAAAGTCCTGAAAAACAGCTGGGGCATTACACAGGCCGAAAGGCATGACCCGGTATTCAAAGTGGCCTTCGTGAGTATTAAATGCAGTCTTCCACTCATCCCCCTCACGAATGCGGATCAAATTGTATGCACCTCGGAGATCCAACTTGGTGAAGATAACCGCCCCCTGAAGACGATCAAACAACTCAGGGATTAGAGGAAGGGGATAGCGGTTCTTAATCGTGATAGCATTCAGTCCTCGATAGTCAATACAAGGTCTCAGCGACCCGTCTTTTTTGGACACAAAAAAAAAACCCGCACCAGCCGGGGAGGAGGAGGGTCGAATAAATCCCTTGGTAAGATTCTCATGAATGTATTGCCGCATAGCAGCCGACTCAGTTCTGGACAGAGTATATAATCGTCCCCTAGGAGGCATCTTGCCCGGCAGTAAATCAATAGAACAGTCAAAGGGGCGATGGGGAGGGAGGGAGTCAGCCTCCCGTGCATCAAAAACATCTTGAAAGTCACTATATTCCTCAGGAAGACAAGCTTCATAAGGTCGAAGAATCCCAGGTGAGGCGGTAATGCTTCTAGGAGGAGGTTCCACAGGAGTCAGGCAGACCTCAAAACAACGTTTACTCCATTGACTGATCTCCCCAGTCGGCCAGTTGATGCTGGGTGCGTGTAGACGTAACCAGGGTAACCCTAGGATAACAGGATGGATAGCATGGGGCAAAATAAAAAATTGGATCTCTTCATGATGCAAGAGACCCACCTGCATCTTCAGTGGTGGGGTGAGCTGGGTAACAAGATGAGGCAGAGCCGAGCCATGAATGGACGTTACCTGCAGCGCGGGTCTACAAGGCACTGCAGGTTCACCCAGCTTCTTAAGAAGAGATGCATCAATAAAATTACCTCCCGCTCCAGAGTCCAACAGAGCTAAAGTGTTTACCCTGAAGTCACGCCAAAGGAGAATTATGGGCACAGAAATCAAGTTATCTGGAAGGAAATTCGAATGACCCAACGCCACCCCTTCCTCAGGGCTTGGGTCTAGGCATTTCCCGGCTTATTGGGACACTCCTTCACAAAGTGACCAGGTTTACCACAATAAAGGCAAAGTCTATGGTTTCGTCTATGGGCCCTCTCAACGACTGAAAGACGATGTCTGCCAATCACCATAGGTTCTTCGGACCCCTCTGTGGTTGATCTTGACGCACCCTGAGGAGACGTGGGCCGTCGCCTAGGAGGAGAAGTTCTTCGAGGCGGATGCGAAGTTCCTTGTTCTCGTGCTCGCTCCTGGAATCGAACATCAATCCGGACACAGAGGGAAATAAGTGCATCCAATGTACTAGGAACCTCCCGACCAGCCAACTCATCCTTGATACGCCCGTTCAGACCTTGCCAAAAAATCGCCGTGAGGGCCTCTTGATTCCACTTCAGCTCTGCAGCTAGAGTACGAAATTGGATAGCAAAGGCCCCGACTGAACTGCTTCCTTGCTGAATACGCAGCAGTTCACTAGCTGCGGAGGAAGGGCGTCCCGGGACGTCAAACACCATGCGAAACCTCCGCAAGAACTCTCCCAGATCAGACAGAAGAGGGTCCTGTTGTTCCCACAAGGGTGAGGCCCATGCCAGGGCTGACCCAGACAATAGCGAGATGATGTACGTAATCTTGGCTCTGTCTGTAGGGAATGAAGCAGGTTGCATGTCAAAGAGCATTTGGCATTGGTTCAAAAACCCGCGGCAGGTGTACCGTCAAACCGGGGAGGCTCAGGTAGACGGAAGAGAAGCTGGGGTGGAGTTGCTCGGCTGGCACCAGTAGTCGGACTGCGCTGGGCCGACATCTGTGAGCATACATCTTGAAGGACTCCCGAAAGTCTATTAAGCTGGGCCTGCTGCTGTTGAAGAGCTTGGGCCAGGTCGGTCAAATCAGGCTTATCCGGCGAGCTCATGGCTTCGGCTTACTGTCAGCCCTTGACCCTCAGAAAGTGAGCCCCTGTGCCGAACGGAGTTAGGCAGCCGGACAATCCTGATCTTACCTGGAGAGTGAGGCAACAACTCCTCAGGAAGTCAGAGGAGTGTAGACACAGGTGAGACTTCCAGGGCAGATGAGAAGCAGGAACAAAGTCCAAGACCAGGCAAGCCTCAGAGCAGGGGACGAACCAGAGCACAGTCCAGGTCCAGGCAAACACAAGGCAGGTGGTAACAGAAGCAAAGTCCAGGTCCAGGCAAGTTTCAGGGCAGGCTGCAAACAAAAGCAAAGTCCAGGTCCAGGCAAGTTTCAAGGCAGGCTGCAAACAAAAGCAAAGTCCAGGTCCAGGCAAGTTTCAAGGCAGGCTGCAAACAAAGGCAAAGTCCAGGTCCAGGCAAGTTTCAAGGCAGGCTGCAAACAAAAGCAAAGTCCAGGTCCAGGCAAGTTTCAGGGCAGGCTGCGAACAGAAGCAAAGTCCAGGTCCAGGCAAGTTTCAAAGCAAGAGCAATCCAGGAAGAATCCAACGCCACAGAATCCACCAAAGCAGAAGCCGAAGCAATGAGAGTTCTGCTTTGCTGCTCCTAAATAGCCCTCCCCATTAGGAGGACCGGTAACAGCTGAAAGGAGGCGGAGCTACCCACAACCGTGACTCAACAGCCCCGGATTGGCCGGCCAGAAGCAGGGGGCGGAGTCAGCCGCGATCGGCCAATCCGGACGTTGTGGGGAGTGACATCGTTCCTCTGAGGCTCCGCGCCTGCAAGGGATCCCTTTCTCGGGGAACGTCGGCCCTGTCCACCTGGCCGGCGTCTCCCCGCCGCCACCGAAGCGGACCGGAGGGCCGGAGCAGCCCAGACTGCAGACAGGATCCCAGCGGTGCGACGCAGGGGCTTGGTGCCTGACCACCTCTCCTGGCCAACACTCCCTGCGACACCCTGACAGCGTGGCATGCCCGACGGAGAAGCGGCACAGGTGAGGGACGCGACACTTGTAGGAACGCACTAGTGCCCAGAGGGACGAGGTCTCCAGGAAGAGCCCTGAGATAAAATCCTCCCAAGGAATTCTGGCTTGACTGCATTACCTGAGGGGAGTTGCAGGGAAGAGAAGTGGCCCTACCTCAGACTCTTGCATTCCTGTATGATAAGAAGTGCTATGTCTATGATTCCAGGGTTGTGTGATCACAAGTGAGATAATGGAAAACTACCGAGCACGTCAGTGATGTCATTTCACGCACAGCAGTCATTCTTTAATTGACATTGGCCATTTCCTGATTAATGTAACTGCCATTACTCTCGTTTTGTATTAGCACATTTTGAGGGGCATACCTTGATAAAGCAATATTTTAATTTTTGGCCATGTTTTCAATGGAAACTGGAAATTTGGGCTTTGTCTCATTTGTCTCTCTCCCACTCTTCCCCTTCCCCCTGAAACAGGAGGTATGCCTCCTCCTGGACCTCCTCTCCCCGAGTGCCTCCCCCTCAGAAGTAGGCCCTTTTGTGCCCGTTTTACAATCCCTGGGGGGGGGGGGGGGCTAGAAGTATAGTTGGGGCAGGAGCAATCCCCAGTTACTCCTGCCCATTCTAGCTGTGCTCTCAAACTTTGTCAAGCAGTCCGCCATAATTTACAAAGAAACAAATATTCAGGGAAAATCCCTCATCTGCAATAATATTTATAGGCTATAGTCCACAATATGAGGGGGAGTGATACACCATTCCTAAAAAGAGGAAGAGGAAACTAACGAAAATAAATAAAAAAGGAAAATAGTGCACAAAAAATCATACAACTGCATCATTACTTCTGCAAGTCCAAAAGGTCTCTGTAGGTCATATTTAGGAATTCTTGTATTCAAAAAGGATCAAAGTTATAAAGATTCAAAAAAATGAAACGTCGTATTATCTATCTGAAGAACACATTTACATGGGAACCTTAACTGAAATTTAGCATCCAAAGTCAAAGCTTCCTGTTTCACAGACAGAAATTTTTTCCTACTTTCCTGTGTTGGTCTGGAAACATCCAGAAATATTTGAATCTTTTCTCCCAAAAAAAGAACTGGAACCGATTGTCTCAGATAAAGTCTTATCAAAGCCTCTTTATCTTGAAAAAATACAAAGGAGACCAATAAGGTGGTCCAAAAGTCCACCTCATCCTGTAACATAGTAGATGACAGCAGAAAAAGACCTGCACGGTCCATCCAGTCTGCCCAACAAGATAAACTCATATGTGCTACTTTTTGTGTATACCTTACCTTGATTTGTATCTGTCATTTTCAGGGCACAGACCGTAGAAGTCTGCCCCGCCTCCCACCACCGGCTCCGCCACCCAATCTCGGCTAAGCTTCTGAGGATCCCTTCCTTCCGAACAGGATTCCTTTATGTTTATTCCACGCATGTTTGAATTCTGTTACCGTTTTCATCTCCACCACCTCCCGTGGGAGGGCATTCCAAGCATCTACCACTCTCTCCATGAAGAAATACTTCCTGACATTTTTCTTGAGTCTGCCCCCCCTTCAATCTCATTTCATGTCCTCTAGTTCTACCGCCTTCCCATCTACGGAAAAGGTTTGTTTGCAGGACTAATACCTTTCAAATATTTGAACGTCTGTATCATATCAGCCCTGTTTCTCCTTTCCTCCAGGGTATACATGTTCAGGTCAGCAAGTCTCTCCTCATACGTCTTGTAACGCAAATCCTATACCATTCTCGTAGCTTTTCTAGGTGCTGGAACTGAACCAAAAACTCCTGCAAAGGAAAGGTTTAATTCTGACCTCTAAATCCCAAAACTTCTCAACTAGCTGGTTTTTAGGTGAGCTACCTGATAATCTCTTTAAATTTTAATGCTTATTGCTTAATAAATTTAATTAGCACTGTGAAACCTCTCTCTCTTTCTGGCTTTCTTTCTTTTCTTTCTGTTCCTGCCAAACTCTGATAGAGAGGAACTGCTATAATTATTGGGAATATTTAGACTTATTTAAAAGGAAAGTTAGCAATATCTAGGGCAGTTTTAAAAGTTAAATCAATTGAAAATTCTTGCTCAGACTGGACCATTTGGGTCCATTCAACTAGAGTATTCCCTTGATAACAACACTTAGCTGACACTTTGGAACTTATAATCCCACCCTCCCACCCCACAACCCACCCACCCCAGGGTTTGCCACTCACCTCATCTTGTGATCTCTCTAATAGCACTGAGACATCCAAACTATCAGAAGACACGTTCACCCCCACTTGGCCTTTTGATCTGGCTTCTCGAGCTAATGAAGATGGCAAATAATAAAGTTTTTATATTGGGGGAAGCTCGTTTTCAGGATATTGAAGAACATCTTTTAGAAATTTATGAAATAAGTCCCTTGAGGAGCTATATTTAACAAAAGGAAAGTTTAATATTCTCAAATTCAGTGACTTAGCTCCATTTTCTGAGTTCTCCAACTTACGGTGAACCAAATCAGCATTCTGCAATAATTTACATTCCACCTCTTTGACTTGAGATAAAGATGTTTCATAATTTTTCAAATTTGACTCCTGAAGGACAAGTCGAGATTGAAGAGATTCTATCATTGAGGCATTCGACTTTGTATTGGATACAAAAGTAAGACAAACCTTGTGCAGGGATTCCATTGCTGACCATAAGGACTCCAATGTTACCTTTGCTGGTCTCTCCAACGGTTGCAAGGCTGTCTCAGGGCTAGGCCGCATTTCAACCCCCACCAGTGCTCCAGGTGTTGCCTCTAGCCCGGACAAATTCTGCCTAGCTTCCAAAGGGGTAACTAAGAGGCTCTAATTTTTGGGAGCAACTTCCTCTTGGAGCATTGCAATAGCATGGGAAGAGCCCTCCTTAGCTCGTCTAGAGGCCCCGACATCCGATGGCTCAATGGGCATTTCTCCCAGCATGCTCTTCGCTTCTAGAACCTGCTTCTCTGGACTCCGTGGGCTGATACCTCACTTTCCTGACCGGGACTCCTCTTTGTGCCGGTCATAGGAGCGCCCCTAGGTGCAGTTGACGTTGCATATGCTGTAATCAGTAACTGACGAAGAGTAAGGTCCGCAGAGGGTAAGAAGGAACCTCCTCTAATCTTTCCCTTCCTCTTTGGCATTGTTAACTAAGGAACTAATACTTTAAGGGAAAAAAAATCTCTGGAGCTCAGCATAGCACGTCTGGTCTCGGCGCCATCTTGGTCCTTTGTATTCTTTTAACATTTTTTTTACTGCAAATTACAAGCAATGCAGTTATGATCTTTCACAATAGTTTACATGTTAAACAGAGGGCTTCAAATAAATGCTTTTGATACAAAATTTTAACAGGAATTTAAGTCTGTAAATTTGGGATAAGTTTCTTAGGAATTAGCCTCTCTGTAACATTACGATGTCAGTCACACTCCGAGTGTGGCATAAAGTCAGCCACTGTAAAAGCACCATGGCTTTTAGTTTCAGTTTTCATTAGCTGGGGACCATGTGTGTAAAGGATTTTTTTTTTTTTTTAGCTTGGAACTAAAATATAGTCTTTAATTATTTAAATTCTATTCTGGCTTGGATACTGTGGTCATAGCAGAGGGATGCAGACTGCATGCTCTGACTATCTGCAACAGCCCTCTCTGGTTCACATTCACACAACCAAACTTGAGTTTTCGGTTTCGGCTGCAATTTGGAATTCAGCCGAAGCTCTCGGTCACTTTTGATGCAGTTTCAGTTTCAGCAGAAAATGGAAAAAAAAAAAAAAGCAGTTTCAGTCAGCCTCTACTGGACTGACTGACAGTCCCTCAGTCAGTCCAGACTGACTGACAGCGGGTCAGTTAGTCAGGACTGATGGACAGGGGGTCATTCAGTCACTACAGACTGACAGTCCCTCAGTGGGTCAGTTAGTCAGGACTGACTGACAGTGGGTCAGTTAGTCAGGAAGGTAGAGGCCAACTGAATTTTAGTTCTGGTTACGGCACCAACACTGGCCCAAAATCCTTTTTCTACCTGGTTTCAGTTTCAGTTCAAAGGTTATGTTAATTTTTGGTCGTGTTTTCTACTTTGGCCAAAAATGACCCTGTATTTTCAATGGAAGCTGAAAATTTGTGCTTTGTCTCATTTGTCTCCCTCCCATTCTTCTCCTCTCCCATGAACAGCAGTTGTCCCTCCTCCTGGCCCACCTCAATTGGTTCCCTCTCACCCATATTTCCCATCCCCAGGCCTATCTTAAAATCCTTGGTCTAGGGATGTAGTTGGGGCAGGAGCGGTCCCCAATTACTCCTGCCCATTCTAGCTCTGCTCTCAAAAAGGCCACCATGACTGGGGCATCACTGCTGCCTACATAACTAGAAAGCTTGGGGTGGGGGGAGTAGTCCTGAGGGGAGAGGAGCTACACTTTATTTTCTTTTTTTTTTGTACTGCAATTGCAAGTAATACAGTTATGATCTTTCACAATACTTTTTACAATAAATAGAGTGTTTCAAAAAATGCTTTTAATACAGAATTTTAGCAGGAATTTAAGTCTGTAAATTTAGGATGATAAGCTCCTTATTGGCTTCTCTTTGGAGTTATATCAGCCACACTCAGAGTGAGGCACAAATTCAGCCACTGTAAAAGCACCATGGCTTTTAGCTTCAGTTTTCATTAGCTGTGGTCCATACATATGGATGCTTTTTTGATTGGAAATAGAATATGGTCTTTAATTATTTAAATTATATTCTGGCTTGGATACTGTGAGTTTAGCAGAGGGATGTAGACTGCAAGCTCTGATTATCTGCAGCAGCTCTCTCTGGTTCACATTCACACAACCAAACTTGAGCTTTCTGATTCGATTTTGGCGTTGGCCAAAACCAGGTAATGAATTATGGCTGCGGTTTCAATTTTGGACAAACGCTTTTAGATAGTTTCGGTTGCACCTTCATCTTTGACCAAAACTGAAAAAAGCAGCTTTGGTTGGCTTCTAGGGCGTGCACGTGTGGGGTATAGACGGGTGATAAGTGGGGCTCCCACTTACTCAGGTAACTTAGGGACCCTACTACTACTACTACTACTATTTAGCATTTCTATAGCGCTACAAGGCGTACGCAGCGCTGCACAAACATAGAAGAAAGACAGTCCCTGCTCAAAGAGCTCACTATCTAATAGACAAAAAATAAAGTAAGCAAATCAAATCAATTAATGTGTACAGGAAGGAGGAAAGGAGGGTAGGTGGAGGCCAGTGGTTACAAGTGGTTACGAGTCAAAAGCAATGTTAAAGAGGTGGGCTTTCAGTCTAGATTTAAAGGTGGCCAAGGATGGGGCAAGACGTAGGGGCTCAGGAAGTTTATTCCAGGTGTAGGGTGCAGAGAGACAGAAGGCACGAAGTCTGGAGTTGGCAGTAGTGGAGAAGGGAACAGATAAGAAGGATTTATCCATGGAGTGGAGTGCACGGGAAGGGGTGTAGGGAAGGACGAGTGTGGAGAGATACTGGGGAGCAGCAGAGTGAGTACATTTATAGGTTAGTAGAAGAAGTTTGAACAGGATGCGAAAACGGATAGGGAGCCAGTGAAGGGTCTTGAGGAGAGGGGTAGTATGAGTAAAGCGACCCTGGCAGAAGACGAGACGGGCAGCAGAGTTTTGAACCGATTGGAGAGGGGAGAGGTGACTAAGTGGGAGGCCAGCAAGAAGCAGATTGCAGTAGTCTAAACGAGAGGTGACAAGGGTGTGGATGAGGGTTTTGGTAGAGTGCTCGGAAAGAAAGGGGCGGATTTTAGAACAAAACGTTTACTAAGCGGTAGGACTAAAGCATAGGTAGTGCGCGCCAAATTGGCATTACTGCCAGGGTAGCACGGGTGCCCAGTGGTAATTCTGAAGTTAGCACGCGCTGTTTCCCATGGTAGAAAATAGTTTTCTATTTTCTAACACAGGGGGCGTTCCCGGTGGTAATCGGCAGCGCGGCCACATTGGCACACACTGCATGATTACCGCATGAGTAGTGCGTAAGCCCTTACCACTAGGTCAATGGGTGACAGCAAGAGCTCAGACAGTAAATAGCCGTGTGCTACTTTTAATTTTAGCATATGGTCATTTATTGCCCTCACTAAAAGCCTTTTTTTCCCCAGCTGTGGTTAAAAATGGCCCAGTGTTAGCCAATTTCACGTGTGTACACTATCACAGGCCACCTTTTACCGCAGCTTAGTAAAAGGACCCCTTAGTGAATACTGTAAGTTAAGCGTGATCATGCCTCATTTAGGTGTCTGCACTTATGCCAGCCTAGGGTGGTCAGCAATCTTAAAGGTACCTAGATCCCATTACAAAATAGGCTCTAACCGCATGTCCTCAGGGTGCCGAAATGGTGAGACTCATTTATAGAATTGTCCTCTTACTTTGCAGTAGAGTTTTTCTATGCAATATGGGGAAATGCTGGGAAGGCCCCCAACAGCACATACACTTTGGACTTAAGGGGTCCTTTTACTAAGGTGCCCTGAAAAATGGCCTGCTGTAGTGTAGACATGTGTTTTGGGCATGCGCAGAATAATTTTTCAGTGCACCTGCAAAAAATGCCTTTTTAAAAGTTTTGCTGAAAATGGACGTGCGGCAAAATGAAAATTGCTGCGCGTCCATTTTGGGTCTGAGACTTTATCATCAGCCATTGACCTAGTGGTAAAGTCTCACGCAGTAACCGGGCAGTAATGATCTATTCGCGTCAAATGCCACTTGGTGCATGCCCAATATGCGCGTGTCCAAAAATAAAAATTATTTTTCAGACATGCGTATCAGATGTGTGCCAAAAAATGAAATTACCGCAAGAGCCACGCAGTAGCCGGGCGGTAACTCCATTTTAGCGCGCGTTGGGCACGCGTAGACATTTACGCGGCTTAGGAAAAGGGCCCCTAACTGTTGTGCAGTGTTGCAAGTGTTCATTTTTTTGTACCTCATTCTCAGAGTTTATTGTTCTTCACCACCATCTTAATACTTGTTTCTATCCAATTGGTCTTCTCCAAATAATGATAAGATTCTGTTGTGTTACATTTACTCTGTTCAGTATCATATTCTTCAATAGGCTTTCATGAAACATGTTTATTCAGAATGACTCATAGCTGTCTCCAATAAGTTAGCTGGCTTGCTATATCTTGCAGTTATGTGACACACATCAGTGGAAAAATTTCTTCTGGTGATTGTATGGCCTATTGATATTTTCCGCACTTTTAAGAATAAACTAGAATTGTATTTTTTTAAAAATAATAGCTTCTTTTGATCCAGAGTAGCTCAGCTGACAAACATATTCTATGATTTGTTTGTACAGTTCTCTGGGATGCAGTCGTTTGAAAGGTGCAAGGTGCTATAAAAAAAAAGTGTTGTGCTGCAGGAAAATTAATTCAAAGCTCTTGAGGAAAACAGTCAGTTTTTTTTTTCTCTGTTGCCACATTCATTATAGTCATTGTAGAATGAAATTAGTTAGTTGTTCATATGAGGACAAGTTTCTAAGAGGTCCTTTTAGAAAGCTGCAGTAGAAAGTGGCCTTAGCGCCAGAGGCATAGCTACATGGGGCCACCGGGGCCTGGGCCCCCGTAGATTTGGCCCTGAACCCCCCTGCCGATGACCCTCTCGACCCCCCCCCGCCGCCAACCTGCCGTCAACCCACCGTCGCCATCTGCTACCTTAGCTGGTGGGGGACCCCAACCCCCGCCAGCCAAGGTCCTCTTCTTCCTTCGTTCTGTTTCTGAGTCTGACGTCCTGCAAGTACAACGTCAGACTCAGAAACAGAACGAAGAAGAGGACCTCGGCTAGCGGGGGTTGGGTCCCCCGCCAGCAAAGGTAGGCGACAGCAACAGCGGGTTGATGGCGGGAAGGGGGGTCGAGAGGGTCGTCGTTGAGGGAGGGTCAAAGTTATTGTTGGTGTTGGTGGCGGCGGGGGGGGGGGGGTTGGCAATGGCGGGGGGGTTGGCGGCGCCGGGAGGGGGCTAAAATGTGCCCCCTCACCTCGGGCTCGGGCATCCGCGTAGCTGTCAGATCTGCTGGTTCCCTGCTCTCTCTTTCTGTTCCAGGGCAGGGAACTGGCAGAGCCAACAGCCGCGTAGCTGCTCCCTACACCCCCAGCAGGTAAGAGCGATGTGCTTGGGGGGGGGGGGGTGGAGGTGATGCGCCGGGGGAGGGTGATTCGTGGGGGGTGATGCGCCCGGGTTGCAGCCGATCTAGGAACACCACTGAGCTGCTATAAGTTCTCGTGCCCAAAGTTAAGTGCCAAATTCAGCACACAACACTATTCCAGAAAAGGCGCTTCAGGATGAGAACCCTTTATAGAATAGCATTGAGTGCCGAATGTTATCGGTGCTATTTATAGAATCTGGCCCTACCTGCACAATTGCAGCAAAAAAGCACCTACATACTGTACATTTACGCTTGGCATGTAACTCATGATTCCATCTGTGTTCCACCCAAACTATGCCCTCCAAGCATGGTTATACATAGGTTACTAAAAGTACACACTTTCTTGCCCGTCCACATACCTTTACGCATGTAACCTGTGGGATAATTTTATGCATGTCCCTTTCTTCATCATGATCAGACAGCATTAACAATGCTTAATTTTGTTTTTATTTTATTTATTGACATTTATATCCGCCTTATCCCAAGCAGGTTCAGGTTCCAAGTGGCTTACAATTCTATTAATAAAACATTTGAATGATAACTAGGTTTTACAGAAACATATGAGAAATATAATATACCAGTACCTCTATGAGGTCCTTTTACTAAGGTGTCCTAGAAAGTGGCCTGCCCTGCGATTAGCACGTGGGTTTGCTGCACTCTCCAGCCACTTTCTAGCATGGCTGAAAAATGGTTGACTTTTTTTTTTAATGGCCACGCGCTAATTTCCCATAGAGCATGGCCATTACTGCCAGGAACCCTTACTGATACCTATTTACGTGGCAGTAAGGACTCCTGGGCTAACTGGATACATTCGGTAATATGCCCATGCTACCTGATTAGCTCCAGTGTGGTATTAACGTGCAGTAAGCAGAACATTACCATGGTACACCTCAGCACGTCCCATATTAGTGCTCTTTTAGCATGTGGTAAGCCGATGCTATGAGCAGGACATCCCAATTCTGACTTAAACATTCTTTTGAAAATGCCCCTCCACGTGTATTTATAAAATAGGCTAAACATTGACATTCCCCTCCTCCTCCAAACCTAGGCACTCTGTTATAAAATTATCCTCTCAGAGACTAATTTTATAAAGTCCTGCCTAGTTAACATATATTTTCACATGCCTATTTTAAATCTATTTCATAAAATCAAGTATGTGTCTACTTGACTTTCTACAATAGCAGTGTAGGTGCTTGCACATATTTTATGCATGTATACACATCAATTAAGGAATTATTAAATTTACGCATGGACATGAAAATCCCACTCATGCTACTCTACAAACTTCTCCCTTGCAGACCCTCTTAGTAACATAGTAAATGACAGCAGATATAGACCTATACAGTTCATTCAGTCTGACCAACAAGATAAACTCATTTTACATGGTAAGCGATACTTTATATGTATACCCGAGTTTGATTTCTCCTTGTCGTTCTCAGGGCACAGACTGTGGAAGTCTGCCCAGCACTGTTCTTGTACTAAAAGTTCTGAAGCTAACATCAGAGCCCCTTAAAATTTACACTCTAGCCCAGTCATATGTATTCAGTCACAATCAGGGCATAGACTGTAGAAATCTGCCCAGTCTGCCCAGCACTGGTTTTGCTTACCAGTTACCAGTGTTGCCACCCAATCTCCGCTAAGATTCCGTGGATCCATTCCTTTTTACTACGGCAATCTGGAACTACCACTGCCCCCGGCGTGCAGCCTTTTGGCGCTAGCAGAAAAATTTGAAAAGTATTTCCGAAGGGGGTTACCCAGCGGTGTCGGTTACAGCCTGGTTTGCATGGGAGCCCTTACGGCCATTTCAAAGGGTGGTGGTAAATGCTCCTCTCTGAAATGGCCACGCGGTGAGTGCATACTTACTTCACGGCCATTTTGCTTTTGGCCATTTTTACCTGCTGCTAGCTCAAGGCCCACTTTACCACAGCTTAGTAAAAGGACACCCATGAAACTTCCACATGTACTTTCATTCTAGTCAGTAATTTGACCACCGTTCCTGTTTTTAATGGAATTCTTTTCTGCTGATTTTTGTGAATTTTTGAATTGTGCATTGCTTAGCCTTGGCCAGTCCAAATTTTGGTGATGTATCAAAATCTTGGAAATAAACATAAACGTGTATGCTTGTAACCGACCAAAATACCAGTATTTGTGCACATGTTCTTAGTGGCTAAAACTAGACGGCGCTTTAAAAAATTACTTCCTTAGAGCCAAATATTTAGTGGCAGGCTGACAATGTATCTTGAAATGAATAAGTGATCCATGTAAAATGCGTATATTTAGCAGTGGTAAGTAGATAAGTATTCCCAGTGAATATACACAGATAGCATTGAAGGCCCTGTTTACTAAGGTGCACTAGTGTTTTTAGCACATGCTACAAATTAGCACGCGTTAACCATGTAGATGCCCATAGGAATATTATGAGCATCTACACAGTTAACATGCACTAATGCTTAGTGTGCACTAAAAACTCTAGAGTGCCTCTAGCGCGGCTTAGAAAACAGGGACTTAAATGAATAATTTTAAAGAAATGCAATGAGGAAAATGAAAGGATCAGCCTCCGTAGATCAGATGCAAGAGAAAAAAAGCAGGGATAGCCAAAGGTGAGTATAAAACCTCAGAGACTGTATTATTCAAAAGTGATTTGATATAGCCATTTTTCAGCGACGTGTGCCTAACACAGCAGGTCCCACAATCTTAAAATAGCCATAAAAGGCAAAAAAAAAAAAAAGTCAACAAAACAAATATAATAATTAAAACTATAACAAACAAATCATCATAAATAAAACATGGACCATATATCCATAATCATAAAGGTGATTAATATATAAATATAGATTATAGATACTACTACTACTACTTAACATTTCTAGAGCGCTACTAGGGTTACGCAGCGCTGTACAGTTTAACAGAAAGGACAGTCCCTGCTCAAAGGAGCTTACAATCTAAAGGACGAAATATCAAGTTGGGGCAGTCTAGATTTCTTGGATAGAGGTATATTGGTTAGGTGCCAAAGGCGACATTGAAGAGGTGGGCTTTGAGCAAGGATTTGAAGATGTTATCTCCAGCCCAAACTCCAGGGGAGCGGGGACTTGTGAAGGGAGGGTCTAGATTCGGAGGGGGAACGTGTTGGGGAAGCACTGTTCCCTATAAGTTGAGCAGGAGTCTTCCAACTGTATTGCTGCCAGTGAGTAGTGGTGCTTCAATACTGTGATTTCAGTTACTAGGAGACAGGCAGGTTCCCTGGAGCCCTGCAGAGTTTGTCTGTGCCTCAGGACATGAAATGAGATTGAAGGGGGGCAGACTCAAGAAAAATGTCAGGAAGTATTTCTTCATGGAGAGAGTGGTGGATGCTTGGAATGCCCTCCCGCGGGAGGTGGTGGAAATGAAAACAGTAACGGAATTCAAACATGCATGGGATAAACATAAAGTAATCCTGTTCAGAAGGAAGGGATCCTCAGGAGCTTAGCGGAGATTGGATGGCAGAGCCGGTGGTGGGAGGTGGGGCTGGTGGTAGGGAGGCGGGGATAGTCCTGGGCAGACTTATACGGTCTATGCCAGAGCCGGTGGTGGGAGGCGGGGCTGGCGGTTGGGAGGCGGGGATAGTGCTGGGCAGACTTATATGGTCTGTGCCCTGAAGAGGACAGGTACAAATCAAAGTAGGGTATACACAAAAAGTAGCACATATGAGTTTATCTTGTTGGGCAGACTGGATGGACCATGCAGGTCTTTTTCTGCTGTCATCTACTATGTTACTATGTTACTATGTTACTATTGAAAGTGTGGTAGTGAAACAGCACCCCCTACTGGCAGAACTGTAGGTGGAGGACTCCTTCTCAACTTAGAGGGACCAGTGGTTGGCGGGGTGGTGCGTACTGTGTGACTTGTTGCAGCATTATTTATTTTTTGTCTGGGCCGGCACCCGATTACATGGGGTGCTTGGAAGAAAGGGTGCTTCCGTGCTATCTGGCACTACATATAACATGGTTCCTCTGCAATAACCTAACCTGTGTGTGGTAAATGCAGGGTACATGGTGGCCACGGCCCCTGCTTTTACCGTACAGCATTTGCCTTTACCACTCAGTAATTTTGTGGTAACTGTACAGTAAGTGCAAAAAGTATCACACTTCAGTAAAAGGGCCCCTTAGAGGTTCACAAGAAAAATATGTGTATCGAAATCTCAAATAGCAGCAAGCACATATTGAAAGCAGCATAACAATATTATTATTAGCAAAGGATCAGAATGATTCCTGAAAATATTGATAAAAGAGTAACATTTACCAAATCACAAACCAAGTAAAAGAGGAATACTAAAAGTGCAATATGGTCAGCCGACTGGCTAGTTCCAGATCAAAAATAAAGAAAATCAAAAAGCAGCATAAGTAATCTTGCATATCCCTTCAGTATGGATAGAAGACAAAAAATGAAAAATAAATAATAAGGTAATGACCTAAGAATCGTGTGTGGATGTACAGGTTATCAACCTCTTGAATGGACCTCTTGTGCTGCAAAGAAATGAAATGTGCAAGCAGAATGTTTTGTACATCAGGCTGGAGCCTGAATTGCCCTCCAGGGCTACAACTGGAAATAACCCTGTTTATTGCTGAACAACTCAAGGAATGACCTGTGTTGAAGATTTCTTATTTACCGCTTTTGATCAAAAATGTTCAAAGACTATAACATTGGTTTGTTTTCAGCTTCAGTTTGGCAAGAAAGAGACATCTTTTAGAAACAACAGAATGTGTATGATTTCTCGATTTAGAAACTAGAATTGGTTTTGCAGTGTGCCTCCCCTGGTCTCCCGTTAAGATCAAGAACATTCAAACCTATCTCAGGTTCCCGAAAGCTATTGAGCAACACTTGGTTCCTTCTTTATCAACATATTTTCCCCCATCTTCCGTTACTAATTCATTCATCTATTTGCAACATTAAACAAAACAATTTTATAATGAAAGCATATCAAGTACAACCATAACATTTTAATGCATAACTTACAAAATTAGATACTCAGTATATGAAAACACTATCTGCCGGATTCTATACCGTGCACCTAGCATTCCATGCTGAAATTTAAGCGTATTTTATAACAACGCACGTAACTTAATTGGCTTAACAAGCTAATTAGCATTGATAACAGTTCTTAACAAGCAATAATGAACACTAATTGGCAATAATTAGAATTTACGCATACAAATCCCTAAGCGTATTCTGTAACGTATTGCGCCTAAAATTCTAATGTGTGCAGTTCAAAAGGGGCATGGCTATGGGTGGAGAAATAGGAATTTCATAAGCATCCCAAAATTTATATACACAGTTAAATATTTTATTTATTTATTTATTGGGATTGATTAACCACCTTTATGAAGAGATTCACCCAAGGTGGTGTACAGGAGGTACAGTTTAACATAAAACTTACAATTTTGTTTAAAATGTTACAATTTTGTTATAGAATATGGCCTACTGAGCCACATTTTTGTTGCTGTAAATGGAGGTGCATAGTTTTAGGTGCTAAGATATCAACTAAGCGTATTCTATATATCGCATCTAAATTTAGGTGCCATGTATAGAATACATTTAGGTGGAAATGTTTACCACGCGGAGTTTTTAGACGCCTTATATAGAATCTGGCCCTATATGCAAATAGTACTATGGTGCTTATTTTTGAAGCACCATTCATATTTTGGACGTCCATAAACTAGAACTTAGATGTTTATCATGCATAGCTGGGATATGGATGTCTAAAACTGAAGAACGTCCAAATGGCAAGAGGGTGTGGTCTAGGTGTGTTACGGGCCAAAAATAGATGACTATTTTCCATTTCAGAAGGGAATGAATGTCTTTTTCCAAAAAGATGGACGTTGGAAGTTAGAACTGCTACATGGGATGCCAAGGTTACAGCAAAGAGCTCCTGTAGAGCAGTGCTCCACTGGAAAGATCCAGTGCTTTTTTTGTGCCGGAACGCACTGGTACGGCGTACCGGCACCTTTTTTCTGAGGGCTGGCTCACCTGCCGGCCCTCAGCTCCCCAACTTTCCATTCTGCCCCCTGCAAATCTTCTATTTACCCAAAGTCACAGCGGCGAGCCAGCGGCAATGAAAGCAGCAAGCAGGCAGGCTCGCCTCCTCGTCGCTTCCCTGCCCTCTCAGCGTCCCACCTTCCTCTGATGTAATTTCCTTTCTGCTATCTTATTTTCCACTGGGTATACTGGAGCTGTAACATCTTACAGAAATTATTTATAATGAAAAAATTCAAGTTATTTTTTTTCTCCTATACTGGTATAATATTTTCAATGATGCCTGTTTATATGCGCCATGGTTGGTATAAGGGTGTGGCTAACATGAGTACCGGTACATTTTTTCCTACAAAAAAGCACTGGAAGGATCACTTCATCCTCCAGTGATTGGTGCCCCCCCCCCCCCCTTCGAAAGTGAAATGGGCAAGGGATGCTGGGCTTTGCGACAACTTAAAGAGAAATAGATCTCTATGTTTCTAAAATGGCTGACATTTTGCTGTTTTTGACATGGACGTCTTTGGTTTCAAAAATCGCCGAAAGTCAGAAACGTCCATGTCTAGGGACGACCAAATCTAGGGACGTCCAAATTTAAGAAGGAGGCAAAGCTGCTATTATTACTGCTCTAAGCTGTGCAGGAGTCTTCCACCTACAGTCCTGCCAGTGGGGAGCGCTCAGTGGTCATTTTGAATAGCGATCCCATTCCGGCAGCGGGGGAGAGTCAGCGCCGGCAGTGGGCAGGCAAGACTGTCTGCCCCAAAGAATTTGCTGAACAACCTCGTTAGCTGGAGGGGGTGGCAGGGGAGAGAAGGGAGTCGCTGGACATGGATGGCTGGAGGGGGGCAGGGGAGAGAAGGGGGTCACTGGGTATGGGTGGCTGGAGGGGGGCAGGGGAGAGAAGACAATCGCTGGCATGGGTGGCTGGAGAGGGGGCAGGGGAGAGAGGACAATTGCTGGGTATGGGTGGCTGGAGAGGGGGCAGGGGAGAGAGGGCAATCGCTGGGTATGGGTGGCTGGGGGAGCAGGGGAGAGAGGGCAATCGCTGGGTATGGGTGGCTGGAGGGGCACAGGGGAGAGAAGACAATCGCTGGCATGGGTGGCTGGAGAGGGGGCAAGGGAGAGAGGACAATTGCTGGGTATGGGTGGCTGGAGGGGGGCAGGGGAGAGAGTACAGTCACTGGGTATGGGTGGCTGGAGAGGGGGCAGGGGAGAGAAGATAATCACTGGCATGGGTGGCTGGAGAGGGGCAGGGGAGAGAGGGCAATCACTGGGTGTGGGTGGCTGGAGAGGGGCAGGGGAGAGAGGGCAATCGCTGGGTGTGGGTGGCTGGAGGGGGACAGGGGAGAGAGGACAATCACTGGGTATGGGTGCTGGAGGGGGCAGGGGATCAAAGAGAATTGCTGGGTATGTGTGGGTGGAAGGGAGGGGATGGCAGGGGGAGAGTAGAGTTGCTGGACATGGGTGGATGGAGGAGATGGAAGGGAGACAAGAAATGCTGGACATGGATGGAGGGGAGGGAAGAGTGAGGAAGGAGATGAGATAAGGGAAAAGGTAGAGAGGAGAAAAACTGCACATGGATGAAGAAAATAGGCAGAAGCTGGATCCACTGGACAGTTAAGTCTGCGGAGGACCCAGCTTTTACTTACAGATGTACGGCAAGAAATGAAGAAGAAAGGCGGAAAGTAAAGAAATCTACTATAATAAAACTCACTCTCAACATTCTGAAGACAACGTTCTGAAGTCACTCAGTCACTCCCTGAAGGGTTCATGGATTCATGGTGGTGAAGCCATAACACTGACCATGTCTCTCTGCCCCGTCCTCACATGACAGACCAATCAGAAAAAACACCCTCAACATTCTGAAACACAAAGGACCATCACAAAACCGTTCCCAGGCAACACTAGGCAACGTAAGACAGACCAATCAGAGGAAACTACGTGACAATAAGGGAGGAGCATTCACCAGCAGAACGGCTCATTATCTGTGCAGCACCATCGCTTGAACGAGAGAAAAATATTCCTGCTGTGGGTATGTGCAAAAATAGACCGGTGGGGGGGGGGGGGGGGGGGGAGAAATTTTTAAATGCCTAATGCTGGTACTGAAGAGTGCTGGAGGGCCTATAGCACAAACTATATTTGGGTTCGCTTGACGTGGAGTCGGTGGAGCCAGAGAACAGTGTGCCCCTCACCATCTGGGATGTGGGCGAACAGGACAAGCTGCAGCCCAGCTGGAAGGATTACCCGCGACCCAGCCAGCAGCAAACAGCGACCAAGGAAGGGGGAGGAGTAGGGAAACACGCAGAGCGTGTTTCCCTACTCCTTCTCTGCTTAGGAATCGCTGGAGACTGGCTGCCAAACTAACGAAACAACCGCACACCGACGCACCACCTCCATCATTCGAAAGGCATCCACTCTTTCTTCAACAGAAATGCAAACTAATAATACAAAACAAACACCCAGTTTCTCACACGGCTGCAGGTAACTCCCCACCCCCTTCCTCTTTCCCTTTTGCCGAAGCGGCCAAGGACGTGCCCAATCATCCCCAGCCTCAGGCAAGCCATCTCCCACCTCGGGGATTCCCCGAGCACCCGGAAAAAGACGGCGCTGCTTCCCGCAGCGCATAAATGTTCCAGCATTCCCCTGCAGCCGGCCTGAAATGGACCGAACATACCGGATCACCCCCTGATGGCCCGAGACCGTGCTCTTCTCCCTTCTGTCAACTTAAAACAACCATCCCCGTCCTCAGGCAAGCCGTCTCCCACCTCCAGGATGCCCAGAGCCCCAGCCCAACGGAAAAAGATGGCGCTGCTTCCCACAGCACATTTCTCTTCCAGCGTTCCCCTACAGCAGCCCTGAAATGGCCAAAAAATACCGACAGACCAAGAACTTGCTCCTCTACCTTCCGTCCATCTAAAACAACACTGCTGCCTCAGCACAAAACAACCCCCCCCCCCCGGAAAAAAGAATCCACCACTCAGCAAAGGCTGACCCCCCTACAACCACATTTACATTTCACCAACAGAAAGACCCCCCTCCACAAACCTCCTTGACAGACAAAGCCACACACACACAATACAACAGAAACACACCCTCAAAGCCACACATCAATCCATCCCACTTTGCTAGCACAGCACAGCACATCCCCCAACCCCCCAAGCAAAAAACAAAAAAAAGACACACATCAACAACCTGCACACACACCCCACTCTCACACACTCACACACACACGCACACACACAAAATAACTCTGTGACCACACAGAAAAAAAAAGCCACATGCTAGCGCCCGTTTCATTGGTTTTGGAAACGGGCCTTTTTTACTAGTAAATGAAATAAAAGTAAATAAATAAATAAATAAATAAATAAAGGAAGCCCTGGAAATGGAGTTAAGAGGACAGATAGCAGCAGAATCGGATACTGGGCAAACATGATCAGAAAAACAAAGTCACCAGAGAACAAAGGTAGAAAAAAATCATTTTATTTTCATTATAGTGTTTGGAATATGTCCACTTTGAGAATCAGGTGCTCAATATTAAAAGTTTATATTTATTTACTTATTTATGACATTTTATCCCACATTAAACATGAATTAGATTGGAACCTGGGATCATTTAATTTTTTTTTCTGGAGTAATGCATTGCCCCCCCCCCCACCCAGGCTCTCTCCCCGGTATAGCCAGCTCTGCAATTTGGGGGGGGGGGGGGGGGGGGCGCAGAGGTGGACCAGGGAGAGAGCCTGTTGTTAAACATTTACCAGCACACCACTGGGAGTGCTGTTTCACTATCATATTTTCAATAGTAAGGAACAGGCAAGCTCTGCAGGACTTCAAGAAACCTGCCTGTCCCTAATGATTGAAATACAGTATTGAAGCACAACCCCCCAACAGCAGCAATGCAGTTGGAAGGCTCCTGTACAGCTTAGAGGGAACAGTGGCTATAATGTGTCCCATGTCCTCATTTACTCCCCACAACTGCCAATACAGCCAAGCCATAATCAGGTTTCAAAAGCATCTCTGACTAAGAGAGCCTTAAGACCTTTCTTAAACATCTGGTAAGATAATTCCATCTGTAAAAGGTGTGGTAGACTACTCAAAAGGGAGGGACCCACAACGCTAAAAATAGAATGATGAACTGCGTCTAAATGAATGCATCTCAAACATACAACTGTTAGCAAATTCTGCTGAGAGGATTGTAACATTCTGGGTGACGAATGAGGTATGAGGCAATGAGAGAGGGACAGTGGTATACCAAAGTGGTACATTTTGTACATAAATATTGGCCATCCAATATTTAAAACCATTTAACTGGCCAGGAATAGCTCCTGACCAGTTAAATTACACTTAACTGGCTATCCAGCGATATTCAGTGGGAAATTGTTGGTTATCTCCCGCTGAATATTGCTGGTTAGTGCTTACCGGATAGCCGATTATATCGTGCAATATAACAGCTATCCGCTAATATTCAGTGCATCGCTGGCTAAGTTTGGTGGCCAACTTAACCACAAGGGTTAAAAAGAACAGGGCAGTAGACGATGTCCAAACTAACACCTTTATTCTATTTTGGACATCGTTTGCTGCCCTTTTCTTTGTCACCCTTGTTGTGATTGCTTCGTCTGAGTGTCTACAAGGGTTACTGTTCTTCTGTTTTCCTGCCGTGGCCAACTTAACCAGCCATCGCTGAATATTGGCTTGGCTGGTTACGTTGAAACCAGCCCAAAAAACACCTGGATATTCAATGTCGGTCACCGGAAACAGTCCGGCATTGAATATCCTGGCTGAGCGTCGACCGCGGGAGTCAGCCCAGCTAACTCCCACAGTCTGAATATCGGGCTCTAGGATCTTCAACATTAGCAAAATTCACCGCTTCCTTTCTGAACACGCCACCAAAACCCTTATTCACACCCTTGTTACTTCTTGCTTGGACTATTGCAATTTACTTCTCACTGGTCTTCCGCTCAATCATGTTTCTCCTCTCCAATCTGTCCAGAATTCTGCGGCTCGACTTATTTTCTGCCAGAATCGTTTTGCCCACACTAGCCCTCTCCTCAAGTCACTTCACTGGCTCCCTGTCTGCTTCCGTATACAGTTCAAACTCCTCTTGCTGACCTTTAATTGCATCCACTCTCTGACCCCTCACTACCTCTCCTCTCTCATCTCTGCCTACATCCCTCCCTGTGAACTTCGCTCTCTGAACAAGTCTCTCTTGTCGTCCCCCTTCTCCTCCACCGCTAATTCCAGACTTCGTTCCTTTTGTCTTGCGGCACCTTATGCCTGGAACCGTCTTCCCGAACCCATACGTCTAGCTCCATCTCTACCTGTTTTTAAATCTATGCTGAAAGCTCACCTTTTCATTACTGCCTTTGGCTCCTAACCTCTACTCATTTGCCCTCCTCCTCCCTGTTCCTCTTTACCCTGTAATTCCCTTGCCCGTAATGTCTTGTCTGTCCATTTTACTTAGATTGTAATCTCTTTGAGCAGGGACTGTCTCTCTATGTCAAGTGTTCAGCACTGCGTGCGTCTGGTAGTGCTATATAAATGCTATTAGTAGTAGTAGATTAAAAGCCAATGCTCTTCTTTTAACCATAGGATAACATAATCCCATTTTTTGTACCTGTAATAATTTTGACTGCTGTGTTCTAAAGAATTTGGAGATGCTGCAGATCAGTCAACCAAAGACCTTTAAGAATTATAGTAATCAATACTGCTACTAACTGTAGAGTGTATTATTATTCTTAAGGCCTTAGAAGAGAATAGAGGCCTTACGAATGAATCATCTGCAGTTTAAAGAAGCATTTAGTGGAAATATAAGAAGCATACGATTTAAATGAGAATTCGTTATCTACTATTACTCCTCAAATTTGTGATAATGATATATCAGTGTCTCTGAGGTCCTTACCCAAATGTTACAATTTTGTTTTTTAAACTTAACAATGCAAATAAAATGAATAGTTATCCACTCCTCACTGTACAACTGAAGAGTTCGTTTTTCATCAAAATCTGCTTCAGGGAATCAACTAACTCCAGGCAATAAAAAAATAAATACATTCAATGATGGCAGATAAATATTCATTTTATCTGCATTGCCAAAAATTGTAAAAAAAAAAAAAAAAGTATAGCATAGAACATTTGAGTAAGAAACTCAGAGATATTGATATATGTGACTTTAATGGACTGTATGGATTTTTAGGACCAATGATTAAATAGCTGAGCTGTCTATGAGCAGTTTATTCTAATGGATTTAGGTCCTTTCCATATTATGTGTTTTTAATATTCCACTGTGGATTTCTATTTATTAAGCTAGTGTTGGTAAATATTCAGTGCCTTCTTAGGACGGACTATAGATTAATTTCACATTTGCCTTGCTTGAGCAACCTGATAGAGTAAGCAGCATCCCAACAGCTATTATCCTTCATGGATGTAAAATAATGGATAGTTTTCACTCAGGTTGTTTTGTCACTCAGGGTGGTGAACCTGCATTGCTAGCTGTATTTGATGCTATACTAAGAAATTCAGATTCTGCAAAGGTTTTCCTGGTGTCCCTGCTGGATGTAATGGTGGCATTTGATGCCATAGCTCAAAAGGTGCTGTTAGTTTGTGTGAAATCATATGATATAGTGGGTGCTGGAGTTAAATGGCTTCAATCTTTTCTAAATGATCATTCCCAATGGGTGTCTTTCAAAAGTAGATCATCCTTCTTATTAAGTCTAGCACATGGCATTCCTTAGGGTCCCATTCTTATTCCAACACTATTTAATGTGTACGATGTCTGGGAGACTAAAGAGCCCTTCTAAAACATACTAGAATCTGAGCTTAATGTGTGGCAATACAGGATTTTACCATGTGCTTAGCACAGAGTTAACATGGCACTTTAGGGGGGGCATTGCCCCTATTTTTTATTGCAGGTTTTGTGTTAATGTTAGGGGTGGACTGGGCAGTGCCCCAAGGCCCAGTGCAGTTGGGGGGCCCAGTACCTCCTCCCCACATGTCCAATATCTCTCTCCCCTCTGTTCCTGGGTCCGGCACTCTCCCTGTCTCATTCCCGAGGTCCAGCGCTCCCCATCTCTCATGCACAGGTCCAGTGCTCCACCTCTCTCACCCCCCCCCCACCACTCCCTGTTTATGTCAAAAGTACATTAATTGTATAGGGCTCTGGCTGTGTGCTGACTGGAACCTTCTCTCTGCCATGGCCTGCCCCTTTCTGACATAACGTCCTGCTTCTGTAAGGTTGGGCTGCTGCAGAGAGGTTCCAATCAGTGGCAGACAGCCAGGGTCCTATATGGAGAAAGGGACTTTTGAGGTAAATGGGGGGTGCCAGACCCATAGACAGAGGGGGAGGGGTGAGAGAGGGGGAGTGCCAGACCTGAGGACAGGGGGATAAGAGATTAGAGTGCTGGATTTGGGGATGGAAGGGGGTGAGAGATGTGGAACCCGGGGGGGGGGGGGGTGAGAGATGTGAGACTCAAGGGTAGAGGGGGAGGGATATGGGACCCAGGGGTGGGGAGGGCCCATAACCCTCTTATTGCCCAGGGGCCCAGATCCATAGTTAGTCCACCTCTGGTTAATGTTAACATTCGTATATACAGTGGCGTTCCTAGGGGTGCGGACACCCGGGGCGGCGCCCTGCCCCCCGGGTGCAGCGCCCCCTCCCGATGCAGCGAGGACCCTCCCCGGTGAAAGACAACACCCCCGCGAAAGAGCCCCCCGGATGCATGCCGCTGGGGGGAGTGCCGCAGCGCGCGCCTGCTGCGAGTTTACTAACTGCTCATTCGCTGCAGCTCCCTCTGCCCCGGAACAGGAAGTAACCTGTTCCGGGGCAGAGGGAGCTGCAGCGAACGAGAGAAGTTAGCGAACTCCAGCGACGTGCACCCAGGGCGGACCGCCCCCACCGCCCCCCCCTTGGTACGCCACTGCGTATATGGTACCTGCAAAGATTTAACACAAGAGCATTTACTGCATCCAATTTAGAAGGTGCTAAATGTTCCTGCATTAACTCTATATTAGACAATTGCCGCATACTAGCAGGCTAATGCCTCCATGCCCACTCGCTGCTCATGCCACACCCCTCAGAGAAAATGTCTAAAAAATGCAATAATGTGCTGCTTACCACATGATAACAAAGAAGCTATCACAAAATGCCTTAGTCTGTTTTCATACATTAACTGCACATTGTGCCTAATGGATTTTAGTAGAAGGTCCCCCTAATTAGGGCAGAGGGGACCAAGGGTCATACAATTATATGAAATAAAAATTAAATAAACAAGACGCTGTTTTATCTGAGCAAATCTTTTGAGTATTAATTTCTTACTAAATCAGACCCTAATGGTCAGATCTCAAATTAAGTAATTGCTGCTCTCGAACCAGTTTTGCTTGGATGACAATGTGGATGGAATGAGTAAAGTGCTCTGTTAGAAATTTTTCCATTTGTCAATAGACACACACATATATACAACATAGGTATTCTCACCATTACCTTCTCTTCTACCACCCTTACACTCATCCAACTTCAAATAATAAAAAAACTTATCTCTGAAAGGAAGTGGCAGAGCACAGCATTTATTAATCCAACCAAAAACATAAATGCAACTTTACAATATAATTTCTTCCCAAATTGGTTTCTACTCAAGAATAGATTTGTGTCATCCTAATCACATTTTTTCATACAGCAATTAACTCTGTTGAGCTAAACCTGTAGTGATGTTAGAAGGCCTAAGCAAAAAAGCCAAAACAAGTAGGGAAGGAACTTAGGTCAATCACAAAACCACAAAAACATCCAGAGGTTGACTGCTGTAAATTTATTGAACCTCAAAATAAATGCAGACTTGACATGGAACCGTGTTTCAGCAATGAATTGCCTGCTTCAGGAGTCAAATGTATCTGATATACAAGGTTTGGATAGTACAGTTTTTGTCAATCACAAAAACCAATAGTCACTTTACTGAGAAGCGACAGCATGTACACTATTTTAGATTGCCACTTCTCAGTAAAGTGACTAGTTTGCTTTTGATTCCGTGTCAAGTCTGCATGTATTTTGATGTTTTTTTGGTTGGTCTAAGGCCCTTCTCTACTTGTTTTGGCTGTTTAGCAGACCTAAATTTCCGTGTAATTTCCGTGTAATTTCACATGCCTTTCAGATCCCTCCCCGGCATCTACATGGCAGTGTGGCCTGCGTTCACCTTAGTCTCTCCATATGGCCAATCTGGGAGTCAAATGTAATAATTTTACCCGATTTACCCCAACAACCACCTCTACTGCAACATATCCCATGCCATCCCCAACTTTCCCCATTCCAAACAGTTCAGCTAGACCTACTCACTACAAAGGGCAGGCTAGGCCACACTCTCTGTCAGCTACCCTGACTCCTTCTACTCTTGCCCTGCTTCATGCCCAGGGAAGCTTCTCCTACTTCTTACCTAATGTTTCCCGCTCTTCTTCAGCCTTCCCCTCACCACAACCATCTGGCTTCAAACCTTCACCAGAACAAGTAGGCTGAAGCTCAGCCATGTTATGGGGTCATTGTCTTCTCATTTGCTGGGGTCGTTTTTAATTAAAGGATAATTTATAATTGCCCATTCCCATCATTTCTAGTTCCACTTAGATCAGCATTTGAACTAAGCATGGGGATAGACACAAAATACACAAAAATGTATACATAATAGTATAGCAACATATCAAAAACAAAGTGCTTATATGAGCTCTCAGAAAAGAATGAAAGTTATTATGTAGTTAAGGGTGGAATACAGCATACAGGTAAATATTTTTTCATCCAAGTAAAGCTCTAGCAGAAAGGGACAGAGTATAAAGATGAACGAGGAAATATTTCTTCACAAAAAAAAATAGTGAGAAATACATGGAACAGTCTCCCAGTGGAGGTGTTGAGAGAATAAGCAATATCAGAACTCAGGAATTACATTGAATTTATTATTGTATTACGCTCCAGGCTTTCTGATGAACAGTAACTAAAGAGGATCCTTAGTTTGGAAGAAATAAAGGCAGAGCCAAAACTCACATCAAGTCTTGCTATTACAACAGAAGTGAGAAATGGTCAGACTATATAGAGCAATTGTATAATCTAGATGCTAACATTTACATATGCATTATCCCTCGGATTCTATATAGCTCAACTAGAAATCCACATTGAAATCCAGGGGTATTCTATAACAATGTGTGTAACTTAATTGGCTTAGCAAGCTAATCAGCATTGATAACTGCTCTTAACAAGCACTAATAGGCAATAATTAGAATTTCCACATACAACTCGTTAAGTGCATTCTGTAATGCAGTGCGCCTAACTCCTAACGCGCACAGGCAAAAAGAGGCATGGTTATAGGCAGAGAAATGGGCATTTCATGGGCATTCTGAAATTTATGCATGTAGTTATAGAATATGGCCCAGTGCGCCTAAATCTACACGCTGGGATTTATGCCACATTTTCATTGGTATAAATGGAGGCCCATAGTTTTAGGTGCTCAGATATCAATTAAGAATATTCTATATACTGCGCCTAAATCTAGATGCCACTTATAGAATATGCTTAGATGACATTGATTTCCATGCTGATTTTTTAGGTGCCATATATAGAATCTTCCCCTATGGGGGGGGGGGGAAGATTTCAGAAATGGTATTCAAATGGTCAGTTCCTCCAGATAATACAACTTTTTTAGACAACGCTACTACCGTGGAGGACCCTGCACAGCCCCAAACCAGGTCAGGGAGAAATCACCGACAGCCCCGTCTACAGAAAGAATAGTGTATAATCTATCATCAGTGCACCTCACGGATATACAAACTCAGGTGTTACAGTTGGGATTATCTTTTGTTCCCTACACTCGATATGATGAGTTTTCTGTGGACAACATCTATATCGATTTTTTAGAAAACTAAAATTGAGGGCATATTTTAAAGATGATACCCAAGAGTCCACTCTATCGCAGGAGGAAAATCCTTCTTTCTGCACCCTCTACCTGGATGCCCCCGGGCCCCTCCAATCCGATTATAGAAACCTTTCAAAAGTTGGTTCTAGATGATTTGCAAAAAGTAGAACGAACAGCACGAAGTTTTCATCCTATTCTGTCTAAACAACAAGTACAAGCTCTACGACAATTTTCTATTTCTGTTGATGGCTCTCTCATTCTCCCTGTCTCCTCAGCTCGAAACCTTGGGGTCATCTTTGGCTCTTCTCTCTCCTTCTCTGCTCATATCCAGCAGATTGCCTAGACCTGTCGTTTCTTTCTTTACAACATCCGTAAAATCTGCCCCTTTCTTTCCGAGCACTCTACCAAAACCCTCATCCACACCCTTGTCACCTCTCGTTTAGACTACTGCAATCTGCTTCTTGCTGGCCTCCCACTTAGTCACCTCTCCCCTCTCCAGTCAATTCAAAACTCTGCTGCCCGTCTCATCTTCCGCCAGGGTCGCTTTACTCATACTACCCCTCTCCTCAAGACCCTTCACTGGCTCCCTATCCGTTTTCGCATCCTGTTCAAACTTCTTCTACTAACCTATAAATGTACTCACTCTGCTGCTCCCCAGTATCTCTCCACACTCGTCCTTCCCTACACCCCTTCCCGTGCACTCCGCTCCATGGATAAATCCTTCTTATCTGTTCCCTTCTCCACTACTGCCAACTCCAGACTTCGCGCCTTCTGTCTCGCTGCACCCTACGCCTGGAATAAACTTCCTGAGCCCCTACGTCTTGCCCCATCCTTGCCCACCTTTAAATCTAGACTGAAAGCCCACCTCTTTAACATTGCTTTTGACTCGTAACCACATGTAACCACTCGCCTCCACCTAGCCTCCTCTCTTCCTTCCCGTTCACATTAATTGATTTGATTTGCTTACTTTATTTATTTTTTTGTCTATTAGATTGTAAGCTCTCTGAGCAGGGACTGTCTTTCTTCTATGTTTGTGCAGCGCTGCGTATGCCTTGTAGCACTTTAGAAATGCTAAATAGTAGTAATAGTAGTAGTAGTACTCTACGACAATTACAAGATAATAAGACCATTATAATACATAGAGCTGATAAGGGGGGGGGGGGCGGTGGTAGTCCAGGATATGGGAGCATATATGGAAGAAGCCAATAAACAACTGGATGATGTAGATTTCTACACCAAAATGGATGAGGACCCTACAGGACGATGTCTAGCAGAGATAAAAATTCTGATAGAACGTGCAGTTGTTGAGGATGTTATATCGGTCAAAGAAGCCAGGTACTTAATGAATACTCACCCTATCATTCTGAATATCAGATTTATACCTAAGGTCCATAAATGTCTTGACAAACCGCCAGGAATCCCGATAGTTGGTAGTAGGGGTTCATTACATGAGCCCCTTTCACAATTTTTGGATTACCATCTACAGCCTATTTTGAAGGACATACCATCCTATGTAAGAGATTCGGTGCACAAACTGATTTTTCTGAGGTTACTCTGGTAACCATGGACGTCAGATCATTGTACACAATGATTCCACAAGATACAGCGTTGGAGCTGATAGATCAATATTTACAGGGTCTACATATTTCCCATCAGAAGATAACATTACTCAATGCAATGGCCCAAAGACTGGTAAAGCACAATTATTTTCAATTTGATGACAGATTTTACCTCCAAACACGAGGGGTAGCGATGGGTGCGACTGTGGCCCCTACCATAGCGTGCCTATACATGGCACAGTACGAGGAAAGGCATGTATATAACACTGAATTTAACTCTGATATCATCATCTGGAAAAGTTATATAGATGATGTCCTGCTGGTCTGGAAAGGCAGCAGAGAGTCTTTGATACGTTTCTGTGACCAATTGAACAGCTGCGACCCTAACATCACTTTTGAGATTTCAGTGGGGGTACACCGGGTCAATTTTTTGGATATTCAGATTGAGAATAGTGCGGATGGTGTACATACCCAACTGTATCGCAAGCCCATGGATACCAATTCGCTTCTACATTATTCCAATTTTCATCCTATGGCACAGAAAGAGGCTATACCCTATGGACAATTTTTACGAGTTAGTCTTTCTAGGGTAACCCCGTTTCACAAATCTGTTCCTCATGTTATTGGAATGGAATATAAAATCCTCATTGGTGTCACACAATTTCCTATCTACAAAGCATATAAGAGAGTGGCCAACAATCAGAGACAATGGCTATTGACCCCCAGGAACACAACAACCTCACATTATGACAATATCACATGCGTTTTACCGTATTCCACCATGTCGACCCACATTAAGAGGATTATTAGGAGCCATTGGCCCATGATGCACCTGCATGGTATATCAACTACCCCTCGTTTTGCTTATACGAGGTCAAGAAATTTGGGTGAGATCCTCAAACATCAGAAGAGAGACACAATTCCCGTGCATGCTAGAGGACACAAGAAATGCAATAACTGCTCGTATTGCAGATACGCATGGCAAACTAAATGTGTTACACACCCGATCACTAATCGAGTGATGGTTTTATGAGATTGTACAAATTGTAACACCTCGCAGGTGGTGTATGGTATCAGATGCCCCTGCGACTAGTGGTACATTGGACAAACCAAGAGGAAGATCAAACAGCGTATCTGTGAGCATTTGAGCAACCTTCGCACTCAAAAGAGAGACGCACCATTGGTGAGCCATTGGGTACTCATGCACCATCGTGAAGAGGATTTATCCTTTGTGGTGTTATTCCATCTTCAACTTAGATCGGGAGGTAATGTGGACTCTCAGTTGTTAAGAAAAGAAGCCCAGCTCATTTACAACTGGCAGACTACATTTCCCAGGGGGCTCAATAAAGCCATTAATTGGTGGACTGTCACACACATACGATAACCAATCACTGAGGAGGAGGTTTTTTTAATGAATGTACGCATGCGTCGGCGTTTTCTCGACCACGATGGGACTGTGAGATGCTGCCCTCCTGTAAGTCGCCATTTCAAATATAATTTTATGAAAATGTTAATATATAATGTGCTTAATGCGATAATCAGATTAGAGCTTTGTTCTCCTGAAGACGCCAGTTTGGGAACACGAATGTTTTTAATCACTAATCACAAGAGCACGAATATGGAAAACAGCAATAGAAGAAAATCATTAAAAAAAAAAAGATTCAAGATTGCCAGTATTTGAACAGCCTGTTTATTCACAGGGATCCCGAAGCATATGATACATCACTATATGCAAAAGCTAAGTACCATCTTTGGCTGATTCATAGTAACTACAGGAAGGGAGGGAGGTTAGTGCGATGATGGTGGGATCCAGTGATATGTCATAAGCTATTGTATGGCTGTAGCACATACACTGCAATCTGAGCACTATAATAATATATTATTATACACTATTTTGCACATATAGGGTATAAGATTATTATATGATGTTGATGTGAATTTAGGTTTCTAATATACTTTTGCCATTCAAAAATCAGTACCAGAAAAATGACACTAAGCATGATTCTATAAAATGCACATGCCCTTTCGGAATGTCCCTTTCATAGCTATGCCTCTTCCATGGCCACATCCCCTTTTGAGTTATGCAGAATTAGGTGGCATACCTTATAGAATAACATGCAGCCAGATACGCATGCAAATTTTAACATGTGCTAATTAACATCAGTAATTGGTTGTTAGCACCCAATTATTGACATTTACTGGCTTGTTAGACAATTAATTTGCATGTGCACCCAAACTTTGGCGCATAAATCTAGGTGCCATATATAGAATCTGGGGCTATCTGCCAGATTCTGTATATCACGCCTAGCATTCTGCGCTGAAATCTAAACATATTCCATAACAACACACGTAACTTAATTGGCTTAACAAGCCAATCAGAGTTTTTAACAGCGCTTAACCAGAAATAATGAGCACTAATTGGCAATAAACAGATGATGAAATGAGCACATGCTGAAGTCACTTTTGTAAGAGCGCTGGAGAGTCTCAACACCCTGCGGGCCTATCTGAAGGCCGCTGGATGTCAGTGCTATCACAGTTTTTATCATCTGGCAGACGTAGTCTATGGAACTCACAGGCACATGAGTGTACAGAGGACTGTGACTGATTACTTCAAGTAAGCCTAACGTCAGTTAACGGAGACTGTATACTGTACGTATAATAAACAGTACTGTACATATGTTTATCAGATGTCAAGCTTCTTTGGGTCACAACGGTTACGTGCACGCTCCAGTTAACTGCATATATTTCTTTGGTCCCAGACCCTTGCGCTTAAGCAGATTGCACTGTATATATATAAAGTATCGCATATCAAGTAAAATGAGTTTATCTTTTTGGGCAGACTGGGTGGACCGTACAGATCTTTATCTGCCGTCACTTACTATGTTACTCCGGTACTACAAAAATAAATACATTTTTGTAGCACCGGAAATGAGGGCGCGCTAAGGGTGGGAAGTACCGCTAGGCCACTACATTAGCCTAGCGGTACTTCCTGTATAGCGAGTGTTAAGCCCGCGTTGGGCTTACCGCCACTTAGTAAAAGGAGCCCTTAGAGAATACTGCAAGTTAACCATGTCCCTAACCATGCTCACTCCTAAATGTTAGTTATGCTAGTACTCTGTAAAAGAAAGCAGGCCCCTGTGTTTCCTTACAGAATAGGGTCCTACCATGCGCCATCCAGATGCTTTGCAGTCCTTATTGGCCTATGCGCCTTGCAGTCCTTATTGGTCATCATATTCATTATTTTTCTTTTTTATTGAATAAAGCAATGAGACTAACAATTAGGAACTAACTCCCGTGAATACCTCTTGCTCCTGTACACAGTGCTAGTCCAAATCTGGATCCAATAAATTACAGGCAGGGATTCTAAGCTTTCACATGTTTCTTCTTTTGTAATATAATTCCTGTCTCCAAAGCCAACTCTTTTGAATCACAGCTTAGTTCAGAAAAAGTCCCTAGACTCTGAACAACACATATTGTAATATCTATTCCCTGAATTTCTCGTCCTTGTATCCAGGAAATTATATCAGTCTCACTTCTGTATACTGTCTTTATGACTTCTACAGGGATAGACATCATTCATTCATATTTGGTAATAATAAGAAGGAACCATTTGATATTGTTTATGACTCACTTCAGTAGATATTCAATAAAGATTATTTGTTTTTACTTGTTGGCAGGAAGTGTGTCTTTTCTTGCTATTCTAACTTGATAATAAGATCCTACTTGCAGCAGTGTTGGTAGCAAAGAATAATATTGATTGCTCCATCAGAAAATAAGCAATCATGTTAGATTTGGTATTCCAAAAAAAAACTGTCTGGGTAACTTTGGAATCTATTTGGACAAATCTTAGCTTTGCAAAATTGCAGCCCACAGACTGCATAAATGTCTGACTGATATATTGGAATCCACAACAAACAGGAAAATATCTCTATGAGAAATCCAAGGAAAGCAGAAGAGTAGAGAATGTAACATAAGCTTCAATGCAGGAAGTGCTGAACAAAACAACTTTATTGGCACCAAACAGAGACCCAACATGGAGCTTTGTTTCAGCAGGAAAGCCCACCTGCCTGAGGGTTCAAGGATTACACTGCTAGTAGGACAAGGAAGTTTATGGTGCCTGTAGTAAAGTTACCCAGATTCAAGAATGCTAGCCAAAAGTCACCTTGGCGCCAAAAACGCCACTACTTCAGTGACGTTATTGGCACCAAGTCAACTTTTGGCTAGTGTTCTCAGAAATAGGTGATCCAACTACATGCAATTACACCAGGATAATTTACTACAGGCACCATAAACTTCCTTGTCCTACTAGCAGTGTAATCCTTGACCCCTGAGGCAGGCGGGTTTTCCCACCGAAACCCAGCCCTATGTCAGGTCTCTGTTTGGTGCCAATAAAGTTGCTTTGTTCAACACTTCCTGTGTTGAAGCTCGTGTTGCATTCTCTACTCTTCTGCTTTCCTTGACTGACATATTGGCCAGGTGAAAGTTAACAGCCTAAAAAAAAGAATGAGAAGAGGCATGCCAGAAATGTAATTAATCTTTAGCGAAATAGTGTTGAACAGGGGCACTGGAACATCTTTTCGGTGACCGGCATTGAATATCTGGGTTTATGTTGGCCGCTAAAACGTTAACCAGCTATGCCGATATTCAGCACTAGCCGGTTAACTTTTTAGCAGTTAAAGATAGGTCTGCTATTTAAATGGCCTAGTTTGACCACTTAACATAGCTGGTTTGATGCTGAATATCCGCGCCTAACCGGTTATTCGCACAACATAGCTGGTTAGCGGCTAGCCACTAACCATAATATTCAGAAGGATATAACCAGTTATGTCCTACTAAATATCCACAGTTAGGCGCTTAAACGCTATTTAACCGGCTAGGAGCCATTTCTGGAGGGGTCTCTGAATATCTGGTTAAAGTTAACCAGATAACTTATTCCATCAACTTTGACTAGATATCTTCCCATTTTAATACCAGTCTCATTTTGTGGAGTGCTTTACTTCAGTCTTGGGGTGACATTGGAGCAATTTTCAGATGATCCCTTTGCATCAATTTTCAAAGAGAAAGTACGTGCACTGTGAAACTTTCAGCAGGTACAAAGTACCCACTGACATTTTAATTTTCTTTGTCTTCAAAATGATACACAGAATTGAAAATGTGATTTTCTGGCACTGCTCAAAACAATCCCTACATAGGACAGGCTGCTAAAATGTGTGTGTACTGTGTAAATGTCGAAGTTGTACTTGAGTGATACCAACATAGATGACATTATAGTAATCTACTCTGGAAATAATGAACATGTGGATTAAGGAATGAATAGAGGTAAAATCAAGAAACTTAAGGAATGAATGAATGTAATGAAGTAACCCCCCCCCCCCCCAAAAAAAACCCAACAACTTTGTACTACTTTTGAAATCTGTTGTTTGAATGTCAGGAAGAAATCTAGTGTAACCCCTAAATATCAGAACAACGAACTGTTGTTATTGGAAGATTGAACAAAGTAAGGGATAAGAATGGTTCCCCTTTAGGTTCCTGTTATCCAACATACTGTAGTTTTTGAAGTGTTAACTATCAGTTTATGTGATGATAACCAATTTTCACGTGATAAAAGAGCAGTCTGTAAGGGAGCCAAGTCTGGACAGAAAGGAGAGGTTAGAAAAATAATAAGAATATCATCGGCATAAAAGAAACAAAACGAATATTATAATCTTGAAGAAGCGTTGCAAGTGGGCTCATAAATATGTTGAATAATAAAGGGGATAGTATAGAGCCTTGAGGAACGCAGCAGTGAATTGGGAATTCACGAGAAGTACTAGGGATCATGGGCTAATGGTCACAAGCTAATTGGGAAATAGAGGGTGGCCATCAATGGGGAAATAGAAATTGCAGCCATTTTATAGCCACGCTAAAAGTGGCCTCAGCATGTGAGAAAGCCCCATGCCACTGATCTGCAGGGCACTTTTTAGCGCAGCTTAGTAAAAGGGTCCCCATAGGCAGCTATATGTCTTTATGGAAAAGCCTTAAAAAAGGCAACCTGTTATAAAAATTACCTCCTACATGCATGCACTCTGAGTTTGACTACTAGATGTTGCCCTTGAGCGATGGCTGATATTCCCTCCCTTACAGGGCCTATAGACATTTTAGTCCTGTCCAGCCAATGGATTAGAAACCAAGCTTGAGAGAATTATTCCATTTATGCATTCACATACAAGACATAAAGCTAAAAAAATTAATCATTCCACTGAGATCTGAGCAGCATAAGAGACATCTGGAATATACATTAGCTGTCTATGAAAATGCTTGATTTTTTATTCATTATTCTACATAGTTCTCATTATTTTGTTCTCTCTGTTCTCACTTTGTCAGGGAGACAAATCATATAATGCTAGAATATAAGACTTTCAAAACAGAGATTAAAAAATACTGCTTTAGCTTTTAACGTTTCCAAACTGATTTGGAATGACCTAGAGCCAGTTTCCTATAATTATGCTTAGAGATTCCTTCATTTTATAGTTTAAGAATGTCTCTGCATTGATTTAAATGTAATTTTCTATTTGAGTAGTTCAAGTATAATGTGTCAGAAATCATTCATCAATATTAATGAATTTCATATAAAGGGCAGAGAAAGAAAACTTTCACAATCTTTTTCAGCATAATTTCTCCTCAAGAACACATGTAAATGTGCTTGATGTACATCCAGAAACAAAGCTGAGTTGGGAAAAACTATGCATAGAGCGACATGGATATTAATAAAGTTTGACAAAATCACAGAAATTCGCCACTAACCTCCGGATTCTATATATGTGCTTGGAAATGCGTGCACAAATTTGGGTGTGCGCCCAATTTGTGCTGTAACTTAATTGAATAATGAGCCAATTAGCGTTGAAAATTGGCATCCTAACAAGCAGTTATTAGCGCTAATTAGATTTAATTAGCAGTTACACATGTACATTTAGGTACATCTAAATTTTACAAGCAGGTCCAAAAATGGGGCACGGAAATGGGAGGGTCATGGGTTGGATCAGCAGCATTTCTAGACTTTATGCTTTTAATAAAGGGGATATGTCCCTAATTTAGGTGTGAGGATTTGCATCACATTTCCGTTGATGCAAATGGTCACACCTAGAATTATACGCGATTCCTGGGCATAAGCACTATTCTATAAACTGCACCCAACTTTAAGCGCGGTTTATAGAATAGTGCCGAGCGTTATTTTTTTCTTCGCCGATTTTCAAGGTGCCATATATAGAATGTAGCTCTAATTGTGTAGCTCCACATGACAAAAACATCAAAGTCATATATAAAAGAAGCATAAGGAAGCGTGGGAGGCGGGGCTAGTGCTGGGCAGACGTCTACGGTCTGTGCCCTGAAAATGGCAGAAACATATCAAGGTAAGGTATACACAAAAAGTAGCACATATGAGTTTATCTTGTTGAGCAGACTGGATGGACCGTGCAGGTCTTTTTCTGCCGTCATCTACTATGTTACTACATTACTATGCTTGGGATAAACTGTCAAGCACAATCACTAGTTAATGATTCCCACATAAGCCTGCACAGTGCCATTTCCAATACCTAAAACTAGTCCACAAATACAAAATATCAGCTTTAGGCCCTAAGGGGCTTTTTCACTAAACTGCAGTGGTGTACCAAGGGGGGGGGGGGGCGGTCCGCCCCGGGTGCACGCCGCTGGGGGGGTGCCATGCACCGGTCAGTGTCGTTCGTTTCCATGTTCCCTCTGCCCCGGAACAGGAAGTAACCTGTTCCGGGGCAGAGGGAGCATGGAAACGAACGGCGCTGACGGTGCGCGGCACCCCCCCCCCAGCGGCGTGCACCCGGGGGGGTTCTTTCTCTCGGGTGGGGGGTGTCCTTTCGCTGGGGGGGGTCGCGCTGCACCGGGGGGGGGGGGCGGGGCGCATCGGCGATCCGCCCCGGGTGTCAGCCCCTCTAGGAACGCCACTACTAAACTGCACTAAATTTTGCACTTAGGGCTTCTTTACAAAGCCGCGCTAGCTATTCCTGCACAGTAAATGAGAGGAAGCCCGTTCAGTTCCTATAGGCTTCCAGTCATTTGCCAAGTGGGAATCACTAGCATGGTTTTGTAAAAGAAGCCCTTAATGCACATTAATGAAGAACATTAACATGCAACAAGTGCAAAACTAATGCATTGGTGGTCCCTGTATTTTATATTGCAGCAGATATTAACACATGGTACCTGCTCCCAGTTAATGTGGATGCATTTAGCGCCTCCAATTTAGGAGGCAACAAGTGGTCCTGCATTAACTGTGCATTAGTCAGTTACCTCCTGATTCTCTAAAGGTCGGCAAAAAGTGCGCGTGCAAATTTAGACACAGTTAAAATTTGTGTGTGCAATTTAATTGAATAACAAGCTAATTAGTACTAATAATTGGCTTTTTAATAAACTAATTAGATTTAATTGGGTGTTACGTGCATAAAGTTAGGAGCAGGATCTGCGCCTAAAATTTACGTACAGCCCAAAAAAGGGGGTATGGAAAGGGGACAGTCATGGATGTTTCAGGATGGAATGGGGGCATGGTTTTGTACTACATGTGTAATTGCAGAATAAAGGTGCTCTGCACTTATTTAAATTTGTTTATTGAATTTTTCAAATATATTTCAACATATCATTTGAAAATCGCAAAGATGATTTTAAGTCAAAAGTACATACATCAAAATAATAGTTAAACTTTTGTTTTCTCTTAAGGAACGATCTATTACTCATCTTTAGTCCAACAATTGGAGGCAAATCACATTTCTTAGGAAATCAAATGTTTAAGGTAGATTAACAACATCTATCACTTAAAGAAAAAAGGTGCTCTGCACTTAAATGTAGGCATGAGCATTTGTACCACATTTTTGTTGGTGCAAATGGTGTGCCTAAATTTACGCGTGACCATAACACTTAAGGGCTATTCTATAAACTGCACCGAACTTTAGGTATGACTTATAGAATACCACTTAAGTGAATTTTTAGTTGCCATTTAGTCAGTAAGGCCCCAATGCTCAAAACTCCGGTGATGTAACAAAACAGCGTCAGAGAAAACCACTGGAACAGTATAAAAATAAGGCCTTCCCAATGCTCAACACTAATAGTATGCAAATATAGGCACACTGTTAGCGTTGAGCATTGGGCAGTTAAGGGGAGGAACGTGCCTGGTATGTGTGCACAAGTTGTGCGTTAAGGACAGCTCTTGTGCGCATGCCCAGTCAAATTGGAGAGCAGGAGCCTGCGCTGAGAAGTGGAGACAGTGTGTACAGGTACTTACATGGGAAATATTAGAATTTAGTCAGCTATAAAACTCTTCAGAGTTCAAATTAACAGATCCTGCAGGAGATAACATTACTTCCATAAAGATCTGTGTGCCATGTTCAGCAAGCTCCTCTTCCTGTCTCCATGCTATTACCTACGTGTGCTCTGGTGATCCTGAGGGCTTCTTGAGGGCCTCCTCAGCTGACGTTAGGTTTTTGGAGGTAAGGCAGCTTTACTTTTCAGTGGTATTCTCTCTGCATTGGGAGGGAATAGATAATGGCATAATTGGCATGCTATTTGTGGTAGTGTTTTTTGCTGGCATTTCTCCCACACTAGAGCCCCTCTGAACATTACTGTGCACCCTAATGCCAGTGCTAGTCTGGCACTAATTGCCTCTAGTGCCGGCGTTAGATTTTGAGCATCTTCCTCTAAGTGCATGTTAACTGACTAACAATTCCAGGGCCACTCTCAGCTCATGCTATGCCCCAATTCAAAAATTATTTGCTACCCAGTATACTGCGTGTTAACTAGAACAATACCACAAAGCCCCTTCACTCAGCTCTGTGCTAACGTTTAATGTACAGTAAACTAGACGTTAACCACCAAATTCTATATCGGTCGCTCAAAGTTGGGCGCCCAACTTAATTAGATAACGAGGGGTTAAGAATCAATTATTGATGTTATTTGGTACTAATTTGGCCTTACACATGCATCTATCTGCCTGTATGCTTTTCTATAATGCTGTGTGCCAAAATTGTCTTGCGTACAACTGAAAAGAGGGCGGGGCCATGGGAAGGGCTTAGGTTGAAAAGGGTCATTTATGAGCCCAACTCCTGTTGGTTGCAAGCCAGCATTTACACCAGGTTTCAGTAAGCGTAAGTCTTCTTACCCAAAGTTGGACATGGGAATCCATGCTAAGTGCGATTCTATAAAGGCATTCAGTCTGGAGCACCCTTTATAGAACAGTGCTTACCGTGGATTCTTCCCTGCGTCTAATTCTGAGCACTATTTACTGAATCTGGTCCTAAGTGCCTAACCCAGTTTATTAATTGCTGGTTGGCTAGCAATGCACCATCCTTCTCTACAAGCTATTTTGAGCGAAATGCAGTCAGGGCAGGATTAAAGCACAGAAAAACTAGGCAGATGCCTAAGGCCCAAATATCTAAGAGGGGCCCTCTCAATGTGCTAATTCACTAATTCCCAAGCAGTGGCGTACCAAAGGGCGGGGCGGTGGGGGCGGTCCGCCCCGGGTGCACGCCGCTGGGGGGTGCCGCGGCGCGCGCCTGTTGCCCTGTTTCAGTCCGATTTCACAATTCGCATGTGTTCACTGCTCCCTCTGAGTCTGCCCCGGAACATCTGCCTCGGAACAGGTTACTTCCTGTTCCGGGGCAGACTCAGAGGGAGCAATGAACACATGCGAATTGCGAAATTGGACTGAAACAGGGCAATAGGCGCGCGCCGCGGCACCCCCCCCCAGCGGCGTGCACCCGGGAGGGATGTCATTTCGCCAGGGGGGGGGAAGAGGTGTCATTTCGCTGGGGGGGGGGGTCGCACTGCACCCGGAGGTCAGCTAGGGTCGGAACGCCACTGTTCCCAAGATAGATTTTTGCCCTGGTAAATCAACTATTAGCAGAGAGATGAATGTAAGACTGGAAGCCAGAGCCATTGCCACCTGCAGAGGTCTGCCTACTTTCCCTTCAGGTGGCAGGATGAGTCAGTGAGCAACAATGTGTACCTACTACTTCTTCCTCTTCCAGTTTTCCTTCACAGTCACACAAAACATTTCAGAACCCTCTGTTTGTGGGTATTTAAAAATGTATTTGTGATAAATGGGGGGGGGGGATGCATTTGTTTGCCTAGGGTACCCCAAAATTTTAATCCTGCCTTATACTCTGCCAAAGCTCATGATGCTATACGATTATGTATTTATAAAACACTAGGGATAAACAAGCAGAAATAACTGCTATTATCTGTATTCAATTGCATTGTTGTGTATAGATAGCACTGTGTATTAGAACTGCTTTTCCTATAGTTTGCAGTATTCTCTGATTGACTCCTTGTGAGCTTTCCCTATTGGCTGTTTGCTCTGAGCTAGGGCTAGCCCTCTGTCTCTGCTCCTGCAGGCTATGTGAGAGAGCCCAGTCTTGCTAGCTGCTGTTCTAGGGCTGATCCCTCCTTAATCTACTGTAATTCCATCAAGACTTTTCACCGTCTCCCCAAGTCAATCCCCTTTTATTTACCCTGAGTTACTTCCTCTTATTTCTCCTTTAAGCTTTTCCTATCAGCTGGGCTGAGGTTCTGGCCATCTCCTTGCCTCTGGGGTGGCTAGATAGAGACTCTATGTGCAGAAGACAACAATTCTGACTAAGTAATTGAACTATAAGTTGGATTTTCTTTGTTTATTCTGAGTACTATAATAAAGAAGATTCGCTTAAGAACTGAGAGGCCCTTTTATTGGCACATTAGGCACTACACGCATGCAGTGCGCACCAAAATGAGACTATCGCCAGGATACCATGCCCCCCTGGTGGTAATTTTCAGGTGATTTGGTCTCTCCTTCTCTCGCCTGCATGCCATCTAGTCTCTCACACATCCCCCCCCCCCCCGCACACCTTTTAAATAACAGATTTTCACTGACAGTGAACAGAAACTAATACACACTGCTCATGTTCGCTGCACAGCCTTTTCTATGATGCAACTTCCTGTTTCTGCATAGGCGGGAATATGTCAGAGGGAAGGCTGTGGGGCCAGTGCGAACAGTATGTATCAGTAGCTGCTACTGCTATTTACAAGGTATGCAGGAGGGACAGTTGTTGGGAGTTTTCAGCTGGTGGGGCATGGGAATCCCTGCCAGCCATATCATAGGTGTGCTGCTACTGGGTGGGCCTGGGCCCACCCGAGCCCACCCTTGGCTACGCCACTGACCAGTGTGCTCAAAGTATAATCATTGGTCCAAAGTTTAACTTACAAACCCTTCCCCCTTTTACAAAGCTTTGTCAGCGACTGCCGATGTAGTAATGCTGACACAGACCATTCAAATGAAGGGGGTCGGATGGCAGGCAGAAGGGAGCAGAGGGTAGGTAGGTGAAGACTGGGAACTGTGGTGCCGGCGGCCTGGGAGCAGGAGAGGGAGGTGACAGCAGTAGCAATTGAGGGGTGGGGCGATCCTTGGGGGGGGCACAGCTATCCTGGGGTAGGGGCGCAGCCTTGCCCCGGGCCCGGCTCAGTCTCTCGGCGGCCCTGGCTGTGCAGCATTGTAAAAGGGAGGGGTGGGGTAAAAGTGCTATATAGTTATTGATTTCCAGTACTGTGTGTAAAAATTTTATAAATATATACCATGGTAACAATAGAATAGTAAACACTTTTCATTCGAAATTATTCTGTTTCCCCTTTAAAAATTTGATCATCAAATACTTCTTTAACTCAGCATATTTGGACCTTCAAAGTTACAAATACTGCTATGATATCATGTTTCGAGTAATGCAGTAATCTGCTTCAGACAAATAAATATACCAATCCAGCCGATTTAGAAGTGGTCTTCTTCTAATCAAAGAAAAATTTCATAACAACAATGCAATGAGTTATCCAGTCAGAAATAAGCATACAAATCAACCAATCCCTGATCTAGTATGTAAATTCATGTCAGAGAAAGCCAATCAATTTCCAAGTTTAGTCCGTGGAACCGTACTGATCATGAACTTAAAATCCAATATTGTTCCCTATAGTTATAAATTCTGTAATATAATGAATCACCTTCACTGACAATAAGTAAAATTATGAGAAATTTCTAAGAAATGTCATACCAACAGGGCAGATAATGTTAAGGTGATCAATCTACCATGACATTCATTCAAACGGAAGTTTAATTGAACAGGAAGTACATTCTACATAATCTAATCAACAAGGGCAACTAATAATATATAGAACAAAAACAGTGTTACAAGTAGTGTTATGACGAGCTGCGAATCTTCTACCTTCCTTATGAAAGATTCAACGCAAACCAGCATTTGATTGAGAACACCAAGAGAACTGACTATACAGGAATGGAGAACGGGGTCCTTGCTGGAAGGCTATGGTTACCTTGGCTGTGGCCTGGATTGAGTCTTCTGTCAGCAGGGCTTGGGGTCTCTACCCAGCAGCCTTTGCTGATCTTCATCAAGATGTGGCCATTCTCCCTTCCTCTGCAGGTAGAGGATGAGAAAGCTGTGTCTACTCTTCAGTGCTTCTGCAGTTTTCCTTCCTTCCTCTGCCAGTGGGGCTTGTGTTGCCACTGACAAATGTTTCTCCTGTTCTCGTTTCTTCTCCCAGCCGCTACTGTTTGGGCTAAATACACCTAAAAAAGCAACTGATAGGAAAAATAAACTTCAAAAGATATGTTTTTAAAGCTGAAAATGTTGAGAGGAAGTGTAGTAAACGTGTCATGTACTACAGATATAGCCTATGTGCTGTTGTTTATGTCTCTGCCAATATGAATGAAATTGGATGTTGTTGACAACTTGCCAACAGTTCTGAAGTACTACTAGGAATAGTTGTTAATTGATTACTACTGCCTCATAGATTTGGTGCTGACAATGAGTGGTTTCTATGCATGCTTCCAACAAAAATAGAAATATCAGCAGACAAGACATAAAAGTCCAGGGTGTACATGAGACAGGTAGAACAGTAGCCTGCAAAATGAAGATGAAGGAACGCAAAGGGCATTTATCCTTAGGTATCGAATCTGAAGCTGGAAATGAAGCATCTGTTTGTTTTTTGGAACAGAAATGCAAGCTAAACTAAAAAGGTTCATAAGGATGTGTTTTTATATACAAGTATAAGGAGTCTGAATGAAACAAAATGGCCTGATGATAATCATGATGGTACATAACAAACATTTCAAAAAGCACAGAAACCGCAAATATTCACCGCAAGATAGCGATTATCTCTGGTGAATATTTGTGATCAGCGCTCAAAAGGTAACTTACTGTATCACACAATGACCAGCAATATTCAGCACTTACCGGCTAAGTTTAGCGGGCCAATCAGACTGTATAAATAGCAGTCCTATCTTTGTCCACTATTAACTTAACTGGCCAGTGCTGAATATTTGCAAAGTTGGTTAGAGCTGGCCAAAAAAAATGGATATTCAGTGACAGTCACTAGAAACAGCCTGGCATTGAATATCTGGAGTCAGCACCGACCGCAGCACTTATACAGGCTCAGCGGTGTACCGAGGGCATGGCGGTGGGGGTGGACCACTGCAGGGGGATGCAGGAGCAGTTGTGTGGCTGTCGGCTCCTCCAGTTCCCTGCTCCCTCTGATGTTACTTCTTATTCTAGGGCAGAGGGAGCAGGTAACTGGCAGAGCCAACAGCCATGCGACTGCTCTCAACATCCCAGGAGGTAAGAGCAATGCAGGGGAGGGGGTTTTGAGGTGATGCACCGGGGGGGGGGGGGGGGGGGGGGAAGGGATGACACTGCGCTACAGGGGGACGCTGCACCCAGGGAGGGGTTGCACAGCGGCGATCCGTCCCGGGTGGCAGCAGACCAATAAACACCACTGTGCAGGCTTCCTCCTGCCAACTAAATATCGATCCCCTAGTACACAAGACAAACAGCTTTATAAACAAATTTAGAAAACATCAAACAGCTACTACCTGGCACTGTCTTGATCATAATGGATTCAGAATTTATATACAGCAATACTCATCGTGCAGATGGCTTAACAACATGTGACAAATTTCTGAAAGCATATATCCTAGACCACCAATACACACCAGAAGCTATTTCAAAATTAAATAAATTCTAACCCACAATTACTTCCACTTCAATCATGACATTTATCTATAAAGCATAGGCTCTGCTATGGCCCTAGGATGGCACTACAGTATGCTAACCTTTTCATGGAAGAACTGGAAGAGTTATTTTTGAATAGGTATCAGATGCATAGAGGGGCGGAGCAAGATGGTGGGACTATCCACTGATCTCTGAGTACTGAGTTTCCCTTGCTACAGGATTACCTGCTTTTACTTCAATAGAGGCAAGAGAAAAGGACGTTCCCACACAGACAGGAATGTTGTTCCTTCTGCTCCTGTTAATGGGCCACTAAATGGCAATGGAGCTTGAGCTTGATTCAAACTTTGAAGAAGCTGTTGGGAGTTGTGCTGGAGTTGGGAGACCTGGCATCTTCTAGGCCCCAGAGATCTTCCTCAGTTCAGAGGTGCTCAGGCAGCCTCCCTGTCCCATGGCATCTTTGAGTGAGGGATGTGGGGTGTTGAAAGAACAACTGCTTGAAGATGGCAACCCAACCTCTCCAAGGGTGAACAGGCTTCCGGTGAAAAAACAGAAGCAGCGCCTGCTGGTGGGCTCTCATCCAGAGTGAGCAACAACATTCCAAGCAAGAGCTTCCTGCTCTGTTGTCTGGAAAACTGCAGTTATTCACTTTAGATAGTCCTTGCCTTGCTATTGATAACTTGAAGAAATCATTGTTGGAGCAATTACAGAAACAAAGTACTCAGCTGTTGCAGCTTTAGGATGCATTTTCAAATCTTTCAGCTAATTCTGATGATCATGAGAAAAAAATTGGATGATTTCGGCTTGAGATTTTTCAACATGAAATCACTGGGTGTTGCTAATCCTAGGATAATATGCTGATCCATGGGAAATTGGAAGCAATAGAAAATGTTATAAGATTGAAACATTTGCATTTTATTAACTTTCCTAAGCAAAGTGACATTTATTTTAAGGGGATGTTGGATAGACACGTGAAGGAGGTTTTGAAATGATCTCTGGCTTAAATTTGACAAGGGCATATTATATTCCTCCTCCATATGTGAGAAATCGAGATCCCTCTGGAATATCATTGGATTTATCTGATAGCATTGATGATCCTCATTCTTCCTCTGGTGTATTAAATTTTGTGTTGCGTTTTCCTTGTTCATGTACTATAGTTTTTGAGGATAAGCAATCTCAATTTTTTGATTCAGAAGAAATGGAGGATTTTCTAAAAGCCAAAGAGGATGTTAATGTTGTCGTTTGATCCCATATGCTCACTGTTTTGGGTGGCTAAATAAATGACATTGGAAAGTGTTTCTTTCTAAATGCCGGTCACTGGAAACAGCCCAGCATTGAATATCTGGGTTTAATGTTGACGGTGGACAGCAAAAGTGCTGCCCAGCTACATATCGAGGGGAAGGTTTTTATCACTTAATTGTGATAGTTTTAAAAAAAAGTGTGCTTCACAGCCTTATATTTTACAAGGGAATGTCAAATACCGAGCCCCAATTTGTTGGACACATTCAAAATAACAAAAATTGCTGCAACCAAATTTGTTTGTAGATATCTGGAATATCTACATTTTAGTATTACAAAACAATCCCTGCCTATTCTTGAATTAATCTTCTCAAAACCAGGTCATGATCAGACACTTCAGAAAACGTAGCAAGCAAAGTGGCAAATTGCAAAGTGTCTTTGGCTTTCAAGGCTTGCACACCAGGCCACAAGGCCAAGCATGCCTTGCACCTTATCTGTGTCTCTCTAGCAAGGTCAGGAAAAATTCTTATTTTGGTTCCTATAAACAATGACTCTAAATGTCTAAAAGAAAGTCTCAAAACATGGTTGTGGTCAGGTTCCATGGCAAAAGTCACTACCAATGCAGTTCCCTGCGTAATTACTTCTAAAGATGACTCAAGAAAGGATGTCAAATTCATATCACCTCCACCCTGAGCCTGTGTCTCGAGAGTACCAATCTTCTCCTCCCAAAATATACTGGGTTCTGGTAGTCGGAGGCAATGTTTTTGGAGCAAACTTTAGAATATCCACCATATATTTCATGAACATGTCCAAATGCGAAACAAGAGGAGACTTAGGGAAGTTAAGGAACCTCAAATTATGTCTCCTGAACTGGCTCTCCAGGTACTCCAACCATTTATGTGTGAAATTCCTATCTTTAACAGAGGCCACTTCAAAACCTTCCACAGTCTGTACTCTAGAATTCAAAGTATTCAAATCAGAGATCTGCTGGCCAGTTACCTCCGCCTGAGCCAAAACTGCTTCAGAAATAATAGCTATATCCTTAGAATTCTGGTTAGTTGAAGCCACCGAAGACAAATGTATGCTACTAATAGCATCCCATAGAGCTTCCAGTGTCACCAGAACTGGTCCTCAAACTCCCTCTTCTCAAAGTCCAAGGGAGCCTGGTTCCTGACCTTAAGCAGATTACTTACAGTTTCCTGACCCAGGAAAAGGGGTTATCCCCAGAAGGTGGTGAAATCTTTAAATGGCAATGAAAAGAGACCTGTTGTTTCAATCCCGCCCCAGTGAAGAACTTGGTGTGATTAAGTGTATATTGAAATATACTGGTTTTATCCAAATATTGCTCAATGTATTAAAAACAGTGGAAGGTTTGATCTCTACAAGTTTAGAAACAAAGAGTTTTTGGATTCAAGAAATTTTGTTTTTCCAAATATTTCCAGAATCTCTCTCAAGAGAAGGAACTCTTTCTTGGCAGTGAGACAGTGAGTTATTGCCTCTGGAGCATCTTTTCTTTTCCAGTTTCCATGTTTATGTGTTTTTAATTATGTTAATTTGAAATGTATTTTTTTATGACTCTGTTCAATTGAAGAATTTCCTTGATCACAAATTTCCTATTTCTGCCACACCTATTCTGATCTGATGAAGAAGGGTTACCTTCGAAAGCTAATAAAAAATGTATTGTTAATTCAATAAAAAAAAGTATCAACTTATTTTCTTTTCTATGTTTTGTTTTATTTCTATTTACACCTGTCACACCTATGGATGTGGAAGGACAGGTGTGTTAAGGATATAGAGGTTCACTGTACTCGCAACTGTCAGCCTTGTAAATTCTTAATACTTTTTTTTCCTGAATTGCTATTTAAAGATCCTGTCCAATTGCTCAATTCTGTCCTTCCCAAACTGTGGTCTTCCAAATTTATTTATTTATTTTAGTACATTCATACCCCGTATTTTCCCACAGAAGCAGGCACAATGCAGCTTTCAAAATTACAAAAGTTACATATCAAGAAGGGAAATAACTGTTTGAAACAGGTTCAGTCAAGAGGAAGAAGGTGTGGGCTGAGTGATGTAGTGGGAATATGTCTTCTCAAACAAGAATGTTTTTAAGGATTTTTTGAAAATTTCATGATCGTACATCTCCTTTAAGGACTTTGATAGACTGTTCCAAACCTTAGGACTGACATAGGTGAAGGATGATGAAAGGAGCAGTTTATATCGAACAGATTTATAGCTTGGAAAGCGTAAGTTGAGGTAAGATCGAGCAGTCAAGGAAGCATTTCTGGATGGCAGGTCAATCAGGTCTTCCAAACTAGATTACCTGATTGTAATTTTTGAGAAGTTCCCTCCTTTGTTTTTTTGTAATTTTGCGATATTGTCTTAGCAAGAATTTGTTAAAATTACATAAAAGAAAAATCAGCATGAAGCACCTAACTTTTTAGTCACTCTCCCCTGGATTCTCTATATCAGGCCTAGAGATCCGCGCCAAAATCCAGGCATATTCTATAATAGCGTGTGTAAATTTATTGGCTTAACAAGCTAATCAACATTGATAGTATCCATTAACAAGCAATAATAAGCACTAATTGGTAATAATTAGAATTTACGTGCACAACTCGCTAAGCGGATTCTGTAATGAACTGTGCCTAATTTCTAAAATGCACAGTTCAAAAGAGGGAAGGCTATGGGTGGAGAAATGGGCGTTTCATGGACGTTCTAAAATTTATGCACATAGTTATAGAATGTGGCCCATCTATGCGCCGGGATTTACACCACATTGTCATTGGTGTAAATAGTAGCATCTAGTTTTAGGTACTGGGATATCAACTAAGCGTATTCTACATATTGTACCTAAATCTAGGCGCTGCGTATAGAATACGCTTAGGCGGAAATGTTGACCGTGCAGATTGTTTCGGCGCCTTATATAGAATCTGGCCTTTTATCTCTGCCCCCATAGCTGCCTATTTTTAAGGTCCTAAACATCAGAGTCTAGTGAAAATAAGCACCCAAATTTAAGCCCTTGGGTATAGTCAAATTTTAGAGGAGCAAATTTAGGCATCTAGATCCCTAAATCATGCTTCTAAACCCTTTGAAAATTGAATCATAATGCATAATGGAGCAAATCCAAATATGCTCAAAGAACTGCAAACATTTTTGCAGATGTAGTCCCCTTTCTATCTCAGCATCAATGTCTAATCTGAAACTACAGCTTCAGATGGGTCTGGTCACACATGGAGCTAACATATTTCCTCTTGAATTATTTTTCAGTTCTAATTACATTAATAATGAGTTTTAAATTGTGTTCAGTGCATTCAGAAGGCAGAATCACAAATGAGAAAGACTTAGCTCAGTTAAGAATGAGAGATTGCCCAGCTTCCTCGTCCTAATGAAGACAACTTTAATTACATATTAGAAAATGTTCAACTAAGAATACTTCTCATTGGTTTAATTACATAAATGAGAGAAAGAAAGTAATATTTAGCAAGGGCTACAGAGTGTGAATGCAAGCAATTGTGACATTCTGTCTCAGTCAGCAGAGAACCAGTTTTTCTAATTTCCTTTTAAATGAGGAGATTTCTGGTACTTTGCTGCTGTTAATGGGAATGACATTACTTCCATGCATTGTAAAATGGAGGTGAAGGCCACTTGTGTTTGTTATGCAACAAGAAGAAGCGAGATGGTGGCAAAGCGAAAACAATTTTGCAATTCTTAATGCTCTGAAATTGATCGGATCTTAGGCTGTGGTTCAGGATGCTGCAGTTTGCAATTCACTCTCATTAATTCTAAACGATGGTAATAGAACTCACTTAATGCACCCAGTTGGGCTTAATAGATTAATCATGATGATGAAAAGCTGCACTGGAACAGAATATTTTATCTTATAATACGTAGTAAGGCAAGAGAAAAAATTAAAACTTAATCTGATTTTTCCCTCCCTCCAGCCCCATAAAATTCCAAGTTTCCATCGAATGCCATTATATCATTTATTAACCTCTTTTTTTTTATTTTTTAAGTTATTTATGCCATAGCTCATATGCTGATGCAGCACATTTTATTTAGGTCTTTGTGCCTTGATGCTAAAACCTTCATTACAACCCACCAATATCTGGTAGAGCAGCAATAGAAACTCATAAATAACAAATTGTTGTGTTATGAAATAAGCACTCCATAATTTATCAGTACCTTAGCAGGAAAAGATTGATACATTATTCACAAAGCATGATTCAAACACGTTAAATGGGAACTCTTGGAGCCTTTTTCTCAAAATGAATTTTTAGTTATTGAACCTTTTATACAGATTTAAAATCCTATTTTAATTTTAAATAAGTGTGATACAGTTTCAGCACTAAACTCCAGTCCTCAAGAATAGCTTTCCTATATTGATATATAGTAATTGTTTAAGATGTGCTAAAAAGTGGCTTGTGCTGCTTTTTAGCAGGTAATTTTCCCATGTGCTCAGGCCATGCGTCTGTCAAAAGCCAAATTTTTATTTATAACAATAATGGCCGGTTTATGGAGGACTGTTTTGCATCCGACTGTTAGAAGTAAAGAATTAAACACGGTGTGCATCGTACAGGGAGGTATTTCTGTTTTGTACACCACATCCTTCCAATCAGAATTGTTGAAGAATAACTCATTGACCCCTGATGCAGGCGCTGTGTGCCGAAACACGGCCCGTGTCGGGTCATTGATTCAAGATTAGTGTTTAAGCTACATTATTAAAAAGATCTGTGTCCCTATTTTGAAGGCTTTTAGTTCTTTTTTCCTGCTGTTTTGGACTTTGTCTTGTACTTTGTACCTTCTCTGTGTGTGCTTCAGCCATTTATTGCATGAGCCCTTACCAACTCCTATTTACTTGGCAGTAAGGACTCGCGTGCTAACCCCACGGTAGTCAGACAGCATGCGGCAATGTGACTGTGCTGCCGATTACTGCCAGGAACACCCCCGTAGTAGAAAATAGAAATTTATTTTCCATTGCGGGGAAACTGCACGCGCCAACTTCGCTACCCTGACGGTAGGGTCAATTTTATTATTGCACAATCAGGCCTCTATACTGCAAAATTCATAGGTGTGAATTAAGAACAGAATTAAATCTCAAAAGGACACAGTGAAATATCTCCTGAAAAAAAGGGGTCCTTTTACAAAGACACACTAGCGCTTTTAGTACACGCTAAAAATAAGCACGCACTAAAGGTTAGAGATGTCCATATACTTCTATGAGCGTCTCTAGCATTTAGTACGCACTAATCATTACTGCACACTAAAAATGCTATAAAAGACCACATAAATAACAAGAAACAGTATGCTCATGATATTTTCTTTTCCTACATTGCAAAATATTTATTTTACCCACCCTTTGTGACACTTTTTTTTTCCTTTTTTCAATAAGGCTTAAGATTTTTAGCCTCAAAGTAATTTCACTGTATACTGAAATTATTGTGGGCAATGGTAATTAGATTTTTGAGTGTCACTTCAATTTACTGTGGCCATACTCAGCAGTAAGTTTATAAGGAACCCTTTTACTAAGGTGCGTAGACCCCTACGTGCATCAAATTGGAACTACCTCCCGGCTATCGCGTGCCCTGGGCGGTAATTCCATTTTTGATATGCATCCAAAATATGTGGTAGAAAATATTTTCTATTTTCTACCGTGTGGTGCTTACCCAGTGGTAATCGGAAGTTTACGCGCACTGATGCTTACCGCCTGGTTAGCATGTGAGACATTACTGCTAAATCGTGGGTGGCAGTAAGGTCTCAGGCCAAAAATGGATGTGCGCTGGTTTTAATTTTGCCTTAGGTCCATTTTAGGCCACAAAAAAAAGACATTTTTCCAGGCGTGCTGAAAAATAGACCTGCACACATCCAAAACACACACCTACACCAGCGCAGGCCACTTTTCGGCACAACTTATTAAAAGAGACTCTAAATTTACAATGGTTCTTTTGCCTTTAAGTTTGGGTAATGGGGCTTTTGCGTGTGACAAAACATTAGGTTGTGTCTCTATTACAATTTACCTTGGTCAACTCAAGTAGCGTTTAGTTGTTCTCCAGCACGGTGTGTGTTCACATACATATATTTCCAACTACAGAGGAAATATACATGATCATTATGTGATCATTTTGTCTCTAACATAGTAAGAGTAAATGACAGCAGATAAAGACCTGTACGGTCCATCCAGTCTGCCCATCAAGAAAAACTCATTTTACATGGTGATACTTTATATGTATACCCGAGTTTGATTTGTCCTCGCCTTTCTCAGGGCACAGACCGTAGACGTCTGCCCAGTACTGTTCTTGTACTAAGTTCTGAAGCTAACGTCGAAGCCCCTTAAAATTTACACTCCAGCCCATCCCTATCTATTCAGCCACAATCAGGGCATACACCATAGAAGTCTGCCCAGCTCCCGTTTTGTTCCCAATTACCGGCGTCGCCACCCAATCTCCGCTAAGATTCCATGGAACTATTCCTTCTAAACAGGATTCCTTTGTGTTTATCCCATGCACATTTGAATTCCATTACCATTTTCATCTCCACCACCTCTCATGGGAGGGCATTCCACATATCCACCACCCTCTCCATGAAAAAATACTTCCTGACATTACTCCTGAGTTTGCTCCATTCAACGTTCAATTCATGTCCTCTAGTTCTACTGCCTTCCCGTCTCCAGAAAAGGTTAATTTGCGCATTAATATCTTTCAAATATTCGAATGTTTGTATCATGTCAACCGTTTCTTCTTTCCTCCAATGTTCAGGTCAGCAAGTCTCTCCTCATACAGTGTGCAACGCAAATCCCACCATTTTTGTAGCTTTTCTTTGCACCACTTCCAGTTTTTTTTTACATCTCTATGCACCATGTAGGACTGTGCTGCCTCCATGTAATACATTTATCTTTAAATCCTAATTATTACACTTTGGGGCTAAGTTTCAAAAGATAAAAACATCCAGAAAGTGGCATAAAGCAGCATTTGGACGTTTTTCTCACAAAAACATTCAAAGCGGTATTTTCAAAACCTATGCTGTTCATCTGCAGTGCATCCAAATCTCAAGGGAGCATGTTAAGGGCGGGATTTGGGCATTGCTAAGACTTGGACATTTTTCAGCCATAATGGAACAAAACAAAAACGTCCAGAACTAAAACTAAGACATTTAGAGCTAGATCTGTTTTTAGAACAAATAAGGCACAAAAATGTGCCCTAAATGACCACTGAAGGGAATCAGGAATGACCACCCCTTACTCACCCAGTGGTCACTAACCCTCTCTCCCACCCCCCAAAAAATGTGATTAAAAACATTCTTTACTAGCCTGTATGCCAGCCTCAGATGTTTTACTCAGGTCCATTATAGCAGCATGCAGGTCCCTGGAATAGTCTAGTGGTGGGTACAGTGCACTGCAGACAGGTGGATCCAGGTCCATACCTCCTCCTACCTGTTACACTTGTGGTGGAAACTGTGAGCCCTCCAAAACTCACCAGAAATGCACTATACCCACATATAGGTGCCCCCTTCACCCATAACGGCTATTATAGTAGTGTACAGCTGGGGGTACTGGGTTTTGTGGGGGCTCAGCAGACAAGATAAGGGAGCAATGCTGAGATGTGTACCTGGGAGCATTTATTTGAAGTCCACTGCTGTGCCCCATTGCTCTCCTGGGATGTCTGGGGGACCAGTCTAGTAAAAATGCTGGCTCCTCCTACATCCTAATAGCTTAATTTTCTCTGTTTTTCATTTGGACTTTTTTTTTTCAAAATGGTCCAAAACAAAACAAAACGTAGAAAGCACAAAACGTTTTTCAAAATGCTATTTTTGAAAAAAAAAAAAATTAGACTTTTTTCTTTTTTGAAAATTACCTTCTTTTCTATTCGGATTTTGGATATTTTGTGCAAAACATTCAAAGTCGGACTTAGACGTCATATCACAAATGCTTCTCTATGTGTCCTTCAGGATTCATTTGTTGTTTTTTTTCACATTCATATGAAATCCACACACAGTAAGTGCCTAAACTTAACTGCATAACTTTGGTCAGAGATCAGAATGTTTAGCTCTGACATGCCAAAGGACATCTCACTATTCTTCCAGTATTTTGGAGCTAGAGGGTACTCCAGAGATCATGTAAGAATCTTAGAAGAAAGTGGGCTCATAGGAATGCTGAGTGATGTAATCCGTGAGAGTCCTGGGCTAACAAGAAATGAGCTCATAGTGGATGACAGGCAAGTGAAGAGCTGTAGTATGAAAGCAGCTAGAGAAACCTTGTAGCAAAGGTGAAAATAATTGAATTCTTAGAGCTAACTGGAAGGCCTCTGGTGAAAGCTACTGAAAAGGTCACAGAGTTGGCAGAGAAGGGAGAGAGAGATGGACAAGAAGAGCAATAAGGCAAAGATGTTCAAGGCATGTGCAGGCTAGGTTCTGTTTGAGGTGGTGAATAAAGCTGTAAACAGTACCTGGTGCGCTGCCTCACCTGTGGAAAAGGGGAGAGGCTGTGAAGTTCTTGTCCCAGGGAGCTAAATACATGGGGACAATTCATGAGATCAGTCAAAAATCAAGCTTTGGTGGAGCCAAAAGTTCAAAGTCAATGAATTTATGCAGAGAATTCTGAAGCTGACTGGATAATAGTTTTGCATATTTGATCTTAATGTCTATTATTATGATATTATGTGGTTCATGGTTTATTTAAATAATTATAGGCCACCTCTGTTAGACCCTGAATAGCTATCCCAGTTAGCATATGTCTGGCATTGCATCGGAGGATCAGTTGTAAAGCTTTCCATTTACTCTCACATTTACAAAGGAAGAACTTTGTGAATTTTAGTGTTATCAAAAGTGGAAGGTTAACTGTTTGGGACAGGGATAGATATCAGGCCAGTGTGATATAATGAATCACCATTGCAAACTGCACTGAAAATATGTGCTGACAGGAGCAACTTATCTGGCTTCATTATTCTTCAGCTGTGCCACATCATCATTGTAGGTTACTGTCAAAATAACTTAAAATGATCATTTTTAGAGTCAAACATTACATCACCAAATCAGAGTATACTAATTGTATAAAAGCATGCAATATGACAGCAGACCAAGATCTCAAGATCCATCTAGATTACCCATTTTACATTTCTGTTCCAATATTATGAGCACTACTTTACTTTATCTGTACCACATATCCACTGTGCTTCTCTCATATTTCTTGAATTTTGTATGTTTTGATTTTTTATACTATTTTTGCCTCCATCACTTCCACTAGCAGGCCGTTCTATACATCCATCACCTTTCTCTATGAAGAAATATGTTTATTAGTTATATAAATACATAAGTGTTGCCATACTGGGACAGACCGAAGGTCCATCAAGCCCAGTATCCTGATTCCAACAGTGGCCAATCCAGGTTACAAGTAACTGGCAAAATCCCAAAACAGTACAATACATTTTATGCTGCTTATCACAGAAATAAGCAGTGGGTTTTCACAAGTCCATTTTAATAATGGCTTATGGACTTTTCTTTTAGGAAGCTATCCAAACCTTTTTTAAACCCCGCTAAACTAACTGCTTTTACTACATTCTCTGTCAACGAATTCCAAAGTTTAATTACACGTTGAATGAAGAAATATTTCTCCAATTCATTTTAAATTTCCTACTTTGTAGCTTCATTGCATGCCCTCTAGTCCTAGTATTTTTGAAAAGAATAAACAAGCAATTCACGTCTATCCATTCCACTCCACGCAGTATTTTATATACTTCTATCATATCTCCCCTCAGCCATCTTTTCTCCAAGCTGGCTTAGGTTTAACATGGCTTATAAGCAATAAACAGCATTAACTAACAATAAAAGGTTAAGTTAACAGTAAGCATAGATTATTAAATCACGCCAAAAGACAAAGTTAATTACTATCAGAGGAGCGCTGAAGACAGATAATATTGTTAACAGTGGAATCATATTTTGTCATTATTAAAAGCAGTACTCATCGAGAATTTTTTCAGCATTTTGAGGAAGGACATATGAAGGGGCATTTTCGATATGACATCTAAGTCCAACTTTGGACATTTTGCTAAAAACATCCAAAATTCAAGTGGGGAAAATAGCCATTTTCAAAACAGAAAATGTCTATCTTCTTTTCTAAAAATGGCTATTTGCTAGATGTTTTTGGTTTCTGTGCATTTATCTTTTTGCTCTGTGATGGAAAATATTAAGAATTGCTTTTCAATCTTACTTTGATCGATAATAAATTTTAAACTATTCTGTATTTTACTTGCCTGGTATACCTCAAAGAACAGGCTGGAAGGAATGAGATAAGGCACCTCTCAAGAACAACGTATGTCCCTGAAGACAGCTTGTGCAGAAGGGGGGCGGGTACTCTTGAGGTTCGGTAAATAAGTCACCTGGCCAGTGGTTTGTTTTCTTGAACCGAGAGAGTGTGACGGCATCCCCATGCACATTTCTGGATAAGTTTTAGCTTAAAAAGGGGGCTTGTTGCGGCGGAACTCTGGGGTTCATTCTGTGGATGGACTCTTTGTGCAGAAATGACTTATACGCTCTCCAATTAAAGTGCAAATAAAGAGTTTCATTTACCCAATACGAATCTAAAAGAAGCTGTAGTATTTTAGTCTTTGAGCAGTCTGTGGTGATCAAGTGAGCAGGCTACAATACCGAAGCAATACATGCCCATTAAAAAAAAAAAAAATCCACGTGAAAAATGCACAAATTCAAGCCATTTGGATGTAGGAGGAGCCAGCATTCTTAGTAGACTGGCCACACAGACATCCCAGGAGAGCAATGGGAACCCTAGGTAGCACTGGAGTGGACATCAAATAAATGCTCCCAGGTACTTTATCTTCTCTGCTGAGCCCCCTAATGTCCACTACCCCAATTGTACACCACTACAATAGCTCTTATGGGCGACAGGGAACCTATATGTGGATACAGTTGGTTTCTGGTGAGTTTTGGAGGGCTGGAAAAGGGTAATCCACTGAATGGATGAACAGCAAAATCCCACGAAAGTACAAGAAACAAAAAAAAGTGGGAAGTGGACCAATAACTCCAGAGACTGGATCAATAACTCCAGAGACTGGGACAACTAAGTCAAAAATGAAATATTTTTTAAGGACTCGACACAGATCTGTGTTTCGGCCACAGGCCTGCCTCAGGAGTCTAGAAACATATAAACAATGTATGAGTAAAAAGACATATATGAAAAGCCAAGCTGTAAAAAAGCGTATACAAACAGTTTTGGAGGGCTCACAGTTTCCACCACATGTGTAACAGGCAGGTGCATGTATTGGCCTGGGTCCACCTCTTCAGTCCACTGCACCCACCACTAGACTACCCAAGGGACCTGCATGCTGCTCTAATGGACCTGAGTGTAACATCTGAGGCTGACATAGAGGTTGGTAAATAATGTTTTTAATCACATTTTTGGGGGGTGGGAGGGGTTAGTGTCTACTGGAGGACTAAGGAGAGGTCATCCCTGATTCCCTCCAGTGGTCATTTAGGGAACTTTTTTGTGGCTTATTCCTTAATAAAACAGGTCTACCTGTTTTCTTCCATTATGGCAAAAAAACATAAGTACATAAGTAATGCCACACTGGGAAAAGACCAAGGGTCCATCAAGCCCAGCATCCTCTCCATGACAGCGGCCAATCAAGGCCAAGGGCACCTGGCAAGTTTCCCAAACGTACAAACATTCTATACATCCAAGTGTTAGAAATACCCAGATTCCGCCTTAACATGCCCCTGACAAGCCCCTTGTGATTTGAACACACTTCTAATAGATTTCATAGAAAAACATCTAAAAATTGGTTTTGGAAATACCAATTTGGACTTTTTGTGAGAAAAAAAACGTCCAAATGCAGATTAATGCCACTTTTTGGATATTTTTCTCTTTTGAAAATGAGCCCTATGGTCTACTAGGAATTGAAGTCCTGAGTCTAAACCCTTTCAGAATCATGGCATGACTCCTGGATCTAAAGCGTTCTTTCCACTGAAAAATGCTTGCTTGCTTACTTGTAAAGTGGATGTTCATGCTGGAAATGTCCAGCATGAACATTCACTTTACAAGCTGGAACATCCAAATTATGAACAGGGACATAGACATCTGTCTGGCACATTCTTTCAAAAAGGTCTACATAGACGTCCATGCAGAGTAGAGGGCTAAGTGCAGTAGACTGTAAACCAAGGGATCCATGCTGAAATCCCACTTTAACTCTGTTTTTGTAATTGTGAGCCCTCCAGGAACATACAAATACCTATTGTACCAGAATGTACACCATTTCAATAGCCTTCAGGCAGGTGTCATATATTTAGGTGTAGTATTTTTTGTTTGTTTGTTTCTGATGGCTCACAATTTAAAAATGAAGACATTGTGGGATTTGAACCTGGGCCCCTTGGTTTACAGTTCACCACACTAACCACTAGGCTACTCCTCAGACCTACTTTCTGTTCTCTTGAATGCCCCTAATACCTAAAGCTGTCATACAGCCTGGTATCCCCTTCCGATTTCACTTTTAGGGGAAAGGAAGGGGGACAGCAACCACTGAGAGATTAAGGAAGTGTCATGCCATTAATCCCTCCAGTGGACAGCTGCTCAATTAGAACACCTTTCTGTAAACTGGACATCCTGATTTCAGACCCTCCCTAGTCCCAATTAAAACACATCCAGAACATGCCCCCTTGCTATTTGGGCATAATACAGTGTTGGGTGACCCTATTCTACCTTTGCAAAATTGGGAGTTTGGATGTTTCAACCACATGGACGTCCATCTCAACCTTTTGAGATGTCCATAAGCTTCAAAAATGAGCACCATAGTCTGATTGAAAAGTATTGCCTACAACTGTTTTGTTGACCTGTGTTTCTACATATACATTACATTGCAAAAGTTTTCATACCCTTGTACATTTTCCATAATCAATCTAAAAAATACAATTCAAAATGCATTACATGCATTAAAGCAGGAGTTGGTTTCATTGATCTACACAGCAACAGAAAATGAGAACACACTCTGTAGTATCAACACAGGTGAAAACAATCAGCAGAGGTGCTCCAGAGAAGGAGGAGGCAATCGTTGGTATGCTACATGCAATTTTATTGTATAAAGACCCGACTCAGCCACGTTTTGACACTATCGGGCTCATTTTCGAAAGAGAAGGACGTCCATCTTTCGACATAAATCGGAATATGGATGTCCTTCTCCCGGAGATGTCCAAATCAGTATAATCGAAGCTCGATTTAGGATGTCTTCAACTGCACTCCATTGTGAGGATGGCCAAAGTTCAAGGGGGCATGTTGGAGGCATAACAAAGGTGGGACTTGGGCGTGCCTAACACTTGGATGTCCTTGACCCATAATCGAAAAAAACAAGGACATCCCTGACAAGCACTTGGATGTTTTTACCCGAACCTGTTTTTCTTACAACTAAGGCACAAAAAGGTGCCTGAAATGACCAGATGACCACTGGAGGGAATTAGGGATGACCTCCCCTTACTCCCCCATTGGTCACCAACCCCCTCCCACCCTCAAAAAATATCTTTAAAATATTTTGTGCCAGCCTCTATGCCAGCCTCAGATGTCATACTCAGGTCCATTACAGCGCATGCAGGTCTCTGGAGCAGTTTTAGTGTTACATTTGTGTAACAAACAGCTAGCTCTCAAAACCCACCACAAACCCACTGTACCCACATCTAGGTGCCCCCTTCACCCGTAAGGGCTATGGTAGTGGTGTACAGTTGTGGGTAGTGGGTTTTGGGGGGCTCAGCACACAAGGTAAGGGAGCTATGTTCCTGGGAGCAATTTATGAAGTCCACTGCAGTGCCCCCTAGGGTGCCTGGTTGTTGTCCTGGCATGTCAGGGGGACCAGTGCACTACAAATGCTGGCTCCTTCCATGACCAAATGGCTTGCATTTGGTCGTTTTTGACACGGACGTCTTTGGTTTCGAAAATCGCTGAAAATCGGAAACATCCATGTGTAGGGACGTCCAAATCTAGGGATGGCGAAATTTAAGGATTTGGACATCCCTGACGGTATTTTCAAAATGAAAGATGGATGTCCATCTTGTTTTGAAAATACGGGTTTCGTCGCCCCTGGATTTGGACATTTTGCAAGGACGTCCAAATCGCAACTTGGACATCCCTTTCGAAAATGCCCCTCTGTGCCTTCATCAGGGGTCAACAAACTCTCCAGTGTAAAAAAGAATAAGTGGCATATGTGAGCATGCTCCTTTCCAGTCTATCTATGACTGCAATCAAGCACTGGTGTGAAAGCACAGTTATTCAAAATTCAAAATCAATTCCAGACATTCTCAATTTGTTTCACTACACTCAATCCAGGTCTCTGAGATTTCAAAGACTCCTAAAGCAGGCACTTTTGCTGAAACATGGTTCCGTATCGAGTCTTCAAAGTTTATGAGTGTACAGATCACTAATAAATACTTCATCCAACCATTTTTGGTCCCTGTTTTTTTTGATGAGCCATCCTATCTCCCTATTTCTTTTGGACATTTGGACTCTGCGCCTAACTGTAGGCAGTTAGGCATATAAATGTTAGTATTCTATTACCCGAGTGTGTAAGGGCTAGGCATGCCCCTGACCTGCACATACTCCTCCTAGGTCCATACCCTTGCAGTTTCATGCTGTGGAATTTGCACACGTAATTTGCAGAATCTTGACTAATGGCAGTTACGCATGTAACCATGAATTAGGGCCAATTAGTGTCAATTAACACCAATTATAGCCAATACTTATCATTAACACTAATTAGCAACTAATTATTTTAATAAGTTGCATGCATACCTGACAGTATTTTATAACTTGGCATGTAGCATTGTGTGCTAAGTGTAAAATTGTATGTGTAATTTTACAGAATTAGGGAGTTAGGGGATATGGCATTCATGTAGGAGAATGTTTTGTGAACTAATGAGACCAAAGCGGAACTTATGGTCTCAATGCTAAGTGAAATGTGTGTTGTAAAACAAACATGGCACGTCACCCTGCTAACTACATCCTTACAACGAAGCATGGTGGTGGCAGCTGGCAGCATGATGTTACTGGAATGGTTTCCAGCTGCTGGTCCAGGGATGGCATGTGAGATTAAGGAAAAGATGGATGGTGCAAAGTACAAGAGAGAAAGAAATTTCAAAGATATACTGGTCCCATTGCTTTATCAGAAACAAGAAGATAGAAGTCCATTAAGACATCATGAGTGCAACAATTGTTCAGTATGTGCAGACTAAGACTGTTAAGCAACCTAAGACACAGAATATTTTCAACCTGAGACAATTTTCTAATTGTAAAAGTATAGGTGTGATAAATAGTGTGGGGGGGGGGGGGGGGAGGAGGAGATGGAGGAATAAGAAGAGGAGGAGGTGCAGGAGGCTGAAGGTGATGATGACAAGGAGGAGCTTCAGACAGCAGCAGCCCCATCCTCCATAGAACCAGCTACCACTTACCAACTTTGGACCCCATGTGCCACCCCAGGAGCAGCTGGACTAGCCTCAGGAAAGGCTTGGAATCTCTGAGGGAGAATGGCCTCCACCATTCTCCCCAACACAGAGAGCTGAGGCTCTAGTAATTCCAGGGACAGCTGCAGATATGGCCACACATTGTCCTGAACCTACCACCGGAACTGATACTGTGCTGGAGAGTAGCCATACTGGGTCAGACCAATAGTCCATCTAGCCCAGTATCCTGTTTACAACAGTGGCCAAGCCAGGCCACAAGTACCTGGCAGAAACCCAAATTGTGTCAACATTCCATGCTACAAATCCCAGGGCAAGCAGTTGCTTCTTCATGTCTGCTATGACTTTCCTGCAGGAACTTGTCCAAACCTTTTTTAAACCCAGGTACGCTAACCGCTGTTACCACATCTTCTGGTAAAGTTGTAGAGCTGGTGTTATAAAGATGGAATATACTGAATTTAAATGGAAGTAAAATTAAATTAAACTCTCCTTTCATTGGGGCACATGGAATCACATCTTCACTTCATTTGTTTTGTAGAAGTTTACATTTTAGATACACAAATGGATTATTCTGTTTTGAGGCATATTTCAGGGACAAGTGGTTTTATAAGTCAAATAAAAATAAATATTTTGTTTCATACAGTAGAGTCCTGATTATCTGACCTTTTGGTTATTTGACATTCAAGATTATCTGATGGTAGGGTACTCCGGGTTCTGCCTCCTCCATTCGTCCCTCACGATTATACCCTTCTTTCCAGATCCCCCAAGTGTTTTCTCCACCCATCCCATTGCCCCCCCACTGGCGCCACACTGAGCATATCCCTCCCTCCCCCATCCCCTTGAACAGTAACAGCTTAATTTCACTGACCCCCACGCCATGAACAGAAACAACCATTCCTTCTGGAACCCTCTCCACAGTGCCTTACAGACACCTATAGGCTCCTCTTGGGCCTACCTTATAGTCTTTGGTGGTCTAGTGGTAATATCAGGGGAGCAGCGATCTCTAGTCACTCTGTTCCTGGCTAGAAATTCATTTTGGTGACGCATCAGGGATAACAGTTAATATCAGCACCAGAGGTGAAGCGAACTGCATTCCACATTAGCAGCTTTGCCATTAGCACCTCATAACTGAGACAGTTCATCACAGAGAATTTATAACTGGGACGTATCATCATGGAGATGTTTCATCACTGGGACATTTCATCACCGGGACAATTCATCACTGGGGCATTTCAGCACTGAGATACTTTTACATGGATAACTCCTTGCTTTAAATTTATCTATAAATTTCTCCACTTGAACTACATATTCCTGGGAATCAGCACTGGGACATTTTATCACTTGGATATTTCATCACTTGGACACTTCATCACTGGGACATTTTGTTGCTTGGACATTTCATCAGAGTCACTTCATCACTGGGATACTTCACCACTGAGATATTTCATCACTGGAATACTTTATCGCTGAGATAGTTCATCAGTGAGACACTTCATCACTGGGACTTTTCATCAAGATGTTTCATCTCTGGGATACTTCAGCACTGGGAAACTTCACCACTGAGACATTTCATTACTGGGCTACTTCATCGGCGAGATATTTCTTCAGCAAGACACTTCATCACTGGGACACCTTATCACTGGTCTTGAATATCATATAGAATATGCCCCTCTATATATGTATGTGTAGTTCTAATCTTTCTCTTACTCTTTCTAACATATAAAGTGGACATAGACAATGTATAATATAAACTATAATTCTAGAATTACAATCTGAAAATTGAGTACAATTCTCTCTTGTTAGGGGATGGTCAAAAGAAGTCATGGCCATAGCGATATCACACATCAAATATTTGCCTCAAGGGGAATGATCCAAAGGGCCCTGAGAATGATTTTGACTTTTGCATTCTGGCAATACTGAGAGAACCAGCCTATTTCTCAAATTTCTCCCCTTGAGTATACCTCAGTGAGCTTGTTTCCCTTGAAACAATTATGATTCTCAAGTATAAATCAATTATTTCTTATTATTTTCTGTATAGTATGAGCTAAATTGGAGAATCTTAGGGAGCATAAGTACATAAGTACATAAGTAGTGCCATACTGGGAAAGACCAAAGGTCCATCTAGCCCAGCATCCTGTCACCGACAGTAGCCAATCCAGGTCAAGGGCACCTGGCACGCTCCCCAAACGTAAAAACATTCCAGACAAGTTATACCTAAAAATGCGGAATTTTTCCAAGTCCATTTAATAGCGGTCTATGGACTTGTCCTTTAGGAATCTATCTAACCCCTTTTTAAACTCCGTCAAGCTAACCGCCCGTACCACGTTCTCCGGCAACGAATTCCAGAGTCTAATTACACGTTGGGTGAAGAAAAATTTTCTCCGATTCGTTTTAAATTTACCACACTGTAGCTTCAACTCATGCCCTCTAGTCCTAGTATTTTTGGATAGCGTGAACAGTCGCTTCACATCCACCCGATCCATTCCACTCATTATTTTATACACTTCTATCATATCTCCCCTCAGCCGTCTCTTCTCCAAGCTGAAAAGCCCTAGCCTTCTCAGCCTCTCTTCATAGGAAAGTCGTCCCATCCCCACTATCATTTTCGTCGCCCTTCGCTGTACCTTTTCCAATTCTACTATATCTTTTTTGAGATACGGAGACCAGTACTGAACACAATACTCCAGGTGCGGTCGCACCATGGAGCGATACAACGGCATTATAACATCCGCACACCTGGACTCCATACCCTTCCTAATAACACCCAACATTCTATTCGCTTTCCTAGCCGCAGCAGCACACTGAGCAGAAGGTTTCAGCGTATCATCGACGACGACACCCAGATCCCTTTCTTGATCCGTAACTCCTAACGCGGAACCTTGCAAGACGTAGCTATAATTCGGGTTCCTCTTACCCACATGCATCACTTTGCACTTGTCAACATTGAACTTCATCTGCCACTTGCACGCCCATTCTCCCAGTCTCGCAAGGTCCTCCTGTAATCGTTCACATTCCTCCTGCGACTTGACGACCCTGAATAATTTTGTGTCATCGGCGAATTTAATTACCTCACTAGTTATTCCCATCTCTAGGTCATTTATAAATACATTAAAAAGCAACGGACCCAGCACAGACCCCTGCGGGACCCCACTAACTACCCTCCTCCACTGAGAATACTGGCCACGCAATCCTACTCTCTGCTTCCTATCTTTCAACCAGTTCTTAATCCATAATAATACCCTACCTCCGATTCCATGACTCTGCAATTTCTTCAGGAGTCTTTCGTGCGGCACTTTGTCAAATGCCTTCTGAAAATCCAGATATACAATATCAACCGGCTCCCCATTGTCCACATGTTTGCTTACCCCCTCAAAAAAATGCCTGGATCTTTATGCCTCTTATTATCCTTGAGCAATCTTTCTCTACTAGCACATTTGGCTTTAGTATATCCATCATATATACTTTTACTTGGATAACTCCTTGCTTTAAATTTATCTATAAATTTCTCCACTTAAACTACATATTCCTGGGAATCAGAGCAAAGTCTACATAACCTTAGAAACTGACAGTAAGGTAAATTGAGTTTTAGGCTTCTGTTGTTGAAACTACTGTATTCAAAATATTTGTTTCTCTGTTGGGTTTGTGAAAATTGTGGTCAAAAAACCATAATTAGCTTTCTGGATCAAATATAAAATCCATTGATGATCGAATTGTATTTTGAAATTAAGGGGCCCTTTTTACGAAGGCATGGTAGGGCTACCATATGGATAGCATGTGCCAAAACAGTACTACTGCAGGGTGCTCCCAGGTGCCCTGTGGTAGTTCTGATTTTAGCGCATGCCATTTCCCGTGGCAGAATATAATTTTCCATTTTCTACTGTGAGGGGTGCTCCTGGCAATAATTAGCAACACAGACACATTGGTGCACACTGCCTGATTACTGCCGGGTTAGTGTCTGAGACCTTACTAAATAGGAGGCTGTAAGGGCTCACGCAGTAAATGGCCAGATGCTAATTTTGAACTTAGCACCTGGCCATTATTGCTATAATTGGACATTTTTTTTCAACCATGCTAACAGGTGGCCAGAGCATGCGGGAAAACCACACACTACAGCTATTACTGGCCACCTTTTAGCATGGCTTTGTAAAAGGGCCACTAACTCCATAAGGGATTCCTCACTTCTCTGCCAAAACACCAACATAACAATGCCAGAGTTTGATATTATGAACAAAAGGATGATTATTATTTAAATACAGATCCTCAAAACAGCCTACATACAGATTAGCCAAATCAGGAGTCATGGAGGCACCCATGGCTGTCCCCTTGATTTGATGAAAAAAATGATTTTGGAAACAAAAATATTTTTTTGTTAATGCAATGTTGACCAATTGAACTATGAACACAGTAGGTATTCTAAGGTTAGTGTCATACAATAAAAGTGTTTGTTCAACTATTTCCAAAGCCTCTCTCTGTAGAATATAAAGATTCTGGGGCCAATGTTACTGCCCTCAAACCGTAAACTTTCAAATTGCCTTGTTTTTTTTTTGTACCCGCACTTTTTCCCACTCATGGCAGGCTCAATGCAGCAGGCAATGGAGGGTTAAGTGACTTGCCCAAAGTCACAAGGAGCTGCCTGGGCTGGGAATTGAACTCAGTTCCTCAGGACCAAAGTCCACCACCCTAACCACTAGGCCACTCCTCCACTCTTTAGTCTTTTGTGATCTGCAGTGAACTGTGAAGGCTTTATAGAATACAAGATTACTATATAATGTAACGTAATATAATGCTGGTTATACCCCACTCTATGCAGCCTAGCATTCTTCTGGCCATGGCTACTGCCTTGCCACATTGTTTTATCACCTTGAGATCCCCAGACACCAGCACCCCTAGGTCATTCTCTTGAGCTGTGCTTATCAATCTCTCTCCTCCTATCTGGTACATCTCCTTTGGATTTCTGAATCCCAAGTGCATCACTCTGCACTTCTTGACATTCAAATTAACTTTGAATCAACATACATAGGAAATATTCAAAATACAACTGCACTACTCTTATAAATTAAGAACATCAAATATAGAATACAATATAACAAAATCCAATTACTATGTACACCCAATCACCCATCACACTCACATTCAATAGAGTGATTTTGAAAAGTACTCTCTCAAACATGACAAAGTGCATTAAGTTACAATCAAAACCCAATTATTTTAACATAAAATATCATATTTAAAAAATCTAGTCATCTCAATGAAAGAATGATGCTTTCCTGTGATGGATACTTGCTAATGTGCTCTGTCTGGATACATCTTATGCCAAAAGCCTACCTAATCATATGATCGGGGTCAGCCAAATCTCAACATTTAGGTCGACCAAAATGTTGAGATCGCTGACCTTAGAGATGGGCGGCCTCGGTTTTCGCCTATAATGCAAACCGAGGACGCCCATCTCAAAAATGACCAAATTCAAGGCTTTTGGTCATGGGAGGAGCCAGCATTCGTAGGGCACTGGTCCCCCTCATATGCCAGGACACCAACCGTGCACCCTAGGGGGCACTGCAGTGGACATCACAAATTGCTCCCAGCTGCATAGCTCCCTTACCTTGAGTGCTGAGCCCCCCAAAACCCACTACCCACAAATGTACACCACTGCCATAGCCCTTACAGGTGAAGGGGGGCACCTAGATGTGGGTACAGTGGGTTTGTGGTGGGTTTTGAGAGCTTGCTGTTTCCTCCACAAATGTAACAGGTGAGGGGGGATGGGCCTGGGTCCGCCTATCTGAAGTGCACTGCACCCACTAAAAACTGCTCCAGGGATCTGCATACTGCTGTCATGGAGCTGGGTATGACATTTGAGGCTGGCAAAAAATGTTTTTTAAATTGTTTTTTTTTGGGGTGGGGGGGGGGGGGGGGTTGGTGACCACTGGGGGAGTAAGGGGAGGTCATCCCCGATTCCCTCCGGTGGTCATCTGGTCAGTTTGGGCACCTTTTCGAAGCTTGGTTGTGAAACAAAAGGGACCAAGTAAAGTCGGCCAAATGCTCGTCAGGGACACCCTTCTTTTTTCCATTATCGGCAGAGGACGGCCATCTTTTAACCATGCCCCGTCCTGCCTTCGGTACACTGGCGACAAGCCCCCTTGAACTTTGGCCGTTCCCGCGATGGAAAGCAGTTGAGGGCGGCCAAAATCGGCTTTAGATTATGCCAATTTGGCCGGCCCTGAGAGAAGGACGCCCATCTCCCGATTTGTGTCAGAAGATGGGCGCCCTTCTCTTTCGAAAATGAGCTGCAAATGAATTAGAAGACCCTTCACCATCATTCATCATTCACACTGACCACCTCTAACACTCACTGAATAAATCAAATTTACATTAATATATTTGGATTTGAGGTTTTGAGACTGACTGGATGATGGGGGTAGGATTTTGGCATAAGATGGATCCAGCCAGATCATGTTAGCAAGTATCCATCACAGGAAAGCATCATTGTTTCATTGAGATAAATGGAATTTTTTAATATGATACTTACGTTCGAATAATTGGGTTCCGATTGTAACTTACTGCATTTTTCTCATGTTTGAGTGATGTATGAATGTGGTTTCAGATGTGTTTAGTAAAAGTCGATTCATTGATGATAGTACTTTTTGTCAAGTACTGCGCTGGAGCGTGATGAGTGCAATGATGGTTCTCTCTCAGTCAGTCTCTTTTAAATGGTGACTGCACGTGTGAACTGAGCACTTTTCAAAATCACTCTATTGAATATGAGTGTGATGGGTGATTGGGCGTATATAGTAATTGGATTTTGTTGTACGGTATTCTGTAATTGATGTTCTTAAATTAAATTTTAACTGTCAGGCCTCTGACCATTCTTCTAATTTTTGGAGATTTCTTCTCATGATTTCTATGCCCTCCAAGGTATCTACTCTATCGGCTATTTTCGTGTTATCCGCAAAAAGGCAAACTTTTCCTTCTAACCCTTCAGCAACGTCTCTCACAAATATATTAAACAGCATCAGCCCCAGTACTGACCCCTGAGGCACTCCACTACTCACTTTCCTTTCTTCTGAGTGGATTCAATTTACTACCAGTTTACAATCCATATATGTTTTATGGTTTGTTTTTATGAGTTATTTATTAAAATGTGTTTTTAATATATGTCTTAGACCCCGGAAGCAGGCTGTTTAGCCAAAATGTGACCCAAGTTGGGTTATCCCCCAGTTAACCTTTGCTGCATGATCTCTGGTGACTCCTCCTTCCTTTGACCACTTTTATTCTTTTAACCACTGTAAACTGCCAGCTGTGCATTATTGATCAGAGTAGTTCTGTGCAACATCTGTGGTTTGTAATTCAGATACCGTTAATCCTGAATTCATTACCTGCTCCATCCTCAGAGGCCTGACCTGTTTAAATATGGTTTATAGTTTATTAGACTCGATATACCGTCTCTTGTACCAGTACAGCGAAGCAGTTTACAAATAAAAGGAAAGAAGGAAGGAACTCCATTTGAAATAGGACAGAAACAGAGGGGTCGTTTTTACTAAGGTGCGCTGAAAAATGGCCTGCGGTAGTGTAGGCACGGGTTTTGGGTGCGCACAGAATCATTTTTCAGTAAGAAAGGCCTTTTTTTACTTTTTGCCAAAAATGGACGTGCGGCAAAATGAAAATTGCTGCGTATCCATTTGGGGTCTGAGACCTTACTGCCAGCCATTGCCCTAGTGGTAAAGTCTCACACGGTATTTTTCAGATACGCGTAGCTGACGCACACAAAAAATGAAATTACCGCAAGGGCTATGCAGTAGCCAGGTGGTAACTTGAAATTGGTGTGCACTGGGCATGTGTAGGTGCATACACGACTTAGTAAAAGGGCCCCTGAGAGAGAGAGAGAGAGAGGGGGGAAGAGGGGAGGAAAGGATTAGTTTATAACCATGATACAGACTAGTGGTTCCCAAATCAGCCTTTGGGATATACCCAGCCAGTAACGTTTCTCAGATATCCATATTGAATATGCATGAGATAGGTTCACCTGGCTGGGTGTGTCCCAAAGACAAAGTGCTGATATAGACTGATAAATGAAGGGAAGAGCTTAAGGAATCTAAGTACTTCATTTTGATAGTGGAGGTTGTACAACAGCAGCAAGGATTAACAGTAAAGTAGATCACAGAGAGGTGTCCCATTGGAGGAGTAGCCTAGTGGCTAGGGCAGTGGACATTGATCCTGGGGAACTGAGTTCAATTCCCACTGCAGCTCCTTGTGATTCTGGGCAAGTCAACTTAACCCCTCCATTGCCCCTGGTACAAAATAAGTACCTAAATATATGTAAACCACTTTGAATGTAGTTGCAAAAACCTCAGAAAGGCAGTATATCAAGTCCCCTTTCCCTTTCTCTTCCATGCTCATACTGCCACACAGAAAAAATTGAAGTTTTAATTAAGAAATGCGGGTCTCATTTGCTAAGCTCTTTTCCTATAGACACAGAATGGGAGCAAAGCTTTAGAGAATCAGGAAAAGAAATGAAGTGAAAAAAAAACAGCCATAGTGAAATGGCTTTGGCATGTTGCCATATTTCTAATATAGTTGCTTTGATTTCTAAAATATAATCAGAATTAGGCAGCATATAAAAGGCGGTGCATTTTCCATAAGGTGCAGAGCCATGACCACTGTCACATTATTGCTTTTTGGCATGGTGCAATTCCCAATTCTCAGTATAGCCTCTAAAGTCAAAACTATCAAATGGAGCTTAGGTGTAGACTCTTCTGAAGAAATTATCACCCTGTAAAGGAGTATGTTTGGCTTCTATCGATCCAGTCACTGAGGATTATGAGCAGTTGTTGACAAGATTTAAAGTATGAAATTGGCCTCTCTAAGTGCTGGTACCAGACAGAGCTATTGAGCACCACTTTTCACATTCAGACTGCACTGCTCAGATATTCTAATCTTTTCTTGCATTAACATCTGTGCTTTGCAGAGAATCAATTATGTCTATCAGTCTACATAGATTGTGTACAGCTTTTCAGAGGCTTATTCTGTTCCTTCATTATCAGCCCATCTATGCATCTTTTACTAAGTGTATTTTGAAGTTTCACAGTATAGAGGTATATCACATACTACAGTTGTTTTCATTTTTATGAAATAGTGACAACTGAAAGATCTGCTTGACAGGCAGCATATAAGACTTCAAAAACTAAATACACAAATTCCATTAATTTAACTGCATGCAAGTTTCCAAAATGTCATTGTAAGAAATGCACCAGTTTTTGTGCCTTGTTAGTAGAATGCCAGAAAAATGAATCCAAACACATTACATGTTATCCCCACAACGATATAATTGTAAAATTTTTAAAAAGAATTAGGTCTCCTTTTACTAAGCTGCCGTAAACGCTAAGGCGCGTTTATACCATTTAAAAGGACTTACTGCAGGATGTGCCGAGACATCCTGCAGTAAAAGCACAATGTGCTCATACAAATAACACACTAAAAACGTATTCTTTATTATTCTCTGAGGGGGCGTATCTGGGGGTAGATAGTGGGCATGACAGTGCAAATCAGATAGCGCAGGATTAGCGTATTGAGCCCTTACTCCCTACAAAATAGGTGGTGATAAGGGTTCATTCCCTAATTTTTGGTTATGATCATGCGCTAATGGAAACATTAGCACCTGGCCATTAATTTGGCTGTGATAAAAATGGCCTTAGCGCACAGCAAAAACCCATGAAAGGGAAGCCTAAGGTCACTTTTTAACCGCAGCTTAGTAAAAGGACCCCTTAGAGAGGTATTTTTGTGCTCATATGCAATGAGAAATTAACTCTATATCAGAAAAACTTGTGCACTGAGCATCTCAACCAATGTAAGCATTGCACTCATTCTTTTTTGAATTTTTAGCTAAATGCAATTTAAAATACCAGTAATTTTACCAAAAAACCCATAGTCAGACTTAGGATCAGGGGCATAGCCAGACTTTGGCAGGAGGGGGTCCAGAGCCTGAGGTGAGGAGGCACATTTTAGCCCCCCCCCGGCACCGCTGACCCCCCCATCATTGCTGGAAACCCCCCCCGCCATTGCCACCCCCCGCCGCCACCACCAACTTTGACCCCCCCCCCCCCGCCGACGACCCTCTCGACCCCCCTCCCGCTACCAACTCTACCCACTGTCACCGTCCCCTACTTTACTGGCAGGGACGTCAGACTCAGAAACAGAACGAAGGAAGAAGAGGACCTCGGCTGGTGGGGGTTGGGGTCCCCCACCAGTAAAGGTAGGGGACGGCAGGTTGACGGTGGGTTGGCAGCGGGAGGGGGGTCGAGAGGGTCGTCGGTAGGGGGGTCCAGGGCCAAATCTATGGGGGCCTAGGGGGCACTACAGTGAACTTCATAAAATGCTCCCAGGAACATAGTTCCCCTACCTTGTGTGCTGAGCCCCCCAAAACCCACAACTGTACACCACTACCATAGCCCTTAAGGTGAAGGAGGGCACCTAGATGTGGGTACAGTGGGTTTCTAGTGGGTTTTGGAGGGCTTGCTGTTTCCTCCACAAATGTACAGGTGGTGGGTGGGGCTGGACCGCCTGTCTGACATGCACTCACCCACTAAACTGCTCCAGGGACCTGCATATTGCTATGATGGACCTGAGTATGACATCTGAGGCTGGCACGACATATTTTGAAAATGTTTTTTGAGGGTGGGAGGGGGTTAGTGACTACTGGAGGAGTAACGAGAGGTCATCCCCGAAAAACAGGTCCGGGTGAAAACGTCCAAGTGCTCATCAGGGATGTCCTTGTTTTTCTCGATTATGGGTCAAGGATGTTCAAGTGTTAGGCATGCCCAAGTCCCGCCTTTGCTACGCCTCCGACACGCCCCCTTGAACTTTGGGAATTCCTGCGACGGGTTTCGATTATACCGATTTGGACGTTTCTGGGAGAAGGACGTCCATCTTACGATTTATGTTGAAAGATGGGCGTCCTTCTCTTTCGAAAATGAGCACAATAGTCTATGGGGCCAGGAAAAAGAGAGTTTTGTTAGGTCAAGAGTGAGCCTTATGGAGGATCAAACCTATGATCCTTCGACATATAGACTAAAGACTTACACCTGAAGACACAGAGTTAAGTAGCCAGCCAGTGAAAGGTAAGTGAAAGGCAGAATATAAATTTGTGAAATAAATAGGAAGCTTTTTGACAAGCAACCAAATTAGCCTCAGTTCTAAATCCCATGGCTGATGATGTCATCATGAACCTGAGACTAGCACCATTTTCTTGCCATTTCACTCGGGTATCAGAGGGATAAGAGCTTTTGTTAGGAAGATGCAGAAAAAGATTCCTCTCTCTTTATTTACCTTTCTTTTCTCTTTTCCCCTATGACTGCATTCACCCTCACCATAAATAGTTTGAATGTTTATTTATTTAAAACATGTATACATCGTTAATCACTAAGAATCAAAATGTGTCAGCACCATGCAGTGCTTCTCTTGGCTGAATCCTGGGTAATAAGAGCTGCCTGCTTGTTCCCTCAGTCTTAGCTCCTGAGCTCTCACTTGTCCTATAGCATTATTCTTTAATCCTGCACATATTAGTAGTGGCTTCAGTCTTATCCGCATTCCCTTTCTCTTTCTTCAGCCAGCTAAGCCAGGTTGTAGCTCTTCTTCCCCTTTCGGGTCCTGTGGCAGCTGAATCCTTTAGGGCTGGTTCCTACCCTGCAGCCTAGTTTATGATAGCATAACCAAGCCAAAGTGCTGTTCCTTTCAATTCAACAGGCTTCGGTGGGAAACAGCCAGATCACCAGTTCTCTTTAGTCTCAACATGGTACTATCCTAGATCAAAAAAAGTACACACTCAACTAGGTTTACAGAACCATGAGGTCCAAAGTAGAAGGGGATTCTGACACTGACTTGGCTCATAATTGGTTAGAGAAAAGCTACACTGGCTTCCACTTAAAGAATGAATCGCATTCAAGGTCTGCACTCTAGTTCATAAAATCATTCACAAAGATGCCCCGGCCTACATGCTAGACCTTGTTGATTTGCCACCCAGAAATGTTAAAAGATGAGCCCGCACATTCCTTAATCTTCACTTCCCAGCTGTAAAGGACTAAAACATAGACGAACACATGCAACCAGCTTTTCCTACATGAGCACGCAGTTGTGGAGTGCATTGCCTTAAAACAATCTATGAACTAACTAACTTTCGTAAATCTCTGACCTATCTCTTCACAATATAACATAGTAACATAGTAGATGACGGCAGAAAAAGACCTGCACGGTCCCATCCAGTCTGCCAAACAAGATAAACTCATATGTACTACTTTTTGTGTATACCCTACCTTGATTTGTACCTGTCCTCTTCAGGGCACAGACCGTATAAGTCTGCCCAGCATTATCCCCGCCTCCCAACCACCAGCCCCGCCTCCACCACTGGCTCTGCCACCCAATCTTGGCTAAGCTCCTGAGGATCCATTCCTCTGAACAGGATCCTTTATGTTTGAATTCCGTTACCGTTTTCATTTCCACCACCTCCCGCGGGAGGGCATTCCAAGCATCCACCACTCTCTCCATGAAGAAATACTTCCTGACATTTTTTTTGAGTCTGCCCCCCTTCAATCTCATTTCATGTCCTCTAGTTCTACCGCCTTCCCCTCTCCGGAAAAGGTTCGTTTGCGGATTAATACCTTTCAAATATTTGAACGTCTGTATCATATCACCCCTGTTTCTCCTTTCCTCCAGGGTATATATGTTCAGGTCAACAAGTCTCTCCTCATACGTCTTGTAACGCAAATCCCATATCATTCTCTTAGCTTTTCTTTGCACCGCTTCCATTTTTTTAACATCCTTCGCAAGATACAGCCTCCAAAACTGAACACAATACTCCAGGTGGGGCCTCACCAACGTCTTATACAGGGGTATTAAAACCTCTTTTCTTTTGCTGGTCACACCTCTCTCTATACAGCCTAGCAATCTTCTAACTAAGGCCACCGCTTTGTCCCACTGTTTCGTCGACTTCAGGTCCTCAGATACTATCACCCCAAGATCCCTCTCCCCGTCAGTACCTATCAGACTCTCCCTGCCTAACACATAAGTCTCCCTTGGATTTCTACTCCCTAAATGCATCACTTTGCATTTCTTCGCATTGACTTTTAATTGTCAAACGTTAGACCATTCTTGTAGATTCCGCAGATCTTTTTTCATGTTTTCCACTCCCTCCGGGATGTCCACTCTGTTGTAAATCTTGGTGTCATCTGCAAAAAGGCAAACTTTATCATGAAACCCTTCGGTTACAATGATCAATAGTTTAATTATAACACATCACCACTTTACCTATATTCTGAATGTTTACTCTCTATATCTGCTTGCTTAATTCTATTTTGTCATACATGTTCTCTATGTAACACCAATTGTATCTTTTACTCTGGAATGGCGAATGCCATAACGGAACATTGTAAGCCACATTGAGCCTGCAAATAGGTGGGAAAATGTGGGATACAAATGCAATAAATAAATAAATATATAAAGAAAAGGAATAGGGCCCCATTACAAAGGCACGCTAGCATTTTTAGCACGTACAAAAATAAGTGTGTGCTAAACGCTGGAGATGCCCATATAATCCTACGGGTGTCTCTAATGATTAGCGTGCACTAAAAACACTAGCGTGCCTTTGTAAAAGACCCCCTTACTTTTTTATTTACAGAATTTATACCCTGCATTCTCAAATTCTAAGGGGCCCTTTTACCAAGCAATAAAGGTGGTCCACAGTGGCATTGGCATGTGAGATCACCGCACACCGAGGCCACCTTTACCCTCTCAGATAAAAGTGGGGTTTTTTTAAGGGCAGTAAATGGCCTTGCGATAGTTAACAACTTGCCATGTGGCCATTTACTGCTGGAGCCCTTACAACATAAGGGTTCCAGCGGTAATCAGGCAGTATGCAGCGCTGCCCGATTACTGCCAGGCACGCTCACTCCTCACCCACCAGCACTAGAAACCTGAAAATGTTTTCTAGAGTTGGAAATGGCATGCAGCAAGCCTGGAATTACCACTGGACTCCTAGGCGAGCCTAGCGGTAGGGCCGATTTGCCATGCACAAAACCCAGCCCTACCGCCAGGTAATAAAAGGACCCCTAAGTGACTTATAAAAAATATACATAATAATAAACATGAAAAATTCACAATATAAACAATTAAAATAAAATTGTCAAATCTTACTGCCACTAAAATCACTATATTTGATATGCGGGGACCAGAATATGTGCTAAGCGTTATTCTATAAACAGTGCTCAGCCTGGAGCGCCCTTTATGGAACAGCACTGAGCACGAATATTTCCCAGTACCTATTTTTTGCCTCCATTTACTGAATCTGACCCTATGTGGACAGTGGCAGGGAGCACTATCCGGACTGTAGCACAGATAATCACCAATAGCTCCAGCTGGCATCACTTATCCAGGCAGCAGCTGCTGCTATCTGAATGAGTGCTTTTAAATATTGACTTAGCAGATTTTAAATAAAGAAAAGATTTTCCCGTGTGTGTTTTCCTTCTTACTGCCTCCTTCTCATATTAATTTGTCTTATTACCATGCTAGTTTGAGAAGAGCATAGGAACAGTATGACAAGACACTGACATATTTTAACACCCTCCTGTGAAGCTGCAGAGTTTCAAGGAGTGACTTCCAAAATAAGTTCTCCTCTGTGTTTGAATTTAGTGGGCTAAGGGCAGAGATCCACTGCCACAATATTATGTTAAGATACAATACCCATTCACTTAATTTAAAAACATGCCCAACAATATGCTTAATCATTTTAAAGCTCAAAACACAAAGCAATAATCACCTGACAAGCAGCCAAAAGCCAGATACAGCACAAGGAGCAGCATTGAAAAAATGATAAGAATATGCTCCTATTGATTCATAAAGGTGCAGTGAACACTAATTAACGCATCGCTTGAAAGGTTACATACTCAAATGCCCAATTAAAAGCTCAAATACTCAATTGTGCTAACACAGCTAATGTAAGAAATTAGTACAATAGAAGCCATTATTTCTCCTCACCCTTTTGAGAAGGTCAAAACAGCTCATCTCACTTTACTGCAGTGCTATAACTATAAAGAGAAGAACCGTTCAGTAAAATGATCTCATTCTGCAGCATGAAAGGAATAGGGACAGCGGATGGCCTGATGCTTAATGTCATAGGTTAGAAGCCAGGAGAACAGAGCAAAATGGACTGCATTTCTCTTCTCCTTTCTTATACAAGGTTGAGGTAAGCTCATTTCATACGAGTGGCGTTCCAGAAGTAGAATAGGCTAAATCATGCAAGGTGATCTGAGGGCCGTGCTGGGCGCCAGCTACTTAAAAAGTAGTTTAACTAAAGTTACTACTTTTTTCTTGTAGTAGTTTACATGAGACAACTACTGCACAATTAGTTAATTAGAAGTTAACTATTTCAATGGCATTTTAATTTGCCTTAAAATCAATTGAATAACTATTGCACTTAAGAAGAAATGTATTTATGGCCTAATTCAATATATGCACTCAAAATTGTATGCACAAATATGGGCGTGTACCCAATTTGCATGATTACCGCATGACCTTGTGTACCTGGGGGTCTTTTTACCCACTGAGGTAAAAAGGGCCCTGGCACCCGGGAAAAACGGCCCCCGCCGCTAGCGCAGGGCCCTTTTTCCTGCAGCTTGGTAAAAGGATCCCTTAAAGTTCTTTCTCACACTGTAAATTGTCCTTTGAAAAATCTCACCAAACCATTTTAATACAATCCATTTACTCCAATTTGACTAAGCCTGCGACCAAATTTGGACAACAAACACACAGCAGGAATAGCAAGCCAGTTATTGCTTTTCAAATGTCTTTAGTATATCCAAAAGTCTTATAATCAGTAAACCAAAATGGCTCATGTGTGATAAACGAGAGCAGTAATTTGTTTGTGTCTTTGGCACTCAAAATGCTGAATTTATGTAGTTTTAGGAAAGATTTCTAATGTGTTTGGAAAAGATTATCATTTTTATTTGTGGGTTAATTATGCTAAGACATTTCTTGATTAGGGTTGGATTGGTATATATGCCCCCTTTATAAGGCTTAAGCTGATTTGCCTTAAAGAGACTTTTGTGAGGGTTTTTGCCTGTGGCTGCTATGATATGAAAGCTTATATTGACAGTAGTATCTTTAAAACAAACATTTTTTATTGAATATTTGTGATTTCTTATGAGACACTAGAGGCAGCTGCCTAGGTAAAAAATATATATAATTTACATTTTTAGGGGGATTTTTTGGTGGGATGCTGGGTGTTTCCTGGATGTTATAAAAATTTTTACCCCATTTTTGTTTCTTTTTAGGTGGAATGTTGATCCATTTTATCTTTTAAAATTTGCCCCTGAAGAAGGCAGTAGCCGAAACATGTTGGGCTAATGGGCTAATGAAAGTATTTTGGGATTCAGTATTTCTACTGATAAGACTTCTGGATTTATTAAGGACATTTTCAAAAGCAATAACTGACTTACCTGCTTATAATCGAATGAGAAAAACGCCCAAGTTCCGACCTAAATTGAGAGATGGACGTTTATCTCACAAAAACGAATAATGCGGTATAATCGAAAGCCGAACTTGGACGTTTTCAACTGCACTCCATCGCGGAAGCGTACAAAGTTGACAGGGGCGTGTCAGAGGCGTGGTGAAGGCGGGACTGGGGCATGGTTATCACCCGAACAGAGATGGGCGCCTTTCGCCAATAATAGAAAAAAAGTATGCGTTTGTAGCTAGAATTTAGGGCACTTTTTCTGGACCCTGTTTTTTCACGAATAAGGCCCCCAAAAGTGCCCTAAATGACCAGATTACCCCCAGAGGGAATCGGGGATGACCTCCCCTGACTCCCCCAGTGGTCACAAACCCCCTCCCATCACAAAAAAATGATGTTTCACAACTTTTTATTTTCACCCTCAAATGTCATACCCACCTCCCTGGCAGCAGTATGCAGGTCCCTGGAGCAGTTGTTAGGGGGTGCAGTGGACTTCAGGCAGGTGGACCCAGACCCATCCCCCCCTACCTGTTACAATTGTGCTGCTTAATGCTTAGTCGTCCAACTCCCCCCAAACCCACTGTACCCACATGTAGGTGCCCCCCTTCACCCCTTAGGGCTATAGTAATGGTGTAGACTTGTGGGCAGTGGGTTTTGAGGGGATTTGGGGGGCTCAGCACATAAGGGAAGGGTGCTATGTACCTGGGAGCTCTTTTACCTTTTTTTTTATTTTTGTAAAAGTGCCCCCTAGGGTGCCCGGTTGGTGTCCTGGCATGTGAGGGGGACCAGTGCACTACGAATCCTGGCCCCTCCCATGAACAAATGCCTTGGATTTATTCGTTTTTGAGCTGGGCGCTTTCATTTTCCAGTATCGCTGAAAAACAAAAACGCCCAGCTCACAAATTGTCGAATAAAACATGGACGTCTATTTTTTGCGAAAATACGGTTCGGTCCGCCCCTTCATGGACCCGTTCTCGGAGATAAACGCCCATGGAGATAGACGTTTTCATTCGATTATGCCCCTCTTAGCGTTTTTATCTCATGCTAGAAATCAGCTGGCACTAAATGCTGAGATGCCGGGCATCTCAGCGTTTAGTGACAGCTGATTTCTAGCGCAAGCTAAAAATGCTAGCACACCTTCGTAAAAGACCTCCTTATTGTTGCTGCTGTATGTTTGTGATGTATTTGGATTGCAGCATTTTGGACCTCTTATTTTTGCTATTTGGACCAAATTTGGGTGCCATTTACTTAATTTAGCCCTATATGCTTGATTTTTACAGTTTTCCTAAGTCACCATAAATTCTAAACCTAAATGAAATGAAGTCACAAACTGAAATGTTGGGAGTGCTGAATATGACTAACTGACATGTTCGGTTCATCTTCTTTTCTGCAGCTGGACTAAGTTACTTTCCATCTGCATTTTGAAGACTTGCATATTTACATCTGCAAAATGATTTAGCCATGCAACAAATCGTAATGTTTTTGGAGAGCAAGACTGTTGGTTCACACAGGGTACAATGTGCCAAACAGAAAGGCTAAATCACATTATTATACAAGTTAACAGGTTAAAAGTTTAGCCGTTCATTCATGCTTTCAGCAAAGAATAAATGTAACACTAAATCAAATGCATCAGAAACACATTAACAGAACGCTCCTCGATAACAAGAAAGGTAATAGCCCGGAACAGATTGCCAAGATTTTTAATCAATTCTTCAGATCTGCAGCCTTATGTACTTAAATTTGAAAAGCTGTGTCAAGAAGCCTGTCACTGGAGCAGAAATAGAAAATCAACTCATGTTAACAATATATTGAAAAGTAATTTCTGGTGCGTCCCTTTAATTATCAGTGTTTTAAAAACAGCCTTTCACTAGCTACAGTAAAACAAAGACTCCACACAAACTTCAGGCATAAAATTGTAGGGAGCATTTCTTATGCTTGCATGATTGTAATTAATCAAACTTGATACCAAATTACAATAAATATGTCATTACCTTCATCAAATCTTCATGCTAATTGAAAAGAGATGTGGAGGGCAGCATGACTGTGAGTCTGGACTCTGAACAGCAGTACTGCATGACCCTTGTGCTTTTAACCAATGCTTTTGTAGAGGTCCTCAGGAGAACTGCCATGTAGCATTAACCTTTAGACCTGCTGTGTTCTTCTCGACATCAATTTTAATACAGCAAGAATTTTAGATGAAAACAATTATGGTTAGAGATTTGGCTAATATTTATTTATTTTTATTTACAGAAGCTTGATATACCGCCTTGTACCAAAAGTGGCTTCAAAGCAGTTTACAATAGAAATCAATATGCATTCAAAGATAGAAAGATAAAAGCATAAAGAGTGAGAAGAGTAGGCTAGCAGAAAGAGGTGAGTTTTTAAACAAGTTCTGAATTTAGCATATAAGGGTTCTGAGCGTAGGTTGGTAGATGCCTAGGTCCAATATAACTGTAAGCTGTAGCATGGGTGTTATCTAGTCTAATAACCAAGAGAGGTGGTAATTGGAGCAAGTTAGCATTTGATGAACGGAGCAAACGTGTAGGTGTGCATGGAACAATGAGGCGAAAGAGGTAGTCTGGAGCAGCTGATGAGAGACTTAAAGACTAAAATTAGATGTTTGTATTGAATACATGCAGAGAGAGGTAACCAATGTTCTTTATGTAGCTAAGGTGCTATGTGGTCAAAATGTTTTGCACAATGCAGAAGGCAGACAGCTGTAGATTGTACAAGTTGAAGATGTTTTAAGGAGTATAGTGGGAGAGCTGCATAAAGAGAATTACAGTAATCTAGATGAGTAATTACATGTGAAAGAAGGAGTACATGTATGGCGGAAAGAGAGAAAACAGAATGAACGGATCGAATACGATAAAGTGAGAAAAATGAAGTCTTAACTACAGTATTAATTTGTGGCTTGAAAGTGAGGTGACTATCAAAAATTACCAGCATTTATGTGGAAACATTTTCACTGCGTCCATGCGGAAGGCGTGGTGTTTGTAGGAAAAGGACCATTTTGCTGGCAGAACTGAGTTTTGATTATTTGAGTATGATAAAATGTATAAGCATGGCAAAACATATGCACAATATGAAACAGTATAAGTATGCAGTTTAAAATGTAAAATCAACTGTTTTGTACTTAAATTAAATACAGGTGTGCAAGGTGAGTGGAGGAGTGAATGTGTGAGGTTTTAATAGTAGGCAGCAGTGCTAGTGAGGTTAGCGGGCATTGCAATATAATAAAATGTTTTTGTGATAAAGAAAAAAGAAAAAATACTGGAGTCTTTGTGTAGTTGATATCAAAAATTACCCCCAGAATCTTGACTGCATCTTGGAATATTAGTATACATTGATTGAGGATAGGTTAAGGAGGAGTTGGAAAGGTAGGGTTTTGGAACAGAATAGCTTCACATTTCTGAGTGTTGAGATGAAGAGAGTATTGCTGAAGCCAGACAGAGACTTTAGAAAGACATAAGTTGAGTTCAGATAAATCCGACTTATTGGGAGGAATACGATAGAGTATTTGGATGTCATCAGCATAACAAAAGGACTGGCAGGAATTAGACTGAAAAACATATTGAAAAGTGTAGGAGCAAGGAAGAAACCTTGAGGTACACCAGAGCCAGTAGTGAAGGTACAGAATTGACAGTGTGTAGAAGAAACTTGAAAACAGCATCCAGAAAGGTAGCTACAGAACCACTGAAGTACGATGTCAGTGATACTAATAGTGGAAAGACGGGAAAGTAGAAGAGTGTGATCAATTAAATCGAATGCAGAAGATAAGTCCAGAGAAACTAATACAACAGAGAAGTGCTGGTCCAAAGACATAAGTACAATCATACTGGGACAGACCAAAGATCCATCAAGCCCAGCATTCTGTTTCCAACAGTGGCCAATCTACGTCACAAATACCTGGCAAGATCCCCAAAAAAGTACAAAACATTTTATGCTTCTTATCCCAGAAATAGTGGATTTTCCCCAAGTCCAATTTAATAATGGTCTATGGACTTTTCCTTTAGGAAGCTGTCCAAACCTTTTTAAAACTCTACTACGCTAACCGCCTTTACCACATTCTCTGGCAAAGAATTCCACAGTTGAATTACACGTTGAGTGAAGAAAATTTTTTTCTGATTCATTTTAAATTTACTACTTTGTAGCTTCATCGCATGCCCCCTAGTCCTAGTATTTTTGGAAAGCGTAAACAGACGCTTCACATCTACCCATTCCACTCCACTCATTATTTATAGACCTCTATCATATCTCCCCAGTCAGCCACAGCCGCTTTAGCCTTTCCTCATAGGGAAGTCATCCCATCCCCTTTATCATTTTTGTTGCCCTTCTCTGCACCTTTTCTAATTCCACTATATCTTTTTGAGATGTGGTGACCAGAATTGAACACGATATTCAAGGTGCGGTTGCACCATGAAATGATACAAAGGCACTATAACGTCCTCATTTTTGTTTTCCATTCCTTTCCTAATAATACCTAACGTTCTATTTGCTTTCATGGCCGCCGCAGCACACTGAGCAGAAAGTTTCAGCGTATCATCAACGACGACACCTAGATCCCTTTCTTGGTCGGTGACTCCTAAAGTGGAACCTTCCATGACGTAGCTATAATTCTGGTTCCTCTTTCCCACATGCATCATTTTGCACTTGCTCACATTAAACATCATCTGCCATTTAGACGCCCAGTCTCCCAGTCTTGTAAAGTCCTCTTGTAATTTAATGACTTTGAATAATTTTGTGTCGTCAGCAATTACCTCACTAGTTACCCCCATCTCTAGGTTATTTATAAATAAGTTAAAAAGCAGCAATCCCAGCCCAGACCCCTGGGGAACCCCACTAACTATCCTTCTCCATTGAGAATACTGACCATTTAACCCTACTCTCTGTTTTCTATCTTTTATCCAGTTTTTAATCTACACTACCTTTTATCCCATCACTCTCCAATTTTCTCAGGAGTCTTTCATGCGGTACTTTGTCAAACGCCTTCTGAAAATCCAGATACACAACATCAATCAGCTCTCACCTTTATCCACATGTTTGTTCACATCTTCAAAGAAATGTAATAGATTGGTGAGGCAAGATTTCCCTTCACTAAATCCATGTTGGCTTTGTCTCATTAATCCATGCTTTTGAAAATGCTCTGTAATTTTGTTCTTTATAATAGTCTCTACCATTTTGCCCAGCACCAACGTAAGACTCACCGCTCTATAATTTCCCGGATCTCCTCTGGAACCTTTTTTAAAAATCAGTGTTACATTGGCCACCCTCCAATCTTCCGGTACCATGCTCGATTTTAAAGATAAATTACAGACGTTTTTATAGTGTCATGAAGAGCTGTAAGGAATGCTTCTGTGCTATGTTCTTTATGAAATTCAGCTTGGTATGGATGGAGAACTAGAGAAGAGTCAAGGAAGTCGGTAAGATGACATTTACAACCTTTTCTAACAATTTAGAAAGGAATGGAAGGCTTGATATTGGTCTATAATTTATTGGGTTGGCTGGATCCAATGCAGGTTTTTTGAGAAGTGGAGTGATTAATGCATTTTTCAGGAACTGGGAACATGGCCTGTAGCAAGACTAAGCTGTATTATAGGGAGGAGAAGGGGAAGGATCTGGGGGTCATGCACCCAACTTGGGGTACGCCGAATGGAAGACAGAAGGGAGTGGATATGGCACCCTGACAGGCAATGCTATATGTCCTATCTGTGAGGTAAGAATGAAGCCACTAAAGTACTAAATTAGTAATCCCCAATCTGGCCAGTTGAGAGAGGAACAGGTCATGATCCACCATGTCAAAGGCAGCTGTCAAATCTAGTGAAAGTAAAAGGACAGAGCATTTCTTTATCAATTCTAACTGAATGGACATAGTCATTCCAAGGAGAGCTGTTTCTATATTATGGTGAGGATGAAACCCTGTTTGCTTAGCATGCAATGTCTGATGAGTATCACAAATGTTGTTAGATAATTTAGTATAATGTGTTCTGCAACCTTTGAGAGAAAGGGGAGTTGGGCTATAGGCCTATAATTATTAGCCAAATCTTTATTTTGACAAACATCTTTGATCTTTGGCCAAATAGTGGCGCTTCCCAAAAGGATGGTACTAGACCTTCTGTTAGGCTAGTCTGAATCATGTGGGTCACATAGGAGAGAAGCTCAGCGAAGCACTTTACTAAAAAGGTTGGCATAGGATCAGATGGAGCTGTTGTAGCTTTAAAAGCATGCATGCTTGATCTATTGCTGACTGGGTAGGTATCTCAAATCCCGCTTCTCCTACTGTGATCTGGTTGTCCAATTCCACCAGGAGAGGTGTGTTCGGTACCTAATCTAGGGGCGACAGGGCAGCTGACTCCCTCTTAGCACTGATGCTATTTAATATCTTTCTGTCCCCATTAGCATTTCTGATAGAATCCTTAGACCTGATACCTTTCATATATGCAGATGATGTACAGATTTTGGCACCTTTGGATTCCACTGATACTCTTACAATGACACTGATAGAAACCAAGATGCATCAACTAGAAACCTGGATAAGGGACAATAAACTACAATTAAATGTTCAGAAAACTCACTTGCAGGTATTCACCAGGACACCACACTTCTGGCCTTCACCTTCTCATACTATAGGTATTGTTACTTTGACTTCTAGTGACTCCATCAAAGTGTTGGGTGTCATATTAGACTGCAACTTGTCTTTTCACTAATACGTTTCATCTACAGTTTACATTTCTTCGATTTACATCATCTTCTCTCTGTTCAACACCTTTTCAACCAGGACACCCTGTGTGTCCTTATTCATGTGCTTATTATAACACATATGGATTGCTGTAATGCTCTCTCGAGAGGAGTCAGCCAGAGGGAGACCAAACAACTACAACTGATTTAGAAAGCTGCCATTAAATTACTCTATAGAGCATACAAGTTTGACCATGTAATACCTCTATGGAAACTTGAACACTGGCTCCCAATGGAATACAGGATCAACTATAAAATCCTGTTGCTAGTTTATAAAGTTTTGCATTCCAGGTCCTCAGCATTTTTGTCCTCTCTCCTGATTCCCCATGTGCCCTGTAGGACACACGTTTCAGTCAAATGTTAGCTTTTGGCAATTCCCATCCGTTGAACTGTGCCATTGCGTACCTATAGCACTTCAATGTTTAGTGTAAAGGGCCCCACTTTGAAGAACACCTTGCCGCAATCTTTGCAAACAGTGGATCCTTCCCTGAGTTTAAAGCTATGCTTAAAGCCCACCCGTGCAGCTTTCAACTGCTGATTTTTGCTCAGTTGAGTGCGATTAGCTAATCTAGTCGAAGCCTGTCAATCTACAGTAGAATTTTCTATTTCTCTGCCTTTGCCTTGCACTTATATTTTTTAATTTGTACCTCCTTATGTTTTATTCTACCATTATGTTTTTTGATTCTGTACACTGCTTTGATGGGCTGACCCTATGCGGGATATCAGATAAACCTAACCTTGAACTTACAGAGGCTCTAAGCAGATGAGAAGACAGTGACTAGCCAAATATCAGTAATATGTTGAAGGTTGCAGACACATTCACACTGTATTTTTTGTTGGGTCGCTAAAAGCTTTCACTGCCTATTAAGGACACTAGTGTTGCAAGGATCAATACAGTTACTGAAATAGTGCACTAGAGAAAACTCATGGAGTGCTACCTTGAGAAAACTCATTCAGAGAACATACTGTACAAACATGGATAGCAATGAGACATAAAATATTATTTTTAAAAAGTAGATTATAGCATAGCAGTATATATTGGAAAAAACACTTCAATAGGTTGCTGTATAAAAGTGCTTCTGTTGAGCAAATAAAATTACACTGTTCAATTATTAGCCAATCCAGGGTAGAGTAGATTTAATATCTTTATGAATATTTGTCCTGTCTCAAGTACTGCTATCTCAGATTTTTGTACCCCAAATATATAATTCTGTAATATTTGCATTAAGTCTTAGTCATAGACTCTTGACAACTTTTCAGATTCTCTTGGATCACACTTCATTTTCACTCTATCTTGAATAATCATCAGGTTACAGTTCTCAGCATCATCTATAAATATTCATACTGGGGAGAAAAGAGGTACCTGCGTCCATACAGTGGTGATGTCCTCTGGGTCAGAATTGGAGATTTAATCTGACAGTGTTGTGGCATATGATCACAGATGCTCAGCCAAATGGGTGTGGCCTGAGGGCATGCCCCTTTGGAGACCAGAGGAGTTGGAGAAGCTATGATGAAATAAGCTTCACTATCAGCAGAGGCATGGAGAGATATTTTTGATATGATGTCTGAATCCAGCTTTGGATGTTTTACTAAAAACGTCCAAATTTCAAGTGGAAAATATAGCCATTTTCAAAACAGAAAAATGTCTTATCTTTTTTTTTTTAATGGCTATTTGCTAGATGTTTTTGTGCTCTGTGCGTTTATCTTTTTGATCCAAGTGGAAAATGCACAAAATCAAGCCATTGGTTTGTAGGAGGAGCCAGCATTCTTAGCAGACTGGCCACACAGACATCCAAGGAGAGCAATGGGGCACCCTAGGGGGCACTGCAGTGGACTTCAAATAAATGCTCCCAGGTACACTTCTCACCATTGCTCCCTTATCTTGTCTGCTGAGCCACCCAAAACCCACTAACCCCCAAGTAAACACCACTACAATAGCCCTAATGGGTGAAGGGGGCACCTAAATGTGGGTACACTGGGTTTCTGGTGAGTCTTGGAGGGCTCACAGTTTCCACCACAAGTATAACAGGTAGGGGGGGGTATGGCCCTGGGTCTACCTGTCTACAGTGCACTGCACCCACAACTAGACGACTCCAGGGACCTGCATGCTGCTCTAATGGACCTGAGTATAACATCTGAGGCTGGCATAGAGGCTGGTAAGTAAAATTTTTTGATCACATTTTTGGGTGGTGGGAGGGGGTTAGTGACCACTGGGGAGTAAGGTGAGGTCATCCCTGATTCTTTTCAGTGGTCATCTGGTCATTTAGGACACTTTTTATGGCTTAGTCATTAATAAAACGTGTCTAGACCAAAATGTCCAACTTTTATTTTCTAAATGTAATACCCGCCCTGTGGAATGGTCTCCCTCTTGCTCTGTATGTGGAGAGTTCTTTGAAAAGATTTGAAGCGCTTTTGAAGTCATTATTTTTCTGCTGCCCAAGGGTGTGGCCTTCTTCTTTCTTAGGGGTACTTGGGTAAGCTGTGATTTTATTTTTGTGCTATTTTGTTATGTGGGATGAATGTGTGAAGTTCTTTCTTATCATGTCTACTGAGTTCCTATCTCTTATTTTTGTGCATTTTGGATTATAAACCACTGAGATTTGTTTTGGCCAAGAGGTATAGTAAAATGTATTATCTTTTGGGATGTATTTAATGGGAGGATTCTCTTGATTTTTCTCTATTGTTTTTTTTTTTGTTTGTTTTTTTTAGAGATCTCTTTCTTTGTCATTTGGCCTAACTTTCTCCCCATTATGAGGGCTAAGGTGCGTGGGATAAACATAAAGGAATCCTGTTCAGAAGGAATGGATCCTCAGAAGCTTAGCCGAGATTGGGTGGTGGAGCCAGTGGTGGGAGGCGGGGCTGGTGGTTAGGAGGCGGGGTTAGTGCTGGGCAGATTTATATGGTCTGTGCCCTGAAAATGACAGATACAAATCAAGGTAATGTATACACAAAAAGTAGCACATATGAGTTTATCTTGTTGGGCAGACTGGATGGACCATGCAGGTCTTTTTCTGCCGTCATCTACTATGTTACTATGTTTTACTAAACCATGTGAAATGCTTATCTGGGCTTAATGAAAGGGGAAAAAAAAGCTTAGCGCAAAATGCATTAAAGTGCACGCTAATCATGTGGCATTTATTTGTTATTTTTGGAGGGAGGGCCATGTCATGGGTGGGGAATGGGCATGGAAGTATTATCCAGCTAGCGAGTTCATATTAGCAAATGCTGGTATGCTGGCATTTTTAGCGTGCGTTAAAAATAGGCACGTGCTAAACGCTAAAGACGCCCATAGGAATACATTGGCGTCTTTAGCGCTTAGCACACGCCTATTTTTAGTGTGCGCTAAAAACACCAGCACACCTTAGTAAAAGACCCCCTTAGCACCTCCTAAATAGGGGGCAGTAAGTGCTCCCACATCAATATTTTTGGAAAAATTAATGTGGGACCTGCAAAAATAAAAAAGCCCTATTTGTGGGCTATGTTAAAAATGGGCTTAGCATGTGAGAAAGTCTTGCATTAAAACATGCTAAGCCCATTTCACAATGCATTTTAGAAATTTGGACCCAAGTGTTGGAAATATCTGGATAGTATAGTTTGTCTTTTGTAATTGATTTTTCCTATGTTAGTCCACTTTAAAAATAATAAATAGTAATATAACAAAACATAAAGAGGAAAATAAGGTGGACTAACTTAATACATTTTTGACTAGCTTTTAAGGTTATTGATTGAGCCAAATTCACTCCAAACAACAAGCTGCTTTAGGCAGATTTAACTAAGTTGATTCTCACAACAGGGTGTTTTATTTTTAATGCTCACTGCCATGGATGCAGCAATAGCACCATCCATTGCCTATCTGTATGCTGCTGAGATTTCTCATGGAGGGTCACTACTTTCTTTAATCATTGGTCTTAACACCCACCTCCTCCCTTTGTGTGGAAATATATTTTTTTTCAAGAAAAAGTTTTTTAAACAATATGCTCAGTCCGCTGTGTATAACAAAATTTTAGAGACTTCAAGGTAGAAAAAAACACTTAGCTGTTAGTAGCGTCTTGAATGGGCCTCCCCACCCAACTGACCTGTTTCGCCAAGGGGCTTCTTCAGGGGAAAAGGACGCCCAGCTGAGAATCACTGCTGTAGTGGCTGATCGTTGAGTCCTACAAAACAGATAAATCGTGAAGAACAGATAGATAACCCACACCACCCTGTCACACAACAATATCCCTTTTTGGCTTTTGTTTCTTATATTTTTCACACTTTATGCATTCTTTGTATTAAGGTCTGTTTGTCGATTGTGCGGCCAATTCAGTATACATTTCGCTAGGTGTTGCACGCTCCTTCCAGAGAACCTAGCCTGTTGGTTGGCCAGCTACTTTTAAACAGCTGCTTTTACATCAGTTGAGATCACGGGCTGCAGATGACGTATGAAGGGGGCGTACAGGGTATAAAAGATGCCAGCTTCTTGTGGCGCTTTGTGCAGCAGCCTAACTTCGAGCCACCAGTCAGGTTGACAATTTGAAAGTGTGGTTTTCCATTTTTTTGTTTTTCAGTTCTGATATTGTTGTGTGACAGGGTGGTGTGGGTTATCTATCTGTTCTTCACGATTTATCTTTTTTGTAGGACTCAATGATCAGCCACTACAGCAGTGATTCTCAGCTGGGCGTCCTTTTCCCCTGAAGAAGCACCTCAGCGAAATGGGTCCATTGGGTGGGGAGGCCCATTCAAGACGCTGCTAACAGCTAAGTGATTTTTTGTACTTTAAATTCTCTAAAATTTTGTTATACACAGCGGACTGAGCATATTGTTTAAAAAATATTTTCCTGAAAAAAATATATTTCCACACAAAGGGAGGATGTGGGTGTTAAGACCAATGATTAAAGAAAGTAGTGACCCTCCATGAGGAATCTCAGCAATTTTGCTGTTTGTCACCTGTCTGAGGTCTCTTCCCCACTTCTGCCTAATTTTTATACCCTGCACATTGCATATGATTAGATTCACCTGCATATTACTGTTGTACTCTACAAGTTAAAGTGAATCTCCTCCTTCTGTGTTTGCTATCTGTATGCTGCAAATGTTGAGAATACATTCAATTATTCATTTATATTTTTAGTCATCCAAAGTACTGTAGAAATGTTTTATCGATGATCCGGTTGATATTCAAAACAACATAGATGCAGAGAAGAGGCTCTTGCCCACTTCAAATCAGCTGTGCGGGCCGGCTGCTGATATTCAGTGGCACTTAACTGGGCAGTGCCCTGGAAATTGGCTATGACCGTCCATTTTTTAAGTAGGCTAGAGAGGGGCGTTCTTGTAGCAGGGTCAGGGAGGAGCTGTCAGCCATGCTGGCGAGAGCAATATTTAGTGCCGGTAGGCACCCACATAGCTAATGACCAAATGGGACCAAATAAATAGCATTTCTAACTTTGGTTGTTTACCTATGCAGGTGCAGTCACTGAATATCAGTCAGCACCTACATAACTTCTGAGTCCAGCCTGAAGTATGCTAATTTCCCCACCCCTCAGAACATCTGGAACCCCTCCTTCTGAAATCCCTTCTCTCCTTCCTAACACCCCTCCAGAAAACCATGAAACCCCTCTCACCCCTGGAATAACTTAAAGAACCCAAAGGATCCCTTTCCTTTCCCCTCACCCCCCCCCCCCCCCCGGGAACATGATGGTCACCCCCTCCCCCAGGATTGAGACACCACCGCCCCATCAAAAGAGAGTGGGAGATGCTTAGTTGGCCCCCGCTTGACCACCCAAAGGCCGTCCTGGAGGTCTAGTTGCTGGCAGGGGTAGGAGTAACAGGGACTGCAAAAACACAAGGGAACAATACAAGTAAGGGGGTGAAAATTTTTTGTGCATGAAAGAGGAGCTGGACTTGGGTGTGATTGTATGTGATGATCTTAAGGTAGCCAAACAGGTAGAAAAGACAACAGCGAAATCTAGAAGGATGCTTGGGTGCATAGGGAGAGGAATGGCCAATAGGAAAAAGGAAGTGATGATGCCCGTGTATAAGACTCTGAGACCTCATTTAGAATATTGTATACAATTCTGGAGACTGCACCTTCAAAAAGATATAAACAGGATAGAGTCGGTCCAGAGGGCGACTACTAGAATGGTCAGTGGTCTTCATCATAAAGGGTATGGGGACAGACTTAAAGATCCCAATATGTATACTCTGAAAGAAAGGCAGGAGAGGGAAGATATCATAGAGACATTTAAATTCTTATGCATCATAAATGCACAGGAGGTGAACCTCTTTCAATTGAAAAGAAGCTCTGGAACGAGGGAGCATAGGATGAAGGTGAAAGGGGTTAGACTCAGAAGTAACCCGAGGAAACACTTCTTCATGGAAAGAGTGGTGAATTCATGGAATGGCCTCCCAGTGAAGATGGTGGAGCTGAAAACAGTATCTGAATTCAAGAGGGCTTGGGACAAGTACATAGGCTCTCTAAGTGAGTGATAGTGAGAATAGATGGAATGAAAAAGGGCAGACTGTCCTTATCTGCTTACATTTATCTATATTTCTCTGTTTCTAGATACAGCCAATTTTCAGAGCCATTCCCACTTAGCTAACGAGGTGTACTTAGGACTGCTTTATATGAGGTCCTACATAGAGAATGACAGGGGGACAAAGTTTGTCCCCCTCCCCGCCCCATACCCGTGGGTTCTGTCTTTGTCCCCACCCTGTCCCTGAAGGGTCTGTGTCCGTCCCCGCCCCACCCCACAGGCCCTGTCTCCATCCCCGTCCCGTCCCCACAGGTTCTGTCCTTGTCCCTGTGGGCTCTGTCCTCATCTACAGAAGCCTTGAATACTTATGATTTTATATAAAAAAAATTTTTATTAAAAGTATAAAAAGGAACAATATGCTGTGCAACTGTTGTGTATAAATTACAAATAGAAAATGATAATAACAATGAGCAGCTATAATAACCCTCCTTCCTACCAGTACCCTCTACCCTTCCAACTAGAAAATGACATGGGGACAAAGTTTGTCCCCGTCCACGTGGGATCTGTCCCCATCCCTGCCCCATCCCCGTGGGATCTGTCCCTGTCCCCATCCCCGCAGTTACTGCAGTTTCCCGTCCCCATGTCATTCTCTCAGGGCTTTTTTTGAGGGGGTACTTGGGGGTACTGAGTACTGGCACCTTTTCCATTGTCTGCTAAAATTGACCCATGGTCCCCAAGTTTTAATGAAAGAGCTCAGGCTCTATACACCAATTCTGCCTTGTCATAGATTCTGTGTCTGGTTGCAGGGGGCCTGGCTATTATGGGGTGGGTCCCTCAGTGATCACCCCACCCATGAAGGGTGGCCTGGCATTTGAGTACCGGCACCTTTTTCGCTAGAAAAACTGCACTGCATTCTCTGGTCCTACATGCCTGGTGAGCTATACAATGAGAGCACTCAGTATAAATGGTAACCACATAACCTCTCGCTCCACCTCAACTCAGCCCCCAGATCACCCTGTATTAACTAGTCAGAAAGGATATTCAGTGGCATTGTCCATTTAAATACTGATAGCAGCTCCTAGGCCAGCCAGCACAATTTAACCAGAGAGGAGCCTCTCCAGCTTAGTTAAATCACTTTGAAAATCAACCCCTTAATTTTTATTTATTTATGTGTATAAGTACAAAGATGTTTGGACTTTGAACCTAAGGAACTGAACTGATAAAATCAGCATAAACATTAGTAGGCACTTTAACCGGTGCTTAAGAAGGATGCCCGATGTAGATCTGGAGGCATTGATTTGAAATGTTTTGAAACAAGGTAGTGAAACAATTGTATAGCTAGTGCATTGTATTAGGAAGTGAATGTAGAAGTAAAACGGTTGATCAATTGACAAGGCAATATACAATGGTACTGTGAGCTATGTGTGAATGCAACGTGAGAATGTGAGTTTCGAGGGTAGAGGTATTAGGCATGTGTAATACAATAAAGAAATGTTTAAGATATTTAAGGTGTAAGGAGTACTTTATATAATTAGTTCTAGAGTGTGCACTCTGGTAATAAACTGGAAAGCTCAGATAGAAAAGAATTATAATCAAAAAATGACAAAAATTACAGGGGGGCTGGTATGTATGGTTTTCCATGACCAAACCATGCTGCCTTGAAACTACTGATGAGTTTAATGCTTTTAGGCAAAAGTCCCACAGTGCTGTTTAGAGATATTTTTGCTTGCACAATTTTCTACTTTAGAATTTTATCTTCTTCCAGAAAACTTCTTAATGCTCAAGCAAATGTGTGTTACTTTATAATACTGTTAGACAAGAGCCTACAAGAGAGTTTTTTTTTAAGGTAGCCAGCTGGCTCTGGATTTTTAATTTTAGATAGCTGATCCAATCTTGGCATTACCCTGTTGCTCACAAAGACTTGATATTTCACTTTTCTTGAGGAAATCACATGGAGAGTTGAACTTCTAGCCCATGCAAGGAAATGAGTAAAAGCAGGATTGGATCAACTCATCTGAAAAATCTGGATCCAATTAGCAACTCTACTCTTATCTGTAAATTAAATTCGGCCATATCACAGCACAATCCCAAGACCATCAAAATACAATTATATTACATATAATTTATATACGAAGACTGTTTCTATGTATGTTGGGTAATATTTTAAAATGTAATATCAAAACCCAGATCAAATTCACTTCAAAACAATAGGTAAATCACCCCCAATACCCCAGTGAATTAATATTCAACAGTTCTCTTACCCAATTTTTTGCGTATTTGTTTAAAAAAGGAAAAAGACCTCATAAAACTGTGGCAAACATCTCAATAGATGAACTTAATCATTATGTGAGTGAACAATTTGCTCATAGTAATCACAGGTCAAAAAACCTATATAGAGTGTCCAAAATTCAAAAATCATCCAACAAAACAATTTTAATAATCTTAATAATGTTCAATGCAAAAAATATATGCGCATGTAGTCAGTGAATGTGGACACTTATCTTATTGATTCTGCTATCATATGATAACCTGGTACTTGGTCAAACAGTCTTTAGCAGAAAGAAATCAGTGTAGCCCCGATGGAGACACATTTCGCTTTTGGAGACCTCACTGCGTTGCAAATTAGCTGGTTATTCCTCGACTGCTTGATCGTTAGCCGTAAGTCAAGCAGTCGAGGATTAACTAGCTAATTTGTGCAACTTTCTTTAAAACAAATCACCTTACTTTCTAACTAAGTACCGGGTTATCATATGATAGCAGAATCACTAAGATAAGTGTCCACGTTCACTCTCTACATAGTGATTAATTTCATCTATTGAGATGTTTGCCACATTTTTATGAGGTAATATTTTAAAATCTGATTATGACCAAATGAATTATTTTCCACAATATGTAGAATGACACCATCAAGAGGATTAGGTTGTGTGAGTTGCCTGAGGCATGGTGAAACTAAACAGATGGGCAGTTGCATGTTCTTCCCTCCCTACACTTAGCCTTTAAGCAAAGCTCCAGGGTAGAAACTGAACAGACGGTTAAATTTGACATTTAGATTCAACTCACACTCCTTCTTAAGAGACAAATGTTGGCAAATATTAAACAGACCTTGGAGACCTAATGCTACTTCAAACAGAATTGACTACTAAGGCTATGCTTTTTATATGAATAAATGTATAGCAGACAAAAAGCCTAGAATTTCAACTGAAGGACTCTCTATAATGTGTGGACAACGCTGCTGTAGATTATTTACTTTCTTATGCCTAAAGATAACAGAAAATCGACTCAATTAACCAGTGCTTTTTTATAGGAATAAAGGTACCGGTACTCATACAGTGTCAAGCTTAAGGGTGTGGTCAATATATATGGCTCCACCCCTACAGTATCCACACCTCCACAGTAGCCACACCCATTTTACCAGCCATGGAGCATATAAAAAAGCATCATTGAAAAGGCACAGGCCGCACTGCTCAGACGCGCACTGTCAGCTCTGCTGATCCCCTACCCCTCTGATGTCAACTTCCTGTTCCAGGGCAGGGGATCAGCAGAGCTGACAGAACGTGCCCTAGCACTGCAACCTCATGCCTGCTACTCCTTGCTTTGACCACTGCTGTTGCTCATTGGGAAAATCAGCAGTGTCCATGGGAAAGAGGTGGGAAATAGGGTATGAGCAGGCAAAGGAAAAAAGTTGCTGGTGTCCTGTACCAGCATGAACTGGCGCAAAAACAGCTCTGGAATTAACACAAATTTGAAATGTGTGAGCAGTAGCACCAATCCCATATGCTCATATGGTCAATACTTATGGTCAGGCCTCAACCATAAGTACTGATCATATGAGCATATTCTGTAATACTGGAAGCCTATTGTCTGCCTTTCTGTCTGTTGACACAGACAAGGTGCGAATGCATACACCACCACACTCACCCTCCCGTACCTCTCACCACAGTGAAACAAAATTTGAGAGGAATAATGGGGTCGACTGAAGGAGCCAGTGGAGGTTTAACCTGGAAACTGTGTTATTCATAAAAAGATAATACCACATTTCAGGTTGTATTATTTCTCTCCTCGTCCCTCAGGATTCAGCCATTAACCTAAGGCCTGATGCTCCCAGAAAGTCATTTAAAGGAGCTAGGGCATGGAAAACCAACCATTCCACCCCAGATCTCCTTATGTCACTTACTCTTACCCAAAGTAGACCCCATCTCCTGATCCTCTTTCCAAGTTAGAACTACCCCAATCCCCTCAAACCCACCTACTGGGAAGGTTTACTAGAAGGTACATGTGCCCAAAACTCTCCCTAGCTTCGAAATGGCACCCAATGCTACCTAGTAGTAGTGTCATGGTTTTATTACTAGAGTTCAGGTTGCCAAGTAAGGGACTTCTCCCTTATTTGACATCCTGACCCCTAATAGTAGAACTATGAGACTAAAGCTTGGGGTCTTTTAGTACCATTTTGAAGCCAGGAGCTCCCAGGACAGGATCATCCAGGAATCACTCCTGCCCCACCACCTGCCCACCAAGGAAACACCCACTAGGTACTGGAAGAAAACCTGAGGTGGAGTCTAACTTGGGAAAGGGGAATTGTGGGGTAGGGAGTAAGTGGTCTCGGGAGTTCAGGGGTGAGGGAGTAATTTATTACAGTAACACCTCAGTCCTTTAAAAGATAATGGGCCTGACGGGGCTCGTTATCTTTGTGATAATCGCAGCCACAGCAACGCAAAATTCAATTTACCATACAATTAATAACTAGCCTTTTACTTAAATATCACAGGAATGTGGTCAAAGAAGAGAGTAAATATTCTAATACTGATACTGTAATCCACCCAGAGACAAATGACCTGGCCAACAATAGCAAGTTTGGAGCACAGACAGCATTCTAGAAGCTTGGGAAGGGATTTATTTTTGGTTCAAACTGTAGCTTTTTCTGAAGTTATCCCTACATATGAAAAGGGAAAGGAAAGACTACATAAAACAGAGGCTTTCAATAAGTGGCTTGAAGCCTGGTGTAAAGAACAAGGTTTTAGATACATAGGAGGATGTGGCAGTACTTGGTAAAATAACAGGCTGTACAATGATGGGCTACATCTTTCTTTGATAGGAAAAAGGATCTTTGGGGAGAATTGAGACAGTATGTTTCTAGACATTTAGAGGCCGATATTGAGACTGCGGGAGATAGACTGGCTAATTGCTGCGGTCACCAGCAAACCTGGAAATTCAATGCCAGGGCTGTGTCCAGCCACCAGCATTGAATTTCTGGCTTTTTGGGGGGCACTGCAAACATAGACGGTTAAGCCAATATTCATCGGCTGACTAGCTAACTTATAGCGGCCAAAAAAACCTACTATTTAACTAGTTATCTCCCGCTGAATATTGGCGGATAGCTGGGTTGAGGGTATTAAACTGGCCAGATGCCATTCTTGGCCGGTTAAATACTTTTGAATATCTGCAGGTTAAACTACAGGGTGGGGTGACAAAAGGAAACAATGGAATTCAGAAAGTCATCCCCAGGAAAAACACAGCAATGGGGAAGGTAATGCTAATATAGAAAGCCATCTAAACAACTCAATAACATAGAAAGCAATGAGCACAAATGCTTCTAGTCTAAGTACAAAGGTTCAAGATTTGCAAGCCTTGATGTTTGAGGCAGACCTGGATATTATTGCTATTACAGAGACATGCTCCGATGAGTCCCATGAATGGCATGCAACCATATTAGGCTATAATGTTTTTAGGAAGTATAGGAAGGGCCGAAGAGATAGAGGATTGGCAATATATGTGAAAAACAATATCAAAGCAGGGAACTTGGGGGAAAAGAAGTTATATGGATCGTCCTTGAAAGAGAAGATGGAACCTGTATCTACAAGGGTATTATCTAGAGACCTCTGGCACAAATGGAGAAGCTGGACAAGGATCTGATCGAAGCTTGGAATGAACGAGGAGGTGCTGTTGCTGGGCAATTTCATCTTGCGTGATGTGAATTGGAACATCCCATTGGCACAGTCAAAAAGAAACAAAGAAATCATGGATGCCTGTCAAAGTGCATTGCTCAGACAAATGGTGACAGAACCCACAAGGGAAGGGGCGACTCTGGATCTAGTGCTCACAAATGGAGAAAGTGTTTCCAATGCCCAGGTGAGTGCCCACATAGGCAGTAGTGATTATCACACGATATGATGTGATAAACGAGCAAAAGCCGAGTGCAGAGGCACAAAACTCAAAATACTGAATTTCAGATATGCTGACTTTGGTAAAATGAGGCAGTACCTGAAGAAAGAGCTGATGGCATGGGTAAGCACAGGAAAAGTGGAAGGGCAGTGGTCCAAGATGCTATAAATATGGCAACAGATCTTTATACTCCAAATAAGTGATCAAAAAAATAAGGGCATAAGAGACTGCATTCAAGAAATACAGAAGAACGCAACAAGAGGATCACAGAAAAGATTACCAGGTTAAACTCAAAAAAGCGAAGACGGAAATACGGTTAGCAAAAGCACAGGCAGAAGGAAAAATGGCTAAAGATGTAACAAGAGGTGATAAGTCCTGTTTCAGATATATTGGAGAAAGCAGAAAGACTAGTACTGGAATTGTAAGACTGAAAGATGCTGAAAACAGCTATGTGAAGAGTGATGAGGATACAGCAAATGTGGCTAAACTAATACTTCTCTTTAGTGTTAATGGAAGAAAATCTTGGAGAAGGACCGCAGTTGGTTGCTGAGGATATTCTGGGAATGGAGTGGATGTTGCACTCCTCAAGGAAGAAAGTGTTTATAAACAACTTGAAAATCTGAAAGTTGTCAAAGCTATGGAGCCAGATGGGCTACATCTCAGAATATTGAGGGAGTTCAGAGAAATCCTGACTGGACATCTTAAGGATTTATGTAATAGACCTTTAGACAGGAGAGGTTCCGCTGGATTGGAGATGAGTAGATGTGGTCCCTCTTCACAAAAACAGTAAGCCTCACATTGGTAGTAAGAAAAGTAATAGAGTTGCTGCCGAAGGAAAAGATAGTTAACTTTTTTAGAATCCAATGAGCTGCAGGATCCGAGGCAACGTGGTTTTACCAAAGGAGAATCCTGCTAAATAAATTTGATTGATTTCTTTGACAGGGTGACCAAAGAACTGGATAAAGAACATGTACTAGATTTATTCAACTTGAATTTCAGCAAAGTCTTTGAAACAGTCCTTCACAGAAGACTCCTTAATAAGCTGAGAGGGCTGAACATAGGACCCATAGGTGTGAATTAGGTGTGGATTAGACCTGGCCAGGCTGAACCCAGCGAGCAATCACTAACTCAGGCAAGGAGACATGGAGAATTTCCTAAGTCCCTACACTGTTTCAGCTGCAGAAACTACTTTTCCTTTTCATGGTACTGCAGTGCTGGCAGTTGGATACAGATAATGAAGAACACCTCAGAGATGCATATGTTTAAATACTGAACACCAGAATCATACAGAAGCCAAGAATTAATAGCCCTCAGCTTCCAAATGAGGTAGCCTCACAGAATGTGGTTCTATCACATTACAGACTCATTCCTGAGTCTGGCTTCGTCTCCCTAGAGACACAAGCCCCATTTTTCATGACATTGTTGTTGGCATGTCATTTTCTACAGATTTTTTTAGGGGTGGTAAGTATATTTATTGGTTTCAACACTTTGATATTGCTGGACTTTATTGGTCTTGCAGTGCTGGTAAGTACTTAAACATCACCAAAATGAGACAGACCAAAGGTCCATCTAGTAGGGTTACCATATGGCTCCAGAAAAAGGAGGACACATTGATCCAATACATGGTTTTGCTTTCATTGAAAGCATTGGAAGTGAAACTCAGACTGGCTCAATCTGTCCTCCTTTTTCTGGAGCCATATGGTGACCCTACCATCAAGCAAATTATCCTGGAAGATCCCAAAAGGGTAAAGTAGTTTTTATGTTGCTTATCCTAGGAATAAGCAATGGATTTTCCCAAGTCTACCTGAACCCCTGAACTCTTAATGCCACATAGCACCTAATGGAGGGGGGGGGCCTGGTGGGATCTGGTATGGACAGGAATGATCCCGGGTTGCTTCTGCCCCTGCAGCTCCTGGATGCCAAAATGATTCTACTACTAGGAGGGAACTCTCCCTTATTTGACAGCCAGAGCCCTAGTAGTAGAACCATGAGACTACCACTAAAAAGAATTGGGATCCATTTCTCATTGAAAAATTGTTTACAGACCCAAAGGCAATTAGGGCTTATAAGCTAACCGTGTGATTTAAAAATTAACCCCCTGGTACCACATATCTCTTGATTCTCTAATGTGACTGTAACAACACCACTCTGTATTTGTTTCATCACTGGAGGTGGCTAACGCCTCACGGTACTATATAAGCCACATTGAGCCTGCAAATAGGTGGGAAAATGTGGGGTACAAATGCAACAAATAAACAAACATATAAACATACTTGAAACTTGCGAGCCAAGAGCCTTAGCTACTGACATTTCTTAAACATTTCTGAAAGAGGCATTTTATTGTCACACTGCTTTAGCTAGAAAATCCAGAACTAACCAGCAGTGAAAGCTGCTAATTTAGAAAAAGAAAAATTAAAAAAAACATTTTTAAGGCATAAGAGAATGATGGATGCGCACCCACAAAATTAGAGGCCCCTTTACAAAGCTGCGGTAATCACTAATGCATGCTTACCATAGCACAAAATGGCATACCATAAGGCATGCTAAGGCATCCTGCTGTAATTTCAGGATGTGCGCACGTTACCCATGTGCTAAAAAATAAAAATGTTTTGCAGTGAGGGCGTGTCTGGGGGGGGTGCAGAGTGGGTGAGTTCTGAGCTAATTGGTTAGCACAGCTACATTGCCATGAGCTAACTAATTAGTGCATGGTTAGCGAGTGAGCCCTTACCACCTACATAATGGGTGGTGGTAAGGGCTCATGCGCTAATCTTTTTTAATAGCCACATGCTTATGGCAAAATTAGCACATGGGCATCAATACAAAAAATGGAAAATTCGGCCATGTTACCCCAGTGGTATAAATGCGCAGGAAAGACCCGCATAAGAGCATGCTAAGGACACATTTTACTGCTGTTTGGTAAAAGGGCCCCTTAGAATTTTATTTTATTTTTATTTGCAACAAAAAACCTTGATATACATAAAGTGTTGCTAAGAGGTTTACATGTACAACTCCAAGCTGGAGAGAAGAATGCTAAAACAAAAAAACTGAAAATGTAGAGAAAACAGGGGAAGGAGGAAGTAGGGGGGAAGAGGAGAAGAAGAAATAGCACCAATAGATAATGCAGGAGGAACAACAGGGAGGGCAAAAGGGAAGGGAAAGGTGAACAATCTCCAGAGAAGCTGAAAGTAGCCAGGTCATAACATGCTTTTTGAATTAAGTATGAGGGTTTGAGTCTAAGTTGTACTCCTTAAATGTGGTCCAGTGTAACAGAAGACAGTGTCACTATAGATGTACAGCCAAAGATGAGAGAGTGAGGGAAGAAATAGCAGAGTCTGTTGAAATGAGCAAAACATACAGGGAGAGTGTAGATAATGAGTAGGCTCAAGAGATAGTCTAAGCCAAAGGGGTAAGATCTTTATATACCAGGATGATGATCTTAAATTAGATCAATACAGATATGGGAAGTTAGTGTTCAGAGATCAGAAGAGGTGAGACATATTGAAAACGCTATACATTGTGAAAGAGCTTAACTGCAAAAGATTGAATGAGTGAAAGATCTTTAAGAGCAAAGGGGGGCAGTCTTCAGTAGAGAGTATTGTAATAATCTAGGCGGGAAATAACCAAAGAGAGAATTAGGGTACAAACAAGAGAACAAGGTAGAAGAGGCTTAACAGCATGGCTCATATATTCTGTGTAGTGCAGAGAAGGAAGACCATACTACCAAATCAATCTGGTGTTTGAAATATAATTTGGAATCAAAGATAATACCTAAGATCTTAACAGACTCATTATAGCACTGAAGCCAACCATCAATAGATTTTAGTTTCACCAGGGAGTCTACTTATGTGGGTCACGTGTAACATACATATAGTAACATAGTAGATGACGGCAGAAAAAGACCTGCACAGTCCATCTAGTCTGCCCAACAAGATAAACTCATATGTGCTACTTCTTGTGTATACCTTACCTTGATTTGTATTTGCCATTTTCAGGACACAGACCGTAGAAGTCTTGCCCAGAACTAGCCCCACCACCCAATCTCGGCTAAGCTTCTGAGGATCCGTTCCTTCTGCACAGGATTCCTTTATGTTTATCCCACGCATGCTTGAATTCCGCTACCGTTTTCATCAAAAGCTAACTACATTTGAATATGCAGCAGACTTTCAAAATCAAAGTCATATGGTGAAAAACATACATTTTGCCTGGAAAACTCAATGTCTAGCCACAATTTATCCATATAGGATTAGGAGAGGCTGGGGCCTTCCAGGGATGGAACCAAAGGTTATACAGATAGTGGTGACATTCAGCCAGCTCTGGATAAGTTTATCTTTAAACTAGAACCACACAAATATCAGTCCTGACAGAGTCACTGAATATTGAGTATAAAGATAAGCAGATAAATCATCCACTTATCAGTATGCAGTGTCCGTGCAGTTGAAAATCACCCTGCCCCCCCCCCCACCCCCTCTCCGCCCCAGATTTATCAGGAGTACGTCAGTTAATTAAGCAATGCAAGAAGAAACTTATTTTCTGAACTCAGAGTTAAATCACTATGGGGAAGAATTTGGAAAAATGTAATGGGAAAACATAAGCATTCAAACTCAGACCAAAAATGTCAAAGGGGCAATGAACTTGTTATGTTATCTCTGCAAGGATCCTTTGTTCTGAGCAGATGGCACATTGTTTCTATCACAGGAACCACAATTCAAGCAACTCTGTTTAGAACCATGGGAAGATAAATGACTTACAGCGTATGCAGATGTTAATTACTGACATTTCCCCCCAAATCCCTAGATAAATCTATTTCTGACTTCACTTATAAGAGACGATGCTTAACCTGCTTTTCCTCAATTATTTTAAAACTGGTTTTACACTAAAAGAAAAAGTTCAAACACAGTAGAGCACTAGTTTCCAAACCTGGTCCTGGAGGCACCCCATCCAGTCAGGTTTTCAGGATATCTACAATAAATATTCAGGAGAGAGATTTTCATGCACTGCCTCCACTACATGCAAATCGCTCTCTTGAATATTCATTGTGGATAGCTTGAAAACCGAACTTGCAGGAGTGCCTCCAGCACCAGGTTTGGGAACCTCTGCAGTACAAATGCCACATATGTGCATGAATATAGAGAATTTAAAACTTGGTAAAACAATTTTCATTTCAATGGTGAAGACGGGATATATTCTAATTTTTCTCTCTTTTCCACACTCGTCAAATTAAAAAATACTTACAAGGCTCAGTAAACCAAAACTCCCTGCTTACGTAGAAAACAAATATGGCAAAATATCATTCACTAACTTGCTGGAATAACATTGAGATTCAGGTGGTCTCTACAGCTAAAGCCGCATCATTGTGATGTGAACAAGGGATGTGAGTAGTATGTGCTCACAGCTTATACACTAGAAAGGGGCGTGTCAGAGGCATAGCGAAAGCGGGACTTGGGCGTGCCTAACACTTGGACTTGTTTGACCCATAATTGAAAAAAGCAAGGACATCCCTGACGAACACTTGGACGTTTTCACCCAGCCGTGTTTTTTTTACGAATAAGGCACAAAAAGATGCCCGAAATGACCAGATGACCACCAGACGGAATTGGGGATGACCTCCCGTTACTCCCCCAGTGGTCACTAACCCCCTCCCACCCTCAAAAAACATCTTTAAAAATATTTCGTGCCAGCCTCTATGCCAGCCTCAGATGTCATACTCAGGTCCATGACAGCGCATGCAGGTCCCTGGAGCAGTTTTAGTGGGTATTGCAGTGCACTTTAGACAGGCGAACCAAGGCCCATACCCAACCTACCTGTTACATTTGTGGAGGAAACAGCGAGCTCTCCAAAACCGACCACAAACCCACTGCACCCATATATAGGTGCCCATAAGGGCTATGGTAGTGGTGTACAGTTGTGGGTAGTGGGTTTTGGACGTCCATCTTTTTTCGAAAATACAGGTTTCCCCGCCCCTGGATTTCAATGTTTTGCAAAGACGTCCAAATCACAACTTGGACATTTCTTTCGAAAATGCCCCTCTTTATGACCCAGAATGAATAAGTCAAAAAGTAGAGAGACAATCCCCAGCAAAATCAGCAACCAGACCACAAGCTCCTGGACCTTTAAAGAATGTCCTCGCATTCCTAGGCATCCATGAGGACATTCTTTAAAGGGCCATGATCAGCAATATCCAGGAGCGCCCCTTGATGACGTCGGGAATCGGGGTCCTTATAGAGAGCTGGAGGACACTTCCTCTTTGCTTTTGCAATGGATTATCTAAAGTTTCTAACAGTTAGTTGCAGCAATGTCCTCCGCTTCGGTTCCAGCTTCAGTATATCTCCAGTTCCAGCTCCTTCCAGCCTCTAGCTTCAGCTTCCTTCCTTCCTCAATCCACCTCCCCGAACCTACATTCTTTTTTGTTGTTGTTTTCAAAGTCAACAGTAGCAGCGATTCCCAAACACTGCCCTGCCACCGGCACCAGCGTTTTCACTGTATTGCAGCCCATCTACGAGGGAACAGGAAGTTACGTCAGAGAGGGGTCTGCAGTACAGAGGAAATGCTGGTACCAGTGGCAGGGCAGCATATGGGGATCGCTGCCGCCACTGACTTTTGAAAAACAAAAAAAGAATGTAGGCTGGGGAGGTAAGTTGAGAAAGGAAGGGGAGAAAGATGCCGCTACATAAAGAGTGTTGCCTGAGGCCTCAGTTAGCCTAATGGTAGAGCCGCCACTGGCTATAATACACATGCATTCACACAACTCTGTCTGATACATACTGTCAAAAGCACCTCCCCCCCCCCAACATACTCACACACACATAAACCTGATACCCCCAAGGCATACACACACACATACCTATGACACACACAGACACCCAAAATATACCCCCAGGGTACACATACACATTCATACCTCACACACACATCCATGACCCACCCCCCCACACCCACACACAAACATTCTGTCTCACAGGGGCACTGACTCACAATCAGGCTTATTTTCGAAAGAGAAGGATGCCCATCTTTCGACACAAATCGGAAGATGGGCGTTCTTCTCACAGGGTTGTCCAAATTGGCATAATCAAAAGCCGATTTTGGGCGACCCCAACTGCTTTCCATCACAGGGATGACCAAAGTTCACAGGGGCGTGTTGGAGGCAGGACTTGGGCGTACCTAACACATGGGCGTCCTCGACCCATAATGGAAAAAAGGGCATCCCTGACGAGCACTTGGATGACTTTAACTGGTCCTGTTTTTCTTATGACCAAGCTACAAAAAGATGCCCGAACTGACCAGATGACCACTGGAGAGAATCGGGGATCACCTCCCCCAGTGGTCACTAACCCCCTCCCACCCTCAAAAAACATCTTTAAAAATATTTTGTGCCAGCCTCTATGCCAGCCTCAAATGTCATACTCAGGTCCATCACAGCAGTATGCAGGTCCCTGGAGCAGTGTTAGTGGGTGCAGTGCACTTCAGGCAGGTAGACCCAGGCCCATCCCCCCTACCTGTTACACTTGTGGTGGTAAATGTGAGCCCTCCAAAACCCACCAGAAACCCACTGTACCCACATCTAGGTGCCCCCCTTCACCCGTTAGGGCTATGGTAGTGGTGTACAGTGGTGGGTAGTGGGTTTTGGAGGGGGGTTGGGGGGCTCAGCATACAAGGTAAGGGAGCTATGTACCTGGGAGCAATTTAGGAAGTCCACTGCAGTGCCCCCTAGGGCACCCGGTTGGTGTCCTGGCATGACAGGGGGACCAGTGCATTATGAATGCTGGCTCCCCCCATGACCACGGGGCTTGCATTTGGTCATTTCTGAGATGAGCGTCCTTAGTTTCCATTATCGCCGAAAATCAGAAACGACCAAGTCTAGGGACAACCATCTCTAAGGACGACCTAAATTTCACAAGTTGGGCATCCTCAACTGTATTATCGAAATGAAAGATGGACATCCATCTTGTTTCGATAATATGGGTTTCTCCGCCCCTCCACTTGGATGTTTTGAGAGGACGTCCTCAGCAAAACTTGGACGTCCCCTTCAATTATGACCCTGCACACCAAACATGCACTTATTCCCAACACTCATATCCATCACGTATCCACATAAATATTTGTGCATATATAAACAAAAATATCCCCTAACATACTGCCAACATACACATACACACTCACAAACACACAGAACCCCCTTGCACACACTGCCAATGCACACATGCAGACATTAACAGAGAAGCCAAAAGTGATATAGCATAAACTACATAATTAAGCACATGTTGCAGGTGACTCTCAGAAGCAAGCCAATACTGGTTCCTTTCAAGGATGTTTTCTTGGCTTTTCCAGGAAACTGTACCAGCAGTTCAAATCAAGCTACAGTACCTTTTCATTACTGACTGTCACTCATATTTTGAAGGTGACTTTAAAAGAAAGAATGTGTGTTAAATCTGTGTTTATTTTTTTGTTTCCACTCCAAAGAGATATGTTATGTCTCTGCTGCCTATCTTCTGCATCTGTCTGTGGATACCCATCAACTTGCTTCAGTCTTAGAATATAACCCAACCCTGTGCTGCTCACAGTAAATTTTCATGGAATCTGTATCTGAGCATCATGTGATGTCAGTGTGTGTCTAAATCTAAACTAAAGCATAGATTTATGGCAGATAGTGGTAATACATGACTTCCATTTTTTCATACTAACACCGAGGCCAAAAAGAGATAAGTACATAAGTACCACCATACTGGGAAAAGACCAAGGGTCCATCAAGCCCAGCATCCTGTCTCCGAGAGCGGCCAATCCAGGCTTCAAGAGCCCGGCACCCCCCCCAAAAAAAAAAATTTAATAATGTTCAATGGACTTTTCCCTCAGGAATCTGTCCAAACCCCCTTTAAATTCCATAAGGCCAGATGCTGTCACTACATTCTCGGCAACGAGTTCCAGAGTCTAACCACACGCTGAGTAAAGAAAAACTTTCTCCTATTTGTTTTAAATCTACCATATTCTAGCCTCATCTTGTGTCCCCTGGTTTTGTTGTTGTTTGAAAGTGTAAACAAACGCTTCACATCTGTCCGCTGTAATCTGCTCATTATCTTGTAGACTTCTATCATATCACCCTTCAGCCGCCTCAGCAAACAATGCAATGAATCCCACAAAATAAATACAGCTACTCTGTGAAACTGGCCAAGATATTACTTCAACTGGTTCTATTTCAAAGATTAAGGATGTTTCCATGGTTGTTCCAGGAAGCTGCATCATCAGTTTCACCCCCAACAGTGACTATCAGGCTCATTTTCAAAAGAGAAAAACGACCAAAAAGTGACATAAGTCTGCACTTGGATGTTTAACTCACAAAGACGTCCAAATCAGTATTTTTCAAAACCTATTTTTAGACGTCTTTCTCTGAAGTCCGTCAGAAGGACGTCTAAATCTCAAGGGGACATGCCAGGGGTGTGTTCAATGCAGGGCTTGGGGGTTCCTAAGACTTAGACGTCTTTCAGTCATAATGGAATAAAACAAAAACGTCCAAGACTAAACTTAGACGTTTTGAGCTAGATCTGTTTTTATAACAAACAGCTGCAGTGGGAATTGAATCTACTTCCCCAGGATCAAGATCTGCTGCACTGACCACTAGGCTACTCCTCTACTATACACAAGAGGTGCCCCACATAACTGGATGACCGCTAAAGGGAATCGGGGATCACCTCCCCTTACTCCCCGAAATCACAAAACATTTTTTCCAAACGGCAATTTCAAAAGGAAAAGAGAGACTCTTTTGTAGAAAATGACCTTTCCTGTTCTGATTTTGGACGTTTTACAAAAAAATGTTCAAATTCAGACTTAGATGTCATATCCAAAAATGCCCCTTGAGCATTTGACTTGCCCAAAGTCACAAGGAGCAGCAGTGGAAATTGAACCCATGTTGCCAGGATCAAAGCCTGCTACACTAACTATTAAGCCATTCTTCCTCTGCTGTGGATGTCTTGCATTTGGATGTCTTTTGTTCGAAAATGGACCAAAAGAAAGGACATCCAAATCACAAGACATCCATACCATTTTTGAACACAAAAGATAGATGTCCATCTTTTTCGAAATGACCTTCTTTCCTGTTCAGAATTTGAACATTTTTGTAACACATCCAAATTCTGATTTAGATGTTCTATCGAAAATGCCCCTCTATATTAACTTTAGTTAAGGTTATATATTGTACTCTGGCACATTTACTGAATTTCCTACTGTAAACATCACTGCATACCACTGTGCATAAGGGATAGCCTGTTGTTTTGTAACAACATATCCCATGTCATTGCATGTCATTAACAAATGAAAAAGAACAGGAAAAGCAAATTTTGTGTATTTCATTTGCTGCTAATAGCGTGTATACTTTTGAAAGACTGGACACTATTTCCAGTGTTAGAGCACGTGCATTCTTTCCCTGATAGTGTGCCCATACAAGCCATTGTGTATTTGTGAACTATCGTGCATGTGTGAACCACTGGGCATGAGCGAATAATGTGTACATGCATACACTATTGGAAAAGAGTGTGCACTCTTTGAGTATGCCCTCTTTAAAAACAGTTAATACACATAGAGGGGCATAATTGAACGAAAACGTCTATATCCATGTGCGTTTATCTCCGAGAACGGGTCCGTGAAGGGGCGGACCGAACCGTATTTTCGCAAACAATAGACGTCCATGTTTTATTCGACAATTTGTGAGCTGGGCGTTTTTGTTTTTCAGTGATAATGGAAAATGAAAGCGCCCAGCTCAAAAACGAATAAATCCTTCCCTTGTGTGTTGAGCCCCCCAAATCCCCCTCAAAACCCACTGCCCACAAGTCTACACCATTACTATAGCCCTAAGGGGTGAAGGGGGGCACCTACATGTGGGTACAGTGGGTTTGAGGGGGTTGGACGACTAATAAGCATTAAGCAGCACAATTGTAACAGGTAGGAGGGGATGGGCCTGGGTCCACCTGCCTGAAGTCCACTGCACCCCCTAACAACTGCTCCAGGGACCTGCATACTGCTGCCATGGAGGTGGGTATGACATTTGAGGGTGAAAATAAAAAGTTGTGAAACATCATTTTTTTGTGGTGGGAGGGGGTTAGTGACCACTGGGGGAGTCATCCCCGATTCCCTCTGGGGGTAATCTGGTCATTTAGGGCACTTTTTGAGGCCTTATTCGTGAAAAAACAGGGTCCAGGAAAAGTGCCCTAAATTCTAGCTACAAACGCATACTTTTTTTCCATTATCGGCAAAAGGTGCCCATCTCTGTTCGGGTGATAACCATGCCCCAGTCCCACCTTCACCACGCCTCCGACACGCCCCCGTCAACTTTGTATGCTTCTGCGGTGGAGTGCAGTTGAAAACGTCCAAGTTCGGCTTTCAATTATACCGCGTTATTCGTTTTTGTGAGATAAACATCCATCTCCCGATTTAGGTTGGAACTTGGGCGTTTTTCTCGTTCGATTATAAGCAGGATAGGGGCCCTTTCACTAAGTCATTTCTTAAAGTGGCCTGCGCTGGTGTAGGTGCATGGTTTGGACGCTCACAGGTCCCATTTTTTCAGTGCACCTGGAGAAAAAGCTTTTTTTGTGTGTGTGGCCATAAATGGACAAGCGGCAAAATTAAAACCAGCGTGCGTCCATTTTTGGCCTGAGCTCTTACCGCCACCCACTGACTTAGCAGTAAGGTCTCACACGCTAACTGGGCGGTAAGTAGTCAGTGCGCATAAACTGCCAATTACTGACGGGTAAGCGCCACGCGGTAGAAAATAGAAAATATTTTCTGCCACGTGTTTTGGGCGTGCATCAAAAATGGAATTACCACTCAGGGCATGCAGTAGCCGGGCAGTAGTTTCAATTTGACGCAGGTTAGACCTACTTAGGCCCCTACATACCTTTTAAAAGGGCCCCAAAAATGGCTAAACAGCCCATGATCAAAAGTAAAATGCAACCACAAGTGGACTACAGTTAATTCACAAGATCCTTTGATAGAAGGGAAAGACCTCAGAAATCACAAAGAAATTGTTTACCCAACCAGTGAACCACGGATTGAGGTAATGGTCTTTTAGCGGCAATTCAATCACTGGTCAAAAACCTCCTATTTTTCTCTAATTATCAATGCCCCATTTAATTTTTTTCAGGTAATTTTTTTCAAGCAATTAAATTGTGTAGGCTACAAATCTTCATGCTATCACACATAAACTTGTTACCCAATTTATCTGAACTAGAGCAGCTGTAAATGTGATGCAGTGACACTTACCTGAAACAGCCAGATCCCGACGGTCACCCGTTTCACTGTAGCTTCATCAGGGGATCAATCCATCAGTACACACTCTTTCAAAACAGCAAACGCTCAATAACTTTGCTCCCATGATGACAAAATGGCCAAACAAAAACAAATAAAACAAATATTTCCAGAAATGAAACAACACAAAGTAAAATTTACCCTACATTACCAAATTTTGTGACACACCGCACAGCTTATCACTGGAAGCTTAAGAGGGTCTGTGAGAGCTCTAGGATATATTATTCATCAAGGTCCTTAACAAGCAGAAAGTGAGCTCATATTGGAGAAGAGCAGTCTGGGAAAAGTAGACGGAAGCAAACTGGGGTTGGGAACGTAGGTGAAGATATTTAAGAAATTGGAACCAATTTGGAAGCTGATTGTGAGCGAAGCAAAAGTCAGACTGTTGGTAGAAGCAAGAGAAAGGACTGGAGGAGGGTGATGCAACTGGTCTTAGTTGTCAGCAATGCCAAATCCTGGAATGAGAGAGGAGTTCGATGTAAAGAAGGCTGCTACAGGTTTTATTAAGTAATTAAGGAACAGAAGATGACAGGTTAAAGCCCTAGGCTGTATTATGGAGGGCCAGACCAAATGAGAGAGGGTTTTACTATCTATTGGAAATAAACCCTGGATTCAGTTGGCAGGAGCTATTTGTGGGAGTTGGCTGTAAAACGTCCTGATTAGAAGCCACAGTAATGCATCCACCAAGCAGATTAAAAGTCCTGGGCAAGAAGTCTATACTAGGGAAAATCAGACAAAGCTGAAAATTGTAACTTCAATGACTGTTTAAGCCATGACTTATATTCAACAGTTGAAAGTTAACAGAGGAATTTTATTACTTATGCAGTGAATTCACAAATGTAAATGCTATTTATACGCATAGAAGCCACACAAGCCTTTTAAAATGGCCTCCTTACTCTAACAAACATATATATACATTAATATATTCTTTATTGATCTAACTTTATACATTCTTGACAAGCTTTCAGGAGCAATAATCCATTCATCAATGCAAAGTAAAATGAACAAAGAAAGATGTTGTCTGAATATACAAATGATATGTTCATGGAAAATTTTAAAAATCAACACATAAGATACAGCATATCAGGAGCAGGAGTGGTGAGCTGTAGAGGAGTGTTAACATCTAGCGCTTGAGTTTTGGTGCTGAAAGGAGCCAGCTGACTATCGTCACTGCCGCTGACATCAGAGTTCCATGCCCAGACTATCATAAAGCCCACCCTTCCTGTGACGTGGCCACAGGGCACACCAGGGCCCTTGAAAGCCCCTTGGAACACCAAAGGAAGAATTAGGGGGTTGTGTATGACTGAAGGGGAAGCTACTTTTCTTCAGGTAAGTTTAATTTACTTTCACTGTGGGGAAGAGAAAAGCCAAAGCAAAATACACCATGATTTCAAGCACTCCACAACATGGACCTATGGATAAATGTCTGATCACTAAACCACAAGGTGTTTCTCCTACAACAGGCTCCTCACAGGATCAAGTATCTCTCAGTTTTGCAGATCTACCCCCTTCTGTTAGATTTGGTCCCTGCTAATGGAACATCTACTGGGGAAAAGATAGAAGATGCCCCCCTCTCAAACTCCTCAAAAGAATCCAAGTTGATCCCACTGCCTAAACCTTTTGTACTTCTAGTTTTGGATACAACAGGGTCAGATGTTGTTGTAAAAGATGTTTCTTTGAAAGATATTTGAACATGAAGAGCAGGGACTGTCTCTTCATATTCAAGTGTACAGCGCTGTGTACATCTAGTAGCGCTTTAGAAATGATAAGTAGTAGTAGTAGTAGTCTGTGGTGACTAGAATTGAAGCCGGGTTGGGTGGATTTGTGGGTCAGCTCTGCCTGTTCTCCCTGTAAACTGTTTCTAAAGTAGAGGATATGGAAGCAAAACTTTCCTTTATGGAAATGAGGCTGCAAAAGGTGGAGCTTCAAGTTGCTACTCTACAGACTACTGGCTCTCTAGCGATTAAGGACAGCCTCTCCACTCGAAATAGTTTGGAGCGGCTGAGGGCCAAGAATCTCAGAATTTTGAATTTTTCTTTTTACAAGATTGCTTTCTGCTGAGTTATTGCTTTCTAAATATATTAAGGAGGTGTTAGCTATTACTGAAGATGTTAAGATTTCCCAATGTTATTATCTTGCCTCTAAGATCTGGGCAATGAATGTGGATAAAGGAGCTTTTGATATTCTTTAGGGCGATTGTTTTAATTTGACAAAATTTTGGAAACTTCTACCGATGTAAATCTCCTCTAGAGCTATGCTCCTGGTCACATTCACTGTAGGGAAGGATAAAGTGAAGTATTAAAAACTTTTTTTTTTAATGAATTTTTTTGTGGTCAGAAAATTCAGTTGTTTCCAGATGTTGCTCCTTCCATACAATTAAGGAGGAAAATGTTTCTTGATTTAAAATCGAAAGTATTGCAGGTGGGAGGTACTTTTTTTTTAAGTTTCCCATGTTAACTCTTTGATCTCTTGTCAAGGGAAGCAGTTTATTTTTAAATCTCTCTCATTTAAAGAGCTTTTTTTTTAAATTTTTTATTTATACTTTCCAAACTTTACAATACAAGACAAACTTGCTAAGTAAATCAGACACAATAATATGAAGTTATCACATTCATCTTACGAAGACACATTAATGCCTTTTTTATATCACAAAAAAAAATGAGACCAAGGCGTTACTAAGAATAAATGGGGAAAAATTATAAGTAAATATAACTAAAGAACAGACTTTGCACTTATCATTCTTCCTTAATTTCTTACAGCTTTAAACATTAGTTTAGAATGTAGAAAAATCATAACTTCCTAGAGTCAATGAATACTCTCAACTGCTCTGGCTGGAAAAATATATATTTTAAACCTTGATGTTTCACCACACATTTGCTTGGGTAATTCATTAAAGAGCTTTTTAATGGATAACATTTCTTCATGATTGATTCTGTTCATTGTAGGAAGTTTATAGAATAGGTCCATAGTCAAATGAAGATACTTTAAATTTAAGATTTGTTTAAGAATCTTATTTGATTACTGGTGTATGTTACTGATTTCTTCTTTTTTCTCGTCCTTCCTTCTCTTTATGGGGAATTTATCACCAGTTTCAATTTATGTTGGTATCTACCTGGATTGTATATTTTGCCTGTGTTTTATTTCTTACAAATGGTGTATTGGCTTTAATTCTTTATTTTGGAATTATACAAAATTATAAATAAATAAAAAGATACAGCATGTCTTTAAAGGGTTATTGTTTCCTTTTAATAATTACTGAAAATATCCTCTTGTCTTTAGGCCAGATTCTCAGATGTTGATTGTGAGATCCTAAACCTAAATGGATAAATTATCCTATTACAGTGGGCAAGCTATTTTCATGTGAAAAGTTATCTGGGTAATACTGAATATCAGAGCTAGGGCATGACTTTCAACTCTGCTCCCGGGATGCCTCCTGGCCCTCCTCCTTCTAAATATGTAACATTTGGACAGACACCAAAATGACCAGCTAAATATTACCCACTGACCACCTCAGATCTAGAAAGAAAAGATTTATGTGGTCCTCTCTAAAGCTGACCACATCAATCCTTTTGAATATCGACCTGCTTGTTTCTTTTTGCAGGTCCAAAGACTCACTGCCAAGTTGCTCAGCTCCTGGTGAAAAGCATGAAAGATTTATTTTATCTCTGCTTGGTGTTTTATGGGCTTTGATTAAAAGCACTGTATAAATCCCAGTAAAATAAATAAAAAGTTAGCAGTGAGTCCTGGATACAGAAATTGATGGCCACAATGCTTCTCCTGTGGAAAAGTATAGACACTTTTTGAAGTTATATTTTCCTCAAGTCCTACATAGATCCCATAGAGGATGGTCTTCCTATAGTATTAATTATTTTACTGTTAAAAACAAGAACTTCACATTCTACAAAATCAGTCCTGGTAAAGATGTTATTTTCCATAACAATAAATATTCTTTTTGTACTAAGCCTGTGTCATTCCTTTTGGTTATTTGGCAAGCAAAGCTATACTCTATTGTGCTGTAAGTAGGTCTAAATTTGGGAGCAACAAATATATTTTTTAAATTTTTATTTATTCATTTACTAGTAAAAAAAAGCCAGTTTCTTATGTTCCAACTACTGGAGTTGCCATCAAAGCCCACTCCAGCCTATCCGAATCCATCTTATCATTTGTGGGACACAGACCATAAAAGTCTGCCCGGCAACTGTCTTCACATTCCAAATTACTGGAGTTTCCACCAAAACCCTCTCCAGCCCATCCTAAACTGGATTGCTATATGTGGGACACAGACCGTACAAACTAAGGCCAGCCCAGCAACGTTTTTACAGCCAGATTTGCTATCTAAGCACCACTTGACATGCAAACACAAATGCAACCCTTAACTTTTGTTTTTTATACCATTCATTTTCTAATTAGAGACCCTCTGTGTTCATCCCATGCACCCCACAACCTCAAATCATGTCCTCTAGTTTTACCACTTTCCCTTCTCCGCAAAATATTTGTTTCTATATTAACACCTTTCAAGTATTTAAACTCAAGGTTCAAACAAGTTTCTTGCACTGTAAATCTTCAAGATGCAACAGCATAAGAATCTACACAATGCTCCTCAAAACTCCCATCCTCAGCATTTCTTTCCCATCTCTGGTAGCAGCAGCAATTCAGTCAGACAGCCTTCTGCCCACATCTGGGCCTTCACTCTTCGCTCTTCAGTCTCCTGGCAGAGAGTCTCTGCTAACTATTTTGATCAGGAGCACATTGCGAAATCCTCTGAAGAAGCCAGAGGGTAAAATGGTGGCCTCCACTGGGATCTGAACCCGTTCTACAGATAAGCGCTCTGAAGAGTGGCAATTGACTTCATAAAAAACAATGTGTGAGAAAGAAAAAAGAAAGAAAAGTCTTGATAAATGAATATTGATTAACACTCACAGAGAAAAAAAATGGGAGGTTTTTTTAGACCAATGAATGAAATTGGAGTCTGTTTGGCAGCAAATATAACCCTGGATTCTATAAAATGGCAATTAAAGTTGCACACAAATCAGCGTACGTAGCTGATTTGCATTCACAAATTACTTGCTTAACAAGCCAATCAGCACCAATAATTGGCTGCTAACAACCAATTATTGGTATTAATTGGCCTTAATTAAGATTTACAAGCAGATCGTATTCTATAACGATCCACATGTAAATCCTAATGTACACAAATTTTTAGGGATGTGGCTTCGGGACATTCCAAATTTTTACATGCATTAATACAGAATTTGACTGAACTGCATCTAATTTGCTGGTGCCTAAAGATAGGCGTGGTTTATGCCCTAAGAGCTATTCTATACAGGACACATATCATCTATAGAATAGCGCTCAGCATGTAAAATTTTCAATGCTAATTTTTACTTTCCACTTATAGAACTAGAGTCTATATAAGGTGCCTAAAAAATCAGTGTGGTAAAAATTTCCACCTAAGTGTATTCTATAAACGGCGCCTAGATTTAGGCATTGTATATAGAATACACTTAGTTGATATCCCAGCTCCGAAAACTTCATGCCTCCATTTTCACCAATGAAAAAAGTGGCATAAATCCCTGCATGTAGACTATATTCTATAACTATATGCATACATTTTGGAATGCCTATGAAATGCCCATTTCCCCACTCATAGCCACTCTCCTTTTGAACTGTGTGCTTTAGAATTTAGGCGCAGTTCATTGCAGAATATACTTAGCGAGTTGTGCATCTAAATTCTAACTGTTGCCCAGCGGCGTAGCAAGGGTGGGGCGGTGGGGGCAGTCCGCCCCAGGTGCACGCTGCTGGAGGGTGCAGAGAGCAGCCATGTGCCTGTCGGCTCCGCTGGTTCCCTGCTCCCTCTGCCCCGGAACAGGTTACTTCCTGTTCCGGGGCAGAGGGAGCCAGTGGAGCCGACAGGCGCGCGCTGCTCTCTGCACCCTCCAGCAGCCAAGAATGCACCCTTGAGGGGGGCTTGATGCGCCGGGGAGGGGGGTGTCATTGCACCGGGGGGGGGGGGGGGGAGTGTGTGTCATGCTGCACCCTGGGGGTACAGACGCCGCTGCACCAGGGGGGGGGGGGTGTGTAGCGGCGATCTGCCCCGGATGGCAGCTGACCTAGGATCGCCACTGCTGTTGCCAATTAGTGCTCAGTATTGATTGTTAAGTGCTGTTATCAATGCTGATTAGCTTGTTAAGCCAATTAAGTTATGTGTGTTGTTATAGAATATGCCTGGATTTTGGCACGGATGTCTAGGCGCGCTATATAGAATCTGGCAGAATGTGCCATATTTATATATGAGATGTGGATAGTTTTTTGCATGCTGTAGACTAATGAAGTCTTTTCCTCCCTTTTGGTTAAAGTTTTATGGTAATCTTCCATGATTTGATATACTACCATTAACACCAGAAGGCATAGCACAGTGGTTTACAAAATTTAAAAGGCAAGAGAGCAAAGGACAGAAAAGGGAAGGGAGAGTTAAAAAAAAAAAAAGCAAAAAGAATGATGAAAGTGAAAAGGGAAAACAGCAGAATCAAATTTCCTGCAAGACTTCATCTGAAAGCTAGTTCAAAGAGCCACATTTTGACTGTTTTTCAAATTTAAAGTGAGATTTCTCAAAACGGATGTGGCAGTGGGAGAGAATTACAAAGGGAAGGTCCCAGATAAGCAAAACCAGAGTCCTGTGATATTTCTAAATAGATGCATGACAGGGGAGGAAGTGCCAGCAGGCAGGTCTGAGAAGAACAGAGGGAATAGAAAAGAGTGTAGCATGTTATAGGGTTTGCTAAATAAGGCGGTATATCATGGTAAATGAATAAGTAATAAGGTTTTAAACTTTAAACAAAAAGAAACTGGTAGCCAATGCTCTTTCCTAAGAAAAAGAGACATGTGGCATATTGCTGAGCATTGTAAATAACTTTAACAGCAGATGACTGAATGTTAAACTAGGTGGAAGACCATTAAATAGGGCATTGTATTTTCAAAGCACTTAGGCTTACAAAGTTCCACAGGTTACTATGGAACCTTGTAAGTCTAAGTGCTTTGAAAAATATACCTCTAAGTGAAAAATTACCAGGGTAAGGATGAGCATTTTGACATGGGGAAGTGACAGAAGGGGTTTTGTGGAATGGATTTGATGAAAGGCAAAGAAGGATGCATGCCTGACAAAAGATATTTGGAATTTTAAAGTAAGTTTGTATCTAAAATCACTCCTAGAACTTTCTCACTTCTCCGGGGTGACCACCAGGTCCACCCCGATCCATCCAGGGCCTTCATTCCAGGTGCATAGTGCTTCCATCAGCTGCCTTCCAGGTGCTGTGGAGGACCTGCAGCCCATCTGTATATCCTCACAGCCTTCTCTGGGGTGACTCCCAGGTCCACCCCAATTCATCCAGGACCTTCGCATGTGTGACGAAACATTTTCTCTACACACTTTGTATTTTCTCTCTGCTATTTCTTATGGCTCCAGTTCAGTTTCTCTTCTTGGAACTGTCCCTTCCCAATCTTTTTCTCCATCTGAAACCACTCTATACTGTAGGAACACATTGACCACCTTCTGCTTTCATCATCTCACCATGCCTTTTGTCTTCTCCTTTCTTCTCAGCTTTCAACCTTCAACATTTCCTTCTTTTTATTCAACCATCTCCATTCTGTCTGAGAATATCTCATCTTCGTTGCTGTCATCATGCATCTCCTACTCTTCTCCTTACTCTCTTGCTCCTTCTCCTGCTGTCCGCTGGGGTTATCAATCCCAATCCTGGTCCTCCACATTAGCTCTCATCCTATTCATGCAGGTCACACCATGATGTCTCCAATCTAATTTCTGTTCTTCTCTCCCTTTCTTCTCTGCATTTCTCATGTGCTTATTGAATGCCCGCTCTGTCTGTAACAAACTTTCCTACATCCATGACCTCTTTATCTCTCATGCTGTCCATCTGCTTGCCTTAACTGAGACTTGGCTTTGCCCTGAAGACTCTGCTTCAGTTGAAGTCCTGTGTCATGGAGGTTACCTTTTTTCCCATACTCCTTGCCCAGCTGGCCATGGAGGTAGTGTGGGGCTACTACTCTCACCCTCTTGTAGATTTCAACATCTTCTTCCACCTCAGTCTCACTGCTTTTCCTTTTTCAAAGTCCATTCCATCCGTCTATTCACTCCTCTAGCTCTCCAAGTAGCAGTCATTTATCAACCCCCTGATAAGTCCCTTTCTTTTTTTCTCACCGACTTTGACTCCTGGCTTTCCTTCTTTCTTGAACCTTCATCTCCTTCCCTCATTCTTGGGGATTTTAACATTCATGCTAATGATCCCTCTGACTTCCACTGAAGTCTTGCGAGGCTGCTGCTGGAAGTCTCAGCAGCCATTTCAAAGAAGATGCGGCAGCAAGAGGGTCAGTGGCAGCAGGCAGGAAAGAATGGGGATCTTTCCTGCCCCGAAGAATTCACTAGACCACCAGGGTGGCTTGAGGTATGTGCCAGAAGGGCACCCAGGGATCGAGGGGAGGTTATATGTGTGTATGTGGGTGAGTGGGAGGAAGAGAGGGTACTGTAAAAAAAACCCCAAGGTTATCTTTCCCCTTCATCTCGCAGCCAAATCCATGTGCACTTAAAACAAAGCAAGCAAACTTATGAGCTGCTGCATCCACGTTGCTGTTCCTTATTGTTTGTGGAATTTTTATTTAACCTCAGATTTTGTGCATACGGATTGTGAGCTGGGTCTCCCTTCCATGTGGTGGCCAGAGCTAATCCTGCTTAGCTTGGCTGACTCTTTCCCCGGTATGGGCTGCAAACCACCTCCTCGCTGCACTGCTTGTCCTGGTTTAACCGCTCCCCAGCTGACCTGCGCCCCAGGATCAGCTCACGACTGGGAAACACAAAACTTCAGCAGTCTTATAGTTCTTGAAAACCACAGGTCTTTGTTTTCTCAGCACCTTTTAACAGTGGCGTAGCTAGGGTAGTTGACACCCGGGGCCGGTCATTTTTTAACACCCCCCCCCCCCAAATCCAGTACTAGACATACCGAGAATACACCATACCATAAGCAGTCATTTCTACGAGTCACACAAGGAAAAGGAAAGCATCTTAAACACTACAGTGAGCACTAGAACATCAATTCACCTATTGTAAAACGAAACCAGACAGAATAGTACAGATCGTCGATCCTGCACAGTCAATGCCAATTGAAAGCCATGTCTTTTTCACAAACACAGATACACCCTAATTCACTATAGAATAAGTAATCATAAACTTTCTATTTAGACAAAAATTAAACTGAACCCCCGATGCCTTCCATCCACTGTCTGCCCTCTCTCTCTGCCCCTTCCATCCACTGTCTGCCCTCTCTCTCCCTACCATCCACATCTGCCCTCTATTTCTGCCCCTTCCATCCACCATCTGCCCCAGTCTGCCATTTCTCTCTCCTCCTTCCATCAACATCTGCCCTCACTCTCCCTCCATTTCATCCACATCTGCCCTCTATCTCTGCCCCTTCCATCCACCATTTGCCCCAGTCTGCCCTCTTTCTCTCTCCCCCTTCCACCCACCATCTGCCCTTTCTCTCTGCCCCTTCAATCCGTCTGCCCTCCATCTCCCATCCAGCTAGGGTCTGCCCTCCCTCATGCTCCCCCCTTCCATCCAGGGTCTGTCCCCACCATCCCCAATCCCCTTCTCCCCTCTGGGCACCCCTCTGGGCTCCCCCACCCTCCCCAATCCCCTTCTCCTCTCTGGGCTCCCCCACCCTCCCCAATCCCCCTTCTCCCCTCTGGGCACCCATCTGGGCTCCCCCACCCTCCCCAATCCCCTTCTCCCCTCTGAGCACCCATCTGGGCTCTCCCACCCTCCCCAAGCCCCTTCTCCCCTCTGGGCACCAATCTGGGCTCCTCACCCTCCCCAATCCCCTTCTCCCCTCTGGGCACCCATCTGGGCTCCCCCACCCTCCCCAATCCCCTTCTCCCATCTGAGTCCCCCCTCCCACCCGACCCGACACACCTACCAGCTCCATTCTCCTGCTCCCACCCTGTCCTGCCTTTAAACAATTTTTTCGAAGCGCCGGAGTGGCAGGCAGCGCCTCGCATCTGCCCTGCTAGTGAAAATCTCCTCGACGTCGTCATCGGGCCTTCCCACATTGAGTCCCGCCCACCCTTGTGGTAATAGGAAATGACCTCAGAGGAGGGTGGGACTCAATGTGGGAAGGCCTGACGACGACGTCAAGAAGATTTACTAGTTGGGCAGACGCGAGGCGTTGCCTGCCACTCCTGCGCTTTGAAAAAATTTTTTTAAGGCAGGACAGGGTGGGGCAGTGGGAGCGGAGCGCCCCCCCCCCCACCCGCTGACACCCGGGGCGGACCGCCCCGCGCTTGCTACGCCACTGCCTTTTAATACAGTCTTAATCTTCAAGCAGTTTCCTCATCAACAATGCCAGAGTCCGTTCAGTTTTTCCACATTCAGCTTATTAACACAGTCCAATCTTAACTCAGAATCTCACAAACAGCAAATCCTTGTCTTGCTCCCAATTGTAGCCTCCCCTCATCAGCACTATCTTCTACCCTTAGATAGTTTATGGGTTTGCTTCTTCCACCAGTGGCTTCCCCACTGGATTATTTTCCCCTCTCCAAGTATACACGGCTTGGGCCACACTCCCGCCACCAGAGCCTTACCTTTCCTGAGGAAGTTTGAGCAAGCCCTCCAACCACCATGCACTCCCCCTCTTTCTCTTCTCCTCCTTCCTCTATATCCCATTCCATCTCCTCCTCCACCCTGGGTTCCCCCAGCTGCTGCTCATTCCCTGGATCAGAACTCATTTCCCAATCATTCACCCCTCCCTCCAGTTCCTGAGAGATCTGCTGATGCCCCAGTGGTTTTTGGGACTGGTAGTTTCTCTCCCTAACTAGTGTTTTCACTGGGGCTTTGACCACTAGAGGGCGAACCTTTTGTCTAGAAGGGATTAGTGAAGAAGAATCATTACATTTCAAAGGAAAACCTCTTCCCCGTCCCGGTCTCAGCATGACTGGAATTGGACTCCTTTCAGAGTCCTCACAGGATGTACACAGAGCAAGTATTATAACGGAAAAACTTTTTATAGGTAGAGTAGTAATTTGTTAAAAATCAAAATCAGTGTGTCATTTGGAGGGGCTGGTTAAAGGGACACCCTAATACTGTTATATTTGTGCAGAGATTTTAAACCAGTGTGGCATCAATCTCCGCCTACTGGCTTCAGCCCATATAATGGGCTAGATAGGCTCACCCTGTCTCCTGTTTTATCTAATCTCCTTGGTAAAAAGGGTGGAGGGAGTGTGGGTGTATTCAGGAAGAGGGAAAAAAGATTGTTAAGGGGGATATACATGGAGGAGTGGGGAAGGGAAAAGTGGAGATAGAGCACATGGCTAGAAGGAGATGGAGAGGAGAGAGGGACATGTTGTGTACCTTAATTTTGTATTTAGAGTATGGAAAAAATTATTTATGATACTTTTACTAGTATTTTTACTGCTTATGGAATCTGGCTTTCTTGGGAGGGGGTCAATGTGACTGCAGCACAGCAAGGGCAGGGCAGGCCTGGGCTGGGATGGAGGAAATTACTTGAGGCGGGGACAGGTTAGCTCCCCCATAGGGACGGGCGTAGATGAGTTAGTTTCCACATGGGGATGGATGGGGACGGGTTAGATTTTTGTCCCCGTGCAACTCTCTATTCCAAACCCATTATGATGTCATTTCATAGTGCGACCAATACGGATTTAGTATTATAACCATATCTAAAGGCTGCCTGTCTAGGATGTAGGAGGAGAGATTTGTTCAAAAAGGGAACTAGTTGATCCAGGGCAAGCTTTTCTAGGATCTTAGAAAAGAAGGGCAGGTTGGATATTGGTCTCCAGTTGATAGTTTCTGTCAAATCAGAATGTTTATTTTCAGAATAGGGGTCACTATGGCATGTTTCCACAATGATGAAATATAGCCCAGAGAAAGAGAGACATAAGAACATAAGCATTGCCATACTGGGACAGAAACAAAGGTCCATCAAGCCCAGTATCCCGTTTCTAACAGTGACCAATCCAGGTCACAAGTACCAGGCATGATCCTAGAACAGTAAAACAGATTTTATGCTACTTATTCTAGAAATAAGCAGTGAATTTTCCCCAAGTCCACGTTAATAATGACTTATGAACTTTTCTTTTAGAAAATTATCCAAACCTCTTTTTAAACCCGCTAAGGTAATTGCTTTTAGCACATTCTCTGAAAACAAATTCCAGAGTTTCATTATGCATTGAGTGAAGAAATATTTTCTCTGGTTTGATTTAAATTTAATACTTAGTCCCCCAGTCCTAGTATTTTTGGAAAGAGTAAACAAGTGATTCACATCTACCCATTCTACTCCATTCAATATTTTATAGACCTCTATCATATCTCCCCTCAGCAATCTCTTCTCTAAGCTGAAGAGCCCTAGCCACTTTAACCTTTCCTCATAAGGAAGTTGTCCCATTCCCTTTATCATTTTTGTTGTCATATAAGATAGGGATAAGCTTTATAACCAGGGCTGCAAGTTAATTGCAGTTAGCTCTACCATTAGTGTATTATTAATCATGATTGAAACAATTAATCCCACTGTGGTGTCTCCTGCCTCCTCTAAACATCTCTTCTGCTCTCTTCCATTCCCAATCCCTGTCCTCGGCATGATCCAGCATCTTTCCACCCACCCGCAATTCAACATCACCCCCTCCAATGCCAGTCTGCCTTAAAGGCAGTCTTCTGTTGGTCCACAGCAGTGACAGCATTGCACATACACTGCCCAGACACCCGTTGGTCTGCAAGGATTGAAAACATATGGCCTATAGCTGCACATCTGCCAGAAAGCACCTGAAGAAATGGAAAATCTAAACATTAGACCTGAGATCGTATTAGAAATTGATGTCCTGCAGACAAATCTGAATTCATTTCAATGTGTCCTTATGTGCTCTCTCTGGCTTAAGAATTTGACAGAAATAGATTACCACAACAAAGTGTTGCAAGCAAAGAAATGTTCATTAGAAATTGAAATAAAAAAACATTTGGAACTTAGCATCAAACTTGAAAGTTATTAGAGAAAATTGGAGTGCCATTTTGAAAGAAAGTGAACCGGTTGCTGAAAATGTAGGTTCCGTTATGGAATTTCTGCAAATCAGAATTAGGAAAAGAAAAAGAATGGTCGATGAACCAGAACGATCAAATATATCAAAGGTAAATGAGTGATCATGAAGAATGGTTCAAAAAAATGTCTTTTATGTTTTGATTGATTGTGTTATTGCAAATGTAATAGTGCAGTATGAAGCATGTGTGTAACTTCATGAAACATTCAGCTTTCTTTGGATGTATCTCCTCTTATCTGATGAAGAAATATCTATTTATTTATTTTCCAAACTTTCAGACCGCTTATACCTAAGTGTTTTACAAAACACAAACACAGCTATAAACAAAATATAATATAACATAACATACAAAATTAAAAGAATTAAAACTTTTTGCAAATAGTATAATCTGCTATAACACTAAAGTTACAAATGTCATCTCATATGGCTGAAATTACATGAATGCTTTAACAAACAGGGATGTCTTAAGATAGCATTTAAATTGTAAAATCTATGTACATAAACGTAGCTACCAATTAATTCCACACAGGAATCCCAGCAATAGAGAAGGCTGAAAGTCTTGTATCATTGTGTCACACACCAACAAATGGATCAAGTGAAATGTGCATTTCAGTCTCAGATCTCAAGCACCTCCTGGAACGATATATAGAAAAACAACCTTTCAAGTATTGTGGAGCAGGCAAATAAAATGCTTGATACACAAAACAAAGTACCTTAAACTGTATACGAAAAGTGACTGGCAACCAGTGCAGCTGTTTCAAAATGGGCGTAAAATGAGTCACCCTAGACACACCAGTACCAATTGCAGCGCTCTGATCCCGGAGTTACTCAACCCAAGATATAAGGCATTGCAATAATCAAGCCATGACAAAACCATACTTATACCTCCACAAATATCACTTGCTGGTAACATAGGTTTCAATCTATACAAGAGGCAAAGCTGAGCAAAATGAGATTGGTTAACATTCACCACTTGTTTCATTGTCAACCCTGAATCTAAACACTCACCCGACAATTTCAACACCCTTTGTACAGGTAAACTTATCCCATTCAACATCAAAGGCAAGGGCTAGAGATCTTCTACACTTCGTTCCAAAATCATTACCTCAGATTTTTGAACATGTGGTCGTAAACCATGTTCACACATCCAAGTATTGATTTCATTCATGTAGAACTGTACTTGTACCTCTAAACAGGCACCCCACACATTAATACGAAAGAAAAACTATATCATCAGCATATATACGGTAACTAACCTGTAACTTTTGAAATATTTTCCCTAGAAAAGCCATGTATGCATTAAACAATAGGGTTGAAAGAGCAGAGCCCTGCAACACCCCCTTTTCTAATACAACCTCCTGGGAAACCTGTCTCCTTTTGCTCCAAATACAGCTTTAATGTTTCTTCTTCAGCATTGTTTAAAGAAATAAAACACTTAAAAAACAATTCATGCCGCCAATATTGGAAACGACCCAATGGAGCCACCAATATTGGAAATGACCCAATGGGGCCGCTTGAACTAATGAACAAGTTAGTGTTTGAATCTGTCCTCACTGTTTCCGAATGTCTGTATTGCTTTATGCATATTTTGTACTATACCAGTATCTATGGCTCAAGCTGAACGATCATTCAGCACCTTGAAAAGAGTAAAAAGTGTGCTTTGATCAACAATGGGGCAGCAGATACTCAGCAGTAGAGAATGATACGGGGACAAAATTTGTCCCTGTTCCCGCCCTATCTCCGTGGGTTCTCTCTCCATCCCCACCCCATCCCCACAGGCCCTGTCTCCGTCCCCGCCCCATCCCTGTGGGCTCTATTCTCATCTGCAAAAGCCTCAAACACTTATGATTTTATATTTACATCTTTTTATTAAAGTATGAAAAGGAACAATATGCTGTACAACTGTTGTGTATAAATTACAAATAGAAAAAAATAACAACAACTAGCAGCTATAATAACCCTCCCACCACCACCCTCTACCCTTCCAACCCCAACAATAGCTGACTTCTACTACCCCAAGGAATCCTAATCCACCCTGTTAAGTTGTCTAGGGGTACAAAATACAACCCATTTTGTATGCCCTAGAGGGGAGATTTTTTAATCTGTGGACAACTAAGAAGTCATCAACAATCTCAGGATTCAGTCTAGCTCTCCTGTCTTCCACAGTCCTTCCTGCAATAGAAGATATCTTCTTAGAAGAAGTGCTGGTAGCAGGATGTATAGGATCCCCCATGAAAATTTTGTTAGCTGTGACTAGCATGTTTGCTTGTTTTTCCAAAAAATAAAAATATTGTCGTCTGGATCAATCAAACATAAATACCAGTCCAGTTCATTAACAGGCTTCAAAGTAGAAAGTGACATGGGGACAAAGTTTGTCCCCATCCTCACGGGCTCTGTCCCCATCCCTGCCCCGTCCCTGTAGGATCTGTTCCCATCCCGTCCCCGTGGGCTCTGTCCCCATCTACATCCCCGTGGTTACTGCGGATCCCCGTCCCCATGTCATTTTCTACTCAGCAGTTTAGGATTGCTTGCCATTGAGGCTAAATTAGGAAGACACATCAACTTTGCCACTGTCATAGAAACATTGAAACATTTGCCATCAAAAAAGCATGCAAAGCATTCCTCCACTAGAATACAACCACATGTATTCACACTTCTGTACCATTACACAAGGCCATTTATGAGACATCGTCCCTTTTTGGAGTCATAGCTCTATTTTGTATTTCTTAAACTAATATATGCATCTTACCAATCTCTTTATCCTTTTGATGTGATTATATGATTTTCATATATGCCACATTTTAAAGTGGCATGTATGAAAATGTATGTATGTATGTATGCTTTTAAGTTATAGTTCTTATGGTTTGTGATTTATTATTATGCATTGTTTTAATTTAATTATTTATGTTGAATACTTATTTTGATTTTACTAACACAATTATTTGTACAGTCTTTTTGCCCTGATGCATCCCTTGGGCAAAACATTTCCATATTGGGTAGTATTTTTTTCACTGATTCAAATGTTGTATTATTCTTCAATAAACATCTGATTGTTTTCTATTGGTCTGCTATCTGTTTGTCATAATTGAGGAGACCTCCCATGATGTATTACCATATCAAAGTTGGCAAATCAGCAAGACAGTTGGTGTATGAAAGTGCCTACTGCCGCTTAGGTTATGATTTTTCAGATACACTTCAAGAACAGATCTGGGAGGTGATGGGCAAAGCTTAAGTACTCCTCAACCTCTCAGGTGCCCCATTGTATCGATGCAGCATTTGATACTTGAAACCTTGAGTAAATTTGTTGATCATTTCTTGAAACCACAAGCCAAACAGGTGACTTCTTTTCTTCAGAACACTACACATTTTTAAGGGATACATAACAAGGATATAGCAGATACTGGGTGGTTGCTGCACACATCCATCACCCTTTCTATGAAAAATATATTTCCTGACATTTATTTATTGATAAACTGCTTTACTGAGTCAAGAGAATCATCAAAAGTAGTGCTCCTCAGACCTTCACAGTGGATTTCTTGTGCATTAATGATAGTTTTCAGTTATTTTAATGTGTCTTTCATATTTACCCTATTTTTCCTCTCTTCTAAGATTTGTATGTTTAGATTTCTAAGTTTCATCTCATAGGGTTTCTGGAACAGACCCAACAGCACTGGGACACATCCACTTTCTCTGTATACTTCTAAAGGTGAGACCTCTAGAGCTGGGTACAACAGGGAAAGGGAACTGGGACTTGATATACCACCTTTTGGTGGTATTTTGCAACTACATTCAAAGCAGTTTACATATATGCAGGTACTTATTTTGTACCTGGGGCAATGGAGGGTTAAGTGACTTGCCCACAGTCACAAGGAGCTGCAGTGGGAATTAAACCCAGTTCCCCAGCATCAAAGTCCACTGCACTAACCACTAGGCTACTCCTCCACACAATAGTCCTGGTGAAGTCTTACTAACTTTCTGTATTTTAACATAATCACCTCTATTTTTCTACTCTTGCTATGCATCCTAGTATCCTTCTGCTCTGACCACTGCTGTGCAGCACTCATTCCCTACCGTATCTCAAAAAAGATATAGTAGAATTGGAAAAGGTACAGCGAAGGGCGACGAAAATGATAGTGGGGATGGGACGACTTTCCTATGAAGAGAGGCTGAGAAGGCTAGGGCTTTTCAGCTTGGAGAAGAGACGGCTGAGGGGAGATATGATAGAAGTGTATAAAATAATGAGTGGAATGGATCGGGTGGATGTGAAGCGACTGTTCACGCTATCCAAAAATACTAGGACTAGAGGGCATGAGTTGAAGCTACAGTGTGGTAAATTTAAAACGAATCGGAGAAAAGTTTTCTTCACCCAACATGTTATTAGACTCTGGAATTCGTTGCCGGAGAACGTGGTACGGGCGGTTAGCTTGACGGAGTTTAAAAAGGGGTTAGATAGATTCCTAAAGGACAAGTCCATAGACCGCTATTAAATGGACTTGGAAAAATTCCGCATTTTTAGGTATAACTTGTCTGGAATGTTACGTTTGGGGAGCGTGCCAGGTGCCCTTGACCTGGATTGGCCACTGTCGGTGACAGGATGCTGGGCTAGATGGACCTTTGGTCTTTCCCAGTATGGCACTACTTATGTACTTATGTACCTTGCAATCACTGGATATAATCAGCTTGAGTTTTTCTCTATCCTGCCCCATGGACACTGGTATATTAACCACAACCGTGTGCCACTATTTGGATCTTTGTATCCAAAATGCTTAAATCTTTTAGTACAGAAACTTAGCTGCCAAGCTGTCGACCATTTTTCAGGCTTTTTTAAAATCACTTCTCATGCTATTTGTTCCCTCCAGCATCTTAATGTTGTCTGATAACAATAAATAAATCTGTCTATTCCCTTTGTATTATCACTCACACAGATATTGAACAGGTCCAATCCCAGGATTATTTCTTAAGGAACTTCATTCAACATGTTTCTTTTTTCAGCGTAAATGCTATTTACTTACACACACACACTGCCTTCTATCCTTCAACCAGTATCTGATCCTTTGGGGTCCACCCCAGCCCTGTCAGTTTAATTATCAGCCTCCTATGAGGGACAGTGTCAAAACCTTTGCTGATGAGCCAAGTACACATTTTTAACGTTCTACATTTATTTTACTTTTTGTTCTGCATGTTTGTTATATTACCATTGTTTGGTTTTATTTCATAGACTCCTGAAGAAGGCGTCTGTAGCGCCGAAACACGGCTGTGTTGAGTCGAGTGTATATTTAAATAAAGAGATTGTTCCTATCTACGTTGCCTACTGGTGTTGCTCAAGAGCCTACTCCTCCTACTCCCCCTTTCCTCAGATTCTACTTTTCGTAGGAATTTGTGTACCTCCACCCTTGTGGTGGTTTGGCTTCCAAGCAGGGGCGTATCTGCGTGGGGCCTCAGGGGTCTGGGCCCCCGCAGATTTCGCCCTGGACCCCCCTACCGCTGCCAACCCTCCCCCTCCGTTGTTGTCGCCTACCTTCGCTGGCGGGGGACCCCAACCCCCGCCAGCCGAGGTCCGCGTCCTCCTGCCGCTGCCGGCTGCCGTTAAAAGAATTCCGTCAGCTGGCGGGGGACCCCCAACCCCCGCCAGCCAAGCCGAGGTCCTTTCATTTCTTCTTCCAGTAAAGCTGGCGCCGAAAGTTTCTTCTGAGTCTGACGTCGCTGCACGTTGTACGTGCAGGACGTCAGACTCAGAAACAGAATGAAGCTCATTCTGTTTCTGAGTCTGACGTCCTGCACGTACAACGTGCAGCGACGTCAGACTCAGAAGAAACTTTCGACGCCAGCTTTAGAAATGAAAGGACCTTGGCTTGGCTGGCGGGGGTTGGGGGTCCCCCGCCAGCTGACAGAATTCTTTTAACGGCAGCCGGCAGCGGCAGGAGGACGCGGACCTCGGCTGGCGGGGGTTGGGGTCCCCCGCCAGCGAAGGTAGGCGACAACAACGGAGGGGGGAGATTGGCAATGGCAGCGGCTGGGGGGAGGGGGATCGGCAATGGCGGCGGCGGCGGCGGGGGGGGGCTATAATGTGCCCCCTCACTCTGGCCCTGGCCCCCCCTACCGCCGCAGTTCAGATACGCCCCTGCTTCCAAGTACAGCACATCCAGCACCCACCTCAATCCAATTCAGTCTCCCAAACAAATAAATTGATCAGCTTCATCTGACATGATCTCTCAGTGGTAAACTCATACTGTCTTGGATCGTGCATCCCACCAGATCTGAGATGCTTCACTATCCTTCAGCAGGATCCCCATTAATTTTACCAACACTGAAGTCAGAAAAATGAACATTTAATTTCTAATCTCCTCTCTACTACTGCTTTTACATAGAGGAAGATTTCTTTTATTCCAATTTATCCAGAAAATATTTGTGACTGCCCAGCTAAATTGCCATATTTGTTCTAAGACAGGGGTAAGCAGCTCTAGTTTTTGGAAAGACGCAATTGGATCTGATTTTCAGGAAAGCCAGGATATACAAATAACCTGTTTAAACAACCACATACTACAGAATGTCATGAATATTCCTTATGCTCTAAAACATTTTACCGTATTTTTCGGACCATAAGACGCACCGGACCATAAGACGCACCTAGGTTTTAGAGGAGGGAAATAGGAAAAAAAATTTTTCCTTTTTCCCTCCTCTAAAACCTAGGTGCTCCGGTGCGTCTTGTCTGAGTTCGGGATCGCCCTCCCCTACTTACGTGATGCGATGTTCCCTGGTGGTCTAGTGACGTCGGGGCAGGAAAGAGCCCCCTCTTTCCTGCCCAGCGCGCTGCTCTCCGTCCTCCTGACTGGTTCCTGACGGTCTCGGCGAGATTCATCGCGTCACGTAAGTAGGGGAGGGCGATCCCGAACTAGGACAAGACGCACTCGGAGATTCTCGGCGGCCATTTTGAATCTCGCCGAGACCATCAGGAACCAGTCAGGAGGACGGAGAGCAGCGCGCTGGGCAGGAAAGAGGGGGCTCTTTCCTGCCCCGACGTCACTAGACCACCAGGGAACATCGCGTCACGTAAGTAGGGGAGGGCAATCCCGAACTCGCTACCTTCGGACTATAAGACGCACCCCCCATTTTCCTCCCAAATTTTGGGGGAAAAAAGTGCGTCTTATAGTCCGAAAAATACGGTAATTGCATTAGTGATGATGAAGTTGATAAGGAATTCTTAATTTACCAGTTTTAAAATGTTGCCATCTTAATCATGTTTCTAGCAAAATGCAATCAGAATGTAACTTACTTTCACAGAGCTGTAGCTCTTACAGAAAAGATATCTTGACTGGAGTGGCCCTTTCTATGCTAATTCAACCATGTTTCTGTATAATATATACTACTAGTAAAAAAGGCCTGTTTCCGAAAGAAAAGAAACGGGCGCTAGCATGTTTTTTTTTGTTTGTTTTTGATATAAAGGGATATATATGATTTTTAAAAAGGCAAAGATGGTTGTTTTTTTGTGAAAGTTTTGAGAGAGCGTGGCAGGCTGCAAGGGTGCTTTTTTGTATTAGTGGTTCAGCATTTGTATAGTAGAACCTGTCGCCCACTTCTGTATTTAAATGTTCTTATAGAGATAATGTGTGTGTGTGTGTTTGTGAAAGTGAGAGAGGTTGGTGTAAGTGGGAGGGGGGTGCGAGTGTCTGTGTATGTGTTTGACAGATTGTGTGTGTGTGTGTGTGTGTGTGTGTGAATGTAAGTGGGGGGAGGGGCAGAGTGTTAGCCTGCAGCAGCACATTTTTTTTACCCCTTTAGAGAGCACCCTTGGCAGGACAAACCTTTGGTGCACACAGAACCCCCAGCCCCACCAGCGAGGTAAAAATGTGCAACATGGCCATGGTAACCATTAGGAGGAGAAGGAAGAGGACGCGAGGTTGTTAGAAATACAGAATCACCTTTGGCGCGTTTTGTAAATACATGTCGTTTTACCTCCCAGCACCGGCTGTTTCGTGTACCCTCGGTTTCGTGGAGAGGCTTGAGGCATTGGCCGGCGTTATTTGAAATATACACGCCTGGCCTGCCCCCATCGACGACGCCTCTTGCCTGATCCAGCAGAACGTTCAGGCGATTGGTCGGAGGCGGTTCCCTGGGGGCGACGGTGGTAAAATTCCTTTTGTGCGAGTAGCAGGAGCGGTGAAGCCGCTCCTCCTCTGGGGCTGTGACAATGCGTTTCCTTGCGGGTCGTCTGCGCAGTGGGAGGCGATTGTGAGGCAGGGGGAGGAGTCCTGTCCTTCATGTTTGGGCGAAATGGCTCCGCCTGTGACGTCACGACGCTGGACACGAGGGTGTGACAGACAGGCATGGTGAGTAGAGAGGCTTCACCACCATGAAGTTACGAACCCTTCACGGAAGTGGCTGGAGCTTGGGGCCTCAATAGAACGTTGAGGTAGCGAATTATGTCTGGAAGGGGCGTGGCTGGGGGCGTGGCTGGGGCGGGTGTATGAGTGAGAGTGAGTGGTGGCTGACAGGCTACAACAGTACAGGGCTTGAGTGTTTCCCTGCCACACTGTGAGCTTCAGAATTGGAGGTGAGAATTATTAATATAGATATGCTACCTTGAGTCAAATATACTGTATGGCAGTGGTTCCCAAACCTGGTCTTGGAGGGACCCCAGCCAGTCAAGTTTGCAGGATATACACAATGAATATTCATGACAGATATTTTCATTCAGTGGAGGCAGTGCATGCAAATCTCTCTCATGAATATTCATTATGGATATTCGGAAAACCTGACTGGCTGGGGTGCCTCCAGGACCAGGTTTGGGAATCACTGCTGTATGGGGTAGATGCAAGATACAGCCAGTCTCAAAAAGGTTTTGTAAACCAATCTGTCTATAACAATAAATTCAAAAAGAGTGCCAGGCTTTAGACACTGGGATGATATGTGCTAAGAATGAATTCTATAATGGCAGTTCCACAGAGAGCTGCTCTTATAGAACACTAGAGTAAGTCCACAGTTTTGTGCCTAAATATAGGTGCAAGACATTACATTTAATTGACACGAATTAGCAGTTGTGTTTATGTTTATTTAGAATTTGCTATACCGCCTTAAGTAATGAGCAGATCTAGGTGGTTTACAATCTAAAATCATAATGAAAAGAAAGAAAAGAACTGCAACATAAACAGGAGAGGGTAAACCATTCGTTCAGACGCATTCAAAACCCAATAATACGGAAAAAGGTTTAGAACCTGAGAGAATAGAGAAGTAAATAGGAGGGGGGAAAGAAGGAAGGCAGGGTGGGGAGGGAAGGACATTGGAAGAGACGATGATGCTAGCAGCAAACAGTCCTATATTAAATTATATACTTTAAGAAAGAGCAGCTTTAAAGTTTTTTGAACGACAGTTCAGAAAGAATATCACGGTGAAGAAAATTCCAGTAGAAAGGGGATGTGAAATAGAAAGCAATAGATTCAAATATGCCATGTCATAGGCTAGTTTAAATGCTTATGCAAACCCCCTATTATTCTATAACCTATGTGTGTAAGTCATAGGCATGCCCATGACCCACCCATACGTCTCCCATGTCCCTGCCCCCTGGAAGTTGTGTGCGGTAGAAATTCAGCACACAACTTCTAGACTAATCAGAAAGGGCAGTTCCACACACAACTGCTAATTAGTTGCCAGTTAGGTGCCAATTACCACCAAGTAATCAATAATTTGAACCAATAATTGGTTGTTAACTTCAATTAACAGCCAATTATTAAATTATGTTCTTTACGCAGCTGACCTTATTCTAAACTACGTGTACAACATTGCACACTAACCCCCAAATTCTACAAATGGTAATAAAATTGTGTGCACAAGTTTTTTTTTCTATAATTCACTTTTTATTACATTTTTTCACAACAAAAGAACAGTGAGAACACATCATAATTGGGCCCTAACAATCATCAGTGTTAACTGGCGTCAATTAAAATTTGTGCATGTATTTTAGGTGCCAGGTTCCACATGTAAAAGGGGGCATGGCCATTGGAGGGTCATGGGCAGATCGGGGGCACTCTTTCAATTCATGCATGCTGTCATAGAATAAGGGGAAGAAAACAAAACAAAAAAAAAGTGTCCCCCTAATTACAAATCACACAATATACAAAAAAAAAAAAAAGAGAAAGCAGGGGGCAGACCAGATGTATATCCAAACAGCAGGTTTATTCTCACATGAAAATCCAAAAACACGACACAGTCCTGCGTTTCGGTGCTTAAAGTGCCTGCCTCAGGAGTCAATGTCAATTATCTCAGCCACTGATGGTAATAACACATAAATGGGCTTGAGAATCCAATAATACAGCATTCAATGAAGACACAACAGTAACAGGTTCAAGGCCTTGGCTGACACATACTTTACCTTGAACCTGTTACTGTGATGATACTCTTTTGTATCTTCATTGAATGCTAGCAGTGTGGCTCCTGGGTTATCCTATTAGTTAGCATACTAAGGTTCAGGTAATAAATTTAGTATATGTTAGCACAGCAAGAATGTTGTTATATGGTTTTAATAGTTTTACCTGTTGTAACTGTTCATGCCTGTGTTGCGGCCTTTATTAATAAATTATTCCCTTTCAGAAGAAAATAATGGAGTGACCATTGATGAGGCAAGCAGAGGGAGGGACAAAGAAATGGGGTAGGGAGGGGAAAAAGGAGTGGCAAATAAAGTTGCTGGCTTCCCGCTTTGTGCATTTTTCTTGTCTAGGGGTTTAAGTAGAGCAGAATTAACAAGTAATCTTTCAGATTTTTCTCTCTTTGGTAGGCTACCAAGAGTCTTTTCTCTGAAAAATGTTCTAGGCTTTGAATTATTTGCCAGGGTTTCTTAAGAATGTGTACAATATCTTTTGAGAGATGGGTAAATGGCAAAGGGCATACAATCTTTTCTTCATATGGTTTTGAGTGTGGTATTAGGAGCTGTTGTCTATCTATCTGTGTTGCTCTTTTGTACCCCTTATCAATGCATTCTTTGGGTAGCCTTTCTCTGCAAACCTTCATTTCATAACTAGGAATTGTAGTTCAAAGGTAGAGGAGTCAGAACAAATTCTTCTGATCCTTAAAAACTTATTGTAAGGAAGATTGATTTTCAGAGCTTTACTGTGACAGTTTTTGTAATCTAAGAGTTTGTGTCTGTGGGTTTAGATACAGGTCTGTTGTAAGTTTTCCTTACCTATACGTAATGGCTATGTGTAAAAAAAAGAATTTTTTTTTACCTCAACAATTTATCTGAAACTTCAGATTGTTGTCTAAACCATCCTGCAAATCATAACATTTTGTGAGATGTTCTTTGTTACCTTGCCAGATCATGAGTGTTCTGTCAAAAATATATTTTAAAAAATTTCTCACACATGGATTGCCCACTGAAGGGCACCTATGGCGGTGCCTTTGATTTGTTTGTAGAATGCGTCATCATAAGAGAAAAAAATTCTTAGCTCTATGGTAGCTAAATTAATGATGAATTCTGTGGGTATCTTTGAACAAAGATTCCTGAGTGTCAAAAGCTCACCGAAGATTTGAAGTGTTTCTTTCTGAGGTACATTAGGATGAATTCTATATTTGATGCCGAAAAAATCGGCATGAAAAAAACTGCTATTCTATAAGCCATGCTTAAAGTTAGGTGCAGTTTATAGAATAGTGCTTATACCCAGGAATCACGCCTAACTTTAAGCGTGGCCATTTATACCAACTGAAACATGTGCAAATGTACATGCCTACATTAGGCGCATTCTATAACAATGCATGTAAAAGTTAGGAATGTCAACATTCTGCCCATGACTCTCCCATTTCTATGCCCCCTTTTTGAACTCCCTTGTAAAATTTAGGCATGAATTAAATCTAATTAGTGTCAATAATTGCTTTTTAAAAAGCCAATTATTGGGGCTAATTAGCTTTTTATTCAATTAAATTGCATGCACAAATTGGGCAAATGCACAAATTTGTGCATGCAATTTTTAACGATTTTTATAGACTCAGGGGTTAGTGTATAGTGATTCAACATCCAGGGTTACTAACAGAATGCAGAAGAAACACACAAACAGCAGAGGTGATAACAAGAGTCCCAAAAGAATGGTGTGGTGCAGAATTTTATTGATTGGTGTAAATGACACAATATGAGTTGTGTTTCGTCCATAAGGCCTGCCTCAGAAGTCAGCAAAAACACAAAGGTTATAGTCATGTAATGCAAAGAAACTAACTGCACCAAAGATGCACATCAAAAGTATCTTGCATTATACTAGCACTGCGCAACTGCTCAGTCTCAGCTTTGTATTAATGTATTAATAAGATCAATGGACTGTCCTGAGAAAGAGGGGATCTTGGACACAAACTGGCTAATATTCAAAGCAATTTAAGTGGGCAGGCTCTGAGAGAGAGAGAAGGGAAAACTGAAGTAAGCGCCGAGCCTGCATGCTTTTTGCCACTGCTGCCGGCTGCCGTAACCCTGACGAAGCAAGTCAAGATGACTTTTAAAATTCGGAGGGAGGGGGCCTGGAACTCGAAGGGAGGAAGGGAGGGACGATGACCCTGGAACTCGGGGGGGGGGGGATGACCCTGGAACTCGGAGGAAGGGACGACCCTGGAACTCGGAGGGAGGGAGGGTGGGAACGAGTCCCACAGAGTCGGCGCCTATGGGGTAGGTGAGCCTAGGAAAAAAAGATGCCAGTATGCCGTACCAGCACGTACCGGCACAAAAAAGCTCTGATAATATGAAAGACTAATTTTAATCCTAATTTGAAAAGGTAGTAAGGCCTCTAATCTTAAAGAGGGGTCAGAGAGGACTGATACCACATTTTCTGAGTTTGGCACTCAGGCGAAGAGGTGGTTTGGAGAGGATCAGAGCTTAAAGGCTCAGACCCTGAGACTAATACAGAGGGAAACTTTTGTTGTAGTGCAGGAGCTAAAGATAGTTTCCTGATAGAATATTAGAGTGCATATATATGGGAGTCAAATTTCTTCTTGATTGGTGAGTCAGATACCGGTGCCAGCATTACAGCTCCAGTATCACAGTACCAGTGTTGCAGTACCAGTACCAGTGTTGCAGTACCAGTGCCACAGTGACAGTACTAGTGCCACAGCAGTGCCTCAGTTCCAGTGTCGGTGCCAAGGTGAGGCGGTTCCAGAGTGAGTGTGAGAAGAAAGCCAACACTAGACAGCGTCTGAAGGAGATCAAGCATTGCAAGTATAATTTTTTTTGTGTGTGTGCACACATGGGTTTTTTTTGTTAATTATTTTTGGGTAGTTTTAAAAGCGCTTTAGTGTTGTGCTATAAACATTTCAAGAGTACACAAAAGAGAACATTACTTACCCGCAGGGGTTCCTGGAGGGATCCGGACCTGAGAAGGAGAAGAACAGAGACAAATTTCAGTACAAAGGAATATATCCTTTGATAAAATGTAAGCAAAAGTGAAACTTAAACAAAATTGAATATACTTACCTGATAAAGATTCCACAGTGAGGAAGAGCTGCAAGTAGAAAATTGAGTAGTTTAAAAGAGAGTATATTAAATGCGTATGTTAGTGCTATGATTATTGGGAGAACTGTATTAAAGAAGTAATTGACTCTAAAAGAGAGTATTTGATATAAGGATAAATGTCTTTTTTATTATGCAAAACTACTTCACATGATGTTAAATGTTTATTGAGTGAGTTCACCAATATCTTTTAAAGAATTTAGAGTAATTTATGAAAGTTTTTTTATTTGATGTGTAATAAAGATGTGTTTATTGAAAAAGTCTGAGTTTCTGAGAAGTTATCACACGTTCTCCAATTATTTTTAACACAGTTTTTTTTAATGAACTTCTGAAGCAGTTTTGGGTGGATGTGTGTCTTGACCCAGGGGAGCCCTTTTGCCACCACCCATTGTGACACCAGTAATTTTGCTACTACTTTGGGACAAGGCAACGCAGAAACCTAGGGGGCGCTACAATAAGAAGGTCGAATTTATGTCAGAGGGGTCAGGGTTATGTGTGTGTTGGGGGGGGGGGGCTGGGATTCTGCCCAGGGGGACATGGCCTCTGATAGGATGTGGTCTGTGCCGGGTGGGTTCAGGGTTGAATAGGGGTTGGGTTTATATCATGGATTGAGGAGATCAAACATGCGGAGGCAGGGGGAGATAATGCATTGCCACAGCAGAGGTTTATTTATTTATTTTTGAGTAGGCCTACACCACATTGTCTGTCACTCAAGGGAATGTGATGCCTACTTTTACTGCACAGGCTTTGCACTTATTGCATGTTAAATTTTATGTTATATGTGTGCTGTGTAAAAACTACCATAATTTAGTAAAAAGGGCCCTAAGTGAAGTGCATGGGGTAGGTGGCAGTTGGGAAAGGAGGGATGGAAAGAAGACAAAACTAAGGCAAAATGATGTAGACCTGATAAGTAACTAATACCAACTTTTTTAGTGTTCTAGGGTTCTAACTATTAAATTGAAACTAAGAGAAAAGAATGTTAGACAATTTAAACAAGCTACCAACTATTGGGTCCTTTTCTGAGCTGCAGCATAAAGTGACCTTAGTGCACCCTTATGCAGGTCTTTTCCACACACTAAGGCCACTTTTTGCCATGGCCAGAAAACTGCTGATTTTCCATGTTCCAATTTAATAGCCATGTGCTAATATTCTAGGCAGTAAGGGCTCACACACTACTCCTGCACTAATCAGTTAGTGTGCAGTCATGCAGCTGTGCTAACTGGTTAACGCAGATGTGCCTACCCTCTGCCCCACCCAGACACCCCCCACAGCAAAAAAATAATTTTTCATTTTTAGAGCCGGTAGTACACACACATGTCAAAAGTAATGCAAGATGCCTCAGTGCGCCCATTGTTACGCCATTTTAAGCTACGGTAAGCAAATGTTTATCTCTCTTCTTACAAATTTCCTTCTATCCCAAGCTTTAAGTCACCAAATCTCTCAGTAAATTAATATTCAATTTCCCAGTGAGCCTTCCTCTTTCCCCAAACTCCCTCTTTCTCACTAGATAACATCTAGGTTGACCAAGCGGCTAGACAATTGATGCTCACCATTAGCCTGAAAATACTTGGAAATCATGTTTCAACCAGCTTCAGCCCTATGTTATGCCTACAGTTTTTATCGAGAGCATTCAATGGAATGCAACTCAAAATTCTGTTATCTTAGAAATATTTTTTCATGTCATCTGCTTATATTTTAACAACTTTGAAGGATTTTGAGTCATCTTCAAATTTGATTAATTCATATATTGTTCACTTTTCTGTTTAATTTACATAAATGTTAAACTGTACTAATTCCATTACATATCCTTACAGAGTTCACTTATATTTATTTATTTATTTATTGCATTTGTATCCCACGTTTTCCCACCTCTTTGCAGGCTCAATGTGGCTTACAATACATCATGAATAGTGGAAATATATAAGAAAATAGACACTTAATATTACATAAGGATCTTGGGTAGCATGATAATGATAAAGCATGATCATTAGTCTAAGATTCTGTTTCCTATATGTGGAGAAGATTTACTCATATAAATTACAGCTTTCTGAAATCAGGTTTTACATACTAATGCAATATACATATGTAATCCCCCTTTATATGGGATTACTGAGTGATGCTAGCTTTTCCCTAGAATCACTGGGGGGGAGAACATGGGATGTCCATGGGTGGGAAGGAAGCCCAGCTCAAGGGGTGTGTTGTTGAAATAAACTGCAGAGAGAAAGGGGTTTGTTATTTGATTGACATGGGAAGTGGAGTTTTGAGATAATAAAGGCTCTGACTTGTGAGGAAACGTGGTCTTTGGCTGCCTGTACCCCCACCGGGACCCTTCAAGGAGAAGGGAAAGGGAAATGGGACTTGATATCAGAGGCATAGCCAGACAACAGATTTTGGGTGGGCCTAGGCAAGAAGTGGGTGGGCACCAAGTGTTCTCCCCCTCCCCACCACCACCAAAAAAATATCTCAGATGGTGGGAAAATATTTCTTTCCACCTTGGCAGTCTGCAGCAGGGATGCGCTGAAAACTGAGCATGCACAGGTGCCAGTATCGTGGAGAACAGCATTTTCATTACCATCAGGGGGAAGTCTTCAGCTGGTGGAACTTGGGATCCCCACCAGCTACCACTAAATGTGTGCTACTGTTGGGTGGGCCTGAGCCCTAAGTGAGTGGGCCCTGGCCCACACAGGCCCACCTGTGGCTATGCCACTGCTTGATATACCGCCTTTCTGAGGTTTTTTTGCAACTACATTCAAAGCGGTTTACATATATTCGGGTACTTATTTTGTACCAGGGGCAATGGAGGGTTAAGTGACTTGCCCACAGTCACAAGGAGCTGCAGTGGGAATCAAACTCAGTTCCCCAGGATCAAAGTCCACTACACTAACCACTAGGCTACGGGGATTCCAAAGTGGCTAAATAAACTCAGGCTGATTAAGTAGTTGCTGCCCCACTAACTGGCAACTGTGAAGGTGTGGGAGCTGAGACTGGGTAAGAGGAATCCAGCCAGAAGCAGGAAATTGGACAGGGGAAGTCTATTCAAGGCTAGGGTGCAGTTCCAGAAGGACAGCCTAAAGGGTCTGTGCCTGAGGGAAGTGAATTGTGATGAAGGAGAGTAAGGAGCAGCCATGGATTATTACCAGCCTCTGGAATAGGTATAGGACAGGAGATTATGTAAATGTGTAAATACTTGGAAATTATCAGGAAGATCAAGTTTGGAAAAGAGGGATTGAGATTGTAAAACACAATCTTAAATGGACACGATTGTACAGATGGAGTTATAATTTGCTTGCCATTTGCAGAAAGTTCAGTAAAGTTAAGTTTTCATCAAAAGACACTATTGGTGTGCTGTGTGAATTTTTTTGAAGCGGGAGTGAGGACGCTTGCTCCCTGGACCGGTGAGACACTGTAAAGAAGCCCCACTTAATTTCCCAATCCCTGTATCTCTATTCCGGACAATTTAACTGGAAGGATTATGTTGAATGGAGACTGTGGAGTGAGCAAGAGTGTGGTGTGGTAAAAGTAATAGTATCCCTGTGACCCGGGTCAGACATGGAAGGAACTGAGCTGAGGCAAATTTGTGGTGAGACCCGGGTTGCATAAAAACTGGTGCATGAACGTAGGACATTGGGATATAAGTGGAAGGGCTTTTGCCAGTGGATTACAAATTTGATTTGCTCTGTTGATGGAAAAGTATAATGAGGGGTATAAAGTCAAGCCCAGAAAGACTGCTTGTTTCAGACTGGTAAAAGATTGTTGGACCCAACCCTGTAAATTTGAATTTTCTGCCATGGAAAGAACCATGCAAACTGGTCTTGCCAACTGCCAGTGCATACATGAGTGATAACATCAGAACTGTTAGTGTCTGGTGGAGAAGCCCTTCTGACATCAGAGGTGATGCTGGGGTGCAGAGATTGAGCACGAGGATGGAGGAGAGCTCAGGAGATGGAAAGGAATGGTGAGAAAAAATGACACGCAGAGATATATGGAGACGAGCCGAAACCCTGGTGGGCCTTTCCAGGGAGTCCAACAGGAAGTCACAATAAAAATAGAACCACTGTAGGGCATTTCATACGCTATAACTGTGAGGCTTGTGGAGATCCCATGCCCTTGCCCTGGCTGGGTGGGGAATGTAAACCCCAGGCAGTTGCCCAAAACAAAGCCAAGGAGGATCAGCAGGAGTGCTTAGGAGGAGTGGTGGCGCCTGAAGGGGTTACCTGGTCCTTGAAAGCTGAACACAGACTGGCCCCTGATGACCTTGAAGGGGAATTGGTTCGGGGAATGCAGAGGATGGGAAAGGCCTAAACCGAGTCAGCTGAACCTCGGGGCAGCCCAAAGAAAGGTGGAGAACCAAGGGACCAGGTCCGGGGTGCAACTGGAAATGAAACAGCCATGCAGCTGATGGCAGTGCCGCTGTGCATGGAAGGAGGGCCACATTGTTGGATTATTTGTAGTAAATAATTAGCAGATTTTATACACACAGCTTCAGCTTTAGAAATGTTAATTTCTTTTCTTCATCTCTCTCACATACACCCCAGAATAATTCACTGCTGAGTCACTTTAAAGTTGAAGTAACAAAACATCTGTTTACTCACAGTTTGTAGTTAGATTGATATTCAGACAGGCTTATATATACATAATACTATACATTTGGATTATCAGCTCTTTCCATGTGCTTAGATGGTAATGGATGCTCACACCATAGATCCTCAGGCTAGGAGAGATCATGAGCTCCATGTGCTGTGCCTAATCACACCCACAGGAAGTTGCATGGGTGTGACCTCTCTAGGAAATTCACATCAGAGGTCACAGAGTAATCACAGAGAAAAAATTGGTGACAGACAATGCATGTAAAATACAATACATTATTCCAACAAACCCCTTCTCATGCATAACTGTCATGCAATTATTAATTCATACAAAGTCCAAGCTTTATTCGCAGATTCTCAAAACGTTCTCTGGGTAACGGTTTGGTCATGATGTCAGCTGTCATCTCACTGGTGTGACAATAGTGTAGACTGATAACCTCTTCTTTCGCCAGCTCTTGCACGTTGTGGTATTTCGTTGCGATGTGCTTGGTGCGTGGCTGAACCTTGTCATTCTGTGACAGTCTGATGCAGCTCTGATTATCTTCCATTATCTGGATTGGTCTCTGTTCAGCTATTCCAAAATCCAGCAAAAGTTTTTCAATCCACATCAGTTCTCTGCATGCTTCTGATACAGCCACATATTCAGCTTCTGTAGAAGACAGACTCACAATACTTTGTTTATGACTGGCCCAAGAAATTTGTACATTTCCATACATAAACACATATCCACTTGTGGATTTATAATCAGAATGATCCCCTGCCCAATCTGAATCACAGTAACATATTAGTTTTGGATTACTATTGGCTGAAATCTTTAATTTACAATCAATGGTACCTTTTAAATACCTTACCATCCTTTTAACTGCAGTCCAATCTGATTTGGTAGGTGAGCTGACCCTTCTGCTCAAAATTCCTACTGCATTTGCTATATCAGCCCTGTATGTGGTAGTCAGATATAAAAGCTTACCTATGGCTGATCTATATTGGATGTTATCTGGTAAAGGTTCACTTACTGTTTCATCCTTCAGAAAATCAGTGATCATGGGAGTGCTTACAACTTGGGCATCTTGCATACCTAAACTTTCAATAAGCTCATTTATTTTCTGCTTCTGGCTTAGAAGATAAGAACCATCATTTTGTTTCTCAATTTCTATACCAAGATAGTATGACACATTACCAAGTTCTTTTATCTCAACATTCAGGTTTAAATATTTTACAATGTCCTTGTACTCTTGCTCACTTTCGCTTGCAATGAGCAGATCATCAACAAAAGCTAAAATGTATGCATATTGTCCATTTCTGCACCTAGTGTACAAGCATTTATCTGCTTCACCTTGCTTAAATCCTAAATTTGTCAATATTTCATGCAATTTGTCATTCCAACATTTTGCACTTTGCTTTAATCCATAAAGACCTTTGTTTAATTTACACACTAGCTGTCTTTGTTTTGTATTTATGAAACCTGTTGGCTGTTCCATGTACAAGTCTTCAGTTATATCTCCATGAAGAAATGCTGTTTTCACATCAATGTGGTTGACTTGCATGCCTTTTGAGACTGCAATGCTCAGAAGTGCTCTAATTGTCGTGTGTTTCACTACAGGTGCAAACACTTCATCAAAATCTTCTCCATATTTTTGAAGATATCCCTTTGCGACTAATCTGGCTTTATACCTTTCCACTTTTCCTTGTGCATTCCTTTTTAACTTGAATACCCATTTGCATCCTATAGCTTTCTTGCCAGGAGGTAATTTTGTAAGAATCCAAGTTTTATTTTTATCCAATGCATCAATTTCTTCTTGTGCAGCTTTACGCCATTCAGCAGCTTCTTCTGCTGGCATTTTCTCAATCTCATCCCATGTTAAGGGCTCTTGAGCTTCTGCTGACTTTGTTAGGTAAGACAGTCTTGGGGGTGGAACACCTTTGTTTTCCCTGGATGAGCGTCTGACAACAGGTTGGTCTGACCTTTCCGCATCCTCTAAATCTGAGAGTCCTTCTCCAATTGATTCCCCTTCTCCAACTGTACTGTCTCCTGCAATGATCCTTTCTGTGTCTGCTTCCTCTGCCTGTTCCTCGTTAGATACAGGTGAGTTGCTTTCAGACATCTGCCTTGGTATGGCATTTATATACACTGGCATGTCTATTATGGTTCTAGTTTCATATTCTGGATGATAAGGCTCATCTGGGATAATCCAGCCTTTATCAACCCTTTTGTTTTCATCAAAATATGTAACATGTCTTATGCCAACAATGCCAGTTTTCAGATTCAAAATTCTATATCCTTTGTGTCCTGGAGCATAGCCAACTAAAATGCCCCTTTCTGTTGTGGAATCCAGCTTATGCCTTCTTTGCTTTGGTACATGAGCATATGCTGTACTTCCAAATGTTCTTATGTGTGACAGGTTTGGCTTCCTACCATGCCATGTCTCATGTGGTGTGCGCTCAGCGCCTTTAGTTGGCATTCTGTTTTGTAGGTACACTGCTGTGAGAATGGCTTCCCCCATAGTCTTTTAGGGAGATTGCTATCTGACAGCATACACCTGGTCATTTCCACAAGTGACCTAAATTTTCTCTCTGCAACAGAATTTTGCTCTGGTGTATAAGCTACTGTTGTGATATGCTGAATGCCTTCTTGTTCTAGAAATGTGCGCATGCTTTGTGAAGTGAACTCACCACCATTGTCGGTCTGAAGAACCTTTGGTTTTCTTTCAAATTTATTGCTCACCATGGCTACGTATTTCTTCAGCATGTCTGTGACTTGACTTTTTTCTTTCAGCAATTAGGCCACACAATATCTAGAGAAATCATCCAAGAATATTAGCACAAATCTGTTATTTCCCAATGATGGGATATTAAACGGTCCACATAAGTCACTGTGTATTAAGTCCAGTACTTTATTACTCCTATTTCCTGTGTATGCAGGAAATGAGGGTCTCACACCCTTTTGAGTAACACAGTCTATGCATTTCTCCATTTTACCAGTATCTGCACTTATTTGAATGCCTGTGGCAAGTTGCTTACTGTGAAGATCCTGGATCACCTTAAAATCACGATGTCCCAGGCGGCGGTGCCAGATTTCCAGACTACATTTACCATCATTCTTCCTTACTTGCGCCAGATGTGAGGCTTCACCTGAAATGCTCAGTTTATAAACATCATTATGCATAAAAGCTTCAGCATACACTTCATCATTTTTAGAGATTGTGCACTTACTGTTTTCAAAATGAATCACAAATCCCTTCTTATCTAATGTAGATACACTAAGCATATTGCAAACTGCTTGGGGAATATACAAGACATCACTTACAGGAATTTCTTTAACTTCATTAGACACTTTGCATTTTAAGAATCCAATGCCTTTTGCTTGGATCTGAGTAGTCCTTGCGTTTGCAGTTTGAAGAATACCTTCTTCTGGACTCATTTCCTGAAAGAAATCCTTACAATTGGTTAAATGGCATGTGCTCCCCGAATCCAAAATCCAAGTACTTTCATTTGAATTATTATTTACCATAGTCAAAGATTTTTCTGCCATTAGAAAGCTCTTATGTTTATCATTGTCCTTTGTACATGTCCTGCTTGGAAAGTTCTTTTGTTCCATTGGCTTAGGTGAGCTAGAGGGGGTGTTTTGTGTTTCCTTACACCATTTAGATACATGTCCCTCCTTTCCACATGAATAGCAAATCAGCTTGCCCTTGGGTGGAGTTTTCCCATAGCTCCGCCTTCCTCTGTTCTTTGCCAAGAAATTTGTTTCATTTCTCTCTGACTTGCTTTGAGAACACATCTCCTCAGAATCATTAATTATGCATTCCTGCCTCAGTTTTGATGCTGCCTGTTCAAAAGATTGCCCTTCAATGGCTTCATTTACAGACCTAAAAACATCAAACTTCTTTGATAGTGAGGTAAAAAGAAATGCTCTTTTCAATGCATCACACATGGGAATTCCAGAAAGTTCTAACTTTTGAAATGAAGACATAAGATGCATAATGTGATCATTACATTTACTTTTATCCCTTAATTTGGTCTCATTTAACTCTGCTAACCAAATTGGTTGCTGTTTTGCATATGTAGTTGCATACATAGTTCTTAGTTTATCTAAAATGTCCCTTGCTGTATCTTTTTCTTCCAGCAATATGGCTTGTTTCTCTGAGAGAGCTTCCAAAAACATGCACTTCACATAATAGTTTGCATTGTCCCATTCAGCCATATTTTCAGCTGTTCTGTTTTGGTCTAAACATATACTTAATTTCTTTGCTTGAAGGAGACATCTGAATCTTAGCTCCCAAAGCTGATAATTATATTCAGTTAATTTAGGCACCTTGAGAGAGTAGAAAAATGGTGAATTTCCTCCCTCAGCCATTTCTTAGCCTTGCCTTCTGTTTGGTGTGTGAGGGGAGAGAGAGACAGACTGAATCTTTCTTTTTAAAACTTAAGAGAAAAATTTGGCTTTTTCACTGCCTGGTAATATTTCTCCCTTTTTCAATTCCTGGGCTGGGCCCATAACCCTTTTGTTGGATTATTTGTAGTAAATAATTAGCAGATTTTATACACACAGCTTCAGCTTTAGAAATGTTAATTTCTTTTCTTCATCTCTCTCACATACACCCCAGAATAATTCACTGCTGAGTCACTTTAAAGTTGAAGTAACAAAACATCTGTTTACTCACAGTTTGTAGTTAGATTGATATTCAGACAGGCTTATATATACATAATACTATACATTTGGATTATCAGCTCTTTCCATGTGCTTAGATGGTAATGGATGCTCACACCATAGATCCTCAGGCTAGGAGAGATCATGAGCTCCATGTGCTGTGCCTAATCACACCCACAGGAAGTTGCATGGGTGTGACCTCTCTAGGAAATTCACATCAGAGGTCACAGAGTAATCACAGAGAAAAAATTGGTGACAGACAATGCATGTAAAATACAATACATTATTCCAACAAATGTGCATGGAAGGAGGGCCACATGAGTGGCAACTGACCTGGCGGAGCGTGAGGAAGTGAGATCCAGACCAGGCTGAGGATCTAAGTCAGGGAAAGTTGCATTTGGCACCATGGGTGTGGCCCAATCTGGAACGATGCTGACTCTCAGTGGTTGAATCATTGGATTGAAAGATTCCTCCAGGAGCAGCTTGAGAAGGGTTCAAGACAGAACCATGCTCGGAGATCCTTCAGAGCCTCATGTGCCCGAGTGGATGGGTTTTGGAAAGACAAGACTGATTGTAAACTAGATGATGGAGAGGGACTAGCTAACATGGGTCACACTGGTCCGACCCTGTTAATGCTTTGATTGAACTGAGTTGAACATTATCATGAGAGAGAGTTATGATTAACTATAAAAGTTATGGTTAGGCAGGAATGTCAGAGAAAATGATGCTGTTGTTAAATCACTGGGAGTAATGGTGCAGAAACATGATCCAAAATGTTATGAGTGAACTGAGACTGGTAGGTCCACGTTGAACTGAATTAACAGTAAATGATTTTTTTGACACATAAAATTCAAATTATTGAGAATTATGTTCTGGTTAATGAAAAGAAGTATAGCTAATGCAGTAGAGTGTTTGCAGTAAGATATGAGAGTTGTTTGAGAAAGACAAATTCTGAGAAAATTATGTTAAATAAAAGTTTGGTTTGCTGTTAATAAAGTTTCCTTACTAATTGTGGGGAGTGGGAAAGGAAAAAAGAAGAAAAATGAAGGAAGGTGTGTTGGAAAGAGAAAATGGAAACCCTTACAGAGTAAGTGGGGTAAGAGAAATGTGGGAGTGTATTGAAGTGAAATGGTAAAGGCTGAGCAGGTTGCCACCCTTGGGATATCTGGGTTTCCTGACTCTTGCTGGAAAGAACCTCACATTTTAGTTTAATCAGGTTGCCACCCTCGAGCCAATTGGGTGTCCTGTTTAAGCTAACAAGGAAAAAAGAGAGAAAATTACACATGTACATGGAGGTGGAGAATTCTCCCTTAAGGAGGAGATTTTGAGTGGCATGGGAAAAGACAAAGCATTTGGAGCATACGCAATGATTGGTGGGTGATACCAAAAAAGAAGGGCAAATGGTAAATTTGCTTAAATCATGATTGAAGAAGAATGTATAAGAAAAAAAAAACCATTTTGATGTGAAGAGTGTGATACCAGTATCAAGGTTATGAAAAAAAATATATGTTTGTGGTTTGGAATATAATTGGAAATGTTGTGTGGGGTTTGTGCTGCTCCAAAGGGAAGGGAGAACAAAACCTAGGAGATTGTCCCTTGAGGACAAGGAGAAATGATTTCATGAGATGGAACCAGTAACATCATCTTTTTCTTTATTGGGGAGGGGGGGGGTGTAATCCCCCATTATATGGGGATTACTGAGTGGTGTCAGCTTTTCCTAAAGTCACTGGGGGGACAGCATGGGATGTTCCTGGGTGGGAAAGAAGCCCAGCCCAAGAGGCGTGTTGTTGAAATAAACTGCAGAAAGAAAGGGGCTTGTTATTTGATTGATAAGGGAGGTGGAGTTTGGAGATAATAAAGGCTCTGACTTGTGGATGAAAGTGGTTTTTGGTTGCCTGTACCCTCGCTGGAACCCTTGAAGGAGTAGGGGATCCCAAAGTGGCTAAATACATTCAGGCTGGTTAAGGAGTAGTTGCTACCCCAATAAATGGCAACTGTGAAGGTGTGAGAGCTGAGGGTAGGTAAGGGGAACCCAGCCTGAAGCAGGAACCTGGACAAGGAAGCCTGTTCAGGCCAGGAAGCAGCTCTAGAAGTGCATCGATGGAAGAAGGACAGCCTAAATGGTCTGTGGAGGTGGATCGTGATGAAAGAGAGTAAGGAGCAGCCTTGGATTATTACCAGTCTCTGGAACAGCTATAGGACAGGAGATTTTGTAAATGTGTAAATACTGAAATTATCAAGAAGATCAAGTTTGGAAAAGAGGGATTGAGGTTGTAATACACAATCTTAAATGAACATGAGGATTTCCACTGTACAGATGGAGTTATAGCACTATTTGCCTGCTGTTTACAGAGAGTTCAGTAAAGTTAAGTTTGCATCAAAAGATACTATTGAAGTGCTATGTGATTTCTTTGAAGCAGGAGTGAGGACTCTTGCTCCATGGACTGGTGAGAGACTGTACAGAAGACCCAGTTAATTTCCCAATCCCCGAATCTCTATTCTGGAACATTTACTCACTCCCAAGCTCAATATGGAAGGACTGTGTTGAATGGAGAGTGCGGAGTGAGCAAGAATGTGGTATGGTAAAAGTAATAGTATCCCTGTGACCCGTAAGAAACTGACATGTAAGAAACTGAGCAGAGCTGAATTGGTGGTGAGAACCGGGTTCAATTCATGAATAGGGCTTCTAAAATAAGGGCCAAAGGGCATTTGGAGTTTCAGAAGGTGTTTGACAAAGTCCTTCAGGAAAAACTCCTTATGAAATTAAGGAATAATGGCACAAGAAGCAATGCACTTTTGTGGACTGCAAACTAGCTAAAATAAAGGAAACATAGACTAGGACTAAATGATGGTACATAAAACCTTTGAAGTTAAAATAATGAAATATTTTGGCACCCAGTAGACAGAACTCAACAAAGATCTGGGTTTCCTATCACATTATAAACCATAAAATTATACTGCTTTGTCACCCTCTGATCACCCATCCATCCTCCCTGTTTCTCATCCCCCCTCCCCACCCACTCCCACCTTCCCCATTAGACTGTCATTGGAAAGCTTTTATGTTTTACAGATATATTTTGATATATGTCATCATTTGCTCATTTCTATATGTCTGATCTGAAGAAGGGAAGTTACCTTCAAAAGCTCATCAAAAAGTGAATTGTTAGTCCAATAAAAAGGAATCATCTTGTTTTATTTTCTTTGTTTTGTTTTATTTCTATTTATTAACTTCACTCAATGTGTAATTAAACTCTAGAATTTGTTGCCAGAGAATGTAGTAAAAGCAGTTAGCATAGCAGGGTTTTAAAAAGGTTTGGATGATTTCTTAAAAGAAAAGTCCGTAAGCCATTATTAAGATGGACTTGGGGAAAATCCATTGCTTATTTCTAGGTTAAGCAGCTTAAAATCTGTTTTACTGTTCTGGGATCTTGCCAGGTGCTTGTGACCTGGAGTGGCCACTGCTGGAAGCAGGATACTGGGCTTGATGGACTGTCGGTCAAGCCCAGTATGGCAACGCGTATGTTCTTATTTTCTGATTCAAGATAGTCATAAGTATTATACACAAGCGAGTTGAAACATAAATGTTTGGAACCTGTGCACAAATCCTCATCAAAGTCAAAGGACGAGCACCACAAGGCCTGAAATGGCACATTGTGTGAACAAGAACAATGACAGGGGTCTATCAAAAATGCAGAAAGCAGCATAGTGAGAGATCAGCACAACACAGGAACATAATTCAAAATGTCTGAAAAAAAAAATAAGTACTCTCATTTTGCAATTCATCAAGAAAATCACAGGCAAGCATGAGAGATTGGCTGCCCATTAGAGAGTGGTACATCTGTGAATGTCATGGGCTACAAAAATTCTCAAGCATTATGCAAACAGGAGCAGCAAAACTGCAACCAAGTTAATCCAAACCGAAACTATATAATGGCATAATCATCATACCACTAGGACAATGTGTGCTACCAGCAGAACATCAAAGGACAGTATACCAGATGGAATTTGAAGTTGCACATCCCACACCAAAACCACGTCTGTTCTCTAGCACAATGAACGCATGAACTTCATAAAATTAAACCTCTTGCCAGAAATTCAGACAATAAAAATCATACCCAATGAAGCCAGCATTTAAGAACAAATGCAGCAAGGGGAAAATGAGACAAATTGTAGCTGGCTACAAGAATGGTTCGAAGGACTGCAAACATCCCTTAGGCCCATTAAACTTCCAAATGAACCTATTTAGCCTCTGCAGTATGTGTCAATGCCAAATTCTCATATCTCTGAAAGAGATAACTAATGAAGGCAGTTAAATATGTGGACAAGCATAGCATCATTTCCAAAATGATTGAGTCCTCAAAATGAATAAATAGCATGGTTGCCACAGAGAAGCCTGGAACATTCCAAATTTACACAGATCGAAGAAGTTTAAGATAAAGCAGTGCCATGGGGCACATTGTCAGATATCCATGATAGACGAAATTCTGTCAGATGTGGAAACTAAAGACGAACACTAGAAAGTTCTGCATGAATGAAGGTGAAGAAAGCAATTACTTCACCATGTTTTGAACACCTGCAGGACAATAAAGGTACATCAGAACATGAGAAAAATCAAACAAATTTCTACCTGGAGCTGCAGTCTGGTAATCCAGTATAAACATATTAATAAATATTGGTGTCATTAAGTTGAAGTGGCTGTGCAGAGTTGGTGTTGGGAGTGATGTATGATAATGTAAATATGTTGATATACGGGTATGAGGGACTTTTAGGGGGAGGTAGAAAAGGGGGGGTGGATTATACTCTTTTTGCCATGGCTAGGTGAATTAATTTGGATAACTATGTTATGAGAACTAGGTTGAGGGTGTGTTTGATGTGAAGTTTTATATATGATGAAGTTAGTTTTTCTATTAAATTTTATTGCAACTCACATGGAGTTTTGTACATGTGTGTCACCAAATAAGGACCTAGGGTTTATCAAGTACCTAGCCAAATTCCTTCTTTTTTCATCAGATGCATGTAAACCTCTGGATCTGTAAATTGACTACACTTTTTGAAGATAGATTGTTCCAAGCTCGGTGACAGGACACTTGGGATGTTTGGTGACAGGTTTTGGGGTGTGAATGAGAACTTTATTTTGTTGGGACAAGCCAAGCCCTCATTGCACCTTCACATGGCCCCTTAGGCTCAAACCTTCAAATGTATGCCAAAAGGATTATATTCAATTGCCTGGGAAACTTTAAGAGTTGCCCAGACAAATCTTTGTTGTTTAACACCCCGTCCCGAAAATATTTAACCACCACCAGAGTTGCATCACTAGAAATGTCCTGAGGACACATTTCGAGTTAAGCCAGACAGCACTGAACGCTAGCATTCTCTAGCCCTAGAAAAATTGTAGTTATGCTAGACGGCTGACCTAAAGTTAACCATCACTGAATATTTAGACAAAGTTAACCAGAAACAAATTCAGTTAAACTTGTTGCTTGTTACAGCTCAAATATTATAGTTTATTAAAACTTACTATACTGCGCATACCAAACTGGCTTCTAACTGTCCTAAAAATGCATTCTTCCAATTGCAAAACCAAAAACAGTAGTTGACTTCAGTCAGTGTGTCTCATACCCCCTGTAACCCCCCCCCCCAACCCACACACACATAATTTAACCTATTTGCTCGCTCACCACCCATTTAGTAACATCCACCATTACTCAGCCTATCTGCCCACTTAGCCCCCACCCCGAAACAGCTGACCTTAGGCATCTATATCTTGAATTGAAAACATGCATCTAACGTTAACTTTAGGATCCAAAATCTGAGTCTCTAATTTGAAACACCTAATTTAACACATGACTTACTGATATTATTGCTACAAAAGTGTACATAACATAATATTTAGAATACATTTTAAAAAGCTCTTGAATCTTTCTAGGATTTATGACAAGAGGAAGCTAATTTTTGATGCAGCTGAGATGCATAACAGCATAATAAATAAGCATGTATAATTTAGGCGTGAGCATTTATCGCCAGCCATGGAGCTGGTATAAATGCTTGCACCGAAATTGATAATAGACTCATATAAATTATAGTATTCTAAAATTTACCTCTATAACTGTGTGCCCTGCCCATGTACCACACAGATTCCACCCATCTTCAAACTATGTGCCATCGCATTTAGATACCATTAGGAATAACTAGAATACTGGTATTTATGCATGTCCTCACATACTCACATACATGCCAGTTTCTGATCATTTACCCGTGTTCTGGTTGCCTTAATGTTGGTGCTCACTATATAAAATTACCCTCTTAGGGAATTCAGCTGCTCATCAGGATGTGCCAGTTACTGGAGTATGAGTCAGGATACAGTAAGGAAAGCCATGCATCTGACTTGGTCAGACACATCAGCTGTCTGATGAAGGAAGTGGTTTCAACAGCCTCATTAATAAGGCTCTGGCAATGCTGAGGCAGCAGGGCTGCAAAGTACAGGGGATGATACTCTCATAGCACCAGCAAGGTCTGGCCTCTTGGGATTTTGATTTAATTTGTTTATGGTTTGTGATAACTTATTCTGTATTTGGCATTTGTGTTCTGTGTGTGTGACCAAAGTATTCTGTTAGCATCCATTTTCTATGTAGTATTCTATAGTACTTTGGCTTGTTCAGTTTTCTTGATCAATGCATTGATATTTTAGGGCCCCACCGTAATATTTAGGGCATATTTGGGGGAAGCATATATGTGTTGGAGGACCGCGGCTCAGTGGAGGATGAAGAGTGCACCCTCTTATACTTCCCCTAGCTCTCAATGTGGCCTGCAGCTACTGAGGCCAGCACTGCTACTCCCGTTGAAGTTATTGGGAGTGGGGTAGGTGTGCGGTAGGAGTAGGAGCATGGGCAGGGCATATCAGGTGGTAAGTGTTTCTCTAGTGTCCATTCATCCAACCTGTTGGCCCACCCAAAAATTGCCTTCTGGCTACGCCACTGGTTTTATTACAATGAATCAGGTGCCTAAATGGAGACAGCCAGTTACAGATTTGCCCCCATAGTGCCACTGAAAATCCACAGATGGGGGACTTAGATGTTTCGTGATGGCTGCTAAACATATAATTCCTTTAGAAAACTGACCTGCAAGTCTTTACTTTGGCATTAAGGACTAGATTCAGTAAACTGCGTTGAAAAATCAGTGTGGGAAACATTATGCATCAAGCGCTTGTGTTCCACTGCATGCATTCCAGATCACATCTATGTGTTCCAATGATGTCAATGAATTTCATTCATATTGTGTGTTTTGGAAATTATGATACATACATAGTAACATGGTAGATGATTTATATTTGTATTTAAATATATTTCTATTAAATAATTCACAATATAACATTTGTTTTTGAACTTAAAAATGGTCTATTTTACTTTGTATATATATATTTTTGTGTGTGTGTGTGTGGTCTACCCTATATATCCTCTTCCTCACTGGATATTACCCATCATGAGTTTTAGGACCTTTGACTCCCCCTCAAAATTCCCTATGGTAAAAAAACACGAGGACAAGCCCCTGTTCTCAGAGGGCTTACCAAGCCATGCTAACGGCTGCTGATGCGGTAATGTTGACACAGCCCATTCAAAGAATGGGTTGTTTCGGCATTGTCGCGTGTTTTTGTTGGGTAAGTTTGTACCTGAGGCAACAAAGTGTTAAGTATCCCGCTCAAAGTCACAGGGAGTCACAGTGGGATTTGAACTGGGCTTCCCTGGCTTTTAGCCCAATGCTCTAACCATTAGGTAAAAGCTTGGGAAATAACTCTGTAGTTGAAAATAAAAGATCATTGCACCATATGCTATAGATGCTGGTTCTGAAAGAACTGCAGGATGAAACAGTTAAAGCAAAACAGAAAAAAAATTTCTAATGCCGTAAGTTACTCAGTATCTCAATCCATGTACTAATTTTTCGTTACCATTAGTACCAATACTGAACTTGCATACCCAGTGGTAAGTGCATATTCTAAAGCTGTAGATATTGTAAGATCCCTTTGTTCTTAGAGCATTTCAGTATTCTTTGCTTGAAGAAGCATTAATAACAATGTTTATGGCTGGAAAGGGAATCAGGGAGGCAGGCTGCATTTTCCTGAATTGATTTTTGTCTAACCATTTATTAGATTTCCATAACCTGTTTCCTAGTGTATTGCATATTCTATATTAAAAACTTTTAAATATAATAACAGGCTGTGCAAATCTAATTTATTGGGTACTCTAAGGAAAATTGTGGCTGCCCAATGTCATTAGAGGGAAGTATACAAGCTTCTGATCACATACACTGAGGCCGCTCTACTCCAGACAGCCTTATGGCATACCTCACACTAGGGCCCTTTTACTAAGCCGCGGTAAAAAGTGGCCTGCGGTAGTGTAGGCGTATGTATTAAGTGCGCACCGGGACAGTTTTTACCGCATCTGCAAAAAAGGTGTTTTTTAAAAATGTGACAGGAAAAGGGCATGCGGTAAAACTGAAACTAGCGCGCATCTAAAACCGGCCTGAGCCCTTAATGCCACCCATTGATCTAGCTGTAAAGGCAGTGCTTTTTTTGTGCCGGTACGCAACGGTACGGCGTACCGGCACCTTTTTCTCCTCCTCCCCTCCCCTCCCATTACTTCCAGCGATTCTCCGCCTCTCTCCTGCCCTCCCATCGACGTGCAGCGATTTTTCCGTCCCTCCCCTGCCCTCACCTCTCTCATATCCAGCGGTTCTTCGTCCCTCAACGTCCTCCTTCACTGCCTGTCAGCCAGTCGGACTCAGAAGCGAACGGTGCAGGCAGCGATTGGCTGGCAGCGTCGTAGCTTCCCTCTGCAAGTCCCGCCTATGCGTAAACAGGAAGTTGTAGGCGGGACATGCAGAGGGAAGCTACGACGCTGCCAGCCAATCGCTGCCTGCACCGTTCGCTTCTGAGTCCGATGCTGGCTGGCAGGCAGTGAAGGAGGACGTTGAGGGACGAAGAATCGCTGGATATGAGAGAGGTGAGGGCAGGGGAGGGACAGAAAAATCGCTGCACGTCGATGGGAGGGCAGGGGAGAGGCGGAGAATCGCTGGAAATAATGGGAGGGAAGGGCAGGGGAGAGAGAACTGCTGGAAATCAATGGGATGGGAGGGAAGAGCAGGGGAGAGAGAATTGCTGGACATAGGATGGGATGGGAGGGAAGGGCAAGGGAGAGAGAATTGCTGGACATGGGAAGGGCAGGGTAGAGAGAATTGCTGGACATGGGATGGGAGGGAAGGGCAGGGGAGAGAGAATTGCTGGAAATCAATGGGATGGGAGGGAAGGGCAGGGGAGAGAGAATTGCTGGAAATCAATGGGATGGGAGGGAAGGGCAAGGGAGAGAGAATTGCTGGACATGGGAAGGGCAGGGGAGAGAGAATTGCTGGAAATCAATGGGAGGGAAGGGCAGGGGAGAGAGAATTGCTGGACATGGGATGGGAGGGAAGGGCAGGGGAGAGAGACTTGCTGGACATGGGAAGGGCAGGGGAGAGAGAATTGGACATGGGATGGGAGGGAAGGGCAGGGGAGAGAGAATTGCTGGAAATCAATGGGATGGGAGGGAAGGGCAGGGGAGAGAGAATTGCTGGAAATCAATGGGATGGGAGGGAAGGGCAAGGGAGAGAGAATTGCTGGACATGGGAAGGGCAGGGGAGAGAGAATTGCTGGAAATCAATGGGAGGGAAGGGCAGGGGAGAGAGAATTGCTGGACATGGGAAGGGCAGGGGAGAGAGAATTGCTGGACATGGGATGGGAGGGAAGGGCAGGGGAGAGAGAATTGCTGGACATTGATGGGAGGGCAGGGATGAGATAATTGCTGATCATGGAGGGGAGGGCAGGCAAGATAGAATTGCTGGACATGGAGGGGAGAGAGGAGAATTGCTGGACGGGGAGGGGAGGACAGGGAAGAGAGAATTGCTGGACATGGAGGGGAGAGAGGAGAATCGCTGGACAGGGAAGAGAGAATTGCTGGACATGGATGAGAGGAGAGAGAGGAGAAATGCTAGAAATGGATGGAGAGGAGAGCAGGAGATAGAGGAGAATTGCTGGACATGGATGGAGGAGTTGGCTAGGAGAGAGGAGAAATGCTGACTTGGATGGAGGAGAGGGGAGAGAGAATTATTGCTTTATATGGATATAGAGGAGGGAAGAGAGATGAGAAATGCTGGACATGGATGGAGGGGAAGAGAGAGGAGAAGTGCTGGACATGAATGGAGGGGAGGAAAGAAAAAAGAAGATGCACATGGATGGAGATGAGGGAAAGGGAAGAGGAGAAAAACTGCACATGGATGGAGAAAATAGGCAAAAGCTGGATCCATGTTATACCTCCTCCAGTCAATTCCATGGAGGAGGACCCAGCTTTTACTTATGGATGCAGGGCAACAAAAGAAGAAGAAAGGAGGAAAGTAAAGAAATAAATGGAAAGAAAGCCCTGGAAACGGAGTTAAGAGAACAGATAGAGAGCAGCAGAATCAGAGACTGGGACCAATATGGATAGAAAAACAAAGTCACCAGACAACAAAGGTAGAAAAAATCATTTTATTTTCATTTTAGTGTTTGGAATTTGTCTTATTTTGCACTGGGTATACCGGAGCTGTAAGAGCTTACAGAAATTATTTATAATGAAAAAAAATCACATTATTTTTTCTCCTATACTAGTATAATATTTTCAATGATGTCTGTTTATATGCGCCATGGCTGGTAAAAGGGGTGTGGCTAATGTGGGTGTGGCTATAATAGTGGCGGTGCCATGTGTGGTGACCCCGCCCACAATGAGTACCGGCACCTTTTTTTCTACAAAAAAAGCACTGTGTAAAGGGCTCACGCACAACATGAGTGGTGACCGGTCGGTGCGTGCCAACTGACAATTACCGCCAGAAATGGCGCGTGTGGTAGGTAATAAATAAATAATTCATCCAGGTGCTATGGGTGCGCTCCAAATCTGAAATTACCACCAGGGGGTGCACTGGCCTGGCGGTAGTCTCATTTGGTCATGTGCTGCATGCACGTAGAGCCTACCAAGGCTTAGTAAAAGGGCCCTACTGTGATGTTTATATTCACACTTTTTTTTAAACTTTATTTATGCAAATGTATATGGTTACAATAATAACAGGTAATCAACAATTTTGAGATTTATCATTTTGGCAAAACACCCATATTACACTTGCTTCACCCCCCCCCCCCCCGAAAACTAAAGTAAATTGACCCCCTCCTTTCACCCCCCGCTCCCTCCCCTAGAGGGCATCAACCATTCAAAATTCTACTCCAAGTAGTCGGCGTTAGCGTGTTCCAGAAGGGAGACCAGCATTGCAAGAGACGGTCCCCGCGCTGGGAGGCCAGATCCCAAACATCCCTACGCTCCACCGCACTCAAGAATATCATAAGGGACCGCCACTGCGGAACCGAGGGGCGATCAGGAAGCAGCCAGACACTCAATATAGTTTTTTTCCCATCAGAACCGTCCGCCTTAGGAAAGTTATTAGACCCTCTCTGCGGGCTTCCCCTGTATGATCCACATCGAACAGCAGTGCAGGAGAGGGTCGCCACCTAATCCTCCAAATCCCAGACACATGGGCACAAAGGGTCTTCCAGAACGCTAGAACCAGAGAACATAGCCAGAACATATGGCCCAAATGGGCTCCAGTTCCCCCACATTTCAGGCAATCATCACAGGGGCGCAGGGTAGCCCTAAAGGCCCTATGCGGTGAGATAAATAGGCGCATAGTAAATTTATACTGCAACTCCCGAATATCAGCACTCCCAAAAGCCCCATAGCAGGTTCATAAGCTGGCTTGTAATGTTTTAGTTTGTATCTGGTATCCCAACTCTCCAGACCAACTCTGCGCCAGGTCCCCATAGCACACCTCAGGTAATGTCTCTCTTAATTGGTTATGAAAATATTTCAGAGGAACTGCCAATTGTGCTTCTAGGTCATATATCTCAACTAGTTGTTCCCATTTTGTCATAGACAAGGAGGCCTTGGTAATGAGGCAATATAATGGCGTAGTTGCAGATAGGGGAGAAAGGCCCGCAGGGTCAAGTGCTTGCTAGTACATAAGTTCTGGAAAGTTTTACATGTGCCATCTTTATTTAAAACTTGGAAGAGAAAAAGAGTCCCCTCCTCCCTCCACCTGCAGAAAACCGCCGAGGACCTACCCACAAGGAAGTCTACATTCCCCCAAATTGGCAACAATGGGGATACATGGGGGTCAAGATTGTAAAGCCTACAGACCCAACGCCATGCCCGCCGCAGGGGAAGAAAGAGGGGGGCAAAACTCGGTCTCACAGCTGCTCGACCAGGGGCCGCATGTAGCCAATAACTAAAGTGGTGCGGGCTCAGCACCATACCCTCAGTAGCCGAGAAGGAAAAGAAAATTGTACCCCTAAACCAGTCACTCAGATGTCTCATTCAGCCAGCCACTGAGAATACTTTAATACTGAGCGCTCCGAGGTCACCCTTGGCCATAGGAAGATAGGTCTGCAAAAAAGAGGTTGCCACATCCTCAGAGAAATTTGAGTAGATGCCCACAGTGGAGCCAGATTAATAACGTAGAATTGCTTCAAATCTGTTGGGACCCTAATGCCTAGATATTTGGTATGGCCAGTTGCCCATTTTATTGGGAAGAATCCCTCCCATTCCTCCCTCACTGAAACAGGGATCAGTAAGGCCTCCAATTTCTGTAAGTTAAGTTTGAAGCCCGAATAATATCCATATTCTGCGATAACATCCAGCACAGCGGCCAACAAGCTCTGGGGGTTCGTAATGGCAAGCAATATGTCATCAGCGAAGGCCAACACCTTAATAGAGAGATGGGGTAGCAGAACTCCCGTGGTTGCCGGATCTCTTAGATTACAGAGAAAGCACGGCGCTTCACCATCAATGCTGCAGAATAGTCCTGAAAAAGTTTTACCAGTTCACCATCAAATTTTGTTTCCTCTCTGCAGGTTTTATAGAGCCGCAGCAGTGCTACTTTCTGAGAGTAACTGAAATTTAGCGACCACAACCCGAGGCCTTAGATCTCTCGTGGGCTTTTGGCCGATACGACAAGGCGGATCACCCTTCCCTCCCCCGCTTCCATGAAAGTTGCTAGAAGCCATATTTCCAGTGTTTGCTTAAGTTTCGATTCAGCAATAGATTCTGGAAATCCGACAAACCTCAAATTATCACGGCGGGAGCGATTCTCCAGGACCTCCAGTTTCTGATGGTATTCCTGGGTCAAGCGCTCCAGTTTTCCAGTTCTCCTGTGTGGGCCTGTTGTACATCCTCCACCTCGGACATTTGCGTCTCTAGCTCCCCAGTCCTGCGTGTTAGCTCGGAGGTTAGAGCTGTTAATCCTGTAAGTTGTTCCGACAGTTGTGTGAATCTAGGGTCCAGGGCGTGTACCACCGAATCTGTAAGTTCTAAAACCATGTTGTCCAGGGGCGAGAGGGGCAACGAGGCCGCCGGGGAGGAAGCCACCATTTTGGAATCGAAAGGTTTCTGCCGCTTCTCTTTCCGTTTCGAGCTTTTAGGTGCTTGCGCCATCGCAGCTCACGTTAAGTATTTGTCCATATGTTGTTACCAGCTCATAAATCCAGAATCCAGATTTTAAAGTCCAGGAGTGGGGTAGAATAGCCAAACTGCAGATGGGGCCCCGAGCAGCCGATGTGACTCACGTCTTTCGCCACTCACAGCATCACGTGATCCTCTATATTCACACTTATATTTACTTGGTTTTTCTATACCACCCTTCATTCAGACATCAGAGCAGTTAATGCCGTTAACGGTAATATGTAAGCCACATTGAGCCTGCAAAAAGGTGGGGAAATGTGGGATACAAATGTAACAAATAATAATAATAATAACAACATCAATTTTAAACTAAAACGGGGAAGAAGACAAGGACAGCTGAAAGCTCCAAAACTAAGGAAAGTAATATGTCTTTATATCAGCTATAAACCTATGAAGGGAATTTTACAGGTAGAAATACCATGGCAGACAGTTGCAGTAAAGGGCGGGGATGGGGTGGGGGAAGTATCTAGAATGCTGATTTGGATGTACACTCAAGTCTGGCATGAGTGGGAGGAGGAGCAGCAAAAACTGATCCTCCTGTGACTGCACACCAAAGACTAGGCACATACTGACTGCTCGGAAGCCAGGGCCTTAAGGTTAGATTTCAAAACTTCATCCTGTGTGCTATATGGAGCCATTGTGTGAGACTGGAGGTCTGGGCATATTAATTTGCCCATAAAGTAGTTGATTTGATTCTTTATTTTGATGCTACTTAGGTTTTATTCTTATTGTAATTTAAGTCTATTTATAATGTAGATTGCTAAACTAAAACAACTATATGCACACTAACTTTCATTTCTATGTCATTAGATTCTGCTTACTGGGTGCATATGTAAAATGAAAGCAAGTTATCATTGTAGGAAAAGAAAAACAGGCAGAGAAGGTTATTTCATTCAGTACTGAAATAGTTTCCAAAACCTCCATTTCTTTTTTGGAGATATTTGTTCTTTTCTTCTTTTAGTGGTTAAATCATGTGTAAAAACCTCAGAAATAGTCTTGTAAATAGCAGAATTCCAAATGTGTATTTACGTTTTCATGAAATTCAGCTCCCTAGGAGTCAACAGTTGACAAGAGCACTTTTGAATTAGCATTCAGTTGAACAGGTAGATCTCTGTGGAATCCTTAGGTGTAACAGCTCAGCATTTGACAGTAACACAAAGGGTTGCATTACATTAGTTCACACATTTTTAAACCATGTGGCCAACCTTAACATATTCAGACTAAAAATATATCTATGACACAATTTGCTGTAGGCATGTTATCCAACAAGCTTCGGCATTTATTTACAAATGATAGAGAAGAAATGTAATGCTGGCCTTTCTGTTGCCAGGGAAATAAACCACTTTTAAATTTTTAATTTTTTAATTTAAATGTTGTACTCGAAGCAAAAGTCATTAAAAGTATATGAGGCAGGAAAGTACTATATCTTTTTAGAGCAGTATTGATGTATGCTGTAATTACACTGCATGAGAAAAAACATTGCTTCATAGAAATCCATTTGTTGTGAATTGGCTATTTTAAATTTTCCTCTCAAAACCTATGATTGCACATTCTTAAGAGAATACCAATCATCTATAATGTGTATGCGAGTCTCTAGGGAAAAGTCAGGTATGGAATACATAATTTATCTTGTGCATTATACCTAGGGCTTCTGAATTTCTTTTTCAGTTTAAATTTTTATTATTTTTCAAGTCATAAACAGAGAAATTTCAGTTTCACAGTATTAATATCTTGAACAATATTAGAGAAAAACCAGCAGAGAACCACTCCAACAAAACAGACTTCTTAAAAACCCTTATTTTGTCCCTCCCCCATCTACTATTGTCTTCATCTATAATCAAGAACACAGGCAATCACAACACCATTGAGAGACTCCCTCTGAGCAGCGTTGACTCTTCCATTGTCCAGCTGCACCCCCCCCCCCCTCTGCGCAAAGAATGCCTGTCCTATGTATTCCCCCTTTCCCCCTACCCAGTCCAGCCTCCCTTCATAGTAAATCATTATGTGGTACAGATTTTACCCCCTCCTTTTAACTTTCTGTAAAACGGAATTTCTTCCAGATTGGATTTATCATCTGTATTCTCTTTTTTGATATCATCTGTCCTTTTCTCACTTTGGTGGTCTTCTACTAAAGCTTAGCTTGAGTTATCTTCAGCAGGACCCATTTTATTCCTATGGACCCTGCTGCAGATAACTCGAGCTAAGCTTTAGTAAATGACCCCCTTTATCTTTAAAATATCTGATATCCACATTACTTGATTTGCCTCCACTTTGCTCATAGTTTCACATTTGCAACAAAATTATTCAGTGCTCACATATGACACTGAAACTTGAACATTAATATATCCATTGCTTCTGACAGCAGGAATCTTTCCATGAGTACAAGTTTGATTGTGTGATTCTTTGATGTGACAGCTTTTAAAAGCACCACAAGTTTTTATTTATATTGAGACAGTTTCCAACAGATTGTGACCCATGATGTAGTTTGCTCTGGTGAAACATGGCCACATTGGGTTCTTCCTGTGCTAATTGTGGTCTTTTATCAATAAACTTTATGGGTCCAATATTCAATGCGGTTTAAGTGGGCAGGAACCTCTCCTGCCCACTTAAATGGCCTGTCACTGCCCAACAGCCAATATTCAGCATCATTAAAGTGGGGAGTGCTGCTGGATATCGCCTATGACCTGCCCATAAAAAAGTGGGATGGTCAGGGATAGGTCAGGGGGCAGCACTGAGGAGGAGCCAGGGCTTATGCGGGTTCAGGCAATATTCAGCCGAGGCCCACATAAGTTAAGCGGGTGAATTTAGGACAGCTCAAAAGCTGTCCTAAATTCACCTGCTTATCTTATGTTGGCCTCGGATGACTATGGAGCCAGGATTCGCATTAAAAAAATTATTTTCCTCTTCCCACCCCCCCCCCCACCCCCAATGTGCGAAGATGGTGGCATCCCCCTAACAGTCCCCCTAGAGTAGCAGCCCCCTCCCATTCCCACCCCGCCATCTCCCAGTCTGGATAGGACACCCCAGGGCCTACCTGATTTCCCTGGTGGTACAGCAGGGCACTGGGGCAGGAGTGAACCCACCTCGTTCCTGCCCCTAACGGCAGCTTTTTCAAAATGTCTGCCATAACCTCTCGCATTACAGTGAGGTTGCTGTGAGAGGACACAGCAGCCATTTTGAAGAAGCTGCTGCTAGGGGCAGGAGTGACGGGGGTTTGCTCCTGCCCCTGATGCCCCGCTGGACCACCAGGGAAGTCAGATAGATTTTGGGGGGATTCTCTCCTGACAAGGAGGTAGGGGATGGGGATTTGAGGGGGCTGCTGCCCAAGAGGGATGCTGTTGGGGGGGGGGGGTGCTGCCACCACAAATCAGGGGGGGGCAGCTTGATATTCAGCCAGGGCCTGCATAACTTTCTTATGCGGGCCCCGGCTGAATGTTGGCCGGAGCATGCATAAGCTCTGTCAGCCAGCTCACCCTCACTTAGCCCCCGATATTCAGTTTGGGTGCCCAGACATGGCCTAGTACTGAATATTGGGGGCTAAACTAGCCAGCGACAGTAGGTGTTTAAAAAAAAATGCTCACCACTTTAAATTTGACAATTGATGAGATGATCGTAAAACACTATGGGCACCACAGGCTAAACCCCCAAAACAGAGTGAGAAACATACACTCAACACAAATCTTCATGCAGTGCCACTAGTGGTCTAACAATTACTTCATTTGTTACTTTTTTTGCTTCTTTACTTTTTTACTTAATGATAAAAATGGAGGAAAAAGGCATCAGCAGTAAAAGGCTTATTGCTGGTAAAATGATCAGCACTATGGCTGTCAACCAACGTCTCTGTTCAATATGAACACTGCATCACCTTTTAACTTGGTCCAATCATCGGCCAAAAAACTTGAGGGTGGGAAAGCGTTCTATTACACTTGAGGGGGCGAGGAAGAGAGAGGGAGAGATGTAGCACCTGTGGTGGGCAGGCAGGAGAGAAGAAGAAAGAGGTTTCAGACTCGGCTGAATTTACCAATGGGTGGTTGGGTCCCCTTTATGTAGGGGCCCGTGGCTGCTACCCCTTTTGCCCATTGCTAAAAGTGGCCCTGCATGTATTGTGGTGTATAATTTGGTAACATATAGACTGAGTAGGCCTATTTACAGCAATGCACTAGTGCTATTTGCTGCCACTGATCTTATTTATAGATCATGCAATGAATCAAATCCTGCTAATTCACAGATTCAACAAATTGGCACAATTATTATGCATTTTGACAACTGTACATTCTACTAACTGCATATGTATAAAATGATATTTATGGACAAACTGTAAACCAAAAACAACAGCTTGTCAATTGTAGGAAAGTATCTTCCCCAAAACACTTTACAATTAAAACATAACAAATATGAACAAATATTTATATTAGAACTAAAATATGACATCATATCTTTAGTATAGTACAAATTAAATAAACTAAACTCCACCCACCAGATGATTCATATGTAGTGGTCTATATATACATGGCCTTTAACGTGTAGAATGGAACACTATCATCTGAATGGTGCCCTTTTATGTGCCCTTGTTCTTGTTCATAAAGTTATTTAATCATGTCATTAAGTCACCTGATTTGTGATGTTTCAGGACGTCCAGATAATAAAAGGAAGTTTTCTTTTCTAGTGGTTGAGCCTTCTCAATATGCAGAAATTTTCGTCTTGTTGTGAATGGATACAGGTCCCTTGAAACAGGTTACAAAACAAGGATCCTCGTCAGACCTGATATTCATAAGCCTAAAGAAGCCATTGTAGATTCATTTCAGATACATTTGATATATAATAGTTTGATTTGAACATAGTATTCAAGATATTTGGACAATAAAGACACTTAAATTGATTAAAACAATATTGTGACTTTTTATTAGCACATACATATTAGGGTGTTAATCACTTTAGAGACCTATGATGTAAGTGGCCCTTATTGCAACCACCGCAAAAAAAAAAAGCTGACAGGGTGTGGGACTGTGATTACTGCCAAAAACAGTGCATTTGCAATGGTGCAGTAACAGGTGTCCAGTAATGCAAAGAAATTCTGCTTGATCATAATACCGAAGGTCTCATATTTAATGTATTGTGTGGTGCAGCGTAGGCCTTTTTTGTTGAGGAGTTGTTTTTGCATCATTGCTAGTTCTCCTCTTGGGATTGTTATTAGTGTAAGTCACAAATGAATGGCACAGACTCTAACAAATAACATTCCACAGCTTCTCTCACGTATCAATCTTTCTCTCCATTTTCCTGAGAGCAATAAAGCAACTGGGTACAGAGTTGCACAATAGCTGCTATCTCTTAGTTATTTCTTGGGTTCATCTCAGTTGTTGTTCTGCAAATACAGAGATGTCACTCATATTTTACGCAATGTTACCGGAGTCCCTAGAGTTACTCAGAGATTGCTCCTCGCAACTCTGGCCCATACAGTCAGTCTGTTCTCTGAGCACCGCTTAGATCATATTTCTTATTGTGAGAAAACTCTCTCTCTGTAGTCTAAAGACCTCATGGACAAGAGAGCATGGAGACAAGATCACAGTGGACACTACTCATCAGTGTCATATGAGTAACTGCTAAACACATAACAATGGTTCACTGATTGGATGAGCTGGATACACTGATTTTGGATGGACCAATCACATTCAGGTGTTCACATGGCAAGTGGATGCCCATAGTTTGAGGTACAGATAGGACATAGCACAAACCAGGATGGCCCCTGTATCAAACCAGTCTGGGCAGATACACATACATAGTTGCATTCAAGATCTTTTAGGGCCTAAACAAAGCATGGAAAATTCCAGCCCCATGTTTGCACACAAAACAGTGGACAAAGGCAGCATTCAATGTCTTTTACACAAATAACATGTCTTGGCTGTCAGCCATGTCCAAAATGCTGTGTGAAAGGTATCCATGACACTATGGTTCATAGTGGGGTTCATGGCCCAATTTAAGCCTTAGGCACACAAACATGTATGAACAGCTAATACCCCTACATCCCCATCCAATCCCTTTGCACTGTCTGATCCCCTCCATCCTCAGAAGAAGGAAGAGAATGGCCTCTCTGCCTCCTGACACATTGCTGAGGGTTAACAGAATGTTAACTTTGTTATTCTGACACTGAATTGTAGGTACATGGGTTTTTAAATGGGGGGGGGGGGGGGTGAAATTAGCATTTTGGGGGAAAGAACCCTCCTGCACTGATGCATCCATGCAGCCCATGCAAACTAGTTCCACATCTCTAGTCAGGAGGCTACAAAGGATGATGCAGATCACTGCCACATTTAAATAACAGCATTCAGATCAAAGTGGTCATTTTAGCATGCATTCTGTGCCCAATTAGTCTAGTAATTACTGTGTTAACTAGTGGTTTTAACACAGGTGTTAGAATTGATGACTGTGTGCTGCCTGCCAATTCTCTTGCATTTTATTATATAGCTCCCCAAAGTATCAAAAATTTAAAAGAATATACCTTACAGCCATTTCAGTTTAATGTTTAAATTACTTAATTGTCATGAAAAATGCATATACAATTTGAGCTAGTAACAAAAGAAAATCAATCATTTTATCATATAAAACCCTTAGAAAGAGTGCTTATTTTCCCAAAGACTCTGTTTACTTAAATGTCAACTCCTTTTGCTCTGTTGCTGGCTTGAAATGTTTGGACATTCTCAAAACAGCAGGGCCTCATTTTCACCAAAATGCCATGAGAGTGTTGAAGGACCCTGGGCAAGCATTGTTTCATGGAAGTAGGTACCAAACATAATTTTCAAATTAGTGATTTGGGAAATTATTAACAGCAGAAAGGAATATAATTGAACAATCAGGGAAAAGAGATCAAGCAGGGAATGCAGAGAAGTAAGTAGGCTATCACCGCACCTTCTTCACTTTCAAAGGACTAAATGATTTTCAATTTTTTAGTTTCTTCTAGGCAAAATACATATTATTGGGGCTTTTTTTGAGGGGGTACTTGGGGGTACTGAGTACCGGCACCTTTTCCGTTGTCTGCTAAAATTGACCCATGGTCCCCAAGTTGTAATGAAAGAGCTCAGGTTCTACATCACAATTCTGCCTTGTCATAGATTCTGTGACTGGTTGCAGAGGGCCTTGCTATTGTGGGATGGATCCCTCAGTGATCATCCCACCCCTGAAGGGTGGCCTGGCATCTGAGTACTGGCATCTTTTTTGCTATGAAAAATGCACTGCATATTATTGAGGTGGGATTGTATGCTCAGTTGATTTTACTAACTCTAGTATGCAAGCAACAGGTGGGCATAACACACATTTACAGTTATGTCCTCTTGATTATACAAGTGAAACAGTTCAGCCTTTTTCAATTATGTAAAAGTTTAAAAAATACAGTCTGCCTAAAAAACTGGTAATGCTACATTAAGAGGTCCTTTTACTAGCACATGCTAACGGAACTAGTGCACGTTAAATGTTAAGATGTCCATTTTATAGCTATGGGCTTCTTTCACTGCAGTGGGTAAAAGGTAGGTTTTTTTAAAAAAGAAAATGGCTATGCAGCAAGTGAAACACATGTTGCGCGACCATTTCAGGGGGGGAGCCCTTACCGCCACCCATTGAGGTGGTGGTAAGGGCTCCCACACTAACCTAGCGGTAACCAGGCAGCGTGTGGCACTGCCCAATACTGCTAGGCACACACTGGTACTACAAAAATAAATATATTTTTATAGTGCCAGATATGATGGCGCACTGGGGGTGGGAACTACCACTGGGCTGCTGAGTTAGCTTGGCAGTACTTTCATTTTAGTGAGTGGCAAGCTCGTGTTGGGCTTACCACCACTTTGTAAAAGGGGCCCTTAAAGAGGTAGCTCATTTTTAGTAAATTTTATTTGGATACCCCTTTATAAGATAGCAGTGGGCACTTGGGAACTTCGCATTAAAACTTATAATTTTTGCTAAAAATGGATTTTAAGGAGTCCATACTATTTGTGGGTGATGCATGAATAGGAGTGTGATGGGGTGGGTGAGTATGGTGTGTTATGATTGCTTTTTGGGTTATGTGTGTACATTGGGTAGGGGAGGTGTGTTATAGGAGATCACATGCTCTCTTGAACCCTCTCCACTCCAATCTCACCTTTTCCTAGTCTGCTTCCTATTTGCATTTCCACAAATTTGAATTCTCCATATTTTCTCTCCCTCCACTCCCCCACGCTCTCATACCCTTCTCCTCACACTTTCCATCACATTTTCCAAGTCTTCCTAATCTGTTTACCCCTCGTGTGCCCCTTCCCCCACTCTGTTCCCTTTGAGTAGCCTAGTGGTTAGTGCAGCGGACTTTGATCCTGGGGAACTGGGTTTGATTCCCACTGCAGCTCCTTGTGACTGTGGGCAAGTCAGTTAACCTTCCATTGCCCCAGGTACAAAATAAGTACTTGTATATATATAAACCGCTTTGAATATAGTTGCAAAATACCACAGAAAGATGGTATATCAAGTCCCATTTCCCTTTGTTCCACATTCCCTGTCCCACATTACCTTGTCATCTCCTTCACCTATCCTCATGCTGCCACAGTCAGAAGCTGGAGGAAAGGCATTTAGGCAGGTGGTCTATGGCAGTATCCGAAGAAGGACTGCATGCATATAGCTACCTCTTCTTCCACTTTTTTTTTGTAATCTAATAGGGCTCTGGGAATCCCAGCAGTTGCTCTGGTCTAGTTAGTGGCTCCTCCATTTCTTTGGCTGGCAGAGCCTGGGGGAACTCTCCAGCTATTCTGCTTCTGTTGGTAATTCCTCTGTGCCTTTGGCATAAGCGATAGGTTTATCTGCAGACACCACTAGCCTTTGCCTGTGATACCAGAGTCAGAGACAGAAAAAAACAATTATATAAGCACTTTCTTTAACATTAAACATGCATAAAAAGATCTGGGCACATACTGGGAAACGAGTATAAGGGAGAATATACTGAAAATGATATTCTGCACTGAAATGTTTTTGAAGTAGATAGACAAAACTCTACCATGTTGGTAAAAGCTCTTTCTGTTAGTCAGTATAGCATTTGGATAATCTACATATAGTAATTCTGGATTTACCTGAACCAATGTTTTTTTATCTATATCTAATTTTCTTTTTCTTTTTTTTATTAGCAGTTTATTTTCTATTTCCATACCAATGGGGTTGTTCCTTTCCCTCTACTTTGAGATTTACAAATATAAAAGGATTATAAATCCCCCTCACTAGTAATAATGACTGCTGAACTTTCAGTGTGTAATAGTGGAAGGTACATGCTGATGAAACACTCAAAACAGAAATGTCTTGGAGTTAGGGGCGTAGCTACCATCCAGTGAACCTGGCAAAATGCCCAGGGCCGCTTAGTGGTAGGTGGCGCCTGAAGCTACTCCCTCCTGCAAGTTCCCAGAATAGGTTTGGAGAGCTCTAGTATAGGATTTGTATTACATAGATTCCTGGAGGAGTCAAATTCTGAGGAGAGGTTCAATGAAACAAGGAAAAAGTGGAATAATAAAGACATGGGAGCCTGTGAGGATGAGGTTCCTCTGATGAGGATTCAGAAACCGCAGAATGGAGTGAGAAGGATCCAGAAAGCCAAAGGACCACAGCTGTGGTTTTTCTTCCCGCTCTGTATCTAACTTATCTGATGCTGGATTTTGCTATTTGCATATATACCTGTTCTTAAGGGTTCCATCAATAAATAATGGGTCTTCTACTAAGCTGTGTTAGCATGCTAACATGTAGCTAACACAGCTAAAAATGGAGTTCCACAGGTGCCCTGTGGTAACTTCAAAATATGTGTGTGGTAACTGCACACAGCAATGTTTTGGGGTAGAGCGAGTAGGGGGTTCATGTGCTAACCAGTTAGCTCATCTATATTACCACATGTTAAATGGTTAGTGCAGGGACACCAAGTGAGTCCTCACCGCCTACAAAAGAGGTGGCAGTAAGGGCTCACATGTTAATTTTTAAAAATGGCCATGCGCTAATGGTAACAGTACATGGTGATAAAAATGGCCTATGTATGTGGGAAAGACCCATGTAAGGGCGTGCTAAGGCCACTTGTTGCCATAGCTTAGTAAAAGGACCCCTTACCCATTTTTTCCTGAGCAGTCATTCAGACTGGACATTTGCATTTCTTGAGTGATTCTGATGGTTGCCAATTAGTGTCAAGAGTGAGAAGAAAAATTCAGAAGTGGAGCCTTGAAACTTGTCTTTCCCACTGTCTAGTGCAGTGGCGTAGCCAGAAGGCAATTTTTAGGTGGGCCAACAAGTTGGATGGGTGGGCACTAGAGTTGCCAACTTTTTGAAAGAGAAAAAAAACCCAGCCACCTAATACACCCATGCTTTACCCCTACCCCACCCCATGCTGCACCTCTACCTCACTCCCCATTACTTCAATGAGGGTAGCAGTGCAGGCTTCAGTGGCCAATTAATTGAGAGCTAAAGGAAGTACAAGGAACTGCACTCTTCTTCAGCCCCCATTGAGCCAAGGTCCTCCAACACACATATGGTATTGAAAGCCAAACACTGAACGCCAAACACATTCTGCATCCAGGGCACCTCCTGGCCTTCTATCAATAATGGATGCAGAGCACAGCAAGGACATTTCCCCATAAAACTCACCATACAAAGAAATTCTGGTAATCTCAATAATAGACATGTTGTTAAGTAATTTTAAAAAATCTACAAACAAAAAGTCACTCAGAATCTAGAGCAAATCTACCATGCCAGCACTAACTTCCAAAACAAGGATCCTCTACCCATGAAAAGCGGCTCTAAAATATTGATACATCTATCAAGAAAACTGAACAAGCCAAATTACTACAGAATGCTGCATAGAAACTTCATGGTGACAGAATACCTCTGGGCCACGTACATAGAACACAAGAGCCAAATACAGAATAAGTGACCACAAACTCTATAAATATAAATTAAACTGAAACCCCAAGAAACCAGACCTTGCATGTAGTACAACACTAGAGAAACAAAAAAGAAAGGCATTTCCTCCTGTGCAAAATTTAAAGGTATCACATGCCAGGGATGATGTTTTTTTGGGGGGGGGGAGGGGGGGAGGGGGTGCAAATAGGGCAATTGTGCTTGGCTTTCTGGCCAGAGAGCCCCAAGCCTGCCAGAAGCTGAAGGTGCAGCCTGGTAATGGGCTTTGGGGTCCTCTCCTAGATTTCTTCCCTGGGCCCCAGCCATGTCTAACATATGCCAACTCTGACATAATCTAATCACAAAATAGAAATAAAAATAATTTTTGTACCTTTTTGTTGTCTGGTCATTTTATTTTTCATATCATATTGGTCCCTGTCTCTGGTTTCTGCTTCCCTGTGTCTTTCCTGTCCATTTGACATTTCTTCTGTCTCCATGTCCACCATCCAGCTCTGTGACCATATATTTCCTTATCCAGAATCTCCCGTGTTCATATCCCCGCATCCATCATCATTCCTTTGTGCACCCATGTACCCCATGCCCAGCATCTCCCATCTGTGTTCCTATTCTCCCTCTTGTCTGGTATCTCCACTCTGTGTCCATTATATCTCTATTCCCATACCCCCCCCCATGTCCATTGTATCTCTATTCCCATATCTCCCTCCCCACCCCCATGTCAGGCATTGCCCCTATGTGCCCATATGTCATCCCAATACAGCATCTCATCTGTGTCCCTGTCCCCATGCTTCCATCCAATGCTCATCTCTTCTGTTTCTTTGTACCTCTCTATGTCCCCTTTCTCCCTCCCACACACCTTTCCTCTCTAACCAGCAACTTTCCTTCTCTCTTCCTTCTCCCTTATGCATCTGGTTCATTCTCCACTGTGGGTTCAGCATTTGACCCCCCCCCCCCCATTCCTTTATCTCCTTGATCCAACATCCTTCTCCCTTTCCTCTAACACTAACCCTTCCCCCTCTCATAGGTCCAGTACTTCTCTCCCTTCGTTCTCGCCCCCCTTGCAGGTCCACATCTCTCCCTCTTCCCTCCAGTTCTCCCCTGCATATCCAGCACCTCTCTCCCTTTGCTGCAGCCTCCCTTGCATGCCCAGCACCTCTCCCCCTTCCCGCCTGCCCTCCCCCACAAATCCAGCAGCTCTCTCCCTTCCCTCCCACACCCTCACCCAGCACATCTCTCCCTTCTCTCCCTCCTACATATCCAGCACCTCTCTCCCTTCCCTCCCACCCACATATCCAGCACCTCTATCCCTTCCCTCCAGCATCTCCTTACATGCCCAGCACATCTCTCCCTTCTCTCCAACCTCCCACCCACAAGCATACATGTCCAGGGCCCCTTCCCTCCAACCCCCATGTCCAGCGCCTCTCTCTCCCCTCCCACAGTTCCAGCACTGCCAGGGCGCTACCTCCGTGTCTTCCTTACCCACCGCCATCCTTGCCGCGGAACTTCTCTCTCTATGATCGCTGCCCAGCAGGAACTTCAAACAGCACATCAGCACTGTGTCAGAGCCTTCCTCTCTGCCGCGTCCTACCCAGCCTGCGTAAACAGGAAGTTGCGTGAGATGCATCAGAGAGGAAGGCTCTGACACAGCGTTGACGCGCTGTTTGAAGTTCCTGCTGGGCGGCGATCATAGAGAAAGAGCAAGTTCCGCGGCAAGGATGGTGGGTGGGTAAGGAAGACACGTAGGTAGCGCCCTGGCGGTGCCGGAACTGTGGGAGGGGAGAGAGAGGCGCCGGACATGCGAGGGTGGAGGGAAGGGAGGGAATTGGTTTGGGTGTAGCGCTTCTGGGTGGGCCTAAACCAAGGCTGGATGGGCCTAGGCCCACCCAGGCCCACCCGTAGCTACGCCCCTGGTCTAGTGACAGTCCCTTTCCACTCTTATATCCTGGAACCTTTTCAGGAAGCACCCAAGGTCTATATAAGTAATTTAAATGAGAAGCAGGCAGTTGTGGTAAGAAGCTGGATTTCATTAGGGGGGAAAATTGACAATATCATGCTAAGCTCTGTTTTAGTACCTAAGATGTTTAACCTATTTCTTCATCTGGCAGGTTTTTTTTTTAACTTTCTCCATTCACATTTCTGCTCATTCGGAGTCAGCCCTTACTGGATCTATAGCAAAAAGACATGCCATAGCTTTTTTGAAGCATAAGGATTTTCAGATATTGAAACTTCCAAATGGTAATAACCCCCTGTTGTTTTGCCTGTATTATGCAGAAAGGACTGATAATACTGATGCAGACAACTGTGAGGGATCTTTTTTGATGAAACAAAGATTACCACCTATAAGAACATCCCCTGGACATCCCAACTCTATAATAGATACCTTTCAAAAATTAGTTTTAAGGGATGTAGAGCTTATGGAACAGAATTTACAACACTCTTTTAAGAACTTTACTAAATATCAATGGGAGGCATTGAGAAATTTACAAGATGAGTCCATAGTTATATTAAGAGCAGATTTGGAGGTGGTGGTGGTGGTGGTGGTGGTGGTAATGCAAGACAAGGTTAATTATAATCGAGAAGCTTATAGACAATTGTTAGATTATACTTTTTATAGTCGGTTGGAAAGGGACCCTACAGTATAATTTCAACAGGAGGCTAGGGAGATATTGATACAGGCACAACAGGGGGTTATTACCATTCAGGAGTTTCAATATCTGTATAAGACATATCCAGAAATACTACATATATATATTTTATCTCCAAGGTCCATAAATTCCTAACACATCCCCCCGGATGACCAATAGTGTCAGGTAAAAATAGTTTGTTTGAGCCCCTTTCTCAAGATCTTGATCATTTCCTTCAATCTGGTATTCGAGATACACAATGTTTTTTTTAGGAATTCCTCACATTTGTTGTCTATGTTGGAGACTTTCCAGCTTGATGAGGATCAGCCAATCATTTTGGTCATATTAGATGTCTCGGCTCTGTATACGAATGTGCCACAACAAAGTGCGTTACATATATTGATAGATACATTCAACACACTGATGTTTCCAATACCAAAAAAGTTTTTTGAACCAGTTAGCAAAACTTGTGGTTACCACAAATTATTTTACATATCATAATCATTTTTTTCTCCACATAAAAGGAGTTGCAATGGGGACTACGGTAGCCCCAACTATAGCATTGCTGTATATGGTTGAATTTGAGAACAAATATGTATATGGATCACAGTTTGTTGAGTGTATTCGTCTATGGAAGAGGTTCATAGATGATGTGTTTGTGATTTGGTCAGGTGCATTAATCAATTTGTAAGATTTCATTCTGTATTTAAATAATTGTGATTCTAACATCACATTTTCATCACATATATTCATGAGATAGATTTCTTGGAAATTCATATCCAATACACAAATGGGTTTAAAACTTGAGTTTTTTTTAAGCCCTCGGACAGGAATGCCATTCTTCATTACAATTAACTACCATCCAAGGAAGTTAATGAATTGTATTCCAGTAGGGCAGTTCTTAAGACTCAAATGTTTACGTAGCACACAGAAGGCTTTCCATTTTCAAGTCCATCAAATGTTTGGTAAGTTTCGTAAACGAGGGTACCCCAGGAGGGTTATCAATGCCCATAGGTATTGGTTAATGAATACTGATTTGCAATCTCAGGGCACAGAACACGCTTTAACATATATTCTACCCTTCTCCCATCAGGGGGATACAGTATGCAATATCATTAGATGACATTGGCCTATTTTACAATTGCATTCTCAATTTTCTTCCATCTCTAGCTTTGCTTAGAGCGAGTAATATTGGGGAGATGGTTTCTGTATTTAGGTCTCATTCTCAGGATAGGGTCATACCAGGGGACATACTGTCATGTGTGTTTATTGTCAATATGCTTTGACTACCTGATATGTCATCAATGCTCACACGGGAAGGATTTTTAATTTAAAATTCAATACAGATTGTGAAACAGCTCAGGTGGTATACGCGATCCAATGCCCATGTAATAAATGGTATGTTGGGCAGACGAAAGGTAAAGTAATGCAAAGGATTGCTGAACAACTGAGCAATTTGTGGCTTCGCAAGAAAGTTGCCCCTCTGGTAGACAACTGGGATTTATGTGGCCATCTGGAAAGTGAATTGAGATTTGTGGTATTTGTTGCTGGTTAATCTTCAGTGGGGTGGGGATGTTTCTGCCACTTTAATTCAGAGAGATCAGTGGTTCATTTTTGAATGGGCCACAGAAGCCCCAGGAGGTTTAAACAAGGAAATTGACTGGATGTGTTTATAATATTGAGAATTCAAAACAGTGGTAGGACATGGAGTAGCAGTTAAAGGGATTCATTAGTACGGCGCATGCATCTGCATCTGGTAAGCCATGGTGGAGAGCGGAGTAGGGGTTCCCACTCTAGATTAGACGAATCAAGAGACTGATAAACTTTCATTTTAAAGTTAGTGTCTGTTTTGAAATAGTAGGTACATTTATTGTAACGTGTTAGGTGAAGAAGGAGTAGTAATTTTGTTTTATTTTATAGTTTCTGCTCTCATGAAGATGCCATAACAATGGCGAAACATAGCGCCATGTTGGGAGCAGGATCCTGGTTGGAAGCATTAATATATTTTTTGACCACTAAGCATATGAGTGTCTCAGCATCACATTTGGAATATTAATTGGACCATTTTGCATACTGTTTAGTCATTGCAGGATAATAAGTACATTTAAAATTTGTGGAATTTATTCCAGCAATGACTTTGTATGATGATCATTATAATATTTTATTAGAGATCACTTATTTGTTAATGCTGGATTTTGAAAGTTTCTTTTTGCATTATTCCACCAAAAGGTTTTAGCATCTTTGTTTAGAGGCTGGCAGTGGGTACTAGGTGCAGTGATGGTTGCAAATCAAGTGCCCAGAGTAGGTATATCTACCAGGTGATGTGAGGTACTTGATCACTCTGAGCACCACGTTATATAATTTAATAATTTTTGTATTAAGTAGCGCAATTACACATGTATTATCTACATTGTTTGTTAAGAAGATAGAGTATCTATAGTAAAAGAGTTTAATAAAGATGCCTAAAAAAACTTTTTTGCAACTTTAAATTGTATCAATTGGTAACTAAAATTTAACTGCCAGACCTTTGACCATTCTTCTAGTGTTTGTAGATCCCTTCTCATAGTTTCTACTCCCTCCAGTATATCCACTTTATTGGCTATCTTCATGTCACCCGCAAAACGGCAAACTTTTCTTTCTAACCCTTTAGCAACATCTCGCACAAATACATTATACAGAATCGGCCTCAGCACAGACCCCCGAGGCACTCCACTACTCACCTCCTTTTCCTCAGAGCCGATTCTATTTACCAACACCCTCTGCCACCTGTCAGTCAACCAGTTTCCAATCCAGTTCACCACTTTGGGTCCTAAGTTCAGTCCTCTCAGCATATTCATGAGTCTTCCGTGAGGGACCATATCAAAGGCTTTGCTGAAATCCAAGTAGATTACACCTCTCACACGTCTTTCATCCAGTTCTTTGATCACCCAGTCAAAGAAGTCAGATTCGTTTGACAGGATTTTCCTTTGGTAAAGTTATGTTGCCTTGGATCTTGTAGCCCATTGTCTTCTAGAAAGTCGACTATCCTTTCCTTTTGTAGCAATTCTATTATTTTTCCTACCACTGACGTTGTGCTTACTGGCCTGTAGTTTCCCACTTCTTCCCTGTCTCCACTTTTGTGAAGAGGGACCACATCAGCTCATCTCCAATCCCTCAGAACCTCTCCCATCTCTCAAGATCTATTAAATCCTTAAGAGGTCCCAAGCAGGACTTCTCTGAGCTCCCTCAGTATCCTGGTATGTATCCCACCTGGCCTCATACAGGTCTTTATCTGTCGTCTTCTACTATGTTACTGTGCTTCCCATGCTCCTTCCACACCCCCTTTTGGGATCTGCACAGAATTTACATGAACTATGTTATAGAATACGCTTAGCGAGTAGTGCACATAAATTCTAATTATTGCCAATTAGTGCTAATTGCTTGCTAACATCCAATTATCAGCACTGATTGGCTCATTATAAAATTAAGTTACACAAGCAAATCAGAATATGTCCAGATTTGCGCACAAAACTCAAGGAGCCATATATAGAACCCAGGGGTTTCTGTGCATTAGAGCCCCTTACTTCCTTCTGTTACTGCAGGGCATTATGGGAGATGTGAAGCTATCGAGACTGGCACTGCTTTTGGTTTAACACTTATGCAATAGGTCACCAGCCATGTCAGCCCCCTCTCCACTTCCCTCCCTGCCACAGGCTATTGACTAATCAGGGCTGTTTTCTTGAAATACTTCGTTCTACCCTTGATGCTGCAGCAACCACACACCTACCCCCTTTATATTGTAATCAACTATATCCCTGGTATCACTGTGGTTTACAACTCATGAAGCAGCAATGTTGACAACTGGAATAGCAGTGGCTAAGTCTCAGTTACCTGTCCATCAATTGCAATTTAAAATCCATTGATGAATACAAAAGGAATATTTCTAATGTTAAATGTGAATACTTTCGTTCACTCATTCAACAGGATTCAAAACCTTCTAAGCTTTATAGGTTCTTGCACTGTATGATGTCCACCTACCTCTTCCCAATCTTCACCTATTGCTGTAACTGCCAACCAAATTGCTGCTAGTTTTCAGAATAAAGTTGTTATGCTTCAAATCTTTCTATAGACACGGCTACCACACTCCTCTACTTATAGACAAATGGAACTACCCAAGGAGCTGTCTCATCATCTTTTCTGGAAACTCCTTTTCCCATAGGTGGTTTTACTACCTTTACTGTCCCAACCTCTCTTGCATTATTTTAGGGTGGTGTCATCCATGTGCTCCACTACCTTGACTGTAGACCCACTGTCAACTCTTGTTACTTAGTTTAGTTTATTTAGGAACTTGATACACTGCTGATAAAACAGAGTTGGTCAAAGCAGTTTAGAGTACAATTAAAAGAAAAGAAAAGAAAAGGAAAAGGAATGCTAATGTAATAAGATACGGTCATTTTCTCAGATATACGAGAGGAGATAGGAGTAGGGAAATTAGAGTGCCCAGATTTGTGGTCACAGGTCCGGCCCTTCAGATGGGAAAAGAGGCTGAAAGCCCGAAAGCTGATTGGAAAAAATGGGTTTTCAGAAGTTGCTTGAATTTGGAGAGTGAAACCTCAGCTCTGATTAGGGGTGGAAGGTCATTCCAGAATTTCAGGGTGGCGAAAAAAGACTGTTGAACTTATGGTCTCAGGCGATTTACATTGAGACATCTGAGCTGACGATTAGGCGTGTAGGGAATAATTAAAGAAGAATGGTAAAATAGTGTACCAAGGTGGAGAGCCTTGTATGCAAGACAAAGAATTCTAAAAATAGGTCTATAGTAAACAGGAAGCCTTTGGAGTCTTATGAGTAATGGGGAAGCATGATCGAATCTATGAGCTTTACACATAAGTCAAGCAGCTGAGTTCTGGAGGGTCTGTAGCCTACTTCACAAGGAAGCCACAGTAGACAGAATTACAGTAATCTAAGCATGATGTTAGGAAAGCATGTACCAAAGTGTGCAGGGAGGAAAAGTCAATGTAACTCCAAATAGATCAAAGTTATCTGAGAACAAGACATCCAGATTTTATTAGGTGAGCAAACTGGGAGGAGGGGGGGGGGGGGGGTGAAAGTTATTTCTGAATCAAAAAATTATAGCAAAATGATGAAAAAGTGGTACTAGTTGGGATGGGTCTGTGGAAAAGAACATGGGTAAGAGAAGGTGCTGGATGAAATCCTGTGATCCAAGAAGTGGTGGTTTTAGCTGGGTTGAGGACAAGATTATGTGGTGAGAGCCAATCAGCAAGTGCATATAAGCAAGTTTGTAATGGAGCACAACTGGGTGAAATATGAGCAATCAGGTAGATTAAGAGGATGTCATCTGCACAGAAGAAAAACCTAATGTTATGATCTTGAATGAGTGTGGCTAGCAGACTCAAGTAGATATTGAAAAGCAAAGGAGAGAGGGGATTTCTCGCACCATTTCTCTACTATGTTCATATCATGGTTTTCACTAGCTTTACTACTAACCTACAATAGCTTCGGATTCAAACATGGCCCCTCCTCAAAAGGCTGACCCATCTGTGTGCAACTATTGCTCTATTTCCACTCAGTCTTTCATTTCTAATGTCACTGAGAAGTTGGTTTCCACTCAGCTTACTTAGGACTCTGTTTACTAAGGTGCGCTAGTGTTTTAGCTCGCCTACACTTAGCGTGCATGCTAACCATGTAGGTGCCTATAGGGATATTGTAGGCACATACATGGTCAATGTGTGTACATGGTTAACGTGCGTTAAAAACATTAACGTGCCTATAACACTGCTTAGTAAACAGGGCCCTTAGACTTTACATCCAAGACAAACAGGATTTTCTGCACATTACAATACTGAATCTACTCTCCATGCTCTTACATATTTCATGTTTACATTTTGACAGAGGTCAGGATGTTCTCCTCCTTTCACTTGACCTGTCACCAGCTTTTGACATGATATATTATTCTATTCTTCTCTACTGTCATGCAGATCTCTACATATCCAGTAAGTTCTGTACTGGTTCTGGTCTTCTTATTCATAGATATTTCAAGGTTCATTGGCAAGATTCTGTTTATTTTTTTCCTCCCTTTACACAGTGGAGTTCCCTAGGGGGATCCACCCTTAGTCCTCTTTTATTTAACACTTACCTTGGTTCTTTGGTTCTTTTAATTTAGTCACTGAATTTTGTTTTCTTTATATATGCAGACATTCAGTTACTGTGTTGAATATGCATCCCCATCTTTTATCTGCTGTTTCTATAAGCCTTGAAAGAATTGCCAATTGGATTGCTACCAATGGATTAAAAATCAGTCCTTCAAAATGCCAATGTATGTTCCTTTTCTGATTATCACTCCCATCCAATGGCTGTTACGTCTTTTATTCTTGACATTCCAATTTCTCTGACTGACTCACTGAAAATCTTAGGCATTTCTGACTTTAATCTTTTCCTCTACAAATTTCTGCAATAGTACAGAAGTCATATTTTACACCAGTGGTTCCCAAACCTGGTCCTAGAGGCACCCCAGCCAGTCAGGTTTTCAGTATATCCACAATGGATATTCATAAGATAGATTTGCATGCAGTGGAGGCAGTGCATTATGTATTTTGTCACAGTCTGGATATGGTACCTGAGCCTTGGGGGGGGGGGGGGGGGGGGGGGGGGGGGGGGGGGGGGGGGGGGGGGAGGGGTAGTAATTAGATTCAGTTAACATACCTGAAGATTTTTATTTGGGTTCATCTGGCACCTAGGTCAGAAGGCCACAGACTGTTGTGTTACATTACTAATGTATTCAAGTTTGAATGGCTGGTGACTCCGGCTTGAAAGAGACAGGTCAACAAGAAAAGCCTTGGCCATTTTGCTATGGAGATAACCATGGCCCTGCTGATTAATTGTAAGCTAGCTGACATCACTGTTCCTAATGAGGCTTGATAACACAGGATGGATTCTTTCATCAATGTACCGACAAAGTTGTGGTCTTATTCATTCTACTCAAGTTGAAATACTTAATGGTCAAGTTGCAGGATCAAGGGCTGTAACAAGATCATGGTTGGCCTGGTTATAACAATATTTTGTTTTTTTTTTAATTAGAAAGAGCTATTATGGGTTTCACAAAGTGCTGTTTAGAAGTATAAGTAATTCCCAAAAGCAAAATAATTGTCAACATATCATTAAAAAAATTACTCCTGTATATTCTAGTTGAGTGTGCAATTAAAAAAAAAATAAAGCTTCAATTCAGGGGATAGTAAAAACCTTGAAGTTTCGTAGCCTACTGGAAAATTTTGCTAAAAATGTGTACTGCAGACAATTATAAATGAAACATTAACGCTGTGGTTTACTAAGCTAGTAGTGCAGCTGGCTGTGCGCTAGTGCTGACACAGCCCATTCCCTTTGAATGAGCTTTGTCGGCAATGCTGCGCAGCTTAGTAAACAGACCCCTAAATTAAATTATAAATGAGACATGACATACTTTCTAAGAATGCCTAAAAGGCTGAAAGAAAGAAATTAGAGAGACAAAGACAGGCTATAAAGATTCTTGGGTGAAAGTGCATAAAGAAATGGCTCAAATCTTCAACATGAAACTTCACACAGTTTTTCTGTTTTAGCAGTAATGTCATTTTATTTAACAATGGTGAAAATTCTTTATAAAGTTTTATTTTTATATACATTGAAAAAAATTCCAAGTAACAAATGTACATTGTTGAAAAGAACTATACAGATATTTTCAGGCAACTCTTATCAGTTTGACTACATACACTGTACATTTTGTATTGACATTAAAGCATTCTTTTTCCCATAAAAAGTATTCATTTTCAGATAACTGCCATTTTTGCTTTACTTGTGTAGATTATAGTTTAGTGCTATGCTGCTGGTAAGTAGCTTACTGAATTTCACATATACATTCATATAGTTTTTTGGTGGAAATAGGAGGACTGATTTTCAAAAAAATCTTAACCAATATACTTTTGTTTTTAAAATAAATATTGATTCACAAACAAACACTAAGAGACAGAACTCCTTTCTATCTAATTTTGAAGTATTTTACCAATGATTCTCAAAATATATTGTTTTCAAAAGGCTAGCAGAAATCACACTGTGGGCAGTGATCCAAACCACAATACATAAACTGGCCATCCTTTCCTTATAAAACAGGATTCTGTGGTATAAATTAAAAAGGATGTATTACAGGTCATCTGCAGTACAAGTCGGAACATTTTTGAGCATGAAAGGTGCAATGTAAAATATCAATGGCTAAGGCAGAATATGGCATAACCTTTTAGTGAATTCTTTACTGTTCTTCATAAAAATAAAACACTACATCAGGAAATATACTATGACAGAAAAAAAAAACCCAGAGTTCACATTTCTTTGAGACAACTTCTGTGCAAAATCATAACAGGACAAAACTGAAATACATATAGGTAGGTGTTTGTGTTATGGGCATCTTATGATTAAGGTTTAAGGTGGGAATTCTGGTCCTTACGGGTAACCATAGGTGCAAGCTAAGCAGTTCTGATTTTACCCTACTGCAAGCAGGGAAATACAGTTCTAACTATCCTAGTGCAGTGTTTCCCACCATGTTTTAGATGCATACCTACCAGTTGGCTTTCACTATTGCCAGATGAAATGGCATTAAAATATCTGCACACATGGAAACCTACTATATGTAAATCTCTCTCGTGCATATTCAGTGAGACAATCTTGAAAGCCCAAAGGTCTGAGAAAAGGTGCCATATGAAAAGCAGGACTCTATTTCCCTGCATACAATGGGATAAAGCATATACAAACTTGGTTTGTTTCCCTGGTTACCCTATGTTGCCACTGTAAATTAATGTTTGTTTTTTACATTTATTTTTATGATTGATTAATTTGGAAATACTTTAATAATTTACTCTTCTATTGAAATAACTTTAGGGGATGCTGGCTCAATAGAGACTGTGCTGTCCAGTGTCTTCAAAGAGTTTGTTTTGCAATGGATATGATCTCAGTCTTTCCAAGACCCTGCTTTGATTTCTAAACCTGGTTTCTGCTTGTGTAGAGCTGGAGATACAGCGGAAGCAATATTCATAGCCCTTAGGAGTGCCAATAGTTGCACCTAGTAAAGACATGTGAATTGGGCTCCAGAGGGAAGTGCAGTCTGGGTTTCTCAGAGGACAGTCACTACAATGCTATATTAACCAAAAATGGTAGCTGCTTATAAAATACCCATAGCACTGTAACACAAGTAGAGCCTTGGTTCTGACTGAGCTGGAAGACCAACGAACGAGGAGATGCCTATCTTTTCAGGCCCAAAATATAGTATTAAAAAAAGGGCCAGTAGTCTGCTGCTCAATGATTTACTATTATTACAAACCTTTTCATTTTTAACATTTTATAGTCTTTGTTGAATAAAGGAAAGGAAGCAGGACAACATTATTTTTGCCATACAAAGATTCAACTTAACGGGGTTCACCATAGAAAACCAAAAACTAACCTAAAAGGCATTCATAGTACTGCCTATATGTATTACATTTCAGGAACTCAGCTGTATGCTAAAATGTTACAGTTGAAATGAACAATTTTACAGATTTAGGGCCTGTTTACTAAGGTGTGCAAGAGTAATCAGAGCACACTAAACACTAGAGACACCCATATATTCCTATGGGTGTCTCTAGCATTAGAACGTGCTAATTTTTGGCACACGTTAAAAACGCTAGCACACCTATAGCACCTTAGTAAATAGGGCCCTTAATATGTCCAAACATCCATGCTGCTCACTTATGATAGTTTTCATGCACATTTGTTCAAGACAAATAATTGCACCAAAGAGGGTAACAGCAGTATTATTTTATCAGCTTCATAGGCAAATTTAAAGAACCAAAAACTTAAGCTAGTATGGATGGTCATTTTGCGTAGTGAGCTCAGTTTAAATAACAAACAAAAATGATTATCGCTGCAGTATCATGAGCTCATTGAAAAGTAAATAACGCATAATAGATAATGATCTTCACAGCTGCTGGCCTTTAATTCTGTTGGTTAAATTCTTACACTAATTGCCTATTACACTAAATAAATAATCTATTGCAGAGACACAGTTTTTTCTTTTTACACCTAAGAAAGCCTACTGTGAACTGTCCTTTACAGCATCCAAAATGTGCTGTGATGTATGCATCAGAGTTATGAAAAGTTTATATTATATATAATATATGTGTGTGTGTGTGTATGCAATGTATTAAAGCTGTAACAGCTCTGTAAAATTAGCAAACAAATGGTGACAAACTACTGATGTTCTTTTTGCCTGTATACTTGTCTTATTTTACTTGGCTATTTGAGAGAAAGTAAGAGAGATACATGGAGTCTTTAAAACCGAACGTGACCTTGCATTGTTAAGAACCATGATTTTCACTTACTATTTTGGGGGAATGATCTAGATATCACTCCACAGTACAGTATAGTGTGACTACCTTAGCTCTGCATGAACATGGCATTCACTCTACAAGGCAAGAGGACAAGTAATCTCTTCTGAGACTAAAGCCACTCAAAAAACGAACCATATTAGTGATGACAAGCTGTACCATTTTACTTATTTCAATGTTGTACATCATTCGCAACACTTCCTGACCAAGAACTGAGGTAAAGAGTTGATGTCAAAATTAGAGTCACAACTTGGCTGAAAAATATTCTACTCTGTTAAATCCTTGCTAAATTAGGACTCAACACAGGTAAATCAATATGACAAATCTTTGTATAATGTGGTCTGATATGGAACACAGCTCAGTGTAAAGCCCAAATGAACTGTTATACTATTTAGCTGGATGTTGTGTTAGACTTATTTATAATGCCTGTGGCACATAATACATTGCCATGCTATGTTCACCGATATGTATTCCATAATTTTGTTTCACAGTATTATATATATATATAAAGGGGTTGAAAAGGCACATTTCAGACTTATGAAGCAGAAACACCAGCTGTCAAAGCTTCAACCCTACCTATCTATTCATACATCTCTCATGAGCCTTTGGGAGTTCAATTACTCATCTTTTCATAATGTCTTTCATACCTTAAGGCAGTGGTTCTCAAACCTGGTCCTGGAGGCACCCCAGACAGTCTGGTCTTCAGGATACCCACAATGAATATTCATGAGAGAGGTTTGCATGCACTGCCTCCACTGTATGCAAATCTATCTCATGAATATGAATCTCATGACTTGCTGAGGTGCCTCCAGGACAAAGTTTGGTAACCACTGCCTTAAGGTAATTGAATGATGAGTGGTTATAAAAGATCCACAAACAGACTAAAGAAACAGCTAAAGCTATGACCATTGCCACTGCTGCTCACAAGTTTGAAAGCTGTGATAATCCAACCCCTCTGTGTGTATGCTACCATGTGTCTAATATATGTGCATGCATGTGTCTAACTCTATAAATACAACATCATACAAATCGATACAGAATTCTAAATTAGTCCTGAGTAATTTTCAAGGAATTGGCAAAATATCAAATGCTTTCTCTTTCATATAATGTGTTGTTGTACTGTGACAAATGTATTCTTTTTAAAACATTGCATTTATTCTGTACATACCAATAAGCCGCTAGCCAATTTAGTTTAACCTAATAACATTTAATCTTATGAAAACATATTAGTTTCTTTCCTGAATAACAATTTATTCTAATGACAAGTAATCTTATGTGTGTGTGATCATGTGTGGAAGACGATTAGAGACTTCAATATTCTATGTATTGTACAGGTTGTAAACAATCTCAGTTCAGGTATTACATAAACATACTTACTGTGTGGACAAAACATGACAATCTTATATGTCTACAAGTGTATTCCTTTCAATGAATGCACACGGGAGAAATGGGAACATTAGACATACAATACGGTCAAGTAGAGAATGACGAGCTCTGCATGAACATGGCATTCACTCTACAATGCAGGGATAGGTGTTTCAGTAGGCACTAATAGCCTTGCTGAAGTAATCTTTGAAATACCAAAATGAAGAGTCTGAATAATGCATTACTAAGAGTGCAAGAATATCCTCAGATGTTAAAATTCCAGGCAAAACTAGCAGTCTGAGTTGTACTGATGAAAAAAAGGTTATTTTCCTGCATATTGATGTTTTAACAGAAACATCTGTGACTTAAGATTGATATGATATTTGAGGTGTTTATCAGCATTCTTAATGAGCCATGGACAGGAAGGCACTGCAGTTGGTTCTGTTCCATTCTAAAAAAAAATTGTCTCTGGCACTTATCCAGTCCCGTGACTGCTATAATCAAATACACCTTTCTTGAAGAACGGCGAGAATTCACAAATAGTATGCTTGGACAGGATCCATCCTACTTTATCGATGTGCAGTGGAGAAGCTGAAGACTTGAGCATTATACCGAAAAACTCCCTGAGGTATTTCTGAGAAAAGAAAAATCACAAGATCATTAGAAAATCAAATAGGGTTACCTTTTCTATAATGTGGAAAATTTAAGCCACATTGAGCCTGCAAATAGGTGGGAAAATGTGGGATACGAATGCTATAAATAAATAATGGTATAATTGCTCATCACCATGGAGTCCTTTTACAAAATTGCAATAAGCACTAATGCATGCTTACCACAGCAAAAGAGGCCTTACCGCAGGGTGCGCTCAGGCGTTCCACAATAATTTTGTGATCGGCGTACACTTCCCATGCACTAAAAAATAGTTGTAATTTTTTTAGCACTGGGGGTGGGACAAGGGCGGGGAGAAAGTGTGTTCTGTGCTAATTGGTTAGTATAGCTATATTGCCACAAACTAACCAATTAGTGAGTGAATAGCACGAGAGCTCTTACTGCCTACAAAATAGGTAGTGGTATGGGCTCACGCGCTAATGGCCATGTGCCATGCAGCCCCACCCTCAAACCCCCTTTTACCCTAACGTGAAAGCCTCTTGATCTTTATGGGGGCAAGAGTGATTTCCAGTCTCTCCTGCCACATTGGTGACAGCTGACATGTAGTGTAAAGCAGAGCTCTGGGTTAGCCAGTGCCTTTTGGGTAACAGTGTTGATGGGGCAGGAATGAATGGAGATCTGACTTGGATGAGATAGAGTTTTTAGTATTGTCTGGAAATGGATTAAACTTGAGCAGTAGGGAAAGGTTATTACTGAAATTTCCTTCTACAAAAAGTAAAATGGCATAGGGAAATTGATCACTGAGGTCTGATATAGCTGTACTGCCACTCTGCAAGTCAGCTTTGTCTTTTTATTGCTCATTATCACTCCAGAGTAATAAAAATATAAGTTTCCATTCCTAGACCTGCTCCTCTCCCACCCCTCATTTCTTATACTGTTCATTTTCCATTCCTGCTTTTACTACTGCCCTCTGCAATGTCCCATGCATTAACTTTTATTCCAATTTTGATTACTACCACTGTTCTTAGTAGGCTATTCCAGGTATCCGACACTGGCTCATTAAAGAAATAGTGTGGTGGAAGAGAGGATGAGAAGAAATAAAACAGTTTCATACTATGATCCCTTGTCCTATAATCTCTAAGGAAAATGCCACCTTGCTACAAGTTATAATGTTTGTACCATATACCCCCTTTCTCTTTCATTTTGTGCGCCACAGTCTTCTCTATGTAGGGTTAAGTTTACAGGTCAAGTTACATTCTAATAGTCCCTCTCTAAACTGGTTCCATCTTTTCAAAGACATGACCTGTGGATGGGTGGTGTTATATAAATATTTTAACTACATAAGAGTATTCAATGTCATTATGGACCTTTACAAGTGCAATGTTATTTGCAATCCAGATGCATGAATTGCACAGCTCATAAACTTACCTGAACCATTTATGACCTAATTATAGAGCTTTTCTAATCTGAAAATAGGCACATTTTCCCTTAATCTTGAAAAACGAAAGACATATTGGTAGCACAGAAGTGATTTTGGAAGCATTTTATTTTAAACAGGACAGTGGATTTCCTGGTCTCTTAGTGCATTTTTTGGTATTGATTTTCTTTCTCCTCATGTTAGCCCTTACTTACTACATATTCTTTGTGTACCATCCATGGCTGTTTTGTAACAATGGATTTAGAACTTGTGTACTCCAGAAGGGAGTACACATTTCCAAACTTTTACCTAATAATTGTGGTTATACACTTCTTTGCATTTTTCTGGTTGAGTGTCTTTTTTTTCTTTAGTCTTGCCATTCCTGAATCCTATTAGAGTACCACATTTGTCCCCCCACCCCTTTTTTTTAGGTTCCTATTCTGGACAACTTACCTTACCCAAAGATTTGTTGTCTCTTCTATGCTCTCTTATTACTACCTATGGACCATTCAGATTCATAAGTACATAAGTATTGCCATATAGCAACAGGCCAAAGGTCCATCAAGCCCAGCAACCTGTTTCCAACAGTGGCCAATCCAGGTCACAAGTACCTGGCAAGATCCCAAAACAGTACAATACATTTTATGCTGCTTATCCTAGAAATACCAAAAAAGTTGCTAACCAAGTGTTGAACAAGTTAGCTACATAAATCTAACGGGGTAGAGTCTCATATAATTGGCACGATTATTCTCAGTTCACCCAAAGGTGAATCACTCACTTGTGCTCATAAATTAATCATAGACTCCTCCTCTGCCTAATAATACATTTATTTTCACATTATAACCTAAAATTCATGCGTTTGCTTATAGTTCCTTGCATGTTTTCTTATATATGCATACAACACTTATCTTGGGCAGGTTGGTGAGCTCTTATACCCTGACAGGTCCCCGTTTTGTTTCACTTTGTCAAGGGGGAGTATCACCAAATCTGACGAAAAAGGAACAACAAAAATACGCCTAACCGCTCTACTTATTAATCGAATGCAAATGTGTAAACGTGCATGTACTCTACACATATACTTATGTACTGTATTTCATAAAATACTGCTAATCAGTCCTGGCGGTATAGCAAATCTTAGTAAACTATAAACTATACGAGGAAACCAGATCTGCCTCGGTCAGTATAGAGCGATTAGGATCATAGCTAGCTTGTCTTGCTTGAGTTTCAGCAAAGTATTCTCTATGAGAAGTATTAGATAATATGCATAATGAAGACCCTCCAAATGTAGGAGAAAGGCATCTGACGCTAGTCTGCCATGTGATCTGAACCTGGAACAGAACTGGGGGACTTTGTTGTTAAGATAAGTGGCAACTGAATCCACAGAGGGGGGTGCCCCACCCTCAGAAGACCTTGTGGGCTACCCCAGGGCATCTCCTGCGATATGCTCTTGACTAGCCAATCGTCCAGATAAGGAAAAACATATACTCCTAGTCTGTGCAAATACGCTGCAACTATTCTTGACTCTTGGTGAATACCCTGGGAGCTGACGCGAGGACAATGGCAGAATGCAATACTGGTAGTTGTGTTTCCTTATTTGGAATCCTAGAATTATTACAAATTATCATTCATATTATTTACTCCTGTAATTCTAAATGAAAACCAAACTTGCATGGTATACAACATATCAACAGAGCAATTCCACATTAAAAGAACCGGCTTGCTTTATACTGAAATAATTTATATGATCCACACATTCATATTTAATTTAAACTTATTGAAACTGAACAGGTTTCAGAAGTTAGAAAAGATATTAATTGGGCTTTTAGCTGATGTCACGTTAATAGAACACACAATTTAACAGTACTCTTGTCATGATAGATTACACAGAGTAAGTAACCTGGGAGACTAATACTGGATGCCAAAAAGATTTTGATTTTTCATCCACTTTACATTATAATTCATTATCTAATTCATCACAGCAAAATGTGTAATAGGTATATAACAAAGCAGTTAGATGCCCGGGGGTATTCTTAGTCTTTTAAATCATTTTCTAGCAGATCTACAGCATAGTTTATAAACCACGCTTATTACTTACTATACAACTAGGAATCTTGTACCACAGATAAGTACAAGATGTCTGTATCCTCTATCATGAGGGCAATCTTCAAAGCAATTTACACTGGTAAATAGTTATTTACATCTGTAAAATGGACCATGTATAATTTAGGGGCCTATTTACAAAAAAGAAAACTATCTCAAAAATGGGAAAAAGTAGAATTTGGACGTTTTTCTCTGGAAAACGCCCAAATCACAATTTTCAAAACTCAGATTTGAGACGTTTTTCTCTGCAGCATGGGGGCGTGTTGGGGATGGGATTTGGGCACAACTCGGGCATTCGGCACACACTCAGACATTCCACCTCCCACCTCACTCAATACCACACTATAAACCAAGCCTTCGTTCGATTTGGATTTATTTTGGCCGCAGCCAGGAACATCAAAACATTACAACTTAAATGCAATACATTACATCCTCAAATAAAGATTACGCACATTTCACCCAGGTACACAGCTCTTAAACGTAGTTGCATCTTCTGAGCCCCAGGACAGGCCATCCCAAGCCCCTGGGGTTCCCGATGTCACTTGGTGCATCCTGTTAAAGGAGGCACCCACCACATTTTATAAAGCGACGCTTTGGGCCTCCCAGCCGTCTAAGCCAGGAGACAAGCAGTGCCCACGTTGCTTCCTTATTATACGGCTGCTAACCTGCAAGCCCAACATTAATCAACTTTGTAACTTTCAAACAACTCATTCTGCAGCAGCAGTTACCCCAACGCTTGTAACTGCTAGCTGTGAAGCTGCTGTGTACCAAACGCTGCTCTTCTCCTGCCTCCTATTCTGAAATGACTCCCTCGTTTCCTTCCTGCTTCTAACTCCTCCCCTTTTCTCCTCCCCTTTTCCTTTCTCTGCTTGCCTGCCTCTCTCTACTCTCTCTGTCCCTCCCTGTTCCCTCCCCCTCCTTTGTCTTCGCCGGCCTTCAGCCCAGTTGTGGTTGGTTCCCCTTAATAGGTGTGCCTGGTTCTTTCCTAAAACTTGGACATTTTTCTGCCATAATGGAACAAAGCAGAAACATCCAGGGCTAAAAGTCAGACATTTTGATCTAGACCTGTTTCAATCACGACTGAGGCCCAGATGCACAAAGCTTTAACGACCCTTTAACGAGGACATTTTAAACCGTAGCATTCATTAAAGGCATTTTCCCGACGAAGCTAGTAGCTAACGAAAACGGAATACAAACGAGTAACTACCATTGTAATGTGGACGATTTGGGATGCACTAACCATACCGACGATTGCACCGAATCATTTACCGCGATATATTTTACGTGTGGTCAGAGCTGTCCTTAAGGCCTGAGCTGTCAGACACGCCGCTACTCCCCGTTCCCCCCTGCAGCATACAAATCCAAGCTGGCATGTTTAAAAGTGAGATTAAATAAAAATGCTACCGCAGTACTTCCTAGGCTTCCCCCTGCATCCATAGAAAACTAAAAACAAACATTGAAATAAGATCGGGAGGGGGCAAGGGTGCTCGTCAGGAGCGTCCTGTATGGACGGCCTTGCCCCCCCCCCACTGCTCCCCGCTTCCCGCCACTTCCCCCTGCACGAAAAATCAAAATTTTAGCAGCCCTGGTCCCCCTCCCTTCCTGTTCCATTCCCTCTTCTCTGCCAAAGCTCTGCCTCCCATCATCCTCCGTCCCCATGCTCCGCTCCCGCCACCCTCCCCTGAGGTCGTCGCCGCCGCTCCCCCCCCTCCACTGGGACCCCCCCTCCGCATTACGGGGCCCGCGCAGCGCCTCTCACCTCTGTCTGAAGGCGCTACACGGGCAGGAAGAAGATCTGTTTGTCGCCGAGTCTTCATGACGTCTCTCCTTCCCTGGCCTAGGCCCTCCCCCTTCTTTTATGTGAAGTCCACTGCAGTGCCCCCTAGGGTGCCCCACTGCTCTGCTGGGATGTCTGTGTGGCAAGCCTACTAAAAATACTGGCCCCACACCACCCATACATCTCAATGGCTTGTTTTTGTGCATTTTTTCTTTGGACATTTTTTTTTTCGAAAATGGTCCTAAAAGATAAACATGCTGAGGGGGTCACGTGATGCCAGCAGGCGGATAAGACGCTCGCAAGCCCTGCTCCAACCCTGGTGTAATATTCTGCTTAATTAACCTGCTCTCCCGGCCCCCCCACCGCAATGAAAATAGCCTACCTGCAGTTAGCACATTCCGGAGTGTTCGCGGGTGAGGTTTCGGGATTGGGAGGGTGACCGAGCCGTGGTATGCCGGCAAAAACACCGAGGCCTCCCAAGGATCGTGCACAACCCGTGAGCTCCAAGATGGCGTCCCCAGTGCCCAGTAGCGCAGTGATCACGTTGCAGGAGGAGGCAGTTCGCGAGTTGACAATGCAAATCACAGCGGTGCTGGATGATAGACTTTCCAAGTTGCAGGCTTCTGTGGACACTCTAAATGAAAATATGGAGAGGCAAGCAGCGCGACTTCAAAGTGCAGAGGATCACATCGGTCGTCAAGAAGACAGGTCAGAGGCCCTGGAGGGGAGAGTAGAGCAGGTGGAAACCCTGGCGAGGCAACTGATGCAGCTAACGGATGACTTAGAGAACAGGAGCCGCAGAAATAATGTTAGAATAATTGGTGTCCCTGAGTCAGTGAAAGATGGAGAATTGAGGGATTTTGTGACCCGCTGGATCCCTGAACAGCTGAAATTGGACCAGGCTGTGGGGGCAATACGGGTGGAACGAGTGCATCGCGTGGGAGCAGCGCGGGAAGGTGAACAACGCCCGAGACCCGTCCTGGCAAGAATTTTGGATTATGCAGATAAAGAGAAGATCATGCAAGCATTTAGAATGAGCAGAGCTTTGGATTACAACGGAGCACATGTCATGCTGTTCCAGGATTACTCCGCACGAGTGTCGGATCAGAGAAAGAAAATGGGACAGCTGTGCAAGATACTGTATGATCAGGGAATTCGGTTCTCAATCCTGTATCCTGCCAAAGTCCGTTTGCAGTACGAAAACAAAACCCTTTTCTTCACGGACCCGCTGGAGCTCAAGCAGTTTGTGGACAGGCTCCACAAAAAATAAAGGATGAAAGGAATGTATGCCCTGGAGCAGCACGAGGTGTGTGACCAGAAGAGGGGAGTTTATTGTGGGACTGTGAATTAACCTTTAAAGTGAGTATTGGAACAATAGGCTATAGAAGGAGAGGCTTGGCTCCTTTTTTTTTTTTTTTCTTTCTCTCTTTTCTCCTCTCTCCTTCTTCTTGGAAACACAGCATGGAACACATGGAGAGTTAATGCGGACTACTGGGCACCGGAGGTTTCACAGCAGTCCTGAGAGGGGCAGAAGGGGAAGGCTGGTTAAGATGTATTCTGTTTCTGAGCTGTTTTCTGTTATGTTTGTGGGTAGCCTCCCCTGGTTGGACCCTCTTATGAGACGGGGGCTGCTTCCAATGTTTGTTTGTTAACTATCTGGGAACTAATGTCTCGTTGTGCAATGTTTTCTTTTTGCAGTGTTGCGGGGGGGGGGGGGGAGGTCGGTATGGGTGGGGGGTAAGGGTATGGTTGGAAGAGGGAGGAGAGTGGAGTATGAGAGTGGGGGAACGTTTGATAAGATGGTTGTGGTGGAATCTGAGCTGGGGATACTTTAGAGGCGGGGTGGAGGGGGGGAAGGGGGGGGCCTGGGAACATTGGAGGTTAGGCTCTGGGTTCCCAAGGGAGGTAGGGAAGGGTTCTCAGGTACCGGGAGAAGAGTCTTTCAGTAGGCAGAAGAGGAAGTGGATTGATAGGGAACTGATGGGAGGGTCGAGCTGGGAGGCCAGCCCATCTGACAAATGTAAAAATTTACTGAGTATTCAAAGAATGATAAAGCATGCCACCAGCAGGATTGCGAATAGTAACTCTTAATGTTGATGGAGTCCACTCTCCTGTTAAAAGGACACGCCTATTGCAACATTTAAAAAGGCTGAAGGCAGATGTGGCACTATTGCAGGAAACCCACCTGGATAAAGCAGAACATGAGAAATTGAGAAGGGATTGGGTGGGAGAAGTATATGCTGCCTCATACAGCGACCGTCAGAGAGGAGTGGCAGTACTGGTTAAAAAATTTTTGGCATTTACCTTACACGAGCTGATACAGGACTCAGAGGGCAGATGGGTGATAGTAACTGGAAGTTTACAGGGGGTCAAAGTAGCCCTTTGCAGTCTTTATGGACCAAACCTGTACACACATCAATTTTTCGTACACGTCCGCTCTAAATTGGCAGCGCTTGAAGATTATCCCCTAATTGTAGGAGGGGACTTCAATATTACTAGTGACCCAACTATTGACTGTCAGCCCCCAAGGCAACCTTTAAAAGAACATTTTAATAAGGGAGTCAATTACCTAAGTGCGGAATTGGCATTGGTAGACGTTTGGCGCACCTTACATGAAGAGGAAAGAGATTTTACATTTTATTCCCACCCACACAAGGTGCATGCTCGCCTGGATTACGTATTGCTCTCGGGGGCTTTGCTGGGCAGAGTGCAAGCAGCGGCTATAGAGGAGGCGACAGTGTCAGATCATGTGCCGGTGTGGGTGGATGTTGAGTGGGGCATTATTGCTCGTCCGGCACGCTGGCGCATGAACCCAGCGCTATATCAAAGTGCTGAGTTCCAAGCACATCTGAAAGGAGCGTGGGATGAATATGTGGCTGAGAACAGGGTGGAGGATGTAGGACCCAGAGTATATTGGGAGGCGGCAAAGGCAGTTCTTAGGGGGAAAATCATTGCATATACAGCAGCTAAGCGCAAGAAGCGAGATCAGGAATTGCTCAGTGCTGGGCGTAGGTTAGGAGAAGCGCGCCGGCAATATCTAACACGACACATAGAAGAAAACAGACGAGCATACATTACTTGCAGAAAAGAGGTGCAGGCCTTGCTTAATGAACGAGCATTATATAGTATTAAATTGTATAAATATGGCCTTCATAGATGGGGCAATAAGACAGGGAAGTTGTTAGCCTCTTTGGTGCGGCAACGTGAGGGGAAACATTATATAACAAAACTAAAGGGAGAGGGGGCCAAAAGTATTACTTCTCAGGAAGACATACAAGGAGAATTTGTGAAATTCTATGCATCTTTATATGAGTCTGATACCTTCTCTAGTCAAAGATGTGAGGAGTTCATGCAAGGATTTCAGCTGCCGCGCCTAGCGTTAGAGCAGGCGGCAATGCTATGTGCGCCTATAAAAGGCAAGGAAGTACAGGAAGTGATAAAGCAATTAAAACTAGCCAAGGCCCCTGGACCGGATGGACTGGGGTCAGAATTTTATAAAATACTCCAAGGTCAATGTATACCCGCATTTATAGACATGTGTGATGATATTCGTAAGTCCCAGGACATGAGGTCCAATCTCAACCATGCATATATGTTGCCCAAACCAGGAAAAGATAGGGAGGTAGTGGGGTCGTATAGGCCTATATCTCTTATAAATCAAGACCTTAAGATATTGGCTAGCATACTGGCGACCAGGCTGGGGGAACTGCTGCCTCTCATGATACATACTGATCAGGTGGGGTTTGTAAAGGGCAGGTATGCGGCAGCTAACATTTTAAAAGTATGCCGCATATTAAAAGAAAGAAAATTTCGGCGAGGGGATTCGATCTTAGCCAGTTTGGATGCAGAAAAGGCCTTTGATAAGGTCTTGTGGCCATATCTATTTTGGATTCTGCAACGTTACGGCATATGAGGGGCTTTTCTAGATTGGATTCGAGTGTTATATAGTAATCCGACGGCTCAGCTGCTGGTCAATGGCGCTCTCACATCTACCATCTCGCTGGGGCGGGGGACACGGCAGGGATGCCCGCTCTCACCCTTGTTGTTTGTGTTGTCTCTGGAGCCATTGGCCATCCGGTTGCGACATGATGAACGAGTGCAGGGCTTAAGCACTGGGGGCATAGAATATAAGGTCAATATGTTTGCAGATGACATGTTGTTATTACTGGATAATGCTGCACAGTCGCTGCCTGTAGCAATGGAGATAATTAAAGAGTTTGGGGGTTTTGCAGGGCTACGTATGAACTTTGGAAAGTCGGAGGCGTTAGCAATATCGAACCGTTGCCATAGTGTCACTTTAGAGGCCTTTCCGTTATTATGGGCTCACACTGGAATAAAGTATTTGGGGGTGTACTTGAGTTCTGATATAGAGTGGGTATACAGGAAAAATGTCATAGAAAAAATAGAGATGATAAGGAGAATATGTGTACAGTGGAGAGACCTCCCGGTGAGCTTTCGAGGGAGAATAGCGTTGGTTAAGATGGTCCTCCTCCCCAAACTCTTGTACCCATTGCAAATGATACCATTGTGGGTGGAACGGCGGGAAGATACCCTATATCGTAGTACAATAGGCACCTTCATCTGGCATAACAGGCGCCCGCGAATTGCATTTGCTCAGTTAGTCAGAATTCGGAGGGAAGGGGGGTTAAGGCTCCCGGATCTCAGACAGTACAATGTAGCAGCTTTGCTGAGGTGGCTGCATGAATGCCATACTGGAGAGGACAGGTACGCGCCCAGGGAATTTTGGCAGAGTTGGTGCGTTCCTTTGGATGTGTTTACGGTGTTGGGAGGGAATACAGGAACCCACGGGTCACGTTATCGCAGGAATCCTTTCTTAAAAGCGCTGGGGAAGGCTTGGAGATGATGGAGGGGAGTGATAGGAGGTGGGGGAAAGAATTATCCTTTTTTCTCGTTGGTCGATAACCCAGCGTTCCTGGCAGGGCTAGGAAAAAGTAACTTTGAGGCGTGGGTAGAAGGGGGTTGCAAGTATATAGGGCAGTTGGTAGAGTTAGGAAATCAGGCTTTCCCATCTTTTGAGCACGTTAAAAACACATGGCATCTCAATAATAAACAATTTTTTCAGTACTTGCAGGTACGGGACTATTATCAGAAACTGACACGGGCAGTAGGCTCCCCAGTTCGGTTCACGGGGTTGGATAAAGTGTTTTTGTTGACCCCGTCGAAGTTGAATGGGGTGTCCCAGTGGTATAAACACATGAACGCTCATAAAGAACTCAGCCACTGACGCGGTTGGCGAAGGGGTGGAGCGATATACTTGGAGAAAATATCACACAGGAAAGGCTAGGGAAGGCTTTCGACAAACTCCATAGTATTACACCAAACGCGGCGCTGCAGGACATTCAATTCAGAGTATTGCACAGGGTGTACATTACCCGCCAACGTGGGAAGGAAATGGGACTATGGGCAGATGATAGATGTGTCAAATGTCAGGGAGGAACTGGCACATTTGTTCATTCTTTTGTGGAGTGCCCGACCCTGGCAGAGCTTTGGACACATGCACTAGAAACCATTGAAAAAGTTATAGCCAAACCATTTGAATGGTCCTTCTCGGTTTTGTTGCTGGGAGAGTCAGAACAGTTGAGGGAGGAAGGTCTTTTAGAAGCGCAGAGCCGGTTTGCTCTCCTCGCAATTCTCTTGGTTAAAAAATGCATATTGCAGGCTTGGGCGCAGCCGTCTCCGCCATCTGTGCAGCATTGGCACCAGTTGATGGGGGAGATGGCAGAGTGGGTAGCGTTGCAGTACAAGCTGACATCCAAAAACAAACAGAGAGTGTATCAGGGATTGTGGAAAACATACACACAGCTATGTAGCTTGGAGAGCATGGGGGATCCTTAATACAATCCACCAACACCTCTGAACTCATTAAGAGGTACCTGAGGGGGGGAGGGGGAGAGGGGTGGGGGAAGGCATTTCTATAAAAAATGAGAAAAGTCAGATGGGGTGTAGATATGAATGGTCCTATAAGAAGCGTTGGTCATTTTTGGAAAGTAATGATGGAAAGAATGTCTGCATATATTTTGGACCGTGTATGTATAGAGTTTTCATGTTCAGAAATGTATTGTGTGTTCACTTTCCTTCTGGCACCAATAAAGATATTTTCAAAAAAAAAAAAAAAAAAAGATAAACATGCTGAGAATAAAAACATCTAGCAAATGACCATTTTTGACACAAAAAGTTGGTTTGAAAATGGCCATATTCACTACTGGATTTTTGGATGTTTTTCCCAAAACATCTAAAATCAGATCTAGACATACTGAAAATGCCCCTTTTAAACTCTTGTACTGATCTAACTGTATTGGCATATGATCAAATGGCGGATTCTGTACAGCGTGATTTAAGTTGCATGTGCAAATCCGGTCGTATTCTGGATTTCAACGTGCAACTTAATTAGTTAACAAGTCAATCAGCAACAATAATTGCCACTTAAACAATTGATACTAATTGGCATTAATTAGAATTTACGAACAGAACTATAAGTGTATTCTATAACGTGATGCGTGTAAATTTTAAGTCGCATATTTGAAAAGGTGGCATGGCTACGGAATGGATGGGTTGTGGGTGCTTCTAAAATCTCTGAATGTTATAGATTACACCCTGTCCGCATGACTAAATTTAGTCAGGGCAGTTACGCCAAGTAAAACTTGGTGTAAATGCTGATGCCTAACTTATACGTGTACTATATTCTAAAACGTGCATAGATTTTAGAAATGCCCATGACCCACCCATTCTACGCCCCCTTTTCAACTATGTGACTTAGGCGTATTTTGTTTCAGTGCCAATTTGTTTAGGCGTGATATATAGAATCTAGTCCCATATGTTTAGCTGTTCTGTTAGACAAAGTTTGTCTTGACAATTGATCGACCTACTAGGATGTTTGTGTTCACATGATCAAGGTCTCTTGTGGATCATGCCTTAAAAATCGCACATTATGTTGGAACATGAAATCTTCCTTCTTGTTTGCAGGACCAAAATTTGGAATTCTTTCCTACGCGAACTTTCCCATATGAACTTATATGTACACCTGATTATAGAAAGAAGATAAAGGTATTTCTTTTCAAAAAAGCCTTCACAAAATGTATCAGATATAGAATAGCTTAGATTAGGCATACCGTTATCATTTGTTATATAAATTGTATGTGCTGTGTGTCTTGTCGGCCTATATGAGGCATATTTTTGTTTTGATATGTTTACGTATCTTGTTTGTTTCCTGAAATTTTAATAAGTGATGATTAGATACCTTTTTATCTGAACTCACAACAATGATTTTAAAATAATGTAATTTATGTTGGTACATTTACAGATGCATGCTTTGGACAACACTGGAAAACATTCTTTATTATATTTTCATGTTTCTCTGCCTTATTTTCTTTACAAAATCTGCCTATTACTACTTCTTACTACTCCTGCACTAAAGGCAGATGAAAAAGTCCATGAACAAATTACATGAAGCAAGCTTCAAAGAGAAACCTCCCAATATTCAGCTGGCGGAGGTCAGCATTTTTTAAACACTGATTGTCGCCGGCTAAATTATTCCCCGATATTCAGTGTCAGGCAATGTCCGGGCACCAGTACTGAACATCAGGAGAGAATTTGGGGCAGGCAGGCTGCTGGAGGTAATGTGGGTCTGGCCAATATTCAGCCAGGGCCACATAAGAGTTATGTGGAAATAATAAACAGCATGACCATCATGGAATCCTGGGCATCGGCATTCAAGTTAAAACTCAATAGAGATAAAACTCAATGTCTCATTCTCTCATCCCAATACAATAATGTTCCCCCCTCGGCAATTAACGCATAGGGTTCATCCCTCCCAATCTCAGACCACTTGAAAACCTTAGGCATAACAATTGACCGCAACCTAATGCTAGAAAGCCAAGCTAAGAACATAACCAAGAAAATGTTCCACACTATATGGAAGCTCAAACGTATAAAACCTCACTTTCCCAGGGATTCATTCCGCAACATGCTAATCCATGTAGAGTACTGCAATAGTATTTACATAGGCTGCAAAGATCAATTCATAAGAAAACTATAGACAGCACAAACCACAGCTGCCAGACTCATCTTCGAAAAAACACGCTTCGAAAGTGTGAAACTCCTCCTAAGAAGTTTACATTGTCTTCCTATTAACGCTCGCATAACAATTAAAATACGCACAGTAGTCCACAGAATCATCTACGGATTCGCACCAGATTACATGACAGAACTTATCGATCTACCAATAAGAAACGTGACAAGAACAGCAAGAACCTACCTAACCCTTCACTACCCCAATTGCAAAGGTATAAAATACAAATCTTCACATGCCACCAGCCTCTCATTTATAGGCACACAACTTTGGAACTCACTACCCAAAGACCTGAAATTCACAGAAAACTACCTACAATTCAGAAAAAACCTGAAAACACATCTTTTCAAGAAGCCTTTCACCCCTGGATTTGCCTAATTCCATACCACCTTACATCACGAAAAGTTCAGAAATGGAAAACAATAATATTAACCTCTCTCACAATATGCTAATATATCAACCTAAGTGTTTATTGTACTTCTGTACTATGTACTAGACTTCTACAAATCTAAATTTTGTAACCACCTTTTTAGCAATATGTAAGCCACATTGAACCCGCCATATAGTGGGAAAACGTGGGATACAAATGCAATAAATAAAATATCCACCCCTGAGCACCTAAGGTATAATTGCACTTTTTTTTTCGCTTCACAGGACCTTCGACGTTCAACAACAAATATTTACAGGATACCATTATGTAATATAAAACAAAACAATAGGACACATAATACCATGAATGGTTAACAATACAAACATTGTCAGGAGGTAGCAGAACATATCTATGAAAGAATCCCATTACAGAAAATAAATGCTATACATGTAGCTAGAATAGCAAATAGGCAATTATTATAACCAGGTAACACTCCCCATTCAGAAAGTCAAAAAGCAGGGTGCTGAATAGGGCCCAAGGGGTCCTGCCACTCCCAAATAACATGAAAAGAAAAAAAAAAAAAAAAAAGAACCTAGGTAGTCTACTTCAAAACAAGTTGTGATCTTTACAGAAATCTATCAGGATCCAATTTACACCCTGGTTTGCACCATAATGGGCAGCTGGCAATAGAAAATAAGATCCACAAGTACAGAGCACGAGATCAAAACCCTATGCCAAAGGGCAGCACAAGTTCTTCAGAGTAGGGATGGACCATTGCAGGGATGCAACTTTCTGCTTCCGATATTAATGTTTTACCAGTGAGTCCACTATTGTCGTTATTTGCATTCCGATGGTGAATTGTTACTACATAGGCTCAGAGTCCTTGATGATCCCATGCAATATCACATCCTTCAGATGTGGTGATCCCTGAAGCAGGCATTTGTACAGAAACACAGATCTGTGTGGTTTCTCATGTACACATTGGATTTTATCTAGCACTGAATGTATGATTTGTTTTCGTAATAAAGACTTGCTGCATGCTATCTTTAGTCCCTCATTTTGTGGAAATTCAATGGTCCATCCCTACTCTGAAGAACTTGTGTTGAACAGAAAATAAGATCCACAAGAATAATGGAAAACATATAAAGATCAAGTATCCATACTAGGGCCAGTCTGCTCTTCCAAAAACAGTTGCAATTTGTCCGTGTCCACAAACGTTTTAGTGATATTGTATAAAGTCACCAGAATTCTCAACGGATAATATAAGCCAAACTTGGCTCCAACCTTCTGAAGCCGCTCCCACTAGGAAAGCAGTTGCTTGTGTTTTTTTCATGGTGTTAGGTTTAAGATCAGGGCAAAATAAGGATTTTCTGTCCCCGCTACATCAGAGGAATTTTAACCTTAGCTGTATTCAATAAAGCCAGTGTGTGAGGGTATCGAAGCAATTGGGCCACTATCTGTCTAGGATATTGGGAGGCCCCAACCGAGTGAGAGGGAACACGATGGGCACGTTCTACACATTCAATTATTTTGATCAAGTCGCATTCCAAGATCTGGACTCGCCTTATTTGGTTTTGTCTCATTAATCCATCTTTTGAATATATCCTGTAATTTTGTTCTTTATAATAGTCTCTACCATTTTGCCTGGCACCGACGTCAGACTCACCGGTCTATAATTTCCTGGATCCCCTTTGGAACCTTTTTTAAATATCCGCGTTACGTGGGCTACCCTCCAATATTCCGGTACCACACTGGATTTTACAGATAAATTACATATTACTAACAAATAGTTCTGATACTCAGTGAAAGTATAAGGGTTTCAAATAAGCAAAACTGGTGTTGGTAATTACGTTATTTCCAACAGTTACACCAGACATATAGATCCAAACCAATATGACTAAAAATACTTTTTTTGATTTTTAAATTGCAGTGCTCAGTAGTGCTGTTGTGTCCTTTAAACCAAATGTATCTGGATTGGAACTACAGCCGCCACACATCATAGCACTCACCCTCCTTGCCTTCCAATTCTCACAGCGTGAGACCCTCACTGCTGGAATGTAAAAGATGTAATAATGCTGGCACTTATCTTGGCTATTTCCAGGTGCGTTCGTGGTCTGCAATGCCTCCATCCCGCTTTATTTAATAGATTTCAGATACATCCCCTTGAAAAAGCTTGAAAATGTGAAACATGGCTCCACGTTGGGGATAAAGACGGAGAGCCGGTTGTTTTAATCACTCTGCACTGATCACGGGTGTTCTGGAGGCATTGCAGACCGTGAGCTCACCTGGAAATAGCCAAGATAAGTGCCAGCATTATTACATCTTTTACATTCCAGCAGTGAGGGTCACACACTGTGAGAATTGGAAGGCAAGGAGGGCGAGTGCTATGATGTGTGGCGGCTGTAGTTCCAATCCAGATACATTTGGTTTAAAGGACACAACAGCACTACTGAGCACTGCAATTTAAAAAAAAAAAAAAAAAAGTATTTTTAGTCATATTGGTTTGGATTTATATGTCTGGTGTAACTGTTGGAAATAACAAATAGTTCTGCCAGTTCATTTTTCAATTCTATCAGTACTCAAGGATCTGGTCCAGGAGAGCTGCTACTCTTCAATTTGTCAAATTGCCCCATTACATCCTCTAGGTTTATAGAGATTTCATTCAGTTTCTCCGACTCGACAGCTTTGGCACCGGTATCTCTCCCAAATCTTCATTGGCGAAGACCGAAGCAAAGAATTCATTTAATCTCTCCACTATGGCTTTGTCATCCTTGATTGCCCCTTTTACGTCTCGGTCATCTAGCGATCCAACTGATTCTTTTGCCGGCTTCTTGCTTTTAATATACCTAAAAAAAATTTACTATCCAGCTTATAATCGAAAGACAAACACGCCTATATTGCGACCTAAATCGGGAGATAGGCGTTTATCTCCCAAAAACGAATAACGCGGTATAATCGAAAGCCGAACTTGGACGTTTTCAACTGCACTCCATCGCGGAAGCATACAAAGTTGACGGGGGCGTGTCGAAGGCATGGTGAAGGCGGAACTGGGGCGTGGTTATCGGCCGATCAGAGATGGGCGCCTTTCGCCGATAATGGAAAAAAATATGCGTTTTTAGCGAGAATTTAGGGCACTTTTCCTGGACCCTGTTTTTCCATGAATAAGGCCCCAAAAAGTGCCCTAAATGACCAGATAACCACTGGAGGGAATCAGGGATGACCTCCCCTGACTCCCCAGTGGTCACTAACCCCCTCCCACCACAAAATATGCCGTTTCACAACTGTTTATTTTCACCCTCAAATGTCATACCCACCTCCCTGGCAACAGTATGCAGGTCACTGGAGCAGTTATTAGGGGGTGCAGTGGACTTCAGGCAGGTGGACCCAGGCCCATCCCTCCCCTACCTGTTATAATTGTGCTGCTTAATGCTTATTAGTCGTCCAACCCCCCAAACCCACTGTACCCACATGTACGTGCCCCCCCTTCACCCCTTAGGGCTATAGTAATGTTGTAGACTTGTGGGCAGTGGATTTTGAGGGGGATTTGGGGGGCTCAACACACAAGGGAAGGGTGCTATGCACCTGGGAGCTGTTTTACCTTTTTTTTTTTTTTGTAAAAGTGCCCCCTAGGGTGCCCGGTTGATGTCCTGGCATGTGAGGGGGGCCAGTGCACTACGAATCCTGGCCTCTCCCACGAACAAACACCTTGGATTTATTTATTTTTGAGCTGGGCGCTTTCATTTTCCATTATCGCTGAAAAACAAAAACGCCCAGCTCACAAATTGTCGAATAAAACATGAACGTCTATTTTTTTTCGAAAATACGGTTCGGTCCGCCCCTTCACGGACCCGTTCTCGGAGATAAACGCCCACGGAGATAGACGTTTTTGTTCAATTATGCCTCTCCATGTGTTTTTGCCTCTAATGCAATCTTTTTTCGAAGTCCCTCTTAATCTTCCTTATCAGCGCTTTGCATTTGACTTGACATTCCTTATGCTGTTTCTTATTATTTTCAGTCAGTTCCTTCTACCATTTGCTGAAGGATTTTCTTTTAGCTCTAATAGCTTCCTTCACCTCACTTTTTAACCATGCCAGCTGTGGTTTGGTCTTCCTCCCTCCTTTTTTAATACAAGGAATATATTTGGCCTGGGCTTCCAGGATGGTACTTTTGAACAGCATCCATGCCTGATGTAAATGTTTGACCCTCGCAGCTGCTCCTCTAAGTTTTTGTTTCACTGTTCTTCTAATTTTATCATAGACTCCTTTTTGAAAATTATTGGATTTACTGTCTGTACTTACTCAAAAGCCAAAATCAAATTCTATCATATTATGGTCACTGTTATCAAGCGGCCCCATCACCATTACCTCCCGCACCAGATCATGTGCTCCAATAAGGACTGTCTAGAATTTTTTCTTCTCCTTGGCTCCTGTACCTGCTGCTCCATAAAGAAGTCCTTGATATCATCAAGGAATTTTACCTCCCTAGCATGCCCTGAGGTCACATTTATCCAGTCAATATCGGAGTAATTGAAATCACCCATTATTAGTGTGTTGCCCAGTTTGTTAGCCTTCCTAATTTCCGATAACATTTCTACATCTGTCTGTTTATCCTGGCCAGGCGGATGGTAGTACACTCCTACCACTATCCTTTTCCCCTTTACACATGGAATTTCAATCCATAGGGATTCCAAGATGTGTTTTGTTTCCTGCAGAATTTTCAATCTATTTGATTCAAGGCCCTCCTTAACATACAATGCTACCCCTCCACCAATTCGATCCACCCTATCACTACGATATAATTTGTACCCCGTTATGACAGTGTCCCACTGGTTATCCTCCTTCCACCAGGTCTCAGAGATGCCTATTATATCTAATTTTTCATTTAGTGCAATATATTCTAAGTCTCCCATCTTATTTCTTAGGCTTCTGGCATTCGCATATAGACATTTCAAACTATGTTTGTTGTTCCTATTTACATCATGCTTAGTACTTGACAGTATTAATTTGCAATCTTTTGTCTGATTTTTATTTTTATTTAAGGACAACTGATCTACTACGGTCTCCTTTGCAATTTCACTATCGGGTACCCTATCTTCCCTGTTTTGGTGATACCTTTAAAAGTACCTTATTCTGAACCATGCCCTTTGAGCAACTGTCGGCCTTCCCCTAGTCTCTAGTTTAAAAGCTGCTCTATTTACTTTTTAAATGTGGATGCAAGCAGCCTGGTCCCACCCTGGTTAAGGTGGAGCCCATCCTTTCGGAATAGGCTCCCCCTTCCCCAGAATGTTGCCCAGTTCCTAAAAAATCTAAAACCCTCATCCCTGCACCATCGTCTCATCCATGCATTGAGACTCCTGAGCTCTGATTGTCTCTTGGGCCCTGTGTGTGGAACGGGTAGCACTTCAGAAAATGCTTCCCTAGAGGTTCTGGACTTGAGCTTTCCACCTAAGAGCCTAAATTTGGCTTCCAGAACCTCTCTCCCACATTTTCCTATGTCACTGGTACCCACATGTACCAAGACAGCCGGCTCATACTCAGCACTATCTAAAATCCTATCTATGTGACACGTGAGGTCCGCCACCTTTGCAGGCAAGTGACCAGGCGATCCTCACGTCCACCAGCCACCCAGCTATCTACATGCCTAATAAATGAATCACCAAGTACAACAGCTGTCCTAACCCTTTCCACCTGGGCAGTAGCTCCTGGAGACACATCCTCGGTGCAAAAGGATATTGCATTCCTTGGTGTGCTGGTCCTGTCTACAGGATTACTTCTAGCCTCGCTAGGGTGATGCTCTCCTTTTAGGCTGCCTTCCTGCAAGGCAGCACTGGGGTAAAAGGGGCCCTATAGTAGCATCAGCGTGTGGATTTGCCGCACGCTGCCCCCCTTTTACTGCAGCTGGTAAAAGGAGGGTTTTTTTTAATGGAAATGGCTGTGCGGTAAGTTAAGCACTTGCCATGTGGCTATTTCCAGGGGGAGCCATTACATTATTGCCAGGTAAGCCCCCAGTGCTAACAAAAAATAATAATAATTTTCAAGAATTGGAAACTGCGCGTGGCACACACCAGAACTACCGCCAGGCTCCTGTGGTAGCCTGGCAGTAGGTCTGATTTGCCGCATTAGCTCTGCTGTGGCTTTGTGAAAGGGCCCTGTAAAGCATAAGATTAATGACAACCTTATTCTTCATATAAGTGAAACCAGTATTGGGTAAGTGTAAAAAAAAAAAGTATAAAATAATTATGAACCTACATTAATCTGATTGTTAATTGAGATCACCTGCTACATAACATTCACAAACAATCCAAGAAGTCTATTTTAGTACTAAAATGCAAATTTAATAAAATTGATTTTTATGTCAAGTTAATTTTCATTCAGCAGAACTCAATTAGAATTAAGCATCAAAGTTACTGATTAATTAGTAAGTCAGAAAAAAGCGCTGTGGGAAAATATTTGAAAGTTTCTACAGATTTCTGTTGCTGCAGACTTAATTCATTTGAATTCCTTATAAGAATTTCATGGAACAGTGCTTCACAAATCTTACTTTAATTTTCAAAACAGTAACTTAAAATGAATCATGATCCTATTAAAAATACAGTGGGGGAAATAAGTATTTGATCCCTTGCTGATTTTGTAAGTTTGCCCACTGACAAAGACATGAGCAGCCCATAATTGAAGGGTAGGTTATTGGTAACAGTGAGAGATAGCACATCACAAATTAAATCCGGAAAATCACATTGTGGAAAGTATATGAATTTATTTGCATTCTGCAGAGGGAAATAAGTATTTGATCCCTCTGGCAAACAAGACCTAATACTTGGTGGCAAAACCCTTGTTGGCAAGCACAGCGGTCAGACGTCTTCTGTAGTTGATGATGAGGTTTGCACACATGTCAGGAGGAATTTTGGTCCACTCCTCTTTGCAGATCATCTCTAAATCATTAAGAGTTCTGGGCTGTCGCTTGGCAACTCGCAGCTTCAGCTCCCTCCATAAGTTTTCAATGGGATTAAGGTCTGGTGACTGGCTAGGCCACTCCATGACCCTAATGTGCTTCTTCCTGAGCCACTCCTTTGTTGCCTTGGCTGTATGTTTTGGGTCATTGTCGTGCTGGAAGACCCAGCCACGACCCATTTTTAAGGCCCTGGCGGAGGGAAGGAGGTTGTCACTCAGAATTGTACGGTACATGGCCCCATCCATTCTCCCATTGATGCGGTGAAGTAGTCCTGTGCCCTTAGCAGAGAAACACCCCCAAAACATAACATTTCCACCTCCATGCTTGACAGTGGGGACGGTGTTTTTTGGGTCATAGGCAGCATTTCTCTTCCTCCAAACACGGCGAGTTGAGTTCATGCCAAAGAGCTCAATTTTTGTCTCATCTGACCACAGCACCTTCTCCCAATCACTCTCGGCATCATCCAGGTGTTCACTGGCAAACTTCAGACGGGCCGTCACATGTGCCTTCCGGAGCAGGGGGACCTTGCGGGCACTGCAGGATTGCAATCCGTTATGTCGTAATGTGTTACCAATGGTTTTCGTGGTGACAGTGGTCCCAGCTGCCTTGAGATCATTGACAAGTTCCCCTCTTGTAGTTGTAGGCTGATTTCTAACCTTCCTCATGATCAAGGATACCCCACGAGGTGAGATTTTGCGTGGAGCCCCAGATCTTTGTCGATTGACAGTCATTTTGTACTTCTTCCATTTTCTTACTATGGCACCAACAGTTGTCTCCTTCTCGCCCAGCGTCTTACTGATGGTTTTGTAGCCCATTCCAGCCTTGTGCAGGTGTATGATCTTGTCCCTGACATCCTTAGACAGCTCCTTGCTCTTGGCCATTTTGTAGAGGTTAGAGTCTGACTGATTCACTGAGTCTGTGGACAGGTGTCTTTCATACAGGTGACCATTGCCGACAGCTGTCTGTCATGCAGGTAACGAGTTGATTTGGAGCATCTACCTGGTCTGTAGGGGCCAGATCTCTTACTGGTTGGTGGGGGATCAAATACTTATTTCCCTCTGCAGAATGCAAATAAATTCATATACTTTCCACAATGTGATTTTCCGGATTTAATTTGTGATGTGCTATCTCTCACTGTTACCAATAACCTACCCTTCAATTATGGGCTGCTCATGTCTTTGTCAGTGGGCAAACTTACAAAATCAGCAAGGGATCAAATACTTATTTCCCCCACTGTAGTTCTAAGAACTCTTTACAATGTATGTTAAATAACCAATAGAGTTTTAATTTTGTTTTAATGCCTTGATTAACTAATACAAAAATTTTAAAAATCCAGAAAGTAAATTGTAAATTATTTGCAAATACCCCTTTAGGAACACAAACATTGATGCTGCATTTCTTTGAAAGTTTTCTTGTTATTTCTTATTGAATAACAATAATTGTGACTTGCATGAGACAAACAATGGCAAGAAATTTCTCATAGGAAGATGAAAAGTGTCTTGCTATCTATTTGGTAAGGGGTTTATTCATCCATTTAGAAGCCAGAAAGGAGTTTATAGTGGGGCAGGGTGGGTTGTGGGCTTTATATTTAGTTATTTTTGTTATTTTTAATGTTTTAATGACTTGATATGTGTACATTTCCAACAGTAGTTGTTGCAGCCAAGGAAGCAATTCAGAAAAACACTTACATAAATGTTTGGGATAGCCATGCAAATAGCTTACATGCTATCTTGAGTTTAAAAAGCGACTCCTTGGGAACTGAAGTGATAAGTAAATAATAGGTGAATAATGTTGAGAGATTTATGTAGACCCTGCTCTACTGAATACCTTTTTTTTGTTTCTTTTATATGGAGCAGATGCAGCATCTTGAGCCTGATTTTTTTTTCTTTAATTAAAGAGAACATGAAGGCATAATAGGACATAAGTTGTCATGACCTGGTTCCCATGATTTGTCATAAGAGTAAAAGAAAATAAATTTAACAAATTTCCTCTCATAGAGTATAACTGGAGCTGAATGGGAAGCTGGATGAAAATTCTTGTAATTGTTGCCAGATCTTTCATACTCCTCCTTCCCCACCCCCTAGCCTGTCATAACCTCACAGTGACAGTTCTCCACATCTCCAACTAATTTCTCTGCAACAGAATGTTTCCGCTATGGAACTCTTCACTATCAATACAAATATTTGGCTTGGCTTCAGCTCCTCGAGTCTTCACAAAGTGCCTCATAGTAGTAGCTGCAACACTTCACAGGTGGTGCATACAAGTTTTTTTTCTACCTGGATGACTGGTTAATTAAGACAGCTCCCTGGAGTCAGTGAACACCTGTATTCTGGCTGCCATAAGACTCCTAGAACTCCTCGGATTTCTGATCAATTACCCCAAATCACATCTTCAACCGGTGCAAACCTTAGAATTCATAGGGGCTCTCCTCGATACAACTCAGGGCCGAGCCTTCCTTCCTCAACCAAGGGTAAACAACATACTACAGTACATCTCACCACTCAAGTGTTCAAATCCACCCAAATATCTGTTCATCAGATGCTCTGCCTACTTGGCTTATCTCCACTTCTGAATCTCTCAGTGGATACTCTCCTCTGTGGTCCTCAGCTCACATTCAAATTACTCCATGGATGGTGTCCCAGAATCTCAGCCAGGATCTTCCATCCCAGCCCCTTCCATATCATAAAGTCCTGGGGAGCTTATCCCAACAGGCTCCACACACAGGGTTCTTGGTTCCCATGAGAGAAACAACATACCAACTTCCTGGAATTACGAGCTGTTTGAAACACTTTCAAAACTTTCCAGGACCATATCCTTGGTCAGGTAATACTCATTCACACAGACAACCAAGTAACAATGTACTACCTGAACAAACAAGGAGCAACAGATTCTTACCTCTCTGTCAACAAACAAGCCAGATATGGACTTGGCCAGCTTCTCAAAACTTCTCTGTAAGAGCTGTTTACCTAGCTGGCAAACAGAATGCTGTAGCAGACAAACTTAGCAGAGTTCTTCAGCCTTATGAATGGTCTCTCAACACCTCTGTAGTTTGTCAAATATTCCAGCAGTGGGGGATAGACCTCTTTGCTTCTCAGAGCAACAAGCTTCTCCACTTTTCCTCCAGGATATATGCTCCCAACCATATGACCTCAAATGCCTTCTTGCTCCACTGGGGAACAGACCTTCTATACACGTTTCCCCCACTACCTCTCATAGGGAAAACTCTTCTTAAACTATGTGGAGACCAGGGGAACATGATTCTAATAGCTCCCTATTGGCCACATCAAATCTGGTTCCCTGTTCTAGAATTGTTGTCCAAGGAACCAATGAAGTCAGATCCTTTTTCAGCCCTAACAACATAGGGGTCCCTCCTTCATCCAGACGACGTACATTTATATTCCTTAAACCTTCCTGTTGCAGTCTCCAGGATAAAACCTTCTACATGGAAATGTTACCGTTTAAAGTGGAAAAGATTTTTTTCTGTGGTGTGCAGCCAGAGCCCTTGATTCTACTACAAGCTCTCTGCCTACCCTTATGGGTATCTCTTCAACTCTTCAGATTCTGACCTCAAAAATAACTTGGTCCGAGTACATTTGAGTGCTATCAGCATTTTTTATTCTAAAGTTGATAATAAGCCAGTTTCAGTTCATCTCTTAATAATTAGATTCATGAAAGGTTTGTTTCATACCAAACCTCCTATCAAACCACCTCCGGTGGCGTGGGATCTCAATGTCATCCTAACAGCTTTCTTAAAACCTCCATTTGAACCACTTTCCTGTTCTCTGAAGTTCCTGACATATAAGGTAGTGTTCTTAATAGCTCTTATTTCTGCCAGAAGAGTCAGCGAGCTTCAAGCCCTTGTGGCAGATCCACCTAACACCAGGTTCTACCATGACAGGGTTGTTCTTTGAACCCATCCCAAATGTCTTCCTAAAGTGGTATTGGAATTCCATCTAATTAGTACATTATATTTCCTGCCTTCTTTCCTAAACCACAGAATAATCTTGGAGAATCAGCACCACTTACCTTAGACTGCAAGCTTGCTGTAGCATACTGTCTAGAAGTACAAAACCTAATAGAAAGTACTCCCAGCTTTTTGTATCCTTTGACCCTAATGGATTGGGGCTTCCCATCTCCAAACAAACAGTCTCAACTTGGCTTGCTGGCTGTATCTCCTACACATATAAGTCTGGGCCAGAGGTGTAGCCATACTCAGTATTTTGGATGGGCCCTTCCACAACCCCCTACCCCAAATATTTTCCTGGAGATATTTTTTTAAAAATACAGACAACAAGAGGGGAATTTTCAATTTTCATTAGAGTCTGAATTACATTTAATTAGTTTCTAAGAAGCAAACCCTAAATAAATTACAAATTACAACAGACAAAAGGATCATTATATTCATCCGATATCTCTAGTACCTTAAGAAGTTTTAATTAAACAACTCTATAATACTAAGATGCGAGAGGGGTGCTATCCAGTCTTTTGCATTGAGTGTCACATGTATGATTATCTCCCAGCTGGTGAGATGTCATATGTGTGTGCTCGATGCAAAGAGCTCCTAGCTCTCAGAGAATGAGTCTGTTCTCTTGAGGCTAGAGTAGCAGACATAGAGGAGCTGAGGGAGACAGAGGTACATAGAGGAGGCCTACAGGGATGTTGTATTCTCTACCAAAGGCGGCCCTTGCCCCAGAGCCTACTTTCAAATAGGGCTAGACACTTTGGGCCCTGTTTAGTAAGCAGCATTATCATTTTTAACACGCGTTAACTATGTATGTGCCTACAATATCCCTATAGGCGCCTACATGGTTAGCGCGTGCGCTAAGTGTAGGCGCTCTAAAAACACGCACCTTAGTAAACAGGCCCCTTTGTGAAATAACACAAACCCCTGCAAAAAGACACCCAAAACCTATACTGAAAACTTACCACATCATAACAGCCCTAACCCACTTATGAAAAGACTGATATAAATATTATAGTGGGACCTAGAGAAGTGTTTCCCTAGGTGGTCCTGGAGTACCCCCTTGCTATTCAGGTTTTCAGGCTATCCACAATGAATCTGCATGAAAAAGATTTGCATTTAATGGAGACAGTATATGCAAATCAATGCCATGCATATTTATTGTGGATATCCTGAAAACCTGACTGGCATGGGGGTACTCCACGACCAACTTGGGAAACACTGCCCTAGAACACAAAACTTACCAAACTATAACAGCCCTAACATTGACATTCACACTTCAGGCAGCCCTTAACACATACTTAAAATTTTTTAAATAATTCAAACAACAATTTCTTTTTTGGAATAAAATTTGGCTGCAGCTTTATTTCCAAATATTAATAAATTCATTTACTTAACATCAACTTAGTAACATATAATTTTCCACCAGGTTAACTTCAGAATGCGGTTAATAATGTTAAGCCCTTCGGTAACGAACTGGCTCACTTTCTCCCCACTTCACAGTGTGATTAATAATAATGTTAAGCCCTTCGGTAACGAACTGGCTCACTTTCTCCCCACTTCACAGTGTGATTAATAATAATGTTAAGCCCTTCGGTAACGAACTGGCTCAATTTCTTCCCCCCTTACCCCCCTCCCCCCAGGTGACTTACGGTACCGTCAAGCCACTTCTTACTCATGGCGGTTCCGCCCACGAGTTCATTTCCATTTCATATATTTCATACAATTCCTTTAACCGCTTCTGGTGCCTCTTAAACCCCTCATCCAGGCCACAAGCGGTGACAGACTCCATCTTGTCACCGCTCCCCCATAACCAAAGCTGCCGCCAAATCCTTCTTTAAGCAATCCTCCAACAAATCTTGGAGTGCACTCAAAAAGATATCAGTTCCAATATCGGACAGATGAACTCCATCCTGCCTATACAAACCTGCACAATCTGACGAGATCAAATCATGTGCTAACACCAAACCCCCCATTCTCCCCATAAATTTTGACACTTCCCAATTCACCCTGCGCCTCAACCGCTCAATACCTTTTGGATTAACTGCCCCCCTCCACACTCTTCTGGGAATAATCTGTGACCATACAATCACTGCTCCTGGAAAATAACTCATCACCTCCAATAATTCTGCTTTCATTAAACGAATTAACTGAACTCCTTTTACAGCACATAAATCATTTCCCCCCAAATGAATACAAATTACAACTGGAGAAGAAAATCGCCGAGCTTGCAGTAATGCTGGCAACAACTGCTTCCAAGTCATTCCTCGTATGGCCAACCAGCGGATTCGAATACCGAATTCCACCAATCCCAGGTTGGATCCCCACTTTGATTCCAGAGCATGCTTGTGTGACCAAAAGACATATGAATGTCCGCAGATCCATACACATATGTCCAGAGGCAATACATCTGTAAAAGAATCTAGAACAATTAGCATAAACCTAATCACTTCTCATCCCGAACATACCCTTTATATCTATTAGACCTCCATCTTCCCACCCGCTGAATTAAAGCCACTGAACCCCCTTCTTGGGCTACATTGGAAGCAGCACCAATTCGAAAGGAATGTGTCCCATACTCCTTCGGCTCCAAACCCATATATCTCAAACCTTTCTTAACCCTAGAACGCATGACGTTAAAAATATACATATTAACGTCATGGGGGCCTTTTAGGCCCCCATGCACATAATGTAGAAAAACACACTTAAATAACTTTCACAAGTTTATTTCAAAATTGCTCAATAAAATATGAATAGTGGACAACATTTTAATTATAATTTTTCACAGAAAACACCAAAAATCTTTTTTTTTCCCAAATTTCACGCAAAGACATGAAAACACACAAAAATGCATAGAAATCTATAGCAAACTAGCTGCAGCTACATTTTTATTCTAACTTTCTTTTCTATTATATTAGTCTTCCAAACAATTCTGACATGTTATTTTTTCAGAAGAGTGTTCTTTGCAAACAGTTTCCTTACAAGTGGAACAATATCGCTCAGTTTTCCTCTCTATGTTTCTTGGATAAATGAAACAACGCTTTCGTTTTCTTTCTCCTGGCTCTGGAGTAATCTGAAACTGTACGCCACACCGTTTCATTGCTTCTTTAGTTTTCTTTGGCAAGCATTTCAAGTCGCTTCGCTCTATCATGTGAGGTATTACAAGTTCATGACAAAGGTCCTTCAAGAATAAGCGTCTCCTGTCCTTCCTCTGTGCATGAAATTCAGGATGAGTTTCTGTATAAATAATGAATGAATTTAGGGCTGCTACATCAAGCATATTTGAAAATAGTACTACAGGCCATCGTTTTGTTTGCCTCTTACACGAATATTCTCCCACCATCTCATCCATTTTATCTACACCTCCTTTTGTTGCATTGTAATGCAGGATGATTTCTGGTTTCAATTTTTGGTTATTGCTGTCAACACTGCAATCGTGATGCATGGTACTGAGTAAAATTACAGATTTCTCCTTCTTTGCCTTGTAAGATACCAAAGTCGCTTTGTTATTGAATCCAAAGACACTCTCATAAAGTGCTCGCTGACGATTGTGTTTGAGTGCTGCTGGAATTTCTCATCTGTTTTGCTTTATAGTACCAACAAGTGTAATAGCTTTTGCAAGCAGAAAATTGCCTAGTTCAACATTGGTGAAATAATTTTCCATGGTGATGTTTCTACCTGAATTGAATATTGGAACAGCAAGAGTTTTGACTATTTCAGACCCCAGATCCTTCTGTACTGGTGCACCAACCTCTTTGCCACAGTAGATTACGCCATTTATGCCATAATAATTTGCAGAATCACACATCCAGAAGATTTTTATACCGTACTTGGCTGGCTTGCTGGGCATGTATTGTATGAATTTGCAGCGTCCTCTGAACGGTACAAGTTGCTCATCTACAGTAACATTAGTACTAGGATTGTAAAGTTTTGTGCAATTTTTGATAAATATGTTCCAGATATAACTGATAGGGGCTAATTTGTCTGTTTCAAACCTCGCTGCACGAGTTCGCTTATCATCAAAGCGAATGATCCTTCTAATTTCCCACTGACATTGTCGCCTTATAGTGTGGATCAGAAAGTGGGTCCAGAAATAATTCTCGTATTGGGACATCATACGATTTTTGACTCCCTGCCAGCAGGAAAAGTCCAATATATGCATAAAGTTCCTCTTTTGAGATATTTTTCCAGGACTTATTTTTTGCTGAAGCGATACGTCTTCCTTCTAGGTTTGAACATAATAGGACCTCTTCTGCAATATTGTCAGAAAAATAAGTACAGAATACATCTTTAGGGGTAAAGTAACTGGGACTTCCCACAGCTCCTTGAGCCTGTCTCACAATATTGTGTATTGGAGTACGTCCGACTAATGTAGGATTACTGTCCCAAAAAACATTCGTTTTGGATGTTCTACTTATCACTTCTTGAGGATCCACTAGATTCACTTCTTCATCATCAGAAGAATCACTGGATGAGGATGTTTGATTAGCTGGTGGCAGATATTCTTCATCAGACAAAGATAGTTCACTTTCATCATCGCTTTGAAACATAATCGCTTCAATCTCTTGGTCAGTCAGACACTTGGAGGAAGACTGTGCCATTGCTGACTAGATGTTAGAAAATGAAACAGATTTCCTCTCAACAGCTTATCTTATCACAGGTCCTTCAGCAATTAGCTCACAGTGTATACTGTCCTCAGTGTTCAGAGGACCTGAGGTGATGTCATGGCCTTATCACTCCCTCCAAAAATCACATGACATCCTCACATGTTATTATCCACACCCTGGCCCCTCCACCAGCATTACTGAGTACAAATAAAGTAACTTGAGACACAAACACTTCTGAGAACATGATAAAAACATCGGGGGCCTAAAAGGCCCCCAATTCGTACTGATGTAGTTTTCACCAAACAAGCATTGTTACACTATAATGCCTATGAAAAAAAATTATATGAACAACTGGATATTATCAACAATGACATACTTGAGTAATACCTTGAGTTTCAAAATTCTAACTAAAGTAATTTTGCAGATAATAGCAAAAATGTAAGCATGGGGGCCTAAAAGGCCCCCAATATGCGTTCTAGGGTTAAGCACTGCTGCAAATTGATACCTCGTTAAAGGCATACCATTGCTATGCACCAACCAAACCTCACCACCCACCGGTCCTACACCATTGAACTCCACTGCACATTGCACTGGACAAAATTCCAAAGTCTTAGCTGCTCGCAGACTAATCCAAATGCCTTTTCCATCTTGGTCCGTTTTAGACTTCCTTAAATATATACGCAACACCCCCTTTTCCACCACCACATCCCTTCTTCTCAAACCTTCATCATCCATAGCTCGCGTTGATGAAGCTACCAACTCCCCAACCCTGCAAGCTGAAAAGAAGGCTACCACAAAAGCCACCTGAAATAACAATATTTCATATTTTGAAAAACAAATATTGGTTAATACCTTGCACAATTGCACTACCTGTGCATAAAATAGCGGCCTCCTCACCCTCTCCATTCGTGATTTCCCATGTTCTCTGGAAAAACCACACAATAATTTACGAATCAAATATTTCCCCGCTGGATCTCCCCAACCCAGCAATTTAGACACAACTGCTATTGCAGCCATCGTCTGAGATACCATCCCAAACGACCATTTATTATCCACTGCAAAAGCAATAAGTCGGACCACTCTCTCTTCACAAATTGGGAAGACCAAATCCCAACCTCTGTCAGCCAGAAATGATAGGAATCGCCTCCATCCAACTCCATAAGCCTTCCAAGTATTAGGAGCTAATGCTCCCATCAACAGCGCCTCACAACCTCCTGAAAATTGTGCCACAAATCTTCGGACATCCGTGTAGGCTCCCAATCTGCTGATGGAGCCAAAGCTCTGAAGCGATGTAACTGTAAACGAGATAACGCATCAGCAATCTCATTACAAACACCAGGCACATGTCTCGCTGTTAGCCATAAATTTAATTGCAGACATTTTAACACAATCAATCTCAACAGCTCCACTAACCGCGGACAACGCGAATACTGCTTATTGATTGCCCATACTACTGACATGTTATCAGAATACAAGGCAATCCTCCTGTTACACAACCTCCGTTCCCATAGCCACAAAGCCACCCAAATTGGAAATAATTCCAACAAAGCTATATTCTTGCACAAACCCATCTCTCTCCACCATTGAGGCCACTCTTCTGCACACCATGCCCCTCCAAAATAAATCCCAAATCCAATTTCTCCCGACGCATCCGTGAATAATTGTAAATCCACACTTGAAACCAATACATCTTGCCAAACACAAGTTCCATTAAACACCGACAAAAATTCTCTCCAGATTTGCAAATCCGCTCGCACTGCCTGTGTCACACGCACTCTAAAATGCGCCTTCCGCAAACCAACTGTTAACAATGCTAAACGTCTCGAAAAAACTCGTCCCATAGGAATCACTCTCGTTGCAAAATTAAAATGCCCCAACAACGACTGAATCTCCTTCAACGTCACCTTTTTCTTGATGCATACCCTATCAATCTCCTGACGCAAAACCACAATCTTTTCTTTAGGCAGACGAGACTCCATTCTCACTGAATCCAACTCTATCCCCAAAAACACCAATTTGGTAACCGGGCCCTCACTTTTTTCCTTAGCCAAAGGCACACCCAACTCCTTTGCCACCTTTCTAAATGCTGACATCAAGGAAGCACACTGCAATGAATTTTCTGGACCCCCAAACAAAAAATCATCCAAATAATGAACAATAAAATCCCAACCACTAACCTGTTCCACTACCCAATGTAAAAATGTAGCAAATGCTTCAAAATAATTACAAGAAATAGAACAACCCATAGGCATACATTTATCAAAATAAAATTTACCTTCAAACTTAAATCCAAGCAACCTAAAAGCTGTAGGGTGCACTGGCAATAAACGGAAAGCTGCTTCAATGTCCGCTTTTCCCATCAATGCACCTTTTCCCAAATTCCTCAACAAATCCACCGCTTGTTCAAAACTAGCATATTGCACTGTACACAAATCCGGATCAATAAAACTATTTACACCAGAACCTTCAGGATAGGACAAATTATGAATCCACCTGTATGTACCCGGCTCTTTTTTCGGTATCACACCCAATGGAGACACTACCAAATTTTTAAGCGGCGGGTCAGCAAACGGTCCTGCTATCTGCCCAAGACTCAACTCCTTCATCAACTTCTTCCGAACCACCTCCGCATGCTGAATCACAGATACTGAATTCTTACACTTATGATCCAACACCGGTCCCTCAAACGGGATAGGGAAACCTTCCGAAAAACCTACCCACAGCAAATATGCATCACCACCACACGGATACAGACCCAACCAATTTTGTAACGCCGCTACCTTAATAGGAGAAGGGGCCTTGCCAGCCCACACCTGGGCCGCCCATAGCTCCTCCCCTCCCCGACCTTCCCCGACCTCCCAATCCCCCTCTTGGACATTTTTTTTTTTTTTTTTTAGTTCAATCAGTTTTTATTGATTTTATAACATATTGTAAATTTTGTACCAATGACAATAACAGTTAACAGAAAGGTCAATGTACTCTGACTATATATATATATACATATATGTATATTCGTATGAAGTATGCATGCATATCAGATGTTATAATATTAATGCCAGTATTTGAAAAGTACCTGTACTTTATTTATTTAGCTGGATGAATATTTAGTCACCGGAGACCAAATTTTATCATATGTCATGAAGGAACCACATTTCTCTGCTGCTACTTTTTCGTATTTAGCTGTTAGACATACTGAGTTCCACCACATTTCGTAGGTTAATTTTGTAAAGTCTTTCCAATTTTGACATATTAATTTTATAGCCACTTGGATCAATATACGTAGCAGTTTAATTATGTGTGGTGCTAATATGTTGTTGATGCCAAAATCTCCTGCTATTATCGTTTTGTAAGTTAAAGAAATCTTTAAATTTATTATATGAGAAATTGTTTTCTCTATTTGAGACCAATATTCATCCAGTAGTGGGCAATGATATATTAAATGGTCCAAGGTTCCTATATTGTTGCAGCATGACCAGCAACGATTGGAAGCTTCTTTTGATATCTTAGACAGTTTATATGGTGTCCACATAGCTCTATGTAATATATAAAACGACGATTGTGTTAGAGCTGATGATTTTGACGATTTATATAGAGATGACCAGATTTCTTCCCATTGATCTTCTGATAGTTGAGAGTTGATTTCTCTATTCCAAATGTTCTGCAAAGCCAATGGAGGAGGATAAGAATTTTCTTGTAGTATTTTGTACCATATGGAGGCCGTTTTCTTTTTTGTATCCAGTTGATGACATAATGTTAAATAACTTGGTGTATCGTCCTTTAAATTATTAATGTTAAAGCTAGAAGAAATACAGTGTTTTAGTTGGATCCACTGGAAAAGGCATTGATTGTGCAGATTATATGTTTCTTGTAATTTAGAAAAGGGTATCCATTTATGTTTGTCCAAGAGTTGATGTAAATACCAAATTTTAGCTGCCATCCAATTGGGCCATGTAATACACTTCCCATTAATTTTAAGACTTGGATTGTTCCATAGAGGAATCATGGTGGTTGAGTGAATTGGTGCTTTTACACAGGAGTCCAGTGAGTTGAAAGATATTTGAGATGCTGAAATAATTGAATTAGTTTCTGATTTGTTTGTAATTGACCATGGTAGTAAGTGTAGTGGGATATCTTTATATAGTTTTGCTTCCCATTTTAGCCATAAAGGTTCTGTTTGGTCTTCTTTAGAGATAATCCATGAGGAGCTTTGTCTAAGTATAAAAGCTTTGTGGTAATCCTTGAAGTTTGGAAAATTAACTCCACCATGTTGTTTAGTAGATTTAAGATACTTTAAGGCTATTCGAGGTGGTTTGTTAGACCATAAAAATTTTGATAGGGTTTGTTCTATATTTTTGTATGTATTATCATTAAGCATAATTGGTAACATGCTCAATATATAATTTACCTTTGGAGTAATCATCATTTTTATGGTATCTAATCTACCCCACCAAGATAATTTGAGTGGTGACCATTTTTTAGACATATCATTAACACAATTCAGTAGATGTGTTGCATTGAGGTTAATTGTATCATTAACATTAGGTCCAAACAATACACCTAAGTACTTCAAGCTGGTAGAGGACCATTTGAATGGTGATTGTGTATATTGATATGATCTTGCTGACATATTCATAGGTAGCATTTCTGTTTTTGTAGGATTTAGTTTGTATCCAGAGATCAGTGAGTAGTTATTTATTACTTCTAATATGTAAGGTATGGATGAGGGAGTGGTGTATAATAGTACGTCATCAGCATATGCCGAAAGTTTAGCTGATAAGTTATCCATTTCTATACCTTTAATATGGTCAGATTGTAGTATTGTTAAGAGTAGGGGTTCTAAGGCTATATTAAATAGTAATGGGGATAGAGGACAACCTTGTCTTGTTCCTCTAGACGGTCTGAAAGGGGATGAGAAATGTCCATTAATGAATAATTTATTGGTTGGACATTTAAACACAGGGTGGAATCCCTGACAGACACTGCAACAGTGTCTGAATCTGCAGGCAGGCCTATTACATTGTCCCTCATTAAATTGGAAACAAGCATTACCGGGGTTACTCCCCTTTCCCCCCAATCCGCTTGTCCCCACACTTCCTCCTCCTGCCATTCCGAAACTCCCTGTTCGACCAACGCCCATTCCCCCGGTATTTCCAACTGAGCCACTACCATACCCGGGAAATCCAGCAGAGGCTCCCGAACGAAAGGGAGGATTAACCGAAGGAGTAAAATTAGCAATCCACAAATCCACATCTCTCACACCCCAATTCTCAGATTTGTCCTTCGCCAAACTCCGCCTAAACTGCTCATCATAATTTACCCAAGCCCAACCTCCATACATTTTATAAGCTCTCAAAATTAAATCACAGTAATTCCATAAACCCGGATAAAGAGCAGGTTTCTGACCTCCCAACACACTCGCAAAAACATGAAAACTTAACAACCAATTCATGATTGTCTTTGGTACCCTCCCTCTTTTCTTCTTTCCTTCTTCCTTACCCCCATCCTTCCCCCCATTAACATCCCTATCACGCACTAACAAGGCAAGTAAATCTATATATTTTCCTTTTAAAATTCTCTGCTTCCATTTTAACGTTATATAACAATCCAGAGGGGCAATATTACATAATGTATGACCCATCCTCGAACCCATAAATATACCTGCCCTTTGATTCTCCCGCATCCCACTTACAACATTCCCCCTTTCCACCTCTACTTCATCCGAAGAAGATGAAGAAGACCCTGATGAATCCCAGGAGTCTGAAGATTCCCATACCTGCATAGGATCACCTGTTCCACCCCTCCTCTGCCTTTTTTCACTATCCAACCGCCTTACCACATGACACAAATTCCGCAAAAATTTTTTATTCCGCAGCTTCTTTCTCAAACCTTTTCCCGACACCCCTTTTTCCCAACTACCCCGATCTCTAACCCCCCCCCGTACTTCCCCTCCCCGCCGCCCCCTTCTATATCCAGTTACACACAATTCCTCCAACTCACCCATTGCTCTCCCAGAAGGCCCCTCCAACGGATCCTCCGCCGCAGCATCCTGCAAAGGAACATCACCACGGGTCCGCATACCACCTGCCATCGCACTGGTTGCCGTCCCACATTGCATCCTGCTACCCCTCTCCTGCTCGATATTCAATCCCACCTGACACCCCATTTCCACACCTTGTCCACTATTCACCCCTTCTGCAACATCAGCATCTCTCCCTATATTCCCCATACCCCCTTTAGCACTCCCCCCTCCAGACACATTCATCCCATGTTTCTTTTTTCCACTCACTTTACCCCCACTTTTCACAATCTTCTTTGGCCCCATTAAACAGTATTTTTATTTATTTATTATTTATTATTATTATATATATATATATAATTATTTATTTATTTAATATAATCAATTACCCACAATCACTCACTCTCCCCGCTCCCAAGCAAACACCCCTTCAATTTTGAGTCCCTTAATCTCTCCTTTTAAAAAGGTTACACTGCTGATTTAGGTCCCCTAATTTGCCCATCCAGTTCCTGACCAGGGTTGCACCTGCTTAGCTTCCTGCTTTTGCCATGTGACATACACCTAATAAAAATGGTGCTCATTATTTGCAGCTGTGATCACACTTTCTCCAGTAGTCGATCAAGGTGTGTTACATTCAAGTATTCTGGGTTTGTGTCAAACTTTGTCCCTGAAGTGACTTGCCTTAGGTGGGATTTGAACCAGCAACCTTATGATTATAAGGCTGGTGCTCTAACCACTAGGCCACAGCAGCCACAATAAAAAATTCTACCCCTAACACCTCGCAAACCGGAAGTGCCTTCCCAACACACTTTAACTCACCCACCCCCTCCCAACGTAACACACACTTCAAAAAAACCCCGTTTGTCCGCCCAGCAATCAAAAAACCAACCCAAATTCCCCTCCGTACTCCTCACCTCCGTGAAACCGGAAGTGCCGTCGCGATGTTTTCTACGACGCCACTGCCAAACACCAGCCTCCCCCACCTCAGGTAATCTTTAAAGGGGAATCGAACCAGCAACCTTCTGATTACAAGCTCAGTGCTCCACTGATTAGACATAAGAATTCGTTTCGTTTTTTCTACTTTAAACCCCCCCCAACTTCTCTTTCACTCCCTCCTATTCACCCTAACCCTCTCCTACCTAACTAAAAACTAATTCTGAGCGCCCAAATCTTCCCTATCCTAGCACTTCCCTTCCAGCCAATCCTATCCCTTAATTCCTACCCAATCCCCTTTCTCCCTTTCCTGTTGCTAACCTAAACACTAACTACTTCCAAACTAACTCCCTCCTGCAACTCCCCCCCCCTTTCCTTTCTTCTTCTGGCTGCCTGGCTTCAGTCAATGTTAACACCCTCACAGCTTAACTGTGAGGGCTTCCTAACTCACCTATGAAAAGACACTGCTACGGTATATATATTACACTAGGCTCTGGAGCACCAATATACTTACTGTTTGGAAAAGGGAACAAGCTACACAGACACTACATGCTAGCAGAATCCTTCACCTCAGTCACACATGCAGAACATGGACAGACCCTCATCTATATAACATAAGAGTAGCCATACTGGGTCAGACCAACAGTCCATCTAGCCCAGTATTCTGTTTCCAACAGTGGTCAACCCAGGTCACAAGCACCTGGCAGAAACACAAATTGTGACAACATTCTTTGCTACCAATCTAATACACAATACAGAGCCACCAAAACAAAACAACAACAAAATTTTGAAATAGAGACCCCCCCCCCCCCCCCCCCCGCAATCTGCCCAAGGAAGCCAGACTCTATAAACAGTGCAATACTGGTAAAAAAAAAAAAAAAAAGAGACAGAAATGCAAATAAAAATTGTTAAAAATGTACATTTTTGCAAAATAAAAATAGAAAAAAAAATGTACATTTTACAAAGCAGGTACATCTCAGTCCCTACAAAGTATTAAATAAAAATATTTTTTCTACCTTTGTTGTCTGGGAATGTGATTGGTCCCCGTCTTTTTTTCCATGTTCCATGAATCAGCCTTACAAATTATTTTCCAGGTTGGCCTTTCCATTTATTCTCCTCTTGTCTTCTTCCTTTCCTTCTCTACATCTTTTTGGCACTGAACTTACGTTTTATGTCCCCACTATCAAATAGCTGCCAAGTGATCCACTACCAGGCATCCTATTAAAGAATTTCTCTTTATCTGTCTAATAGTGCATAGATGAGGCTCCCAGAAATAATCCTGTAACTCTTGTTAACACAGACTAGGATCAACCACTGGTTTTTATAGGTCCTCTAAAATTTATTTTGACTGAGGGATGGTGAATTCTTACTAACTCTTATGGTGAATATCAAATTCAAAATTCTTTTTGGTTTTTATTTTGGGCAGATATTCATATTCAGTCATGCACATTTACTCTTCAGGGTAGTTTATTTGTTATCCAAATATTTAAGCACCTAATTCTAATTAGCCAATTGCTTCTTCTAAGAAAACAAGGGAATAGCTTACTATTTCACACTGATCGTAAAGTAGTCTTACTTATTCTACTTTAAATAGCTCCATATTTGACATGTTTAGCTCTTTGCTTCAAATTCAATTCATACAACAGAAACAGCTTGATTCTTCATCTAAGTAGTAGTAGTAGTAGTAGTAAGACTAATTGTAATCAGCTCAGCTACCATGATTGGAAACAGGTGAGCTCTATTTAAATTATTATTGGCCTTACCATGGCAATTTTTGGAAACAGAGCTATTTTGGGTCCAGCACTGCTTTCTGATTCCCCTCTTTCCCCCTCCCCGAGTCCAGCATCGCTGTTTCCCCTCTCTCCTTCCACCCCCCCCCCAGTCCAGCACCGCTTTCTGTGTCCCCCCCCCCCCCCCCCGGGACTGTCAAACCTGCTTCGTTCAACAGCCCCTGTAGCGACAGCACTCCCAGAGCCGGTGTCAGATTCCTTCCCTCTACCGCATCTTGCTCCTCTGGCTCAGACACTTCCTGTTTGCGCAAGGGCGGGACTCGTGACGCAAGCAGAGGGAAGGATCTGACGCCGGACTCGGGCTCAATCAGGCGGTTTGTTGTTGCTGCTGCAGCAGCGACTGACAGTGGTGTTGGGCTTGGAGACTCTGGAGAGGGAAGCATGTTGTGGAGGTGGGAAGGGAAGGGACAGGAGAACGTGCAAATTTTTTAAAAAATGTGCCGGCCCCGCCAGTTCTAAATTGCATAGGCACCATTTTTAAAAAAAAAAATCCGTTTCAGCCTCGCCCCACCTAGCTACGCCACTGAAGACAGCCTCATACATATTCTCTCTAGAAATATAGAAGAGGCTGATATCACCAAAACACGGTAGATGGATATCCCGATAGAAAGGGTGCAATAGAGACCATAATAGACTAGCAGGCTTATTTTCGAAAGAGAAGGACGCCCATCTTTCGACACAAATCGGAAGATGGGCGTCCTTCTCACAGGGTCGCCCTAATCGGCATAATTGAAAGCGGATTTTGGGCATCCCCAACTGCTTTCCGTTGCGGGGACGACCAAAGTTCACGGGGGCATGTCGGAGGCGGGACATGGGTGTGCCTAACACATGGGCGTCCTCAACCCATAATGGTAAAAAAAAGGGCGTACCTGACAAACACTTGGACGACTTTACCTGGCCCTTTTTTTCTTACGACCAAGGCACAAAAAGGTGTCCGAAATGACCACATGACCACTGGAGAGAATCAGTGATCACCTCCCCTTACTCCCCCAGTGGTCACTAACCCCCTCCCACCCTAAAAAAATGTTTTAAAAATATTTTTCCAGCCTCTATGCCAGCCTCAAATATCATACCCAGCTCCATGACAGTAGTATGCAGCTCCCTGGAGCAGTTTTAGTGGATACTGCAGTGCACTTCAGGCAGGCGGACCCAGGCCCATCCCTCCTACCTGATAAACTTGTGGTGGTACATGTGAGCCCTCCAAAACCCACCACAAACCCACTGTACCCACCTTCATCCCTAAGGGATATGGTAGTGGTGTACAGTTGTGGGGAGTGGGTTTTGGGGGGCTCAGCACACAAGGTGTAAGGGAGCTATGCACCTGGGAGCTTTTTCTGAAGTCCACTGCAGTGCTCCCTAGGGTGCCCAGTTGGTGTCCTGGCATGTCAGGGGGACCAGTGCACTACGAATGATGGATCCTCCCATGACCAAAGGGCTTGGATTTGGTCATTTCTGAGATGGGCGTCCTCGGTTTCCATTATCGCCGAAATTCGGGGACGACCATTTCTAAGGTCGACCTAAATGTGGAGATTTGGGCATCCCCGACCGTATTATCGAAACAAAAGATGGACGCCCATCTTATTTTGATAATACGGGTTTCCCTGCCCCTTCGCCGGGACGTTTTGTGAGGACGTGCTCAGCAAAACTTGGGCGTCCCTTTTGATTATGCCCCTCCAGGTGTCTTTAAATAAAAAGCAGACAAAATATTGCAAATTAACACTGTCAACTGCTGAGCAAGATGTAAATAGGAACAACAAATATAGTTTGAAATGTCTATATGCGAATACCAGAAGCCTAAGAAATAAGATGGGAGAGTTAGAATATATTGCACATACTGCAGCAGGACACGTTTATCCACTCCCACGCTAGCTAAGATAAAATATTTAACCATCTCTCTGACCTCATGTGCAACTTTCTTTAAATTAGTTACCTTACTTTCTAACTCTTCTTGCTCTCTTACCTATCTCTATATGTTCCATCTTTCTTTATCCTTCACTTTCAATTAAAATGTTCTATTACGTATTTTGTTGACATTGTAAGTAGTATACTATGCCATACTTTGTATTGTTATTTGAATATTTTTACTGCTGTAATTGCCTATTGCTCATGTTTGATCTATTCTTACTGTACACTGCCTTGACTAGAATTCCTTCAAAGAGGCGATAAACATTGCATTAATTGAGATATAATAGGCATCTCTGAGACATGGTGGAAGGAGGATGATCTGTGGGCCACTGTCATACCAGGGTACAAATTATATCGTAGTGATAGGGTGGCTCGAATTGGTGGAAGGGTAGCATTGTATGTTAAGGAGGGCCTTGAATCAAACAGTCTGAAAATTCTGTAGGAAACAAAACACATCTTGGCAGTGGCGTAGCAGGGGGGGGGGGGCTGCCACCTGGGGCGGGGCGGTTCACCGTTGCACCCCCCCGGGTGCAGCACGATGACACCCCCCTCCCCCGACCAGCTCCCGCACCTTACCTTTAAAAAGAATATCGGGAGGCGAGGCGCAGCGCCTCGCGCCTGCCCTGCATATAAAAGAAATGTGGACCTTTGGGTCTTCCCTCGCTCTATCTGTCCCGCCCTCCGCTGACGCAACTTCCTATTTTCGCAAGGGTGGGACAGACAGAGAGAAGGCCCGACGGTCCACATTTCTTTTACGTGCAGGGCAGGCGTGAGGCGCTGCGCCTCGCCTCCCGATATTCTTTTTAAAGGTAGGGTGCGGGAGCTGGTCGGGGGGGGGGGGGGGTGTCGATTCGCCAAGGGGGGGAGCTGGCAGGGAGCACCCCCCCCCCCCGAGCTGACACCCGGGGCGGACCGCCCCTCCCGCCCCCCCTTGCTATGCCACTGCATCTTGGTTGGTTTTATGATTTATTTTTGCTGTAGATTAACCAAAGAAGATTCTTCATTACCCGAATGAGAAATCAGCTTGGATATTTTTATCCTTTGGCTATTTTTAATTCATTATTTTGCTGTAAAACAATTTTCATCCTGTAATTTTGCATATTGTTCCAGAATCTATTTTATTCTTAAAGTTAGCTGGCAGTGTCCCTTGGTTTCTGAAATAAGGTTATTTATTTTAGCAGAACATGTGCATCACCAAGGTGAACAGATAATAGGAAGTGCCTGTAGTGATGTAACCAGTTTTTATTTGAAACCTGACTGTTCTGGACTCTGACTGGCCTGGAGTTTGAAATTACCCAGGAGATGCTTGCTGTTGCTTCAGTTTCAGCCTGGGAAAAGAGAGAGAAAGGTCTCTTTGCTGATGCTCTGTCAACAGATATATGCCCTGATCTCCCCAGGTACTTTCTAGGAAGTATACAAATGTTTAGTTAGTTTTCTAATTGATCCATTTTTCAGCTACCTGTTACTGTTTGCACATTTTTTTTGTCCACTGTTCCAAGTTCTGAGAATAAACACATTTGTTTGTTCGTTCTGCTTGTCTGGACTGATAAAGAATCCCGGTGGTTTGTGTGTTGGGTCTGTGAGTGCTTCCTGGGAACTGTGGGACCACTGGAAGTGTGGCTTCAATAACCTAAAAATCACTGGGGATAATTTGAGAGCGGCAGACTCGCCAGAGGACGTTGTGACCCAGTCTACTACTACTACTAATCATTTCTATAGCGCTACTAGTCGTGCGCAGTGCTGTACACTTGAACATGAAGAGACAGTCCCTGCTTGACAGAGCTTACAATCTAATTAGGACAAACAGGACAAATAAGAGATAAGGAAATACTAAAGTGAGGATGATAAAGTGAATAGGTGGGAGAAGGATGCTAGTATAGGGCACAAGCGGCAGGTGCAGGCACACCTGAGTTGTGCTGGGGATAGACCCTCTAAGTGGCCGTGGGGTAACCCCAGGCTGGTGGCTAGGTGTTTCGTGACACTGCCACTTTGTGCTGGTTTATTTGGACAGTTTTCTGTTTTGAAAATGAGCCCCATTATGTACTACATGGTCTTCTTTTAATATCACTACTCGAGAAGCTGTGATCCAGATCTGATACACTCAGAATTACAATAGCACCTCATGATCATTTGCCATCTTATTTTGTAAAACATTTTGCTTATTTGCATGCTACATTTCTTCATCATATAATCTCCAACAGTCTAAAAACAGGGATTGTCCCTGCTCTATGAAAGATAGCTTATATTTGTCCTCTACTGAAGTAAATTCAATAGAGGACAACAGAATTAGTGCTGGAACAGTGCGGGGCAATAGCGCTCCTATGATCAAAGCTAACAGCAGTTGATTTCCAAGTCAACAACCTGTGTCTAGTAACTAATCTTTCTTTTTTCCACTAAAGTCAATTGAGCACTTATGGGCGGATCATCAAAAGCAAACGTGGGCACTAGAGGCTAATAGCGCCGTATTAGCGTCCACATTTGCTCCCGCCCAATGATCAGAGCCCAGGCACAATCCTCCTGTAGAAGTACCCCAATGATCGAAGCTAATAGCGTGTATAAATTTGCCTGCTATTAGCTTTGATCATAGGAACACTATTGTCCCGCGCTGTTCCAGCACTAATTTTACAATGCTAGTCAGAACAGTGCAGGGTTTTTGTTCATCGGCCCATCAGTGCTGGATCAATTAGATGACTTCTCATCTAAAACCAATATCTTACACCAAAAACAAACAGGTTTTAGAAAACAACATAGCACTGAGAAAGCCCTCATTGGCATAACTCACTATATTCACTATAATTTTAACCAAGATAACACTGTTATTTTTATTTCATTAGATCTTTCTGTGGCCTTTGATGTGGTGGATCACACACTCCTCCTTAATAGACTTCATAGTATAGGTATTCAAGGAAGAATATTACACTGGCTCAGCTCCTATTTAACAAACCAAAGCAATATTTGTTTGGGGGTTTTTTTGGCCTCTCTCCCATTGCTTCAGCAAACGCAGCCTAAAGCCTCTCTCCATTGCCAGATACACTCTCCATTGCCCATCCATCTGGAGAGCAGTAGCCTCTTATCCACTCCTTCTCTTCTATAGTAATAAATACCTTGATGTACATTATAAATGTGTATAAATAAATAAATCCAATCTTTCTAAGTCTGGCTCCTAGGTCATAACAATATTTGTCAATTCCTGGTCTATATACTAACCAGACATGCATTTTTAGTGTTACTGGACCTATATTATGGATCACTCTTCCTTTTAGTTTTTTTTATTTTGTTACATTTGTACCCCACGCTTTCCCACTCATGGCAGGCTCAATGCGGTGGGCAATGGAGGGTTAAGTGACTTGCCCAGGGTCACAAGGAGCTGCCTGTGCCAGGAATCAAACTCCGTTCCTCAGGACCAAAGTCCACCACCCTAACCACTAGGCCACTCCTCCACTTCTTAAGATTGGAACATTTCTTGCAGAAATTTAAAACAGATGTAGACACTTTTTTATTTCAAGATGCATTCTTATCTTGATTCCCCAATATTCTGCTAGCTCTCTGCTTCATCGGCTTTTGGAAGCCTGGGAATGGGACCACAGACTCTTGTAAAACATTTTCCCTTTTACGCTTACTATACTATCTGCATTGTAATTTCCTTTTCTGTCCTACTTTCTACATATATATAATTTTTATAGAACTATGAACACCACTCAGAAAGTTTGCTAATGAGTGGTAGAGCAAGTATTATGAAAAACTTGAAACTTGTTATAAGGAGGTAATGTTATAACACAGAGCTTAGGTTAATAGGGCATGGAGGTGCCTATTTTATAATGGCACAGTGGCGCCTGCAGGCCTTTATAAAATACCAGTACAAATCCTAAAAATATTTGGCCTAGACATCATACCTACTTGAGAAAAGGTGTAACAATTTAGAAATACAATACACACATAAACCTCACTGAACACAAGCTAAAGAAAAAAAAGCCATCTTGCATCAAGCTGTGGTGTTGCACATCTAACCAGCTCTGCAGAAAGCCAGACTGAGATGGTCTTACACAAGAGCAGCAGGTGGGAAGTGGCATACATGTGTGGTGAAGTGACTCAAAACTTTCTAGTACATACTAAGTTGGAGAAGCTTTCCCCTGTGGACTCTGTTGTTGATGTCACCCATGCTGTGAAGTGTTACTATAATGCTTGTCCTCAAAGAACTATCAATTCCCTTTAAAATCACAGGTCAGGAACCATGGGATACTCTAGATTCTTCACTTATTTTGATTCCATATGTTCAGGTAATTTTTAATAACTCCTATCACTGTGACATCTATAAAATCTCCCTCCATACATCAAGAAGGCGAGTCTGATCCCAGTGGTCCATACCATGTCATCATCACAGCTATAGCACTGTAATTCCCTGTACACTGGTCTGACAAAAGAATTTGCACACGCTCCAATTAATTTAGAATGCTGCAGCATGATTGAGAGAGGTTTGCAAGTATTATGAATACATCGCCTCATTCTTTAAAAAACTGGAATAGTTACCAGTAACCTACAACGCCAGATTTAAAACCCTAGGTCTGGCCTTCAATGCCATCAGACGGAATTGGCCAGAGCACTTAAAGAATAGACTAACCCTCAATATGCCTTTGAGGTCTTCAGGAGCCGAGTGTCACATCACATGATTTCCTCATGAAAGGAAATAACGTGATGTGACACTCATCAGTGAGTTTTGTAGCCTCCACATTCAAATTCATTCCCACCAGTGGGACTGTCCCTATCAAGGCTACTTTTACTTCAGGAATCAGATGAATCTTCTCCCAAGTTAATGGCTCCAGTGACTTAACTAGCCCATCACTCACACTGTATCAAGACTAGCTTGCCACATACTGCCTGAGACCTGTTACAAGTATCATATATTCAACTGTGCATATGATTTATCCTCATTTAGCCACTCACTTATTTAACCCAACACCTTTGTCTTACCAGCCTTGTTTGTCTATATCTCATTTGCACAAGTCACTGTTCTGCCTATTAAGATGTTTCATCTGTATTGTTTTGTCATTGTATCATCTCTCTGTTACATGAATGCTCTCCTGTGCTAATTTAATGTGTACAACACTGACACAATATATTATTGTTAGTGATACAGTTTAATTTATTTTGCCTACTACCAAGCTTCCTTCACTGCTCTAATTATGCATTATGTTGACATTTGGTCATTTTGCTATAGTTATACTGTTACTACAATTATAAGTTTCCTGTATCAAGCTATATACAGTATATTGTATACTGCCTTGGGTGAATCTCTTTGTTAAAAAAGTGATTAATAAATGTTAGTAAATAGAGTACCTGTATGTGGGACTTCTTTTCCAATGTGCATCACTTTCAGGCTTATTTTCAAAAGAGAAGGGCGCCCATCTTTCAACACAAATCGGGAGATGGGCGTCCTTCTCCCAGGGGCACCCAAATCAGCATAATTGAAAGTCGATTTTGGGTGTCCTCAACTGCTTTCCATCGCAGGGACGACCAAAGTTCAAGGGGGCGTGTTGGAAGCGTAGCGAAGGCGGGACTGGGGCGTGCCTAATACATGGGCATCCTCGACCGATTAATGGAAAAAAGAAGGGCGTCCCTGACGAGCACTTGGGCGACTTTACCTGGTTGATTTTTTGTTACGACCAAACCTCAAAAAGGTGCCCAAAATGACCAGATGACCACCGGAGGGAATCTGGGATGACCTCCCCTTACTCCCCCAGTGGTCACCAACCCCCTCCCACCCTAAAAAAACTTTTAAAATATTTTTTGCCAGCCTCAAATGTCATACCCAGCTCCATGACAGCAGTATGCAGGTCCCTGGAGCAGTTTTAGTGTGTGCAGTGCACTTCAGGCAGGCGGACCCAGGCCCATCCCTCCCCTACCTGTTACACTTGTGGTGGTAAATGTGAGCCCTTCAAAACCCACCAGAAACCCACTGTACCCACATGTAGGTGCCCCCCTTCACCCCTTAGGGCTATGGTAGTGGTGTACAGTTGTGGGGAGTGGGTTTGGGGGGGTTGGGGGGCTCAGCACACCAGGTAAGGGAGCTATGCACTTGGGAACAATTTCTGAAGTCCACTGCAGTGCCCAGTTGGTGTCCTGGCATGTCAGGGGGACCAGTGCACTACGAATGCTGGCTCCTCCCACGACCAAAGCGCTTGGATTTGGAAATTTCTGAAATGGGTGTCCTCGGTTTCCATTATCGCTGAAAATTGGGGACGACCATCTCTAAGGTCGACCTAAATTTTGCAATTTGGGCGCCCTCGACTGTATTATTGAAACAAAAGATGGACACCCATCTTGTTTCGATAATATGGGCTTCCCCGCCCCTTCGCAGGGACGTCCTGCAAGGACGTCCTCAGGAAAACTTGGGCGCCCTTTTTGATTATGCCCCTCTTTGTATTTTTCCACATTATAATTTTATTAGGCATTAAAATGACTAGCCTCCTAATCTCATAAGATTCTTATGCAATTTCTAACAATCTTCTGTTTTAATGACTTCGAATAATGTTGTGTCAACTAAATTTTATCACCTCACTTACTGCTTTCTTTTCCAGATCATCTATGAATATGTTAAAACAGAACAGGTCCCATTTTCTATTGGTCAGGTTAATAGAACTCATCCTAAACAAACACAATATGAATTAATTAAAGCTTAGACCAATTACCTCTAAATGGCTCCGCCGTTCTGCAATTACTCTTTCATCCTTGTTTCCAAAAAGCTTCTTTGGTGGAAATTCCAAAGTAGCAAGCTGTAACAAATGGAAAGAGACAGTCAGCTTTATTTTTGAAAGTGTTGGGCGCCCATATTTCGACCCAAATCGGGAGATAGGCGCCCATCTTGCAAAGGCGCCCAAATCGGTATAATCGAAAGCCGATTTTGGGCATCTTCAACTACAATCTGTTGCGGAAACGGGCAAAGTTGACAGGGGCATGTCGGAGGCGCGGTGAAGGCGGGACTTGGGCGTGGTTATTAGCCGAGGAGAGATGGGTGCCTTTGGCCGATAATCGAAAAAAGAAAGGCGTTTTTAGCGCGAATTTGGGTCATTTTTTTGGACCCTTCTTTTTCACAAACAAGTCCCAAAAAAGTGCCCTAAATGACCAGATGACCACCGGAGGGAATCGGGGATGACCACCCCTGACTGCCCCAGTGGTCACTAACCCCCTCCCACCAAAAAAAAAGAACTTTAAAAACTTGTTTTCCCAGCCTGTATGCCAGCCTCAAATGTCATACCCAGCTCCATCACAGCAGTATGCAGGTCCCTGGAGCAGTTGTTAGTGGGTGCAGTGGACTTCAGGCAGGTGGACCCAGGCCCACCCCCCCCTACCTGTTACACTTGTGGGTAAATGGGAGCCCTCCAAACCGACCCCAAAACCCACTGTACCCACATGTAGGTGCCCCCCTTCACCCATAAGGGCTATGGTAATGGTGTAGAGTTGTGGGCAGTGGGTTTTGGGGGGATTTGAGGGGCTCAGCACCCAAGGGATGGGAGCTATGGACTTGGGAGATATTTAATTTTTTTAAAATTGTTACAAGTGCCCCCTAGGGTGCCAGGTTGGTGTCCTGGCATGTCAGGGGAACCAGGTCACTATGAATCCTGGCCCCTCCCATGACCCAATGCCTTGGATTTGTTCGTTTTTGAGCTGGGTGCCTTCGGTTTCCATTATCGCTGAAAAACGAAACCGCCCAGCTCAAATCCGCACAAATCTGATGCATTTGCCGGGCACAAACCGTATTATCGAAAAAAAAGATGGGCGCCCATTTTTTTTTTGAAAATACGGTCTGTCCCGCCCCTTCACGTACCCGTTCTCGGACATAGACACCCATGGAGATGGGCGTTCGCGTTCGATTATGCCCCTCAGTATAAACTCCAAAATTTTGATTTACCAGTTCCATTTATTTATAGTTATATGCCATATTATCCAAAAAGCAAATTTTGGTTCAATGAGCCTTACAATTAAACAATGAGTAACAGTTTACATATAATTAAAATGAGGGTTTAACATTAATGATTACATAGAGAAATATATTTTACACAGACAAGTTTTTAAAGCTTTTCGAAATAGAAGATGGGAGTTTATGCTTCTGATTTTTTTTGGAATGAGATTCCACCATTTAGATCCTAGATAACCAAATCCAGCTGTATAAACAGATTTGTATGTTACATTTTTATAACTCGGTAGATGTAATAACAAATATTCCCTTGATGTTGTTTTTGCATTTCTAGCTGACAGGATAATCAGGTTTGTCATACAGTCAGGTGCAATACCAAAAATTTTTGAAAATACATGTTTTGAACATAATTCGACCTCTGATTGGAAGCCAAAGTAATGCTGTTAAGTAAAGGGGTGGCCTTGTTAAATTTTGATGCCCCATAAATTAATCATGCTACTATGTTTTGTGCTGTCTGAAGCAACTTAAGTACAGACTCTTTGCTTCCCACATATATTATATTACAATAGTCCAATTGTGAAAATGTCAGTGTTTGAGCAAGTAATTTAAATGAGCTCTTGTTAAAGTAAGTTCTAACTCTTTAATCTCTACATTGTTTTGAACATCTTAGCAATTACTGCATGAGCTTGGTCTTCAAAGGAAAGATGTTGGTCAAGAACTACTCCTAGAATTTTTAATTTTTTTATCTATAGGATAGACAGCTTGGTCAATTATGAAATTGGGAAAAGAGGTGATTAAGTGTCAGCTTGATAGTACCAGGAATTTAGTTTTTTTTTCTCTATTTACATTTAGGTCATAGCCTACTGTTCCACAAGGTCTAGACCTAACCATAATTTTTTTTATTTTTATTTTTTATTTGTACCCTGCGCTTTCCCACTCATGGCAGGCTCAATGCGGCTTACATGGGGCAATGGAGGGTTAAGTGACTTGCCCAGAGTCACAAGGAGCTGCCTGTGCCTGAAGTGGGAATCGAACTCAGTTCCTCAGTTCCCCAGGACAAAAGTCCACCACCCTAACCACTAGGCCATTAGGGAAAGGGAAATGGGACTTGATATACTGCCTTTCTGAGATTTTTGCAACTACATTCAAAGCGGTTTACATATATTCAGGTACTTATTTTGTACCAGGGGCAATGGAGGGTTAAGTGACTTGCCCAGAGTCACAAGGAGCTGCAGTGGGAATCAAACTCAGTTCCCCAGGATCAAAGTCCACTGCATTAATCACTAGGTTACTCCTCCACTCCATTAGTGAAAGGGACATATATTGTAATGTCATGATGAAAGGATTAAAGCCCATATTGTTTAATTTCTTTCCCAGTAGTACTAGAAAGACACTCAATAATGTTGGGGCAATATGGGATCCCTGCAGCATCCTGCATTCATTATTACCTGGTAAGATCTATTTCTTAAGAATCCTCATGGAAAGGAAGCTCATGACTAACTAATCAGATGGACCAGAAAATAAAAGAAAACTGGTATCCTCCTAGGTTTTGACTTACTACAAAAGCCCTTAGGACTATACAAACCAGCCTCTGAGAGATTGCCTTCTGGAAGTTTCATCAGACACTACACATACAGGAATTTATATAATACCTGATATGACCAATTTGTAGGGAAGAACAGAGTTTAAAAGGAGAGACTAAGAGCAGCTCATTGCAGTAAGGAGTTTAGCCCAACTGATTATGATTTTGGATGTATCAGACTTGTCTCTACAACTTTTCTAGTCTCTTCTAGGAACACATCAATATTCAAAACGTTTGCCCGGCTAACTTCAGGAGGCTCAATATGGTTACAAACATATTTTAAATATCTTGCTTCAAGCTGTGGAACACATTAACTGCCTCATTATCCTAGGCATGACCCTCACTGATTGAGGAATGTCAGCCTTCTATAGATTAAAGTAGGGAAGGACTGGCCTTGTTGCTAATTGGTGGTGTTGTGTACTGCTATGTAGGTAACCTATATTTGATTCCCAGATCAAGTCTACTAGTCCGTGTTGGACGGGCCTGGAGATGTGGCATAGTGTTGTTCAGAGTCCATGGGGGAAGTAGGGATTCATAGGAATTTTACAACACAGACACTCAGAGGCCAAATTTAGGACTCTTGAATTCAAGGTTCAGAAAGGAACCCTGATGCACAGCCCCTTGCCTGGGACTGCCAAGAGGGCTACCTTACCTGGCAGATGTTTGGCAGAAAATGGCTCCTCAAACAAGAATAAGAGGGTGGGTTTGCATTAGGATGGGAAAAGAGACTTGAGATAGAAATACTAAGAGGTAGATGAGAAGTCAGCTTGAATTGCTTTTCTGGAATATTTTTAGATATAGAACAGGCAAAATATTTTTCAATTTCCTATCGAAACTAAATATTTTTGAAGTCTGGAGTCTACTAATTTTCTTTCCTGCATATTGTTGCTCAGTCCCGCACACTTTTGGTGTTACTGCAGCAACCTCATATTATTCTATTCTATAATCTCTTCACATTCATATTTCCATATTTGAATGTCTACTCATCATGTCTCCCTAACTGTAAATGCCAAGGTATCTGATTAAATATGAGAGACTTAATTTCTAAAGAATTCTATTATTATGCGCCGATGGATGCATTTTTTAAGAAATCAGGAGCAAGGTCCTATAAATAACATAAAAACATACTAGTCTTGGTTATTGATTAATATGATAATTGGCCTACTAGCCATGAATTTCAGATAAATAGGATCAAAGTAAAAAATACATATAAAGATAAAATGCACTTTAATATAATGTCATGCTTTCACAGGTGTATCATATGGTACAGTTGGAATAAAAATAATGAAAACATTCATGTTTATCATTTTAATGTTATGTGGGCATTTTAAATTTTAATTCTTAAACATCCACAGATATGAAGCCATTTAATTTATATGGTGAATTATAATAAACAGTACAGATTGTTACTAACTAAACATCTTATGAACGCAAGTAAAATGTCTTAAGTTCCCTACTTACAAGATGTGTTAACACTATCACTCATGTTTTTGTTCAAGGTGAAAACATATGGTAGCATATTTTGCCTTCCAGTTAAAAATGACTTGCTTATATTAGGCAAATTCATCTAACAGGCATCTATCTGCCAGAGTTCATGAAATATCCTTGTCACACATGTCTGACTAATGCTGTAAGTATTTCATCCATCCTGATTTTGAGAAATGCTAATAACAAAAACTCAAAGGGCAGCAGTAATTCTCACTGCTGAGTAGATGGATGTATTTCTGACTACTCAGAATTAATGGCGCATTCCAGAACCACATTCAAATAGCTGTCATGGGGAAATACGCCTGGAAACAAATAAGTAATACTCCAATTTTGATTTGCAGCAGCTCTTTAGATTGATTATTAAGAGTGAAATCAGGGAGCTTTCTGCAGTGAATGCTTAGCTAGAAAGGACACAAACCGAATATCCTGTAATACAAATATGGGATGACTGCATATATTTTATTGCAGGACTTCTGCACTAAAAATTAGTGAATTAAGCAGCATGTATGTAAACACATGATCATAACATAGGGTGTGGTGCACTTTTGCCTCTCAGAGTTTCTTTAGTTCTTTGCTCCCCCCCCCCCCCCAAAAAACTACTTTTTCTTCCCAATTCTTCATTCAGGGGTCCTTTTACTAAGGTGCGCTGCAGAATGGCCTGCAGTAGTGTAGACGCGTGTTTTGGGCGTGACCAGAATAATTTTTAGTACACCTGCAAAAAAAATACCTTTTTAAAATTTTAGCTGAAAATGGATGTGTGGCAAAATGAAAATTGCCGCACATCCATTTTGGGTCCGAGACCTTACTGCAAGCCATTGATCTAGCGGTAAAGTCTCACGTGGTAACCGGGCGGTAATGACCTATGCATGCCAAATGCCACTTGGCGTGCGTAGCTGACGCGCACCAGAAAATAAAAAATAGTTTTCGGGTGCACATAGTGGACACGCGCCAAAAATGAAATTACCGCAAGGGCCACGTGGTGTGGTAACTCCATTTTGGCATGAGTTGGCCGTACGTAGACCCTTACGTGGCTTAGTAAAAGGGCTCCTCAGTAAAAGAGCCAAATACTTCATTTCTGGAAAGAACCAGCCGCATCATTATTAATGCTACATATCTGACAGTGGCATAACCAGACATCCAATTTTGGGTGGGCACAAAATTTTCTCTCTCTCCCTACTCTCCACCCCAACTCAAAATATCCTACCTATACTCTTCCAGTCTCTTCTTGCTCCCTCTCTGCTCTCACATATACCTTTACTCCTCTCCTCCTTGCATACATTCTTCCACTCCACTCACCCTTCTCTACGTTTCCGTAATTCCCTTATCCATCACCTCTTTCCCTTTTCTCTATACCTCTTCCTCTTTGCTCTTCGCCCCTCCACACCACTCTTTCCCTTATTGCTGCTCACTTTCAATCCCTTCATATTTCAGTTCTTCTTCCCTTCTCGTTTCTCACCTTTACCCTTCCTCTCCCTTCACCCTCTTGTTTTTCCAACTCTCTTCCCTACATCTCTTTCTTCCCACCTTCCCCTCTCCCACCTTCCCCTCTCTAGCACACTTTTTCTTCTCTTTTTCTCCACCTCGTGGCATTCTTCCTCTCTTTCTTCCCCAACCCCAGTACATTTCACACAGTGGGGCCCATGCAGAAAGCCCCACAGTAGGGTCCACACTTAATGGTGAAATCAGCGCTACAAAAATTCCATGGTATACTATAATTGAGCATGCAAATTACTGCCAAATCCACGGCTCATTGCTAAAATGTTACGTTTCTTTTCAGTGCCTGAATGGTGATTGGCTCAAATACAGACAGGAAAGGTGACATAACCCCCCCCCCCCAAAAAAAAAAAAACAACAACAACACACAATCATACCATGGCATTTTATTTATTTATTTGTAACAATTACATCCCACATTATCCTAAACAAGTTCGAGTTCAAAAGTGGCTTACAATAAACAGTACAGGATACATAAAGAATAATATATAAATTAGGATTTATTTACCGCCTTTTTTTGAAGGAATTCACTCAAGGTGGTGTACAGTAAGAATAGATCAAACATGAGCAATAGGCAATTACAGCAGTAAAATATTCAATTAACAATACAAAGTATGGCATGGTATACTACTTGCAATGTCAACACAATACCTAATAGAACATTATAATTGGTAGTGAAGGGTAAGGCAAAGTTGTAACATATAGATAGGTAAGAAAGTAGGAAGAATTAGAAAGTAAGGTGACTGATTTGAAGAAAGTTGAACATGAGGTCAGAGAGATGGTTACCGTATTTTTCAGACTATAAGACGCACTTTTTTCCCCCCAAATTTGGGAGGAAAATGGGGGGTGCGTCTTACAGTCCGAAGGTAGCGAGTTCGGGATCGCCCTCCCCTACTTACGTGACGCGATGTTCCCTGGTGGTCTAGTGATGTCGGGGCAGGAAAGAGCCCCCTCTTTCCTGCCCAGCGCGCTGCTCTCCGTCCTCCTGACTGGTTCCTGACGGTCTCGGCGAGATTCAAAATGGCCGCCGAGAATTTTCCTGCCCAGCGCGCTGCTCTCCGTCCTCCTGACTGGTTCCTGACGGTCTCGGCGAGATTCAAAATGGCCGCCGAGATTCTCGGCGGCCATTTTGAATCTCGCCAAGACCGTCAGGAACCAGTCAGGAGGACGGAGAGCAGCGCGCTGGGCAGGAAAGAGGGGGCTCTTTCCTGCCCCGACGTCACTAGACCACCAGGGAACATCGCGTCACGTAAGTAGGGGAGGGCGATCCCGAACTCGGACAAGACGCACCGGAGCACTTAGGTTTTAGAGGAGGGAAAAAGGAAAATTTTTTTTTCCTATTTCCCTCCTCTAAAACCTAGGTGAGTCTTATGGTCCGGTGCGTCTTATGGTCCGAAAAATACGGTAAATATTATCTCAGCTAGAGTAGGAATGGATAAACATATCCCGCTGCAGTATGTGCAGCCCGAGTCAATCCTTGTGTGTGTGAGTGAGACTAACAAGTTAGTTACTTCTTAAAGACTTGGTTAAAGAGCCAAGCTTTCACCTGCTTCCTGAAGTACAGATAGTCTTGTGTTAAGCGGAGCCTTTTAGGCAATGCATTCCAGAGTATGTGGGCTACTCCGGAGAAGGCCTGCTTGCGGGCATCAAATTGTGTAATGTCTTTTGGACAGGGTGTAGTTAGTGAAAGTCCTTGGGAGGACCTTAGTGTCCTTGGTGGTGTGTGGAGGATCATCCTATTCTTCAGATACGTGGAGCCATTTCCTTTCAGGGCCTTGAAGATCAGACAGAGTTTTAAATTTAGCCCTGTATTGTACTGGTAGCCAATGAAGTTTTTGCAAAAATGGTGTGATGTGGTCACGTCGCTTGCAACCTTCTATGAGTCTTGCTGCTGCATTCTGAATCAACTGGAGCTGGTACAGGCCTTTTGTTGTCAGACCATTGTATAGTGCATTGCAGTAATCCAGTCTTGATGCTACCATGGTATGCACAACTGGGATAAGATTTACTTTGTTGATGTAAGGAGAGAGGCATGTAGAACTGAGTGTCCATTGACCGAATCAGCTCAGCTAGTGGCTTGAGGTAGATATTGCACAGAATGGGTGAACAGAATAAACAGTATAGGATACATACGAAAGAATAATACATAAGAAAATAATTTGTTGTAAGAATCCAATTTTACAATACCGTATCATAAACGTACTGGGACAGCTATGGATGTTTAACATTTAGAAAATCTATTATGAATGAGAAATTGTATATGAAACAAAGAGAAGGTTAATGGTAAATAGAGTAATAACTAATTCAGGTAATAAATTGTTTGAGATATGGTTGCTCTTGTGAGGGTTTATTTGAATAGAAACGATTTGAGGATTTTGTGGAATCTAGTATATTCCTGTATATTTCTTATTTTGGGTGATAAGGAGTTCCACCATTTGGTTCCTAGGTAAGTGAAGTCTGCAGAGTGGAAAGCTTTATATATCACTTTTCTGCAATTTGGGAGGTGTAGTCTGAGACAGTTTCTTGCCTCATACTTATTCTTTGAGGTAAGTTTATTAATGGAACCATATAGTCTGGAGCTGTGCCATTTAGGATTTGAAAGATAAAGGACATGATTTGAAGGTGATTCTCGCTTTGATGGGAAGCCAGTGTAATTTGATTAATAAAGGGGAGGCACGTTCAAAACAAGAGATTTTGTATATGAACCTGGCTGCAGTTTTTGAGTTGTTTGGGATAATGTTAATGATTGTGCCAATAGTCAATGTTTCTGATGAGAAATAGGGTCTGATCCTTTTTAGTTTCCAAAGAGACCTGAAAGATTTTGTGATTACTGAGGAAACTTGAGTATCAAATGTTAAATGTTTGTCTCTAATTATACCTATAATTTTCAGATTATTGTCAATGGGGAATGAAGTGTTGTCAATAGTGAAACTGTTGTAGTTGTTTTTCTCAAATAGGTTGGTAATGAGCATGAATTTAGTTTTTTTTTTATTTAGCTTTAGTTTGGATTCTGATGCCCAGGTTTCCATCAAATTTAAGCCAAGTTTTGCCTTTTGTAAAATGTCTTGAATGTTCTTTTTGAAGGTTATGTATATGGTATCATCATCAACATACATGAATATTTTGAATCCTGCTGTTTCTAGTCTGTTACCTAGTGGTGACATTATTACATTAAACATTATGGGTGATAGTGGAGAGCCCTGAGGGACGCCACAGTCTGGTGACCAAGGAGAGGATAAGTTCCGTTCATTTTCACTTTGTAAGATATTGATTTCAGGAATCCTTGAAACCATTTGTGGACTGTGCCACATAAGCCAAAGTTGCCTAGTATGTTTAGTAGGATATTATGATCTACTATTGTAACCCTTAGGGGTTAAATATTAAAAAAAATATATAAATAATAAATGTACCCGGGGCTTGCTCAGAATTTGTTGTGGCTTTCTCTGGCTATTTCTAGTGGTCCGGTGTGGCTGAGGTGCTTCAACCTCCGGGGGTTGCTGCTCTGGTCAGCCCGGAGGTGTTTCGGCCATTCGGGGCCGTCTCGTTGTTGCCCCAATGGTCCGGGAATCAATGGGCGCGTTTTGGGCCACTTCGTAGTTGAATTGGTGGTCAGGGGGGCTCTGGAGGGCTCCGAAGCCAGAGCTCCGTTAAAACGCGTCCAGCCGCGAAGGCGTGATGGACACGAATTATGGTTCTCAGGCAGAGTCCCGGCAGGAAAATGGCCGGCTTGGGGCCTAGCCTGTTGGAAGGAGGGGGGACTCAGTGAGTGCAAAGTTCGCACATGCTCAGTCCATCCCTGGAGCTCCGATTGGGCCTCGCTGAAGCCTGGGGCCAGATTTTAGAGCTGCGCAGCCGGAGTTCCAGGGATCCCAGTGCTTTGCGGGTTTTTTTTATTTTTGGACCCGATTTTTGTTGGGGACCTTTGGGACTGGAACCATCGTTGGTTGCCAGGTCAGGGGACTCTGGAGTCAGGTAAGAGGTCTGTTGGCCCAAAAATTTTGTTTGGTTTATTTTTAAATTGTGGATTTTGAGATTTAAATTTGTAGAAATTAAAGGGTTAATGGAATTTTCATTTTTTTTGTAATTTTGGTTTAAGAGAATTTCCTGGGAATTACTGGGGGGGGGGGGGGGGGGGGTTAAAATTTGATAAAAGATTTTTAGTGGAAGTTTTCCAGGGAGGGGGGGGGGGGGGAGGTCTTAGGCAGGGTTTAAAAATAAAACGACGGAGTGGGTGTCTAAAGGGTTAATTAGATTTTTGATAAGTACTCTGATTTATTTTGGAATTTTTAAGGGGGCTAAATTATAGAAAAATGTGGGGGGCAGGGTTCACTTAAAGGGCTTAATTTTGGAAACTAAAACCATGGTAATTTGGGCATTGTAAAGTATGATTGAACTAGTGAGTTTGGTGCGGTTTGGTGTAAGAATTCATCTAAATATGTAGTGAATAGCATTTTTTTCCATTATTTTCTATGGCAAAATTAAAAGTAAAAATGGAGAATCAGTTAAAGTTCAGAAAGGATTCTAAACATCCATATTAAAAAAAAGGTTCTAAAGGAACATTTCTATTGGTCAAGAGATGCCAAGTATTCTAGCTGAGTCACCGTTGCCTAGGAATCGGCGGGCTTGTGAAAAAAAAAAGAAAGGCAGAAGCAGCTGAAGAGCAGGGTTGCCAGATGGGTGGTTTTCCCGCCCAATTGGGCGGTTTTCCGCAACCCGCCGCGGGAAACTTTTGCCCGCGGCGGGTTTCAGTTTTTTGGGCTCATTTTCTTTTTTCTGTGTGGGTTTTGGCCGGTTTTTCGGCCGGCGGGGGGTGGGGCTAATGGCGACAGAGGCGGGGGTTTGTGACGTTTCGGGCGGGGTTTGTTGACGTATTGGGTGGGGCGATGGCGGTGGGGGTGATGACGGAAGGGGTGGGGCTGATGACGGCGGGGGTAATGACGGAAGGGGTGGGGTTGATGACGGCGGGGGTGGGGGTCATGACAGAAGGGGTGGGGTTGATGACGTCGGGGTGGGGTGTGTGCGGTTTTTGGGCGGGTTTTGAGCGATTTTGTGTGGGAATTTTTTTTTTATATGGCAACCCTGCTGAAGAGCAAGAGAGAGTGTTGGGAGAGTGTCTAGAGGAGAAAACAGGAGAAAGCAATTCAAAAATATTTTAAGAGGGACTTCCAAGGTTTGCTAGGGAACCTGAAATATAGTGATGAATGTGAATATTTTCATTAATAAATGTCAGAAGTTCTGGGAAGAGAATAAATGATTTTGGCTGATGTACGTAGCAGAGTGAGTGAAGCTTAGTAGAGAAAATCCAAAGGAATATTCTTCCTTGAGAGGTGGATAGATGCAGTGTATAGTAAGCCTTTGTGTTGTTTTTCTCTGAATGGAAAGTAAAAAAAAATGAGGCATGAAACACAGTGTATGGAATTGAATGTAACAGTGTTTCAGCTGTATTTGCTTCTGTTTCCACCCATTTTAGTGAACGGAAAGTAAAAGAAAGGTGAGGCCTGGAAGAGAGAGATTTTCCAATTACTTTTATTTTCATTAGTTTAATTGGCCACAGTATTTGCATATCCCCTTAAAAGTCACTTAATATAGTTGTTTTTTTTAGTGACAGGAAGATTTAATTTGGTTAAGCTAGGTGTAGGGAGAAGTTCCAACAGGAAAGGAAACCAGATCACTTCTTGGAAAGAAATCTTCGGGCCTCCAAGCAAGAAAGAGTCTCACGCTTCCAACATCTTAAGAAAGGAGACTACAGCTAAGTAACTGATTAAACAGGAGCATAAACTGATATATTTACCAGAATATCACCTGGGTTCTTCCATGGTGAAACCTGTGAACATATAGATTATTCACAAAGAATCAAATTCCAATTAAAGTCTAAGAATTCAAAAGGTTAAAAAAGAAGAGAGTTTATGCATTCTAAGGTAAAGAATTTTTACTTATCTGATGCTTGTGCTGGTTCTATAGTGCTTCGGATAATTCTGTTAAGAGAGAAAAAGTTAGTATAAAAAGTTCTTTTGGGAAAATTTGTGTTCAAATGTTAAAAGCAAACAAATTATATTGAATTTCTAATATATAATAAAAAAAAAACTTACCAAAGTTGGTTGAGAATATAAAATAAGGCTATAAAATAAAAAAAACAATTTGTTTTTTTCTTGTATCTTGAATGTGTGAGATTAAGTAAGTTTAATGTACACCCGCCCTTTACTCTCAGTGGTGTGATCCTTGGCCCTTGGTACGATTATAAGTGTTAATATCCTTTACACTGGACCTAGAATGAACTAGACATATCGAGCTGCATTATTAAGATCTCAGACCCTATGCTAATTAATTTTCTGAGATTTGATACAAGGGTAGTAAGGACAGTCTCGGTGCTGTAGCATGGTCTGAAACCTGATTGTGATTTGTGTAGTAGGGAGAAATGAGAAAGGTAGTTCATAGTTTGTGCTGCTTCTATTCCTTCCATCACCTTTATCATCAAAGGAATGGAGGATACTGGTCTGTAGTTAGATACATCAGTTATGGTGACTGATTTGTTTTTTGTAGATAATAGAGCCTTTATTACCAGACCAGGGAAAGTGTCCTGGAATAGTAGGAAGGAGATATGATGCTGAAGCAGATTAATTAATATATTAGGAGCTTCCTTTTTTTTTGTTACATTTGTACCCCGCGCTTTCCCACTCATGGCAGGCTCAATGTGGCTTACATGGGGCAATGGAGGGTTAAGTGACTTGCCCAGAGTCACAAGGAGCTGCCTGAAGTGGGAATCAAACTCAGTTCCTCAGGACCAAAGTCCATCACCCTAACCACTAGGCCACTACTCCACTCATAAGGTAACTAGAACAAGGGTTTAGTATGCATTGTGAGGTTGAGTATTTTAGGAGGTAATGTTTTACTGTGTCATGGGCTGGTAGTTGGAAGGAAGACCAGATTCTGTTAGTGGCTATTCCTGTATGTGAGTATGACTTACATAAGTACATATGTATTGCCATACTGGGAAAGACAAAAGGTCCATCAAGCCCAGAATCCTGTTTCCAACAGTGGCCAATCCAGGTCACAAATACCCGGCAAGATCCCAAAAATGTACAAAATATTTTATACTGCTTATCCCAGAAATAGTGGATTTGCCCAAGTCCATTTAATATTTTTGATAGCTGATATTTAATTCGAGTACTCCGTTGATTTAAGCTAAGTTTTATTTGAAAAATGTAGCCAGTTGCTCTGCAGTTGGTGGAGACTCAGTGGTTGTGGTTATTTCTTTTGTGGATAATAGTCTTTTTTAAATCAGATTGAAACGTTTACTGGTATTAAGGAAATTAGCACCGATTATTTTGTTATAGTATTGAGTTTTTGCAATTTTGATCTCATTTTTATATGTTTTGATGGCAATTTTCCACGTTAATTTGTTTTTGTTTGTCTTTAGCCCATTTTCCTTCCAGTTTTCTACTTTTCCATTTCAAAAGAAGGATAGATTGATTAAACCAAGGTGAAATTTTCTGGGTTGGTTTGGGTGTAGATTTGAGGGAAGCTATGTTATTTAAGACAATTTCGCATAGGTCATCCCATTTAATCATGAAGTGGTTATTGTCTGCTGGAGGAACAGCAGGATTGTTCAAGACATTAGACCAGAAGGTTGTGGTATTTACTTTTCTTCTAGTTTTGTGAGGATTCATAGTACTTTTATTTTTCATTGATTTTGTATTTTCCCTCCAATAGAGGGAGAAGTCAAGTTTACTATGATCTGACCAGGGAGTTTGAGTCCAAGTGTGGTTACTTAGATGAAAGTTGTTGTTGTTGTTTGCAAATTTATAGGCTAAGAGGTCAAGTAAGTGGCCTTTATTGTGAGAGGTATGGCTGAATGTTTGTGCGAGTTTCCAGTAGTTTAAAAAGTAAAGTAATTTTTTTGTATTACTGTCATTCTGATTATCTAGGTTTAAATTGATGTCCACTATTAGTAGGCCATTGTCAAATTTAGTACATATGTTAGCTACAAATTCAGTGAAGATATTTTCTGTTGATTGCCACCTCCCTGGTGGGCAGTAAAAAAGGATGATGCAGGTAGGATCAGATAGAGTGTTGTCACTGATTTTGCATGCAATTGTTTTGAGAGTAGGGGAGTTAATATGAGATATCAGTTCCACTTTGAAAAAGGATTTATATATTATGGCAATGCCTCTTCCTTTTTTCCCTTTTCTAATTTGGTGGGACATAGGTCATTTAATATTGGATCGTCTTGCGATGTAACCAGGTTTCAGTCATCAATAGGAGGTCTAATTGTTCTTCTTCTAGCCATTCTCTGATTATCTGTGTTTTGTTTATTGTAGTTCTGGCATTGGCATATCTAATTGGGACTGGTGAAAATGAGAGTGAATTATGAGTGCTGTATTTTAACATTTATGAGATGTTTTCTTGTGGAGAAAGGGTTATGTTTTGGTTTTGAGTAGGATGGCTTTTTGATTGATGTGTGTATGATTTAGTTGATTACAATAACTGAATTTTCATATTGTGTTTTGTGGTTTCCTGCTTTAACTTTAAACCTGTTAGAAATAATGACTGGGATATTAGAGGAGTGGCCTAGTGGTTAGGGTGGTGGACTTTGGTCCTGGGGAACTGAGTTCGATTCCCACTTCAGGCACAGGCAGCTCCTTGTGACTCTGGGCAAATCACTTAACCCTCCATTGCCTCATGTAAGCCGCATTGAGCCTGCCATGAGTGGGAAAGCGTGGGGTATAAATGTAACAAAATAAATAAATAAAATAAAAATTAAAGTAGGTTTCTAAAATGATGGAGAACCAGTTAAAATGTGACATAGAATAGTAATACATAGCCAATTAACTGTGAATAACTGGAAGAACATTTTGATACTAGTGTGAGATGTCTGGAAGTAGACACTGCATATGATGAATTTAAGGCAGATATTTGATAAAGATTTTTGTCTCCGATGTGGAGTGTCCTGGTGCCCCTTGGCGCGATGCCTCCGAGCTTGATTTCCCTTGAACTCGCTGGGTGCTGACATCAGCACCTGCCAGCATGCCTCGGGCTGCGATTGTTGGTAGATGACAGCTTGGAGAAAGGCAGCAGGACTCGCTGATGGAAGTGGTCCTTTGAAGTGAGAAGTTGTTTAAACTGCTGCCTCAAAGCTTGGTTTCCTTTGAGCCCACTGGGTGCTGACTTCAGCACCAGACAGCATGCCTCAGGCTGTGATTGTTGGTAGATGACAGCTTGGTGAGAGGCAGCAGGACTTGCTGATGGAAGCAGTCCTTTGAAGTGAGAAGTTGTTTAAACTGTCACCTCAGAGCTTGATTTCCTTTGAGCCCACTGGGTGCTGACCTCAGCACCTGACAGGAGCCTCAGGCTGTGATTGTTGGTAGATGACAGCAGTGTCTGGTCTAGACAGGCTGCTTTCTCCCTGTTCTGTCTGTGCACTGGAAACTGTTCTCTATACAAAGGAGCTGGCAGACAAATGACTTGGAGCAGGTGGAGAACTCAGAAGGCAGCACACATTTAAATAATACTGTTAATGATGTCACCAACCAGTGTCCGTTTAGAGGGCCGCTTTCTCCCTGTTTTGTCTGTGCGCTGGAAACTGCTCTCCCGATGTACAAAGGAGTTGGCAGTCAGAGGACTTGGAGCAGGTGGAGAACTCAGAAGGCAGCACACATTTAAATATTACAGTTAATGATGACACCCACCAGTGTCTGGTTTAGGGAGACTGCTTTCTCCCTGGTCTGTCTGTGCGCTGGAAACTGCTCTCCCAATGTATAAAGGAGCTGGCAGACAGAGGACTTGGAGCAGGTGGAGAACTCAGGAAACAGAACACATTTAAATAATACAGTTAATGATGTAATGATTTTAGATCGGCACATTACCCTTTCACCCGGTGCTCTGACAAACATTCTTTTCAACCAGACACCCTCTTCTTCCCCCCCCCCCCCCCCCCGAAAACATTCCTGGTGTCTAGTGGCACCCCCACCACCACATGACCAGCCCCCTGGAAAATATTCCTGGTGTCTAGTGGCCCCTTTCCCTCCCTCCACTTCAAAAAAAAATTCCCTGCAAGTCTAGCAGGACGCCCACTCCCATCCCGTGACTCCCTGATGCTGCACCATAAATGAAGCAGGAGCAATGCACATTTGCTCCTGCCTCCATCATTATCTGCAAAATGGCGGCATTATGCACCAGGCAGGATTAGTATGCCATATTAGAGAAAAATTCCCTTACGGCAAATTGACACTGCATAGTGCATTCCAAGATATACCATGTGAGGCAAGGTACTGTCATGATGGCGTAGGAAACAGTAGCGAGTAGGCATCGCTCCTGCCTCATTTAAGGAACAGGGTTAGGGGTCCAAAGAAAGGGGTCATGGGGGGATTCCACTAGACTACCAGGGAATTTTTTTGGAAGGGGGCCCACTAGACTACCAGAGCAAGCTTGATTTTAATATTGGGGGATGGGGAAGTTGGGTCAGGAGGGGGACCACTAGACTACTAGGGCAACTTTATTTTTTTGTTATTATTAAAATAACTGGGGGGGGGGGGGGGGTCAGAAATGACGGGGGGGGGGGGGCACTGCAGAAAGCAATGCAGGTTAGACTTTTTGGGTTGGAGTGAGAGAAGGGATGCCACTAGATACCTGCTCCTCTCAACCAACCCGTCTATGCTGCCTTGGACCTGGTGAAAAGTATCCTGTAAACAATGTGAATTAGAAACTCTTTTTTTTCATGACCATGGAAGAATGACCGTCGTAAAATGTATTTTAATGCAGTGTGCAGTAATAGTTTCTGCACGAGTTAACATCTGTACTGAAACCATTTCTGCATTGCTCTGCCAGTAAAACCCCTGGTAATGCTTTCTGCATGGGCCCCAGTGTTTGACAGCAGAGAATAAACATTAACACAAAAGTCTGAAAACAGACACTCAGAAGCTTACCATACCATACCAACAATTTCAAGAGCTCAAACTGCACCCACCTAAGAAACATCAGCACTGAAAATATTTTAGAACCAATGTGGGCACTGAGACAATGCTGGAGCGGGGACGGGAAGAGGGGCAGAGGGAGGGAGGGAACAGGGATAAAACAAGGGGAAAAAAACCCAACAACAACCAAACACTGGATATTTGTTTGTAATGTATGTAAGGATTGTTCCATAGTATGCTGTAGTCAGTGTATGGCTGCATATGTGATGTTGTTCAAGTTGATGAAGTTCCAATAAAAAAACGTTTTAAATAATAAACAGAACAAGCCAAACTGCTACAGCTTCCTACACAGAACCTACATACTCATTGTAATCCCTCACTTTATTTACAATAGAAAAAACAGACTATCACCTAATAAAGAATGACAAACTATAAATAAGAAATGAATACAAAGAGAAAAATATAAAATGGAAACCCCCGAAAAGATGACTGTAAGAAGAGTGAAATTGCCTCAAAGATTTAAAATGACAGCGCACTTTGCAACGTCCGCACTCGGCTCCATGGATGACGTCAGCCACATGTGAGATTATGATGCCCATTTATTCTCAGAGAACTGCTAATTTTCAACAGCATTTAACTGGTTAGTGTTGTTGAAAGTAACCGGGTAGTGTGATAAGTATGAGGCTGTCCTATCCAGGGTAGGCCACTAGAGGGCGCTAGAAGGAGAATAGATGGAGGTCCCTAGGACCTGGGAGAGCCCTGGGATGTCCACAGGTGTAGGAGGTTATGGGCTGGGTCCTGTGTAGCTAATTAACCACTTTATACCCCACCTGAGTTGTGAAAGGAAGAGAAGTGAGCTGGCAGCAGAAGAGGAGAGAGCCCCTGGAAGATACTGGCTAACCCTATGGACTTGTGGTGGACTGTGTGTCCAAAGAAGAAAGGACTGTGTGCCCAGGACTGTGTCCAAAGAAGAAAGGACTGTGTGTCCAGAACTGTGTGTTCAAAGAGGGGACTGTGTGTCCCAGTACTGAGAAAAGCAGGCTGCAAAGCCTGGGGTTGGGAGTCCCCAAAGTATTGATGTAGTACTGAGCCCATGTATCTGTGTGGGGAGGCTCAGTGTGAAGATCTATGAAAGCATAAAGTATTAAGCTAGAAGAAGTGTGCCCAGGGGCTGGAATAAAGAGTTGCCTGGGAAATATGCAGTGGGTGAAACCTGTTTAATTTGCTGAGTGGGAACCAGGTCACCCTGAGCGTGAAGGGGTAGCACACTAATCTGCATATAATCTGCATATTGAGAACCAGGTCACCCTGAGTGAGAAGGGGGATATCACAGTAGTGATGAAATGAAAACCTGAAATTTTGGGAGTATTCTGGGGAAGGAGTTGGCTCTTGTTCGGTTAAGTGCCGATATTTAAGCAGCACTTAACCAGCCCGGTTAACTGCATAAATAGGACTGCACAAAAGTCGGTCCTTTCTTTATGCGGTAACCAACAGCTGGTTAAGTGCTGAATATTGCACTTAACCGACTATGTGTTAGCTGGCTCTGGAAAGCCAGAAATTCAATGCCAGTACCTAGACCAGGCCCGGCATTGAATTTCTAGGTTTAAAACCAGCAGCAGTCAGCAAAACGCTAGATGCAAGAAAACCAGATATAGTGATGAGAACCAAACCAGAATGACATTGATCATAGAGGTGTTGGTCTCAACATTACTCTGTGAATAATATGGGTAGAGAAGATTCTCAAGTATCAGGACATGCAGTCCGAGATCAAGAAAATGTAGCAGAAAGATACAGAAAACGTTCCCATCATTTTGGATGCCACAAGCTTGATCAAAAATAATTCCCAAGCACAACTGGATAGGTTACCTGTACAAGTTAAATTTTATTAACTCCAGAGGGAAGCTTCCTTTGGCATGATGCAAGTTTTACTGTGAGCTTTAGCAGCAAATTTAAGAGACCTGAGATCATACTCCACATACTCTGGCTCCAAGGAGTCAGGCAGGGAAGGGATGTAGCTCAACCAATCGAATAGGACTCCAGAGATGGATCAGTATAAAAACTTTATTCTCAAAACACATATACAATGGACTCGACACGGTCCCCTGTTTCGGCAACAATGTGCCTACTTCAGGAGTCTTGGTATCTACAGACATAAAATGCACAAAAATATATAAAGGTTACGAGACTAGGAGACTGGGTGTCTAAATGGCAGATGACGTTTAATGTGAGCAAGTGCAAAGTGATGCATGCGGGAAAGGGGAACCCGAACTATAGCTACATAATGCAAGGTTCCACGTTAGGAATCACCGACCAAGAAAGGGATCTCGGCGTTGTTGTTGATGATATGTTGAAATACTCTGCTCAGTGTGCTGTGGCAGCTAAGAAAGCAAATAGAATGTTAGGTATTATTAGGAAAAGGAATGGAAAACAAAAGTGATGACGTTATAATGTCTGTCACAAGTAAACGCTATAGAAGGCTATTCCCCACCCCTTTTACTTATTCTCAACCGAGGGTAATGCAGTGTGAATCTTTTTCAAATCTATAAAAGCACATAACTGTTCCGGAAGTAAAAAAACACATATTTTATGCCAACTTATTTAGCAACACATATGCATGGGTAATTAAAATAAAAGGAAGCCCCCAATTCCAAAGTGTCCGTTCTTAAAGCCAAAAAAGCTTTCCTCCTATCTTGTGTTTGCTTTGTTACATCTGGAAATATCCAAACTTTTTTCCCATAGAACAAAGTTTGTAAATTATGGAGGGATAACCTTCTCACCACTTCCAAATCTTGCTCAAACACAAATGAAACAAAAGGTCGTCCTTTCCGATTCTGAAGATAATGATGTTTCCAAAAGTTCAGATATATTTAATGTCTCTTTTCTTGACCAGACATTTCCAGAGAATTCTCTGAGATTTTCTTATTAGGTAAATAGTATATCTGATTTATCGGTGGAATCGTTTCCGGGGTAAATTTCAATATTTCAAGTAAATATTTCTTAAATACTTCCAAAGGGGTAATACCTGGAGATTTTAGGAAATTTAGAAAGCGGAGATTTAATCTACGATTATAATTTTCTATCTGTTCAATCTTACGATGTAGTATCGTTTTATCTTTTACCACCATTGCGGCACATTCTTGCAAATTCTTTACATCTTCTTTAATTTTATCCACTTGCATGTTAAATTCCGTTTTTATAGCTACTAAGGAACTTGATAAAGTTTCAACAGTACTCTCTAAAGTCGAGACTTCAGTTGTAGATTTAGCCACTGTATTATCCAACTGCTGGAAAGCTTCCCAGATAGACTCCAGTGTTACCGACTCTGGCTGTTTTAATGGCGTCACATGCTCAGTCGAAGCACAGAAAGGCTTCAGACCTCCCAATGGTCCCGAGTTCTCAATTCCTCGATCTGGAGGACTTCCTGCAACTTCTTCGAGTTCAGGGGGCCTCCACTGAGACACGGGTCCTTCAGGGAGAGGCAGAGTGTTGGGAACCGGGAGGGTGACCTCTAGCCCCAAGTCTCCGGGGTCTCCTCCACAGATATAGTGGAATTAGAAAAGGTACAGAGAAGGGTGACGAAAATGATAAGGGGATGGGACGACTTCCCTATGAGGAAAGGCTGAAGCATCTAGGGCTCTTCAGCTTGGAGAAGAGACGGCTGAGGGGAGAGATATGATAGAGGTCTATAAAATAATGAGTGGAGTGGAACGGGTAGACGTTTGTTTACTCGTTCTAAAAATACTAGGAATATGGGGCATGAGATGAAGCTACAAAGGAGTAAATTTAATACGAATTGGAGAAAATGTTTTTTCACTTAACGTGTAATTAAATTCTGGAATTAGTTGCCAGAGAATGTGATAAATGCAGTTAGCTTAGTGGGGTTTAAAAAGGGTTGGACAGCTTCTTAAAGGAAAAGTCCATTGACCATTATTAAATTGACTTGGGGACAATCCACTGCTTATTTCTGGGATAAGCAGCATAAAATGAATTGAGTTTTCTGCGATCTTGCCAGGTATTTGTGACCTGGATTAGCCACTGTTGGAAACAGGATGCTGGGCTAGATGGACCTCTGGTCTGTCCCAGTGTGGCAATACTTTCATATTATGTAAGGTTTAACATCAAATTACTTCAGCTTCAATATAATTTACAATGAAGAATACAGTGACAAGAATAGGACATGTATAAGTGTTTCAGATGAGTAACAAATCTAATACCCAAGAGGGCAAGTGGAATGAATAAATGGTGTAAAAAACGTGTGAAAAATGTGTGAGAATAAATGTGTGTGAAAAGTTACTTAATATGGAATAGGAAAGAGAAAAAAAAACTAACTTGAAAATGTGGCTCTGGGAATGACCATAACTGACCTGCTAAGATTCTCAGAAATCGTTTCTCAAAGAAACTTCACAAACCTGTTGCTACAGAGAAATGCAAATACACAAAACAGTTGAATGAAAATTGCAGAGATCATAAAAAGCTGTCTTGAAAATATACTATCCTTTTTATATATTACTGTTTTAAAGGAAAGTATGCAGAAAACCAAACAGTGGCACAAGGAACACAATAAATTATATGACAACGCTTAAAAAAAAATGACCGATGTGCACTGATACTGCTGCAGCAGTATGTGCTACGAAAGAAAAATGTGTACGTACTGAAGCACTGTGTTCAGCCACAGAGTCAAAAACAGGAAGTATTTCAAACGTTACTGACAGAGACAGGCTTACAAGCACAAAGATATGTCACCACAAAAGCATTATGATTCTACTGCGAACGCATTGGGAAGTAGACGTCTTCTTCAAAAAAAAAAGAAAAAAAAATATAGATGTATAAAACTGAACCCCAAACCTAGATAAAAATGAGGATGAAATAGAAAAGTACGATGCTGGAAAACTACAAAATGTAGCATAAATAAAGCGCAGAATGACATCTTATAAAGTATAGTTTAAAAACAATGAATGCTGCCAGACTAAACATATTTAGGGCCATGTTTACAATCATTAATCATATGTCCAGCTTGATTCCAGTGTTCAAATAATGGGGACGTCACAATGTTTTTACTAAGACAACTGCGATGCACTATTATTCTTGCTTTAACCATACGTTTAGTCTTTCTAATGTATAGGAGGGAGCATAGACAGACAATGATGTTTTAAAAGTATTTCCAATTTACTTCATTGAGTGTCTTCTAGTCTTTCTACTTTTTGAAAGAGTAAAAAAAAAATCAATTCACTTTTACAAATTCTACACCAATCAGGATTTTGTAGACCTCAATTACAGCCCCCAACAGCCATCTCTTTTCCAAGCTAAAGAACCCTAACCTCTTTAGCATTTCCATATATGAGAGGAGTTCCAGTGCCCCTTATCATTTTTGTCACTCTTCTTTTAGCCTTTTGTAATTTCATTGTATCTTTTTTGAGATATGGTGAGCAGAAACGAACAGGGTAGGCAATCCACCTGAGTGGATGAACACAAAATCCCACGAAGTCAAAACGCAAATAAAGAAGTGGGAAGTGGACCAATGACTCCAGGAAGTTGTGACTATGGTTGTATATGATGAACAAACTTTAATGTAGACTCGACATAGTACTGTGTTTCGGCCACAGGCCTGCCTCAGGAGTCTTTGATGGTCTTGATATGGATAAATAATCTTGATATGAGCTGGTCTTGAAAAAGACCCTTATGATCTAAGCACACAGTGAAAAGCAAAACGTACCTTCTTGCATCTTGCAGATCAGCAGTTTCATGTTTGAGTTCTTTCAGTACCATAATGTGAATACTATTTACTACTCTTTGTCAATATAGCTCAGTATGCCTTCCAAATTCACTGAGATTACTTTCTGTTCCCCCACATCATCACCCTTGAACAGATAGACCTCTTACATCTTCTTCTGTAAAGAATGAAACAAATAATTAATTCAGTCTCTCTGCTGTGGCCCCTTTTGCTCCTTGATGATCTAACATTCCCACGGATTCCTTCACAGGCTTCTGCTTCTGATGTACCTGAAAAAGTTGGTGCTATAAGTTTTTGTCTCTGTGGCGTTTCACTTCATATTCTATTTTAGCCTTCTTTATCAATGTTTTGCATCTAATTTGCCAGGGCTTATTTTCTTCATTCCTATCCTTTTTGCATTCTGAAATCTCTATAAACCTGGAGGATGTAGTAGCACAATTTGACAAATCGAAGAGTAGATAATCACTTGGACCGGATGGTATTCATCCCAGCGTACTGACAGAATTGAAAAATGAACTTGCAGAACTGTTGTTAGTAATATGTAATTTATCTTTAAAATTAAGCATGGTACTGGAAGATTGGAGGGTGGCCAATGTAACACCGATTTTTAAAAAAGATTCCAGATGAGATCCGGGAAATTATAGACCGGTAAGCCCGACATCGGTGCCGGGCAAAATTGTAGAGACTATTATAAAGAATAAAATTACAGAGCATATTCAAAAGCATGGATTAATGAGACAAAGCCAACATGGATTTAGTGAAGGGAAATCTTGCCTCATCAATCTATTACATTTCTTTGAAAGGTTGAACAAACATGTGGATAAAGGTGAGCCGGTCGATATTGTGTATCTGGATTTTCAAAAGGCATTTGCCAAAGTACCTCATGAAAGACTCCAGAGGAAATTGGAGAGTCATGGGACAGGAGGTAGTGTCCTATTGTGGATTAAAAACTGGTTAAAAGATAGAAAACAGACAGTAGGGTTAAATGGTCAGTATTCTCAACGGAGAAGGGTAGATAGCGGGGTTCCCCAGGGGTCTGTGCTGGGACTGCTGCTTTTTAACATATTTATAAATGATCTAGAGATGGGATTAACTAGTGAGGTAATTAAATTTGCTGATGACACAAAGTTATGTTAAATCGCAAGAGGATTGTGAAAAATTACAAGAGGATCTTATGAGACTGGGAAACTGGGCATCTAAATGGCAGATATGTTTAATGTGAGCAAGTGCAAAGTGATGCATGTGGGAAAGAGGAACAAGAACTATAGCTATGTAATTCAAGGTTCCACGTTAGGAGTCGTAAGTACATTAAGTATTGCCACACTGGGACAGACCAAAGGTCCATCAAGCCCAGTATCCTTCTTTCCAACAGTGGCCAATCCAAGTCACAAATACCTGGCAAGATCCCAAAAAAGTTCAATACAGTTTATGCTGCTTATCCTAGAAAGAAGCAGTGGATTTTCCACAAGTCATTTTAATAATGGTCTATGGACTTTTCCTTTAAGAAGCCGTCCAAACCTTTTAAAGCCCTGCTAAGCTAACCGCCTATACAACATTCTCTGGCAATGAATTCCAGACTTTAATTACACGTTGAGTGAAGAAATGTTTTCTCCAGTTCATTTTAAATTTACTACTTTGTAGCTTCATTGCATGTCCCCTAGTCCTAGTATTTTTGGAAAGAGTAAACAAATGATTCACGTCTACCTGTTCCACTCCACCCAAAATTTTATAGACCTCTATCATATCTCCTAAATTCCTTTAAAGAATACTTGTCTAACTACATATTTCAATACCGCTTTATCTCCCATTCCGAATATGAATCTACTATGTCCTCATCAAGGCATACCGCAACGATCCATCTTACGAACTTTTATTGCAATACCGCTTGATCTCTTTATACTTGATTGCTTAATCTACTATGTCATTCATGATCTTTATGTAATACCACTTCTATATCTCACTCCGGAATGGCGATCACCATGACAGAACAATGTAAGCCACATTGAGCCTGCAAATAGGTGGGAAAATGTGGGATACAAATGCAGTAAATAAATAAATAAATAAATAAAATATTCTGGTGTGAGGACTTACACCAGTCACAGAGATGATTTAAAGTGTAAGCTCCTAAGTGAAGCTTACAATATTCTGTAAGTTAGGAATGTAAGAGGGAGCCCTGTCCAAGCTCCGTCCATGTGTACAGCATAGCAATTATACATAAAGTTAAATGAGTATTTACAGAACAGTGCATAGGCAGAATTTTGGCAGCTGTGTGTGTATGAGCCACATATATACACAAATACCATTATTCTAAACATTTGCTTACGTAATGGGTGTATAAATGCTAATACTTATGTTATAGCATTACCCTCTAAATGGGCTCTGTGGAAGATAATATGCATAAGTACTGGTAAATAGGGGCCAAAAAAACTAATTTGTAAAGTAGATGCAGTTTACAAAATCAGAGCCCTCATGCTCATTTAGAACAATTTGGATAACAAAGAATATATTGTAAACCACCCTTATTATATATTGGTAAAAAATAAAAGTTGCATATATTAAAGCTGGATTACCACAATTATAGAGCCAGTTTTGCTTCATGAAAGGAATATGGAGGCTCAATAAGTATTTTACAAATCTTTTGTACAACAATATCACTGTATTTTTATTTTCATGCTCCTCTCATCAATCAACAATTTATATGCTACTGGTAAGCATAATTGCTGACCAATAGCATTACTGGTCAATATACCACTATATTTCTGAAGAATGATCAGTGATACATGCTGAATTTATTCAGCACATCATCTCAATGAGAGCCTCAAAATAGAAAGAGTCATGTTGTAAGATATATGAAAAAGCTACATTATGAAAATTCAAGTACTGAAAAAGTATATTGTGGTACATTTATAAACTAATATTCATAACTGTTGAAAAATAGAAACATAATTTGAAAACATACTAACATATGCAGTTGAAAAAGAAATGCAATTGAAAACTATCCAATTTTTACCTCTGGGTGCTTTAATTTCAAAGTTTTATGCATTTCTCTAAAACGACTGTATCGCCTGAAAACTGTCCATGTTTCTTCTAGGACTGTTATCTACAGACATAAAGAAAGCATACAGTGAATAAGACTAGGCAAAAAAACTCTCAACTCCAGTAACAGTCGCTGTGATAGTAATGTTTTTTGACCAAATATACAGAATGAAAAAACTCCTAAATTTAGTTGCATTTCGGTTTGGTCATTTCCTTCATTGTTCCTTTTACTATGCCCCTTCTCTTTGATTTGATAGGATCTAGTTATTAAAGTGAATTAATGCTAAAATGTATGTTAACATGTATTAGTGCATTAGTCCACATCTATGCTACTACAGATATAACAAAGCTTTGTGCATAATGTGATGACGTTTTTTTTGTTGTTTTATGCTCTGCATGTCCAATAAAATTAATAAGAAGTGTTTTAAATTACAAAAAAAAATAGATGAAAAGATGAAAGCAGAAGAGTGTGGCATGTCCAGAAGGTTGAGAAAGGGAAATTAAGCAGTAGGGCTGAAATTTGGGGTAAGAAAGCCATGGGGTGGGAGAAATGAATGAGGTGGAAAGAATGTTTTGGTGGTCTTAGCAGGTTAGCCCAGATCTGCCCCTCAAGGTCTGGCATTGGTAAGGGAAGGGCCAAGCCAGTTGGGTCATATCCTTAGTGGGCATCAGGGTCTAATTGGTGGCCTGGTCCTTGCTTGGAGTCTGATGTGTTTTGCTCTAATACTTTGGAGGAGGAGCAGACACTTCTCGAAGTACTGACAATGTTGATGCCCTGGTGCTCTCGACACCATGTCTTGACATGGACCAATGCCAAAGCTTCTTGGCTTCTTCCCAAGAGCCAACATCGGTATTTCTCAGCATCGATGAGGAAGACATCAAATCCATATGTGTTCTTGGTGTGGGTTTGGAAGATGCCCGATGCCACTATTGATGCTAGATGTCAGGCAGGGGAGATATCCTTGATACCAATGCATCCCCAGTGTACAATGCAGCTCCAGCACCCATAGATCCCGATGCCTCCACTGCCAAAGTTGGACTGGTCTTGTTGATGCCAAAAATAATTTTGCATTGCTGTTCTCGATTCCTAATGCTTCTTGATGAAAACTGAACACAGTTTTACTAGGCTTGTCCAACCTTTTTTGATTGGGAGCCACATGGAAAAATTAGATCTTACCTGCTAATTTGCTTTCCTTTATTCCCTCCAGACCAGCACAGGTGGGTTGTGCATGCTGACCAGCAGATGTAGACACAGAAACACAAACTCTTTAGAGATCTATGTCTATACTGTGCAGTCCCTCTCAGAGTCAGTATTCGAATAGCAAAGTAGAATCGCCTTCCAGCTGGCCAAGCAACCTCTCAGAACTGGAACATTGAGCCAGCCAAGTAGCCCGGTCGCTGGTTGTCTTTTTTAAAACAATTATATTATTAATATTTTTTGTTTTATTTTCAGAAACCAAATTTTAGCCACCTACACCTTGTGGTACCAGATGCCACTCTCCAACCAGGAACTCCCGACAGAAGTCTATCACAGAAGACACATCCACAGGACACTAAAAACAGGGAGGGCATTGTGCCGATCTGGAGGGACTAAAAGAAAGCAAATTAGCAGGTATGATCTAATTTTTTCTTCATTAGTGTCCCTCCAGGCCAGCACAGGTGGGAAGTATCAAAGCAGTGACCATCAAGGGAGGGACCATCGCAGCTCTGACTCCAACACCCGGACCCAAAAAGCTGCATCGTCAGTCTTGCACATCCAGTCGATAATGCCGCACAGAAGAGTATAATGAGGACCACATTACCACCTTACAAATGTCCTGCAGAGGAAACAAAGAAATCTCCGCCGAAGAGAATAAAAGCTGAAGATACCACCTCCTTTATCCTCCTGGCAATGGTAGCCTTAGAAGCTGCCTCCCCACAGCGAGAACCACCAATCAGCACAAACAATCTGTCCCAGATCCAAAATTCCTGCGCCCTGTGCAAATAGACAAGCAATGCTCTCCGAACATCCAGACAATGCAAATGGTGCTATTCTGGCACACTAGTAGCTCACTCCAAAACCAGTAAAACCACCGACTGATTAACATGGAAAATAGAGACTACTTTGGTGAGAAAAGGTGGCATGGGCTGCACGATCACCTTTTCTTTGGAAAACAACAGAAAAGGCTTCCTACATGAAAGAGCCTACAACTCCATGACCAACCTCACCGACGAAATAGCCACCAAAAACGCCATTTTCAAGCAAACATACTTCAAGGAACACATCGCCAAAGGTGTGGAAACCAGCACCTCTGGCACCAGATTGAGCTCCACTAAGGAACAAAAGGCCAAACCAGAAGAAGCAGAAGGCTGCCCAGAGAAAGTGAACCAGATCTGGGTGGGATGACAACTGTTTACTCTTGACCAAACCGCGGAAACATGCCAAGGCCGCTACCTGAACCTTCAGCGAGGCCAACACCAGACCCTTCTCAAAACCATCCAGCAGAAACTGAGGCACTGAAGCCACAGAGGAAAAAATTCATGCTCAGCTCAGTACACCAAGCCTCGAAAATCCTCCATATGCGCACATATGCCAGGGAAGTTAATCTCTTCCTGGAATGAAGGGTCACTATCCCTTTGCCTGAAAAACCATGCTTCCAAAAACACGTCCGCTCAAGAGCCATGTCATAAGACAGAATGGAAATGGGTCAGGCATGAATACCGGTCCTTGCCCCAACAGATTCTCCAAAGTATGAAACCACAACGGCTGATCCACCACCAGCTGGCTCAGATCTCCGTACCACAGACTGCATGGCCAATCCAGAGCCACTATCACAACGTGCCCCATGTGCTGCACGATTTGCTGAAAGACCCGGAAGATCAAGGGCCAAGGGGGAAAATACATAGTGGAGACCTGAGGACGGCCACGTTTACACTAGAGCAATATGTATTTTATCTTTAAAATCAAGAATGGTACCAGAAGATTGGAGGGTGGCCAATGTAATGCCAGTTTTTTTAAAAAGGTTCCAGAGGTGAATTGGGAAATTATAAACCAGCCTGATGTCAGTGCAGGGCAAAATGATAGAGACTATTATAAAGCATGGATTAATGAGACAAAGCCAATATGGATTTAGTGAAGGGAAATCTTGCCTCACCAATCTATTACATTTCTTTGAAGGGGTGAACAAACATGTGGATAAAGGTGAGCTGGTCGATATTGTGTATCTGGATTTTCAAAAGGCATTTGACAAAGTACTTCATGAAAGACTCCAGAAGAAATTGGAAAATCATGGAATAGGAGGTAATGTCCTATTGTGGACTAAAAACTGGTTAAAAGAAAACAGAGAGTAGGGTTAAATGGTCAGTATTCTCAAAGGAGAAGGGTAGATAGTGGGATTCCCCAGGGGTCTGTGCTGGGACCAATGCTTTTAAACATATTTATAAATGATCTAGAGATGGGAGTAACTAGTGAGGTAATTAAATTTCCTAATGACACAAAGAGGGGCATTTTTGAAAGAAACGTCCAAGCTGCGATTTGGACGTCTTTGCAAAACGTCCAAATCCAGGGGTGGGGAAAACCATATTTTTGAAAAAAGATGGATGTCCATCTTTCGTTTCAAAAATACCGTCAGAGACATCCAAATCCTTAAATTTGGACGTCCCTAGATATGGACGTTTCTGACTTTTGGCGATTTTCAAAACCAAAGAGGTCCATGTCAAAAACATCCTAATGCAAGCCATTTGAACATGGGAGGAGCCAGCATTTGTAGTGCACTGGTCCCCCTGACATGCCAGGACACCAACTGGGCACCCTAGGGGGCACTGCAGTGGACTTCATAAAATGCTCCCAGGGACATAACTCCCTTACCATGTATGCTGAGCCCCCCAAACCACCCCCCAAAACCCACTACCCACAACTGTACACCACCGCCATAGCCCTTACGGGTGAAGGGGGGCACCTATATATGGGTACAGTGGGTTTGTGGTGGGTTTTGGAGAGCTTGCTGTTTCCTCCACAAATGTAACAGGTGGGGGGGGGGGGGGGGAGGTATGGGCATGGTTCTGCCTGTCCAAAGTGCATTGCAGTACCCACTAAAACTGCTCCTAGGACCTTCATGCGCTGTCATGGACCTGAATATGACATCTGAGGCTGCCACAAAATATTTTTAAAGATGTTTTTAAGGGTGGGAGGGGGTTAGTGACCACTGGGGGAGTAACGGGAGGTCATCCCCAATTCTCTACGGTGGTCACCTGGTCATTTCGGGCACCTTTTTGTGCCTTATTCGTAAAAAAACACGTCCGGATGAAAACGTCCAAGTGTTCATCAGGGACGTCCTTGCTTTTTTCGATTATGGGTCAAAGACATCCAAGTGTTAGGCACGCCCAAGTCCTGCCTTCGCTACACCTCCAACACGCCCCCTTGAAATTTGGACGTCCTTGCGACGGATTGCAGTTGGAGACGTCAAAAATCGGGTTTCGATTATACCGATTTGGACATCTCTGAGAGAAGGACGTCCATCTTCCCATTTGTATCGAAAGATGGACGTCCTTCTCTTTCGAAAATGAGCCTGATAGTATTCAAAGTTGTTAAATCACAAGAGGACCTTACGAGACTGGGAGACTGGGCGTACAAACGGACAATGACGTTTAATGTGAGCAAGTGCAAAGTGATGCATGTGAGAAAGAGGAACCCGAACTATAGCTACGTTATGCAAGGTTCCACATTAGGAGTCACCTTCCAGGAAAGGGATAAGTGTCATCATTGATACACTGAAACCCTCCGCTCAGTGTGCAGAGGTAGCTAAGAAAGCAAATAGAATGTTAGGTATTAGGAAAGGAATGGAAAACAAAAATGAGGATGTTATAATGCCTTTGTATCACTCCATGGTGTGACCACACCTCGAATATTGTATGCAATTCTGGTCACCACATCTCAAATAAAGAAACAGTGGAATTAGAAAAGGTACAAAGAAGGGTGACGGAAATGATAAAGGGGATGGGACGACTTCCTTATGAGCAAAGGCTAAAGCAACTAGGGCTCTACAGCTTGGAGAAAAGATGGCTGAGGGGAGATATGATAGAAGCTTATAAAATAATGAGTGGAGTGGAACAGGTAGACGTGAATCGCTTGTTTACTCTTTCCAAAAATACTAGGACTAGGGGGCACGCAATAAAGCTACAAATTAGTAAATTTAAAACAAATCGGAGAAAATATTTTTTCACTGAACGTGTAATTAAACTCTGGAATTCACTGTCAGAGAATGTAGTAAAATCAATTAGCTTAGTGGGGTTTAAAAAAGGTTTGGATAGCTTCCTAAAAGAAAAGTCCATAAGCCACTATTAAAATGGAGTTGGGGAAAATCCAGTGCTTATTTCTAGGATAAGCAGCATGAAATGTATTGTACTGTTTTGGGATCTTGCCAGGTACTTGTATCCTGGATTGGCCACTGTTGGAAACAGGATGCTGGGCTTGATGGACCTTCAGTCTGTCCCAGTCGAGGACGCTTGGGAGAAGGAGGAGAACTGCCATGTGACTCCCCTGGGACTGTAACAGCTGGATCCCCAGCTTTCTTCAGGTAAAAGGTCTTATACATTGCTAACACAAATTCAGGAGGAAAATACACTGTAACCAGTCCAGAAGACTCTGTAACCTCTGCCTGTCCTACACTGGAGCCCATTACACCCAGACACGGAAGCATGTCATCCCCGCAAGGAAGGGGGCAAAAAGGCGGCAGCTCGTGCCCAAGACAGGGCTGCTGCAGTGTCACTCACCACCTCTGCCATTTCCCTGTCCTGTAAGCCCCCGTAGGCCTCTTTCTGCTCCGAGGGCATTCGGGAGGACACTGACACTGATGCTGAGCTCCCCAGGTGCACACAGTACTTACACATGCGGGCTTCGTCCACTCCCCCCAGCACAAACAAACCGCGCACTTTTTACAACGTTCCTCCTGCAACGGAGCGTGCAGGCAAGAAACACCCAATTCCGGGGAAAGCCGATCCAGCCGCTGCCTGAGCACTTCGAGGAGAAGGCAGAAAAAACCTCAACTGAACCATAAGTGTTTCTGATTCTGATATGTTGCCTGTGACTGCCCTGGCGCTACATTCCACACCTTCTGATGCAATGTCCTGTTTCAATGTAATGCGGCAGAGGTACAGCGCCAGGACAGTCATAGGCAGCATATCAGGATTGCTGCCGTGCCAACAATCTCCCATCAACAAAAACACGAAGTAAGATGGACAGGGAAGGTGAGGAGACAGGAGGGCAACCTCGGATCAGGGCGACGAGAAGGGGAAGAGATGGCAGACCACAGGGCTCTCCTGAAGCTAGCTTAAAGTAGACTGGGAGGGGGCTGAGAGATACAGGGACATGCCATACTGGGAGTGGGGGGAGGGGATGAAGAAATGATGGGCCCAGAAACAGAGGGGAGGAGAGAGATAACAGACAATGGGGTGGAGGGAGGAAAGGGAGAGGGAAAGTTGTTAGACTCGGGAGTGGTGGGGCAGGAATGAGGGAGAGATGCTGTTAGAGCTAAAAGAAAATCCTTCAGAAAATGGAAGAAGGAACCGACTGAAAATAATAAGAAACAGCATAAGGAATGTCAAATCAAATGCGCTGATAAGGAAGGCAAAGAGGGACTTTGAAAAAAAGATTGCGTTGGAGGCAAAAACACATAGGTATATTAAAACCAGGAAGCCGGCAAAAGAATCGGTTGGATCGCTAGATGAACGAGGGGTAAAAGGGGCGATCAGAGAAGACAAAGCCATAGAGGAGAGATTAAATGAATTTTTTTTTTATTACATTTGTACCCCGCGCTTTCCCACTCATGGCAGGCTCAATGCAGCTTACATGGGGCAATGGAGGGTTAAGTGACTTGCCCAGAGTCACAAGGAGCTGCCTGTGCCTGAAGTGGGAATTGAACTCACTTCCTCAGTTCCCCAGGACCAAAGTCCACCACCCTAACCACTAGGCCACTCCATTCTTTGCTTTGGTCTTCACCAAGATTTATGAGTGCCAGAAATGGTATTCAAAGCTGACGAGTCGAAAAAACTGAATGAAATCTCTATAAACCTGGTGGATGTAATGGGGCAATTTGACAAATTGAAGAGTAGCAAATTAACTGGAATATGTTAACTTCGGGATTTGTGATAGCACAGTTGACTTTGTATTGTGTTCAGTGGCATAGCAAGACAACTGATTGAGGTGGGGGGAGGGGGCTGAACTCAACGTGGGTGGGCACCAAATTTCCTCCCTGCCACCTGCATGAATGCAAAATATAAATACCAGAGCTGACAGGGATCTCCAGGCCCTCCAGGTGCAGACTTCCTCTTTCTCTGCTGTTCCCAGCGCTAGAGCTCTCCAATCTCTGCAGCCAGCGACAGAATCCCTGAGCTGCTGCTGACACTGCTGCCTCATCTCTGTAAATGCTTGGTTTTCCTGTATACATGAAAACTGAGCATGCACTGGGGGGGGGGGGGGGGCAGCAATGGTGGCCGCAGCTTGAGGACACATCCACCAGCTGCAGAGCTTGGAGAGCTCTGGCTGCTGGACTACAGAAGGTGGTTTTCAGCTGGCACAGTTTAAGGATCACTGCCAGCCACAGCAAGGGTGATAGATAATTTTGGGGAGTCCGAGCCCAAAGTTGGGAGGGGACCCTGGCCCCCTGTGGTGATGCTACCAATTGTGTTCAATACAAAAGGAAGTGCATTTTTGTTTTTATTTCTTCAGTGTTGTAGTACTTGCCAGGTTTCAATTTTGGTGTTCATAATTTTGTTTCTAATTTCTGATCCCTTGTTCTGTATTTGGTGAAGGTCTGTCCGTGTTTCGTGTGTGAGAAAGTCATTTAAAGTTGTTTTATGTGTGTCAGTAATGGTGGGTGGGGAGATTGGGGGAGGGGGCTCCTTCTTTAATTTTTGTTCTGGGCCCTAGCCTGTATAAAATTTGTCCTGGTTGTAGGTCTCTGAAGAGTTTGTGGTTCTCAGTCTCCCTCTGCTGGTCAGAGTGCACATCCTACCTGTGCTGGTCTAGAGGGATGCTATGGAATTTCTATTTTGTAACACCTGGATGGCCAAATATGTGCATGCAAATCACTCTTTTTCTGTGTATCACACACTTAGACATTTGCTGAGAACATCCAGCCTTCTCTCTATCTCATATACCCCCTCCACCCCGGCTTTCACCCAGTCTTCTTCACTCCCGTGTACTCCCCCAACCTTCACCTGGTCTCTCTTTCTCTCTCATGTACCCCCCAGCATTCACTCAGTCTTTTTTTTTTCTCATGTACCCTCCCCAAGCCTTCACCCAGGCTCTTTTTCTCTCTCATGTATTCCCTCTCCCTGCCTTCGTGTAAGCCTCCTTCTCCCAACATGGTACAAGTTCCTAAAATTTCTACAAAAACAATGCTGGGGAGGGTCTACGCTGCAGGCTCCGTCGAATGACATCACCCAGATGTCAAAATATGATGTCCTGCTTGTCCTTGGGGAATACTTGGGTCACTTTTTGATTCACAGTAGAAACAAAGAAAAAATAAAGCTTTATTGCTTCAGAAACTAATACAGCCTGATTGTTGTAAACAAGGCATAATGCAGAATGCATTTAAGAGATTATATTTTGACATTCGCTTCTAGTTAATTGAACCTATTCTATTTGTTACTTTTAATTACAAAAATATGTAAGAGAGTATGAAGCACTGACATCAATGTTCACTAGAGATTTTTGTTGATTTTTAGAAGAGAGCTTCACTTTCAACAGGTCCTTGTCTTTACTTGCAAATAAGAAGGGACACATTCTGTACTAGAAGATAAAATACATGGTGACAGAAAGCTAGGATGAGATAGAAATCTCATGAGAATGTAGATTTAGGCTGGTAATACTGTTAAGAAATTCTGTTACTTGAAAAGGTTAGTTTATAAAACGAGTTTTATTGTTATCAGTAGTTTAGAAAAATAAAGATGTCAAAGTACTCAGTGCTTTTTATGACCAAGACATACTTACTTTTATCTCAAACTCATAGTGCTCATCTTTTCCCTGTCCACAGAGGACATAGCGTGGGATACTAATTTTAACTGGATCCTTGAAGTCATCTGGATTGGCAACCAAGGACCGTGAGATCATTCGCTAATACACATCAGACAAGGAGATTAAAAAAAAAAGTTAATTTAGACTCTCTTTATGCAAAACATAATTATTAACATAACTGAGATAAAGAGTATGGATAAAAATGTTTGAATGAAGCTTATATGCAACAAAACAATTCAAAATATAGATGAATGTTGATTATGGGAACTGAAATATTTTTACATTAGTAGCTAGTTCAGTGAAAATTACATTTAAGATTATAGTTATGTTTAAAGCATCATATTGTAAGGCTTTGGTATTTTTAAGGCCCTTTATACTAACTCATGAAAATGTTCATAGATTTCTGCACAATTTAGCTAAGAAATGCAGAGAATTTCTAACAAATTGTCGTGGCAAGGGTCTTTACATGTTCTTGACAATGCATGAGGAATATTTTTAAAAATGCATACCCCTTCACATAGTGGCCAGGATCTCATGGAAGGGCAAGATTTAAAAATATTTTAGCCCCACAGTGGGGCTGGGGAGAGCATAGGTTCACTGAGAAACCAGGGAGTTGAGATCCTCCAATTTGGGCAGTCATACAAAGGGGTAAACTTTTTTTTTTTTTACAACTTAGAAAAATCTTACAACTCTTGAGCTGTAGCATTTTTTTTTAGCCAAAATGGGCCTACAAAGCCTTTCTTGAATGCTGGTCATCATAATTTTATACATTAATGACTTGCTTTTCATAATTCTATATCACAGCAGCTAATTACAAATGTATATACATTGAAATTTATTACTAGGAAGCAATTTTGCAAAATGGCACTTGGTACAAAAAAATAGCACAAAAAGCCAGCAATTTCACATTTTTTCATGTTTCCAAGTTTTGTGCAAAGTGTACTTTTGCAAAGTCACTCAGATCCTTAAAGCCATTCGATACTTTCCATCAGCCTGGATGGACCTTGCAATCAGCTCCTCAGGAGTTGAAGTCAGTACCATCTGCAAAAGTTTATCATGAAACTGAAACACAAGCATGTGTAACCCATGTCTCATGGCCCTGATAGCTCAGGTCCGACCCAGGCCACAAACTCAATCACTACCAGGTATGCCAAGGGGTCACACACGTCATACTCACAGTTCAAATTCACCTGCAGTCGAGCTTGGGAATTGGTCAATGGTCCAGAATAGAGATCTGGGGCTTTGGGAGCTCACGAGAAACTCTATAAGATACTTCATGCTCAGTCCGGGAACAAATGCTCTCATGCTCTCCCCCAAAATCACTCTGCACTCCAGGAGTTTGATAAAAGTGCAAACCAATGTTATTGGAACTTCTGCAACTAGCAGATAAACTCTTCAGAACTCTTTATGTACATTGTCCACCCAAGACTATTTGTAATAATTTCATCTACTCCACTCTTTGAACTTTTCCAAGGCTGTACATATTTACACAGACTCCTGTTCTTCACCCATCCTGTTGTGTCAGGGATAAATCCAAGGCTGCTTCTGTTATTCCAGATACCAATCCAATTCTTTCAGGCACAGACCCTTTAGGTTGTTCTTACTTCCAAGGATGCAACCCAGCCTTGAACAGGTTTCCCCTGTTCAGGTTCCTTCTTCCTGGTTGGAGTTCCCTTATCCTCCTAAAGCTCCATCTTCTTCTCAGTTGCCACATAAATGGGCAGCAACTAGTCCTTTACTTGGCCTGAATTTATTTCTTTCACTTCAGGATCCCCCAGTGCTCATAAGGGTCCTAGCGTAGGCCCAGGCTACCAAAGGCCTCATGTACCTCACTCTAATCCCTTTATTACTTTTCCAACTCCATCCATGCTGTCACTCACCACCACTTTACCTCTGCAACTTCTCTGCCAACCCCTCCCATGGGCAGGCCTTCAAATTCTCTCTCTTCAGTCCTGTCAGGGACTTGTGTCCGGGGGGGGGGGGGGGGGGGGGGGAAGAGGAGGTCAAAGGAACTGTTTTGCTTGGCTCGAGGTGGGGGTAGTTGGGGTCTGGTGGTCCAGACCTGTCAAACAAGTGCGGGAGGATTGTGCTTGAGCACATGCTCAGGCACAACCCTCCTGCACTTCTACCCCATGATCAGAGAGAATTGCGTGCTTAAATTTGCATGCAATTATCCCTGATCATAGGGGCGGTAAAGCTCCACGTTGTTCCAGCGCTATTTTTAGAGCGCTGTTAGTACAGCACGGGGCTTTTGATAATCTGCCCATCAAAGCGGAGGGTCTGGATGCAATGTCTAAAGTATCATACACACCCCTGGCCAGATATTTCAGGTTCCCCTCCTGCTTTTTGGCTGGCTGGCTGAAGCTCAGCAGCCTGCTCCTGTGGGACAGTGTCTGCAAAGTCTAGCACACTACGAACCAAGGATTGCAAGTAAATGCTCATGTAGAGCTGGTAGTCCTGGATTCGGGAGACTACCATCAAATCCTGATAAACCTTCCTTTGAAAAGAATCTAGGGTTCAGACCTCCCTGCCTGGGAGCACTGAGGCACAAGACTTGGAACTCCTAGTCCTTTTAAAAGCAGATTAAACCACCAGGGAGGAAATATTTTTTTAACTCAACAAATAGTTCAGCTCTGGAACTCTTTGCCGGAGGATGCACTAACAGCGGTTAGTGTATCTGGGTTTAATAAAGGTTTGGACAAGTTCCTAGAGGAAAGGTCCATAGTCTGCTATTGAGACAGACATGGGGAAGCTACTGCTTGCCCTGGGATTGGTAGCATGGAATGTTGCCACTATTTGGGTTTCTGCCAGCTACTTATGACCTGGCTTGGCCACTGTCTAGTCATAAGTGGTAGCAGTAGTAGGTAGTATTGTTGGAAACAGGATACTGGGCTAGATGGATAACTGGTCTGACCCAGAGTAGCAATTCTTGAATCCGGAAGCCATCTGAATTGACAGTATTTCATCTTATCAACTTCAGCTACATTGGCTTCTGGTCCAACAGAGAGTACTGTATAAATCTCTTTGCTTGTTTTTCCAGGCAATTTATGAGTTTTCTTTTTCTTTACTTACTGACTTAATATCATTTCTTCAGGCAGATTCTCAGAGAGATTAGACAGCCTGTTATTTTTACGCCCAGCAACCTTAAAGGGAGTTCAATTTTTCAGAATTGCGAAGACAATCTTTTATAATTTCATGACACCTTTTTGTAATGCGCGCCCCACTGATGTCAGGACAAATGCTAAATATTCTTCTTTTCAAAAGAAAATTAAGACTTGCTTGGTTCCCTAACTTTAATCTGACTATTGTGAGATGTAATTGCTTTTGTGTAATCATGTACTGTATTTTAGATTGTTATTATTTTTATTGATGATGTAAACCAAACCGGACCCATTTCGGGAGGGTTGCGTTATATACGTGTGTATTGACATTGACATCTGATACATGGAATCCACCTTCTTTGGTACGACCTGCACAGAGAGAGGGGTCTTCCAGTTCTTCATCTCTGTATCCTGCAGAACTTTGTGCAGCGGAACTGTCATAGCACCTCTGGGTGGAGAATCAAACTCCAGGACTTGGAACAAGTCAGCCCTAGGTTTGTCCTGATTCCAATTTAAAGTGAATGGCATCTGTCATTTCCTTCACAAAATGAATGACAGGGGCTCAGGTGGAGACTTCCTCCTCTCACCAGATGGAGAGGTATCCGAGGATATGCTATACAACCACTCTTCTGAGAGGTAGTCTAGATCTTCCTCAGACTCCCAAGACTGATCTGTGTCAGACTCAGCAAAATAGTCTTAATGGGACTCCTGAGGCTGCAGCTGCCTTGACTGTCTGGAAGGACATCTAGGCCTCAGGGTTAGGCACCGAGATGCATACTTAGTTCTTGACCTTGAGGAAGCTTCCTCTCCCAATGCTGAGCACTGCTGTGCAGGGGGAGGCATCAACACCAATGCCTTTCAAGACAAGGGGTCAGGGACCCCTGCAGAGGTGAAGCATGGGCCTCAGGGTCAGAGTGGATGAGTGCTGCAGCTGGCGCAAGTGCCCATGGTGCCTAAACATTTTAGAGCTATGGAAGCAAGATAACTCCTCCCTCAGTATGGCCTGGAACTAGTCATCAAGGGCAGGCATCAGCGAAGCTAGGGCTAGGACCAGTGTAGAGACAGCCTGCTGAGTTGTCAGTGCCATATCGGAATGGGGTCTCGGCTGCATGAAGGCTGAGGTGATGGCACTAGAATAATAAAAGGGAAGCAGTCTTCTTGGTGTCGATGCTTCTTGGGTGCCGGTGATGCAGATGTCCCAGAGCTCCTGGCACAGTGTGTTGAAGGGGACCAATGACAATGCTTCTTGGCCTTCACCCGATGCCTGACAGCAGAGTTCCTCAGTGCCGAGAAGGATGACGTCAAATCTACATTTGTCCTCTGTGTCGGGTTCAATAAAGACTGGACCCAGTGCTTGCTACTAGCGCCTGATGCAGACCACCTCGATGCCAGTGCACTCCCAGTGTCTGACAGAGGCCTGGCAGCCAGCGGGATCAGTGCTTCCGATGCTGTTGTCGAATGACCAGACTTCTAGGTTCCAAAAAGTTCCCTCTGGCAGGCCTGATGCACTTTGTGTTCTTTTTTAAACAGAGAACACAATTAGATGCTTCAAGGTCAGGCCCCCAAGCACCCCCACACACCAACTGTGCGGGTCAGTGCTGGATATCACCCGATTGCTCTGGGTGCATCTTTTGAAGCCACTGGAGGTCTTCTATGGCATGGCAAAATGAACTGTAGCTAAATCAAAAGGCTCAATGGTGAGGCCAAAAAGGGGCTTACCTCAAATTGGTCTCAGTGCTCTAGTCTAAGAGAGCCTCAGGAGACACGAAAAACAAGAAAATTTAAAAGAGGTGAAAACGCTAAGAAAAGTACAAGGCACAAACAGAGGGAAGAAAATAAAATATGAAAAATATCCTCACAGGAAGGCACAACTATGAGAGAAAATACCGTTTAGGAGGAGATTAGTGAGACGTGATCTCCTTGCTCCACAGAAAAAACAAAACTGAAGTTTTGTTTGTGCGCATGTGCAGTAGAACCCTGCCAAAAGTCTCTTAAAGGTATAGTGCATTGGGAAGCATTCACACCGGGCTCCGTCGAGATTTCGTCACCCCAAGTGTAAGGATATATCTGTCCTGTTTGTCCTTGAACTAGCTTTTCCTTCACAACTGATCACGCATAATTATCCTATTGCTTTGGTCTTTTGTTACTGTTAATGACTATACCAATGTAATTGGGAGGCTGTTCTCTTTATCCACTATCCTTTCTGTATATAAATATATTCTTATGCTACTCCTTTACCCATTTTCTATAAACCTCATATAAAGAAAACTTGCTCGAAAACAAACCTCCCAACAACAATTTAAGGTTGATCATAAAACATTCATTTTTGCTGACCCATTCTCATGTGTTTTGTTTCTCCTCATATTTTCCCTGGGTTGTTGGTCTAGGCTGAAGTACACAGTTGATCCCTATTGTGTTGGCCCATCCCCTTTGTGCTATCAAATATTGTAGTTCATGCCCACCTTTCCTCTCTAGTCTGTGATGTTGTATTTCTCTCTTTCTCTCCTATACTAGTGTTGTAAGCTGCTCAGAAAGATTGCATTTGATGGGCGGGGTAGTAAATTCTTAGACTTGAAACTTACTTTACACTTGTGTCCAAACACAAGGGCTGAAGGTCTGGTGGACCTTCAGGCACCCCCACCTCCAAACACTAAAATGACCTGGGGGTCCAGTGGGACCACTAACCCGCAACCCAACACTAACAAGACTCTGGTGGTCCAGTGGGACCGCTAGCCCTCTACACCTGCTCCGGCACTCCTCTCCCCATGGCCTACCTCAAAGATGGAGGAGGGAGGGACTATCATTCTCTCCCTCTTCTGCAGGCAACTCCTCAAAATGGCAGCATCCTGCCCATCCTGGGATGAACCGGGCAGGGTTTAGCCCAGGATGCACTTGGCAGGACAAGGCACCACAATTTTGAGGAGGTGCCCGCAGAGGAGGGAAGGTGTGCCAGAGTGGGTGTGGACGACTAGCAGTCCCACTGGACCACCAGGTCTTTTTAGTGTTGGGGGATCTCTAGCCCTTGTGTTTGGGGGAGAGGGCTTAGGTTTGACAGGTCTGGGACAAAATCCAGGACCTGTCAAACCTTCTGCTGTTTGACAGGGTCTGGGCTTTTATTAATTTTTTGACAGCCCGGACCTGTCAATTTCTGTGGGAGGATTGTGCCTTGGGCACATGACTAGGCACAATCCTCCCGCAGAAGTACCCATATGATCAGAGCTAATAGCGTTCCTAAATTTGCATGCTATTAGCTCTGACAATAGGGGCGTTAATACCCCATGCTGTTCCGGTGCTAATTTTAGAGTGCTGTTCGGAACAGCACAGTGCTTCTGATCATCTGCATCTCAGTGGGTCTTTTAGTAAAGTGTGTTAAAGCACAGTAAATGCGAAAACTTAACAGAACAAATTAATGTTTTGTTAAATACAAATGACCGCCAAAACTAGCCTATATGTGTTTCTGTGGCTGATTGCATTGGTGCCTCTTGAAGAATACTACTACTACTTAACATTTCTAAAGTGCTACTAGGGTTACGCAGTGCTGTACAATTTAACAAAGAAGGACAGTCCCTGCTCAAAGGAGCTTACAATCTAATGGACAAAATGTGCAGACAATCAACTTGGGGCAGTCTAGATTTCCTGAATATAATGGTTAGGTGCCGAAGGCGACATTGAAGAGGTGGGCTTTGAGCAAGGATTTGAAGATGGGCAGGGAGGGGGCTTGGTGTATGGGCTCAGGAAGTTTATTCCAAGCATAGGGAGAGGTGAGGCAGAAAGGGCGGAGCCTGGAATTGGCGGTGGTGGAGAAGGGTGCAGAGAGAGGAGGATATTTGTCCTGTGAGTGGAGGTTTCGGGTAGGAGCGTAAGGGGAGCTAAGGGTAGAGAGGTAATGAGGGGCTGCAGATTGAGTGCATTTGTAGGTTAGTAGGAGAAGCTTGAACTGGATGCGGTACCTGATCGGAAGTCAGTGAAGTGACTTGAGGAGAGGGGTGATATGAGCATATCGGTCCAGGCGGAAGATAAGACGTGTAGCAGAGTCCTGAATGGATTGAAGGGGGGATAGATGGCTACGTGGGAGGCCAGTGAGGAGTAGGTTGCAGTAGTCAAGGCGAGAGGTAATGAGAAGAGTGGACGAGAGTTCGGGTGGTGTGCTCAGAGAGGAAAGGGCGAATTTTGCTGATGTTATAGACAAAGAAGCGACAGGTCTTGGCTATCTGCTGGATATGCGCAGAGAAGGAGAGGGAGGAGTCGAAAATGACTCCGAGGTTGCGGGCAGATGAGATGGGGAGGATGAGGGTGCCATCGACTGAGATAGAAAGTGGAGGGAGAGGAGAAGTGGGTTTGGGTGGAAAGACAATAAGCTCTGTCTTGGCCATGTTCAGTTTCAGGTGGCGGTTGACAATCCAGGCAGCAATGTCGGATAAGCAGGCCGATACTTTGGCCTGGGTTTCCGCAGTGATGTCTGGTGTGGAGAGATAAAGCTGGGTGTCGTCGGCATAGAGATGATATTGGAAACCATGAGATAAGATCAGGGAGCCCAGGGAAGAGGTGTAGATTGAAAAAAGAAGGGGTCCAAGGACAGATCCCTGAGGAACTCCAACAGAGAGCAGTATGGGGGTGGAGGAAGATCCATGAGAATGTACTCTGAAGGTACGGTGGGAGAGATACGAGGAGAACCAGGGGAGGACAGAGCCCTGGAACCCAAATGAGGCAGTGCGGCAAGAAGTAAATTATGATTGACAGTGTCAAAAGCGGCAGATAGGTCGAGGAGGATGAGGATGGAGTAGTGACCTTTGGATTTGGCAAGGAATAGGTCATTACAGACTTTAGTGAGTGCCGTTTCTGTCGAGTGTAGAGGGCGAAAACCGCATTGAAGCGGATCGAGGATGGCATGAGAGGAGAGAAAATCAAGGCAGCGGCTGTGAACGGTGCGTTCAAGTATCTTGGAGAGGAAGGGTAGGAGGGAAATGGGGCGGTAGTTGGAGGGACAGGTGGGGTCTAGTGATGGTTTTTTGAGGAGTGGTGTGACTACAGCATGTTTGAAGGTGTCAGGGACAGTTGCAGTGGAGAGAGAGAAGTTGAGGATATGACAGATGGAGGGGGTGACAATAGGGGAGATGGTGTTAAGTAAGTTGGTGGGGATGGGGTCAGAGGAACAGGTGGTGCATTTCGAGGAGGAAAGAAGGTGGGCGGTTTCCTCTTCGGTGATAATAGGAAAAGAGGAGAAGGAGGCCTGGGTTGGTTGGTTGAGGGAGTGGGTTAAAGGGTGAGGAGGAGGAGGTGGTTTGGTAGTGAATTCGAGGTTTATCTGCTGTACCTTGTCGCGGAAGTAGTCAGCCAGTGATTGAGGAGAGAGTGAGGGGGGTGGGTGGGAGCGGAGGGCACTTTGAGGAGGGAGTTAAGGGTGGCGAAGAGACGATGAGGGTTGGAGCTGAGGCAATTAGTCAATTGGGTGTAATAGTCCTGTTTGGCAAGGAATAGGGAGGACTGGAAGGAGGATAGCATGAATTTGTAATGAATGAAGTCGGTATGGGTGCGAGATTTCCTCCAGAGGCGTTCAGCAGATCGGGCGCAGGAGCGAAGGTATCGGATGCATGGGGTCAGCCAGGGCTGGGGATTAGTACGCCTTGTGGGACGGGAGATGGATGTTGCAAGGGTGTCCAGAGCAGAGGAGAGAGTGGCATTGTAAGCGGAGACAGCCTTGTCGACAGACTCGGAGGACATGATGGAGGGGAGGAGATTAGAGATACTAGAGGATAAGGTGGGAGGGTCGACGGCCTGGAGATTCCTGAAAGTAGTGGTTAGTGTAGGGCGGGACTGAGGGGGAGGGTGATGAAGTGATGATCTGAGAGAGGAAGAGATGAGGCGCAGAAGTTGGAGGGTGAGCAGGTAGAAGAGAGGACGAGGTCAAGACAATGGCCAGTTTGGTGAGTAGGGGTGGTGGAGCTCAGTTGGAGGTTGAAGGAGGATGTCAGAGTGAGGAACTGAGAAGTGTAAGAATCAGATGGGTCATCAGCGTGTATGTTAAAGTCTCCAAGAATGAGGGACGGAGATGAGGGTTCAAGAAAAATGGAGAGCCATGCATCGAAGTCGGTAAGGAAGGAGGGGAGGGACTTATCAGGGGGGCGGTAAATGACTGCAACTCTGAGTGGCAGCGGGTAGAATAGACGGATGGAGTGAACTTCAAAGGATGAGAAGCAGTGAGACTGCAGTAGAGGAGAGGTTGAAAACTACAGGTGGGCGAGAGCAGTAACTTGACACCACCTCCGCGGCTGACTGGGCGGGGAGTGTGGGAGAAAAGATAACCTCCATGGCATAGGGCCGTGACTGAGGCAGAGTCGTCGGGGGTGAGCCAGGTTTCAGTTAGGGCAAGCAGATGAAGAGATCATGGGTGAAGGAAAGTTTGTTGCAGACAGAGCGGGCATTCCACAGGGCACACGAGAAGGGGAGGGAAGGGGGGGGAGGGGAATAGAGATGAGATTGGAGACATCTCGGAATCATTTGCATGGATAAGACGAGGACAGGTGTGGGGGACCTGGATTGGGATTGATGTCTCCAGCGGATAGCAGGAGAAGGAGCAGGAGGGTGTGGAGGAGGGCGGGGGAGGTAGGGCGACGAAGACGGGATGCGCTTAGGAGGAATGGGGATGGGTTAATGGCAGGAAGGAAGTGCTGAAGGTTGAGAGCTAGGAGGGAGGAGGGGGATAGGAGAGATGGTGAGGTGGTGAAGGACGGGAATGGGTAGGGTATTGCAGTAGTGAGCAGGACGGGAGAGGACAAGGATGGGCAGTGAGTTCCTGCGGTACACAGCGGTAGGGGGAGGGGAAAAGATTAGGAAGGGACAGGGCAATGAAGAGAATGTGTATAGGAGCCATAAGTAGTGACTGAGGTGTTAAGCAACAGATAGAGCAGGAAAGCCGGACTGGAGGCTTAAACTGGAACAGCAGGCAACAACTTGGAACAGAAGGGCTGGCGGGTAGACAGGTGGTTTGACAGGCAGAATGTTAAGTGGGGAGGTAGGTAGAAGGGCTGGCAGGTGGGTAGGTAGGTTGATGGGTGGGCAGGGGCAGGCAGGTTGATGGGCAGGGGGCAGGCAGGTTGATGGGCTGGGCTGGGCTGGGCTGGCAGGTTAATGGGCAGGGAGGCAGGTAGTTTTGCAGGCTTGAAGGCAGGCAAGTAGTTGATGGGCTGACAAGCAGGCAAGTTGTATTTGATTATCCTCCTCTTGCAGTCTCTCCTCCCACTTTTCTCTTATGAACTGTAAACTTTCCAATCCCTTATTTCCTTCTGTGTCAGTCCCCTGAATATAGTTCTGACTTTTATCGTCTACTCAGTTTTCTATTCCCCCCTTCTTATTCTTTTAATTGAACTTGTAAAATACTTAGATTTTTTATTAGATTGGCGGCATATCGAATAAATTGAATTATAACTTGGAGGGTTTGTCCAGCATCTCCCCTGCAGTTACCACAAAGAAAAGTTCTTTGCTGCATATTAAGTTTAATTGTGCAACTGTTTCATATGGAAAGATGACCCCCCCCCCCCCCGCCCGGTCCCCTGGTGTTAGTTCCATGCCCCCTGCATTTACTGCAAATTAAGTTTTTGCTGTTAATGTGCAGTAAGTGCAAAACTTAGCACACTTTAGTAAAAAGGGCCCCATAATGAGAAGATGGGAACTTTTGCAACCCACAACTAGCTTCAAGCAAGGTGAAAAACAATTCCCACCTCTTGAAGACCTGAAGTAATTTCTCATTTTAGAAGTGCCTATATTTGGCTTTGTTTTTTTTGGATGTTCACTGAAATACTTAAAGATTTCAAGATTTCTAAGACTGAAATAACTATAATTTATTATGTTAAAGATAATACTATAAGCCACTGATTTAAATGTCTTAGTATTTCTTTCAGCTAGAAATTGATAATTAGAACTTCAATTACTATGACAAAATAGATATTTAGATGGTGAGCTCAGGGTGCATTACAGGGTACAGTGAAGAGAAATCAATGATAAAGTAAAACTCCTTTGCCTATAAACATCAAAGTGAAAACTAATAACCATGAAATGTGCAATACTGATCAACCCTGTGGTACAGAAGAAAATTAAGAGTTTATTCTATTTCTTTTTAGATTGCGTTGCCTCAGCATTCATGTATATTTTATGCTAAAGTTTCAGAAGCCTGTGCTCAGATTTTTCAGTTCCTCCATTTGTTTTGAAATTAGTCTATCAGATATGCTTCCTATCAGATGATGGCCAAATTTTCATGCACCAAGAGGCAAGGAAATTCTCAGTACTAAAGAGCCTCACATTTTCAAAAGCAGGGGAAGAAGTCCCTTTTGACATTTGTGACTCCTGAAAGGGGAGTATTTTCCTCCTTCTTCCTACCAGTCTCAATCCTTTCACACAGTCCTAACCAGTGTCTGTCTCAATTCTATGACCTCACTCCTTTTACTCCCACTTTGCTCCCACCCCTTCTACATGTCTATACCATAGAATTTATGCTTTCTTAGTCTCACATTCCTACCTGTCCTGTAACCCTTTCTCTCTTTTAAACCCTCCCTCTCCCCAATCACTACAACTGGCTAATTCCCCCCCCCCCCCCCCCCCCACACTTTTGGTGCTACCACTTTACTTTCTCCACCACACATTTGGCTCCCATATACATACACATCATCTCTGTCTCATTTTCACACTGACTATTTCTGGCTCAGCTTACCTCTCTTCATCATCACATTTGGCTTTCGTCTTTTTTCACCTCCCTTCTACTGCCTTTACACCAGGTTTCTTGAATCCCTTTTATCTGCATCCCTGGCTCTCATAATTCCAAATTCAGTCATCACACACCATTTAATACGCATTTTCCTTTCAATCATCTCTGTCTAGAAGTAGAAGCATGAATCTACTTCAAATATGCATTGCTGACTTTAGGGAGATGAATGGAGAGGCAGCACTCAGCTTCACTTTGTGGTACCTGTGGCATTCAATTTCCCTTCACTTCCACCAGCTGTCTTTCAACACTCATTCTTTGTCAGGACATTCCCCCATGAAACATTCTCTCCATACTACACTACCCCTTCTCTACTAAGCATTCAGCTCCTCTTGTACAATCCCTCCCCCAAGCATTCACACCCTTTATCTCCCTCCAGCATTCGCCACTTCTAGCACTGCACCATGAAAGTATTCACCACTAGGATTTGCTCCTTTCTCCTCTTACTCTCTTTCAGCATTTACCTCCTTTCCCTTTCCATAAATAATTGTGGTCTGACTGGAGCTTCCAGTGAGCCCTTCTCACCTTAGTTGTCAGCTTTATTTTGAAAGCCCAGAGATCCGGTGGTCTATTCAACACTTCCCTCCCTAACAAGAAAAGAACCCCCTACTCCAAGAAGCAGATGAGATCGGGAATGGCCTATATGGGGACAGTTGGCTTCAATTTTGCTCCTGCCATTCCTTTCTTCCAGTGGAAGGAAGGGGCAGAGAAGAGATCTGCTTCCTGCTCCAATTCCTCTTTCCATCCCCTTAGCACATAGGTTGCATTGGAAAACAGGAGAAGACGAATTGAAGAAAAGGTTCTTAACCCCATCTCACTAATGGGGAAAATACAAATATGCAATTAGGCAAACCAAAAGGTCCTATTATACTAGGACCGGATAACAAAGATCTCAAGAAACTATTTCAACTCGTAAATAAGCTATTAGACACCACCCTTGTCACCACATCCAACACAGACATCCTACCTGCAGACAAATTGACCACCTACTTTAAAGACAAAATAACAAAACTACGCAGCACCCTTCCTCATCACAACACCGATATCGAAAACTTCTTTGATAACCTGGACCTAATCCCGGGCAGATACCCAGCTGACCGAACCTGGTCGACATTCAATCCACTCACCACTGAATCAGTCACACAAGCGACTCATAGGTTCGCCAACACGCACTGCAAACTGGTCACATGTCCCAGTCACCTACTGAAATACGCCCCCAAACGATTCAAAGAAGACCTCACATCCTACTTAAACTTCATGTTACAACAAGGCTCCTTCCCCAAGGAATATAGCAACATCCTACTTACCCCAATACCTAAAGACACCAAGAAAAAAAACAAATGATCTCACCAACTATCGACCAGTTGTGTCTATCCCTCTAGTAGTAAAACTGATGGAGAGCTTGGTAACCAAACAGCTTACAAAATACTTGGACAAGTTCTCAATACTGCACGATTCACAATCAGGATTCCGCTCCCACCATAGCACTGAAACTGTATTAGTTACTCTCCTGGCCAAATTCAAGCAGGAAATAGCTATAGGTAAAAGCAAACTTCTCCTCCAATTTGACATGTTGAGCGCATTCGACATGGTAAACCACAACATACTACTGAGACTCCTTGGCCACCAACGTCCAAGGTGTGCAGTGCACTTTCGTCAGGATGGGCATGATATCAGGGAAAGAATGTTGGAAAGACAATCAACTGGTTCAGATGAAACTCCAATACAACTTTAGGAAGGAACTTGGGGTGCATGCAAAGAACTATTCTGTTGTGATGAAACAGAATAAGGTGCATCCACTACTAAGGCCTGAAGCTCACTGTCCCTGCGAGCTGAAGTAACAGCCACCAAAAATATGACCTTCCAAGTCAAGTACTTCAGATGTCAGGTATCAGCTGGGTGAGAACAATGTTGAGGTCCCATGACACAAGTGGAGATTTGACAGGGAGCTTTGTCAATAGCAAAGCTTTCATGAGGCGAACTAGAGGCTGTTCAAAGATGGGCTTACCCTCTATATGGTGATGGTAAGCACTGATTTCAGCGAGGTGAACCCTTACAGAGTTGGTTTTAAGACCAGACTCAGGGTGTAGAAGGTACTCAAGCAGGGCCTGTGTAGGGCAGGAAACAGGATCTAGAGCCCTGCCCTCACACCAAACAGCAAACCTCCTCCATTTGAAACAGTAACACATCTTGGTGGAATCTTTCCTAGAAGCCAGCAAGATTCAGGAGACACCTTCAGGAAGATGCAACAAATTAAATTCTAAGCTCCAAACATCCAGGCCATGAGGGCCAGAGACTGGAGGCTGGGATGCAGAAGATATCCCTCATTCTGAATGATGAGGGTCAGAAAACACTCTAATTTCCACGGCTCTTTGGAGGATAACTCCAGAAGAAGGGGGCTATCAGACCTGTTGGGGTCAATGAGCGATCAGAATCATAGTCCCACGGTCTTGCTGGAGTTTCAGCAAAATCTTCCTTATGAGAGGTATGGGAGAATATGCATATAGAAGACATACATAGTAAACATAGTAGATGACAGCAGAAAAAGACCTGCAAGGTCCATCCAGTCTGCCCAAGAAGATAAATTCATATGTGCTACTTTTCTATTTGTACTGCCATCTTCAGTGCACAGACCGTATAAGTCTGGCCAGCCCTATCCCCGCCTCCCAACCACCAGTTCTGGCACAGACCCTATAAGTCTGCCCAGCACTATCCCCGCCTCCCAACTACCAGTCCCGCCTCCCACCACCAGCTCTGGCACAGACCGTATAAGTCTGCCCAGCACTATCCCCGCCGCCTAACCACCAGCCCCGGCACAGACCGTATAAGTCTGCCCAGCACTAGTCCCGCATCCCAACCACCAGCCCTAGCACAGACCTTTATAAGTCTGCCCAGCACTAGCCCCGCCTGCCAACCACCAGCTCTGCCACCCATTCTAGGCTAAGCTCCTGAGGATCCCTTCCTTCTGCACAGGATTCCTTTATGTTTATCCCATGCATGTTTGAATTCCGTTACCGTTTTCATCTCCACCACCTCCCGCGGGAGGAGACATCCAACGTTAGTACGCTGTGGGCATGGAGCCTGGAACAGAACTGAGGGACTCTGTGATTGCACTGAGCGGCAAAGAGATCCACCGAGGGGGTGCCCCACACTCGGAAGACCTCACAGGCAATGCCCGTGTTGAGTGACCACTTGTACAGTTGCATGACCCTGATCAGTCTGTCGGCCAGGCTGTTGGATTTGCCCACCAGGTAAGTGAACTTGAGCATTCCCTGCTAAACTGCCCGTCATATCCTGATGGACTCCTGACACAGATGGTGTGATCCGGTGTCCAACTGCTTGTTGGTGTAATATATGGCAACCTGATTGTCAACCTGATTATTAGTTTCAATAAGAACAATTTAGTTGATCAGCCAATCTCTGAAAGCTTTTAGAGCATTCCAGATTGCCCTGAGCTCCAGAAGGTTGATGTGAAGATCTGCCTCCTGGGCTGACCAAGCACCTTGAGTGTGAAGCCCATCTACATGAGCTCCCCACCACAGATGGGATGCATCCATTATCAGCACCTTCATGGGCTGTGAAATTTGGATTGGGAGTCCAAGATTCAAACTGGATCGAATTGTCCACCAATGCAGAGAGAGACTGAACTAGCTCTGGTGACACTTGGATGACATCCTCCAGGTTTCCTGTGGTCTGACATCATGGGAAGCTAGGGTCCACTGGGCAGTTCTCCTGTGAAGATGTGCCATGGGTGTCACATGAACAGTGGAGGCCATGTGGCCCAACAATCAACATCTGCCAAGCTGTGACCTGCTCGGACTCGAGCAACAAGAGTGCCCACTCGTGCCACAGGGAGTGTCTAGCAGGGCCTCCAATGAACTCCAATCACTGGACAGGGAGTAGATGGAGTAGTTTAAAACAAAAACTCTAGTAGCTCTAACACCCAAATAGTCATCCGCACGGACTCCATTCTTCGACATGGTCTTCACCAGCCAATTGTAGAGATAGGGGTACAGATGGACTCCCAGTCTGTGTAGCAGATTTGGTGGAAACCTAGAGAGCCAATGAGAGGCCAAAAGGCAACATGCAGTACTGGAAGTGATATGTCCCCTGCCGGAATTTAAGATGGTGAGGTGGAAGTATCTGAATGTGAGTGTAAAAAATTAGAGAGCATAGTCAATTATTTTCCTGAATCAGGGGGAGAAGAGTGCCCAGGGAAACCATCCTGAACTTTTCTTTGACCAGAAATTTGTTCAGGGCCCTTTGATCTAAGATGGGACGCATCCCTGTCTTCTTTTGCAAAAGGAAGTACCTGGCACAGAATCCCTTCCCTTCTTCCCCTGGTGGAACAGGCTTGACCGCATGGCCCTTTAGAAGGATGAGAGTTCCTCTGAAAGTACCTGCTTGTGTTGAGAGCTAAAGTGATTTGCTCTCAGTAGGCAACCTGGCAGTCCCTTTCACCAATACAAGGCAAAACATGACAGATTATTTGTAGGATCAATCAGTTGGAGGTTTCAAGAGGCCACCTTTCTTCAAAAAGTTCAGCCTCCCCCAGCCAGCAAGTCATCCACGACAGCCACTTTTACAGCAGCTATGCTCTGCTGGAGCCAGTCAGTAGCCCACCTCCTGCAAACTGGGGTTGAGCCTGCTAAAGCTAGTGAGAAGTGGCATATCTATGCCTGTATGAGTAGTAATTACTCCTCTTCGACTTGCTGAAAAACCTCCTAGATGAGAAGGTAGTTGCAGAAGGCACCCAGTGGGAGAGCTTATTGATGGTATCAGTGTGCTTGTTGATGAGGTCAGCAACCTCCTCAACCTTTTCTCCAAAAGGATTATCCCCCCCCCCCCCCCCCACAAGTAGTATCTACCAACCTCAGTTGGACTACTGGGTCCAAGTCAGAGACATGCAACCATGAGATCTGTGCAGCACTATACTCTGAGCAGAGATCCTGGACGCAAGTCACTTTGCAAGGAGCATTATTCCAGCAGCCTGGGATAATTGGGCCTCAAAGCTTTGAGCCAAAGCTCTAGGGCTGGTGCCATTCTCCCAACTCTCCCTGATCACACCCTCCCAACTCTCCTGGTGAAGTTCCAACACCACTCTCAAAGGGCTCTCTCACCACCACCACCACTGTAGTGGGCATACCGTCAATATCCCTGGTGATTCAATGGCCTTCAGACAGGAGTGATCCCAAGTCACTCCTGCCCTGCCTGTGTCATCTCCAAAATGGCACCCCTAGTGCTATTCTCACACTACTACCACTAGAGGTCATGGGTTTACATCCTTCTGTGTGCCTATGATCCTCAGTTGTTGAGCAGCATCTAGTGATTAGTGCAGCAGGTTGTGGACCTGGGGAACCAGGTTCGATTCCTGCTGCTGCCCAACCATCAACAGTGGGTTGAGATCCTGGGGAACCAGGTTGAATTCCCTCTGCAGCTCCGTATGACTCTCGGTAAAGGCGCGCTAGCATTTTTAGCACATGCTAAACACTAGACACCCATATATTCCTATGGGCATCTCTAGTGTTTAGCACACCCTTGTAAAAGACCCCCTTAGTCCTCCATTGCCCCAGGTATAATATATAACTTATGGCCCTGTTTACTAAGCCGCGCTGTAGGCACGCTAACTTTTTTAGTGCGCGTTAATGATAGAGACACCCATTATATTCCTATGCTTGTCTCTATTGTTAGCGCATGCTAATTTTTAGTGCATGCTAAGTTAGCATGCATACAACATGGCTTAGTAAACAGAGCCCTTAGATTGTGAAACCATCAAAGACAGTGCAAAGTACCTGTAACAGAAATAGTAAACCACATAGCTACCTCAGAGATCACTTGCGGTATATCAAGTGCTGAAAATAAAATAAATATATATATATAGAATAATATTGGTCTTTCACCTCTTTTCTTTCTCTTTATTGCATCCGTACATACTAGGTTTTAAGTGGCTGTATAATTTTCATGGTTTTGTAAGAATTTTTATTTAGCTTTTAATATATCTTGAGGCACGGAAGTATATTTTTCACCACTACCACATGCCAGATAGCCAAAACATGGCCTTGTTGGTCATAATAAATGTACTGAATATTATAATCTCACTTTTTAATTTGTATGTGTTCACTACAATTATTTACAGGTGAGAGGTACAGCAATGTGGGCAACCATCGCCTCTTCCATGTATATTTCTATAAGATTCTGAGGAGTCTTATTTTTATATATTTAAATCATTTTTATTGAGTGTGGTCCAACAAAGTATACATATACTTCAGTTATTTTTTTGCTGTGTGGAAACACTATGAGACTCATTTTCAAACCACATACCCTCTTCCCCTCCCCTCCGATATTCAAAGGCATTTAACCAGCCAAGATTGGCATCTGGCTGGTTAAATGGCACATAACCAGCCATCTGATGATATTCAGTGGGTCGTGGCTGGTCATGTCCCTCTGAATATTGCTAGTTAGTGACTAACTGGTTAAATAGGGTGATACAACCAGGTATCTACCAATTTTTGGCAAATCGCCGCTTGACTTTAGAAGCTATATTTGGCCGGTTTGACTTTGACTGGCCAGTGCTAAATATCGGCTTGGTCAGTGAAAGTGAAACCAGCCAAAATTTAACAAGGTATTCAATGATGGTCACATAGCAATGGCCTGGCATTGAATACCTGGTTTTAGCGCTGACCGCAGGAGTTAGCCCAGCTAACTCCCACAGTCTGAATATCGGCTTCTTGGATTTCCAGGTAAGTAAATCTATGTGCTTTGAAAATAAGCAACTATATATTTTCATCAATTGGGCAAATACACTTCAGTGTGGAGAATTTGTCCAGTGGAAATACCATATATACTCATCTATAAGTCATGAAATTCTAACTTTTCAAAATCCCATCAATAAACTAGGGCTGTCTTATCTATGGGTCAATCTCATCTGTGCCTTAGAACTCTTGCTATTGGTAGCTTCATGGAAGTACACAGTCTCTGGCTGTGCTGAACTTGTTTTACAGGACAGAGCTGCTACATATGTCCCTTGTGTGGAAAGAACTCAAGTCAGAATGAGCTTCTACAGTGTTCAAATTAAAGAGAAGAGTTTTGGAGGAAGTGTGCAAGTGAAACTGGGGAGTTTAAAATCTGTAAGTTTTCTGGATGGTTGAAAGTTTGTGCTAAACATGAACACTGAGCGGAGGGCATACCTGAAGGAAATTTGCATGACAATTACAGGAGTCCTGGAGACAGTTAAAAGCAATTTGATTGGCTGATGGTTCAAACAGTTTTTTCAAAGAGGAAGTTAAGCTGAGATAGTGTGGAAGAGTTGATGAGTGAAATTCTGATTGCCCCTTTTTCTTTTGGTCAAAGAAAAGCAGGAGAGTGTGTATGCACTGAGAAATATTGATTCCTGAATTAATTATCATCCTTGGATAGGAAGGGTGAGTGATTTGTGAAAATAATAATAATCATAATAACAACAATATATAACTTATACTTTGCCTACACCTCACGGTTCAAGGCGGATCACAATATAAGAAGCTGGTCATGTCCAGGAATCTATATAAATTAACTCATACCTAAATATTAGATTGAGTGACAAATTTCTGAATCAAATACATTTTTTATAATTTTTTGAAATTGCAAATAGTTTTTTGCAGAGAGCAGTAGGGTTAAACTTCTTTTTCAAGATGGGCTGCTTGAAATAAGAATAAAGTGTTGAACAATCTACTTTTCATATTTTAAAAGAAGGAAAAGTAAATAAGGTTAATGATCTTGTAGTTCTAGTTTTCCTAATAAAAACAAAATGATCTAATAAATATAATGGTACTAGTTCATAAAGAACTTTATAAATGGTATAATAACATTTAAATTGTGCTCTTGCAAAGACCAGTAACTAATAACTCTTAATAAACAATTGAGATACTCTATCGGATTTTTTCAAAGAGTAAATCAAATGAAATGCCATATTCTGAATAGTCTGCAAATGCTTAAAAACACCCAGAATAACAATATTGCAATAATTTAATATACTCAGTATGAAAGACTAATTTTTATCTATCTTTTAAATAAAATAAATGGTAATGATCCTGCTCAAAGTATTTATGTACCCGCCTAGAGTTACACATTGTAAGAAAAACTTTTTGTGTCAACAAATTAACATGGGGATCAAAGGATAACTTAGAGTTTAGTAAAATACCAAGAACTTTCATAAATGGAGAAAATTGATATATCTGATTAATTCTAAAACTATTCTCTTCTTCCATAGCTGAAAGGCTAATCAATAAAAAATTTGTTTTGTCTGTGTTTAACTTAAATTTATGCATTTTCATTCATGATTCTAGAATAGTCATGACATTCTGTAGTAAGAGTGAACAAGATGCTACCGTTGAATTTATAGGAATCATGATTGCTATATCATCAGCATAACTATAAAAGTGGACTCCCAATTTCTCCATACAAGTAAATATTAACAAGAGAGGAGACAATGGTGAGCCCTGTGGCACTCCACTAGAAGTCCACTTTTCAGAATATGTTTCATCTATTTTAACTATATAGTTGCAATATTAAAAAAAAAAAAAAACCCAAAGAACATGTCATACACCTTCCCTGTAATTTGGCTTCAGTGAATTTGCCAAAGTTTAGAGTGAGAGACTTTTCAGTGAGGGATAAATATGTACTGTATTGGGGAGGAGGGGGACAGAGAAGGCATGCTGGATCTGTGAGAGCGTGGGTGGGGCAGCAGAGAGGGCATGCTGGATCTGTGTCTATGTAGTGTGAATGGGGCAGGGAGACGTGTGTGTGTGTGCGTGTCAGAGAGAAGGACCTGTTGGCTGGGGTGGGGTAGGGGGGCAAATTTGGCTATGTGTGGTCTCAGCTTATACATGGGTCATACCAATTTTGCCCATTTTTAGTCCCAAAACTGCCCTTGACTTATACATAATATCGACTTATAGTTGAGTATGGTATGTACAGTTCTCATTTGCTCACACAAGATCTACTACCATTTCATTTTTGAACATTTCATTTAGCATTTGCACTTCTATTTATTTTTTTAAAAACCCAACAGATCACAACAATGTATTCTTCTGTACAAGAAGTCACCCTAAATCTTTGAGAGACAACATTCCTATTGGTCAATTTTTGCATCTTCATTGCTTATATACCATCATAGAGGAATTTAAAGCTTGTACAGAAGAGATGAGTCTTTAGTGAGAAAGATTATCCTTTTTAAATGGTTAGCAATGAGCTTTGTTAGAAAGATTAAAAGATTATTCTTTTGAAATGGTTAGCAATGAGCTTTTTTTGTCCTCTCAAAAGAGATTATGAATCACCTTTGATCTCTGTTGTACCTTTTTCTGTTAAATTGCATTTGATGACAATTTCTTTTGACTCTTTGGCAGGTATTACAAGATCATCCAGTGTTTAAGGCCATACAATGGCAGAAACTTGAGGGATTGTTTGGCATCATCATTTTTTTAAAAACTGTTCCTTTCCTCTCTATTGCCATCTCCTCCTTTTGGTCATTAAAAGTATAGTCAATGTACAGTTTATGCTTATGTCATACAATCTAAAATTTTTTCAACACTCATAAACATCTTGAATTCATCAGGTCTGATCACATTTGAACTATAACGACCTCTATTGTCTACCCATGCCATCTTCTGCAGGTTGGCATGAAATTAGATCGATTATATTTTGGATTACAGAACACTTGAGTTGCACACATGATTTAAGATTGAATGCTCCATTAAAGGTTGCTACTAAAAGGCCCTACTTTCAGTTTCTTTATTCAAGCCAAGTGACTGCACATTTTGCAAGCCTTTTTAATGTGAAAAGGTTCTCCACAGTTTAAAAACTAACTGATGAACATGGTTTATGTTATATGCCATAGCTGCCTTTCTAAACATGATAGCACTTGGATTAACACAGGTGATCAATTCTCCAATCCACAAAAAGGGTCACATACTAGATTTGGTATTCTACAAAGAGGTGGATATTCTGGGATAACAGTATTGAAATAACACCCCTATCATGGTCAGACCATTTTCTAATTAAATTTTCCCTAAGTGACTACCTAAAACAAATGGCACCTCCCAGAGTTTGGAAGGAGATCAGAGAAAAAAAAAGCTGACTATTGAGAATTTCCTAGAGGCCTTGGACTATCCACATATGGATAAAAAGACAACTACAGTGTCAGAACAGGTTGACATTTGGAATACACACTTAGCCAAGACCTCAGAGAAAATGGCACCACTAAAAGAGGTCTTATGCTCCACTCACACACACTCACCTTGGTTTTCTCCAGAACTTCAGATCCTTAAATGTGAAGGACAGAAACTGGAAAGGAGATGGCGGAAATCTCGCCTGGATGAAGACAGGATAAACTGTAGGAAGCATACAACATGCAACCCCCACAACAGAACCAGCCTGCCCAGTCTAAACTGAACTGCAATGATTTTGCTGCATACTTTGCCAAGAAAATTAAAAATCTCCACCAGGATTTACAGGCAATCAAACCTAGCCTCCAATCAGTTAACCAGGAGTGCACAAACTTGCCCCCTCCTGATAGGAGACATATGGAACACTTTCAACCCAATAACAGAGGGGAGCCTTGACAAAATCCTAAGAGACCTTTAACCAACTACCTGCTCCCTCAACTCCTGCCCATCAAAGATAGTGCAGCAGGCAAAAATTGGTCTCACAGAAGGTACCACTAAAATTATGAACGCCTCTCTTTCTAATGGGCAAATACCAACAGCATTAAAAAGGGCAGTGGTCCACCCTTTGCTAAAGAAAAACAACCTTAATCATGGCAAACGTGAAAGTTAGCAGCCAGTATCCAACATCCAATTTCTAGGGAAACTTATAGAACAGTATGTGTTCAACTGAGTGACTGGCTAGAAGAGAGAAACTGGTTAGATCCATGTCAATGTGGATTCAGACCTGGTTATGGAACAGAAACGGTCCTCGTATCCCTACTAGATGATCTTCAAAGAAACCGAGAAAGGGGATTTGCTTCGGTGTTACTCCTGCTAGATTTCTTAGCAGCTTCTGACACTGTGGATCATGTTATCATGCTAGCACAACTGGCAGAAACAGGTATCAATGGAACAGTATTTGAGTGGTTCAGATCCTTTCTATCAGACAGGCAACAAGCCATAATGTTTGGCAAGACCTCATCGCCACCATGGGCACTGGCCTGTGGGGTACCACAAGGATCAATACTGTCATCCATTCTGTTCAATATCTATCTCAAGCCACTTGCCGAGCTTATTCGGTCAATGGATGCTCAGTTCTACATCTACGTGTATAGAAACATAGAAACATGACAGCAGATAAAGGCCATATGACCCATACAGTCTGCCCATCCTCTGTGACCCCTAATTCTTCCTGTTCCTAAGCTTATCCCATGCCTTTTTAAATTCTGGAACAGTCCTCAACGCCACCACCTCCACCGGGAGGCCATTCCACGCCTCCACCACCCTTTCTGTGAAATAATACTTCCTTAGGTTACTCCTAAGCCTATTCCCTCTTAACTTTGTCGTATGCACCCTCATTCCAGAGCTCTCCTTCATTTGAAAAAGGCTCTCTTCCTGTACATAAATGCCCTTGAGATTTATGTACAGTGTATGATGTACAGTTACTCAAATCCATTGAACCTGACTTACCTACAGCCCTGAATAAACTGATTACCTTTCTAGCATCAATTCAAGAATGGGCTAAGCACAACAAACTTTGCCTGAACCCAAGTAAAACTGAGCTTCTCTGGGTCCACAACGCAAGTGGTCACGTACCTGACATCAAAATCTCTTTTGGGAAGTAGAAACTCCCCCCTCAAATCACAAGCCAGAAACTTGGAATACAATTAGATTCCAAACTTACTCTGATTCCCCAAATCCAAGCAACCTTCAAGAGCTGCTTCTACTATTTGCGATAGCTACGCTGCCTCTTTCCTTACATCGAGAAGGAACATCTTATCCCAGTTGTACATGCCATGATAACACCAAGACTGGATTACTGTAATGCACTCTACAATGATCTGACTACAAAGGGTCTGCACCAGTTCAAATTGATTCAGAATGCTGCAGCAAGACTCATAGAAGGTTGCAAGTGACGTGACCACATCACACCGTTTTTGCAAAAACTTCATAGGCTACCACAACAATACAGGGCTAAATTTAAAAAAAAGGTTTCTGGAAGCAAGGAAGTACCACCCTTCATTTGAACTGGACAGCAGGTTAAGATAAGTGATTTGAATTCTTGCTGTCAGTTTGGGCATTCAAAAGCGAAGAATTTAATTACGTATATTTTTTAAACACTTTTTTGCATATTTAAAAAACAAAAAAATTATCTAAGGGTTTTTTTTAATGTCTATGATTACTTTTTGCGCTGTGTGCACCTGAAAAGTGAGAGTGTTGCCACAGGAGTGTATGAGACATTTTCCCCATTTTTTGAGAAGTCACATATTTTGGTCTTCACTGGCGGATATTGTGTTGATAAATATATTTAGCCTTTCAGCACCTGCCCTTTTTCTAAGCTGTGGTAAGCACTAGCGTGCGTTTACTGAAGGTTAAAATCCACTACTGTGGGGTGCAGTCAGGCACTAAATAAAATTAAAATTATTTTTTAGTACTGGGGTGTGTTTCGGGGCAGAAAGCAGGCGTGCCCAGTGCTAATCAGTTAGCACAGCTGCATCGCCGAGCGCCAACCAATTAGCACAGGAGCCCTTAATGCTTATTAAATAGGGATGAAGCACTAATGGTTGCATGCCATTTGGCAAATTAGCATATGGCCATTAATACAGAAAATGGGAAATGCAGACATTTTACAGCCACGCTAAAAGTGGCCTCAGTGCACAGGAAAGCCCAGCGCTGATACCACAGGACAGTTTTTAGCATAGCTTAGTAAAAGGGCCCCTAATTTTGTGTGTGGTATTTGACAGTTTGCTGCCATTTTGCTTATTTTCTGATTGGTAATAAAAATCACTCGTTATTCTACTGAAGCCAAATCTGGGAGCTTCCTTAATTTCTGTTAACATTTTTTCCTCTGTTTGTTCTAGCCAGGAAGACAGTGGTATAGCCCTACCAGTGTTTTTACCTGCGCACATAGAATGTCTATCCATAAGGATTTCACATTGCTATCTGTTCCCGCTACATTTTTATTTTAAGTCAATTCCCTGTAACATATAGTGCCATCACCCTCCAATTTTCCCACCCGATCACTACCACTGATTTTCCTCATTCCACCTAGTCTCTGAGACGCCTATTACAGTACAGTCTCAATCATCCAACCTTCACTAATCTGACAATCCAGCATATGTGACAGACACTCCAAAGAGTGTGGCAGGAGAACCATTCAATAACGTTACCTTGCGGTTATACTGCATCCAAGAACCAAAATTTAGACGAGATTAGCAAAACAGTATGAAAAAAAATGATCAAAAATTCAGCCGTGACCTATTAGTTTAGCATCTTACCCATCAGACTATGAAGCGCTACCTTGAAATTCTCCTCCACTGCCTATAGGAGGGGCTGAGACTTGACACCGCAGAGACCAAAAATTCAGCCCCCTGCACAGGCTCACTTCAGGAACTACAGATTGGCCACTTACTCACCACACCATGCTGTAGGCCCTTTCCCCAATGTAAGAGAAACTGGTATAGTGGGGGTTCAAGTCTTGGAAGCTGGGTTGGCATCAGCTGACATACTTGGCCAGGGTCCCCCGCTCCATGTCTGGGCGAGGCAAATGTGCCGGTCAATGTTTCTGAACAGATGGGGGGGGGGGGGGGGGGGGGAGGAAGAGCGGCCATGAGCTCCTCCAGACAAAGCGAGACAGCGGCACCAGGCATGTGCACCCACAAAACTCTATCCCAGTGGCACAAGGCTCCAAAGGACACCTTGTGGGTTAGTCACAGTTGTCCGTTTCGGAGCCAAATTTTAAGAATTAAGGGGGCTACTTTATAATATACCAAAATACCTTGGATGCAGGGTCTGCAGGCAAAAAGTTAAGTGCTGATGGTTCTTTTGAGCTAGTGTGACTAACAGGACTTTCTGTGCATTGTTAAAGGGGTTACCATTGTTTTCCATATTATCTGACTTCTCACTTATCCGTCAATGGATCGATCCTGTTTACATCGGATAATCAAGACACTACTGTATATCCACTTCTTCATTTAGTGCTATATACTCTAACTCCCTCATTTTATTTTTTAGGCTTCTAGCATTTGTATACAGATATTTCAAACTGTGTTTTTTCTTTGTATCTACAAGCTGCTTAAAAGTTGACAGGGATAATCTGCAATCTTTACTCTGCTCTCTCCTTAAGGGCTCCTGGCATTCTTTCACCTTCGGTGCAACCTCTCTATTGGGATTCCCGAACTTTCCTGTTTGATGGTATCCTTCAAAGAAGGTTTCTCTCTCTTTTTAAACACATCCATACCTGTTCTGTGCATTGGGTCAGAACACATATGCATAGTAACATCTAGTTATAACTTTATGGCTCAACTCCCCCTTGCAATCCCGTAATGTTCCTTATGTAAGCCAATTTCAAATGTAAAACAGTATGTGACAGATATTCCAGGAGCTGCTGAAAAGCAAGGTTATAAGGTTAATTATAATCCGTTACCTTTTTCCATTCACTTGGTAAAGCTGTGACTGAATAACCAATTACATCTAATTGCATAAAACTTGTGTGGCAACAATTAGGCTGACAAATTTAGCAAGTAAGTGCTGAATATCATGCTAACTAGTTATATTTGAAAATCTTGCCTCAGGCAAGCATCATTTTTGGCCAACAAAATCTGTGTATACAGTGATTTTGTATGTACAGATCTTAGCTGGACTGGGGAGAATGAGGAATTATTAATAGTTCGATTTATTGTTGTTGATTTTTTTTTTTTAATCAGGCAGCTTCCTCTGATCTTTCTATTTCCAGTTCAGTCACAACAAGGATGGGAATCTTGTATCATGAGCCTTCAATTTGAAACTACCTAGAAGTTTTTTCTCTCTATTTTTAAAAAATAAATCTACCCCATCTCCAACATATATCTTATCTGGTTATTTCAGTGATGGTCCTGGGCTAGGGATCATGTAACAGGGTTACTTCTGGAATATACTAATCATGGACCATGAATCTGGCCAGCAGGTATTACTCAAACAATGACTAATAATGTCCTCCTGGGGGCTGTGAATGCTGCCTCTGCAGCATCCTCAGAAGACCCAAGGAGTGGAACAATTATCTCGAGAATAGAGCTGGTGACCACAGGAAAAGGAGCAGCTTATCTGGCTCCTTTTTCTGTTATCCTCTGTTTGAAGGAGTTAGCCTCTGATTTGGTTTCCTAATTATAGGTGACCTCCTACATGACAGCACTTACCACTTGAGCTACTATTTAAGCACATAAATCTACAAAAAGAAGTGTACATATTTACATCTATTGTGCATGATATATTTGCCTTGGGGATAAACAATGTGGTTACTATAATTGAATAAAGTGCCAACACTAGTATATGGAAATGAAGGTGAATACCTGCTAGCAAAAGGGGAAAGTGTGGGGCATCTGAACAACGACAGCAGCAGCACTGGTGCATAAAGGCATGACTTGTAATGGACCTAATGATCACACTACTCTGCTTATTCCATATAAAAAGGTACTCCAGCTGTCTAACTTAATAGATATTAAAATTATAAAAATATATGCATAATCTTAATATACTATTAGAAACTACTTTTCTAGTGACTGAGGAAATTTGTTCTGAAAATGAATCAGATATATGGAGGGGCATTTTCGATAGTGCGTCTAAGTTGGACTTTGGACGTTTTGCGCTAATCTACCAAATCTGAATACGAAAAATAGCATGTCTTTTTTTTCCTCTAAAATATCGTTTTGATCAAGGATAGTACTTATGGGTGAAGAGGGTACCTATTTTCTGGTGAGTTTTGGACAGCTCAAACTTTCCACCACAAGTGTAACAGGTAGGGGGAGGTATGGGCCTGGGTATACCTGTCTACAGGGCGCTGCAGCCACCACTACATTACTCCGGGGACCTGCATGCTGCTCTAATGGACCGGGATCTAACATCTGAGGTTGTCATAGAGGTTGGTGAGTACTATTTTTATTCACTTTTTTGGGGCTGGGTCATCCCTGAATCCCTCCAGTGGTCATCTGGTCATTTAGGACACCGTTTTGTGTCTTATTTGTTAGAAAAAGAAGTCCAGACCAAAATGCTGAAGCTTTCACCATAGACATTTTGGTTTTGTTCCATTATGGCTGGAAAACGTCTGTTAGGCACGCCCTAATCCCACCTTCAAAACACCCCTGACATGCCCCCTTGTGATTTGGATGCACTGCAGATGAAATGCATAGATAGTTGTCTGCAAAACATATTTCAAAAAGGAAATCTGTCCTAATGGTGCTTTATAACACTTTGGATGTTTTTCGCTTTTGAAAATGTATTTATTTATTTAACACATTTGTACCCCACATTTTCCCACCAATTTGCAGGCTCAATGTGGCTAACATCAAACCGTAAAGGCAATTGCCAATCCGGTAACTATACAGATAACATAGTGTAGAGGACAGGGAGATCAAAAAAACGGGGTATAAGGGCAAAAGGTGAAAGGGTAACAGTGGTCAATACGGTCCATTAATTTGCTGTGTTGCAGAATATAGGGACTTATGTTGTATCCTTGGGGTAGGCCTTTCCAAATAAGTTGGTCTTGAGTGATTTCCTGAAATTATGATGATTGTGGATTGTTTTCACAGCTTTTAGCAGTGCATTCCATAGTTGTGTACTTATAAAGAAGGTGGATGCATAAATGGATTTATATTTGAGACCGTTGCAGTTTGGGTAGTGGAGGTTTAAGTATGAACGGGATGATCTGGATATAGTCCTGGAAGGTAGATTGATTAGGTTTGTCATGTATCCAGGGGCTTCTCCGTAAAGAATTTTGTGGACTAGGGTGCAGATTTTGAAGGTGACACGTTCCTTAATTGGAAGCCAATGCAGTTTCTCTCGAAGGGGTTTAGCACTATCGAATTCGGATTTTCCATAGATTAATCTGGCTGCTGTGTTTTGGGTGGTCTGTAGTTTCTTTGTAAGTTGTTCTTTACATCCTGCATATATTCCGTTGCAGTAGTCTAAGTGGCATAATACGATTGATTGTATTAGATTACGAAATACTTCTCTCAGGAAGAAAGGTTTTATCTGTTTAAGTTTCCACAATGAAAAGAACATTTTCTTTGTAGTGGAGCTTATTTGGCTTTCGTGTGTTAGATTGCGATCGATTATAACACCAAGTATTTCTAGGCTCTCAGAGATAGTAAGGGTAAGATTTGGGGTGTTTAAGGTTGAAGGTTTGAACTTATTGTGTTGAGATGAAAGGATAAGGCAGTGCATTTTCTGTTTAGTTTCAGTTGAAAAGAATTTGCCCATAAATTCATGGTGTTCAAACCAAGATTAATTTCATTGGTGATTTCAGAGAGGTCGTGTCTGAAGGGAATGTAAATTGTGACATCATCTGCATAGATGAACAGGTTAAGGCCTAGATTGGATAAGGACTTGGCCAAAGGGATCAACATTATGTTGAAGAGTGTTGGGGATAATGGTGAACCTTGGGGGGGGGACTCCACAATCCACTTTCCACGGTGGTGAAATGTTTGAATTAGATTAAACTTGATATGTTCTAGAGGTTAGAAAGCCCTTGATCCATCTATGTACGTTTCCACCAGTCCCGAAGTAATCAAGAAGGTTTAGTAGAATGTTATGGCTTACCATGTCAAAAGCATTCGACATGTCAAATTGGAGAAGAAGTATGCTTTTGCCTAAGAATATTTCCTGTTTGAAGTTGGCCAGAAGAGTGATTAGCACAGTTTCACTGCTATGAAGGGGGCGGAATCCTGATTGTGATTCATGTAATATAGAAAATGAGCCCAATGGTAATTTATCACTGCATGTAAGGCTCAACCTTGCATTAAATATTCTTAATAAATATTCTTAAGCAGAAATGTTTCAGCTCATTGGTTAATGAAAATATGAAAAGTTCCTCTCAAATGAAAAAACACACTGGCCAACATATTGCTCCTAGATAAAAAGGCTTTATTAAGGTTTTAGTCTATGTGTATATGCTTAAAAATATGAGATCCCTTTTATTTTTCTCTGTAACAAATTGGTTGGGTGTACAATAATAAAACATGGCTCACAATCAGACCTATGTAAAATGATCATGAAACAAGTATATTCAATTTAAAAACATTTGCTAACAAAACTTTGCTAAATTCAAGTTATTTGCACTGACAGTTTAAAGCACATGTTGAAATAACTTTGTATGGATGGGTATGTGTGTGTGTGTGTGTTTATAAATAAACCTGGGAGGAAAACTTCTCAGTCCCACAGAAGTGTAAAAGCTGGAACCCACAGGGCAAAAGCATAAGGTGGATATACAAAACCACATTCCTAAGAATGGGGAACGCACAAAAATTCTGGGATAGCAGAGGCACTGTGGAAGGACACCCTGAGAAAAGGGCAAGCAAGGTTTAAATCAGAAGACAGTTACAAATACACACCCACCCAAGTCATTTGGAGGAGGTAACTCACATGGAGGTAGGAGGCCCATAGAAGGAGAAATGGAATTCAAGTAGTGGGCCCATGCAAATGGAGGAATCTGAGACAACTAATTCAGTAAAGGCAAAAGAGGAAGAGAAGAGCATTAAAGTATGTATAGTACTCAAGTAGGTCACACTAAGAAACAAGCTAGTAAGGAAAAGATTAGTGTTTGTAAAAGCTATTAACTGGACTGCCTGCAAGAAAGAAGTCTATCTGAAGGATGAACCTGGAACTGCGGTACAACTGTGAAAAGCAGTTCTGTAAGCTGGGGCGTAAATTTAGGCACCAACAGTGCGCCTAGTTTTTTAGAATAGTAGTGCTTACATATGTGCTTGGCACTAATAACTGGCAGTTACGCACATAAGTGCTAGGCACTATTCTATAAACAGGGCTTCAAAACTGCTTTGCATGCAATTGTCAAGGGGCATAGACGTGGATGAAGCATGAGCATGTCACCATGTCACATGTGCAGCTTAGAGAATGCTATCAGTTTTGCACATTGCACTTATGCATGCCCATTTACAACAGCTACCTTTCCTAAGTAGGTGTACCTAACTTTTGGTGCGCCAACATAGCTTTATGCTAATATTCTGTAACTGTTTAGGTGTGCCATTAAGCCACTGTAGAATTGATGCTACGTACACCCTTTTGTGGTGCCTAAAATGAGGCACAAATTTATAGAATTGCTGTCATAGTTTCTATGAACTGGACTTTTGGATTGGAGCAGATATAAAACAATAACCAGGTAGGCCTGGAAGGTGAGGTAAAAGCAGATAGTGAGTAATTTTATAAGGTAGTGCCTGGTTCTAGGAATGAACAATGTACATAAATGTTGTGTAAACAACGTCTTATAAAGTAGCAACCGACATTAAAAAATCATTCCAAGGTATGTACTTTCACTGTAAGTGTGCACATAGGCAAAGAGTCAGCAGTGAAAAGAAGTACACACTACAATTTATGTGCTATCTTGCAAAATGTAGACATGGTCAATTATAACAGCTATAGGGCTGCTATAAGTAATTGCACCTTCAATGAAGACACATTTTTGTCCATTTACAATGGTATTTCTTAAAGAAACACAGGTGCCTAATTTTCTTTATAAAACAGGATTGAAGAGGCTGCTTTAGAGATGAGTGGTTACTACAGACAAAGTATCAATCATAATAAAAACAACTCAAAAATTAAATCATGTTGTGCATAAAAAAAAGATTAAAACATTATATTGAAACATTAAAATAAAAACCCTTTATGTTAAAAACAGGAATTAAATGATATAAAGGTAATAAAAACCTTACAAAAATAATGTGTGCTTGATAGAAATAAAAATCACATTGAAATCACACACGTAAACACAGGCATAAGTAAGCTTACCCAATTGGTGTAAATGTTCAAGCTTCACCACACTGTTTAATAATAGTGTAAAAATAAAAACAACTCAATGTTGTAAAAAGTTCAGTCACTTTAAAACCAACTTAAAAAGCTTACTTATCAAGTTATCTCCATCATAATAAGTAAGTAAATAAAGTCAAGATGGAGTTATCTTGACAGTAAGGTATTTAAGTTAGGGTGTGTCACTAATGAGATGCACAAAGGCTCAAGATAGAGCCGTGCACAGATGTCTGAGTGCATGTTTTCTATCGTGAGCATAATAGCATGGAATACGGCAAGTTAATCATATGCAAATTTTATGTATGGCAAAAATGGGGTGAGTATGACAGATGCATGCGCATAAGGTTTCAGAGTAACTCCCCCTGTTAACTAAGTTGTGCCGCGCAGCAATGCCGACACAGCCCATTCAAAGTGAATAGGCTGTGTTGGCATTAGAACGTGTTTTAGTTAAACAGGAGGTAAGCAGTTTCTTGTGTGCATATCTGAACCAAATCTGAAAGTGAAAGCACACATTGGAACCTGATCTGCGCCTAAATATGAGCCTTTCAAAAATTGCACTTGAAATTTTTGATAGGCTCATAAGGTTTCAGAGTAACTCCCCCTGTTAACTAAGTTGTGCCGCGCAGCAATGCCGACACAGCCCATTCAAAGTGAATAGGCTGTGTTGGCATTAGAACGTGTTTTAGTTAAACAGGAGGTAAGCAGTTTCTTGTGTGCATATCTGAACCAAATCTGAAAGTGAAAGCACACATTGGAACCTGATCTGCGCCTAAATATGAGCCTTTCAAAAATTGCACTTGAAATTTTTGATAGGCTCATATTTAGGCGAAGAACAGACTCCGATGTGTGTTATTTCACTTTTAGATTTGTTCAGACACATGCACATGTTTGTTACTCAGTATCTGCCTTTAAATGTTGCATGGACTTCCTTCAACTTGATTAACAAGCCAAAACCAGCACTTAATTGTGAAAAATTGACAAGAAATCTCCGCAAAACTTTCTATGCTACCCTAGACCCTCGCGGTAAATTTCTCACATCTTACATGTGTCAAAAATGGGTAGCATAATCTCTGCATAGAACAGAATACCTAAAGTAGCTCATCAACATATATTTTAATACAACTTGTGGCTGTGTTTTCTGCATGAGTTAACACCCACACACATTCTCTCAGTACTCTTGGAGTGTAGAACCAGTGGTCAACCATCGGTAATCCTGTGGCTAAGCTCATGGTTGCTTTCTGTATTGGCCCCTAAGTTTGTCTGATTCACTACTGGGAAGCTCAGGTCAGAGATACTGGGAGTTCACACTCCAATCCACCTGTGCCTGTGCTTTATAAGTTGGTTTTGAAGTGACTGAACCGTTACAACACTGAGTTGTTTTATTTTTACATTAGTGTTTACCAGTTTGGTAAAGCTTGGACTTTTCAACCAATTGGGTAGGCTCACTTTTGTCTGTTTACTGGTTCCTGCAGTATTTCAATGCAATTTTATTTCTATAAAGCACAATTATTTTTGTAAGGTTTTTATGATATCTTTATCATTTATGTTCTAATATAAATGGTTTTTGTTTTGATGTTTCAGTATAGATGTTTTTAATCTTTTGTGTATTATGTGCAGGTAATTTCTTTGCCCCTAGTGAGCTCACAATCTAATTTTTGTACCTGGGGCGAAAGACGGCTAAGTGGCTTACCCAGGGTCACAAGGAGCCACAGTGAAAATCAAACCCAGTTCCCCAGGTTCTCAGTCCACTGGTTTAACCATTAGGCTACTCCTAATGGTAGCCTAGTGGTTAGTGCAGCGGACTTTGATCCTGGAGAACTGGGTTCAAATCCCACTGCAGCTCCTTGTGACTCTGGGCAAGTCACTTAACCCTCTATTGTCCCATGTACAAATAAGTACCTGTATATACTATATAAACCATTTTGAATGTAGTTGCAAAAACCACAGAAAGGCAGTATACCAAGTCCCATTCCCTTTCCTATGCTATGCTGTAATGTTGATTCTTACATATAAAAAATGCTAATGAAGTTATATTCTTAAAAATATACTTCAGTTTGTCAACCTTTCAGATCAAGTACTATCTTTTATACTTACAGGTAATTTATGTTATTTCAAAATACCATTTCTGTTCACATATACGGTATTTATAGTTTCCCTTACATTTCTCAAATGTATTGCTCTATAAAGTACAGTAGCAATACAACTGCAGTACTAAACCTAAGTCTCCAAAAACAAAAGACAATTATAAACACCTGATCAAATATGATTGAACACATCAATATCAAAAAATCAAAGTCTGATACCTTTTCTTTAGGGACAGGTTGTCCCATTATAACAAGAAAGTAATTCTGCATTTTCCCTATTTGTAATCCATGTATATTTCAGTTGCAAATGACTTCATTTTGGTCATTCATAAAATACCATATTTTAAAAGGTGGGGGTGGGCCTTGAACTTTTGATCCTATCTTTCAGTTCTTTGATTTCTTTAATTCAGTGTTAAATATTTAATTAGCAAACTGGCATGTTCTGTTGAATTCAGAGTAAGTTTCCAAATGTCAGCTTGAAAATGAAATCTGTCTTTAAGATATGAAGGAAGTACCACTGGTTTTGAGTCAGGTCCAATCCTTTTCTGTTTTGAAAAGACAAGCTCAATTTTTGTTAATCTTTCCTTATCCGTGACTATACACTTGAGACTTTTGAGAGAATAAACACAAATATTGCTAAATTGTGAGCAACAAGTTATGGTGCACCAATATCTAGAGGCTGGGCAGAAAACAAAGTCTTCTTGAACAAGTGCTATGTGAGTATTCAGAAGAACAAGTGATCTGGTGGACTTCAAATCACCTTCTGTCTTTATCATAGTGTACAGTAACAGGTCAGTATCTCCTAAGGTGGGTTTGGTTTCATCCATATTCTCATGAAGTAGGTAAACCAAATCAGCTAGGGTGCTACTAAATTTGCAAGACAATCGAATTCTGTTTGCAAAAACAAAGTCAATAACCTCTGACTTCCAATCAAGTGAAAGCTGCATCAAATCTCCTGTTAGAAGGGGATGATTTAAGCAAAGGAGGTCATCTGATGTAGAAATCAAAAGGCTCACTATGTCAAGACATATCCTCTGAGTAAAGTGTTTGTTGTAAGTAAATACTGTGAGGAAGGAATCTTCAGAAGGGCCAAAAAGTTGGATACTCTGACCTCCAAAACTAACCTGAATCTCCATTAAAGAAGTCAAATGAAGAACATGAAACAATGTCAGTGAATTGTTTTGTTGGTTGGGTACCAACACAATGGCATACAAAATAGAATTAACCAAGAGCAGACAAGAAGGCTGTGGTTCAGGCTGTTTGCAACTGGCAACAGCAAACCAATATACTCCTTTTAATTTACCTATTCTGTCTGAAACCTCTGGCAAATGATGTATGATATACACTAACAACCTTTGTGCTGAATATTCCTGCAACTGCATAAATTCATTTGGAAAATGTACAAATTTTTGTATTAACACAGGATCATTTCCCATTTCTTTATTTTCAATCATATCTTGTAAGTTCATACTTGATATCTTTGAAAATGTACATGGTAACATTCTCTCTGTTGGCAAAAGCGCTTCTGGCTGATTGATGCCAGATACACTGATTTTAGCCTCATCAGAGAATGAATACTTAGCTTCCTCCTCATTAGAGGACACAACCAGTGAGGAATTTTTGAGAAATGGTAAATTTCTAATTAACGATAACACTTGTGCATACTTCCCACTTTTGTTATGCATATTTCCCAAGTCTTTTACTTGCTTAATGACATTTGCTCTGTTCAGCAACCCATTGCTAGTTTCTGTACAAAGATAAGAAAACTTATTTAAAAAGTGCCCCAAGCTATAGCTTTTCTGTGCTCTGACCTCTGAAGATGCAACCCTGGATTTTGAAAAATTTCTCTCTTTCAAATCTTTATGTGTTTCAATTCTCTGCTCAGCAGCGTGACCCTGACATGCCTTATGGTGGATTTCACTAGATATGGTCTTTACCGGAGTTATTTTAGAGAGCATATTGGTCTCAGAGAGAACAAAGCAAAATGCATTGCCAGCTCTTGCCTGCTCATTACTGGTGGCTACTTGCTCTGAAGCAGACATATGTTGCAGCAAGGTCCAGCCATATTCACTCTGTGGGATATGTTGGCTTTCAGCAATAGCATCTAGATCTGGGCTGCATTTGAAATGCATGTCACTTTCCACAGCATTTTCTAAAGGTTCACTCTTTCCTTTGTCATAATTTTGTAAAAATGAACATGTGATGTTTTTGTTTTGGACACTTGCTTTGTTAAAAGCATTTACGTTCCAAAGGTAGTTTGGTTCACATTGAATATTAGATGTACAGTCACAGTCTCTCTTATTCATACATATGCTGCATTCTTTTCCTTTTTCTGAATCTCCATCTTGTATAAAAGTTCCACTGGAACAAGGATTCTGACTCCTTGGATGGTAGCAGTATTTTCCAGGGTCTAGAGTTCTTGTTTCAGTCCCAGCCAAGTTAGCACAGACAATATGAGCTCTGGGAACACATATCTGCCATAGCTGCTGCCTCTGTTTAACAATATCAAAAAAAGGGACAGAAGGGAAGAACCTGTTTTCATTTTTTGCAATTCAGTACTTTCTATTGAAGATTTCAATACAGGTCTATATTTTAAATTTGACAAAAAAAATCAAGAAAGAAAATGTAATTTAATTGATTGAGTGATTGATATTTGATTCAAGATTGGAAAATAACCTTTGCCCATAACCTCACACAGTATCCATTTCTCTTAGGCTCAGAGATCATTTATAATTGACCAAGAATGTCTGTTTTATAGATTCACCCATTTTGAGAATGGAAAAGAGAATCAGATGAATAGTTATTTGGGCAAACAGGTGAATAAAACTATTTGCTGCTCAAATGATTTAAGGACAAGAAGCCAAAAATGCTTTCCTGAACATCACTCTATGACGTGACATCTGCATATCCCTGCCCTGACATTTTGTATCCCTTCCCTAGCTCCACATTATTCAATGGAGAGAAAAAAAATTTAGAACTTGTACTCAAGCAGCTCCCAACAACAACAAAAAAAGAGTATGTAATATAGCCAGAAAACAAACCACTAATGCCTCATGCCTTACCAAGACATAAGGCATGAAGGATTGAACGCAAGCAAAGACAGCATATACCCAATGTTTAAAAATAAATCTATGTCCTTAACCAGAACTATCCTTTCCATGAAAGGATGGCTTTTAGCAACACAAACAGATTTTGGCCTTTTCAATGCTGGTAATGTACTCTCCCAGTATTGGAAGTGAACACAATATAAACATACAGGCGTCCTGTTTAACAGAAACAAGATGGCAGTCAGCAACATAGTCACAATTCCCACTCACTGCCTGTATTCCTAGAGCAGATTTTTTTAGAGGGGGAATGAGGTTTATAAAATCCTTAGTGGTGTAGAATGGGGAGAAGAAGTGAATCAATTTTTCAGTCTTTCAAAAAGTACAAAGACCAGGGGACACTCAATGAAACTACATGGAAATACTTTTAAAACAACTAGGAGGAAATATTTTTTCACTCAAAGAATAGTTAAGCTCTGGAACTCACTGCCAGAGGATGTGGTAACAGCGATTAGCGTATCTGGGTTTAAAAAAGGTTTGAACAAGTTCCTGGAGGAAAAGTCCATAGTCTATTATTAAGATGAAAAGGGGGGAAGCCACTACTTGCCCCGGGATTGGTAGAATGGAATATTGCTACTAATTGGGTTTTTGCCAGGTACTTGTGATCTGGATTGGCCACTGTTGGAAGCAAAATACTGGGCTAGATAGATCACTGGTCTGACTCAGAATGGCTTTTCTTATGCTATGCTCTTAGTGAACACTGAGATATGCAGTATAACCCCTGAATACAGCCCTGAATAAACTGATTACCTGTCTAACATCAATTCAAGAATGGGCTAAACACAACACACTTGTCACCTCTCGTTTAGACTACTGCAATCTGCTTCTTGCTGGCCTCCCACTTAGTCACCTCTCCCCTCTCCAGTCAGTTCAAAACTCTGCTGCCCGTCTCATCTTCCGCCAGGGTCGCTTTACTCATACTACCCCTCTCCTCAAGACCCTTCACTGGCTCCCTATCCGTTTTCGCATCCTGTTCAAACTTCTTCTACTAACCTATAAATGTACTCACTCTGCTGCTCCCCAGTATCTCTCCACACTCGTCCTTCCCTACACCCCTTCCCGTGCACTCCGCTCCATGGATAAATCCTTCTTATCTGTTCCCTTCTCCACTACTGCCAACTCCAGACTTCGCGCCTTCTGTCTCGCTGCACCCTACGCCTGGAATAAACTTCCTGATCCCCTACGTCTTGCCCCATCCTTGGCCACCTTTAAATCTAGACTGAAAACCCACCTCTTTAACATTGCTTTTGACTCGTAACCACTTGTAACCACTCGCCTCCACCTACCCTCCTCTCTTCCTTCCCGTTCACATTAATTGATTTGATTTGCTTACTTTATTTATTTTTTGTCTATTAGATTGTAAGCTCTTTGAGCAGGGACTGTCTTTCTTCTCTGTTTGTACAGCGCTGCGTATGCCTTGTAGCGCTATAGAAATGCTAAATAGTAGTAGTAGTAGTAGTAGTAGTCTGAACCCAAGTAAAACCAAGCTTCTCTGGGTCCCTAACACAAGCTTATACATACCTGACATCAAAATCCCTTTTGGAAAGTACGAACTCCCTCTCAAATCACAAATCAAGAATCTTGGAATACAGTTAGATTCAACACTTACTCTGATTCCCCAAATCCAAGCAACCTTCAAGAGCTGCTTCTATTTTTTGCAGCAACTACGCTACCTCTCTCCTTACATCGAGAAGGGAAATCTTATCCCAGTTGTGCATGCCATGATAACATCAAGACTGAATTACTGCAATGCACTATACAATGGTCTGACTACAAAGGGCCTGTACCAGCTCTAGTTGATTCAGAATGCAGCAGCAAGACTCAGAAGGTTGCAAGTGACATGACCACATCACACCATTGCAAAACTTCATTGGCTACCTGTACAATACAGGTCTAAATTTAAAACTCTATGTCTGATCTTCAAGGCCCTTAAAAGAAATGGTCCTGAGTACCTGAAGAACAAGACGATCCTTTACACACCACCAAGGAGATACTAAGGTCCACTGAAGGACCAACACTAACTAGCGTTTGTTTACACTTTCAAACAACAATAGAACCAGGGGACACAAGATGAAGCTAGAATATGGCAGTTTTAAAACAAACAGGAGAAAGATTTTCTTTACTCAGCGTGTAGTTGGACTCTGGAACTTGTTGCCGGAAAATGTAGTGACAGCAGCTGGCCTTACGGAGTTTAAAGGGGGTTTGGACGGATTCCTGAGGGAAAAGTCCATTGACCATTATTAAAAATTAAAAAATTTTTTAATGGGTTTTGCCGGGTTCTTGAAGCCTGGATTGGCCGCTGTCGGAGAGAGGATTCTGGGCTTGATGGACCCTTGGTCTTTTCCCAGTATGGCGGTGCTTATGTTATGTTATGTAATGTTAACTATGCCCTCTCCAAAAGACATTACACTATGTTTTACCCGCAAGCAAGCCTTCTCTGGAGGAGCCCTCACACTTTGGAATGCACTATCTGAAATGCTCTGCTTAACACAAGACTACCTCTACTTCAGGAAGCAGGTGAAAGCTTGGCTCTTCAACCAGGCCTTTAACGGAAGAAGTAACTAACTTGTTACTCTCACTCACAAAAACAAGGAGTGCAGGGGCTGCACCTACAGCACCAGGACATGTTTATCCACTCCTACCCTAACTGAGATAATATTTAACCATCCTTCTGATCTCATGTGCAACTTGCTTTAAATTAGTCACCTCACTTTCTAACTCTTCTTACCTATCTATATATTCCATCTTTGCTATACACTTCACTATTAATTAAAATGTTCTATTACATATTGTGTTCACGTTGTTAGTATACTAAGCCATACTTTGTATTGTTATTTGAATAGTTTTACTGCTGTAATTGCCTATTGCCCATGTTTGATCTATTCTTACTGTACACCGACTTGAGTGAATTCCTTCAAAAAGGCGGTAAATAAATCCTAATAAATAAATAGGTCCTCCAATCAATTCTAGTCTGGCATATCTCTCAATCTGTTTTAATGTGAGAAGAGTAGAGTCTGTAAAAAATTATGAAGGCCTCACTGTGCTGTTAGAATGAGAATAAGTGTTTTGTTTTTTAGGCCAATACCTTGCCTTGTACTTGTTGGACTTTCTCTATTAATAAGAATCTTCATGTTTGTGAATGTTTTTAGATCAATGTTTGTGAATGTTTTTAGAACAACATAGACTCTGTTATACTGCTGTTCCTTGTCCAGATGTCAGAAAGCAGAAGCCTATCTGTTAGATAAAAGGGGCGAGAAGAGAATAGATAAGACTAAAATGCAAGAAGCCCAACACTCTTCCTTTTCATTCCTTAACTGCCTTGTTAAATGAAATGCATGTTTTCTGCCTAAAAATTACTTTTTGTTGACACTTCCAGGCTTATTTTCGAAAGAGAAGGGTGCCCATCTTTCGACACATATCGGGAGATAGGCGTCCTTCTGTCAGGGTCGCCCAAATCGGCATAATCGAAAGCCGATTTTGGGCATCCCCAACTGCTTCCCGTCGCGGGGATGACCAAAGTTCCCGGGGGCGTGTCGGAGGCGTAGTGAAGGCGGGACTGGGGTGTGCCTAACAGATGGGCATCCTTGAGCAATAATGGAAAAAAGAAGGGCATCCCTGACAAGCACTTGGCTGACTTTACTTGGTCCATTTTTTCTTATGACCAAGCATCAAAAAGGTGCCAAAATGACCAGATGACCACCGGAGGGAATCAGGGATGACCTCCCCTGACTCCCCCCAGTGGTGACTAACCCCCTCTCACCCTGAAAAAAAACTTTAAAAACTTTTTTGCCAGCCTCAAATATCATACTCTGGTCCATCGCAGGAGTATGCAGGTCCCTGGGGGAGGAGGTGTGTGTGTGTCAGCGGAGAAAAGAACACAGCGAAGGTGACAAGATGGATGATGCATCCATCTTGTCACTTTCGCTGTGTTCTTTTCTTGGTTTTTCCATTGCGGAGGTCCGCTTTCTTCTGTGTTTGCCGTTCTCCTGTGTGTCAGCGGAGGCATAGCAAAGGCGTGGACGTCCTTCTTTCAAACATTTTGGATGTCCTGAACTACCCCCCCACAGGGACGGCCAAATTTCAAGGGAGTGGAGTGGAGGAGTGGCCTAGTGGTTAGAGCACTGGTCTTGCAATCCAGAGGTGGCCGGTTCAAATCCCACTGCTGCTACTTGTGATCCAAAATCCAAATAAATAAAGGGGGTGTCGGAGGCATAGCAAAAATATGGACATCCTTCTCACAGAAACATCCACATTTTGGATATCCTCAACTGCCCGTCGCAGGGATGGAGGCATAGCGAAGGCGCCTAACACTTGTACGTCCTTCACCCATTCTAAAAAAAAAAAAAAAGAGACGTCCCTGACGAGCACTTGGACGTTTTCACCTGGACTTGTGTATTTTTAAGGTTGTAGATGGCTATTATACACGCAGCTTGTCTGCATGTATGAAGCCGTCTTTGGCATGTGCAGAGCAGCCATGCAAAACGCTTTGCTATTCTGCTTTGGTTTCCTCTCCTTAGGAAGGAAATCGTGTGCAAATGAGCTAACAGCGAGCAGCTCATTTGCATGTGATTTACTTCATGCGTGTCTGTTCCTTTCCGAATCGCTAAGGGATCGGTAAGGGAAGGGCTTTTTCCGTTCAGTTAGTGCATCAGTTAGTCCACTGCAGTGCCCCCTAGGGTGCCCGGTTGGTGTCCTGGCATGTCAGGGGGACCAGTGCACTACGAATGCTGGCTCTTCCCATGACCAAATGACATGGATTTGGTCGTTTTGAGATGGGCATCCTCAGCTTCCATTATCGCTGAAAACAGGGGACGACCATCTCTAAGGTCGACCTAAATGTTGACATTTGGGCGTCCCCGACCGTATTATCGAAATGAAAGATGGCCACCCACCTTGTTTCAATAATGCGGGTTTCCGAGCCCCTTTGAGGGGATGTCCTGCAAGGACGCCCTCAAGAAAATTTGGGCGCCCCATTCGATTATGCCCCTCTTCCATGTCCTTAGTGATTTCTTATAAACATAATGGTCTGTATGTGTGCATTACACAGTCTATACTTTTAAAATGAAATGCAATAAATGTTTAAAAATAATAATAATTAAGAATAGGAAACCAAAAGATTCTGGATTTCGTAAGTCTTCACATGCTTTGTCACTGCAAATTCAAGCTGTGGTTCCAAAAATTGCTCTAAAAAGGCCCATAGTAAGTTAGATTCCATCTGAGTCCAGTCACAAAAGATGAGCTGACCTGAATATGCCTGAAGAATTTATTCTATTGTATTTAAAGCAAAGATTTATGCATACTGAAAAAGGAGCTTCTGAGTACACTCTGGAATAATGTTATTCAAAGATGCTGATAGGAAGAATGCTATAAGAAAATTCCAATGTTTTGACTGTCTCCTGGGGCTCTGTCAGGTCCTTCAAGGTAAAGTGGACCAGGCTGTCCTTCTGAAATCAGCAGCGGTAGATTAAACTAACTACTTTTTTTCTGAGAAGTTCCGAGAGAAGAGGACATTTCTCTGGTAAGTGAACACTATTTTGCTTTGTGCTTTGGGAACTTAAAGATTGGGATTTAAAGGAGGAATTGTAGGTTACTCATAGGCAAAATAAAAAATATAAAAAGCAAATTTTATCAACTAACCTCCATAGTCTTTTCCACTTAGTTTTAAAAACTTTGTACCACAGCATTAACAGCTAGATTCTGTCTTCTCACCCACCTCTAGGACAACTCTTCATTTATAGTCAGTTATTGTAATTAGGATAACAAGCAAAAAGTGCTCTTACAGAGTTTTAAATACATTTCATTACCATCTAAGAAGCAAACACTAAACAAATCATACAATATATTATATAAACTAAAACACACTTTTATATAAGGCTAATATCCTTAATACTGTAGCAAGTTTTAAATTATTGAAAAACTAAAAAACACTACGATGGAGTCCGTTCTCTTGAGGCTAGAGAAGCAGACTTGGTGGAGCTGAGGGAGACAGAGAGGTACATAGAGGAGACCTACAGGGATGTTGTAGAGAAGTCCCACCTCCAGTATGGTAGCCCCTGTGCTACCTTGGAGGAGGGAGGTCTCCTAGAAGGAGAGCATCAACCTGGTGAAGTAGGAAGTACTCCTGTAGCCAGGACCTGCCCATCAGGGGATGTGCTATCCTCTCACACTGAGGATATGTCTCCAAGTGCTGCTCGGGAGGGAAAGGTTAGGACAGCTGTTGTAGTTGGTGATTCGATCATTAGACACATAGATAGCTGGGTGGCTGCTGGACGTGAGGATCGCCTGGTGACTTGACTGCCTGGTGCGAAGGTGGCGGACCTCACACGTTACCTAGATAGAATTTTATATAGTGCTGGGGAGGAGCCGGCTGTCTTGGTACATGTGGGAACCAATGACATAGAAAAATGTGGGAAAGAGGTTCTGGAAGCCAAATTTAGGCTCTTAGGTAGAAAGCTCAAATCCAGATCCTCTAGGGTAGCATGCATGAGGGAGAAAGATTTGTAAAATGATAAGAACAAAGCAAAAATGTATGGTTTCAAAGCTAAACAATTTGTGTGGCATTCATCCCTAGAGTAAAGCATGGTGGCATCTGCATCGATGGAAGCGGGTGCGAGCGGAGGAGAAGAGATTACTGGGGAAGACCATGGAGACACAGGAGGAAACTCGGATTTACCCTCTTTTCCTGACTTGGGAATCCCAAGTAAGTCGTTTTTGCCTTGTAAGCCTCAAAATATTACACTAGAAAATATATGGGAGGCACTTGTGGGACTGGAAGCCTCATTTGTGCAGAAGTTTACTCAATTTACCCAGAAGTGTAATTTAGATATTGGAAGCATATCTGAATTAGAGACAAAAGTAACTTCTCTGGGTAAAAGTATGGAAAACAACTCAGTTGCTGTTCAAAACTGTCAACAGATTCAGATGAATTTGATCAAGGGAAATATTTTTCTACAACACAGGATTGAAATTTTAGAAAACCATCAACGATCAATACTCTGAGGTTGATAAATTTTCCTAAGCAGCTGGCTATTTCACCACTGATAACCTTTAAACAGTACTTAACTGAGAATTTAAAGATTCCAGAAAAATCCCACCCTCCGATATCCAAGATCTACTATATAGAACCTAATCGGAAAAAAGAACTGTTACAGGAGGATAAGATGGTTCCTCCGCCAGAGACATTAGACTTGAACTTGGACTTGACTCAAATAATAGAAGGAGAGAATGTGGGTTTAACAACTGCTACTCTTAAAGTATTTTTCATACTTCAGCTAGATAGAGACTGGATACTTAAGCAATATTTTCTTAATAAAAGTCAGGATTTCTTAGGTTGCCAAATTAGAATGTATCCAGACATCTCTAGGGCGACCCAGAGAAAAAGACAGGAATTCCTTAAATTAAGGCCGAAGGTATTACAATTAGGAGCACTTTTTTGGCTGAATTTCCCATGCAAGTGTGTAATAAAATTGAATTCAGTAAAGTATGTATTTTTTGAGGCAAAGCAACTAAATACTTTTATAGAGGCTAAACTGAGAGATTTTTCATCTCCATTTCCAATAACTGTAACAACTTCAACTCCATGATTGATTTAAATTCCCGATTGCTCTCACCAGCCACTTTATTCTTAATTAGAAATTGCTTTTCTGATTTTTTTTTATTATTTCCTTAAGTTAGTAGGGGCTCCCTTTCTATTGTGGACTAAAGATGATAATTTAGTTTATTGTATTTGCCTGTATTGTTTTTCTTGTATAACTGGAAAAGGAACTATTATAACCATCTTTTCTATTCAAGATGTATACTTGATGTAAAAATTAAAATCTTATAAATAAAAAATTAAAAAAAAAAAAAAACGCCTCAAGAAAAAAACCCTCCCACATATGTAAATGGGGTAAGGGCTATTATTTCATCATCATAGGCGATACAAAAAAACCTCCTCTTATTTTATTATTTTTTGAAAAATGTTTTTTCTATTACTGAACAAAAAATTGCTCTGCCAAATAGGCTATAAAGTTTTACTTAGCTTAGGCAGGCTAAAAACTTTCTCCTCCCAGACCGTGATTAAGCTGTGGTCAACGGGTCCCGTTTCACATTACGCTGCTTCAGGACCACAGCCTTTCAACCCAATAGCCATTTCTTACAGAAATTCGACTAGTCCAAATCTATCTCCAACAGTTCCCAGTGTCCAGTCAATATTTTTATATATACTTTACTGAGGAAAGTTTTGGTAGAGCTGGCGCTAGTAAGACTACGGTGGGTAGGTCCTTGAGACAGCTCGCTTTTGCGAGCTAAACTTGCATGTTGGGCAGTAATATCCCCGAGTCCGACAGAATAATTAAGATAAGTAAATAAATCTTTTCTAAGAATGAAAGTTTAAATAGCCTGTAAAAGGAAGATCAGGCCTATGAAGAGGTTGATGTTTATATATATCGCCACGTAAAGCCTGTAAGGGTGATGGACGATGAACATCACTGAGGCACTTTATAAAAATATATGATTATTACTATTATGAAGAGTTTGTGATCGTTGAAGATGCTGTTGGAGGAATATTGGAGTTTAAAGTGTGTGAAGAAATAATATATAAAAATATTGACTGGACGCTGGTAACTGTTGGTTCTATATAGGAGGGTGGCATGAAGGAAGCCACTGCAGAAGAAAAGCCATATTGCCATATAGTGTTTGCAAAGAAATATTTAGTAGACACTGCATGCATGAGGGAGAAAGATTTGTAAAATGATAAGAACAAAGCAAAAATGTATGGTTTCAAAGCTAAACAATTTGTGTGGCATTCATCCCTAGAGTAAAGCATGGTGGCATCTGCATTATATTGTTGGGATGCTTAGCAGGTAAAAGAAGGCATCTGAAGATCAAGAGACAGATGGACGGTACACAGTGCAGATCAATCCTGGAGGAAAACCTATCCCAGTTTGCCGCAGATCTCAAACTGGGGAGAAGGTTCACCTTTCAGAAGGAACTGAATTTAAAGCAAAAAAAAAAAAAAAAAAAAGGAAGGAGTGGCTTGGCAAGAAGAACGTGAACGTCCTTGAGTGGCTCATTCAAAGTCCAAAGCGGAATGGTATAGATCAGATGCTAAACCAAAAAGTTATTAGATAACATAATAGCATATATTAATTTGTGGAATGTGTTGATTCCAACAAAAGAATGTGCTATCAGTCTCATGAATCCTCTGACATGTGATAGAAGCTTGATATAGGTGGGAAGAAGTACAAATGCCAAACAAAAAAGTTCTGAAGAGGCAACAACGGCACATGCAACTTAATGCAAAGTTAATCTAGACAAAAAAGTTACCCATGCCTAATTCATTTTGGCCTTCCTAACTAACATGCCTTGAAAATTATGGTTTCAACAGCACACAGTGAATAAGCACATTTCCCTTTTTCCAAAAATAGGCTAACAATATATAGAGGTCCTTTTACCAAAGTACAATAACGGCTTTAGTGCATGCTACCGTTAAATGCCACGCAGCCCATTGTATGCCCATGGGTTGCACAGCACTTAAAACACATTAATTTGTTAGCGCAAACTAGCGTTTTTAGCACATGCTAAAAATTAATGTGCACTAGCGCTAGAGACACCCATGGGTTATATGGGTGTCTCTAATATTAGCGCACACTAATAACGCTAGTGCACCTTAGTAAACAGGGTCCTAAATCTGTTAACTCGCCTTAGTATAAGGACCCCATAGTTTGCAGCACCAGTTATATAGCTCCATATGATAAAACTATAAATGCACAGCTTGAATATTGGACTCTTGGAGGGGTATTTTCAAACGGGGATGACCAACTCTAAGGGCGCCCAACTCTAAGGACAATACCGCGAAGGGGCGGGGCAACGCGCATTATCAAAACAAGATGGACGTCCATCTTTCGTTTCGATAATACGGTCGGGGACGCCCAAATCTTGACATTTAGGTAGACCTTAGAGATGGTCTTCCTTGGTTTTCAGCGATAATGGAAACCAAAGACGTCTATCTCAAAAACGTCCAAATCCAAGCCCTTTGGTCGTGGGAGGAGCCAGCATTTGTAGTGCACTGGTCCCCCTGACATGCCAGGATACCAACCGGGCACCCTAGGGGGTACTGCAGTGGACTTCAAAAATTGCTCCCAGGTGCATAGCTCCCTTATCTTGGGTTCTGAGCCCCCCAACCCCGCCCCCCCCAGGTCCACCTGCCTGAAGTCCACTGCACCCACTACAACTGCTCCAAGGACCTGTATACTGCTGCGATGGACCAGAGTATGGCATTTGAGGCTGGCATAAAAGTATTTTTAAACTTGTTTTTTATGGTGGGAGGGCATTAGTGACCACTGGGGGAGTAAGGGGAGGTCATCCCCGATTCCCTCCGGTGGTCATCTGGTCACAGTTGGGGCACCTTTTTGAGGCTTGGTCGTGAAAATAAATGGACCAAGTAAAGTCTGTCAACTGCTCGTCAGGGACGCCCTTCTTTTTTCTATTATCGGCTGAGGATGACCATCTCCTAATCACGCCCCAGCCCCCGCCTTCGCTACCCTGCCGACACGCCCCCGTGAACTTTGGTTGTCCCCACGACGGAAAGCAGTCGAGGGTCTCAAAAAAATCGTCTTTCGATTATGCCGATTTGGACGACCTTGCGAGAAGGACGTCCATCTCCCGATTTGTGTCGAAAGATGGGCGTCCTTCTCTTTCGAAAATAAGCGTGTTAGTGTTCTGTTTGCACTGGTTATAAGAGTGATTTTTATTTTTTTGTGCTAACATTTCTACATAGCTGTCTTAAGGATATTAGCCTTGTAGTCATGTAGTTCCCATACTTTAGAGTGAAAACTAGCTTTTAAAATAGCAATTTCTAAAATTTATAAAGACTTATTCCTGAAATCTTTTATTCCTCTCCTGAAGAGTTAATCCCTGCCATATTTATAACTGTGTTAAATGCCCATGTATTCACTTTGTTCAGGCACTAATTATAAGAAATTCAAAGTCATTTAACCAGGCAGGAAAGGCTCTGGTTAAATTGCAATCAGCGTCCCGTTGCTGATATTCAGGAGCACTTAACCAGTGAAAACCGGATCTGACAGATGCTGCACTGCCTGGTTAGTGCCAGAGTGGCCCACGTAGCCAAGCGGACAGACAGGATTACCTTTTGTGTGATCCCATCTTTGCCCACTTAGCTATGTGGGTGCTGGCACTGAATATCAGTCAGCACCCACATAACTTTCAGATTGGTGCCTGCTCGACGCAGGTTGAATATCAGCTTTTTAATTATCAGTGTAATATTCTTAAGAGCGTGGCTTTTCACTAGAAGTAGTCTAGGTGAAAGTAATAGATCACACTTTTACATTTGATTTTATCTATTTTGTACATTGCTTTATTTGTTAAAAAAAGTGATTCAAGTGTAAATAAACACAAACACAAGATATCTGAGGTATAAAAAGTATACAAATATTAGTTCCATTTTAAATGCTAAATTTTAAATATGGTACATACTTCATGGACCCAGGAAAAGGATACTGTTGAAGAAAAAGAACTATTTATAAAAAGGCCTCCACCACAGCAGCGTGCCATTCAGAGAAACAGAAATCAAGCAAAGTTAATTTTGATTGTATAAATATTGATGTCTCTATCAATTTTAATTTGTTGTATACTTAAAATATTTAGAAGTCTATGTACCAAGCATTTTTAGATCTGGATATGTACAGGGTAATTTTATAACAGGAAGACCATGTCAAAGTTCCAAAAAACATACTCATTTTATAAAAACATCGTACTGCACGTACCTACAGTGGGGGAAATAAGTATTTGATCCCTTGCTGATTTTGTAAGTTTGCCCACTGACAAAGACATGAGCAGCCCATAATTGAAGGGTAGGTTATTGGTAACAGTGAGAGATAGCACATCACAAATTAAATCCGGAAAATTACATTGTGGAAAGTATATGAATTTATTTGCATTCTGCAGAGGGAAATAAGTATTTGATCCCCCACCAACCAGTAAGAGATCTGGCCCCTACAGACCAGGTAGATGCTCCAAATCAACTCGTTACCTGCATGACAGACAGCTGTCGGCAATGGTCACCTGTATGAAAGACACCTGTCCACAGACTCAGTGAATCAGTCAGACTCTAACCTCTACAAAATGGCCAAGAGCAAGGAGCTGTCTAAGGATGTCAGGGACAAGATCATACACCTGCACAAGGCTGGAATGGGCTACAAAACCATCAGTAAGACGCTGGGCGAGAAGGAGACAACTGTTGGTGCCATAGTAAGAAAATGGAAGAAGTACAAAATGACTGTCAATCGACAAAGATCTGGGGCTCCACGCAAAATCTCACCTCGTGGGGTATCCTTGATCATGAGGAAGGTTAGAAATCAGCCTACAACTACAAGGGGGGAACTTGTCAATGATCTCAAGGCAGCTGGGACCACTGTCACCACGAAAACCATTGGTAACACATTACGACATAACGGATTGCAATCCTGCAGTGCCCGCAAGGTCCCCCTGCTCCGGAAGGCACATGTGACGGCCCGTCTGAAGTTTGCCAGTGAACACCTGGATGATGCCGAGAGTGATTGGGAGAAGGTGCTGTGGTCAGATGAGACAAAAATTGAGCTCTTTGGCATGAACTCAACTCGCCGTGTTTGGAGGAAGAGAAATGCTGCCTATGACCCAAAGAACACCGTCCCCACTGTCAAGCATGGAGGTGGAAATGTTATGTTTTGGGGGTGTTTCTCTGCTAAGGGCACAGGACTACTTCACCGCATCAATGGGAGAATGGATGGGGCCATGTACCGTACAATTCTGAGTGACAACCTCCTTCCCTCCGCCAGGGCCTTAAAAATGGGTCGTGGCTGGGTCTTCCAGCACGACAATGACCCAAAACATACAGCCAAGGCAACAAAGGAGTGGCTCAGGAAGAAGCACATTAGGGTCATGGAGTGGCCTAGCCAGTCACCAGACCTTAATCCCATTGAAAACTTATGGAGGGAGCTGAAGCTGCGAGTTGCCAAGCGACAGCCCAGAACTCTTAATGATTTAGAGATGATCTGCAAAGAGGAGTGGACCAAAATTCCTCCTGACATGTGTGCAAACCTCATCATCAACTACAGAAGACGTCTGACCGCTGTGCTTGCCAACAAGGGTTTTGCCACCAAGTATTAGGTCTTGTTTGCCAGAGGGATTAAATACTTATTTCCCTCTGCAGAATGCAAATAAATTCATATACTTTCCACAATGTGATTTTCCGGATTTAATTTGTGATGTGCTATCTCTCACTGTTACCAATAACCTACCCTTCAATTATGGGCTGCTCATGTCTTTGTCAGTGGGCAAACTTACAAAATCAGCAAGGGATCAAATACTTATTTCCCCCACTGTATGTCCTTAATGAAACAGATAACCAGACCTATCCTCAGTAGTGCATAAATTCTCATGCACAAATTTACACCCGTTTCAAAGAAGGTGTAAATGTGTGTTTGTACACATGCATTTTATAAAATATGCACATATACTGCAACTCTGTCCCTGCCCCATCTGAACTTTGTTCTCCAGGAATGCCTATGCGCAGTGAGTGCAGTGCACATACAGTACTTATATGAATATATTCAGCTGCACACTTTTATAAGAGACCTTTTTTACAGGTAAAATATGCTTTACATACTGAAAATACTTTATAAAATTACCCCTACAATGGGAAAAATGCTCTAGTACATCTGGACTTTTAATCAGAATGCCTAAAAACAAGCATCATTTATGAGAACTACATCCAAAATGATTACTTACCTCATATTTAAGCTTCCGTTGATCAGGGCCACATTGAAGTTTGCCATTTTCCTGAGAATCAGATACATATACTTTTACTGGCAGTGTGATGTAAACATACACATACATCGGATTTGGACATACAGTTTAAAATAAAACTGATAAAAGGACTGACAGACCATTTAGGAGTCCTTATATCAAGCTGCGGTAAGCACTAGGGCATGCTTACCACAGCAAATTCCAAGTTACCGCATGCACACCAATTGCTATAAAATTATTTTCATTTTTACTATGAAGGGTGTGTGTCAGAGGGCAAAGAGTGGGCGTTTCTGTGGTAATCAGCATAGCTATATTGATTAGTGTTTGATTAGCGCATGAGCTCTTACTGTCTACAAAATAGGTGGTGGTAAGGGTTCAAGTGCTAATCTTTTTTAATGGTGGCATTAGCACGTGGCCATTAATAGAAAAATTCTAAAATTGGCCATTGTACTGCTGTGCTAAAAATGGCCTTAGCCCGTGGGAAAGACCCACATAAGGGTGTGCTAAAGCCACTGTTTAGCACTGCTTTACTAAACAACCCCTTACTGTACTGCTGTGAAAGGCATATTGGGTTTAATCACACATTATTTATATGGTTAACATTACACACACTTTTTTTTTAATTTAGAGGCCCTTTTATTAAAGTCTGATAAGTTTTGAATTTACTGTATCTTAACTGGAAAACTTAAGGTGCAGCCATGGAATTCTTGGAGGTGTGCTCAGTATGTTCTCTGCAGTTCCCATGCAGAAATTTCATCAGTGCGTGTTAATTCTGGTTGCAATTAGTGCAAACACACTTGATGCCTCCTGTTGAGGAAGTGCTTCATGAAACTGTGCTAACTGTGCAAGTGCCAGCATGCAGTATGTACCCTACGCGAACTTCACTATGATATTCATACCTCAACACAAAATGCACTAAGGGGGGTCTTTTACAAAGGTGCGCTAATGTTTTTACGGTGCGCTAAATGCTAGAGACGCCCATAGGAATATATGGGCGTCTCTAGCGTTTAGAACACACGTATTTAATGCACGCGCTAAAACTCTAGAGCACTTTTGTAAAAGGACCCCTTAACATGTGAATTAGCGCATGCTAACTGCTAAACTACCGTGGGAACAGTTAGCATGCTTCTGCAGTGCAGTAAATGAACTAATTCATAAGTTAATTGCTTAATGCACTTTAGTTAAAGGGTCCCTTAATCTTTATTTCATTTTCAAGAGAAAAATATAAATATGGTAACAATGCTAAGGTAATGTACTGTTATTGACAGCGCATATGTCCATGTGCACAGTTTAACTATTCCATTTGGGGGAGGGAGCAAAGGGTGGGCTGTGACACATTAGCATAGTCAAACTGATGGAAAGTATGGTAACCATTCAACTCACAGACTACATAAAACAATTCTCAATATTACATAAATCACAATCTGGATTTTGCCCCCTCCATAGCACCGAAACAGTACTTACCACCCTCCTAGCCAAATTCAAGCAGGAAATAGCAACAGGTAAAAGCATACTTCTCCTCCAATTCGACATATCTAGCGCATTCAACATGGTAAGCCATAATATACTATTAAAACTCCGACTACTTTGGGATCGCTGGAATCATACGCAGCTGGATCGAAGGCTTCCTAACCACCAGAACATACCAAGTGAAATCAAACTCAAACATATTACCTCCATGAAGTATCGCAAGGATCACCACTATCACCGATCCTCTTCAGCCTTATGATGACCCCACTAGCAAAATCCTTAGCCACCCAAGGCCTCAACCCATTCATCTATGCAGATGATGTCACTATATACATCCCTTTCAAACATGAACTGACAGAAATCACCAAAGAAATCACGCTCAGCTTGAATACTATGAACTCATGGGCAAATGCATTCCATCTAAAACTCAACACAGAAAAAACACACAGCCTCATCCTCTCATCCCAACACAACAAGTACAAACCCACAAACTTAAACATCCCAGACTACACCCTCCTTATCGCTGATAGCCTGAAAATTCTCGGGGTCATAATCGACTGTAACCTGACACTCGAGAGCCAAGTGAACTCTACAACCAAGAAAATGTTCCATTCTATGTAGAAACTTAAACGCCTGAAACCATTTTTCCCCGAGGGAAACTTTCCGCAACCTGACACAATCAATGGTACTAAGCCATGTAGACTATTGTTAACGGAATTTATGCGGGATGCGAAGATCAACTCTTAAAGAAACTTCAACCGCTCAAAACACAGCAGCCAGACATATTTGATAAAATGCGATTCGAAAGCGCCAAACCCCTCCAGGGAAAAGCTGCACTGGCTCCCAATCAGAGAGCGCATAGCTTTCAAAATCTGCACCCTAGTCCATAAAATTATCTAGGGCGAAGCCCCAGGATACATGACTGACCTCATAGATCTCCCAACCAGAAATGCAGTCAGACCTACAAGAACTTACTTAAATCTCCATTACCCAAGTTGCAAAGGACTCAAATATAAATCACTATATGCATCCAACTTCTCCTACATAAGTACACAATTGTGGAACGCATTACCAAAAGCTGTGAAAACGTATGACCACCTTAATTTCCAGAATGCATTAAAGACCCACCTGTTCGAAAAGGCATACCCTACGGACCCAACTTAAGGGCCTAAATCTCTGCAGCACAACTTAAACAAACCTTATAATGTATACTATACAGCTCTCCTTCTCTACTATTCCTAACTGTTGTCTAGATCTATAAACCTTATAAGACCATAACATCAACCTGTATTTGTTTCTATACTGGAGCTGGCGAATGCCTTCACGGTACTATGTAAGCCACATTGAGCCTGCAAATAGGTGGGAAAATGTGGGATACAAATGCAATAAATAAATAAATAAATTTGCATATAAACATCTAAAAAAAAAAAGATCCAATGTGGTAAATGCAAAAAAGCAGATCTGAAGAAAACATAACGTGTGCAGCAATGTGTACTACTTTGTCACATAGGTGTTACTTATGTTTTACATTTAGTGAGTATTTTTGCCCCTGATGCATCTAGTTCTTTTAACTATGGTAGTGAATAAAATTCTTCAGATCTACTTCTTTGCTTTTACCATATATACATCTCATACATATTTTATTATGCCTATCTCAAAAAATAGATTGGATAGGAACCTAGTTTATTGGACAGTGAAGATTTTTGAGTCAGCACCAAGGAAAGATTTTCTCATGGTGCCCCCACCCACATCCCCGTGAATAATCAAGGGCAGCACACCCCTTTCCTCTCACTACTGCAGCCTGCTCTCTGTCACCCTCTCCAATGCACTGCTCTTTCTCTCTTCCTCCCTCTCTCCCTTCCCCTTTAGCCAGATGCCTCTCTTCCTTCAGTACTTTCCTCATGCCAGTGTGAAACTTAGAAATACACAGGCTCCAGATGTAGAAATACTGTATTTGGGAGGGGAAATGCCTGAAGGTGACAGTAAGTAATTTCTTACCTTCCAGAATAACATTTTCAGATAGGTTAGTTTTGTGTATTCCATAACAGTTACAGGAATGAACCTCACTCTTAAATCAGGGTACGTTACCCCAGTGGCGTACCTAGGGTATTTGACACCTGGGGCAGGTCATTTTTTAACACCCCTCTCCAAAATCCAGTACTAGGCATACTGAGAATACAAAAACACTCGGGACCTATAGAGCAATTCTTATGGTAATAAGCAGTAATTTCTATGAGTCACACAAGAAAAAGGAAAGCATCTTAAACATTGCAGTGAGCACTAGTAGAACATCAATTCACCTATTGTAAACGAAACCAGCCAGATTAGTACAGATTGTCGATCCTGCACAGTCAATGCCAACTGAAAGCCATGTCTTTTTCACAGACACAGATACACCCTAATCCACTATAGAATAAGAAACCATAAACTTTCTATTCAGACAAAAATTAAACTGAACCCCCAAAATGCCAGATTCTGCATACAATGCAACACACCACAGAAACAGAAAATGTTCCCTAGTACTGTGCAAAACAAATACAGAAGATGTAAATTAAAAAAAACTAACAAACACCAATCACTACTTTACAAATTAACAAATAGAAATAAAATAATACCATTTTATTGGACTAATACATTTAGCTTTCAGAGGCCAAAACCTCCTTCCTCAGGTCAATACAGCATACTGCTGTTACAGTATCCTATCCTGACCTGAGGAAGGGGGTTTTGTTCTCCAAAAGTTAGTCAAAATCATTACCTTATTTCCATGTTCTATTATAAACATTTATTAACACAGCTACAATACTATTTTACCATAAAGCAAAAAAAGAAAAAAATATTTTATTTACAGTTGGTTGTCTCTGGTTTCTGCTTTCCTCATCTTCTCTTCACTCTCTCCCTTCCACCCAACATCTGCCTTCGCTGTCTCCCTGCCCCTGCCATCCAGTGTCTGTCCTCTCTCTCCTGTCCCCTCCATCACCATCTGCCCTCTCTCTCTCTGCCCCTTCCAACCACTATTTGACCTCTCTCTCCCTTCCATCTAGTGTCTGCCCTCTATCTCTGCCCCTTCCATACACCATCTACCCATCTGCCCTCTCTCTCTCCTCCTTCCAACCACTGTCTGCTCTCTCTCTCCCTTCTATCCACTGTCTGCCCTTTTTCTCTGCCCCTTCCATCCACCATTTGCCCTCCCTCTCCCATCCATCCAGCTTCCAGGGTCTGCCCTCCCCCTCTCTCCCATCCATCCAGGATCTTTCCCCCCTCTCTCTGCCCCTTCTTTTCAGCTCCCAGTTGCAGCCCCATTATCCCACCTGCCCCCAGTTCCAGCCCCAGCCCACTTCTCCCACCTGCCCCCCTTTTCAGCTCCCCCAGTTCCAGCCCCACTATCCCACCAGTCCCCAGTTTCAGCCCCAGCCCTTTTCTCCCACCAGTCCCAAGCTTCAGCCTTAGCCACTTTCTCCCTGTCCCCCCAGTTTCAGCCCCTAGTCCCCACAGTTTCAGCCTCTGCCCCTTTTCATCCCCCCAGTTCCAATACTAGCCCCCTTATCCCACCTACCCTCTTTTTTAGCTCCCACTTCCAGTCCCCTTCATCCACCTGCCTTGCATTATGGTCCTTCTTTTCAGCCTTAGCCCATTATCTCATCTGCCCCCCTTTTCCGCCCCAGACCCACCTGCCCCTGCCCAGACCCTAGTTCCAGCTCCAGCCCCCTTCTAAGGGGTAGGCAGTTGGGGACTGAGCCCAACCCCCCGGCCCAGTCCCCAGCTGCCTACCCTAAGCTCCCTTCTCTCTGCCACTGCCCCCTGCATTTTAAAAACCTTGGAATCGGCGGTGCAACACCTTGCGTCTGCCTGCCTGTGAAAGAAGCAGATCGCCTCATCGTCGGGCCTTCCCTCACTGTGTCCCGCCCTCCTCTGATGTAACATCCTATTTCCTCGAGGGTGGGGCACAGTGAGGGAAGGCCCAACGACAAGGCGATCTGCTTCTTTCACAGGTGGTAGGCAGACGTGAGGCGCTGCACCACAATTCAGAGGTTGTAAAATGCAGGGGGCGGGTGGCAGACAGGGAGGGAGCTTAGGGTAGGCAGGTGGGGACTGGGGACTGCGGCGCCAGCGGTCTTTGGGTCGGAAGCAGTGGGAGCGGAGCACCCCCCTCATGCTGACACCCGGGGCGGACTGCCCCCACCGCCCCGCCCAAGGTATGCCACTGCGTTACACAAAGATGATCTCAGGCTCTCAGCTGTACTGTTAAGGCTCATCTCAACACTTTCATTATGTCAAAAACAGCCTCCTTCAGAAATTTGTAGGGTGTAACACTGACAAGGAGCATGTACACTTTGATATGTTGCACCTTACAAATTTCTGAAAGAAGCCGTTTTAAATATAATGAAAGGGTTGAGATGAGAATTAACAGTACACCAATTTACCATGATCAGTGATTAGAAAACACTTCCCCAGAACATTAATACACCTACTGTAAAAACAGAACAAGCTGGACGGTTACAAATCCCTAGGCAGAAAATATACCCTAGCATAACATCCCACCACAAAAGGGGCTCATGAACCAAACCATCCGACGTTCTATCTCCTCACAATAGCACAAAAGGGTCTCAGGGATCCCACCACTACGCAGATCACTGCTCTGTGCAACTAAATTTAGTCGTGGGCAGTTATGCCAAATAAAACTTTATATAAATCCCAATGCCTAAATTAGGTGCAGACTGGGTGTATTCTATAACAACACGTATAGATTTCAGAAACACCTATGACCTGCCTATTCCACGCCCTAAGACACACCCACTTTTCAACTACACGACTCAGAATTTATGCATACCACGTTACAGAATAAGCTTAGACAGTTTGGCGTGTAAATTCTAATTAATGTTAATTAGTGCTGATAATCGGTTAACATCCAATTTTCAATGCTGATTAGCTTGTTAACCAATTAGCTTATGCACATTGTTTTGATATATGCTTCCATTTCTGCATGAAAATCTCAGTGTGATATATAGAATCCCAGGGATAAAGGATAATTCTATAACAGAGCACCTATATTTAGGCATTTGACAGGAGTCTATTCTAATAAGAAAAGTAGGCACCTTCCAAATTGTCTTTTCTCCATTTTCTTGCTCCTCATGCTGACCTCCACTTTTGCACTCCAACCCATCTTAGGCAGTCAGTGACTAAGGTGGGGTGAGGTGGGATAGGGTATGATGGGGCAAGTTAAAATTCTTATGGTATGTGTGTGTGGGGGGTGCAACTCCTACATCAACAGTAAAGGTACAGTAGGGACATTTTTGAACACAGGGAAAACTCCCTGTACACAAATATCCATATTTTTCCCAGCACCCATAGCATCCACCCTTTTACAGCCCCCCTTCCTGTACCCAGACACCATTTCCAGCCCCCCTGTACCTACTCATCATCCATAGTTTTTTTCCAGCCCTCCCCCTGTACCCACACATACCATCCATTATTCTATTCAGCGCCTCTGTACCCACACATACCATCCATTATTTTTTCAGGCCCCCCCCTCCCGCACCCACTCATATCTTCCTTTACTTTTTTCCAGCCCCCTGCATCCACACATACCCCATCCATAGTTTTTTCCGCTCCCTTCTGCACCCACAATTAGCATCCACTCGCAACCATACTCATTAGTGAGCTACAATGAGGACAAGCTGCATTAGGAGTAGCTCTTCAGAACTCCACTCTTTCCTGCCCACTGCCAGGTGCTTTGGGCCGGTACCACTGCTTCTTCCAAATGGTCACTGAAACTTCCTGCGCCAACCTCACAAGATTACCGCTTAAAGTCTTGGCGGACATTTTGAAGAAACGGTGGTACCGGCCAGAAAGTGGTGGCAGTGGGCAGGAAAGAGTGGTGTTCTGTCTTGCCCCTGAAGAGGCGACTAGACCAACATGACATATTAAGATAGGCCCAGGGAAGGCTCAATGAGGCTCGGGAAGGGGTGGCGGTGGTAGGGGGAGCCAGCCTGTCTTCCTTCCTTACTGCAGGCAGGAGAGGGCCCACTGAGACCGGGGGGGGGGGGGGGGGAGGAGGTGGAAGACAAGTCAGCTAGCCATCCATCAACACAGTTTTACCGTGGCCCATTCCTGCATTATTTTTTAAAAATTCACCTCAAAGTGGAGATTCTGCGGGAAAATGGTGAATCCTGCATAGCTGGGGAATTCTGCACTCTACAGTCGCACAGAATTCCAGCAGAAGTAATATACATATATACTTGTATGGATAGGGGGTAATTTTATAAAGGCATGTTTGCAAACATATGATAGAAAAAATAATAAAATTACCCAATACACTTCCTCAGCACAACACCAACATCGAAAACTTCATCAATGGACTGGACTCAATCTGTGGAGAATGCCCAGCAGATCGGGATCCTAGCTGGTCAAAATTTGCTCTCCTCACTGTTGAATCAGTCACCCAAGCGATTCATAGATTCTCCAATACCCACTGCAAACTGGACATCTGCCCCAGCCACCTACTCAAATCCGCCCCAATTGCTTCACAGAAGACATCACATCCTACCTAAACTACATGCTCCAGGAAGGTCTCTTCCCTGAGGAACATAGCAACATTCTACTCATCCCATTACCGAAAGACACAAAGAAAAAAACGAACGATCTCACCAACTATCACCCAGTTGCATCTATCCCACTAGTAATCAAACTGATGGAGAGCATGGTGACCAAACAGCTCACCGACTATATGGACAAGTTCTCATTACTACATGAATCACAATCAGGATTCCGCCCCTCCCACAGCACCGAAACTGTACTAGTCACTCTCCTGGTCAAATTCAAGCATGAAATAGCTACAGGTAAAAGAATACTTCTCCTCCAATTCAACATGTAGAGCGCATTCAATATGGTAAACCACAATATACTTCTGCGACTCCTAGACCACTTCGGGATTGGTGGAAATATACTTAGTTGGATCAAGAGTTTTCTATCCGCCAGAACATACCAAGTAAAATCTAATACAAATATGTCACTACTGTGGAAATCAAACTGCGGAGTTCCTCAAGAATCACCATTGTCTTCAACATAATGATGATCCCATTGGCCAAATCCTTATCCAACCAAGGCCTCCACCCGTTCATCTATGCAGATGATGTCACAATTTACATCCCTTTCAGACACGAGTTATCAGAAATCTCCAATGAAATCAAACGCGGTTTGAACACCATGGACTCATGGGCAAATTCATTTCAATTGAAACTGAACACTGAAAAAACACACTGCCTCATCCTCTCATCCCAACACAATAATTACAAACCCACAACCATAAACACCCCAGACCACACTCTCCCTATTTCAGATAGTCTCAAAATACTAGGCGTTACAATTGACCGCAATCTTACATTTGAGAGCCAAGTAAACTCCACTATAAAGAAAATGTTTCATTCAATGTGGAAACTTAAACGTGTAAAACCTTTCTTCCCGAGGGAAATATTCCATAACCTAATACAATCCATGGTACTAAGCCACGCGGACTACTGCAATGGAATCTATGCTGGATGTAGAGAACAACTCACCAAGAAACTTCAGACAGCCCAAAACACAGCAGCCAGGCTGATATTTGGTAAAACACGATTTCAAAGTGCCAAACCTCTCCAAGAAAAACTACACTGGCTCCCCAATCAAAGGACGTATCACCTTCAAAATCTGCACCTTGGTCCACAAGATTATCTATGGTGTAGTCCCAGGATACATGACTGACCTGATTCATCTCCCAAACAGAAACAGAACCGGTTCATCGCGAACTTACCTGAATCTCCACTACCCAAACTGCAAAGGTCTCAAATACAAAACAACCTATGCATCCAACTTCTCCTATATAAGCACACGACTATGGAACGCACTGCCTAAAACTGTGAAAACAATCTATGACCATCTAAACTTCAGGAAATCACTAAAGACATACCTGTTCGGAAAGGCATACCCCACCGACCCAACATAAATGCCTCAACTCAGCAACACAGCAAAACCAAAGATCATACTGGACACTATTTACCCCTCCCTATCTTTGACCTCTAACGTGCCTATAACTTACCTTATTCGACCCTAACATCTAATTGTATTTGTTCCTCTACCGGACCTGGTGATTCGCCTTTTCGGTACTATGTAAGCCACATTGAGCGTGCACATAGGTGGGAAAATGTAATAAATAAATAGTATATGCACCAAAAATGCCACTTATTTGTTTATAACAATACTTTTATGCCATACATTAACAAACATTGCAGGGTACAATATTATTTAAAAAAAAAAAAAAGATACATCCTTCAATACAGTGGGAATGTAAACGCTAATCTTACTTTGTACTGGGTACAAATTTTGAGAGAACCAGGGTCCTCAGTATGTGCAAATATCTTTAACTGGATTCTGAACTGTACAGGAAGCCAATGTAAATTCCATAGCATGGACGACTCATGATCATGCAGTTCTTTATCTGATGTCATATAGTATGTTAGTATTTCTTTTCAATCCACCAATGATCTTAGTCTCTGTATTTTGAATCAACTCTAAACAATATAATCTCTCTGGAAGGCCCACTAAAATCCCATTACAATTATCTAATTTCATCAAAATACAATGTTTCCTCTTCCAAATATGGTCTCAGCTGATGCAACAGTTTTTGAAATATCTAAATATCCCAGTAGCCATTTGGTGCCATTTTATAATTAGTATTACATCAGCAATTAAAAAAAAATTTAGGGTAACATATTAAATTTAATATATAGAATACAGCACCATAGAGAACATTTTAATCTATATCCATTACAAATTTTACCTTCTATAAGGCGTATTCTTATTTTTTTACTTCAACTACAATATTGTATTCAGTGGCATGGCACTACTTTTTATGTTTGCAAAAAAGAACCCTAAAAGCATGCTGAACATTCCAGCACTACTCAGCGACCATCATATTGAAATTTGATAATGTTATTCCAAAATCTAATTTAATCAATGATGCCATAAACTTGAGCAGAAAAAAAAACATTTCAAAGAGTATCGGAGCACCGCTACTTTCTCAGCATTTGCCTTATATCTGTCTTTGATCAGTATACTGCTTTTCAATATATTTAGTGGTTTGGCACCAATTCTTATGTTTGCAACAATTTGTATATTTAGAACCTCAAAAGTATGCCATATATTTTAGTATCATTCAAAGTTATTCAAAAATCTATTTTGGTCAACGATGCCATAGACTTGCGCTGAAACAGAATATATTTCAAAGAGTGTCAGAGCACCACTGTCATTTCTTTATGCATCTCATAGATCAGTATGGCGGCTTCTAATATACTTTACGTTTGTTATAATTAAAAATGTCTTTCCCAAAAGTGCATTTTCATAAAATTGCAAACTCATAGTTTGTGTCGTTTAAAATCTTACAGTGGGTTTTTCCCTATTTTAGAAGATACGTTTCATACAGCCCGGATCTTAATATCTTTCTTAAGCCAAGCTTTTTTTTTTTTTACTACAAACCGACAGGTATTCCATATAACTACCACGTGTATTAGCCAATTTTTTTCATCCATACTGATATACAATGGGCACCTCCGTTTAATATATCTTTTCCATACAAGTATATTTCAACATGCACTATATGCACTTTCATACTTTAAAATACATCTTTCTATGGACTATACCATTTTAGAAAGAACATCACTGGTAAGAAAGCACATGGTTATACCAGTAGCACTAAGGGCGTCAGTTCTTTAGAAATGTATATATACAGATTTTATCATATTAAATGTGGGTTCATATGTCTTCATGATTTATTTACTTCATTTATGTACAAGTTGTTTATATATCATCAGATTGATTTAAAGCTTAGACAAATGACACGTTTACTTATTTGTATATACATTATTTTTACCTTTAGATTTGTTTGACCCCTGAGGTAGGCCTTTGTGCTGAAACACGGCCGTGTCGGGTCATTTCTATGACTTTTACAAAAAGACACTTTAATTTTTTTATCCTCTTTGGATCCGCCTCACTCTTTTCTTTTGTTGCAACAGTTTTTGAAACGTGATCCTTCAGTCAAAGTTCAGAATCCCTCCAAAATCCTAATGTTTGAGCTAAGGTTTATATCTATGTTTTCTCAGCACCCCTCTGTAAAACCCTTGAACTATTTTATTCCCTACCTATACAGCCTCCATCTTTAAAATATTCTATTTCAATGTAATAAATGAAAACAAAAACTGAACCTTGTCTAATATGCTCTTGACACTTTGCAAACACTTTCTAGCTTTTGTGCAAGCCGGGGGAGGAGGCATAGCAGCAGCGGACACACGGAAAGGGCCACTGTCTGCCAGCACTGTTTTCTTGCCTCCAGAGCACCTCTTCCACTGGCAGAGCTTAGGAATCCCCATCAGCCATATCAACAACCTTTTTTTTTGGGGGGGGGGGGGGGGGGGGGGAAGCCATTCACCCCTTACTGATTTATAGTATTATTATTTTTTTAAATGGTACTTATTTTATTCAAGCTTATACAACTAATTAACCTAACTGCATTGAAACAACAGTGGCTTTCTAAAGATTTATGTCTATTAAAAATAAGATATTAGTTTTTATATCTCTGCAATTTTCTTTGACATAATACCTTCATGCAAACTCAACCCACCTGGAGAGATACACAGAGACTGGTACTGTCTTCATTAAGAGGGTGAATAGTCTGGAGTCGCCTCTGTACTTCTTCTTCAATATAAGCATTTATCCTGCAAACATTTTAAAGATAAATATAATAAATGTCACTCTTGTGGATACACTTTTTTTGCATAGTATTAAGCATGTTTCATTTTTACTTTCACATTCCAATGGGCATCACAGTAAGGTGGTCTTATAGATATGATCAGCAACTTACAGAGAATTGGTGATAAAGATTAGCAGTAAAACCAGGGTTTCTAAAGATAGCAGACACATCAGGATTCACAGAAAAGACAAAGTTCCGAGAGGAGAGAAAGCCTCTCCTGGTATGTGAACATTACTTTGCTCAGTGATTTGGTGACACAAAGCTTCAGATAGAAGAAAATCTGTAGGCTTATTGATATAAACTGCTTGAATTTCATAAAAAAGCAAACACTATTTAATCGCTTGCTTAAATACCGAAAAAATCTTTTTGTCATAATTTAAAATTAACTGTTACAACCTAAAAGAGCATTTATAAGGTAGACATTAGCTGAGCAGGGTTTAATATCTTTTTATCCTTAGTTTTAAATACATTTTAGGTATTAGAATAATTAGATAGATAAGCAGGGTCTAGTTCACTGTCTTCTTGTCTCTCCCCCCCAACAACCTTATCAACCCTAGGCACATTTCTTAATTTATTGACAATTATCCCGATTAAGAAGGCAAGAAGGTAATTTGTCACCACAGGGTATTTTCAGCAGCATTTGATTCACCTAAAACAAAAATTATTCGAAGTTCAGCTAGAAACAAACATAAATAAAAGCATATACCAAATAATCTTAAGGCCCTTTAAATTATTTTAGGTATACTCTGTTAGCAAATTTAAATAACTAATCATCATGACAATATTAAGTGGGATGGGTGCTATCCAGTCTATTACACAGAGCATTATCTCCCAGTAGGTGAGATGATGTTTGTGTGCTCTCATCAGAGAAAAAGTCCAATATCTTGAAGCTAGAGTAGCAGACTTAGAAGAGCTGAGGAAGAGAGAGAGGGAGATAGATGAGACCTACAGGGACATAGTAGAGAGGTCCCAACTCCAAATTAGCAGCCTTGAGCTGCCTAGGAAATGAAAGGTCACCTGATAGGACATCATCATTTTGGTGAGCAACACATTGATCCTATATTGAGGATCTGCCCTCCTGGAGACACAATATCCTTTAGTACCGAGGCTGTCTCTGCAGGGACTTCTGCATAAGAAAAAAACAGTTAAGATGGTTGTTGTAGTTGGTGATTCAGACATTAGGCATGTTGATAGCTGGGTGGCTGGTGGGCATGAGGATCACTTGGTCACTTGCCTGCGTAGGATGAAAAAGGTGAACCTCATACGTCGCCTACATAAGATATTAGACAGCACTGAGGAGAAACTGTCTGTCTTAGTACATGAGAGTACAAATAATACAGAAAAACGTGGGATGAAGGTTCTGGAAGCCAAACTTAGGTTCTTAGATAGAAAGTTGAAATCCAGAACTTCTAAGGTAGCATTTTTAGAAATGTTCCCTGTTCCACACACAAGATCCAAGAAGCAAGTAGAGCATAGATGAGACCATGGTACAAGGAAGAGTGATTTAGATTTGCAATGAACTGGGCAATATTCTGGGGAAAGGGGAGCCTATTCCAAAAAAAAAAAATAAAAAAAGATGAGGTCTACTTTAACCAGGGTGGGGGAAAAAAAAAAAAGACATAGAACAGCTTTTAAATTGGAACCTGGGGGGGGGGGGGGGGGGGGGGGAAGCAGACAGTCACTCAGGAGTGAATGGTTCAGAGTGAGGTATTTTTGAAGAATAGTGTCAGAACAAAGGAATTAAGGCATCCTACTACTACTTAACATTCCTGATAGGGAATTTACCACAAAGGCACAAGCAGGTGCCTTCAAAAGAAGAGCAGAGACAGATTTCAAATTAGCCCTGTCAACTACTAAGCAGGTTATAGATAAAAAGCAACACACACACTTTGAAATGTCTGTACACAAATGCTAGAAGTCTTAAAAAACAAATGGAAGAATTTGAATATATAGCAATAAATAAAGGGTTAGATATAGGGAATGGAGAAGAGCGGATGTGGTCCCTCTTCACAATTACAGGCCAATAAGACTCATTGGAAATGTAATGGAAGCGCTGTTGAAGGAAAGGATAGTGAAGTTTCTGGAATCCCGCGGGTTACAAGATCCGAGGCAACATGGTTTTTATCAAAGTTAAATCATGTCAAATAAATCTGACTGAATTCTTTAACTGGGTGACCAGATAATTAGATTGAGGACATGCACTAGATATAATCTGCTTATGTTTCAGCGAAGCATTTGACATGGTTTCTCATAGGAGGCTCCTGAATAAACTCAACAGACTGAAGTTAGGCCCCAAAGTGGTGAACTGGTTGCAGACAGATACCAGAGGGAGGTGTTTAATGGAATTCTCTTGGAGGAAGGAAAGGTGAATAGTAGGGTACATCAAGTATCAGTGCTGGTGCCCAATCTATTCACCATATTTGTGAGCAACATAGCCGAAGGGTTAGAAGATAAAGTTTGCCTTTTTGCAGATGATATCAAGTTTGCAACCAAATGCACAATATGAAATGGGATCTACAAATGTTAGGAGAAAGGTCTAATGTTTGGCAGTTAAAATTTAATGCAAAAAAATGCAGAGTGATGAACTTGGGGAGTAGAAATCCAAGACAGCCATATGTGCTAGGAGTGAGAGGCTGATATTCACAGACAGGGAGAAAAATATTGAAATGAGTGTTTTGTTGACTTCAGATCCTCAAGACACTATGTGACAAGGCAGTGGATGTAGACACACAGATGCTAACCTGCATAGAGAGAAGTATAATCAACAGAAGAAATGAGGTGTTGATACCCCTCTACAAGTCACTGGTGAAGCCTTGCCAGTATTGTGTTCAGTTTTGTAGGTCATATCTTGTTAAGGATATAAAAAGACTTGAAACAGTTCCGAGGAAAATGACAAAAATGATATGGGATTGCACAAAAAGACATACGAGAAGAGACTGGAAGACATGAATATACATGCCCTAGAGGAAAGGAAGGATAGGAGAAATATGATACAGATGTTTAAATACTTATAGAAACAAATATTTTCCAGATGGGGAAACAGTAAAACTAGAGGACACGAATTGAGGTTGAGGGGTTGTAGCGTAATGTCAGGAATTTGCTTTTTTTTCAAGAGAGGGTTGTTAATGTCTGGAATGCCAAGGGTTGTCAATGTCTGGAATGCCCTCCTGAGGGAGGAGGTGGAAACAAAAACGGTTAACAGAATTCAAAAGGGCATAGGATGAACACAGAGGATCCATAATAAAAAAATATATATATATGATTATAAAACTTAAAAGACTGCATGTTGTAACCAGGTACCTCTAGGTGCAGCCAAGGATGGAACAATCTCCTTCAGCCACAAGCTCATGGTACAGTCAAGAAAACAAATGTCCACCAGCAACTTCAATTTTAAGGCTTTTATTCCATACAGGTTTCTAGTAGACCTGATACACGGTTCCAACAGCAGCATTCATCTTTAATCTTAAGCCCATGTAAGTCACCTGAAAGTGTGTGGCAAATAGTCCCCTTTAAGCAGTAGGCTACTAGCACCTACCATGATTCAATACAGGCTCACAGTCAGCTTCAGTCTGGGCTCTTTATCCAGTGCACAATAAACAGCAGTTCAGTTCCCAAGACAAACAGTTCAATCAGTTCCTCATCCCAGTTAAATCACAAAGCAGCCTTTACTTTCAGGAGGTTTCAATACTTTAGGGACTTCCTCACACCCAAGGGATTTCCGCCTGCTTCAGTACTTTAGGGACCTCTCTTGCCCAAGGATTTTCAGCCTGCAACTGCTTCTCTCCTCCTGAACTGAACTCCTCTGGGATGCCTTCCCACCTGCCTAATCAATCCCTGGCTTCTGCTCTCACAACCAATCATTCTCCTTCCATTAGCTTCCCTCCACACCCATACCAGCTGAGTTAAGCATTAGACTAATGATGAGCTCCTGCACACAGGGTTTCCTATCTCTCTTCCCCCTATTGGCAGCCAATCTACACATCCTGCTAGCTTACACCCATGTCTTCTCCCATTGCAGCTAGGAGTCCAGTCCGGGTTCCTCATCTCACCCCCTGGCTCCTTGCCTGCAATGCTTTCTGGGACTTGTATTTTAAACTGACACTGCCTTAACCCAACTATCCTGGATGTGACTTTATCACAATGTGTGAAAATGTGTCAAGTGGTGCTTAGATGGCAACTCTGGCTGTGAAGAACTAAGGCCAGTACAGGACAGACTTCTACGATATGTGTTTCATATATGGCAAGACAATTTAGGATGGGCTGGGCTAGAGAGGGGTCGGACAGCAACTACTTAAAAAAAATTCTGCAGGAAACAGATTGCAATATAGAATCATTATAAATAGAAATTCCATGGGATCATGTGACACCATGACTGTAGAAGGCTGCTGAAAAGTGCTCCTCCAGCTCCCTTTCTTATAAATCCCAATTTTGGGATAATATGAGTCCCTCCACTCAGTGTGGGAAGCAGTAGCAGTGGCAGGATATCCTTGATCACTAATCTTGGACAGGGACAGCAGTATGATGGGGAAATTTCCTTCACAAGAGCAACTCCGCAATAGAGCAGGAGAAGACAAAATGGTAGCACTTGCTAACTCACCGGTTCAATCAGTATCATCTGCTTGGGTAGCGAAGGTCACTGTGGAAATGTCTTTGGCCTTGGAGAAGATGCATGAGAGGGGGCTCAGCCCAATCGCTTCCAAGCTGAAGAGTGTGCAGAATCAATTAGAAGAACTTGCTAAAGAATGCATGGGTTTTCAAGCCAGGGCTGGAGCTATAAAACAGTGGAAGATACCCAGCCAGAGTTGTGACAATGGGTGAAAACAATGGAAGATAGAGTGGAAGACCTCAAGAACAAATCAAGGAGGAATAATCTCCAGTTGGTCAGGTTACCTAAATCACTAGCAGACAAAGAACTGATTGGGTTCCTTGAATTGTGGCTGCAGTGGGAACTACAACTCCCAGATTGCTATGGGCCTTTAAGAGTGGAGCAAGTGCACAGAGTGGGATTCAAGCAGACCATAATGTCCAGACCAAGAGTGGTCATATTAAAGGTACTCAATTTTGCTCATAAAAACACCATCATGCAAGTGGTGCACTTGGGGAAATCTTTATCAAATAAGAACAGGCACATATTATGTTTTCAAGACTATTCTACTAAGGTAGCTGCGCAACATAAGACATTCACCCCCATATGTTCTTGATTGTTTTCTGCTAAGATTTGCTTCGCTCTAATGTATCCAGCCACACTCCGAATAACACATAATGAGTAAACCATGTCTGTCATGTTCTCCAAAAGTGTACAAATATTTATAAAAGGGGGCTAAGAAAACAATGAAGCAAATAGTCCATAAGAACAAAAGACATCAAAAAGTTTAAAAAGGATTTATAATTCTTGGTCTTCTCAGAACATTAATCTCACCATCAAACTCATCTTTTACACTCTCCATATTGTGCCTTATATTTCTTCCAAGGTGGTTAGCACCCTGCCCAGTAGCATACCAAGGATGGGGAGGTGGGGGCAGTCTGTCCCGGGTGCAGGCAGCAAGGGGAGCATTTGCACGGTTGTCGGCTCTACCGGTCCCCTGCTCCCTCTGACATTACTTCCTGTTTTGCGGCAGGGGACTGGCAGAGCCGACAGCCGCGTAACTGCTCCATGCAACACCTTGATAGGAGGAAGGGTGGTGGGGTAATGCACTTTGGGGGGGGGGGGGCACAGCAGTGATCTGCCCCAGGTAGCAAGCAAGCTAGGTACACCATTGACCCTGTCTCCTCTTTATCAGTCTTTCAAAGTTACACCCTAGCTTCTCGGCATAGGTTAAGGCTTGTACTTCACTCATCTAACCTTCTTTGGTAAGCAAACAGATCTTCTGTTCTCCAATCACACTTCTTCCCAATCTCTCTACCTCTTGTAGTTCTATGTTATCCTGTGCTCCCCTTTCCCTTAGATCAAGTAGGTCCATTAACACTGAAATTCTGGGCCTACCTCATATCTCTTTCAGGGTCTCAGTACTCACCAGTTCCACTACTCTCTAGAGTCCAATCCTTTCCCTGATAAGGACTGTTGGCTAGCAGCAGCTTCACTCTGTTACTCACTTCTGAGGATCAGATTTCACAAACGTTACACCTCTCCTCTCTGGCCATCAGTGGTCTGGGGACAGATATGGATCACACTGGCAATCCTTGTGCTTTTCTCTTCCCTCTTACTCCTTAGAATATGAAGTCAAGGCTCACATGGGCCCCCGAGTGGGGAAACCCACCCACTGTGGTTCTACAACCTCCTAGTTGTAGATCCCTTAAAGGAGGAAGACAAAACTGCTCCCTGAACTCAGCTTTATACTTACCTCCAAAAGCTAAGACTGTTTCTATTAGGCTACTTTTCCATCTTTATGGAGCAGGAACACAGAATATTCTTCCTGCAACTGCACAGGAAGGCTCATTTTGGAGGTCTACTATGCAAATAAGGCAAGGCTCAATAAATTCAAGGCATCAGGATGTCATGGTGCCTAAAACTGAAATCTAGTGCCCAGGATTTTATGCTGGTACTGCCACCACTGAAGAAAGGCTGCATCTAACTTGCATCCCTTACAGCTCTTGTTCGATTTAAGCCACGTGATGCAGGAGCATCTGATGCAAGTGAGAAAAAGCCAATGAGAATGGAGGAGCATGTAGTCAGCTGCAAACAAAGTGGTTGCTGTATCTGGCCACCATACCCTTACTCCTAGGGCTGGTTTGCCAAGCATGGACAGGGCAGGAAACCCTGCAGCTGGCTTGGGAACCAGTTAAGCCTCTAGCCAGCAAGCTAATGTGGTGGTGGTGTGTGTGTATCGGGTGGGGTGAGATGAGGTGGGGGGGGGGGGGGGGGCAGTGTAGGGTAACTAGGCAACACCAAATTGGACCTTTGGTCCTGCTGTTTGGGTGGTGCTTGATCATTTCCCAGGTTGAGGCTTTCCATGCTCACCTAGGAGTCAGACAGGTCCTTATGAATTCATTTTCTACCTAAAAGTGTTGATCACCTATGGCATGTTTTTATATTACTGATGAATGTTAATTTTTGAAAATATTTGTCTGCTTTGTAGGCAGTGAATGCGAAACACTAATCATGACTCCATTTCTAATAACTGTTGATTCACTACATGATGCTATTTAATTGTTTATGTGTGCTGCGTACATCTAGTAGTACTATAGAAATGATAAGTAGTATGCCTTGTAGCAGTAGTGTCTTTACCCTTAATGTAGCCACTATGCTGAAATATGGCCCTGTTGGGCTTTATTCTATATTTTGTGAGTATATGTTAAATTATTTTTTGCATGATTAATTGTACTGATTTGGTTTTATTTTTTTTCTAGTACCTGCTCCTCTTTTCCCCTTATACATTCCTTTTTCCTTTATACTTTTGACAGTACCTATGCCTCTTTGTTTGCTGTGTTCAAAGAAAAGACTCAAACATACTCTCTAATATATGGTGGTAGCTGTCAAATACCAGTACAGGAAGAAATGTGCTTCAGATTAGAAAGCAGGATAATGTGATAAATCATCCCTCAATACATTGAGTAGTTCTGAATTCCAGGATAAATGGGTATCATTAAGATAACACAGGATTAAGTAGAGTTTACTGTAAAAGAAATAGCTGCATCAGTATTTGTTTTTCACAGAACTATTATATATGCAGATCTGTGATTAAGAAGTTATACAGTCTCTCAGAAGAGACAGATGCCTAGAGCAAGAAGCACCAAACTGAGCAACTTGGAAAAAAATAGAACTAATCAGGATCTCTCAAGCTAAGTAATCCTAGAATTACTAGAATAATCCTAGAATCCTAGAATCCTAGAATAAAAAAGTAACATTTTATTCTTATAATCAAAAAGATTAACGCAGCATATCAAAAATACATAAAATAAAAAAAACATTGTAAATTATACAAGCATCATTGAGGAAGGCTGCAATATATAACCAATAACCAATTCATTATATACAGGAATCAACAATAAGAGAGACTGAGAAAGATACACAGGAAGGACAAGGAGGATAAGCATCCATGAAGTAAGAGAGCTAAGTGATCAGGAAGGGAAGTATAATCCACAAATACTACATGTATATATAACACCACATATGATGTGCAGCAAAAGGAAAAAAGGTTGTATGGAAGCAGAGAAGTCCACCAGTGGGCTAAGTTAAGGGGGTGGAGAAGGCTGCAAAAGAGGGGATCAAAACATAGTATGTCTCCAAGGTTTGTGTTTCCACAGCCAGACTAATCTGTCCATTCTGACTAATCATCAAACTTTATCCAGCCAAAAGCATTTGGAGGTAATGCCGGATATCTCCATTTCTGTGCAATGCAAACTTTGGCTATAATAGTAATAGTCTGATTAGATCTAAATGTTTGTGAGAAGACAGATGCTGTTGATGCATTCTCAGAAGAAAGAAAGCGAGTTCTAGTGGAATGTCAATCTGGAGTAGGCTGGTAATGTTAAGTAAGTGTCATTTTCCAAAAAGACTGAACATATGGGCATGCCCACCAAATAAGCGCCATATCTCTTTGGGTGGAGCATCCTCTCCTGTATAAGGCTGAAGACTACACCTGCCATTTGTGTAACTGGTGTGGAGTGAGATAAGTAGAATAGAGAACTCTCAGTTGAGTATTAGTGAGTGTCAGTGAAATAAACGAACGGAAAGAGCAGTCCCACACCGTAGTTCAGAAGTTCTTGATAGACTGTTCTCCTATAAGTTTTCCCCAGAGATCCATGTAACAAAAACAGAGGGTCTAAAAGTCAGGAAGGTACTTTTAAATAAGTATGAGATAAAATTTTTAAAGGACAGACTCTGAAAGAGAACCTCTTCGACTGATGATAATGAATGGGTACTATGTTCAATAGGAACATTAGTGGAGATGAATTGACTCATTTGGAAATACTAAAAGAGGGAGAGTTTCATCTGGACTGTGTGGATTACCATGTAGAAGCAATTTAGCAAAAGGAAAGTTAGCTAAAATCAAAAGGCAAACCTAGAGTCCTAATGTTACTGTTGGCTAGAAGAGGAATGAGTGGAGTAAAAGAAAGGGAGATAGCTGGAGAAAGATTTTCAGAAAGCAAACCTAAGAAGAACTGAAGGAATAAAAGGGTGATTGTATAAAATCGAAGACCAATTATGTGGGTTGGCTAAAATGTAAGCTAAAAGTGTATAAGGGAAGGTAAGTGACTCCTCTAATCTAACCCACTGTGATCGAGAAAAGGGTTTGAATAGTCAGGAAGACCAGTAATACCATTGTAAATTTAGTAGGCCTAGACTGCCTTATTGTTTGGGGGTAAAAAGAAGATGGGATTTAACAAGCGGTCTCTTATTATACCAAATATAACATATAATGTATGATCTTAATTTTACAAAGAAATTCCTGGGAATGGAGATCGGTAAGCTCATCAATTAAAAAAAAAGTATTTTAGGGAAGATAAAGATTTTAAATATATTAATTCACCCCAACCACAAGTAGTAGTAGTCGGAATTTTGAATAGAAAGAACTTTCTGATGCAAGGCATGCAACAGTGGCAGATGATTAAGTTCATATAGATGATTTAGGTGATTTGAAACACTTATACCCAAGTTTCGAAGTTAATAGCAAAACCAGACATAGAGCCAAATTCTGCTATAATGGAGAAAAAAAATAGGGTAAGAATTTGGAAGGTCGCTTAGAAAAAGCAACGGGTCACCAGAATATAAGATTTTATGTGTCTTGCATTAATAGCAATGCCCTGAATAGTCTGGGTTGATCTTATGGAAATAGAAAAAGGTTCTAATGCTAAAGCAAAGAGGAGCAGCAAAAGGCATCTTTGAGGAGTCTATCTGTGTAAACAGAAAGGCTGAGAAAGGGCACCATTAATGATAATAGATGCAGAGGGTTTCAAGCATATAGCATGTATCCAGGAAAAAAAATGTGGACCAAAACCAAACTTCTGGAGAACACAAAATAAATAAGGCCATTCTATATTATTAAATGGCTTTTCCGCACCTAGAGACAAGATTGTCAGGTCTTAGAGGTGTGATAAATCACATTAATGAGGCACCTAATATTATCTGAGCAGTATCGATTCCATATAAAACTGGTTTTATCAGGGTGAATACACTCAGAGTGAAGTGAGGAAGATATGAACCTTGTCACGACTGTGGTTGTGCCCCCATTTTCAGGCTCACCTTGTCTTCTGGTGGTCAGCCTCAGAGGTGGCTCCAGACTGTGTTTTTCTTGCATTGTTGCCTTTGCTACCACTTCTTCTGTGTTTCAAGCCTCACTCTGGTGTTCAGTGTGTTTCAAGCCTCTTTTCTGAACTCATGACATCATCAGTGAAGGCTCTCAAAAGGAACGGGAGGACATTCAAACTTGGCCTTTGCAACTTCAAAGGCCTCCAGGTTTTCCTGTGTGCTTGTTTAGCACTTCTGCCTTGTTTCTTGCTTGTTTGCTAGTGTGCATTGTAGCACTTCTGCCTTGGTTCTTGTTTATGTGCTTGTGTGACTGGGTTTGTCTTCTGCCCTTGTGTTTGTGTGGGCTCCAGTACAGCTTTGCTGCTTGTGTTTGTTCAGCCTTCCTGTGTTTGTTCTTTTCTTGTTAGGCCTCTGCCTGTGTGTACGGGTGTTCTCTTTTGCCGTTGTGCTTGGGTTCCAGTTTGGTCTTGCGACCCATTTAAGTGTCTTTCTTCTAGATTTACTTGGCTGTGTTCCTGTGTACCCTGTTACTGCCTAGCCAAGTGTTGTTTCTTTGCATTTGCCTGTGTGCTTATTGCACTTATAGTCTGTTCTTGCCTGTGTGCTGTGAGGAACCCCTGAGGGTCAGGGAAGAAGGGATCTGGGAGAGGAGCAAGATGGGTAGGTTTCATATCCGGGATTCCAACTACAAGTCCCAGGATCCTAGGGGTTGGGAAGCCACGCCCCAACAGAGGCATACGTTTCCCAAGAGCCGGATAAGGGAGGAGGACTACAGTTCCCAAGAACCCCTGCAAAGCCCTGGGGGCAAGCAAAGGAAGCAGCAAGGGAACTACAGATCCCAGGATCCAGAGAGGAGGGGGATTGGCTGAGGAGGAATAATCAGGAGGGAGAGGACCAGCGGTGGACCATAAAGGGAGAGGAGCCCATGGAATGGGAAGGGGAGAAAGAGGTCAGAGAGGAGATCCAAGCCCAAGATGACTGGGGAAGTGAGCCCATGGAGATTGCTGCTCTAGCTCAGGTACAAGGGAAGAAGTTGAAAGGCTTCATAACAAACCTTCTTCAAGGCTGGGGAAAGCTTGGAGGAAAAGTTAAGCAGCTGTTCCACTCAAGGGGGAGAGAGGTGCCTTGCTTTAAAGCAGTGAATGATTTCAGCTGTGGCCAGAAGTCAGACCCGGCTGGAGAAACAGGTAGTGACTTGAACTGTGTCCAGGAACCTGGCCATGCTGGGGAAGCAGTGAGTGATTCGAACTATGTCCAGAAGTCATGCCATGCTGGGGAGGCAGAGAGTCATTTAAACTGTGTCCAGAAGTCATGCCATGCTGGGGAAGCAGTGAGTGATTTAAACTGTGTCCAGAAGTCATGCTATGCTAGGAAGCAGTGAGTGATTTAAACTGTGTCCAGAAGTCATGCTATGCTAGGAAGCAGTGAGTAATTTAAATTGTGTCCAGAAGTGGTGCCATGCTGGGGAAACATTGAGTGACTTGAACTGTGTTCAGAACACTGCCATGCTGGTGAAACAGTGAGTGATTTAAAACTGTGTCCAGGAATCAGGCCATGCTGGGGAAGCAGTGAATGATTTAAACTGTATCCAGAAACTGTGGCCGGCGTGGGGGGGGGAGGAAAAAGGGGTGATATGTGCTATAACCAAGGACTGTGTCTGGAAGAGGAAAGGTCTTGGCCTTGATGATGGAATAAAGCGGTTTTAAGCATATTTTTGGAGTCTACTTCTGGGAGTGCTGTGTCCAGGGAAGGGCTCTTCTAGGATCAGCTGAGTTCATACCTGCAGGAGGCCTGAAAGTGGTGGCCTGCTGACAGTCCTGCCAGTTCAGTCCAGTTTTCTTTTTCCAGTCCTTCTTTGGGTGGTTTGCTGGCAACAGCCTAAGAGCTCACTTTTCCCTGAGTTTGTCACAAACCTATAATCAATTCTAGTGAAAGAATCATGGAGTGCAGAGAAAAATGAATAGTCCCTCTCTCCTGCATGCATTATGTGCTAGATGTCTATGAGTGATAAATCCTTTACATTTTGTAAAATAAGCTCGTTAGCAGGATTAGTCTTGAAATAATTTTCAGATTTATAAAGTTAACACCCCTCCTGTCTCTTACCCCGCTAGTTCACCCTGTTAGATGCTTTTCCCCCTGCTTACTCCTTGTATACTTTTCTAAGCTTCCTATTCTGTAATTTTATTTAATGTTTTGTAAGCCACATTGTGCCTGCATGAGTGGGAAAATGTGGGATATAAGCAAACAATAAATAAATAAATAAACACAGTTAAAATTGCCGCATAAACAGAGAGAAACTTTTAATGAAGATTTAGCACCCGAAAGAAATTCACAAAAAATGAAAAGGAGTTATTAGGAGCATATATATTAGCTAAAGTTATATAATTACCATCCAGTTTCCTGATTACAATAACATACCTACCGTCAGGGTATTGTATGTTAGATTCTAGTATAAAGGGGAAGTCTTTTGCAATTAAATAGCTACTCCTCGTTTTGATTTAGAGAAATAAGAGTAAAATACCTGAGCAACTCAAGCGGTTTGCAATTTTTCATGTTCTACATCAGTCAAGTGAGTTTCTTGGAGAAAGGCAATCATAGCTTGTGATTTCTTAAAAGCTGATAGTACCCTTTTAAGTTTAATGGGGTGAATTAGCCCATTAATGTTTCAAGAAACAAACCTGGTCATCCTGGTAATATGAAAAAGCACACTAGAATGTGGACATGCAAAGATTCCCTTCCCGATAGAGGATAACATAGAGAAACAAATGAGAATTCTCTGCCAGAGAAAAAAGATGCCTTAAAATATGGTAACATTATAACTAGAAAACTTTAAAATTTTCAGCATATGTATAATCTAGAGCCAAAGATAAAGTGAAATCTGTAAAGAGTACATTATGGTACCAGATGCCTTAGTGGAGGGAAAGGTGGTATGAACAACAATGAACTTGCCAATTCCAGCAGTCCAAAACAAAACATAAACAAGATGCCCATATTTTGAAGGCACATAAGACCAACTTTTGGAATAGCTTGTGCAGCAAGAGAACCATAGAAAAGTTTTGAGCCGAGACCCTGCTTTTACAGCATGGCAGCAATTTTTGCACAGTCGAAAGAGGGAAAAAGTTGTTTTGTCTATAGAAGGAAAGGGACGGAAGGGGAAATGGGACTTGATATACCGCCTTTCTGAGGTTTTTGCAACTACATTCAAAGCGGTTTACATATAATCAGGTACTTATTTTGTACCAGGGGCAATGGAGGGTTAAAGTGACTTGCCCAGAGTCACAAGGAGCTGCAGTGGGAATGAACTCAGTTCCCCAGGATCAAAGTCCACTGCACTAACCACTAGGCTATTCCTCGCAAAAATTTTTGCAGAAAGGGAGTGCTAAAGAAAGTGAACATTAAAGATGCTTTGAGCTGAGACCTTGCTTTCCTGCCAGGGAACCATTCTTAATCCGAGACCGTACTTTTGCAAACATTTTTGAGCCTGTACTATGTGACCTAAGAGCCTGCTTTTCCTGCTAGGGATCTATTTTTGATCTGAGCCCATGCTTTTGCAGAAATGGAACCATGGTAAGATTCTTGTGCACAATGAGTTTTATGCAGTACCAAATGTACACCTACTGTATCTCTGTTTATTCATTTACGTTTACAGCTCTTTCTTTATTCTTACTCTCATTCTTAGATCTAGAGGGTTTCCAGTTGAGACATGGGGCTCTGCTTGGTTCTGCTATCGATTTCTGCTTCATACGGTACTGTTATTGACGAGAGAAGACAACTCGAGTGAGGCTGAACATGCAGTGGATCTTGAGAAATAGGGCTCTGCTTGGTTCTGTATTTATGTATATGCAATTGATAAATATGGCTTCCCTTGCTCAGTTCTGTACCTGTACAGTATTTCTGTTCACATACCCTGCTGTACAATTGCTGTGTATACTGCTCTATATTTGTGTTCAAATTGTCAGCTTTACAATTATTTTCATTGCTGATTAGTGTTAATAAACAATATTTTAATTAAAGATAACCTACAGTGGGGGAAATAAGTATTTGATCCCTTGCTGATTTTGTAAGTTTGCCCACTGACAAAGACATGAGCAGCCCATAATTGAAGGGTAGGTTATTGGTAACAGTGAGAGATAGCACATCACAAATTAAATCCGGAAAATCACATTGTGGAAAGCATATGAATTTATTTGCATTCTGCAGAGGGAAATAAGTATTTAATCCCTCTGGCAAACAAGACCTAATACTTGGTGGCAAAACCCTTGTTGGCAAGCACAGCGGTCAGACGTCTTCTGTAGTTGATGATGAGGTTTGCACACATGTCAGGAGGAATTTTGGTCCACTCCTCTTTGCAGATCATCTCTAAATCATTAAGAGTTCTGGGCTGTCGCTTGGCAACTCGCAGCTTCAGCTCCCTCCATAAGTTTTCAATGGGATTAAGGTCTGGTGACTGGCTAGGCCACTCCATGACCCTAATGTGCTTCTTCCTGAGCCACTCCTTTGTTGCCTTGGCTGTATGTTTTGGGTCATTGTCGTGCTGGAAGACCCAGCCACGACCCATTTTTAAGGCCCTGGCGGAGGGAAGGAGGTTGTCACTCAGAATTGTACGGTACATGGCCCCATCCATTCTCCCATTGATGCGGTGAAGTAGTCCTGTGCCCTTAGCAGAGAAACACCCCCAAAACATAACATTTCCACCTCCATGCTTGACAGTGGGGACGGTGTTCTTTGGGTCATAGGCAGCATTTCTCTTCCTCCAAACACGGCGAGTTGAGTTCATGCCAAAGAGCTCAATTTTTGTCTCATCTGACCACAGCACCTTCTCCCAATCACTCTCGGCATCATCCAGGTGTTCACTGGCAAACTTCAGACGGGCCGTCACATGTGCCTTCCGGAGCAGGGGGACCTTGCGGGCACTGCAGGATTGCAATCCGTTATGTCGTAATGTGTTACCAATGGTTTTCGTGGTGACAGTGGTCCCAGCTGCCTTGAGATCATTGACAAGTTCCCCCCTTGTAGTTGTAGGCTGATTTCTAACCTTCCTCATGATCAAGGATACCCCACGAGGTGAGATTTTGCGTGGAGCCCCAGATCTTTGTCGATTGACAGTCATTTTGTACTTCTTCCATTTTCTTACTATGGCACCAACAGTTGTCTCCTTCTCGCCCAGCGTCTTACTGATGGTTTTGTAGCCCATTCCAGCCTTGTGCAGGTGTATGATCTTGTCCCTGACATCCTTAGACAGCTCCTTGCTCTTGGCCATTTTGTAGAGGTTAGAGTCTGACTGATTCACTGAGTCTGTGGACAGGTGTCTTTCATACAGGTGACCATTGCCGACAGCTGTCTGTCATGCAGGTAACGAGTTGATTTGGAGCATCTACCTGGTCTGTAGGGGCCAGATCTCTTACTGGTTGGTGGGGGATCAAATACTTATTTCCCTCTGCAGAATGCAAATAAATTCATATACTTTCCACAATGTGATTTTCCGGATTTAATTTGTGATGTGCTATCTCTCACTGTTACCAATAACCTACCCTTCAATTATGGGCTGCTCATGTCTTTGTCAGTGGGCAAACTTACAAAATCAGCAAGGGATCAAATACTTATTTCCCCCACTGTATGCCTGTTTTTCGTGCAGAAAGTATGTTCTCCGTGCATTGTTAAGGATTTCCCATTGTTTTCCATATTGTCCAACTTACCGTATTTTTCAGACTATAAGACGCACTTTTTTCCTCCCAAATTTGGGAGGAAAATGTTGTTGCGTCTTATAGTCCGAATGTAGCAACCCTCTGTTACAGGCACCTCCCTCCCTCCGTTACAGGCATCTCCCTCCGTTAAAGGCATCCTCCCTCCCTCCCTCCGTTACAGGCACACCCCCCTCTCTCCCTCCGTCGGAATTTTAAAACTCCTCACCTCGTCGGTGTGACTCGCGATAGCAGCAGCGCTTCAGCGTGCATGTTGCTCGGTGATCTTCACTCAGCCTTCTCTCTCTCAGCTCTCTGGTCCCGCCAAGGCTGAGTGAAGATCGCCGAGCAACATGCATGCTGAAGCGCTGCTGCTACCGCGAGTCACACTGACGAGGTGAGGAGTTTTAAAATTCCGACGGAGGGAGAGAGCGGGTGTGCCTGTAACAGAGGGAGGGAGGGAGGGAGGGTGCCTGTAACAGAGGGAGGGTGCCTGGAACAGGGAGGGGGGCCTGTAACTATTTTTCGGACTATAAGATGCACTTTTTTTTTCCTCCAAATTTGGGAGGAAAACCTAGGTGCGTCTTATGGTCCGGTGCGTCTTATAGTCCGAAAAATACGGTATTTTTACTGCTGTAATTGTCTATTGTTCATGTCTGATTTATTCTTACTGTACACCGCCTTGAGTGAATTCCTTCAAAAAGGCGGTAAATAAACCCTAATAAATAAATGGGCTGGTCCCGTTTACATCAGATAATCGAGACTTTACTGAGACTTGATGTAAAAACAACATTATGTCAGCACAGCTGGTGTCTCTACTAGGCCGGCACAGCAAGTATAGGCAATAAATGAGAAATGTTCAAAATGCAGAAGGGAAGACAGTTACCCCTACTGCAGCAAATCTTGCTGGCACAAGAGAAGAGCTGAAGACTAGTCTCAGAAAAGGTTTCCCTCCAGCATTCAGTCAGCAAGGGATCTATTGTTGCCTGGACACGACAGCTACATGAAGGGTTATAAATGTGTGTGAAAACAGGAAAGCAAGCAAGGTATTTTTGTATCAAGTTATCACATTTTAGAAGTAAAATCAAAAAAGGAGATTAGGATAACCACATTTCTAGGTGATGAACAATAAATGCTTACTGAATTACCTAGCTACAATATGATACATACAAATTAGTTTTAGTATTCAGATAAGTGGGAGGAAAAAATAATCTGATTATGTACCTGTCATCATTCAATGGAAGGAGGTGAGAATGCAATTTTACAGGGCTGGAAGGGGAACTGGTATAAGAGCTTTTCTCTTCCACTGTTAGATGATGACCTTTGTGAACAATATCACTCTCAAATATTTTCTGCTTCAGTTGCTGAATTTCTTGTGATAACCTGTATGTAGATTTTGAAAATAATTTGTTACAAAGGCTTTAAAAAATATATCTAACTCATGTCTGAGAAATTCACTGTCTGTTTGTTATGGCACATCTAGCCCAGTATCCTGTTTCTAACAGTGACCAAACCAGGTCACAAGTACCTGGCAGAAACCCAAACGGTGGCAACATTCAATGCTACCAATCTCAGGGCAAGCAGTAGCTTCCCCATGTCTGTCTATTAATACCTGGACTGGACAGTGGGCTTGATGGACCTTGGTCTATCTTGATATGGCTTTTCTTATGTTCTTAACTTGTTATGTATTTTGGTATAATACACAAAGAGATAAACCCTTCTAGATAGCCCTTCAGCAATCTCTCTTACAAAAATGTTGAAAATAAACAGACCAAGAACTCGTAATGTCCCTATTCTCAGAGTGAAATTCGTTTACCATTATCCTTTATTACCTCCATCTCAACCAATTTCTAACCTACATTTATAAGTACAAGTGAAATACCTTTAAAGGTTAGAAAAGAAATACATGGCAGAAGAGCATGCCCCTCCTCCCACAAGTCTTCACCCAGTCTCTGTCTCTCCATACCCACCTACAATGGGTTCAGAATCTCCCCTTCTTCTCACAACCCTCCCAAATTCTAGCATTTCATCTCCTGTGCCCCCTCCCTTACGCATGTGGCCATTGTCCCCTATAACTCTTCTGGTGCTTCAAAGTTGTTCTGCACCAGTGTGGAGGCTTCCTGTGGGGCCTGCACTTAAATCACATAGCTGCCTCCCATCTTCTCCCCAACAAGAAACTTCTTAGGTGAAATGCACAAATATAGTTAAATTTAAAGTAAAAATACAATTTTGAAACGTATTTTTACTCCTTCTTGTGTACCCCTGTTTGACCACATCCATAAGGATAACTTTTTAAAGGAAAAGTGGGCTCTGGTGGGCAGAAGGATCGAACCACCCAAATATATAAGACACCAACAGTTCTGAAAGCAACAAAAGGTAGTTTAGTTTCTACATGAGAAACATAAAAGTTCACAAGAAAAAAACAGATAAAGTACTAATTTCTTTCTGATGTATGAATGGAATGCACAGATGATACTGGACTGCCAAGTCAGTTCAGGGAGATGCACCCTATAGGTACACACAAAGATGTTCAACAGTTTGAAATTTTTAGGAATTCCTCGGATTGGGTCTCCGGGTCTCTCCAGACTCCTGATTATACACAAATTGCTGGACACCTTTAGCTGAACATCCTCTTCAGTTTGAACTCTCTCAAATCTCTCTTTACTAGGCCAAGCGGCAGAGACATCAGGAGCGGCCCATCCCAAAGAGCCCTAAAGAAACTCCAAAAGAGATTCATCACCATAACAAATGAGATTGAAGGCCAATGAGAGTGAGGTTTTCTAGTGGTACATCAGGGAACACATTTGGAAAAATCTGAATGTTGTTTTGCTTTTTAAAAGCTGAAGAGGCGCTAGAGAAGTGGTTCTCAATCTTTTTTTTTATTTGGGACACCTCAGACAGAAAATGCTCATATACTGCATGTATCCTCACAGACCTTTGGTTTGACACTGTTTGGTAGCTCTTGTGAGTTAAATGTAAACATGAATGATATTCACAAAAAATCCAACTTCCCATCAGATCAGAACTAGATCCTTTCCCCCATGGAAGTCATCATAAAAAAAAGCCAAAAAAACCCCCATAATTTGATTCTCCTGTCATCTGAGCAATAGCAACATAAATCTCTCCACTACCAGGTAAACTATAAACTTAGTACAATTCTTAAAAAAAAATCTTAACTCAACAAACACCCCAGGTCTAGCACTCCCAGCTGAGAAAGTTCTCATGGACAATGTCCATCCCCTTCAACATGGGCCAGTAAGTGTGCTAGCAAGAGCAACTCAATGCATGCACACAGCTCATCAAACTCCAGAGAGATCTCTGCACTCCTGGTAGCTCCCTGTTAGTTGGCATACACCACAGATGCAATGTTGTCAGATAGCAGATGCACCACACAACCTTGAACTAGAGGGAGGAAGTAAAGCAAGGCTAGACCAATAGTTCTTCCCTCCAAGTGATTTATGGACCACAAAGCCTCCAGGGTTCACTAGTGCCCCTGAGTCACCCTGTCCAAACAGTGGGCTCCACAGCCTCTGAAACTCGCATCTGTAATAACCACAATTCAATCTAGTGGTTCCAAAGGAACTTTCCTCAAGAGGTGATGTGGGACTGAACCAGTCTAGGCAACTCTGAATTGAGTCTGGCAGAGGAACCAAACTTTGAACCGGTGAGACTACCCCCCCTCCCCAAATCCAACAGGACAACAGAGCGTGGTAAAGAGGCTGCATGTGGGTCTTTGTCCATGAAACAACCTCCAGGACCATGTAACTAAGCAACTGCAGGTAAACTGAAACTTTTGGAGTTGAGAGTGCACAGAAAGTCTGGAACTGTGACTGAAACCTTCTCACCCAGGCTTCCCTGTAGACTGTAAGCCGCCTAGCTGGTTCACTAATAGGTGGGATAGAAAGCACTGAATAAACTTGAAGCACTGACCAAAAACTAATCTCTATTTACTCGAGGACTTGAAATGGTTCAAACTCTTGACAAAGTGTAGCACTCAGCTGAGGCTTTGCAGGAAGTAGACCACCTGAGCCATTGCCCTCTAAACGTCCTGTTTCAAATCAGTCAAATTCAGTCAACTGTCAAGGTAGGGATGCACTCTGACCCCTTCTTTGTGAAGGAATGCCACAGCAAGATCATTACCTTGGCAAATATCTGAGGGGCTGTGACCAATCCAAACATGAGAATTCTGCTGAGATTCAAATGAAGAGACTCCATCTAGAAATGCAGGACTTCCAAGAAAGCACTCACTCCCTTGAGAACAATTGGCTGGAAAGTCTCCCCCATTCTTGGGAATAACAGCTCTGTTCACACTTCTGTGGTGGCACTGGCTTAATGGCTCCCAGAGGGAACAGGCAACACAAGGTCTCCCTCTAGCCTAGTGGTTAGTGCAGTGGACTTTGATCCTGGGGAACTGGGTTTGATTCCCACTGCAGCTCCTTGTGACTCTGGGCAAGTCACAGAACTCTCCATTGCTCCTGGTACTAAATAAGTACCTGAATATATGTAAACCGCTTTGAATGTAGTTGCAAAAACCTCAGAAAGGCGGCATATCAAGCCCCATTTCCCTTTCCCCTCCCTTACTGAAAGTTGCTTTAGCCCACGGGGTAAACCATAAATGTATGTGAAATGGGTTCTGCAAACTCAAGTGCATAGCCCAGCTGAATCACTTCCAGGACCTAATTATTTGCTTAGCGCTGAATTGCAGATGATTAGGCAAAATGATGAACTGTACAATTTACAAACTCTTGGGGTGCAAGGGGTCTCATCAGATCAATTTTTGGAAAAATTTCCACCAGTCAAATATGATCTGTCATCTATGTTTGTAGCTAAATTTAGAAAAGGGTATTGTGACCAACATCCCTGCCTTTCAATGATATATAAACTTCTTCCCCCTGAAGCATAGTGTTTGTTGTCTTCCTTTTTGAATATGATCTTGGAATAAGGCTGTTTTCTGCAAGAAAGAACTATTACTCTTACCCTTATTCTAAAAGGCTCTTCTAAACCTATTGACCACTGTGCCAACTAATTGCCTCACTGTGGGCATACCATTATTAAAGTTGCAGAAGCAATAGTTGCTTTTCATTTTCAGGAACAGATTGACTGATTCAACTTATTAGATAACAGGCAATCCAGATTTTGTAGATGTTATAGTACTAAGTCATACTTATTATTGCTACCTTCAGAACTTAGGCCAATTATAGACAAAGGTCAATCGGCAACGTTGAAGCAATTAGATCTTTCATCAGCTTTCAATTTAGTTGACCATGACATACTTCGAAAACTGGACTCTACTGGAATTGAAAGATTGATTCAATCTTGGTTTTCTGTATTTCTGAATAATTGGAAATATCGAGTCAGTAAAAATGCTATGATACCTCTGACATGGTCACCTGGATATGGAGTGCCTCAGGGCTCTCCAATATCTCCTATTCCTTTAAATATCTTTTTCAGCTTGCTTGGCTCTTTATTGAATTCTTTACAATTATCTTATTATATAAATGATGATGATGTGCAAATTATTTTCCCTGTAACTTCTACACTTAGGGGGTCTTTAACTAAAGATTAGCTCGAGTTATCCGCAGCAGGGCCCATAGGAATAAAATGGGCCCTGCTGCAGATAAATCGAGCTAATCTTTAGTAAAAGACCCCCTTAGACCCCCTTAATGATTTGAGTGTATGAGTTTTTGTTTTGTTAACACATTCTTTTAAGGTCAATGTGGATAAGACAACATTGTTTCTTTTGGGTGGTAATACTGTTAAGACTTCCACATTTGAATCCTGTGTTAGACAGTAAAATTATTACTCTTCAAACTTCTATACACAATCTGGGATTCTGGTTAGACTCCTCTTTAAAGGGCAATTCCCAGATTAAACATCTGACTCAAATTATTGCCTTTGTGAAGCTAAGTTTCTTGCGTCAAATTCAATCTTCTTTCACATTGGATGATCTTCAAAGAATAGCACATGCTATGATTTTTTTCTCTGTTTGATTATTGCAGTTCTTTGTTGAATTTAAGTCTTTTTGCACGGCTTTTAAAATTCTTTATGGTCACAGTACTGATATGATCCTTGTTAGAATTTAGAAATGGATAATATTTTAACTATCTTGTTAATAAGAGCTAATTAGTGTTACCAGCAGCCACAAGAAATGGCATAGCTCAGTGGTACCAAGATTATGGAATTCCTTGCCTGTGGAAATTAGAATTGATCAGAATTATTTAAAATTTAGTAAACTTCAGAAATGCTGGTTGTTTGCTAAATAGTTTGAATGTTGGTGATGTTATATGTAATTTTCTGTATGTCTAGATGGTGACTTCCTCCTTTCCTGAGTTAGGGAGAAGTCTCAAGGAAGACTAAGGGATCTCTCCTTCAAGAAGTCCTTTGGCTCAACCTCAGATCACCAGGGGTCTGGGTCTGTCTCTATCTTCTGGAAGGAGCACTGAGGTGTGGGTCCTCTTCTGAATTCTGGGGTAGCTTCTTCCTCCAATGGGCTGGAAAGAAGCACTACATCAGTTGGTACCAGCTTCAATAACCAGTGAGGCATTGGCATCAATGACCGAATAACAGGGATGAAGCTGTTGCTGGTGCCCTCGATGCCTTGGCATTGTGCCAATCCAGGATACGCCCCAGCTCTTCTTGTAACATGGAGCTGCTCCTTAAAGGCAGAGCCGATGCTAGTGTGGAGACAGCCTGGAAGATATCAGAGCTGAATCGGAGGCGGAGTCCTAGCTTCAGGTAGTCTGGCACATCAACACTTCTTCTATGGTGGGGAAGTGGACCGCCTTGTGCTGACGCTTCTCAGATATAGTCAATATCAATGCCCCCAAGGCTCCTTGCACCGTGCTTTGAGGAGGTGTACCATGTCAAGGCAGGGGGAGACCACCTCGATGTCGATGTATCTCCAGTGTCCAGTGCAGCTGTAGAAGCCAAGAGGAACAATGCCAATATTGATGGACTGGACTTCTGTGTGCCAAAATGTCTCTCACACAGGTTCTCTCTACTGTTTTGGGTTCTCTTCTGCATTTGAGAACAAAGAAAACAATTAGAGGACTTATGATCAGGGTCTAGACATGTTAGGCACACGTCATATAGATTAGTAACAGACACGGTCCTAACACAGTCTGTGCACTATTGGCAGGATTTGGGGAAAAACCTGGCTGGAAGCTTAGGCCTAAAGGAGTCATGAGGTACCAAAAAATAAAGACACGGAAAAGTACTGAAAAACTAAAAAAAAAAAAAGGGAAAAGGAACAAACCCTGAAGAACAAAATAAAATCCCATGTTACTTACAACTAAAACCAAGAAGCAGCAATCAAAAATCTCCATCAGAGAAAAATTACTCACTTCAGCAATAGAAGACATCTTTACAGCTGCACGGAGAAAGTGAAACTGTGCACCACACACAACTCAAGCAAGTGGGAAGGCACTTATGCAGTGGCGTAGCCAGACAACCAATTTTGGGTGGGCCTGAGCACAAAGTGGGTGGGCACAAAATTTTCTCTCTCCCCCCTCTCCTCCAGCACTTCCCAATTCAAAATACAAATACTTTAGCAGATGAGGATCCCCAATCTCTTGTCAGCTGAAGGCCTCCAGTAAAGATGGCCAGAACTCCTCTCCACCAAGCCCAGTAGGCAGCAGCAACTCCTTGAGCCACTGATGCCAGCAACCCATACATGCTTAGTTGTCAGTGGCTCCAGGATGCTGCCCCCATCTGCCAAGCTCAGTAGAAGAAGGCATCTCTGGCCAGCTTCAGAAGAGACCCCAGCTAGTAGGGCTTGGGAATCCCCACTAGCTACAGCAAGGTTCGGGGCTGCCGTTAGCCATGCTGGTGACCAGGGCAGAAAATAAAGCCCCTCCCCCAATTCCCTCTCCTCTCCAATCTCCTCATCTGCCATTAAAGTCACACTGACAGACCCTCACAAATTACAGAACAAGGGATCACAAATTAGAAATAAAAATATATAGACAAAATTGAACTGGGAACCTCAGCATGTACTGCAACACTGGAGAAAAAAAAAACCCCAAAACAAAACAAAAGCGCATTTCCTTTTCTACTTAACGCAATAAAAAGACATCCACTATGCACATTTCCCAAAGTTAACATATGCCATTTAAAACATTCAAAGTAAAATGATTTTCCTACCTTTATTGTCTGGACATTTTATTTTTCCATCATGTTGGTTCCAATTTCTCTTTCCTGCTTTCCTGTCTTCTGCTAATTCTTCAAGTGGCTGTCCATTTGTCTTTTTTCTCCTGTCGTTTCATTTCCTCACTACACCTACCTCTGAAATATTGATCCTTCCATTTTAGCTCTTTCCTTTCTTTTTTTCTTTTCTGCCTCTGTACACTCAAATTTCATCCTCTTTCTAAATCTTTTCCTTCTTTTTACTTTTCAGATATCTATCACATTTCCATCTCCTTTCACCCACTAGCTCTCCCATTCCCCATCTCTCTCCTTCTCAGCCTTCCATTCCCTTCCATCTTCGATCTTCGCGCCATTACCATATTTCTACCCCCTGTGATCACTATTCTCTCATTTTTTCCTTGCCATCTCCACTCCCTGGGCCTCTCCCCCATGCTTTCCACCATTCCCAGTGTCTCCCTCCCCCCACCCTTCCAGCCCAGCATCTGTTCCCTCTTTCTAGCCTCCTCACCCTCGTAGCCTGATATTTCCCTATCCCGTTTACCTCCCACCACCAGCATCTTCCTGTCCCATCTCTCCCCCCTCCTCCATTGTTCAGCATTTTTCCCTTTCTCTTCCCTACCATCCATTGTCTATCTTCCCTCCCTGGATCCATCTTCCCTCTTTCTCCCCTCCCCCGCTTGTGCATCTCTCCTTTCCTCTTCTCCACCTTAATGTCCAACTTTTCTCCCTCTCCCTGCCTTGAGACCCTGGTTTAACATCTCTCTCTACCCCCCCCCCCACCACCATCTCTCCATCCTTCTTTTCCCTCACCTCAATGCCATGTTCAACATTTCCCCTCTCATCTCTCCCTCCCTTCCACTTCCATGTCCAACACGTTTTTTTCTCTCATGCCCTTTCCCTCCCTCTCCCCATCCCACCCATATCCAACAATTCTCCCTCTCTTTCCCCTTGCAGCATCTCTCTGTCCCTCCCCCCACCTAGCTCTACCCTGTTTCACTCCCTCATCCCAACAGTGCACCTGTCCCTCCCCGACCCCCCCCCCCCCCCACCACCACACACACAAACCAACCAACCAACCAACCACCTGCCAGTATGCTGCAGTTTTGTTTCCTTCCCTTTCCCCAGCCACCAGTCACTGACACGCTGGCTGCAGGCTTTCTTTCCCTCGGGCCCTCCCTCCTCTTCGGGCAGCGCTGCAGTCTAACAGTACAGCAAAGCTACACAGCACCGTGTCCGTCCTGCCGCTATGCTGCTGCCCTCTGTTGTCATCATCTGTCTGGCAGAGTAGTTCTTCTGCAGCGGATCCCAGCGCTGCCAGGGCTGTCTGCTGCTGCGACTGCTTCCTTCCGGCCAGCCTCACCTCCGATACGCTTTCTGAAGAGGCGGGGCCAGCGCAGAGGAAGCAGTCAGAGCAGCAGACAGCCCTGGCAGCGCGCGGATCCGCTACAGAAGAACTAGTAACAACTCTGCCAAAGACAATGACAACGGAGAGGAGGGCAGCAGATTAGTGGCAGGATGGACCCGGTGCCGTGCAGCTTTGCTGTAGACTGCGGCGCTGCCCGAAGGGGAGGGAGGGCCCGAGGGAAAGAAGGCCTGCAGCATGCACCGTTGCTGGATGGGCCTGAGCCCAAAGTGGGCCCACCCGTGGCTACGCCCCTGCACTCATGCATATGCAGTGGGGGCCAGAAATTACAGAACACTACGCAGCATCCACCCAAGGGCTCCATTCATGACAAAACCACTCATATGAGATACTATGTTCTGTTTGTCCTCGTAGAAAAACAAAATTCCAGTACTGAACATGTTTTAAACTGCTTACAATCATCAGACCAAACTCTCTTCAACCAAAGAAAGTATATATTACCTAGTTAAAACTGGTTTTCAAAAAGTAGCCATCTTTCATCCAAGGTAAGATTAATGGACTATGGACAACTGATTGGGTTGGTACCTTATTGCTCAGGTAAGCTGGTACTTTCATTTATATAGACTATACACACATTTACATTTCTACAAAAAAGTTACCCTTTAACTGCTGCCTAATAAACACTCCGATAAAACTGACATTTAACTTAAAACTCACCGTGCTCTTTCTTGTTCTAAAGTCTTCTGCTCAGTCTCTAAACTGGCCTGTAGTCCTGCCTGTTCTTTACCACTATTCAAAGTGGCAATTTTCCTTTTTTGCTCTTTAATTTCAAGGTCTATGATGGAATGGCGCTGAAGAGCAGAGTGCCTTCTCTCCAGTTTAGCAACAGCTTGTTCTAAGGCCTCTCTTTGCTGTTTTTCTCTGGATTCAAGAATTTCTTTTTCTTTTTTACGAACTTTCTCTTCTTGTCGTGCAATGTTAGCTGTGAATTCAAATGTTTCTTGAAGCTGTTGTAATTGATTTGTATCATCTCGGTACTGTGCAAGATGTTCTTCTTTTTCCTCAATTTCTTTCTCAATTTGATAAAGAGTATTGTCCAAGCCTAGTAAACCCCTATCAAGAATGTCATCAGTTCTTTGTTTCTCTTCTAACAAAGCAGGCAAGTGATTCTCTTTCAAATACTGAAGCTGTCGCATTTTATATTGTAACCTGTTTTCAGTTTGCTTTATTTGGTCAGATTCTTCAGCTACCTGTGCAGCATCTATAGCACTGTCTTCATCTCCACTGAGAAGATTCTGATGATCTTTATAAGCAAGCCTTAAGTCAAGTGTTTCATTATCCTCATCTATTTCCCTTTCAAGGAGTTTTCTTTGTTGAACCATATCTTCCACCAAACTGGACAATTGTTCTAGCTGCGTCCTTTTAAAATTCATGTAATTCTGTGTTGCTTTCTCAACCTCTTCAGGATCTTCTTCACCCTCACATCTAGCTTCCTTAGCTTCCAAGAGATCTTCTCGAATGCCTTCAAGAATCCTTTTTTCCTCTTCGACCCAGTGGACATCACGTCTCTTGACTAGCTTAATCATCTCCTGTTTCATTCGAAGCTGTTCTTCTAGGCGACCCACGAGTGTTTTTTGTTCTTTTTCTTGTTCTTCAAGTCTTTTCTTTTCACACTCCATCTTCATATATTGTTCATCCTTCTCCCTTTTAAGTTTTTCCAGATCTCTAAATATTTCCATTTTCTTGGCTTTCTCTGTGTCATGAAGTTCATGTAGTCTGTGCAATTCTTCCTGAACACGAATAAAACATTCTTCTTCTTGCTTTTTTTTTTTGCATTTCAATTTCCTGCTGCTCTCTAAGCCGTACTTCTTCAAATTTCTCTTTTTCAGCTAGCAAATCTTTTAACCTGCTTTCAATGTCTAAACTTCGACGCTTCAGGCTTTCCTCTTGTTTTCTGATTTGCAGCTGTACTATTTCAGTTTCTTTGCGTTGAAATTCTACCTCTTGTTGCTTTTTCTCCAGTTCTGCTTTTTCCCATCTTTGTCTCTCTTCCATTTCTTTTATTAGTCTCCTAAGATCAAAAAATTACACATATTAATCCTTCATATTAACTACACGTTTTCATTGCTACAACATAGATTTTCTTACAACTTAACAGAACAAGTTAGGATAGGAAGCAATCTTTATAGACATTCCCAACAATATAATGCAGAAATTGGCTATCTGAATATTGTTTAAAATTGCCAGTAATTCAAGAGCCAAACATTCTAGAGTAGGCTTGTCCAAGCCGCAGCCCATGGACCAGAACTCGGCCTGTCAACCTCTTTTACTTGGTCTGCAGAAACTCTGGATAAAGTCCTCTGATATGATCTGCTTCTCTGTCACAACAGGTTTCACCATGAGGCTGAGCCATGCGGCACCAGAAGTTGATTCTGTTCCCATGGGGACTTGATACCATGAGAACAGCCTCAACTTACTGCGTTGCGCAGCTCAAACTCATGGTGAAACCAGTTGCAGCAGAGAAGCGGATCCTATCGTAGGACTTCACCCGGAGCTTCTGCGGACCACTCACAGCAGGGAAGCAAATCTCCATTGAAGGTGAGGGGAATGAGACAGGTTGAAGGCAGTGCCTGGCAGGGTGTTGGCCTCTCACCGTGCAAGTGGCCCTTTTTGGCTCTTCTCTATATTAAAAGCAAAACAAAAATGTGTTTGACTGTCTTTTGACTTGTTCTTGCATAGCCAATGCAGAGTCCTGAATCACACTCAGACTACAAATCGGCTACGTGATTTTAAGCTCAGTATCAGCAATTATGAGGTCAACCTTAAGATATAAGTTGCAATCAAATGAAAAATGAGTGCATCACTCCCAGACTACAAATCTTCTGTGTGATTTTAAGCTCAGTATCATTAAACAGTAATTATGAAAGCAACTTTAAGATATAAATTGCACTCAAAAGTATGACTGACTTGTTCTTGCATAACCAATGCAGTGTCCTGAATCATACCTAGACTACAAATGTGGTGTATGATTTTAAGCTCAGTATCACTAAACAGCAATTATGAAGGTAAATAATGAGACAGCAAGTGATTAATGATGAACAACTTGGTTCTGGATAGATTCAGAGCCAATAATTTATGATTTAGTAATTTGAATTTGTCAGTTTTTGACATTTATATCTGCTCTCTATATTTGTGCAGTACAGAAGGACATAGATCACTTTCTGTTTTTCTGATGTTGTACTGTATGCAGATTGTGGCATCTTGGGGGTTCAAGAAGATTATGGTCTACGGAGCTAGGCCTGTCTGGGAGCTAAGTGTTAATATATTTGTATGTATTTCCTGAATACTGTAAATATTGTTGCATTATTTTGATTTTTTTTGGCACTTAATTTGTGAAGTGTATGTAGTGAAGGCTGGGGGGGGGGGGGGGTGGTGTTACATGAGGGGTACGTGAACTTATATCTGCTCATTTCTTATCATGCCTCCACCGACATGCAGGAAATGAAAAATTGCCGCCAAAGGTTGAGTTTTTAAGGAGTCATAGATGGCTCACTATTTTGTTATCAAATATTCCAAAAGCCTATTATGTTTTATTTGTCAAGAAACAACATCGGTTTGCAAAGAATACAATGGTAAGCAACACTATTTGACAAAACATGCTGCAAAATACAATGCTGTTATGGGCCCAACTCAATTTGATCGAGTTAACACATTAAAACAGTGTTGTGGAACAACGGTCATTCTTCAAGATTGCAAGACAAACATCAGAAACAACAACTAAGGTCAGTTATCTAATATCTGAAGCTTTGGCTAAGACAGGGAAGTTACTTTCAGAAGGCAAATTTATTAAAGATTGGTTGAAAATATTCACAAATGTCGCTTTTCCTGAGAAAATATCTTTGGTAGAAAGCAACAGCCTTTCACATCAGACTGCTGGATGAAGGGCTGATGATACTCATGAAAGACTCCAGAGGAAACTGGAGAGTCATGGGATCGGAGGTAGGGTATTACTATGGATTAAGAGCTGGTTGAAGGATAGGAAGCAGAGAGTAGGACTGAATAGTCAGTATTCTCAATGGAGAAGGGTAGTTAGTGCAGTCCCTCAGGAGTCTGTGCTGGGACCACTGCTTTTTAACATATTTATAAATGACCTAGAGATGGGAGTAACTAGTGAGGTAATTAAATTCGCAGATGACAGAAAGTTATTCAGGGTCGTCAAGTCGCAGGAGGAGTGTGAAAGATTACAGGAGGACCTTGCGAGACTGGGGGATTGGGCGTCCAAGTGGCAGATGAAGTTCAATGTTGACAAGTGCAAAGTAATGCATGTGGGTAAGAGGAACCCGAATTACAGCTATGTCATGCAGGGTTCCTCGTTAAGAGTCACAGACATAGAAAGGGATCTGGGAGTCATCGTTGATAAGACGTTGAAAACTTCTGCTCAGTGTGCTGCGGCGGCTAAGAAAGCGCACAAAATGTTGAGTATTATTAGGAAAGGGATGGAAAACAAACACGAGGATGTTATAATGCCGTTGCATCGCTCCATGGTGCGACCACACCTCGAATATTGTGTCCAATTCTGGTCGCCACATCTCAAAAAAGATATAAAAGAATTGGAGAAGGTGCTGAGAAGGGCGACGAAAATGATAAAAGGGATGGAATGACTTCTCTATGAGGAAAGGCTAAGACGGTTAGGGCTCTTCAGCTTGGAGAAAAGGTGGCTGAGGGGTGATATGATAAAAGTCTACAAGATAATGAGCGGAATAGAGCGGACAGATGTGAAGCGTTTGTTTATACTTTCAAACAATAATAGAACCAGGGGACACAAGATGAAACTAGAATATGGTAGATTTAAAACAAATAGGAGAAAGTTTTTCTTTACTCAGTGTGTAGTTGGACTCTGGAACTCGTTGCTTTTGTCATATTTGTGTGGAATGACAAGAGAGTTGAACGTTATGGAGGAGCTACTTGACCTTTGTCCTATGAAAGGCATAACAACTGGGAGGGCTATTTTAATGAGGTGAAAAATTATTTTTTGAAAATTCAACCTTCCACAGGAAAGCTGTGTGGTTTAACCACTGATGGAGCTTCTGCTATGATAGCAAACACAATAGTTTTATGACATGTGACAATCTTTTTCCCATGAAGTGATTTCCTATCACTGTATGCTCCATCAAGAGCAGTTCTGTGCTAAAATAATGAATATGAAACATAATATGGAAAAAGTTGCCACTACTATCAATTTTATAAGATCAAGAGGTCTTAATCACAGATAATTTCATTGCTTTCTTCAGGAGCAGGATGCTGATTTTGGTGATGTAATCTACTTCAACCAAGTTAGTTGGCTTAGTAGAGCAGCAACGATTGCAAGATTTTGGTCTCTGAAAGATGAAATTAAATCTGTCATGGAAGAAAAGATGACAGATGTTTTATTTCTGGAGGATGACATATGGCTAAGTAACTTGGCCTTTTTGGTAGACATAACACAGTACTTGGCTGACCTGAATGTCAAACTTCAATGAAAGGACTAGTTGGTGAATAAAATGTATGCATATATTTTTGCTTTCATAAGTAAATTAGAACTGTTGAAGAACTATATGTGTGATAAAAATTAGCTCATTTCCCAAAACTAAGCACAAAACCCACCAGTACAATTAATCAAGAAAAGTATATAAATATGATTACTAAACTGATTAAAGAATTCTATGAAAGGTTTCAGGAAGAATGCTGCCAAGATGAATATTTTCGGAAATCCTTTCTTGGTCAAAGTTGATAGTGCTCCAGATTTTCTTTAGATGGAACTTATTTGATATTCAAAATCAAGCTGATGAAGTCAGCATTTCACAATACTGACCTGCTTACTTTTTTTTTATTGAAGTTGTGTAAACACCAAAGAAGTAGATCACACCACAGTACAAACAATACTTAATAGCACATTGTAATCCCCTAAACAATGCCCCCACCACCCAACCCCTCAAACCCTCCCCCTCTCCAGTGATTTATATCCTAACTTAAGCAGACTTGCACTGAAGTATATTTCACTGTTTGGCAGTACTTATAACTGTGAACAACTGTTCTCAAAAATGAAGCATGTCAAATGTAAATCAAGATCCCTCTTCTCAGATGAACATTTATCGGAAATACTTAATTGCTAGTTCATCAGTAGGAGCAGATATAAATCACTTGTACAAGCAGAGGCAGTGCCAGATAGCTTATTAAAATGGCTAAACTCATGAATGAAACGCATACAAAATAAAATGTTAGTTTTTGGTTTCTTTCCATATAACATTGATTTTTGTAAGAAAAGATGAAAATGAAACCATGTTGAGGAATGGAATAGGCTGCCACATGGGATCAGTAAACTCACCTCTGTTCTTGTTTATGAAAAGACATTTAAATTTTATTTCCTACATGTTAAATTTTAAGACTGTTTTTGTACTTCTTTCAATTTTATTGTATTTTGTTATTTTATTGTTTTGTACATCATCTTGAATGGATGTGTACATTTTTATAAGTAAATTAATAAATAATAATAATATTAAAACTTGCTATACTGCCTAATCAAAGAGGAACAAGGGGTCTAGGCGGTGTACAATAAAATGCTAAACGCATACAACAGAAAATAAATATATGTAATTCCAATTTTGTTCTGCGTGTTCTTAGAGAATGGGTGATTCTCAAAAAGAGCATGAGTACATGAACACACCGTGTTTCAGCCCTCCGAATGTTACAAAATATAAAATGTGGCCCCCCAATAGGAAAAGGTTGAACAAGTCTGTTCTAGAGGGATTTAGAAGAAATTTATGGGCATAAAGCCACCAAGAAATATTATCAAGACAAGATTGCAAAGCAGTAAGGTCTCGATGTTTAGGGTCATGCACAGAAAGGAGGAGATCATCATCAGCATAGAAAAATGACAAAATAGAGCATTGCTGGATGATATCAAAAGACTCAAGATAAATGCTAAAAAGTGTAAGTAAAAGGACTGATCTTTGTGGAACCCCCACAGGGAAGCAAATACACAGATGAAACAGTGGAAGATAGCTGTACAGAGAAAGTACGATCATTCAAATACAAAGTAATCAACAACGTACTCCACCTCACAAACCAATTTTAGAAAGCCTATCTAACAGAAGATAGTAGATGACGGCAGAAAAAGACCTGCATGGTCCATCCAGTCTGCCCAACAAGATAAACTGATAAGTGCTACTTTTTGTGTATACCTTACCTTGATTTGTATCTGCCATTTTCAGGGCACAGACCGTAGAAGTCTTGCCCAGCACTAGCCCCGCCTCCCAACCACCAGCCCCGCCTCCCCCCACCGGCTCTGCCACCCAATCTCGGCTAAGCTTCTGAGGATCCATTCCTTCTGAATAGGATTCCTTTATGTTTATCCCATGCATGTTTGAATTCCGTTACCATTTTCATCTCCACCACCTCCCGCGGGAGGGCAGGTGGTGGTCAACAAGATCAAAAATGGCCCAAAGATCCAACAAGACCACTAGGGAAACCTTGCTTGAATCAAAAGCCAAGCATAGATCATTCAACAGTGATGTCACAATGGTCTCAGTGCTGTGTCCCAGTCTTAAAACTGGATTAGTGCCAGGTGCAATATGCCATCAGACTCAAGGTGTTGGTCTAATTGTTCTCTGCTAACCTGGAGACAAACGGGCTCATTTTCAAAAGAGAAGAACGTCCATCTTTCAACATAAATCAGAAGATGGACATCCTTCTCCCAGAGACGTCCAAATCAGTATAATCGAAACCCGATTTTGGACGTCTACAACTGCAGTCCGTCGCAAGGACGTCCAAATTTCAAGGGGGAGTATTGGAGGCATAGTGAAGGTGGGACTTGGGTGTGCCTAACACTTGGCCATCTTTGACCCATAATCGAAAAAAGTAAGGACGTCCCTGACGAACACTTGGACGTTTTCACCCGGACGCGGTTTTTTTACGAATAAGGCACAAAAAGGTGCCCCAAATGACCACTAGAGAGAAATGGGGATGACCTCCCGTTACTCCCCCTCGTGATCACTAACCCCCTCTCACCCTCAAAAAACATCTTTAAAAATATGTCGTGTCAGCCTCTATGCCAGCCTCAGATGTCATACTCAGGTCCATGACAGCGCATGCAGGTCCCAGGAGCAGTTTTAGTGGGTAGTGCAGTGCACTTCAGACAGGCGGACCCAGGCCCATATCATCCCTACCTGTTACATTTGTGGAGGAAACAGCGAGGTCTCCAAAACCCACCACAAACCCACTATACCCATATATAGTTGCCCCCCTTCATCTATAAGGGCTATGGAAGTGGGTTTTTTTGGGGGGGGGGGTTGGGGGGCTCAGCACACATGGTAAGGGAGTTATGTTGCTCGGAGCATTTTATGAAGTCCACTGCAGTGCCCCCTAGAGTGCCCGGTTGGTGTCCTGACATGTCAGGGGGACCAGTGCACTACAAATGCTGGCTCCTCCCATGTTCAAATGGCTTGCATTAGGACGTTTTTGATATGGATGTCTTTGGTTTTGAAAATCGCCAAAAGTCAGAAACGTCCATGTCTAGGGACGTCCAAATTTAAGCATTTGGACGACTCTGACGGTATTTTTGAAACGAAAGATGGACATCCATCTTTTTTCAAAAATACGGTTTTCCCCACCCCTGGATTTGGACGTTTTGCAAAGATGTCCAAATCGCAACTTGGACGTTTCTTTCGAAAATGCCCCTCAAAACGAACTTGAAATCAATCAATAACTGTCCAGTAAAGAGAAATCAAAGGAAAGACAGTTTATTACAGGATGGAGCACTGATAGTTTCCAGTTATCTGGTACCAAACCAGATTAGATTTCATAGAAAGAAAAAGCAGTAGAGACCATGGGACGAGTTAGAGGACTTTAGATGGAATGGATCAAGAACATAAGTAGTTTGCTTATAGGACACAAGCATCTTAGATAAGGAAGTTGCAGAAATGGTACAGAACCCATTCTATGTATACAATTGTGATAATAAATTTTGAGTTCATGAGGTTTATTATTTGAACGCTTTCAGTATCTATTCATTATGTTTAACAGATGTATGAAAGCAATTTGCCAACTCCCATAGTAAATGAATAATTGATTGTGAGCCACTTTGAAAGCAGCATTATTCTAGCGGCCCAAGAGCATCAGGCCTCAAAGTCATGACCTGATGTTCTCAAGTTGGAGCTTAAAGGGCCTGTGGTGTCGATCCAGATCACCCCCACCCCCCCGGGACTGACCAGAACCCCATCTCGCCAACCCAAGACTCCCATCCCCAATCACACTGCCCAAAACAGACCCCCTGTTACTACATTGCTAGAACAGAAACCAAATTTTACTCCCAGTACACTCAAAGAAGTTTTGAATACAAAGACATGGCCACAATGTTAGGGATCAGAATTATCCAGCCAGAGTAAAAAAAACGGGAATTCATCAAGGTGTATGATTGACTACCTTTTGTCTTTTGTTATTCTTATTGCTTTCAATATAGAATAAAGTTTGTCTAAAGTTCACTGATATATACAGAAAAGCAGCTTGCCTGTATTTTCTTATGAAAGAGGTGGGCTCTGTGTGTGCAGCTGAAGTAAACAAGACTCGAATATGTTAGGGTAAAGGGTCTAGCCCACCAACTGCTGTCACAGCTGGGGTTAAGCTTTCTTATTTTGTTAAAGAAATAACTGGGAAAGGGATGGAAAGATCAGGTCAACCTTGGCTCTAATGGGCAAATGGCGATTCCTTACCCATGAAAACATCACTGCAAATTTTAAAGTAAAAGGGATGTCAGGCAAATATTTGTTTCTCACAGTTCAAAAGGGTATCTCCCATATTTAGGTAGTGGCCAAATCATTTGAGGATCCTTTTACCAAGCTGCACTAGAAAGTGGCCAGCACTGTGATTAGAACATGGGTTTGCTGTGAATTCTGAACACTTTCTAGCACAGCGGAAAAATGCCCAAATTGTTATCTGTGTCAGTAATGGCTGAGTGTTAATTTCACAGTTGGTGCACAGCCATTCCCACATGAGCCTTTACCATCACCTATTTAGTTGGTAGAAAGGGCTCACACGCTAATCCTGAAGTAATCGGGCAGCGTTCAGTGATGGCTGTGGGCTGCTCAATTACCCTAGGGCATGTCTACTCCCTGCTCCCGTGCTAGAAAATAATTTCTATTTTATAGCGCGGGCATTTGCATGCGCTGATCACAGCAATACTGTGGGATGCCGCACACTATCTGTGTGGTAGCCCTAACGCCCTTCAGTAAAAGGGCCCGTTGGTGCATTAATCCTGGATGAAGCCCAGACATAGAAAATGAAATGATTTGAGATTGTAAGCTCTTTGAGCAGGGACTGTCTTTCTTCTATGTTTGTGCAGCGCTGTGTACGCCTTGCAGCGCTATAGAAATGCTAAATAGTAGCAGTAATGTTAAATAGATACGTATGCTTCAGTAAAAGGAAAGTTATAGACTACAGGGGGAGAAGGGAGATCTGCAGTGGGAAATGCAGTGAGTGGGGGAGGCTAGAACAGACAGCAGAGCGAACACTCAGCCAGCAAGTACAGCAGGATGATGTTTTGTTATGCTAGTATAGTTTCAAACACCTTACCTTTTATTTTCCAGTTTTTCCAGTTCTTCTCGCTGTTGTCTTTCAAATTCAAGCCTAACAATATGAAAAGGAAAAAAAAACTGTGTTAATACTTTCACCAACAGTGAAAAAAATGGAATTCATTCTATAAATGAAGAGCCCATTTGAAATGATATTACATTAGATGACATTATGAATACTTTACATTAACATAAGCTTACAAAGTTTAATTTATTTTGGTAAAACTGAAAATAGTTCCCTTGACCATTATTCAAATTAGATTTTAAGCTGTTAGGCACATCTTAGTGCATCTGAAATGTAAATGAATTTTGACGAGGAAACTATTTAAATATGAGGATTATGTAAGACACAAATGATTAGCAGAGACTCTGCAAGTTAACTACATGCAGACATGGCAATCAATATATAGAAATTGAGTTTCTCTACCTTAGACAAATTGGTCCTTTTACAGGGAAAAGACTGCCACAGGAGGTGGAGTGGAAGCAAAGGGATCAATTAAGGAAAATAATTAATAGGAAAATAAAAACATGACAAGGAAAGCAATACAGAATATGTTAAAGCCAACAAAACTGGCAACAGTAAAAAGTTAATATCATAAAAAGTTATCAGAGGCATATAAAATAACTGTAATATGTGATCAGTGACTGTGTGACAGCTTCACACATTTTAGTGCAATCGTACAACTCCACCGTAAACAAATATAGCTTGTTACAGAATTGTAAAACCTTGCACCTACAGTTTTCTAGAGATGAATCTCATTGTTATCCCTTCTCACTATGAGACTTTGTGATTATTCAACAAATCTGCTTGTACTCATTTGTTGTACATTTTAATCAACGTTAATTTAATGTATGGGACCTTAGGATAAGAACCTTCCATTCTTCTTTTACTAAGCAAGTTTATAGTGATATATATATACTGAAAAAAAACTGTGGTAGATTAGAATTTGTTTGATTACTTGTAATGTGGTTTTGTTCCTTGATTACTTAATAAAAACATTCTGATCGATATTCAAATGATTTAACCGGCCAGAAACGGCCACTACCCAGTTAAATTGCTTCTTTGCAGCTATCTGGTCATTTTCAGCAGTACTTAACCGGTTACCTTAGCTGAAAAGGACCAGTTAGTGTCTAAGTGAAAATCAGCTATGTTGGGGGCGAGAGGTAACGAGAGAGTGGATGAGAGTACGGGTGGTGTGCTCAGAGAGGAAAGGGCGGATTTGGTAATGTTATACATAAGAACATAAGAATAGCCATACTGGGTCAGACCGATGGTCCATCTAGCCCAGTTTCCTGCTTCCAGAAGTGGCCAATTCAGGTCACAAGTACCTGACAGAATCCCAAATAGCAGGAAGATTCATGCTACTGATCCCAAGGACAAGCCCTTTCAAGGCTTTGACAAATCACTTCTAAGTATTTACAAGGGATTGACTCTGAATATTTAAGGGAGAAATAAAAGTTTTATTCTCCTACTTAAACTTTCAGATCACAGGAGGAAGAGTTTCTAGAATTGACCTCTGTAAGAGGAAAGAGAAAATATTTTTTTACTCAGAGAATAGTTAAGCTCTGGAACTTGCTGCCGAAGGATGTGATAACAGCAGTTAACATATCTGAGTTAAAAAAAAAAGTTTGTACAAGTTCCTAGAGAAAAAGTCCATAGTCTGTTAGAGATGGAGATGGATATTGGGGAAGCCACTGCTTGCCCTGGGATTGGTAACTAATTGGGTTTCTCGTGACCTGGACTGGCCACTATTGGAAGCTGGATACTGGGCTAGATGGACCATTTGTTTCACCTAGTATGGCTATTTTTACGTTCTTATGTTTATTAAGGTTAGCAAAGTTTATTAACATTTTCAATTTAATTATCCCTTCATTATGGAATGGGGTTTTCAAGTACATTGGAAAACATGAGAGTTTGTTGATTCTTAGGCACCTGTCGAAAAACTGGCTAGTTTTACCTTAAAGCAATGAGGCGTATTTTCAAAGCACTTAGACTTACAAAGTTGCAAGTTGTAAGTCTTAAGTGCTTTGAAAATGAGCCTCAATAGGTGAAGATTTGTGATATATCAAAGAACATTTGATGAAAGAATTGGTAGTACTCTGAGGGTAATTCTGTAAACTAGGCATTAACATTTATGCATGCATTATGTGCGTGCATGTTTAGAATACTAGCATATACATGCATATGTGCACACATATGCGTGCATATATCAGCATGACACCTAAGCGCTAGTCTGCAAATACCCACATAATTTACACAGCACATATTTGCAATGGGAACATATACATGGGTAGAGCATGGGTGGAAAAGGTAGGGCTTGTACCTACATACATAACTTACAGAATACTGTAAATTACATGGGTATCTGCCACAGTTCCTTTTACTTTACTGTTCCGAACTTTTGGAATGTACTACCTGTCACTCTTTGTGCGCAGTTCTCCTATAACATATTCTATTGTGGCCTAAGGACCCACCTTTTCACACAGGTCTTTGGCATTGTGCTACAGTGGGGGAAATAAGTATTTGATCCCTTGCTGATTTTGTAAGTTTGCTCACTGACAAAGACATGAGCAGCCCATAATTGAAGGGTAGGTTATTGGTAACAGTGAGAGATAGCACATCACAAATTAAATCCGGAAAATCACATTGTGGAAAGTATATGAATTTATTTGCATTCTGCAGAGGGAAATAAGTATTTGATCCCCCACCAACCAGTAAGAGATCTGGCCCCTACAGACCAGGTAGATGCTCCAAATCAACTCGTTACCTGCATGACAGACAGCTGTCGGCAATGGTCACCTGTATGAAAGACACCTGTCCACAGACTCAGTGAATCAGTCAGACTCTAACCTCTACAAAATGGCCAAGAGCAAGGAGCTGTCTAAGGATGTCAGGGACAAGATCATACACCTGCACAAGGCTGGAATGGGCTACAAAACCATCAGTAAGACGCTGGGCGAGAAGGAGACAACTGTTGGTGCCATAGTAAGAAAATGGAAGAAGTACAAAATGACTGTCAATCGACAAAGATCTGGGGCTCCACGCAAAATCTCACCTCGTGGGGTATCCTTGATCATGAGGAAGGTTAGAAATCAGCCTACAACTACAAGGGGGGAACTTGTCAATGATCTCAAGGCAGCTGGGACCACTGTCACCACGAAAACCATTGGTAACACATTACGACATAACGGATTGCAATCCTGCAGTGCCCGCAAGGTCCCCCTGCTCCGGAAGGCACATGTGACGGCCCGTCTGAAGTTTGCCAGTGAACACCTGGATGATGCCGAGAGTGATTGGGAGAAGGTGCTGTGGTCAGATGAGACAAAAATTGAGCTCTTTGGCATGAACTCAACTCGCCGTGTTTGGAGGAAGAGAAATGCTGCCTATGACCCAAAGAACACCGTCCCCACTGTCAAGCATGGAGGTGGAAATGTTATGTTTTGGGGGTGTTTCTCTGCTAAGGGCACAGGACTACTTCACCGCATCAATGGGAGAATGGATGGGGCCATGTACCGTACAATTCTGAGTGACAACCTCCTTCCCTCCGCCAGGGCCTTAAAAATGGGTCGTGGCTGGGTCTTCCAGCACGACAATGACCCAAAACATACAGCCAAGGCAACAAAGGAGTGGCTCAGGAAGGTAAAATTATGTATAATCATACCTGATAATTTTCTTTCCATTAATCATAGCTGATCAATCCATAGACTGGTGGGTTGTGTCCATCTACCAGCAGGTGGAGATAGAGAGCAAACTTTTGCCTCCCTATATGTGGTCATGTGCTGCCGGAAACTCCTCAGTATGTCGATATCAAAGCTCCATCCGCAGGACTCAGCACTTAGAGAATTACACCCACGAAGGGACACTCTGCCCAGCTCACCACCGCCGAAACGGGGGAGGGGAATTAACCCAGCTCATCCCCACACAAGTGGGGGAGGGGAATCCGTCCAGCTCATCCCCGCGGAGCGGGGGAGGGACACCACACCCGCCGATGCGGGGGGATCTGGCTTATCCTGCAACCGCAACCGCGGGAGGAGCTGACTGACCCTAACACCGCCGAAGCGGGAGGGGTACAAAGCTGCCCTACAGCCGCACGAAGCGGGAGGGAGTGCCGGCAGAATTTATGTCTCAATCCAGCCCCGTAAAACGGGGGGGAGAGGAATGCAGCAGCTCACTGTAACACAAACTCGTCTCAACTCTTGAAGAATCCAAGTGAAAAAACTTGAACACGAAGTCTTTCTGAAGTAACTGAAGACTAAGCTTGAACCTGAAATGCAACCAGAATAAAAACAGTACAGATATCTGGGAGGGGCTATGGATTGATCAGCTATGATTAATGGAAAGAAAATTATCAGGTATGATTATACATAATTTTACCTTCCATATCATCAAGCTGATCAATCCATAGACTGGTGGGATGTACCGAAGCAGTACTCACCCAGGGCGGGACATTGAAATCCCTGACCGCAACACTGAAGCTCCAAACCGGGCCTCCGCCCGAGCAGCCACAGTCAAGCGGTAATGCTTGGAGAATGTATGGGCCGAAGCCCAAGTTGCCGCCTTGCATATCTCTTCCAAGGAGACGGAACCGGCCTCTGCCATCGAGACCGCCTGAGCTCTTGTGGAGTGAGCCTTCAGCTGGATAGGCGGCACCTTCTTTGCGGCCACATAAGCCGCTGCAATGGCTTCCTTGACCCATCTTGCCACTGTAGGCTTAGCAGCCTGCAGACCCTTACGAGGACCTGCAAACAGGACAAACAGATGATCCGATTTCCGGAAATCATTGGTCACTTCCAAGCATCTGATGATGACTCGCCTCACATCCAGATATTTAAGAGCAGAGTACTCCTCTGGGTAGTCCTCCCTACGAAAGGAAGGGAGACAGAGCTGCTGATTCACATGGAAGCAAGAAACAATCTTGGGCAGAAAGGAAGGCACTGTGCGAATAGTCACTCCTGCCTCAGTGAACTGCAGAAAAGGCTCTCGACATGAGAGCGCCTGGAGCTCGGAAACTCTTCTGGTTGAAGCGATAGCCACCAAAAAGACTGCTTTCCACGTCAGGTCTTTCAGAGATGCCCTTGACAAGGGTTCAAAAGGCGGCTTCTGCAACGCTCTTAGCACCAGGTTGAGATTCCACGCAGGCACCACTGAGTGCAGAGGAGGGCGCAGGTGATTAACTCCCTTGAGAAAGCGCACCACATCTGGCTGCGAAGCCAGGGAAGCACCCTTCAGGCGGCCCCTGAAGCAAGCCAGAGCCGCTACCTGGACTTTAAGGGAACTGAGCGACAGGCCTTTCTCCAGACCTTCTTGCAGGAACGCCAACACTAAATAAATTGGAGCAGTGAAGGGAGAAAGTGAGCCTGCTTCACACCACGCTGCAAAGATACGCCAAACCCTGGCGTAAGCAGTAGAAGTAGAGCGCTTCCTCGCTCTTAGCATAGTGGCGATGACCTTGTCTGAGAAGCCCTTCTTCCTCAGACGCTGCCGCTCAATAGCCAGGCCGTAAGACCAAAGGGGGAGGGATCCTCCATCACCACGGGACCCTGATGTAACAGGCCCTGCTCCCCTGACAGCCGCAGAGGATCGTCGACTGAGAGCCTGATCAAGTCCGCATACCAGGGACGTCTGGGCCAATCCGGACCCACCCGGATTACCCTGCCGGGATGCTTTGCCACCCGGTCTAGCACCCTGCCCAACATGGGCCAGGGCGGGAACACATAGAGGAGCTCTTGTGTCGGCCACTGTTGGAGAAGAGCATCTACTCCCAGGGATCGAGGGTCCCGTCCTCTGCTGAAAAAGCGCGGCACTTGGCAATTGGCCGATGACGCCATCAGAACTAGGCTCGGCTGGCCCCAGCGCTTCGTGATGTCCAAGAACGCCTGAGCAGAGTTGCCAGTCTCCGGGCTCCAAGGTATGGCGACTGAGAAAGACCGCCTTGACATTCATGACTCCGGCAATATGGGCCGCTGAAAGCTGCTCCAGGTTCGCTTCCGCCCACTGGCAAAGATTCATAGCCTCCTTGGCTAGAGGGGCGCTCTTGGTACCTCCCTGGCGGTTGACATAGACCACAGCCGTGGCATTGTCTGACAGGACCCGTACAGGCTTCAACACCAGTACCGGGATGAACTCCAAAAGCGCCAACCGAATGGCTCTGAGTTCCAGGAGGTGATAGACCACTTTGCCTCTGCAGGAGACCAGAGCCCCTGCGCTGTCCTTCCCAAGCAGTGGGCTCCCCAGCCCGACAAAGAGGCATCCGTCGTGACGACAATCCACTCTGGGGTCACCAGAGGCATTCCCGCAGACAACTTGTCTGTCTGCATCCACCAGCTCAGTGCCTTGCGCACTGCTGGGTCCAAGGGAAGGCGCACAGCATAATCCTCCGACATTGGAGTCCAGCGCTGCAGCAAAGAGTGTTGCAGTGGTCTCATATGAGCCCTGGCCCAGGGCACTACTTCCATCGTGGCCGTCATAGAGCCCAACAGCTGCACATAGTCCCAAGCCCGAAGAGGAGAGGCTACTAGGAACTGGTCCACCTGAGCCTGAAGTTTGACAATCCGATTGTCTGGCAGAAACACTCTGCCCACTTGGGTGTCGAATCGAACTGCCAGGTACTCCAGGGACTGAGTCGGGTGCAGCTGGCTCTTCTCCCAGTTGATGATCCATCCCAGGGAGCTCAAAAGAGCAACTACCCGGTTCACAGCTTGCCGCACTCTGCATAAGAGGGGGCTCGGATCAACCAGTCGTCCAGATAAGGATGGACTTGTACCCCTTCCTTTCGTAGGAAGGCCGCGATGACCACCATTACTTTGGAAAAGGTCCGCGGAGCAGTAGCCAACCCGAATGGGAGGGCTCTGAACTGGAAGTGTCGTCCCAGGACTGCAAAACGCAGAAAGCGTTGATGAGGAGGCCAGATGGGAATATGCAGGTACGCTTCCTTGATGCCCAAGGATGCCAGGAACTCTCCTGCCTTCACTGCCGCTATAACAGAGCGGAGAGTCTCCATGCGAAAGTGCCGCACTTTCAAGGCCCGATTGACCCCTTTGAGGTCGAGGATAGGCCGGACAGAACCTCCTTTCTTTGGTACCACAAAGTAAATGGAGTAACGTCCCTTGCCAAGCTGACTTTCTGGCACCGGAACGACCGCGCCCAGGCGGATCAGATTGTCCAAGGTCTGCTGCACTGCCACAGCTTGACCGGAGACTTGCAGGGAGAGAGTACGAACCCGTCTTTTAAGGGTCGGCAGAACTCTAGCTTGTAGCCGTCTCTGATGACTTCCAGCACCCACGCGTCTGAAGTTATTGTGGTCCACTCGCCCAGAAACGAGGACAGCCGTCCTCCAATCTGCACTGGGGCGTGGACCAAGGCCCCGTCATTGGGTACGAGACCCTGGGGGAGGACCGGAGGGAGCACCTCCGGGACGGCGGTCTCTGCGAAAGGAATGCTGCTTGGGGGAGAAATTCCTCTTGAAGGAAGAAGGGGCAGAGGAGCCCGACTTGCCCGGGCGGTACCGACGGGCTTCCTGCAACCGTCCTCTGAAGGTACCGGGACGAGTACTAGCCCGAGCCCTGACCTCTGGTAATTTCTTGCCCTTAGACGTGCCGAGATCGGTCACGATTTTGTCCAGCTCGACCCCAAAGAGCAGCTTGCCTTTAAAAGGCAATCTAGCCAGGCGGGATTTAGAGGCGTGGTCAGCAGACCAATGTTTCAGCCAAAGCCACCGCCGCGCAGAGACTGTCTGAGCCATGCCTTTAGCTGAGGCTCTCAAGACATCATACAGCAAGTCTGCCAAATAGGCTAAGCCCGATTCCAGGGCCGGCCAATCAGCCCTCAAGGAATGATCCGAGGGGGAAGCCCGCTGCACCATAGTCAGGCACGCTCTGGCCACATAGGAACCGCAAACCGAGGCCTGCAAACTTAAAGCAGTCGCCTCAAAGGACGACCTTAAGGCCGCCTCCAATCTTCTGTCTTGGGCGTCCTTTAGGGCCGTGCCACCTTCCACCGGCAACGCCGTTTTCTTAGTCACCGCAGTGATTAAAGAATCCACGGTAGGCCACAGATAGGCCTCACGTTCACTTTCAGGCAAAGGGTAGAGGCGGGACATAGCCCTAGCCACTTTGAGGCTCGCTTCCGGGACATCCCATTGAGCCGAAATTAAGGTGTGCATGGCATCATGCACGTGGAAGGTTCTAGGCATAATGGCAGAGCCAACAGGGGCTGAGGGAGAGACGTCCTCCGGAGAGGAAATCTTCAAAGTGTCCATGGCCTGTAACAACAGGTTGGGCAAATCCTCTGGGCTAAAAAGCCGCGCTGCAGAGGGGTCATCCGCTCCATCCGAGTGGGGATCTATCTCCTCCAAGGAATCCGCAAAGGACCATTGGGAGACCTCAGACACGCTGCCCTCATCTACATCGGAGGAGACAAAGTCCTCCAAGGCCTGGGAATCAACCCGAGGGCGTTTACCTCTGGTAACCTCAACCTCTTTACCAGACGAGGGAGCAGGGGCAGCGTTTTGCATGAGGAAGGCCTGATGCAGCAGCAAAACAAACTCGGGGGAGAAACCCCCCAGACTGTGCACTTCCGCAGCCTGGGCCACGGCCCTAGACGCACCCTCAACCGGCGCTCGCAAGAGCGGGGGAGAGACATGCTGCGCATCCAAAATGGCGTCCGGCGCGACACTCCGCAAAGGAGCCGCGCGGGAAGAACGGCGCTTAACTTTAGCCGCTTTTGTGCCGTCGCCCAAATTAAGGGCGTTCATGGCATTAATGTCTCCAACCTCAAGGGCGGCCCACGAAGAAGCCGTCCGAGCCGCGTGGCCGGCCAAGATGGCGGAGGCGAGGAGCGGGGGATGGGCGTTTATGGCGGGAAAAACCGCCACGCCGGAGGAAGGACCGGGACATTCATCGGTCACTAAACTGTCACCCATCAAGGGCGAATCAGGCTGTAAAACCCCCGCATCCCCTTTAGAAGCGCTCCAGCGATCCGGGGAGCGACCCTTTGCGCCCTCGCCCTCCGACGCCATATGCCACGAGGAGAAGAATCGGGGAACCCCCTGCCCGCTATAAAAGGTAAAATTACCTGCTTGCCGCTCCGAGCTGTAACGAACTGGTGTCCCAGTGAGTAGCTGCAATGAACGTTTAAATAAACGTCGAAATAAACGCCTTTAAGGACGTTTAAAATTTTTTTTTTTTTTTTTTAACGGAGCCAGCGGGAGGGGGGAGAAAAGGAGGGACCTGGCACCACCAGGTTTGCACTTGCTCAAAAGAGCCCTCAACCCCAGGCCTCAACAAAACCTAAGGATTAGGCTTGGAGGCCTAGCCAGAGCTGCTGCTGTGTGTGACCACCACCTGCTGAGATAGAGAACATACTGAGGAGTTTCCGGCAGCACATGACCACATATAGGGAGGCAAAAGTTTGCTCTCTATCTCCACCTGCTGGTAGATGGACACAACCCACCAGTCTATGGATTGATCAGCTTGATGATATGGAAGAAGCACATTAGGGTCATGGAGTGGCCTAGCCAGTCACCAGACCTTAATCCCATTGAAAACTTATGGAGGGAGCTGAAGCTGCGAGTTGCCAAGCGACAGCCCAGAACTCTTAATGATTTAGAGATGATCTGCAAAGAGGAGTGGACCAAAATTCCTCCTGACATGTGTGCAAACCTCATCATCAACTACAGAAGACGTCTGACCGCTGTGCTTGCCAACAAGGGTTTTGCCACCAAGTATTAGGTCTTGTTTGCCAGAGGGATTAAATACTTATTTCCCTCTGCAGAATGCAAATAAATTCATATACTTTCCCACAATGTGATTTTCCGGATTTAATTTGTGATGTGCTATCTCTCACTGTTACCAATAACCTACCCTTCAATTATGGGCTGCTCATGTCTTTGTCAGTGGGCAAACTTACAAAATCAGCAAGGGATCAAATACTTATTTCCCCCACTGTAGGTGCTGTTGAAACACCATAGAGCAGAGCTCTTGCCTGTCTTTTTGAACTATGACTTTCTTTTCTTTCTCTTTGTTTGACCTCACTCCATTTTTTCGCCCTCTTCTCTCTCCTTTCAATAACTATTCTTAAATAAACTGCTGTACTGGCAGCCCCTGAAAGGTGGTATATAAAGAACCAACACATTTTGGCACTCATACTTATACCAGATCTGTGGCCGTTCTAAGTGCACACACCTAAATGTTAAATATGTATCTCATATGCTATGCTTCTATTCTATAAATGAAAGTAGACACCTATTCTAGGTAACTTTGACAATAAATAGAAAAAAGGCTTACAACTGCTGTTAAATAAAATTCAACTTTACCTCATTGTATTTGAAATTAAATATGAACTTCATACACATTTTATGTAGGCCACTTGGATCCTGGCCCAACTAGCTTCTCATGTGGCTCATCAGTATCTCCTGCATCATCCTTTAAACAGATGATGTTGGCATCACATGGTTTTCGGTTTGAGCCATGTGCATACCTGTAATCTTGTGCTGATCTTGTAAGGATATTGCAAGGTCAATGCAAAAATTACAAGGATCGGTGAATTTAGCACAAGATTGTTGAGTGCAGATAGTGCAGGTTCAAAGTTCAATTTATTTAACATACTACAAATCAGTAAAAGCTTAACTGCTAGCTGTCTGAGATGAAAATGACAGATTTTTAATCACAGATGATACCTGCACTATCTGGTTAAATCCCCAAACTCACTATCTGAACTTTACAGGCTACTAAAGGCCTCCCAGAGCTGTTAACTTTCATAGCCCTAATATTTCAACTTTCTCTGAATTCAATTTTAAATAATTCTTCATCCAACTTGTAATTGCCTCTCAGTACATTTATTCAAAACAGTTAGAGTATCATCACAGCTCTCATCTAGTGGCATATAAAGCTGAATCTATGTATCTCTTTAAGTATACAAATCAGTGGTTCTAAAATATAATCCTTGGGTCCCTCAAAACACATTATTTAGAGAGTGTTTAAGACAAGATTTGAAAACCACTTATATACCTACATACCACATACACAATTATAGTAAACAAAACCCATTCACCCAAATAATCTTCAAACATGAAGCACTCAATCTAAAATAAATAGTTATTTTGAGAAAATGTTCATATGCATTATGACATGCAACCTTCATAGTAAATTACTCATTTTCAAGGATGAACAATTTGTTTCACAGCAGGAGAACTTAAAAAATGAACTGCTAACAAGGGGAGCTCATGTGTACAAACAGTAAGGGGTCTATGGAACAAGAAAATAAACCACTTCATGCTTTTGAATGTGAATGGTAGGTAATAAAGTGGACATAAAGTAAACTGCATTCTTTTTATATAACCCTTCCCCCATTCTACCCTTTCCAAGAAGCCTACACATTAATCACTTCTGAATAAGCCTGTATATAAAGCTCATAACCTTAGTGAATGAATATTCAAATGTTTGTTACAAGTTCTGACAGAAGTGTCAGATCACCCAGAAATATCAAAGAACTTTCATGTTTTGCAATTTGTGAAGATGGAGGGGAATTGAGTATATAAAAATAAAACCCCATACTTCTTATACTTAGGAAGCAACTGTTCTGTTCATAATAAAAGAAACCTGATGTGGCTGGATTGATTTGTACAACAACTAAAGTATGAAGAACAGATAACCACATAATAATTTTTCTGGTTATTAAATCAATGCTGTGAAACCCTGAAAAGCTGTGTTACTTTAAGAAATCAGTTTTCTAATCTACTATAATAAAACTCACCCTCAACGTTCTGAAGACAACGTTCTGAAGTCACTCAGTCACTCCCTGAAGGGTTCATGGATTCATGGTGGTGAAGCCACAACACTGACCATGTCTCTCTGCCCCGCCCTCGCATGACGGACCAATCAGAAAAAACACCCTCAACATTCTGAAACACAAAGGACCATCACAACACCGTTCCCAGGCAACACTAGGCAACGTAAGACGGACCAATCAGAGGAAACTATGTGACAATAAGGGAGGAGCATTCCCCAGCAGAATGGCTCATTATCTGTGCAGCACGGAGAGCACAGAACCACCGCTGGAACGAGAGAAGAATATTCCTGCTGTGGGTATGTGCAAAAATAGACTGGGGGGGGGGGGGGAGAAATTTTTAAAAGCCTAATGCCAGTACTGAAGAGTGCCAGAGGGCCTATAGCACAGACTATATTTGGGATCGCTTGACATGGAGTCAGAGGAGCCAGAAAACAATGTGCCCGTCACCATCTGGGACGTGGGCGAACAGGACAAGCTGCGGCCCAGCTGGAAGGATTACCCGCGACCCAGCCAGCAGCAAACAGCGACCAAGGACAGCACAGCACATCCCCCAACCCCCAAGCAAAAAATAAAACAAAACAAAAAAAAGACACACATCAACAACCTGCACACACACCGCACCCTCACACACACACACACATAAAATAACTCTGTGACACATACACACACACAAAAGGCCACATGCTAGCGCCCGTTTCATTGGTTTCGGAAACAGGCCTTTTTTACTAGTGTAATATAATACACGCACTTAAGAATATATACTAGAACTTCAGAATACAAACCGGTCACCACAAATGACCAGACATATTGCTAAGTCCCTGTATTTTGTATTGGGAAGGGGGGGGGGTAACAACTTTTTGACCCTGTATTTTCCTTCTCCTTTGAGCTTACTGCTCAATCGAAACCAGGGTGAGATCTGATTCTCCCTCAGACTTCATTCACAACAACACAGAGATGTTCCCTTATATTCACCCCAACTTACTTTCACACTACTTATTGAAATGATAATCTTCAGTTAGGAGCTATGCACCAGGGATTCTTCTAGAGCCCTGTCAATAATGTCCGTAAATCCAACCACTATTATCACCACACTGAGCTAGTTCCAACTCCCTCCACAGCCAGCCAATGAAGCAGAGTTGCTGAGCTAGGATATCAAACCCAGACCTCTTGGCAGGTGATACACAGCACTGCCCATGGATCATCAGGCCAGCTGAAACATTTTAAAACCATTGTTGTGCGAGTTGTCTTTCTTGATCTTTTAGTTTCTATGACAGCTCTTGTCTACAATGGAATAGCTTTAGGTTTCTACTTTTATAGTTGTTTTCCTTCCTTCTATATTTTCTTTTCTCAATATTTGATTCTATTTTATTATGTTTATATATTTTGTAGAACATCATTTTCCTTGAAACAGGTTTGCTTTTTATGTAGTAGTAATACCTTGCAGGTATTTGAAATTAAACATTCATACTCTAAAGGAGAGGGAAGACACGGGAAATATTAGAGATATTCAAAGTCTCATCACAGAGGGCCTTGGTCTTCACTCCCAGTCTGAGGGCTGCCAATAGACTAGGTTTTCAGTGAATACAGTAAATGACAGCAGATAAAGACCAGTTGATCCTGCCACTCTGTGCAGGTTGCAGCCCTTTATTTCTTAGGTTAGGGTTGTACCTGTTGCTTCTTACAGGTTATACCCTTCTATGTCTTTTTAAAGTGTCAGGTTTGTTTGAGCTTTGCTTCGATCCCCTCCTCTTCCTATGTGGGGATACTCCGTATTGATCCTATGCGTTTTTAAATTCTGTCACTGTTTTTGATCCTACTACTCTAGGTAAAATATATATATTATATATATTTTTTTTTCCAGATGTTTCTCTTAGGTCTACCTCCCTGCAACCTCAATTCTTATCCTGTAGTTCTACTACTTCTCTGTCTCTGAAAAAGATTTGTGTGTGTGTGTGTGTGTGTATATATATATATACACACACACACACACACACACACACATATATATATATATATATATATACCTGTCAAGTATTTAAACATCTGTATCATATCTCCCGTGTCCCTCTTTTCCTCTAAGGTGTAGATATTCAGGTCTTCAAAAGTCTTATCACATATCTCTTTTAGCACAAACCCCCATACCATTTTTGTCATCTTCCCCTGAACAGCATCAAGTCTATTTATATTCTTAGTGAGATATGGCCTTCAAAACTGAACACAATATTCCGAGTGGGGCCTCACCAATGACTTGTACAGTGGCAGTAACTCCTCTTTTGTTCTCTCTATGTAGCCTAGTATTCTTGTGGCTTTAGCTACTGAATTGTCACATTGTTTCACAACCTTGAGATCCTCAGACACTATCACCGCAAGGTTCCTCTCCTGATCCTTGCTTAACACTTTCTCAACCCCTATCACCTGCAGCTCCTTTGGATTTCGATACCTCAGGTGCATCACTCTTACATGGGACAGGTCATGTATAAACAATTTTGCTTTGATTGTGTGGGTTATGTTGCAATAGGAATTCTTTGTTAAATGACATATGGTGAAGCCCCAGCCTACATGTCTGACTTAATAGACCTACCACCCAGAAACGCTAAAAGATCATCCCGAACTTTCCTCAACCTCCACTTCCCTAATTGCAAAAGCATAAAATACAAAGCACTGCACGCATCAACCTTCTCTTATATGAGCACGCAATTCTGGAATACACTACCACGCAACCTGAAAACGATCTACGAACTGACCAACTTCCGCAAATTATTGAAGACTCATCTCTTTGATAAAATTTATTGAAAGGATCAAAACACACGAAGTCCACACACACTGTCAGTAATACATCAATACACTCTCTTGGAATTTTCATCCCCCTTTAATATTACCACATTTATAGCTTTACTTACAGAAAAATGTTATACCGAATGATCTCCTACTATTGTTTTGTTGCCCTATCAGTTTCCAGTTGTCTCTTTCCATTGTTCCATTGTTCTTTTCCCTCAACGATACTCTGACTTTGTCTTCGCATAACTCCTCACAATGTAATCCATAACCGAGTTGTAACAAATTGTATTTCCATCATTTACAATGTATTGTAAGCCACACTGAACCCGCAAATAAGTGGGAAAATGTGGGATACAAATGCAATAAATAAATAAATAAATAATAGGTTATGTTTTTAAGCTATTGTACACCTTTTGGAATTACGTTTAGTCTGTATGACAGTGCCTAAGCTTTTAACATGTAAATAAAACCTCCTCCTATTGCCAGCCAGCTCAGCAAAAGAGACCACAGAAAGAAAATTGACAGACATAAAACAAAAAAATAGATTTCACACTTCCCTCCTTGTTCTCTCATTCATGCTCACTTGCCTTCCCCTGATCTATCTCAGGTTCTGGTTTCCTCAAATACAGTAAGAACTACTCAACTTTGCAGCAAGGGTCAGTTAATGCAATCCTTGATGCAGAATCACAGGAATGCAAAGGCTCTATTAACAGTATATTGAGAGAGAAAAATTGTGTCTTGCATTAAAATTTCTTTTAAAATTGCCTTATAATATAGCAGATGATGACAGAAAAAGATTGAAATGGTTCATCTAGTCTGCCGAGTAAGGTGATTTGGGTTGGAACTGCTGTTCCATGCAAGTTACTTCTCATGTCTTCATTCAGGATTGCATTTGCTGCTCTATGCAGGTAACACTCATGTTTTTAAGGATGAAGAACAAAATTATTTAATTTGGTTGCTATCCTCTTACTATTCAGGGATCCTGTGTTTATCGCATTTCATTTTGAATCCCACTTCATTATGAATCCCAGCACCTTAGTCTCCACCATCTCCTCTGAGAGCGCATCTCAGGGACCCCCATCAAGCTTTCTGTGTGGTGGAGGGGGCAGAGAGAGAACCTCCCCCCCCCAACTTTCCCAGGTCCACCTCCTTGTAAGCTCCTTATTACATCCCTAGTTCTACAACTTTTTCCCCTCTGGGAAAGGTTGTTTGTACATTAATACATTCCAAGTATTTAAATGTTTGTGTAATATTTCTTCTGCCCCTCTTCTCCTCTAGGATATACATATTTAGGTCTTAGTCTCATGTCATATTTCTTCTGGTGCAGTCCTTACACTGTTTTGGTTTCTTTTGTCTAGCTTCCTTATCAAAATCATGGCTTCTAAAACTCACAATAATCCAAGTGAAGCTTCACCAACAAGCTATACAAGGGCACTATTGCCTCCTTTACTCTGTGGGTTTCTACTACTAGTAGTAATCACTTCTATAGCGTTACTAGATGTGCACAGTGCTGTACACATTATATGCAAGTACTTACTCTGTCCCTAGAGGGTTTACAATCTAAGTTTTTGTACCTGGGGTAATGGAGGGTTAAGTGACTTGCGCAAGGTCACAAGGACTTGCAATGGGAACTGAACCCAGGTCACCAAGATCAAAGCCCGCTGCACTAACCATTAGGCTAATTCTCTACTCGTGTCTCTTTTTATGCAGCTGAGCAACTCACTAGCTTTGGCCACTGCCTTATCACATTTTTTCACTACCTCAACATCTCTCCTGGACTATGCACATCAGCCTCACATGTTACAACCCAATAAACTATAGATAGTTTACTATCTTTTCCTTCAGTAGCATCTTTATACCTTTTTCCACCACTGAGGTAAGGCTTACTGATCTGTAGTTTCCCACCACTTTGTGAAAGGAGACCACAGTTATCTTTTCCAAATCATGCAGAACCTCTCATATCTCTAAAGCTCTAATAAAGCTTTGCAAGTTGTTCATAACTATTCTCTTCTGTGAACAGTACAATATCTATACCATTTCCATAAGTATTTATGCTAATCCTTTGTGGTCCTTCTCCACTGACATCATCTGGAAACACTGAACAGAATGTGTTTAGCGCTTCTGACTATTCTTTATCACTCTCCACATATTGCTCCTGGACACCTTTAAATCTTAAAATTCTACCTTCTTCCTTTCCACAACATGCCTGAAATAAAGGTATTCAACCAGAACAGATGGTTACATATATGAAAGAATGTAGGCTATACTCACAGAAGTCTATTATATTTTATGGTTGAAAAATAATTGCACAGGCATGCTTACACCACTGTGGTGATGTTTATGCCACATGCTAAATAATAGTCTCTGTCCCTAGTTGCTACATGTCTGGGTAGTGCAACCTTATATAAAGTCTAAACCACAAATACGTTTCCTCTGTTGACTGGTTCAAGTTTTCCTTAAAAAGATATGTACTGATGGACTTTTTTTTTAATATGAAGAACTCAAAACATCTGATAAACAAAGATGAATGAACTATTTTAATTGTCCTACTAGTTCACCAACTTTTGAAATAAAATTTCCATCAGACAGATTTATTAATAGAATGATTGTAAGCGAACATTTCAGTAAACAGTAATATTTCCCATCAGTTACTATATGTATATATATATATATATATATATATATATATATATATATATATATATATTTTAATACATCTAAAAACAAATTACCAAGATGCCATAAGTAATCTAGATAAGTGGCTTACATAACAATCTACTTTTGCTTTTTGTGCTTTAAAATTTCTGTAAAATAAAATCTACAGTGGAATGCTATAGCGAGTTAATGGAAGCATTAATCTTTGCAAGTACCACACTACTACAATCATGTTTATATCAAGTTATGTAATAATTCTCTGTTATCAACTCCAACTGAAAAGCAATTTGGAATGAGTTTCACCGTTTATCCTCATTTCATAAATCACTAGCCCTTTATTTTCTCATCTCACCATCCTAACAAATTCTGCCATCTAGTTCTTGACATGTATAGTTTATTTATGGTGGTATTTAGGTTACATTTGAATGTTGATAAACTAAAAGGCCCTTTTACTAAAGCTTAGCATATGCCAATTTTGTTAGCATGCACTAAGCTTTACTAAAGTGCCCTTAAGTTTTACTGCAAGACTGGTAAAAGTCAAGCTCTGTTAGGTAAAGTTTGTAGATAATATTTAAATACAGACTTTTTAAAGCTCAATTTAAAATATTTGAAATATCTAAAGGAAAAGTATCAAGTAGTTTATAATTAACATTTGCATACATTCAGCATTTGGTGCTTCTAACTCCAATTTTATCTTTTTTTTTCAGTATCAACATTAAAAACAAACACGATCGGGCCGAAATTCAAAGCCTATGGCTGGTGAACATATGACTGACTCATACATGGATTTTCAACCTTTATATGGATAGTACTGAGCTGAAACCTGACTGAACAATCCAACAAAATTCATATTCAGCAACAATCCAGCTAACCTATTTGCACATTTTATTTCAACAAGCTTAAACTAAACAGATAATGCTAGCACAGTGATTACACTACCTAGTTATTCAGCAATGTCAATTATACTAGTGGTGCTGCTGAATACCTGAATTAAGGTATATGCTGGTGCTAGTACTTAAGCTGTTCACCAAACTGGCTGAAAACTGATCTAAATATCTCTGGGCTAAAAGAAAAAAGAAATCTTAAATACCTTACCCTGGATTGTATAGCATTACAGCTGAGAGGTTTTCGCAAGATTTTGAAAGGTCTGTCATAGATAAACTGAAGGAAGGTAGCAATCCACTCTGCAAAAATGAACCATACTAATTGGTATTAAACCAAACACCGATATCACGGTTAACAAATATGAATTATCCAAGCTTTTCTGTGCTAGCTAAATATTCTATGATTTCCATTGCAAACATTCATAGATATTCAGATGTATTTTAGCTCTGCACACAAATTACATACAATATGGACTAAGTGTGTGTATGTATATATATATATATATATATATATATATACACACACACACACACACACACACAACACAAGTTATAGCTTTGCTGCATTTCAAATTGCAATGAATACCTTGGATGCAGACATGCTTCCCGAGTTCAGAATGCTTCTCTCTACCCTAATGCTATTATTCCACTTTCCATGATATGGAGGGGCATTTTCGATATGACGTCTAAGTCTGACTTTGGACATTTTGAATGGGTTGAGAGTGGTTTTATGAAGCACAAGCACGATATATCCTCAAGGGAAGTGACTGATTTGTTGTTACTTGCATATGTTGTAAGTCTAGCAGTATTGCTTGTAGTTTATGTATATGTGGGGATTTCAACACCTGTGGCACTACACCATTATGTACCTCCCTATGGTTTAATTTAGCAACTCCATATTGACAGTACTTGCATTATAATGTATGTGTAGCTGTTTATGAGCTTCAATGAATGTCATTTAATATGTATACAGCAATGTTTAAGAATTTATAATTGCAATATAAAGAGGATTACACGTTATAATGCAATAAGATCTAAATGCCAAAAAAACATTTGGTTGGTTTTGATGTATGTACATACACTATAAGGAAGGGGAACATCTAATGTGCAATGATGGTTCCATCTGTGACACTACCACATATTCCTCTTGGGGATATAATGGTTGGAATGGGTACGGACTGAGCACATTAAAAATATTTTTTAGAAAAATATTTAAAAAAATATTTTTTGTATTAGGAGATTTCAATTTTGTTTAATCCAAGTTGTAGTACTATGTATATAAAGAATGACCAAGTTTCAGTCTGTCACAAATCTATATCAATATTTATATCTAGATAGATACATAAGCATCTCTGGGGCTCAGTCACTGAAATAGATTCTGCTACATATAATTTTCCAATCACCAACAATGTATGTACTTTGATACTGGTCAGAAAGTTATAAACAGGCCATATATGAATGACAATGGATTAATAAAATTATCTCCAAATTGCTTGATCCCTTTATGAAATTTGCAACCAAGTGTGGAGAGATACAACAGTTCTTCATGGTGTTCATGAGAAACTTTGAAAGCACTGAGATAAAATCTTATTGAATTTGTTTTCAGACCTGAATTTAACAATTGGAGAACCTACATTAGAATGGATGAAATGGAATAAATAAAATGACTGTGGAGATTTTTCATACGCTGGAACTTGAAATTATATGATCTTCTGTCTAATCCCTTGCTTTATTTATTTATTTTGTTCAGTTTCTATTGTTCTTGGATTTTTATTTCTCTTTTTTGTGGACGAATATAAGGCAGTGTACAGCAGGTACAGTTTAACATAAAATGTACAATTTTGTTAATAGCATAACAATAGTAAAATAACAAGTACCCTAAATACAATAAATGAGGTAAACTTGAAAACAGTAAATTTGTTTTCCATATTTGATGGAGATATATTATTTGAAAATTCAATAAAAAAAAAAACAGAAATTATATGATCTTCTACTGAATTGTTTGAAGACCAATATTACAGGGCTTTCAAAATCCATGCAGTAAGAGCTAAGGATTGAATAATGGGATAAATAAAATTTTCCTCTATCCTGAGAATCAAAGAATTTCTGTAAAGATATTGAATACATGAAAACCATATTTAATGAGTCCCAAAAGAGCTATCATGATCATGCTTCCTCTTTTCTGTCCCAGCTTTCTAAAAGTGTTTGAGATGAAGGGAATTGGAGGGCAAGTACAAAGACTGCAATCCCAGTGGTCCACAAAGGAATCCATTGCTAGTCTTTTTATTATTAGTCTTTTGGAACAAAGGACTTTTGTGTATTGCCTATGTCAAGGTTATTTTATTTACTGTAAATGGCCGCCAGTGAACTCTTTTCATAAAGGAAGTAAATAACTCCAAATAAATAAATCAAAAATCAAGTTGATCAATCTGAAGAGTTCTGTACCTTTAAAAAATTTGCAAAGCTACCTATTCATCTACAGTAGGGCTTTAGCCAGACAGAACATTTGCTATATGATGTAGGCAGACATACTGTAATTAGAAATATTTTTGCTTGAAATTGTCCAGTCCTAAACACTTTTTGCTACCTTACAAAATGTAGGTGATCCTATATCTTCCTGTTTATTTATATAATACATCACTAATTGATTGTATGCTTGGGCTAAGATGACTTTGCCCTTTACCATACCTGAAACATTCATAAGGCACTGAAAATTGGTCTTAGCTTCAGTTAGTTTACGTGTACATTTCTGTTCAAGACCAGACTCCTTGAATAAGATATGCCATTAAGAGGAGTAGCTATCAAGCTGTGTTATTTGCCCCTTAATGCTTGTTAAAGGGCTCTAATGCAAGTTTCATTGTATTTAGGTTATTGTGGGGTACAGAGTAATGAGATGCAAAGCATGTAAATGCTTGCAAAGCACCTCATTACTAGGTAATTTCTCTAACACAGCATGTGGTAAACACTGAAAGCAGTGGTTTAGCTGGAAAAACAACTTCAGCTTTTGCTGGGGTTATTTCACCTGTTTAGCCCTATACCTATGACTCCTTATCAGACAGGCTGCAAGATGTAAGGCTAAACTTTCAGAGTGTTTATCTCCCTGGATAAACTAATTTGGACTAAAGAACACAGGAAGAGATACATCATTAGCCAATCATAAATTTATCATAGAAGCTTATTTATTACAAATAGGAAAATAGACATCAATTGCTGTTTTGGAAATTACAATTCATAAGTAGTACATACAAAAACAGTCTTTCTTCCTTCCTGTGGGGGAATTACCAGCCTGGAAGCAAAAGCGCTACTCAGTGCTAGCAAGATTCCTGTTTCTGTAGTAATAAACCATTCCTTTTATACATTTATCTACCTGTGTGTACTTGACCATATTCATATGATTCTGTTACTATATCACATGACTTTGTGGTACCCTGTCCCAGTTAACATAACTTCCACCAACCAGCCTACCAGACTTGTTTATAGCTTTCCTTCATTGTCATTGGTTGGCTTCCTAGAATGGTCACTGCATGAACCTTGCTTTTCCACTCACCTGCTCCACATCTGCTCCCCCACCCTCCACCGCATAAACACGTGTATGTGTCATTTCGCATACTCAGCTCATTCCATTCTAACCACCTGGATTGCTCCACCTCCTTAAACACAATACCCTACAGATTTTCTTCAGACTGTCCCTTTGTCTTGTTTGCTATTAATCACTTATCTATTCAGCATAGCTTATCTCTCAAGCACATGATTACCTGCAGCTGGCCAGACTGCTGACTCCATGGGAACTTACTTGAGCCATCTATTTTTAATCAATATTTCAGATCTTTATACCTGGTCATGCTGAACCTTGCAGGGCATAAACTACAGTACATTTATACATGTCCTGGATGTATTGGGTTGCAACGTTGCAGCCCGAAGCTTGCAGTCACTTCTTGAACAGACTGGTCAAGTAAGCTCTTCCCCCTTTCCAAATCAAGCTGCCCCAATCTGGAATCACCCCCACCCCCACACACATAAAGCTCCCCTGATCCAGAAAGTCCACCTGATCTGGATGACACTCCATAAAGGCCTCCTGCCTTGACTGGCTTCCTCCCTGGATGGCCTGCCACATCAGGCCCCCCCTCTATTCAAGGTTCCCTGACCAGACCCTCCCCAATCAACCAAGACACCCCCGCATTCTCTGGTACCTCACCACCCCAGGCCTACCTTGAAGATCCCCATTATCAATGGGGTCCAAGCAGGAGTGAATTCTAGTTGCTTCTGCCCTTGCCAGTGCCTGGTTCAAAATAGCACTGGTGACTCCTAGGAGATAGTTTTGCCATACTAACACTAAGGGTCAGGTTTCTATATAAGGGCAAAAATTGTTATTTGAACATCGGTTGAGTATGTTGAAGTGCTGCTGGCATGCCACTTATCTTCAATATGCAGTAAGCTAATATAAATTTCTTACCTGTTACTATTGAGAGTAAACTCAACGCTCTAATGCTCTTTAGTGCAGCAGCAAACAGCTTTTCCCTTGATAATACAGAGCATAAAAGTGTTTGGAGTGTGAACTGGATTTTTGAAAACTAAATGATGAATCATAGTAACTACCACCTATACTATGGTACAGCAACTATTGGGCTTCTTCTCTGGAATTTCCCTTTATCATCCAATTGCTATACAAATAAATACAAACAAAGCCCTTCCTTCTGTAGGGCTGTGTGACACCCTGAACGGGGGTTGGGCATGACCAGTGAAATAATACAGCCATACAAACAGATGAAACACAAATGTATTTATTTAAAGAGATTCTCGTGCCTGTTCCTTCACAGGGGTCGAGATATAGGGTGGGAAAAACTCTTCAATTCAGCAAGAGAGTCATAGGCAGGCCCTCTGGCAGCAGGCCAAACACAGTCCACAACTGTCGAAGTTGCCACGCCCCAAACACAGCCTGCAGGGTTCCGGGTTCCTATACAGTCTCCAGATCTGGCTCCTGTCAGACCGCAGAACAGACTTGCAAAGTCAATTCAAAAAGTAACAATGGCTTACCTCAGCCAGGTCACGATTATTGAATGGGCGCTTCAGCAACACACAGTGGGGATTCACGGCTTTCCTTCCTGGGCTCTCTTAACTTCTGCTTGGTCCTGCATTTTGAATTTCCCGGTTGTGACTCCGCCCTTCCTTCCTTGCTTACTTCCTCCCGGGGTGGGACCTGCGCTCTTAAGGAGGCCCAGGTTACTTAAAGGGGGACTTTTCTTAAGGGTAAGGAGCAGTGTCCTATAAACCCCGTTACAGGCTGTCATTAAAATGCAAGACATTCCTGTGATTCACATGAATTAAGATATACATGCAAACACTTTAAATTCTGGGAATATAGCCAGTGATTTATGTCCACCATTGAAAAAATGGTTCCCAATAAGTTCACCTAGAATTTTTCAGGTCTCTTAGGTTGCTAATTCATTTGAGACCTCCATTTTTTTTAATTTTTAGGAACTAGGATATATTTTTACCAAAACCATGAATTCTGATCAAAACATTTTCTACTGCATTTGACTGCAAAGGAGAACTCCTGATGAAAAATTTCTACATGTGAAGTATGCCTGGTAAAAGAGTCTGTCTTTCCAGGGGTAATAACTCTCAGATATTATGTTTACATCTCAACTGAGCAAAATGATGAGATCTCACTCCTCCTTGAACTGTGGTCTGTTTCACACAGGAAGATACAGTATAGCAAAGTGTTTACACATTGATTACCTACACTTGTATTTTGCAATCAAAAGCAAGAAAAAGATTTAGGCTGAACAGATAACTAAACCTTCAGCTGCTGCTGTCTATCCTGCTGATGGGGTCTCTGCTACTGCTGTTGCTGCAGCTGTTAGTGCTATTTTCAAAAGCAAGACATCTTATCCTTTGCCTCCCATAGGAAGTTGACTGATAATGCTTTATCCCATTATGTTACCATGCTCTTATGTAATTATTAATTGTACCTTTACTCCGTTGTGGCGATAACCAGAGAGGAATATTGGAAGCCACAATGAGCCTACAAATAGGTGAGAAAATGTGGGATACAAATGCAATAAATAAAATAAAATAAATAAATACTGGTTCACTGCAGCCATGGTTAGAGGATGATGGACAAAAATATGACCTGCTACTATGCCTTTCATCTTCTTCACCACCTTGTCTCCAAAAAGAGAGACTGTCTCATGTAACATGAAAAGTCTACAAGATTCTCATGCAATTTTGAGGCTTTAAACCTACAAAACCTATAAACTCCGATGGCTACAGATGAAGCCCTTGATGTACTGAAAACATCTACATAGATCTTTATTACAGCATTCCATACCCTTCCCATAGGGCTGACAAAGTGCTTTTTAATATCTGTTAGGAGACCGTTTGTAAGCTCTTGCATTTTCTCCATGCAAAAGGCATAAACAGTATCATAATACTGTTGATGAACTGCAACACTTGAACTCAGCATGATACTCTGAAAAACTGATTCCTATAGCATATGATTTTATGGATTACTTTCCCGGTGAGGTATTGGAATTTGCATAGTTGTTTTTGGTATTTTTATTGCTGACTCCAAATATACCAACACCAAAGGTAATTATACTTTGTTGTGCCCTGATGGTTTTGGTTGTTGGACACTGAAATACCTTAACAGGTTTCTGAGAGATGTCCAGCAATTAAGGGCATTTATTAATCATGTAGGATCTTTGACTTGCTAAGAAAAATAGTTGCACAAACTGGTTCCATTGGAATTTCAGTTTTCTTTGTCAGTTTTATATGAGAAGACTTCAAAAGCCTCTAGAGGTCATATATCCAAGCTTCTTCATCTAATGTTTTGCTGCCATTACTTGAGTTTGGATGGTGTTGAGTAGATCTTACATCCTGTCTTGTGATAAAAATGCCTTTGCCTTGAGTGTCCACCATGTTCATATATAGTGACTTTTATAAATCTTCATAGCTAGCAGTATGCACACAAAAATATTTAAACAATGAATGGCACCAAGGGTGTTCTTTGTAACCAGCAAAATCTAAACTAAAGCTTATAAACTTTATCAAGAGCCTGATATGTTTCAACATGAACTCAGCATTAGGAACAATGATAATAATTCAAAATGGATTACTAGTACACAACAGACGAGGTACCTCAAACATTTTACAGGATTGTCAGGATACTTTGTCAATATCCACAACATATTTCATACTCTTCCTGTGAAATAAAATGTACGGAAATATACAGAAAGTAATTAAACATAATATTTTAGATACATGATGAAATGATATAGATATTCAAATCCAATAATTCTGGACTACCTTTCGCTTTTCCCTCAGTTTAGCAGCCTCCTTAGGATGATTAAAACGAAACATATTGGTTCTTCCAAGTAGTATAACAGCACCTGCAATAAAACATGTAGTTTTAATGACACCTGAACATCTAGCAGACTCAGGTTAATAATACAGAAACAACATGGATACAGCTAAGTAAAATTGTGGTAATCTGAAATCCTGACTGGCTAGGTATGCCTCCAGAACAGGATTGAGAAGCACTGTGTTAAGGGAATAACCCATGATTATTGCTGATCAATGTGCATTAACCCCAGATTCTGTATAGTGCAACTTAAGCTACGAGCGGAAATTCGGTCGCATTCTGGATTTGCATGCGCAATTTAGTTAATAAGCCAATAATTGTCAATTAACAAGCACTTAACACTAATTAGCATTAATTAGAATTTACACGCACAATTAAGTGTATTCTGTAACATGATGTGCGTAAATTCTAAGTCACATAGTTGAAAAAGGGGTGTGGCCATGAGCATGGAATGGGCGGGTCGTGGGTGTTTCACAAATTTATGCATGTTGTTATAGAATAGACCGGGTTTGTGCCTAATTCAGATATTATGTCTTGCAGACAGCTTGGCGTATTCTATAATCCACACAGAAATTTAGGCTTATTCTATAAAGTATGCCAAAATTTAGGCGTAGTTTACAGAATACGTTTATGCGTATTTTTGTCCCACACAGATTGTTCAGTCATATATAGAATCTATTCCTAAATGACAAAATCATGCATTACTTTGCAATACACATTAGTTTAAGGGACCATGAGCTACATAATAATGAGATGCAAAACATGTCAAGGTGGCATTAGTTTTTCCTACCTAGGAGCACTGGCTGCCAACACATGGCCCAAAGCTAACAGGTACAATTTTAAAAGAATCCAGAGAAGAACAGGTTGCTTTCTTAATAAAGTACATATATTTTCATATGACTGCTGGCTTGTTTGGTTGCTCTTTTCGAGATCTGTGGACTGCTGAAGTTGGTTATCGCCTCTTTTTTTGTGATTTTAAAGAAAACAGCAAAACAAATATGCAGTTCAGAGGTCCCCCTTCATCACCCAGCAAGGCCCCCTTAAGATACCCTCCCACCCAACCTCCTGAAGACATATCAGTATAGAAGAGGTAAAGCCCTACCCCCTACACCCATTGGCCCCCCCGGACCCCTGAAGACTCCTCTCCCAGCCCTACTGCAAATCATCACCAGTGGTTAAGGGGTCCAGGAGCTGGAAAGAATCCCAAGCAATTCAATCCTACCCATGCCATGTTCAAAATAGCATCTGTGCCTTATTTCCATCTAAAGGCTTTAGTTTACCATGAGAGTTAGTGACTCTAATGGAAAAGAAATAACCTAATTTGTGATTAATCTGACAAGCTGCAGGTATTCTGCACCCTTTATATAGTAGTCTGATCCCTATGAGTAGAACTGTGAGATTACTGCTAGAGGCCATGGGCATCATTCTGAACCCAGAATTGGCAGGGGCAGGAATGACTGGGAATTCCTGCTGCCCCTGGACCACCAATAATGACTGAGTTAGGCCTACAGTGGGGTGGGGAGTTCTCAGGAGAGCCAACAGGAGTTGGGTGGGGCTTGACCCCTTCTACCCTGTTTTTTTTTTTGTGAGGGGAAGGACTGCTTGACATTGTATCACTTTAAAAAGAGGCTCCCAGGGGCACCTGGCCAAGCATTAGCAGCTGATGCTCCAGGGGAACAGAATAATGCAGTTTACAAGGTTGATCAGACGTTCCTTCATCTTGAGAGTACCTAACTTGCAGTATTGCGTTACCTCAGGTTTATTTTACTGCACCTTTGTAATTTTCATCCTTAGAGGCCAATGCAGAAAGCTATTGTGAGTATAACTGCGCGATTACCATGTGCTTTATTACTCACATTGCTTTTCAAGAAATGCAGAGAAGGGGTTCAGCTGGGTGTTCAATTTTGCACACATCCCATTAAAATAGATGGTAAAGAGCCAATTAAACATTCTGCTGCAATACAGGGAAGGAAACTGTAGCTTCTGATGGGAATACAATGTGAGAAAGTTTTTGCCAGGTCCAGCACAGCATAGAACAGTGAGTATCTAGTAGCACTCTCCCCCCTCCCGATTGCTTTCCACATTGATCATTCTCTGTTGTCTAGCTGCTCTCTCCCTCCACCCCCCCCAATAGATTACTGCATCAGTTCAGTCCCTAGCATCTAGTGGCTTTCTGTATCTATCCATGGCGTCTAGTGGCCCTCTCCCTCCACCCTGCCCCCAACAGTAAAAAAAAAAAAAGGGTCTAGGGCCTGATGTCTAGGGCACCCTTCCTCCCCTGACCCAACTACCTACCCACTACTTTAAAAAAAATACTCCCTGGTGTCTTGCAACATCCCCCTCTCAACCCAACATAACCCCCCCCCCCCCCCCCCCCACACACACACACACTCATACATTTCCTTCCCTGGTGTCTACTGGCACCCCCAATCCCCCCTCCCTTCCAGGGTATAAGAGAAACAGGCATGATGAATCAAAGGTAGGAGTGAGCGGGCATCACTCCTACCTCTTTCAAGGTACGGCATGGAGGGGAGGGTCAGGGGGTTGCTAGTAGACACCAGGGAGTGTGTGTGTGGTTTTTATTTTTTAAACTTCGAGGGAGGAAAGGGGGTCATGTTGGGTGGCGGGAGGGGTGTGGGAAGTGTGGGAGTTCAGGACATGGAGGGAGTGGTGTCAATGCAGATGCCTCCGTCACAGGGCTTTCTACATCAGTCTCTTAATATGAAAAACTGGGGTGGTTCTCATGATAACATATATTAGGAGTAAACACTCCATTTAAGTGTGCAGTGGCAAAAGGAATAAGATAAGAGGGCATGATTGCTGCGTTCTAATACTCTTTTCACATACAAAGTCTTTACCTTAAATGTTTTTGAGTATTTTCTTTTAGTTTAGTTAACTTAGGTGCTCTTTTATTAAGTTGTGTTAGCTTTTAACATGGCAGTTAGCAAGCATTACCAATTAATGCAGTGCCTCAGTTGTTAGTACTTGCTAATATCTGCATTAACAGCATGGATGGAGAAATGACTGGAGTCTGCACTTCACAAATATGTTATCATGCTTTAACTTGGTGCAGTTAATGTCACCTAAATAGGATATGGAAACTGTCCCTGTATTAACTGGATAGGAAAATGCTGGGAAAACTCAACAGGTACTGCAGAGGTAACTACCTAAAATTTAGGTGCACACAATTACTCAAACCACAGAGCTGGTGTAAGTCGCACGGCTAAATGCAACAGGCCTTCTCAATAATAACTTAGAGAATACTGTACGTTCTGTTTATAAGTGGTATAAGTGAGAGTGTTGCCTATGTTTCACCCATACTCCACCCTATGTACACCTCCCTTGCAAATATGGGCGCTGTAAATTAAGCGGGTATTTCCAGAACAGTACTTTGTTCTTACGCACATAAGTGTGGAACCTAACATATGCACATAAATGCTAGTATTCTAAGCATTTATTCATATTACATACACATAAATGTAAATGCCTATGTTATAAAATTTCCCTCGACATGTTTGCATGTCTGTAATGAATACAATTATTTTGAAATAGCTTAAGTATATTATAGTCTTACACACAACTACTGTATGGCGGACATGTTATAACCTGGAAAATTACCCAATTACAAACCTGCATAATTTAGCATATAATTTACAAAAACATATATAACCATACTAATTTGAACAATGTTGTAACCTGGGACCAGAGGCCACTTCAGTAGAAAGTTGGCAGGGCAGCTTTGAGTGAATGGAAGTCAGACACTAACTTGTCCTACTGAAGCTGTCATTTTCCTCTCTCCCACGAAATGAGTGGCCCTCAGGTAAAAAGAAAGGGAATCATCTGCAGAGGGCAATTAACGCTTGGTAGAGAAAAGGAGGCAAGAAACATCCACAGACCCAATCAGTGCTTGGTTGAGAGAAGTAAGAAAAAAGCCACAGTGGCCATATTTTCACTTTGTGCTGTGTTGCTGATCTATTCTGCAATCTCCTATGGAGCTGCTCTTTTCCCTGCTATTCTTCAGCACAGAAGCCTGTTTGTTCAGAGCTGAAGACAGGTCATGAAGCCATTAAACATGTGGGATGGAGTGTGGAGGGAATACAAAGGTTCACAATGGGGTAAAGCAAGAGATTTGGAAAGGGTACCAAAAGTGGGTTATGTGACTTATTTACATAACAAGATAGAGGGAAGTCAACTGCACAATCCTGCAAAATTTCAGCCACCAGTATGAACTAATTACGCCTTTAAGGTGTCCTTTAACTAAGGTGCGCTAACTGATTTAGCATGTGCAAAATGCTAGTAAGCCCATGTGCATAAAATGGGCTTCTCAGCATTTAGCATGTGGTAAATCCTTTAATGCACCTTAATAAAAGGACCCCTAAAAAATTAGAAATGTTTATCAATTAAAAAGTATGTTTTCCGGAAAGACATATTTGAAAATAGCAAACTTAAAACATCTGTATCTCTGTAAACCATAGAAAGCTATGAATAAAATTTGATGAATTTTCACTCTATAGTATACAAAACTTAAAAATGAAAGTTGCCCAAATTTAGCCCTCCAAACCTTTATAGGCTTTGAGGCTCATTTTCGATAAAGAAAAACATCCAAAAAGTGTCATAAAGCAGCATTTGGACGGATTTCTCCTCCAATACATCCAAATCAGTATTTTTGAAATCTATTTTGCAGATATTTATCTATGCAATTTGTCTGTAGTGCATCCAAATCACAAGGGGGCATGTTGGGGGTGGGATTAGGGTAGGCTTAAGGCATTCTTAACACTTTATTTTGTTACATTTGTACCCTGCGCTTTCCCACTCATGGCAGGCTCAATGCGGCTTACATGGGGCAATGGAGGGTTAAGTGACTTGCTCAGAGTCACAAGGAGCTGCTGCGCCTGAAGTGGGAATCAAACTCAGTTCCTCAGGACCAAAGTCCACCACCCTAACCACTAGGCCACTCCTCCACTTGGATGTTTTACAGTCATAATGGAACAAAAAACGTCTAGGGCTATAACTTAAACATTTTGTTCTAGACATAAGTACATTAAGTATTGCCATACTGGGACAGACTGAAGGCTTATCAAGCCCAGCATTCTTTTTCCAACAGTGGCCAATCCAGGTTACAAGTACCTAGCAAGATCCCAAAATAGTACAATACATTTTATGCTGCTTATCCTAGAAATAAGCAATGGATTTTCCCCAAGTCCATTTTAATAATAGCTTATGGACTTTTCTTTTAGGAAGCTATCCAAACCTTTTTAAAACCCTGCTAAGCTAACTGCTTTTACGACATTCTCTGGCAACGAATTCCAGAGTTTAATTACATGTTGATTGAAGAAAGATTCTCCGATTTGTTTTAAATTTACTACTTTGTAGCTTTATTGTGTGCCTCCTAGTCCTAGTATTTTTAGAAAGAGTAAAAAACAATTCACATCTACTCATTCCACTCATTATTTTACAGTCTTCTATCATATCTCTCTTCAGCCATTTTTTCTCCAAGCTGAAGAGCCCTAGTTATTTTAACCTTTCCTCATAGGAAAGTCGTCCCATCCCCTTTATCATTTTTATCACCCTTCTCTGTACCTTTTCTAATTCCACTATACCTTTTTTGAGATGCAGTGACCAGAATTGCACACAATATTCAAGGTGAGGTCACATCACAGAGCGATACAAAGGCATTATAACATCCTCATTTTTGTTTTCCACTCCTTTCCTAATAATACCTAACATTCTATTTGCTTTCTTAGCCACCACCACACACTCAGCAGAGGGTTTCAACGTATCATCAACGATGACACCTAGATCCCTTTCCTAGTCAGTGACTCCTAATGTGGATCCTTGAATTATGCAGCTATAGTTTGGGTTCCTCTTCCCACATGCATCACTTTGCACTTGCTCACATTAAACATTACTTGCCATTTGGATGTCCAGTCTCCCAGTCTCGTAAGGTCCTCTTGTAATTTTTTATAATCCTCTTGCAATTTAACAACTTTGAATAACTTTGTGTTGTCAGCAAGTTTAATTACCTCACTAGTTACTCCCATCTCTTAATATCTATAAATATATTAAAAAGCAGCGGTCCCAGCACAGACCACACCCCTGGGGAACCCCACTATCTACCTTTCTCCATTGAGAATACTGACCATTTAACCCTACTCTGTTTTCTATCTTTTATCCAGTTTTTAATCCACAATAGAACACTACCTCCTATTCCATGATTCTCCAATTTCCTCCGGAGTCTTTCATGAGGTACTTTATCAAATGCCTTTTGAAAATCCAGAAACACAATATTGACCGGCTCACGTTTATCCACGTTTGTTCACCCCTTCAAAGAAATGTAATAGATTGGTGAGGCAAGATTTCCCTTCACTAAATCCATGTTGGCTTTGTCTCATTAATGAATATACTCTGATTTTGTTCTTCATAATAGTCTCTACCATTTTGACAGGCACCAACATCAGGCTCACCGGTCTATAATTTCCCGGATCACCTCTAGAACCTTTTTCCAAAAAAGCGCCGTAAGTGATCAGAAGACCACTGGATGGAATCAGGGATGATTCCCCCCCCCCCCTTACACCCCCAGTGGTCAGTGACCCCTTCCCACCCCCCAAAGATGTGAATAAAAATAGTACATGCCAGCCTCTATGACAGCTTCAGATATTATAGCCAGTTCTATTAGAGCAGCAAGCAGGTCCCTGGAGTAGTGTAGTGGTGGGTGTAGTGCAGTGCACTCTAGCCCCTATCCCACTCTACCTGTTACACTTGTGGTGGAAAGTGTGAGCCCTCCCATACTTACTAGAAACCTACTGTACCCACATGTAAGTGACCCCCTTCACCCATAAGGGCTATTATAGTGGTGTACAGTTGGGGTGGTGGGTTTTGGAGGTCTCAGCAGACAAGATAAGGGAGCAAAGGTGAGATGTGCACCTGGGAGTTTTTATCAGAAGTCCACAGCAGTGCCCTTATGGTGCCACATTACTCTCCTGGGATGTCTCTGTGGCCAGTCTACTAAGAAGGCTGGCTCCTCCTACATCCCAATGGCTTTTCTGCATTTTTCACTTGGACATTGTTTTTCGAAAATGGACCAAAAAGATAAATGCACAGAGCACAAAAACATCTTGCATGCAGCCATTTTTGAAAAAAAAAAAAAAAAAGATAGACGTTTTGCTGTTTTGAAAATGGCTATATTTCGATTCGGATTTGGGACATTTAACACAAAATGTCCAAAGTCCAACTTAAACATCATATCTAAAATGCCCCTCTCTCTCTTATTTGTAACCCCACTTTTGGTACCTTTTCACTCAGTGGGTAACTATTAACACAACAAATACAAAAATACTGTGCTTAAAACATCAGATCAGATACCTTGGTTAAGTTGTGCTGCCTCTGCCATTTGTACTCCATTCACAGAACACTGGGCTTCATTCAGAGGTATTAAGGTCACTGTTCCATTGACATTTTCAAAGATACAATGTTCACTTTCCAAATCAAGGCCATGAAGAACTATAATGCATAGAGAGAAGAAGGGTCCACAGTGAATAGTAATGTCTGCATTATTTGTTTTGCTTTGTTTATTCACCTACCATTTGAAAATAATTCCTTTCTGCATTTTTGTGCAATGATACATATAAAGTGGCTACAGAATGTCTATGCCTCCTTGAAAGAATTTCAAAGTTGGTTGTGTCACTTGTGTCAAACCTAAAGCAGTTAAATAATGTGGGTTTTTCCAATTCATCAATACATCATACCTCCACACCTTTCAGGAAAGAAATGTTTTATTAGGGGACAAAACAAATACCAAAATAACTGCAACAACTGGATACATTTCCACCCGCTCAAAGCACTTTGATAGAATCAATGCTGTGAGTTTGTTTGGATGGGTGCTCTCCAAATTTATAAGCCTAGATTTGTCAATTTATACCATTCTTTACAAAACTGTTCAAGCTCTCAGCTATCATTTTATCCATCAGCCACTCATATAAACTTAGCTGTGTGCTTTGGACCATTGTCATTCTGAAAGGTGAATTCCTATCCCAGATTCAGTTCTCTTACAGAGAGCAGTTTTCTCTCCAGGACCATTCTGTACTTTTCTTCATTCATTGACCCTCCTATTCTGAAAAGTGTCCCATTCCCTACTGATGAGAAGTATCCTCATAACACAGTACTACCACTACCAAGCATCATGGCAGGGCATTCTCTGGGTAATATGCTGTGTTGGGTTTATACAACATGAAGCACTTTAGGCAAACACACTTATTTTAGTTTTCTCAGACTACAACTTTTTTCCCCTAAATGGCTACAGTATCTTCTGAGCATTCCATCGCATACATCAAATAAGATTCAAGGCAGGCCTCCATCTTGCCACCGTACCATAGAGCAGTGCTTCTCAACCTGGTCCTCGGGGTACACGTAGCCAGTCAGATTTTCAGGATATCCACAATAAATAATCAGAAGAAAATTTTGCATACACTGCCCTCCTTGGTATGCAAAGCACTCCCATGCATATTCATTCTGGAAATACTGAAAACCCGACTGGCTGGGTGTAACCTGAGGACTAGGTTTAGCAGCACTATTCTACAGTATGGTCGCAAGATGGAAGCCTACCTTGAATCTTATTTGATGTATGCAGTAGAATGCTCAGAAGATACTGTAGCCATTTAGGAAAAAAAAAACTTTAGTCTGAGAAACACCAAGGACTGCGTTGAGAAGCACTGCCATAGAACACTAGATGTGGCATGTTTGGCATAGTTGTCACAAGCACACTTTGACCCATCTTGGTCATAGAAGCCTTTAGCTACTTCAAAGTTGCTGCTGGTCTATTGGTGTCTCTTGGATCAGTCACCTCTTAGCTCTTATTCAATTTGGAGGATTGGCCTGATCTAGACAGGGTCTTGATAGTGTCTCCTCTTCTTACATATTATCCTGATCATGCTCCAAGAGATATTCAAAGACTCGGCATCCTTGGTTCTGTGCCATTTCACAGCTTTGTCCTGGAGATTCTTCGCCACATCCTTGGTGTTTACGATTGATCTTTGCTTTGAAATGCAGTATCCAGCAGAGGGTAACAATACGAGGAGCTGGATTTCTCCTGTCACCATGTGAATCAGTACATTTTAACAGAGGTAGGGCCAGTTTACTTGGTGTATGCTTTTAAGTGACTCAGTACACCACAGATCAAAGTACCTGAAATTGCTACGGAAGTACATTTATCTAACTAAACTATTGCATGTTTATTTTATTCCTACTTCATTTTCTAAGGATTTTTAAATATATTTTTGATTTGGTTATTGTGTGATAGTATGCATGTCTATATGGAACAAATGCTGTTTTAATGCATTTTACTTCCATGCTATAAGGTAATAAAGGGTGAATATTTTGGAAGTAAAGTACAGTGCACAAAGTCCATTATACAAATACGTGAAAAAGTATTCACCCCTTCCTGATTCCCCATATTATTGCATATATGTCATACTGAATGGTTTCTGATCTTTAAACAAAATTTAATATTAGACAAAATGAACTTGAGTAAGCACAACACAGTTTTTAAATTATTACTTCAGTTATTTAAGGAACAAAGTTATCTTATACCCATATCACCCACGTGAAAAAGTAGCTGCTCCCTTTGTTAACCAACCAATTGACCAGATTTGATTAATAAGATTCAGCTGTTTGAACACAACCAGGTTTCATCACAATCAGCCCTGTTGAATCTAAATCTCAATATATATTGAACCTTATTATGAGAATGAAGTAGTCATCACTGTGAGAGCCAATGGAACAGTGGTGAATCTTCCCAGGAGTGGCTGGCCTGCCAAAATTACTCCAAAGGCTCCAAAGGTGCAGCAATAAGTCATCTGAGAAGCTACAAACATCCAAGAGGAACATCCAAAGAACTGCAGGCCTCTCCAGCCTTACCTAGTGCTTATGACTCCAAAATAAGAAAAACTAGGCAAAAATGGGATTCATGGGAGAATAGTAAGACAGAAACTGCTGCTATCCAAAAAGGAAAAAAAAATCAATGCACATCTCACATTTGCAAAAACACACCTGGATAAACCCCAAGTTTTTGAGGATAATGTTCTATGGACTAGCGCGTCAAAAGACGAATACTTTAGACAACGTAGTTCCCATTATGCCTGGGAAAAGGCAAATACAGCATTCTACAGTAAGAACATTCTACCAACAGTAAAACATGCTGGCAGCAATGTAATGGTGTGGGCTTGCTTTGCTGCCTCAGGACCTGGAAAACCTGCCATTATTGAAGGAACCATGAGTTCTGCATTGTGCCAGGAAATTCTTAGGGAGTATGTACAGTCATCTATCTCTGAGCTGAAGCAAAACTGGGCTACATAGCAAGATAATGATCCAAACACAAAAACAAGTCTACATTTGAATGATTGAAGAAAAACAAAATTATAGTTTTTGGACTGGTCTAGTCAAAGTCCTGACTTGAACCCAATAGAGATGCTGTGGCAGGACCCAAAACAAGTAGTTCATGAACAAAACCTACTAACGTGACTTCAACAGTGATATGAAAGACTAATATCAAATTATACAAAGTGTCTGGTTGCAATTACTGCTGCCAAAGGAGGCACCAACCAGTCATCAAGTTTAGGGCCAGATACTTTTTCACATGGGTGAAATAAGTGTTGAAAAACTTTGTTCCTTAAATAAATGAAGTAATAATTTTAAAACTGTTATATATTTACTCAGGTTTCCTTAATTTAGTATTACATTTTGTTTTAAATCAGAAACTATTCAGTGTGACATATATGCAGGTGTGGACTGACCACTGGGACAGTAGGGCAGTGCCCCAGGGCCCACAGAAGTAGGGTGGACCACTCTCCCTAGCCTCTAATTAGTTTGATCACTTTTGATAGGTGGTTAGGGGCCCATGACCCTTATATTACCCGGGGGCCCAAACCACTGTAAGTCTGCCACTATATATATGCAATAATAGGGGAAATCAGGAGGGATTTAAGTACTTTTTCACATCACTGTATACATTATAGCCGCTGTATATGCTTTGTATGTGCTACTATCTCATTATACTTTTAAGCTCTGGGTATACAGCCATTTATCTCTGAAGCAACCATGTGTTAAGTATATGGTATACTAGAGATCAATGAAAAGAAAATGTGCTCACATTCGGTGTTGAGCTCATGATTCATCTATCCACCCAAATACCCATTTACCAATATCTCACCTGTTTGCTACCCCGTTCATCTATTAACGGATGAAGGAGGGATTGATTAAATATATGGATGATTGGGTGGGTTGAGATAAGACAGGTGAGTAGTGGGGTTAGCCGAGTTGATGGGGCAGGTAAGAAAGTGGGTACAGGCTTCCTTGAATCAAACTCCTGGGACCCAACGGTTTCAAGGTCTGTGGGTCCCTAATTTGGAACTCTAATCTTCAGAGGTCACCGACCTGGGTTTCTCAGGTCTTTGGTTGCTGGTTTTCTTTTTATTTGTAGCCTTACTTTTTATTTTATTTTCTATACATCTTATTTGTTCCAAATTACAACTCATTAACCATAGTATAAAGATTCCACTCCAGTATCAAATGTTTGAGAATCTCAACAGTTATGTAACTTCCAATTGACTCCCCATTAAAGCTAAAACTGAATATAATCTCAAGAGCTAGAGTAAACTTTCAGTGCTAAACTGAAAGTGAAAAAGTACATTAATTTTGTTGACTTTCTACATTAGAATAAATTTCAAATGCATATCACTAGCATGCCAAGAGGGGCATAATCGAACGCCCATCTCCATGGGCGTCTATGTCTGAGAACGGGTACGTGAAGGGGCGGGACAGACCGTATTTTCGAAAAAAATGGGCGCCCATCTTTTTTTCCGATAATACGGTTTATGCCGGGCAAATGCATCGGAAGTGTGCAGATTTGAGCTGGGCGGTTTCGTTTTTCAGCGATAATGGAAACCGAAGGCGCCCAGCTCAAAAACGAACAAATCCAAGGCATTGGGTCATGGGAGGGGCCAGGAATCGTAGTGGTCCTCCTCACATACCAGGACACCAACCGGGCACCCTATGTTAAGCCTAATGTAGTGTATTATATTAGTTACTAAGCAAGCCACTTGTACAATAAACGTAAGAGATGGCCTAGAGAATGAACTTGTAATGCCACATTTAAATGAAGAACAGTTGCCCTTGAATACAGCATACAGAAATGGAGTATATAAAAATCTAGTAATTTAACAGAATTCATGTATGAAAATTCTAAACAATTACAGCTACAAAACACTTTGAATATACAACAAAGAAACAGGGAATACAATAAGATTTTCACTTTTGTTGACTGGAACATCATGTTAAATAAACCATCTTATAAAATTATAACAAACCATGAACACAGTTTCATTTGCATTGACATTTTTAATTCTAATTCTATAACAAAGACAACACCTCTCATGGTGAATAACCAGTAATATTTAGAGGACCAGTTAGTTACATATATTTTAAATTATATTAGAAATAAGTCCATGAAGGAAAATTATCTACTATGAGATTATAATATAAATAGAAATGTAAGATCCATAGAAAATATAATCCCTCAAGTGACATAGCAAGTGGTAATTTTATAACAGGGTGCCAATGTAAAATCTTTAAATAAGTACTTATTTACTGCCTATTTTATAAAAGTATAATAGCATCCATACATGTTTAAAACAGGCTCATAGAAAAACCTCCAATAGTGCAAAATATTTTTTGTTAAAACTTTCACCTGCTCCAAAGCTGTTACTACAAACATGTATGTAACTCTACGCGTGTACACATACAATTTATAAAATATGCACACACTACAACACTGCCCCAGCTCCATCTAAACCATGCCCATGGGAATGCCAATGGAGAATTTATGTATTACCTGATCATTTTCTTTCCTTTAGTTCTACCAGACCAGTCCAGGTTATACCTATCAACCAGTGGTTAGAGATGGAGAAAGAAAGTAGTTCTGAGTGATTAGCCCTATTAGGGCACCATGCAGCATCAGAATGCTCAGTATTTCAAATAAGCAAGTAATGGTGAACAGGAGATACTGTATTTTCATTAAGTTCATGCTGTTCCAAATACTCGTAGAGTCTCCATTTTATTTTGCTTTTTTGGTTGGTTAGGTTTTTTTCTTTTTGTTTTTTTTAAAGATGAAAACGTACACCACCACACTAAACGGCCAAACTAATGGGAAACAAAAACAGAAATCTGATGTTGAGAAGAACTGAGAAAAGGTTTCAAAAAAGTTTGGTAAAATGCTGAAAGATAAGAATTCCAAAGTGGAATTCTGGACTGGTCTCGTAGGTCTAAATTAAAACAAAAAATCATCAGGTAAGACAATTTCTCCTTCCTTAGCATTCATATCAGATCAGTCCAAGATCTGTGGGATGTAGCTAAGCAATCCTTAAGTAGGGTAGGACTGTGAAATCCCAACAAGCAGAACCTCTGCTCCTACAACTGCCTGTCCTCTGGAGATCAGATTGACTCTATAGTGCTTAACAAATATGTACGGTGAAGACTATGTTGCTGCTCTTACAGGGATGGTTCGATGTAATTTTTCCAAGTGTTAGATAAGTGACATTTTTTCCTTGAAAAAGAAATGTTTTTTCTTGAAAAAGAACTGTGTTTATGATAAGGAATTTTTCACATAGGATACCTACAAGGAGAGAGAGCGAGGGACTAATAGTGCAATGATGGTGGTGCAGGTGTTTTGATGATACAAGCTGTCCTATGGCTTAAAACTCAAGCACTAGTACCTGAGCACTATTATACACTATTACACTGAAAATGGATGCCAAGAATCACAAACTTCAAGCATCTTTGATACAGAGGCCAAACCTGGATACAACAATAAGCTTCCTTGAAATTTAATGATGTTAAAAAACTCCCCTGGATGGGCTGCTACTATTATTGATCTCCATCCTGAAGTGTTTGACTTATAAGGCCTAATTTACTACTTTGAGATCAAAGACTGGTTGAAAAGTGGGTTTATATTACCGTGGTTTCTGGACCAGAACGTGACTTCAAATGTGCACACCGCAAGTTGCATTCTCTCCACACTCGTCCTTCCCTACACCCCTTCCCGTGCACTCCGCTCCATGGATAAATCCTTCTTATCTGTTCCCTTCTCCAATACTGCCAACTCCAGACTTCACGCCTTCTGTCTCGCTGCACCCTACGCCTGGAATAAACTTCCTGAGCCCCTACGTCTTGCCCCATCCTTGGCCACCTTTAAATCTAGACTGAAAGCCCACCTCTTTAACATTGCTTTTGACTCGTAACCACTTGTAACCACTCGCCTCCACCTACCCTCCTCTCCTCCTTCCTGAACACATTAATTGATTTGATTTGCTTACTTTATTTTTGTCTATTAGATTGTAAGCTCTTTGAGCAAGGACTGTCTTTCTTCTATGTTTGTGCAGCACTGCGTACGCCTTGTAGCGCTATAAAAATGCTAAATAGTAGTAGTAGTAGTTCTATACTAGTGAGCTTTTTTACATGCATTTGTATCTCATTACTATGTAACCCATGATGGCTTAAATACAGTCAAGGTAAATTAAGCTGGGTTAGGGCCTTTTTAGTCACATTAATGGAAAAATAATGTGGTTTAAAGCGCAGTTTGACAACTCTCCCCACCTCAAAAAATGCATTTTTGATGTAAGATGCAATTCTTACACTTACCAATATCTTGCTCTGTTGCAGCATCTTCTCTGCCAACATGTGTTTGACCTTCCTGAAAAGAAAAGGAAATACTAGCTTTCAACAAGTCTGATTAGTTTAATATTTTACGCAAAATGGAGAATTAAAGCTTAGTGTTGTATTGTTAGATGTGCATGTTTAAGTACTCATGTACTTTGTGATTTTATTTTTGTGCATTGCCATGGGCAGCTCTGGATTGGGCATTGAGGGTAGATCATAAATCCTGCAATAAATAAAATATATACATTGATTTATATTACTAAAAATTAATAGAGGGGTCTTTTTACTAAGCTGTGGTAAGCAGCAACATGTGCTTACTGCAGCTTAAAATGCCTTACAGTAGGGTGTGCTCAAGCATCCCATGATAATTTTGGCATCTTCATGCATTTTTATAGATTTTTTTAATTTTTTTAGCACTGGAGAGGGTTGGTGGCTGAGAGTAGGCGTGTGCTGCACTAATCAGTTAGCGCAGCTACATCATCATGTGCCAACCGATTAGCATGTGGTTAGCGCATGAGCCCTTACTGCCTACAAAATAGGTGGCGGTAGGGGCTCACGCACTAATGGGAAAATTAGTGTGTGGCTATTAATTTAAAAAATACAAAACTTGGCCATTTTACCCATGTGGCAAAAATGGCTTTAGTGTGTGGGAATGACCCACGTAAGCAAACACAAAGGCCACTTTTTACCGCAGTTTGGTAAAAGGACCCCAGAGAAAGGTTAAAGAAGAATATAGGAAAAAAAGTTGAAAAGGGAGAAGAGAACGGAAAATGTCAAAGAGGGAAGAGTCTCGAAATAAAACATAAATGGAAATAAAGATGGAGGATTGGATGGCTACTACTAGATGGAAGAAGGCATGAACAACATTAGGGGCAGTAGTGAAGAAGCAGCCTAATAGCTAGAGCAGTGGGATAAGAACTAGGGGAACCCAGTTCAAATCCCACTGCTGCTCCTTGCGATCTTAGGCAATTCACTTTTTTCTGCATTGCCTCAGGTATAAACTTGATTGTGAGCCCTCAAGGGACAGAAAAATACCTTAAGTACCTGAATGTGCACCACTTTGATAACTTTCAGTTTTGTAGGTGGTATATAAGAAATTAAATGAATCAGAAAACATACATTTACATTTTACTGCACCTTAATTTATAATGGAAGTCACTAACATGTAATAGCTCGTATCTCCAGGTTAGTGACTCCCACAGCACATGAAGAATGTAATTTGCGATCAAGCTTGCATGTCTCATTATTTTAACCTGTGGGCATCTTAAAAGGTGTTAAAGTCCCATGCAAACTTCCCTTCCCTACAGTCAAGTCCCGCTCCTACCCCCACCAAAGTCCTCCCATACCAGGGGGGAGTTCACTGCTGTCTTGTAGCCAGAATAAGAGTGATCCCCAGTTGCTCTTGCCCTTTCGGGTTCTGTGCAAAGTGATGAAAGGCTGACTGCTAGCGGTAGTCTTATGGTAATACTGCTGGGAGTCAAGCAGCTCAAGATTAGGAGGAGAAAATACACCATCAGCTCAAAGCTAGTGATGTTTTTCAATGAATAAAATAGATGAAAAGTTCACCAAAAGCTGTTTTATTTGATCGACATAATAATGAGGTGCTTTACATGTGTCTGCATGTTTTGAGTTACATTATATGCTAATTGTGATAAACTGAGAAGCAGAGCAGTGAGGCAATATATAGAAAAATCAAAGTAAAAAAAAACTATATGTTCTTCAAAAGTTTAATCAAACCCAACAAGAAATAATACAAAGTATTATCGCTCTACTACAAGCTTTGTTGGCACGAACATGCATTATGGTAAATCTATGCAAAATTTTGCAATTTGATGTGCATTAAGTAGCATATATTGGGGATTTTCCTTGTCAATTTATGAGTAAAGCTAACCATTATTTAGTCATGTTATGCACAACACTATTGATTTATCTTGTACACTGTAGTGTACTATCGGGCTCATTTTCAAAAGAGAAGGACGTCCATCTTTCGACACAAATTGGAAGATGGACGTCTTTCTCACAGAAACAACCAAATCAGTATAACCAAAACCTGATTTTGGATGTCTCCAACTGCAGTCCGTCGCAAGGATGTCCAAATTTCAAGGGGGCGTGTCGGAGGCGTAGCAAAGGCGGGACTTGGGCGTGCCTAACACTTGGACATCTTTGACCCATAATCGAAAAAGCAAGGACGTCCCTGACGAATACTTGGACATTTTCACCTGGACCTGTTTTTTTTTACGAATAAAGCACAAAAAGGTGCCCAAAATGACCAGATGACCACCGGAGGGAATTGGGATGACCTCCTGTTACTCCCCCAGTGGTCACTAACCCCCTCCCACCCTCAAACAAATCTTTAAAAATATGTCGTGCCAACCCCAGATGTCATACTCAGGTCCATGACAGCGAATGCAGGCCCCAGAAGCAGTTTTAGTAGGTACTGCAGTGCACTTCAGACAGGCGGACCCAGGCCCATACCCCCCCAGCTGTTACATTTGTGGAGGAAACAGTGAGCTCTCCAAAACCCACCACAAACCCACTGTACCCATATATAGTTGCCCCCCTTCACCCGTAAGGGCTATGGTAGTGCTGTACAGTTGTGGATAGTGGGTTTGGGGGGGGGGGGGGTTGGGGGGCTCAGCACACAAGGTAAAGGAGCTATGTTCCTGGGAGCATTTTATGAACTCCACTGCAGTGCCCCTAGGGTGCCCGGTTGGTGTCCTGGCATGTCAGGGTTACCAGTGCACTACAAATGCTGGTTCCTCCCATGTCCAAATGTCTTGCATTTGGACGTTTTTGACATGGACATCTTTGGTTTCGAAAATCGTCGAAAGTCAAAGACTTCCATGTCTAGGGGCATCCAAATCTAGGGACGTCCAAATTCAAGGATTTGGACACATCTGATGGTATTTTCAAAACGAAAGATGGACGTCCATCTTTTTTCAAGAATACATTTTTTCCTGCCCCTGGATTTGGAAGTTTTGCAAAGACGTCCAAATCGCAACTTGGATGTTTCTTTTGAAATTGCCCCTCTATGCAACCTCAAAGCACATTAATCATGATTTACCAAGCTTTATACCTGACAGACAAAGAAGGTGAGAACAACAGTAATCAGGTCCTATATGTGCTTCTTAGATGATCTTTGAATTCACAATATCTGTGTATCTAATCATAACACAGACTAGCATTATATGTCTGATATAATAGCAATGAAGGAAAACAACTAAACATTGATTGAAATCATAACTCAAATTATCCAGTTAATACCAACATATATTACCATAAAATGCAAAACTGCTTTAGAAATCTTTTTTTTTTTTTTTTTTTACCTTCAAATGATACAAAATAATGCCAGTACTGAGTAGGTCATCATCAATGCCAATGAGATGAGGCAATTCTGAATCCAAAACAACTCCAATCCCTTCCTTCCTAAGAGCTAATGTTTGTTCCTGTAATGACATGAAATAAGCAATGAAAATGATGCTATGCTAACACAAACTCGGCTTTCATCCTATTTCAAGGCCATCCAATTAGAATGATTTTTGTTTATGTACCAGCAAAAGCAGATGCATGCCATTTAAGAACAAACAAAGATGAAAGCTAATTTTAAAAAAATGATTCTGTTTAAAATTTAGATTTCAAGTATTCCATTTTAATCTTGCTGCAAAAGGAAAAGTAGTTGCTGAGCTTTGTCTTTGTAAAATATAAAGATGGTACAGTACAGTCAGCAACCAACCATACTCCAATCCATACCGATATATACAAGAGATCAATTCTCACTTTCAGGCAGAGAAAAGCCACAGAGCTGGGCAGTGGAGAATGCCCTAGTCATTCTGGTTTTCAGCATATCCACAAAGAATATGCATGGAACAGATAGGCATACAATAAAAGCAGGACAGGTAATTCACTGTGGATATCCTGAAAACCAGACTAGCTACGGATACCATCAAGAGTGGCTTGAGACACACCATCATGTGATACATAAAGGTGATGCATGTATAAAAAAGGACTGACACACGTTTTAATGACAATAGGGATTAAGTCATGCTTGGAGTTTGGCCTCCTTAAGGTGCCCTGCAGCTGATCAGTGGGTTTTCCTGAAAATTTACTGACATAAAAAGAGGGTTCTCTGACTGCTATTCTATGTGTTTTCAAATGCTCCAAAAGCTATTTTCTAGAGCCTGAAAATAGACATTCAGAGCAAGAGGGTGAAGTCTATCTATACTTGTTATAAAGCCTTGTATAGCCACACAGTTTTGGTATGCCTCCCACCAACCTCAACCCCACATATATTTTCTCTAGCTCCAAGTCTGATCAACCTACCAATTACCTTTTACAGTGTTTCCATTATTTCGTATAAGAGAATTTTTCATTCTGTCCCAATAGAAAATCATGGTAGCTGGTATATGCTACACTATTTGCTTTCGCTCTCTCCAGTTACATTAGAATGGGACAAGCAAAATGTTTCATGAAAAAGTTCCAATAAAGTCTTATTTACAACCATTTTGTAAAGTACATGGAAACACACTTAAGAACTAACTACAGAAATACAGAAAATGATAGCAGATAAAGACCGTATGACCTATCCAGTCTGCATTAAAAGGACAATTCTGTAACTTGGCACTTAAAAGTTGGGCACCAAGTGTGTGCATATGTTCCAGAATATAGAATTTAGTTGTGTCACAGGTGCCAATAATTGGCAGTTACGTGCTAGGAGCTTTTCTACAGCGTATATGCCAAAGTCACTTAGCATGTAACTGTGAAGGGGTGTAAACACGGGTGGAGCACGGATGGGCCACAGGTTTGTCGCCAAGCAATGCGCACAAGTTATAGAATACTAATAATTGTGCATGGTGCACGACTCACTTAGGCACCTAAGTGGGCAAACCTATATTTCAGAGCCACTTTGCACTACTGTTCTGTAAAGGCTTAGGCACACCCTGGAGCTGTTACAGAACTGGCACTAAGTGCACCCCAATGTGACACCTACATCTTGTTGCAAATTACAGAATTGCCCTGTAAGAATTTAGTGTGCACTAAATGAACTATCTTGGTGTCAGATGTGGGGAAATGGTGTCAATATATGTTAACGGTAATACACGCTTGCATTCCCATTAAAGACGATGATTTACATGATCAAAATAGCTCCCACTGCTAACATATGACTTTTTAGAAACTCCCTTTGACCAACTTAATGTGCCCTTTGCTATAATAAATAACCAACCTGCAGTCCTCAAGTGAGGCCACAGGTCATACAGGTAACATCTGCAGTTGAAGCAGTTGTTAAGTTGGCCTTTCCTCTCATGCTTTTCTGCCTGTGCTTGCTCTGGATTGTTTTTGTGGACTATGTGTTAAACATTTTTCCCATAAATATAAAGGACTAGATCCTATAAATGGCGCTGAAAAATCAGTGCTGAAAAATGTAAGCGCTATGCGCTACTCTATAAAGGTTCTGCATCCTTTAAAAAATAGAACCAAGCACATAAATGGCAACTAACTTAAAGCACTGGCAATCATGCCTGCTGCTAAGCATATAAATGACGACTAACTTAAGCTACCAGCAATTATGTCAGTTGATCAGATATAAATGCCCAAGTATAAATTAGGCACCAAAATGGGATCTATTCTGTAACAATGCACATAATTTCTGGGAATGCCCCCTTAAATTTACACCAATCTTTATAATGTCTCTCTTATTAGGAAAAGATATCAAGCCAGACTGCTAGAAAATACATATCCCTTCACAGAAACAATATACTTTCAACATATTCTCACCTTGGTCATGTATAGAAAACATGGATAGACCTTCAAATACAGAACAAATTAGAAACTGAAATGTGCAGACACAAATTGAATTGGAAACACCAAGAAGATAAATGTTGCACGCAGCACACTACTAGAGGTTGTACATTCCGATTTCCAAAGCTGGCATATTCAAATTACTAAACCAAAATTTTAGAGGTCGATATTCAAAGTGATTTAACTGGCCAGTTAAATTGCTTGTTATGTTATATTATCAAGAACTTATTCCTCGGCAGCTCTCTTAAAAAATAAGATTCAAGGCAAGATACAGCAATCAAGAAGAAGCTGATTACAAATTATCAGGAATTACAAAATTTAAATCAGAGACAAAATGATAACCCCCTCAACTTAGTGTATAAATAACTTTTTAAAGCCTTTCGAAATGAAGCATAACTTCTTCTCAAGCATAACTAGAGAACAGCTGCAAAGAAAAAAAAAGAACAAGAAAAAAAAACTGCTTTGTAACGTATATATTTACTTGATGAATAAGCTAACATAAGATAATTGCAACTCCTTTAAGTAGTCCAAGAACCTAACAAATTCACCAGCTGAGATCCGCCTTCCGGACAAGTGCCATGCAAAAACTTAAAAAACAAACACAGCACCTTGAATATTATTTGAGACTGCACAGGAAACCAGTGTAGTGCATTGAACAATGGAGTTATGTGATCCAATCGAGATTTCCGGAATATTAACCTGGCAGCTGAGTTCTGAATCAATTGAATCTTAGAAAGTAACTTAGTCGGCAATCCCAAATACAAGGAATTTCCATAATCCAATAATGATAAAACACTTAACTGCATAATAATTCTAAAGTGATCGTGTAGAAAATAGATCTCAACAAATTAGTTGTTTCAATTTAAAATAGGCTTGTCTAATTAAACCATTAATATGTGATTCCACGTGAATCCAGAACAACTCCCAAGACTTTGGAAGTGCTCTTCTACATTAAATTGAGACCAGTTTTCACACAAAATCTTCTGAGGGATGTTAGCCCAGTGAAAACCACAATATCTTTGTCTTATCTGAACTCAGCTTAAATTTAACCTTAACAGACTAATCTGTACATTATTATGTTTTATTCACTTTATTGTTTGTTTGTAAGCCACATTGAACTTCAATCTATTTCGGGCTAATGTGGGGTATAAATATCATGAATCAATAAATAAATAAATCTTTTTTTTGTTCCTGTTTATACAACTATAAACCAAAAAAGTAACAGATTCTATTCCATGACCTACAGGGAAAAAAATATCATCAGCGTAAGACAGTACGAGCTCACCCATGTTCAACTTGATATATCCAAGAGAGCTCATGTACAAATTGTACAAAAGTGGAGATATAGGGGAGCCCTGGGGAACACCACACGGGGACATCCATGGAGAAGAAAACCTACCAGCCTTCAAAACTACATACTGTCTATTCCTCAGAAATGATTCAAACCAATTTAATAGTGGACCGCTGAAGTCAAATTCAGATAAAATATTTAGTAGAATGACACTGTTGACTGGATCAAAGGCGGCCGAGATGTCAAATTGTAACAATACTAACTCTCTACCTTTACAGAGAATTTTTCTAATCTCAGAGGTCATGTGTAAGAAGCCTTTCATATTCATCTTAAAAGGATCCATAGAAGATAGATAGTGGGTGACTGGGAAATTCAAAATCCTCAAGTTGTGAGCTCTTTTGACTGGGGAATTCAAAATCCTCAAGTTGCCAGCTCTTGTAGAATTCTCTAAATTCTCTAAATTCTAAATTCTCCAAGGAAGCCACCCCTGCTTGACAGGAAACCACCTGGGTCTCTAATTTCTCAATATTCTTTTGAGTGGAACTTATCTGTAAATCAGGCTCTATTAATTTATTCACAGTCTCTTCAGTAAATTTACTATAAAGGGATAAATTATCTTGTAAACTCTTATCAAGTCTAGCTATAGCCTCACACATCTTTCAATGAAACTTCCTGATTAATTTTTGAGGAATTAGTCAAAGACTTTGCCTTTACTAGAAAGACTTGGAAAAATCCATCCATCCAGTAATCAGTATTATTATTATTTGTTGCATTTGTATCCCACATTTTCCCACCTATTTGCAGGCTCAATGTGACTTACACTGTACCGTAATGGCGATCACCAATTCCGGTTCAAGAAATACAGAGTGGTACTGTAGTAAAGTTTGTACATGATAAAGTGAATTAAGCAGTCAAGTGTTAAAGATTCTTTTCCGGGATAAGAAATCAAGTGGTATTGCGTTAAAGTTCAGTAATTGATGGAGTAGGTGAAGTAGTCAAGTATTGAAAGTTCATTTTTGTCTATTTCTAGTATCGGTTTTGTTGTCTGGTATTTAGGATGGATCAATTGTGGTATGCCTTTTTGAACAGGTTGGTTTTTAGTAATTTTTGGAAGTTTGTTAGGTCATGCATTGATTTCAGAGCCCCTAAATTATCTTTATCTGTGGGTCCCTGCAACCAGTTGTGGTGGTGGGTTTTCCACAGTGTCACATCTAGAAACGTCCTGATCCCAGTCTCTCTCTTATCCTTACTTGGAGTGTCCCTGTTGTGAGTGCTGTCAGTCCTCTGCACTGTCACTATCAGATGTCTCTTGACCCCACTCAGGCTTATTTTCCAAAGTGATCGCCGCCCATCTTCTGACAAATCGGGAGATGGGCGGCGATCTCCTGAATCTGGCCAAATCAGCATAATCGAAAGCTGATTCTGGGCGGCTTCAACTGCGTTCCGTCGCGGGGCCGGCGAAAGTTGAAAGGGGGCGTATCAGCATGGTAGCGTAGGCAGGACGGGGGCATGCGTTGAGATGGCCGGCTTCACGCGATAATCGAAAAAAGAAAGCCGGCCATCAGGAGAATTTGGTCCATTTTATTTGGACCCTTTTTTTTTTTTAGGTCCAAGTCCCCAAAAGGTGCCCCAACTGACCAGATGACCACCAGAGGGAAGCGGGGATCACCTCCCCTTACTCCCCCAGTGGTCACCACCCCCCTCCCACACACATACTAAAAAAAAAATCAGATATTTTTTGCCAGCCTGTATGCCAGCCTCAAACAGCAATATGCAAGTCCCTTTGGCAGTTTGTAGTGGGTGCAGTGCACTTGAGGCAGGTGGACCCAGGCCCATCCCCCCCTACCTGTTACACTTGTGCTGGTAAATGGGAGCCCCCAAAACCCCCCAAAACCCACTGCACCCACATGTAGGTGCCCCCCTTCACCCCTTAGGGCTATGGTAATAGGGTAGAGTTGTGGGCAGTGGGTTTGGGGGGATTTGGGGGGCTCAGCACACAACGGAAGGGTGCTATGCACTTGGAAGCTAATTTTGTTTTTTTTACTAATTTTTCTAAAGTGCCCCCTAGGTGCCCAGTTGGTGTCCTGGCATGTCAGGGGGGCCAGTGCACGCGAAATGCTGGCTCCTCCCACGCCCAAATGCCTTACATTTCGCCGGATTTGAGACGGCCGGCTCCGGTTTCCATTATGGCTGAAAATCAGAGTCGGCCATCTCATCTAACCCCGGCGAGTGATTTGGCCGGCGCCAAGCATATTTAGAAAATACGCTTGGCTCCGCCCCTTTGCGGACCCGGCCCCGAAGATGGCCGCCCACCGATTTGGCCGGTGCTGTTCGATTATGCCCCTCACTGTCTCTCTCTGATCCTTACATGGAGGGTCACTGTAGTGAGTGCTGTCTGTGTTCTGTCCTCTGACAGCCTCACACTAGTTTATAACATATGGCTATGTAACCCATGTGTTTAATACTGTGAACTGCTAAGGCACATTTACAACTTACTGTCATTTCAATTACAGTTATAGTTATAATCGGGACAAATCAACAAGAACCATTATCTCAGTTTTCTATATTTCTGCTGTATGTGTCCAGGTATTTAGAGATATCTTGTCTGAATCTTATATTCTGAATCTTACATTGTAAAAATGTATCCAGACTTATTTTAGTGAACCTTCAGCTTGTTTTGTAGATATTTATTCCAGTACATAAATAACTGCATACCACTGATTCTGCAGGATAAACAATTAGCCTTACAATTTTTTACATTGTAACATAGTAAATGACAGCAGATAAAGACCCATAAGGTCCATCCAGTCTGCCCTACAAACTCATAGCATAAGATATGATGTGAAACTACATATGCATAGTTGATCTCAACTTGCCCTTGCAATTTTCAGGGCACAGACTGTAGAAGTTTGCTCAGCACTGGCCCGTTCTCAAACTACTGAAAAAAAGATTAATGAGAGGAATTCATCAAGTCAGAAGCTACAAATCACATTTTCAATGAGCTTCCATATTTAAGTAACCCTCAAAGCTAGTGCATTGTACAGCTCAAGTAAACCACTATGGCGGCAATTCTGTAAATAGCGCTTTGGGCAACTGCATGTGTAAATGATGGCAATTGTGCATTTATGCGCAGCAGACATATCTAAATGTGGTGCACCTTCTAGAGAATTTCTCTGATAAACAGGAACAAAACAGATTAATAAGCACTGACAGCAAGTTGAGCTACTAAACAAAATACCTCTTACTGCATTCTAAAGTGTTTTTACCTTACACGTTTGAATGTAGCAAGGTCCCTGAATCGAGCAATGCCACAATTTACATATATACTGGATGGTGTTCTCCAACACTATGTCACAGTCTTCAATATTATATTGGGCTCCATGTCAAAACGGTTCCATGCTTATCCTGACTTCCAGTTTGGAAAATTAAGGAATAGAGCTCCATAGGCTTGGAGGGTCTGTAAGGGGGTGACGGGTGTGAATGTGTGTGTCAAGGGTGTGAGTCAGTGCATTTTCGGCTATGAGCATGAAGTCTTCCTTCCATTTTGCATTCATATCTGTTCCTGCCACCTTCATCCTTGTACTTTCCCAGCTCCTTTTCCTCTCCTAAGCTAACATTGGCTCTATTGCTGTACTCTTCATTGTGCCCATGGCTCAAATAACCTTCCTGTGTCAGTGAGATTTGGGTCCCCAATCAACATTTTCATTCATTCTTTGCTACTCCTCTTCTGGTGGCTCAGCCTGACTTCTCTGCCACCCCCAGCTTCTCTTATCCTTTATAAATATTAGTTCCATTCCTTTTGGAGTGATGTAGCCTGGCATTTCACCACCCACAGCTCACTGTTTCTTCTTGCAGTTCCCCCCCTTACTCTGTATGCATCTGTTGGACAGATACTCCCCAACAGGTACCACTACTACTTAAGCAAAATACACCCAAAAACCTCTTGGGTGTTGCCATGTCTCTAGAAGATTGAGAGTGAAAATGATTGACTAACCTCAAAATGAAATAATTAGCTAGTTCAGATATGCCAATACCAAGAAGAAGAAATGCATCTAGTGAAGATGCAGCCATTATACCAAAAATGAAATCAACTGGACTGGAATATACATAGCATGGGTAAATAAGTCCAGAATACAAAACAACCCAGCGCTAACATCTAACCACAAACTTGGTCTTGATCAAACCACAGGAGTCTCAGCGGCAACTCGTTTCACATAAGCTACTGTTCATGACTCACCTTGCTCTTCATCGGCCCCAACTAAGTGTTATAGGACCTTTCCTGATGCAGAGTCAAAACATGGCCCATGTCGGTCGGTCCTTTTCCAGTCAAGCTTAAGATAAGTTGGAATTTTTATTTTGAATGAATTGTAAAGATTATTTGAGCATTAAATTTTGAAATTTAACACATAAGTAATCTTACCACTTAGTTGGTACCAACTAGAGCAAGGCAAGTCATGAACAGTAGCTCACGTGAAACTAGTCGACACTGAGGCTCCTGTGGTTTGATCAAGACTGAGTTTTAATTTAAGGTTGGATGTTAACGCTAGATTGTTTTGTATTTTGGACATTATACCAAAAGCATAAACATCACTGCTGCTTTACTCTTTTGCATCCGATTACACAAGGCTATGATAGACAATGGCTGACAGCATTGAAAATGTGTCATAACCATTTAAATTCTATTTATTTTCATCAACTTTTTGTATTTCCTACAAAAGTTATATTGAAAACTTTAGTGCAATTTCTCTCTGAGCTATATAATTAAAATTCTAACACTCAATATGTCATACCATTCCGCTTTCATACAAGCAACTGTCAGCACCTTCTAAGTGACAATGAAAAAAAGGGAATCAAGCTAAACAGGAAGGTAATTAAAGTCTCTGCTTTTCTATGAGGGAACAGATACCATGTAAAAAAGAAATTAATGATGGCAAAATAGGAATAAAAACCTCAGAAAAGAAAGCAACTACTAATTTTCAATTCAGTCTCTAGACAGACATTAAACAAAATCAGTCTATTCTGTCATGCTTTCTGCCAGGTGATTTAAATGTCTATGTCATACTTTGAACTACTTGATTTATTTTGAAACATGGAGTTATTGATTTATTTGAAAGTAAGATAGCATGCCTCTGGGCCTGTTACTGCTTATGAAAAGCCAAAGCAGTGTTATCAAAAAGAGATGCATGGCAAAAATCAATCAATAAGAACTGACCAGGGGAAAAATGATACATTTTGTTGATATCTTGTATTCACAGTTATCTACTTGATTTCAAGCATACCAACATACTAGTAACATTTGACCACTGTTTAAGGTAAAATTATGTATCATACCTGATAATTTTCTTTCCATTAATCATAGCTGATCAATCCATAGACTGGTGGGTTGTGTCCATCTACCAGCAGGTGGAGATAGAGAGCAAACTTTTGCCTCCCTATATGTGGTCATGTGCTGCCGGAAACTCCTCAGTATGTCGATATCAAAGCTCCATCCGCAGGACTCAGCACTTAGAGAATTACACCCACGAAGGGACACTCTGCCCAGCTCACCACCGCCGAAACGGGGGAGGGGAATTAACCCAGCTCATCCCCACACAAGTGGGGGAGGGGAATCCGTCCAGCTCATCCCCGCGGAGCGGGGGAGGGACACCACACCCGCCGATGCGGGGGGATCTGGCTTATCCTGCAACCGCAACCGCGGGAGGAGCTGACTGACCCTAACACCGCCGAAGCGGGAGGGGTACAAAGCTGCCCTACAGCCGCACGAAGCGGGAGGGAGTGCCGGCAGAATTTTAAGTCTCAATCCAGCCCCGTAAAACGGAGGGGAGAGGAATGCAGCAGCTCACTGTAACACAAACTCGTCTCAACTCTTGAAGAATCCAAGTGAAAAAACTTGAACACGAAGTCTTACTGAAGTAACTGAAGACTAAACTTGAACCTGAAATGCAACCAGAATAAAAACAGTACAGATATCTGGGAGGGGCTATGGATTGATCAGCTATGATTAATGGAAAGAAAATTATCAGGTATGATACATAATTTTACCTTCCATATCATCAAGCTGATCAATCCATAGACTGGTGGGATGTACCGAAGCAGTACTCACCCAGGGCGGGACATTGAAATCCCTGACCTCAACACTGAAGTTCCAAAACGGGCCTCCGCCCGTGCAGCCACAGTCAAGCGGTAATGCTTGGAGAATGTATGAGCCGAAGCCCAAGTTGCCGCCTTGCATATCTCTTCCAAGGAGACGGATCCGGCCTCTGCCATCGAGGCCGCCTGAGCCCTAGTGGAGTGAGCCTTCAGCTGGATAGGCGGCACCTTCCCCGCGGCCACATAAGCCGCTGCAATGGCTTCCTTGACCCATCTTGCCACTGTAGGCTTAGCAGCCTGCAGACCCTTACGAGGACCTGCAAACAGGACAAACAGATGATCTGATTTCCGGAAATCATTGGTCACTTCCAAGTATCTGATGATGACTCGTCTCACATCCAGATATTTAAGAGCAGAGTACTCCTCTGGGTAGTCCTCCCTACGAAAGGAAGGGAGACAGAGCTGCTGATTCACATGGAAGCGAGAAACAATCTTGGGCAGGAAGGAAGGCACTGTGCGAATAGTCACTCCTGCCTCAGTGAACTGCAGAAAGGGCTCTCGACATGAGAGCGCCTGGAGCTCGGAAACTCTTCTGGCTGAAGTGATAGCCACCAAAAAGACTGCTTTCAACGTCAGGTCTTTCAGAGATGCCCTCGACAAGGGTTCAAAAGGCGGCTTCTGCAATGCTCTTAGCACCAGGTTGAGATTCCACGCAGGCACCACTGAGTGCAGAGGAGGGCGCAGGTGATTAACTCCCTTGAGAAAGCGCACCACATCTGGCTGCGAAGCCAGGGAAGCACCCTTCAGGCGGCCCCTGAAGCAAGCCAGAGCCGCTACCTGGACTTTAAGGGAACTGAGCGACAGGCCTTTCTCCAGACCTTCTTGCAGGAACGCCAACACTGAAGAAATTGGAGCAGTGAAGGGAGAAAGTGAGCCTGCTTCACACCACGCTGCAAAGATACGCCAAACCCTGGCGTAAGCAGTAGAAGTAGAGCGCTTCCTCGCTCTCAGCATAGTGGCGATGACCTTGTCTGAGAAACCCTTCTTTCTCAGACGCTGCCGCTCAATAGCCAGGCCATAAGACCAAAGGGGGAGGGATCCTCCATCACCACGGGACCCTGATGTAACAGGCCCTGCTCCACTGGCAGCCGCAGAGGATCGTCGACTGAGAGCCTGATCAAGTCCGCATACCAGGGACGTCTGGGCCAATCCGGACCCACCAGGATTACCCTGCCGGGATGCTTTGCCACCCGGTCTAGCACCCTGCCCAACATGGGCCAGGGCGGGAACACATAGAGAAGCTCTTGTGTCGGCCACTGTTGGAGAAGAGCATCTACTCCCAGGGATCGAGGGTCCCGTCCTCTGCTGAAAAAGCGCAGCACTTGGCAATTGGCCGATGACGCCATCAGATCTAGGCTCGGCTGGCCCCAGCGCTTCGTGATGTCCAAGAACGCCTGAGCAGATAGCTGCCACTCTCCGGGCTCCAAGGTATGGCGACTGAGAAAGTCCGCCTTGACATTCATGACTCCGGCAATGTGGGCCGCTGACAGCTGCTCCAGGTTCGCTTCCGCCCACTGGTATAGATTCATAGCCTCCTTGGCTAGAGGGGCGCTCTTGGTACCTCCCTGGCGGTTGACATAGGCCACAGCCGTGGCATTGTCCGACAGGACCCGTACAGGCTTCAACACCAGTACCGGGATGAACTCCAAAAGCGCTAACCGAATGGCTCTGAGTTCCAGGAGGTTGATAGACCACTTTGCCTCTGCAGGAGACCAGAGCCCCTGCGCTGTCCTTCCCAAGCAGTGGGCTCCACAGCCCGACAAAGAGGCGTCCGTCGTGACGACAATCCACTCCGGGGTCACCAGAGGCATTCCCGCAGACAACTTGTCTGTCTGCATCCACCAGCTCAGCGCCTTGCGCACTGCTGGGTCCAAGGGAAGGCGCACAGCATAATCCTCCGACATCGGAGTCCAGCGCTGCAGCAAAGAGTGTTGAAGTGGTCTCATATGAGCCCTGGCCCAGGGCACTACTTCCATCGTGGCCGTCATAGAGCCCAACAGCTGCACATAGTCCCAAGCCCGAAGAGGAGAGGCTACTAGGAACTGGTCCACCTGAGCCTGAAGTTTGACAATCCGATTGTCTGGCAGGAACACTCTGCCCACTTGGGTGTCGAAGCGAACTCCCAGGTACTCCAGGGACTGAGTCGGGCGCAGCTGGCTCTTCTCCCAGTTGATGATCCATCCCAGGGAGCTCAAAAGAGCAACTACCCGGTCCACAGCTTTGCCGCACTCTGCATAAGAGGGGGCTCGGATCAACCAGTCGTCCAGATAAGGATGGACTTGTATTCCTTCCTTTCGTAGGAAGGCCGCGATGACCACCATTACTTTGGAAAAGGTCCGCGGAGCAGTAGCCAACCCGAACGGGAGGGCTCTGAACTGGAAGTGTCGTCCCAGGACTGCAAAACGCAGAAAGCGTTGATGAGGAGGCCAGATGGGAATATGCAGGTACGCTTCCTTGATGTCCAAGGAAGCCAAGAACTCTCCTGCCTTCACTGCCGCTATAACAGAGCGGAGAGTCTCCATGCGAAAGTGCCGCACTTTCAAGGCCCGATTGACCCCTTTGAGGTCGAGGATAGGCCGGACAGAACCTCCTTTCTTTGGTACCACAAAGTAAATGGAGTAACGCCCCTTGCCAAGCTGACTTTCTGGCACCGGAATGACCGCACCCAGGCGGATCAGATTGTCCAAGGTCTGCTGCACTGCCACAGCTTTGACCGGAGACTTGCAGGGAGAGAGTACAAACCCGTCTCTTAAGGGTCGGCAGAACTCTAGCTTGTAGCCGTCTCTGATGACTTCCAGCACCCAAGCGTCTGACGTTATTGTGGTCCACTCGCCCAGAAACGAGGACAGCCGTCCTCCAATCTGCACTGGGGCGTGGACCAAGGCCCCGTCATTGGGTACGAGACCCTGGGGGAGGACCGGAGGGAGCACCTCCGGGACGGCGGTCTCTGCGAAAGGAATGCTGCTTGGGGGAGAAATTCCTCTTAAAGGAAGAGGGGGCAGAGGAACCCGACCTGCCCGGGCGGTACCGACGGGCTTCCTGAAACCGTCCTCTGGAGGTACCGGGACGAGTACTAGCCCGAGCCCTGACCTCTGGTAACTTCTTGCCCTTAGACGTGCCGAGATCGGTCACGATTTTGTCCAGCTCGACCCCAAAGAGCAGCTTGCCTTTAAAAGGCAATCTAGCCAGGCGGGATTTAGAGGCGTGGTCAGCAGACCAATGTTTCAGCCAAAGCCACCGCCGCGCAGAGATTGTCTGAGCCATGCCTTTCGCTGAGGCCCTCAAGACATCATACAGCAAGTCTGCCAAATAGGCTAAGCCCGATTCCAGGGCCGGCCAATCAGCCCTCAAGGAATGATCCGAGGGGGAAGCCCGCTGCACCATAGTCAGGCACGCCCTGGCCACATAGGAGTCGCAAACTGAGGCCTGCAAACTTAAAGCAGCCGCCTCAAAGGACGACCTTAAGGCCGCCTCCAATCTTCTGTCTTGGGCGTCCTTTAGGGCCGTGCCACCTTCCACCGGCAACGCCGTTTTCTTAGTCACCGCAGTGATTAAAGAATCCACGGTAGGCCACAGATAGGCCTCACGTTCACTTTCAGTCAAAGGATAGAGGCGGGACATAGCCCTAGCCACTTTAAGGCTCGCTTCCGGGACATCCCATTGAGCCGAAATTAAGGTGTGCATGGCATCATGCACGTGGAAGGTTCTAGGCGGGCGCTTCGTCCCCAGCATAATGGCAGAGCCAACAGGGGCTGAGGGAGAGACGTCCTCCGGAGAGGAAATCTTCAAAGTGTCCATGGCCTGTACCAACAGGTTGGGCAAATCCTCTGAGCTAAAAAGCCGCGCTGCAGAGGGGTCATCCGCTCCATCCGAGCGGGGATCCGTCTCCTCCAAGGAATCCGCAAAGGACCGTTGGGAGACCTCAGATACGCTGCCCTCATCTACATCGGAGGAGACAAAGTCCTCCAAGGCCTGGGAATCAACCCGAGGGCGTTTACCTCTGGGAACCTCAACCTCTTTACCAGACGAGGGAGCAGGGGCAGCGTTTTGCATAAGGAAAGCCTGATGCAGCAGCAAAATAAACTCGGGGGAGAAACCCCCCAGACTGTGCACTTCCGCAGCCTGGGCAACAGCCCTAGACGCACCCTCAACCGGCGCTCGCAAGAGCGGGGGAGATACATGCTGCGCATCCAAAATGGCGCCCGGCGCAACACTCCGCGAAGGAGCCGCGCGAGAAGAACGGCGCTTAACTTTAGCCGCTTTTGTGCCGTCGCCCAAATTAAGGGCGTTCATGGCATTAATGTCTCCAACCTCAAGGGCGGCCCAAGAAGAAGCCGTCGAAGCCGCGTGGCCGGCCAAGATGGCGGAGGCGAGGAGCGGGGGATGGGCGTTTATGGCGGGAAAAACCGCCACGCCGGAGGAAGGACCGGGACATTCATCGGTCACGAAACTGTCACCCAACAAGGGCGAATCAGGCTTTAAGACCCCCGCATCCCCTCTAGAAGCGCTCAAGCGATCCGGGGAGCGACTCTTTGCGCCCTCGCCCTCCGACGCCTATGCCACGAGGAGAAGAATCGGGGAACCCCCTGCCCGCTATAAAAAGGTAAAAATTACCTGCTTTCCGCTCCGAGCTGTAACGACCTGGTGTCCCAGTGAGTAGCTGCAATAAACGTTTAAATAAACGTCGAAATAAACGCCTTTAAGGACGTTCAAAATTTTTTTTTTTTTTTTTTTTAACGGAGCCAGCGGGAGGGGGGAGAAAAGGAGGGACCTGGCACCACCAGGTTTGCACTTGCTCTGAAAGAGCCCTCAACCCCAGGCACTCAACAAAACCTAAAATTTAGGCTTGGAGGCCTAGCCAGAGCGGCTGCTGTGTGTGACCACCACTTGCTGAGATAGAGAACATACTAAGGAGTTTCCGGCAGCACATGAGCACATATAGGGAGGCAAAAGTTTGCTCTCTATCTCCACCTGCTGGTAGATGGACACAACCCACCAGTCTATGGATTGATCAGCTTGATGATATGGAACTGTAGTTTCAAATGTTTGCTAAATTGATTTACACAAAATACATCTTAAATCGGGGAAAACATCAAAAAGCCGAAGAGATGAAGACCTTGAAATTTCAAGTTTTTAACCTAACAGAACAGAAAGTAATGCTTTGTTTTAGTCCACTGACAGGTCAAAAATATTCCTATTGAAAGGAAGAGTATGCACTCTGAGCCAAAGAATGAAACAAAGATAGAAAATGATGGGCTAGGATTTAATATGACTGAAATAAAAACTGTGCAAATAAAAGTAGATTAACATTTTGATATGCTGTTCTAAGGTAGGTATATAGATGATTAAGAGACAACTGGGGTCAATATTCAGTGGTGAAGTCAATAACTAAAAGATGGTATGATCTTTAAATTGTGAGCACAAACAAAACAATAGCCCGTTTGGGTACTTTCTAAAGTCTGTTTTAGTTTTGACCCAGTCTTAATGGCCCAAAATGTAGCCAGCTAACAGGGTTAATGGATTTTTTTTCCTAACCTGGATTACATAGATCATTAAAAACTAAAAAACTGTAATAGAAAAACTGATTCTGCCTTGGGAAAACCAATATTGTTTCATTGAACTTCAGAATTTAGCACATCTTTGTCCAACTTAAACATCTATGTGGCATCAATGGTTATTTGAAAAGTATTGTACAAAAACCTAAGTCACAAAAAACAAATTTTTGACAAAAGCAGTTCTTGTATTTAGAAAGCCATCTTGTTGTTAACTTTCTTACATGTCAAAAGCAATGTCAGAATAACAAAAATAATGTGAAGACTACTGTCTATATCTTCACTTATTTTTGTCTAAGTATTAATGTCAAATAATGCAATAGTTGTGCTAATAAAAGCAGCACAGTTTATATCCTAAATTCATTCATAGTCCTCTTCCGTTCCGCTTCATAAGCTGAATTGTGTTTAGCTACAGTCTGATGGTAGAAGTCTCTGTGAGATTCAGGAACATATTTCTCGACTAAACTCTGGACATCTTTCATTATTGCTGCCTTTAGTGGAACATGTCTAGAATTATTGTGTGCTCTACAAACTGTGTTACATTACATTATACTATGTAAAAATGTTAAAAATTTCATATCCATGTCATGTTTATTGCACATCACAAAATTAGTACTTCACACAACTCATTAGTGCAAGAATCTATTAAGTGCACTCACCTCAAACAGCTAGTTATAGCTTCTTCATTTCCCATTTTCATTTCAGAGTCAATGCTGGTTGACATCTAATTTTACTGCCTTTCCTCACAGATGCAGATTCTTGGTGACATGATCTCTAATTTTGTTGAAAGCTGAAAGGATTTCTTGCTTACTTTGGTCATTCAAACTATTCATACAGTGCAGCTTGCAACCAGTCAGGGCCAGCAGAATACTGCAATATTGTCTGTCCTTTTCCATTCACAAATGCCTCTCCCTTCAAATGCTTAATTTTTTACAGTTTGTTTCCAGTTGTGTCATCACGCTTTCATTTTTTAGTATTTTGGCAGGATAATTTGACATTTTCATTTACCACTGCCATGCTCAAAAAATTGCTTTACCTTACAGCTGAATGATCAGCTAAGCTAGAGTGCACGTGATCAATAAAGCATGGGCCAAAAATGTATTACTATGCAAAAGTCTCACTACAAATTAATTAAATTGGCCTATATAAGCTATTTAAAACAATTATAGCAGTAGCTAATAGATACAAAAATATTGTGTGCATGCAAAGTTACTGATATGTTAAGAAATTAGCCTTTTTAAATGCTTTTCCTGTAGGACAACTTCTTGTGAAGTCTACAGGATTTTGCACAAAGCCAAAGAAACAATGAAATTTTGCAATGACTAATAGAAGGACTTGACATGGTTTTCAGCAAAAATAAGTAAGTGATAATGAACAGTCCTAAGTAAGAAAATCTCACTTTGCCCGTACAGAGGGCTTATCAGATTTTTGCACAACACCCGTCATTTATTCTCCCTTTTCAATGATGGACTCCTTTCTGTTGTTGAGCTCTGTATGTCTTATGTGCTCCCTGATATAGTAATAATAATATTTCATCTATTAAAAGTACCTTCCAATCATCGTCAACTCCAAAAACAAAAACAGCACTACAAAGAATATCTGACTTTGTCCTTTTGTGCTTCTTGATCTTTCTGGGATATTGGCAATTTAAAACAGCATTGTTTTTCAATTAGCACTAGTAAGAAATTTAAAACAAAAACAAGTTAGTAAAATGCATGCTAGCTGAATCACACACATAACGTGTGTTGTAGCCGAATCCCAGATGCAAGATTTCCTGTATTCAGTAGTAGGCAGAGTTATTCCAATAAGCTGTCTTCCCATTCATATGCATACACAACTGAAAATAGGCACATGGCAGGCAGACTGGGGATGACAAACTATAGTCATGATTCATTTGTTCCATAAATGTTCTTTTAAAATGCCAAAAAGATAGAGAGAAATACTAGAGCACAAATATTGCAAAATAATGTCAGGACATTTACATGTACTTCACAAACTATTGATTTAATACTTACTTTCAGAATATTTTGAGTTTCATTCCACTTATTTGTCCATTCTTTAGTCAGCTCTTCTACCTGTAGAAAAAAAGAGACAGCCAAAAGTTAAAACAGCATTCCATTTGTTTAACTTTTAATTAAATGTACGCATGTTTAAGTTGTAAATTCAATAAGAAGACTGAGTTGCTCTACAAGCATGTTTCACGTTTATACACATTGATGAATAATTCTGCTCACATGTCACACCTGGTCACTGTACAAACGGGCTCATTTTCAAAAGAGGATGTCCATCTTTTGACATAAATCGGAAGATAGACGTCCTTCTCCCAGAGACGTCCAAATCGTATAATCGAAACCTGATTTTGGAGGTCTCCAACTGCAGTCCATTGCAAGAACGTCCAAATTTCAAGGGGGCTTGTTGGAGGCGTAGTGAAGGCGGGACTTGGGCGTGCCTAACACTTGGACATCTTTGACCCATAATCGAAAAAAGCAAGGATGTCCCTGACGAACACTTGGACGTTTTCACAAGGACCTGTTTTTTTTTTTACGAATAAGGCATAAAAAGGTGCCTGAAATGACCAGATAACCACCAGAGAGAATCGAGGATGACCTCCCGTTACTCCCCCAGTGGTCACTAACCCCCTCTCACCCTTAAAAACATCTTTAAAAATATTTCGTGCCAGCCTCAGATGTCATCCGTGACAGCACATGAAGGTCCCAGGAGCAGTTTTAGTGGGTACTACCGCAAACCCACTGTACCCATATATAGGTGCCCCCCTTCACTGGTAAGGGCTATGGTAGGTGTGCACAGTTGTGGGTAGTGGATTTTTTTTTTGGGGGGGGGGGGGGGGCTCAGCACACAAGGTAAGGAAGCTATGTTCCTGGGAGCATTTTATGAAGTCCACTGCAGTGCCCCCTAGGATGCCCGGTTGGTGTCCTGGCATGTCAGAGGGACCAGTGCACTACAAATGCTGGCTCCTCCCACGTCCAAATGGCTTGCATTAGGAAGTTTTTAACATGGACGTCTTTGGTTTCGAAAATTGCCGAAAGTCAGAAACGTCCATGTCTAGGGACATCCAAATTTAAGAATTTGGATGCCTCTGACGGTATTTTCGAAACAAAATAGATGGACATCCATCTTTTTTCGAAAATACAGGTTTCCCTGCCCCTGGATTTCGACATTTTGCAAGGACGTCCAAATCGCAACTTGGACGTTTCTTTCGAAAATGCCCCCTCTGTCTTTTTTGGCGCCCTTTTTTTGCCTCTCCCCCTCCCCGACTCTCTGCCTTCTCAATTATTGCATTAACATCTCTTTACTGGGACTGTTGGCCTTTCTTATGAAAAAGAAGGCTCTGAAGATGGGACAGGAAGGATTGTTGGATTTGCTGTTCTTATATGTTCCTGTAATCCTTGTTTTATTACCTATATTAACTGTCTGAGTGTTATCTGCACGTAACGTGTCTCTGGGAAATCTAAAGAATCATAATAGCCTTGGAAGGGCAGTATAGACTGCAAAGCACTGAAGAGAATACAGCGGGCTCCTTCAGGACCCAGAGTGGGCAGGCAGGATAGGCTGTAGCTGAGAGTTTGTAGTAAAGGCTGTCTAGCTGGCAGGCCGTAGAGAATGTGAATTACTTGTGCATCAAATGGTACCAGAAGTTGGGTTTCCCTAAAGATATCCTGCAGATAACACAGCTGTACATGCTAGCATAATAGTGCAGTGGATAGTGCATAGTGAGTGTGAATTACTGTTTACAATTGCATTGATATTTGTAGAGATGTTTGATTCCAAATTAGGCACAAGGCAACAGAGTAGGAAGAAACAAAGGTTACCCAATGAGTTATGCTCTGGGCCTTGGACTCCAGTAGCTGAATTGTAGGGCAATAGGCCAGCCATATATCTTGGCTGGAGTTTGATGCTGCAGTCACACCTGCATGTGTAAAGGAGGCACTAGAATCTTTAGACGTGGAAAGGCAGAAATGCAGTGTAGATGGAGAAATAAGTTGGCTTTTCCTTACTGCACTTTGTAGACTAGATGACACTGTTGCAGAAGTCTAGATTCAGTCGACCTACAAATGCACTCAGTCTGCTGCCCCTCACTATCTTTCTACCCTCATCTCCCCTTACGTTCCCGCCCGTAACCTCCGTTCACGGGATAAATCCCTCCTCTCAGTACCCTTCTCCACCACCCCCAACTCCAGGCTCCGCTCATTCTGCCTCGCCTCACCCTATGCTTGGAACAACCTTCCTGAGCCCTTACGCCAAGCCCCCTCCCTACCCGTCTTCAAGTCTTTGCTTAAAGCCCACCTCTTCAATGCTGCGTTCGGCACCTAACCCTTACCGTTCAGTGAATCCAGACTGCCCCAGTTTGACTGCCCCTATCGGACCGACCGTTCACTTGTCTATTAGATTGTAAGCTCTTTGAGCAGGGACTGTCTCTCTTTGTTAAATTGTACAGCGCTGCGTAACCCTAGTAGCGCTCTAGAAATGTTAAGTAGTAGTAGTAGTAAGTAAATGTGTTTCTAAGGAAGTCTTGGAGTAGGCATTACAATGTTCACAAGAATTAGAAGATAAATGCACTACCCTTGCTTGTCGAATTGTAAACACATGGCGTAAGTGGAGAAGGGGAGAGGAGCAAAAGCAAGTGACAGCAGTGCGTATTAAAGCTATTGTCAGAACCCCTACTTGGGACCCACGTGCCCTCTCCCCTGCCCTCCCCTCCCATCCATGTCCAGAGGGCAACTGTTTAGTTCAGATGTGTGTTATATTTAGCAATGGTGGAGAGGTGGGGGACAGGAGGACACAGTAAAGTTCTGCTCATGTTTTACGTCCTAGACCTCTCACTTCAATATACATGTGGTAATATAGTTTGAACAAAAGCTACTTACATTAGCATCTATGAATTTCAACTGGATTAAATCATTGCATTTCTAGGTTTCCAAAAGATGAACACCCAAGTGTAAATGCAAAAGGCTACTGAATTGCAATTCTTTCATCAAAAGCATATTAAATTCCAGAACGAACAAACAAACAAACAAAATATACTTACTCTGGCTTCATTTTGATGAAGTTTCTCTTCCATACTTAAAGCTGTTGGGGAATCTAACAAGGCAATCTAAATTTAAAAAAAAATATATATATATGCAAATGGTGAATCATAGTACACAAACTTTAAATTATACTGACAGACAGAAAACAACATATTGTTAATACTGACCACATGAATGCAGTGTTCTGTATTATTCTCAACTATATATGATCATACAATGAACTATATAAAATGTTCACTATTGATAAGCAGTCCTACAAAAATACCAGAATCACACATCATATTCAGTATTTCTGCATTTTATTTTACCTACTACTTTCACTTCTGATGAACATTAAAAGAGAACAGTTATTTTAAATTTAACAGAACTACCCAAAAGATTTTGCTATATGCTCATGATGTGATTATCCTACTGATAGATGCCTTTAGATCAGCCCTTAAATTGATGGCATTGTTGGATGAATATGGTGTGCTTTCTGGATATAAAATTAATATTAATGCCAGTGGAACCTATGGGTATGCTCCTGCCCTGACTTTCTGACTTTGAGGTAGTCCATTTCACATTTACATACCTGAGAGCACAGATCCCAAGTAGACTGACTAATCTATACAGAATGAATTATCCCCCATTGTTGGCCAATATTAAATGAGGGGTGGGCAGCCTTGCATATCTCACTACTGGGGAGGGTTAGCTTACTGAAAATGGTGATTTTACCTCAACTTCTTTATTTCAGTCTTTTTTTTCCACTTATTTTGAGGGTATATGATTTCTTTTTTTGTGGAGTAAAAAGGTTCCACAGATTACTACTTTACAGCTTCCCAGGGATATGGGAGGTTTAGAAGTCCTGAATCTCCATCACTATTATTTAGCTTAGTGGGAGTGCGGAGGTTGGGTGTAGACTCAGACTCTGGGCATTATAATTTGGAGGAACCACAAGGGATACAGTTTAGCAACTATTTTACAATATTCTCTTGACACCCCTACTGTTAAAGGCTTTAGCCGTACTAGTCCTATTCTCTTATATCAATATAGGACTTAGCATGAGGTTTTGAAGGAAATTCAGGTATCAGAGGCATATTTTCTCCTATAGCATCCTTAATTAAAAATACCCCTCCACAGTTACTTTTCAGAGAATTTAGTCTAATGGGCAAGGAAGGGATTCTGTTTTTTTAGGGTAAATTAGGAAGGATTTTCAGATCTTCAAGCTTTATATGATATTCCAAAGCATGCCCAATATGGAAAAATTAGTTGAATACCTGATAATTTTCTTTCCTATAGCCGCAAAGGTTAAGTCCAGACAAATGGGTTGTGACCATCTCCCAGCAGGTGGAGATAGAGAACTCTAATGAGCTGTGCCTCATAAGCTCCTGTACTTAGCAACCAAGCCAGTATTCGACAACACATTAGAGAAAGAGAGTGATTTCCAGGGAAAAAACTGCAGCCTCTAGCTAGAAAAAGAACTATGAAATAAAGGGCAAAACTCATGCCTTAGAAATAATGGAAACAGAATAATACAAACACCCAAACATGGAACCCATAAAAAACAAAACCATTACAGAAGGGCAGACTCTGGACTGATCCTTTGGGACTAAAGGAAAAAGAATTATCAGGTAATCAACTAATTTTTTTCTTCCATTACATCCCAAGGATCAGTCCAGACAAATGGGATGTACAAAAAAAGCAATCCTTAAGAGGGGAGGGACTGTGATATCCCAGCAGCAAGAACCGTGAACCTGAACGAACCATCTGCTAGAGCAGACACATTCAAACAGTAATGTTTAACAATGGAATAAGAAGAAGACCACGTCGCTGACCAACAGATCTCTGCCAACAAAAGTGCCCTAGACTCTGCCAAATAAGTCGCCAAACACCTGGTAGAATGAGCCTTGACGTGCATGGGAGCAGATCTACCCCTCAGAATGTAAGCTGAAGAAATAGCTTCCTTAAGCCATCGAGCCACTGTCACTTTGGAGGACGGCAAACCTTTCCAAGGTCCCACAAAGAGGACAATGCCTGAAATTGTTGGTAATGGTAAGATAGTGCATAAGGAGGCAATTCACATCCAACAGTCGCAGGGAAGTGTATTCTGCAGAATAGACCTCCCTTGAAAAAGAAGAACCACAGTCTGATTTACATGAAAAGGAGATACAATCTTAATCAAAAAGGACAGAACTGTCCGTAAGGAAACTCCCAAGTCTGAAAAGCAAAGAAAAGCATCCCTGCAAGAGAGAACTTGAAGCTCTGAAACTCTCCATGCCAACGAAATGACAACTAGAAATACTGCCTTTAAAGTAAGATCTTTGGTAGTTTCCGAATGAAGGGGCTCATAGGGGGCTGACTGAACAGACATAAGAACCACTTGAAGAATCCACTGAGAACAAATATTGCGGAGAGGGGGACACAGATGAGCGACTCCTTTGAGGAATCAAACTATATCAGGGTGAGCAGCCAATGAGGCACTCTGCATCTTGCCTATATGACATGCCAACCCTGCTACCTGAATCTTGAGTGAATTGAGAGCCAAGCCTTTTTTGAATCCCTTCTGAAGGAAAAATTTGAGACAAGGAATCATGAAATGGAGAAACATCATTCTGCGCAGACCAGCTCTCAAAGGTTCTCCACACTTTAGCATATGAAGAAGGGGAACTCTTTTGGGCTTGCAGCAAGGTAGTAATAACAGCATCTGCATAACCCTTCTTCCTTAATCATGCCCTCTCAAGAGCCAGGCCGTAAGACCAAAGCAGGAGGGATTCTCCATAAGTACTGGACCTTGGTGAAATAAGCCCATATGTGGAGGAAAAGTCAACTGAGGAGTGATTTGAAGACAGATGTGGTCAGCATACCAAGGATGTCTGGGCCAGTCTGGAGCTAAAAGAATGACCTTCCTGGGATGACACGCAATCCTGTGCAACGTCCTTCCCATGAGAGGCCACAGAGGAAACACATAAAGGAGGCTGTCCGATGGCCAAGGCTGTACAAGTGCATCCATTCCTAGGGAGTATATCCCTGAAGCGCCCATAGAATCTGTGTACTTGCGCACCAAGTTGGGATGCCACAAGGACCAGAAATGGAAGCCCCCATGTGGAAATGAGGTGAAATGCAGTCTTTGACAGTTGCCATTCCCCTGGGTCCAGAGACAGTCTACTGAGGAAATCCACTTGCGAGTTCAGTGAACTCGCTATGTGAGACCCTGAAATCATCATAATGTTCAATTCTGCCCACTGAAAAAGAAGATGCATCTCGTGAGCTAGAGATATACTCTTTGTTCCTCCTTGTCTGTTGATGTAAGACAGGGCTGTGACATTGTCCGAGAGCACACGCACCGGTCTCCCACAAAGAAGAGGCACAAAGGCTAGTACAGCTTTCTGAACAGCTCAAAGTTCAAATCTGTTGATGGACCAGGGAGTGGAGACAAGCAGCACAGTGCAGAGTAGTGGAAAAATGGGCTCCCCATTCGAAAAGACTGGCATCGGAGCTGACAACACACCAACCCAACTTGAGTATGTGCAGGGAGAAGGCACCAAGTCAGACTCCTTCTGGCTTGAGGAGTTCACTGCATCAGCTGGTCGTAAGTCCCCTAGATCAGAGATCACCATCTCAACAGGGACAACTGTAGGGGCAGCATGTGGAACTTCGCCCAAGGCAGAACATCCAAAGTTGCCACCATAGAACAGAGAACCTGAGCATAATCCCTTGCCCATGGGCATGGAAGAGAGAGAAGCCTGAGAATTTGCTGTTTGAGCCTGAGAGGACTACGCTGAGGCAGGAAACCTTACCTGCCTTGGTAATGAAGCACATTACCAGAAACTCTAGGATCTGGGTGGGAATGAGATGACTCTTGCTGTAATTCATCACCCAACCCAGCGCAGAAGTAAGAGACAGGACTGTCTATGTACTGCAAAGGCTCTCATAACAAGAAGGTGCCCAAATTAAACAATCGTCCAGGTAAGAATGTACCTGGATCCTTTCCCAGTGAGAAAAGGCAGCCACCACCACCATAACTTTTGAAAATGTGAGAGGTGCAGAGGAGAGGCCAAAATGCATGGCCTTGAATTGAAAATGATCCTCAAGGATCATAAACCAGAGAAATTTCCTTTGAGGAGGACAAATTGGGATATGAAAATAAGCCTCCTTGAGGTCCAATGAGGTGAAAAATTTGCCTGGCTGGACAGAGGCTGTGACAAAGAGTCTCCATACGGAAGTGTAGCACTCTGAGAGACTTGTTCACCCCTCTGAGATCCAGAACAAGGCGAAAACAGTTTTCTTTCTTTGGGATGACAAAATAGAATATCAGTCAGCCCATGCCCCTCTCTGCTGGAGGAACGGGCTGAACAGCACCCAGTCACCTTAAAGAGGCTAAGGTAGTTAGCACTTCCTGACTCTTTGCAGAGCTGCCGCAAGGAGACAGCATGGAAATATCTGTGAGTGGCTTTGAAAATTCCAGCTTGCAGCCATGGAGAATGATACTGAGGACCTACTGGTCTGGAGTAATGGTGGTCTGCTCCTTGTGAAAGCGGAAAAGATGCCCATATATGTCTACATACAAGGAGTGAATCTCCCCATCATTGCAAAGGCTGCAAAGAGGGAGAGGTTCTTGAGGAAGCAGAAAAGGGCTTCTTGCCTCCTCAAAAGGAAGACTAAGTCTGAGGAAAGTGAAGTTTTTGAGTAGAAGCACTAGCCTTCCCTGGTCTATACCTCCATGCTTCTAAAAAGCAAGACAGCCACTCGGAGATGAGGCTTAGGCTTGTCCACAGGTAGCCACTGGACCTTGGAATCTCTGAGGTCTTTAACAATCTTCTACAAATCCGCACCAGAGAGTAGTTTCCCCTGAAAGGGTAACTTCGCCAGAAGAGATTTGGAGGCCATATTAGCAGCCCAAAGCCTAAACCACAGCCAGCATTGCAGCGAAACAGCTAAGGCCATTCTTTAGCTGACACTCAGAGAATATCATAAAGAGCGTCTGACAAATGGGACAACCCTGCCTCTAGGGTAGGAAGAAAGTCTGGAGGCGAGACCAATGTAGACAATTGTTGAGTCCATGATAAAGAAGCTCTGGCTACAAAAGAAGAAAAAATTGTTGCCTGAGAGTTTAATGCAGCTAGTTGCAAGGCAAGTTTCAAGGAAGCCTCAAGCTTGCGGTCATGCATATTCTTTAATGCAGTGCCACCTTCAACAAGGATAGGGGTACGTTTAGTAACCGCCGTAATAAGGGCATCCACCTTAGACAGAGCAAACTGCTCTAAATCAGATGGCAGAAGAGAATATTATTTGGACATAATGTGAGTCACCCACAGCTCAGGATCAAGGTTCTCCCACTGAGCTGCAATAAGCTCCTACATAACCTCATGAATATGGAAAGAAACAGGAGGTCTCTTTGTACAATATGTAATTGATGAAGCAGGACCACAGGACTGAGAAGCAGGGGAAGAAATGTTTAAGCTTTCATGGATTTTGTCTCAAAAACAGCCTAGCTACAGTAGGATTATCACCCCCGTCTGCCTCTGAAATGTCCAAGTCAGGGCCATCAGCAGAACTAGTATAGTCAGAATACAAATATAAAACCTCCTCTGAGCCCCAAGGAGGAACATTCTCCAAATGCTGTGAAAGGAAGTTTTCGTTTCTGAGGAAGTTGCTCCTGAATGAGAAGGAGAGGCAACTTGAACTGACTTTAATAAAAAGGCCTGATGTAATAAAAGAACAAATTCAGTTGAAAATGGCAGAGACTTCTACCCCTGCAACACCAACATCTTGGGACACGGTAGGGGGGCAAGGAATACGCTAAGAAAATGGCCGCCAAAGCCTTGCAGCGCACAGGAGCCGTTGGCGCTGAGAATGTCAAAACTGCCATTGGAGTGGGGCCAGGTTGAACTCCCGGAGACAGAGTACTGACAGCCAACATAAGTAAAAGCAGCATGTCCACAGAAGGAAAGCAAAGTGTGCAGGAGCCAGTGGATGAGAGCTTACCCGCACGGCACGCACAAGACTTAATAGGCTCAGACAGAGAGAATGATAAATATACTCACTGAAAAACAGCCAGTCTCATGACCTCCATGGTACTGAAGCCCCACAATCTTCCCACAGCACAATCAAAACAACCACAGTGGCCTGCCTTTTTCTTTTTAACAGAGGCAAGAGAAAAAAAGAGAAGGGAAGACTGAGATAAAGAGGTAGAAAGTGACAAAGGGGGACCAGGGAGGGACCTAGAGTACTAGGTTTAAACCTGAGGCACAGGAAATTCCCAACCAAAACTCAAATGAACCTGAACGCAGGACAGGAGGCCACACAGAAGCCACCACAGCGCACAGGAGCTGCTATGCCGCCTGCTGGAGATAGAGAATACTGGCTTGGTTGCTAAGAACAGGAGCTTATGAGGCAGAACTCATTAGACTTCTCTAGCTCCACCTGCTGGCAGATGGTCACTACCCATTTGTCTAGACTAATCCTTGGGACATAATGGAAATTTATTTTCAATTGAAGAAAGTGATTATGGAGGTGGCTGTAGAACATAGATCCCTGAGACTCAGAAATATTGTTCAGAGAGCTTTAACAATACTAGGGCTTAGGATCAAGCTCATTACTAAACTGTATTCTGCCTTGACTTTTGGGGAAAAATGATGCAGATGCTGGCTTGATTGCTAAATGGAACAAAGACTTGAGGTTATACCTCGATGAGGAGGATTGGCAAGAACTTTGGAATCAAATAGAAAAAAAATTCTGTTTGTAATAAGAGTTGGGAACGTATACATATACATAAGCTGCTCCACCGAGCTTATCGCTGCCCACTGTTCTTTTCTAAATTCAATGCTGCTGACTCTCACTGTTGGAGAGGATGTGGGCAGCATGGCGATTATATTCATATGTTGTGAGGTGTGACAGAGTGCAAATATATTAGGAAGCCATTCAATGAGGCGTATTTTCAAAGCACTTAGGCTTACAAAGTTGCATAGCAACCTATGGAACTTTGTAAGTCTAAGTGCTTTGAAAACTAGCCCCATTGTGAGATCTGAAATATCTTACGTATTTCGCTTGACCTCACACCTTGTTTATGTCTGCTGGGGAAGTGGGGAGTGAGGATGTGACTAATACTCGTAAGAGATGAGTAGAGCATTGTCTTCATGTTGCCAGACTGACTACTGCCTACTTCTGAAAGAGCAGCCTTTAGCTGACTTTTTGGAAAGCTAAGCTATACGACATTGCAATTCTGGAATAGCTCACTAGTAAAATAAAGGGGGGAAAAGCTGCTTATGACAAGATTTGGGACCTTACTGCATCTGGCAGCGATTGTCAGCTTGAGACTTTGATGGCCTATCAATAAGGGGATACCCTGGCAAGACTAGCCTCTTTTCTGGGATTCTTGGAAGATGGGACAGGGAGAGAGAGATTTCTTTAATAACATGAACCCTGTCATGTAATAATATTGTGTGTGTGTGGGAGGGGGGGGGGGGTTCTTGAGATAATCTTTTGTTCTAGGTTGACTGTTTATTTTACCACTGTCTACCTTGATTAAATAAAGAGTTATTAAAAAAATGAAAAAAAAAACAAGAGGAGTTATTTAACACATTTATAGTACACAAATCAATAAGTACTCAAGTATAGAGGCATTCCATCTCATATTTTATATTTTAAACATCTAACAGAGGTCTGAATAAATGACGGAATGAAATAATTAATGACTTTAAAAAAGGTAAGGCTTATCTTGATTTTCTGCCTCATTGTTACAATGCCCTTCAAAATGGAATCGAATGACAGTGCTTTGAGTAAATTATGCTCTTCTGTAAGCCTCAACAGCATCCGCAATACAATATACTGGGAACACCAGGCAATCCACAGAAGAGATTATACATGGATTTAGATTCTGTCACACATTTAAAAAACATCTGGTACGCTACTAAGCCTCACAAATCCTATTACATTTATTTGAATTGGTGCTGTGCTGCCTCCCCACAGACATATGCCGGGAATCTTGGTTATTTCTCAGTCAAATATTTTTATGTAGTTTGCACCAAGAAAATGTCAGGTTGTTATATCATTATAATAAAATAATTAAGTGCTAAAGTAAAATCAATGCCAATTTGAATTAAAGTTACAGCTTTGTATTCCAACATTTTACAGAACTATCACCATGAATTTCCTACAAAATCAGGGAAAAAATGATAATGGCTGTAGCAATTCAGAAGTTCTTAGTCAGTGAAGCTTTTGTGTGTTATAGGAAAAACTATGCTGGCCCCAACAATTGGCCATTAACTTATTCCACTATTCCTAAAATGTCTGCAGGAGGTTCTCCACAAATCCAATTCACGTTTCCAAAAAGAAATCAACAGAACTGCAGTAGCATCATTATTTTTCATTAAAGGAAAATAAGACAATACAAAACAGTGAACACATGGGCAAACTAGGCGGGGACTTTAAAACCTAATCTTGAAAGCATATAACAAATTGGCCTGATTTTCATGATGTCCTCAATGACAAAGTTTCTTAGGTCCTAGGAGCCAGCCCAAAAACCTAGGCGCCAGATTTGGAACAACTGGAATTTTATTCATTTTATGCACACTTATAAATTGCACATTCATAATGTGCTCAAGATGATGCACAGCAAGTTATTTAACACAGTAGCAGGGAAGGAGCAGATAGGATGCAACTGCTCTCCCCTTTGCCCAACCACATACAGCCCATTACAAATTATCCTTCCTTGGGCAAAGTGAAGACATTTGCTCAATACTGGGGGTGCTCAAGCATCCACAGAGCTGGCATCTACATGCATGCCCACACCCTCCCCCCTATAACTCCAGCTCTGCCTTCCCCAGTACATGCACACAAACAAACCCACAGCTCTCCCTCTCTCTGCCTCCCTCCCAAAACACACACCCACCTAGATCTCTGTCAACCACCACCCCATATAACCTCCTGTAGCATACATACCACCCTGGTAGCTGTCTCCCAATGATGACCCCTCCCCTTCCTACAACTGAATTCTCAATACCACTCTCCAGGTTTCTATCTTCTCCAGCTGCACAACTTTTTTTTTTTTGCTGTGTTTGCATCCACAGAGTCATTCTTGTCAGTGATGCCATATGATAGTGACAAACACAGCTGCTCATGTTGGCTTAAGTGAGTATCATTCCTTTCCATGTACATTACCTACTTTTGCACAAATAAATAATTCCACTCCCTAATCAGCAATCAGGTATCATAAGAACATAAGAATAGCCATACTGGGTCAGACCAATGGTCCATCTAGCCCAGTATTCTGCTCCCAACAGTGGCCAATCCAAGTCACAAGAATCTGGCAGAAACTCAATTAGTAGCAACATTCCATACTACCAATTCCAGGCAAGGAGTGGCTTCCCCTATGTCCATCTATGGACTTTTCCTCCAGGAACTTGTCCAAACCTTTTTTTAAACCCAGATACGCTAACTGCTCTTACCACATCCTCTTGCAGCGAGTTCCACAGCTTAACTATACTTTGAATGAAAAAATATTTCCATGTAATTTCATTGAGTGTCCTTTGGTCTTTGTACTTTTTGAAAGAGTGAAAAATTGATTCACTTCTACCCATTCTACACCACTTAGGATTTTATATACCTCAATCATATCTCCCCTCAGCCGTCTTTTTTCCTAGCTGAAGAGCCCTAGCCTCCTTTAGTCTTTCCTCATAAGGTAGGAGTTCAATCCCCTTTATCATTTGGTCACTCTTCTTGAACTTTTTCTAATTCCACTATATCTTTTTTGTGACATGGTGACCAGAATTGAACGCAATACTCAAGGTGAGGTCGCACCATGGAACGATACAGAGGCATTATAATATTCTTGGTCTTATTTTGCATCCCTTTCCTAATAATTCCTAGCATCCTGTTTGCTTTTTTGGCCACCGCTGCACACTGGGCAGAAGATTTCAGCGTATTGTCTACAATGACACCTAGATCTTTTTCTTGAGTGCTGACTCCTAAGGTGGACCCTAGCATCAGGTAACTATGATTCAGATTATTCTTCCCAATGTACATCACTTTGCATTTGTCCACATTAAATTTCATCTGACATTTGGCTGCCCAGTCTTCCAGTTTCCTAAGGTCTTCCTGCAACTTTTCACAATCCACATGTGTTTTGACAACTTTGAATAGTTTTGAGTCATCTACAAATTTAATCACCTCACTCGTCGATTTGTTTTCCAGATCGTTTATAAATATGTTAAATAGCACCAGTCCCAGTACAAATCCCTGAAGCACTCCACTATTCACCCTCCTTCATTGAGAAAAAATGGCCATTTAACCCTACCCTCTGTTTTCTAATCTACAGAAGGACATTGCTTCCTATCTTATGACTTTTTAATTTTCTCAGGAGCCTCTCATAGGGAACTTTGCTTTAGCCTCTTCTCACCTGGACTATTATAACTCACATTATGTGGGTATGCCATGTTCTATTAGGCATTCAGTTTTCTGAACATATTTCACAAATCTTAATGAATATCCAATAGCTTCCTATCAGCTATCATTCTATTTCAAGATTTGATGCTTATTTTCAGATTCCTGAAAGGCAACGTTCCTACTTACAAGACGACCAAGATGGTCCACTATGGAAATATGGAAATATAGAAAATGACTTGGATAAGAATGATATGACCTATTAAGTTAGCCATCCATACCAATTAACAAACTCTATAAACCCTTCCTCACTCGGATTTCCTCTGTGCTTGTCCAATGCTTTCTTGGGTACCTGGTCAAAACAGGCCCGACAAAAATAACAGGAAAAAATTTGTTTTATGATGCGGGAGATTCAAATATAATCCATTCACTCCCACCATATCATTATATAAACAGTCTTGTTATTGCCCAAATACTGATATATGATTCACTCTTCAAAATATATAATTTATCAAGTAATGATTTGCAAGAAAATTGGTGACCTCAGCGGTGCAACTTGCCTGTGTCTTCACAGTACTGCAAGATAATGGGCACCAGCCTCCTCATTGGTGCACCCAATTTTGCTGACTTAAATTAAATTTAAACTATTTCCAAACAGTAGTGTGATGTGAATGTGTGGACCAAAGACCACACTGCAGCTCTGGAAATCTCTATGGAGGCTGATCTCAGCTGCACAACCAACACAGCTGTGGCTCTGACATTATGAGCTATGATGACCCTCCAGAGTCAGTCCTGCGTGGGCATAAATAAAGGAGATACAGTATGTGAACCAATTGGAGAGAATGCATTTACAAAAAAAATATTTTGAAAATAAACAAAAATCTAGGTGGACTTTCTAAAGACTTAATCCAATCCAGACAGAAGGCCACATCTCTCTTGTAGGCCAAAGTGTGGAGAGTACTTTCACCATGATGGGAATGTGGCTTTCAGGAAAACATCAGCAGAATAACTGATTTGTTAAGATGTGTAACCCGGGTCTTACGCATGTGCTAGCTAAGGTCCCGGGCCACAAAGTAGATCAGTCACATTCAGAGTCACTCTCCCCTCACTCATCAGTTCCAGCACACATGCAGTCAAGCTTGAGAGTGGGGTCAATGATCCGGAACAGAGATCCAGGGGTTTAGGAGACCCACTGTAATCCACAGTCTATGCAAGAACTCAAACTTTTATTGTCCAACTTTGCAACAGCAAAGTCTTTTGTGATCCAACTCTATTTAAAGACTAACTATGTTCCAATTCTTCTGTTGTTCCTCAGGAGAACTCCTTTACTCTCCTCAGGTTTATTTACAAGGGCAAGATCCGAATAGGGAAAATGTATATGTGTGTGTGTGTGTGTGTGTATATATATATATATATATATATATATATATATATATATATACACATACATACATATACACATACATACAGTGCACTCCATTTAAGTGCACGTCGGATAAGAGCATGCTCTGTTTACCTGCATGCCGTACTTCGGTCCCGTTTTTGGCACCATCAATTTCTATGGGGACAAACTTCATTTTAGCGCACCACTGATAAGTGCAAGATTCGCTTATATGCATGGTTCAAGACCGCTCCTCTGCAGGAAAGACTCCGCATAAGCGCGTGCATGGAATATGGAAGCCGATTTCAAATTTACTGCCTCTTTAACTGCCACAGGCAGAATAAGCGAATGCTGTTAGGGCGTACACCGGGGTCATCGTCGCAGCTAAACGAATAGAAGTTCTTAAAAAATTAGAAAACAAAGTCAAGTATCTATTACTAAAGAATATGGTGTCAATCCCAGTCAAATTTCACGTGTCTTGAAACAGAAAGACCAGCTTCTGGAAGAATGGCAAAACAATACAAATCCACAACAGAAACAAAAACGGGCGGGAAAAGCTGAAGAGGTAGAAGATGCTCTTCTTCGGTGGTTTTCTCGAGTCAGGCGCAGACAGTTTCCTGTCAGTGGTCCACTGTTTATGGAGAAAGCTAACCAGATAGCAGAAAGTCTTGGACTGACTGAATTCAAAGCCACTGTTGGATGATTGGAAAGATGGAAGGAGAGGAGCAGCATAAAATTCAAGAAACAGCATGGTGAGAAACAAGACGCTGATGACTTGTGCTGAAAATTGGGTTGTTTCAGTTCTTCCTACCATCTTGCGATGCTTTGCACCTCGTGACATTTTCAATGCTGATGAAAATGGTCTCTACTGGCAAGCGATTCCTGATGGAACACTTGCATTCAAACATGCCGAAACTACTGGAGGTAAAACATCAAAGGACCAACTGACAATCCTCCTTTGTTGCAATATGGATGAGAGTGAGAAGTTGGAACCCCTCATCATTGGAAAGAGCAAACAGCCTCGTTGCTTCAAGAAAGTGAAGCGACTTCCTGTGTCATACGAGGCTAACGCAAATTCATGGATGACTGGGGAAATTTGGAAGCAGTGGCTAAAGAAGTTAGACACTAGAATGCGGGCACAAAAGCATCAGATTTTGCTGCTTTGTGATAACTGTGCTGCACACAGGGATGATGTCACGCTGTCTAACGTCAAGGTGGTCTTCCTGCCACCAAACACTATCTCTCTGATCCAACCTCTGGATCAGGGCATAATAGCCAATTTCAAACAACATTATCGGGCTCTTGGGCTACGTCGTCTGATGAGCGTTATGGATGACCAGACTGGGAAGGATAAGCGTGCTACTGAACTGGCTCGTAATCTATCACTGTTGAATTCCCTACATATGCAGAAAGAAGCCTGGAATCATTTTACACAGGCAACCATTGTGAACTGCTACAAGCGGGCAAGCTTTGTTAAGGATGTGGAGAGGGACGAAACAGGCAGCTGTTGCAAACGCGTCAGATGAAGAGGTTATTGACATCCCAGCCGGTTTTACTGAAGAGGAGTTCCATCGCTACGTAGCTGTTGATTACGATCTACAAACAGCTGAAGACAGCACTGATGTTGAGATATGCTCCTACACACAGGCAACAACGGCTGATGATGGAACAGATGAAGAAATGAGCAGCGAGGCACATGCTGATGAAATTCAACAACCTCCTCCTGTCACTTTTGCAAGAGCGCTGGAGAGTCTCAACACCATGCGGGCCTATCTGGAGGCCACTGGATGTCAGTGCTATGACAGTTTTTACTGTCTGGCAGACATAGTCTATGGAGCTCACAGACCCAAGAGTGTACAGAGGACTATAACTGATTACTTCAAGCCAGCCTAATGTCAGTTAACTGAGACTGTATACTGTACGTATAATAATAAACAGTACTGTACATATGTTTATCAGATGTCAAGCTTCTTTGGGTCACAACGGTTAAGTGCACGCTCTGGTTAACTGCATGCATTTCTTTGGTCCCAGACCCTTGCACTTAAGCCTTTAGAGCAGTGTTTCCAAAACCTGATCCTGGTGGTACCCCAGCCAGTCAGGTTTTCAGGATATCCATGATAAATATTCATGAGAGAGATTTGCATACAGTGGAGGCTGTGCATGCAAATCTCTCATGAATATTCATTATGGATATCCTGAAAACTTGACTGGCTGGGGTGCCTCCAGGACCAGGTTTGGGAACCACTATATTAGATCATTCCAAATAGCTTGAGGAGATTGATTTAATATAGTATCTTCTGGAGACCACTGGCCCTGGTATGAAGCCCATCTATATGAGCTCCCCACCCTAGGGAGAATGCATCTGTCATTTAGAGTCTTGATGTGTTGAGGAAATTGGAATGGTAGTCCCGTGACTAAATTGTTACAAATTAGCCACCAAGACAGAGTTCCTGAGGGAAGGAGTGGAGGCATTTTTTTTCCAACTGTAGGGTATAATCTATCTGGACTATTTTGAAAACCTACCAGTCCAGGGGTTACCTTGCTTGGAAAATATTCAGTCTCCCTCCCACTGGTAGGTTGTCTGGACCAGTTTCTGCTATTGCGGCTATGATCTCCTGAAACCAGTCAAAAGCTCATCCCTGGTTTCGACAGGGGACCTAGTTAGGACATCTGGGACCTCCACAGCCTTGGACAGGAGAAAGAACTCTGGTTATTCTTAGGTAGCTGAGAGTGGGGAGGGACACTATGCCTTTCAGAGTAGCAGGTTCTCCGTTGCCCTCTACCAGTATACCTCCAGACAGAGACTTGATGATATGAGAGCATTTTTTGATGAAGGCCATGACCTCCTCCACTTTGTCACCAAAAAGATTTTCACCTAGCATGAAACATCTGCCAGCTTCTCCTGAACTGCATGTTTAATCACACATATACACAAAGAATGAACCCTATGATGGGGTATGAAAAAGAAGCTGTGAGAAACTGAAGCTTATATACTCAATGTAGTGTTTTGTCTGGGTGTGGCATAGTCCATGGTCTCAGTATTTTTAGAATATCACACTGAGGACTCATCCATTCACAAATAATTTCCAATATATAATCTTTAGTCACAAGAGTGTTATATTTTGAGAAAGGGATTTTTCTTGTATAGTATTATATTCTATCCTACTCATTGGGTTTTTCGCACTTATTGAAATTTTTCTAAAGTGTACATACTGTATTATATACTCTGGTGGTTCCTCCTCTTCCTCTATCATGCTGTCAGTGGGTGTACCTCAAGGATCTGTTCTAGGACCTCTCCTTTTCTCCATCTATACTTCCTCCCTTGGTGCTTTGATCTCATCACATGGCTTTTAGTATCACCTTCACGCTGATGACTCCCAGATCCACCTCTCCACACCAGTAATCTTGGCAGAAATCCAGTTCAAGGTTTCTGCCTGCCTCTCTGACATTGCTACCTGGATGTTTCACCGCCACCTGAAACTCAATATGTCCAAAACTGAACTCCTTATCTTCCCTCCTAAACCAACCTCTTCCCTTCCCTCATTCTCTATTTCTGTCGAAAACACGCTCATTCTTCCTGTCTCATCTGCTCGCAACCTTGGGGTCATCTTCGACTCCTCCCTCTTCTTCTCTGCCTATATTCAACAGATTGCTAAATCCTGTCGTTTCTTCCTTTATAACATCACCAGAATTCGCCCTTTCCTTTCTGAACACGCTATCAGAACCCTCATCCACACTGTCCTCACCTCTCACTTAGACTACTGCAACTTGCTTCTCTCAGGTCTTCCACTCAGCCATCTCTCTCCTCTTCAATCTGTTCAAAACTCTGCCGCACGACTAATATTTCACCAAAGTCGTTATGCCCATATCAGCCCTCTCCTGAAATCACTTCACTGGCTCCCTATCTGTTTCCGTATACAATTCAAGCTCCTCTTGTTAACCTATAAGTGCATTCACTCTGCAGCCCCTCACTACCTCTCCACCCTCATCTCTCCCTACACTCCTTCCCTAGAACTCCGTTCACTAGGCAAATCTCTCCTAATTGCACCCTTCTCCTCCATCGCTAACTCCAGACTCCGCTCCTTCTATCTCGCCACACCTTATGCCTGGAATAGGCTTCCTGAGCCATTACGTCTAACTCCATCCCTGGCTGCCTTCAAATCCGGGCCTACATGTTTGATGTTGCTTTCGATTCCTGACTTGTAACTTTTATCTTATCCTTATGTGTCGTTCTGTCTGTCCTTCCTGTCTGTTTGTCCTGATTTAGATTGTAAGCTCTTTTGAGCAGGGACTGTCTTCTTCATGTTCAATTGTAAAGAGTTGCGTACGACTGGTAGCGCTATAGAAGTGATTTATAGTAGTAGTAGTAATATTGATATCTTTAACTCTGTCCCTATATGATTTATGACAAAGACCATGGACTATTTTAGTAGCCACCTTCTGGACAGATTCCAGTCTACTTGTGTATACATTACTCCAAATGTCATTTGGCCAGAAACTTCTAGAAAGGCACTATCACCTCCTTTTACCTAGAGGCAATTTCTCTCCCTATGAACCCAATCATCTTTCAGCTTTAGCTGTTATGTTTTTCACCTATTTAGCCACCTTAAATTAATGAGATATAATCAACTCCATCACAAGCCCTATGGCCATCGAAGAAAGAATTACTAGTCATACCTCTAAGTTTACAGAGCTAAACGGTAAAAAAAAAAAAAGATAGGTGCATTTTCTGGCTTTGACCTTAAACACTGGAACAAGATACCCCTAAAGCAATGGTTTGCAACCCATTCCTCAAGACACACCCAGCTAGTAGGTTGTCAGGATATTGTCTATATTCATGAGATAAATCTGTATTCAATGAGTGCACTGCAGAACTTTCAAATATACCATTTTAAGTTAAATATCGCTGTAGGCAGGATTATCAGTTTTTAAAAAATTAATATAGCCTTTTACACCCTATTGGTTCTCTGCTAATTGAATTAAAAACTGAAAATTCATACTCTATTTCACAAAAACCTTTTTATTTAATGAATATGTACTTGGAACTTCTGTTTAATGATTATGTAGCTATAAGTTTTGTTTAAACTGTATGATTTATTTTATTTTACACTTTTTTAACTTTTTGAACACCGCCTTGGTAACTATGGACTTTCTTAGAATTTGGCAGTTAATAAGCGCTAGATTAGATTAGACTATCATTCCATTTTTTTTTTTACCAATATCATGCTTGCATTAAAAGTCCCCTTGCTTTTCTACTCTCCTCCTTTCTTTATGCAGTATGGCTCCAAATAAAACATTTCTACAACTGCACTTGGGGCTTATTGGCAAGAAACCTGACATGTCAGCCCTCTGCATAGGTTATTCTACCAATATCACCAAAGAGATGGCAACAATGATAGAAATCCTAGGCCTGGTTCCCTGTCTATTTTGGAAAACTTCAACTAGCCAAAAATTCAGCTCCCTCCTCACCTCTGCCCACCAATAAATTTTAATGAGAATCGATCACTTAATTCTTCATATACTACTGTGTAGTATGAAGCAAAAAAAAAAAAAAATTACACTCCATCTACTCAAACCTTACAATAAAAAAAGAATAAAAGAGAATAAAAATAAAGGCCATATGGAAGTTAACAGAAAGCAAAAAGTTAACTTATTAATTCATATCTTCAAGTGACACTTGTTTACGCAAATCTAAAATCAATGTAACGAAAGATAATTATCTCATTAAAATCTAGAAATGAATGCTATTACTCAGAAAAATTAATCAAATCTAGGATAAAATACTAACCTGATTCCCTTGAGCAAGTAGAGCTTTTAGTCGTGCTATTTCAGCTCGAAGCTCACGGATCAGTTTGACGTTAGCATCCTCATTAATAGTAGGCTTGTTGATGATGTTTTTGGCTCTATTTGCATAGCGAAGTGTACTTAAGGTTTCTCCATAATTGATATCAGCAGGTGAAAGAGCTGTGAAGAATGAATTCAGAGAAAAATTAGCAGCCTATGCTTCATTTAGCAGGAAGTTCATAATTTGAAAGTAAGATTAGCTTCTGTTGTGGTTATACCGAAGGTGAAACTAGAAAAAGGGTGCAATGTTTGTTTTATTTAAATAATATATGTGTAAAAGAAATTTATGACCCACTATCATTATTTAACACATACTAGCATATATTGCAATGAGAATAGCAGGTTGTCATCACAAAGCAGAGAAACTACCTTACTTTAAACTACAAGGAAGGATCAGTAACATTTGTTTTCACCATATCTAGAATGATTTGGTGCTGAATTTGGATTCATAAACATGCCCAATTTAGATTTGAGTTCATCTTACATTTAACCTTACTACTGTTGGCAATCCTCTGAAGCACATTACCCATAAACCTAAAATAATTTTTTAATAACTTTAAACAGGATGTTTTTTGCTTGTTTTTAAACACCAAAACATTGGAGCATTAATTCATACTCTAACAAATATTTCTGTCCAATATATTTTCTCATTTGACTGTTTAAAAAAACAGGAATTTTTGGAACCTTCAATGGCAGTTAGGACAAAGTATAACTGGAAGTTTGAAGAACAAAAGCAGAATCAGAAACAGCAACTAAACAATTAATTTGTATTACCTCATCATCAGCACATTTACAAGACCTCTTCATGATATTCTCAATTAAAAAGAATCTATAGCTAATGGGAAGGGACTGAACTACAATATGATTTTTTTTCCTAACCAGCAAAATCTTTAGTTCAAAAACTGGAAACATCACTTTTCATAAAGCGGCCATGTAGAAGTTTGTTGGACCACTCCAAAGTGAAACACAAGCAATAAGCACAATATGAAGAAAAAGATATACCAATACTTACTGGCAATCATTATGGTTTTGGAGTTTCCACCCAGGCTGTCTTTTAACAGCCAGGTCAAAACAGAATCCCTGTAAGGCACGAATACTTGCTTTTTCTTTGCAAGAAGGTTTGTTGCATCCTGACACAAATCAGCTGTGGAGGGGGGTTAAAAAAATTGCAAAGCTTTAATTTATTTTCTATAAAACATGAAAAACCTTCAGGACATAATTCTCTGCAATAGACATGCTGAAGGAAGAATGAATTTGGTGACATACCTAAGGCAGAAATTACATTTCCCAGAGTAACCAGAGATTTGTTTATATTCCCTCCTTCTTTTAATCTCACTCCTGTAGCACCACTAGCATCTGCTCTCTCACTTCCAGCAAGATCCACCAAATGGATCTTGCTAACAGTTTCACAAGGCATTTCTGCATCAAATTTAGCCTATGGAAACATTTAAAAATTATTATTAACATTAAAGCAAAACAAACTCATTAATTTAATTCCATGTTCTACTCCTAACATTCTTTAATTTCCTTCCTTGTCAAAAGAGATGGAAAAAGTAACACCACTATGAGGATTGTTTTTTTTTTTAGCATGCTAAGCAGTTAAAGCAGGATTTAGCCATTACCAGGGTCCCATGTTAACAGTGTGCACTCTCTCTAACCAAGAACAGTCAGCACACTAAGAGGTTCTTTAACCAAGCTACAGGCCCTGCAAAAGCAGCGGGGGCTGTTTTTGCTGTGCGTCACGCTGCCCAAGTACCGCCGGGTTAGCACAGCACTAGAAAATATGGAATAATCTTCTGAAGCGCAGGAAATGGTACACGCTTGTGGCGGAACTACTGCCAGCGGCCGTGTTGGACCAGCGGTAATTGCGGGCTTTAGTAAAAGGGCACCTGAAATTCCTGAGTTGCTTGCTGAGGTATGGAACAGGAACAGGGCGGGTTATGCGTAGAGAATGTGCCTGAACTGCACAGAGCAGTTAACACATGTGCTTCGTCACTGGTGTAGTTACAGTGGGTGCACTCCACCACCACCTCAGACAGGGCAATTCTATAACTTAGCATCGCCGTTCAGGCACCCTGAGGACATATAATGGGAGCCTATTCTATAATGGGTGTCCAGGTGTCCATTATAGAATACTAGTGTCAGTGCACCTAATGTTTAGACAGCTGAAATTCCACTAGCCAGAAAGCTGGTGTAAGTGCAAGTGCCTAAACACGAAGCTACCCACATAACTTATAGTATTCTTTCAGGTATATGGGTAACTCGGAGCCCCACCCATGCTCAGGTCTCCTTTCAATTTATGCATCATGAAAATTTTTTTTTTTTTTTAAATAAAGATTAGTGCATGTCATCTCCAGCAGGGCCTATAGGAACAAAATGAGTCCTGTGGAAGATGACATGCACTAATTTGAATAAAAGACTCCATATGGACTGTTACAGAATACCACTTAGGCAGAATGTTATTATGAGTGTTATGTTAACATATATAGTAAAATAATAAATGACAGCATGTAAGGACCTCTATGGTCCATCCAGTCTACCCAACAAGGCAGCCAGAGTTGCATCTGAAGCTCTTTGCACACATGCGCATGTCAGTGGTAGAATTCTGCACAATTACACACATAAAGCTTGCATAAATATAAGCACATCCATACTAAGAACATAAGTGGTTTCGTACTGGGACAGACTAAAGGTCCATCAAGCCCAGTAACCTGTTTGCATCAGTGGTCAATCTAGGTCACAAGTACCTGGCAAGATCCCAGAACAGTGAAACAGATTTTATGCTGCTTATCCTACAAATAAGTAGTGGCTTTTCCCAAGTCCATCTTAATAACTTAATTATTTCACAGCTTAAATAGAGATCTATCAAACATTCTAGGCGGTTTACAACTAGTACATACATATTAAAAAGTAAACAGATATTTCTCAATATATGCTCTTCCACCAAAACAAACAAAAATCACAGGTAACACAAATTAATATAAGGACCTCAAAGCTCCAGTTCTTAACCAAATGCCTCTTTAAACAAGAATGCTTTCTAAAATGAACATAATTCTTCAACATGCAAATTTGATCTGGTAGCTGATTCATAATACAAGCGCTGCCATACTGGAAAAAGACCGAAGGTCCATCAACCCAGAATTCTGTTTCCAACAGTGGCCAATCCAGGTTACAAGTACCTGGCAAGATCCCAGAACAGTACAATACATTTTATGCTGCTTATCCTAGAAATACTGTCAAATGGTTCTGGCAATATTCTACTGTGCCAATACAATATTCAATACTACATCCAGCATATATATATGCCACTAAGTACTGTTGGCTGTTCAAGGGAGAGTCTCATACAGACACCATAAAAATCCTCTACACCATTCGGTGTATAACCTTTAAAATGGTGACAAATTTAATCATTGACAGCCTCCCTCCTGCCTGTATATCCAAATTTTTTTGTTTTTTTTTAAATATTTTTTTAATTCTTTGTTTTTTCAGGTGTAATGCTTTCCCCGCTATTCTGCGTCAGCTTTTGTACAGTCAACAGTGGAGCCTAAATCCTTTTCTATGCTTTACCGCTGTGGTTATTGTGATAAATAAGAGGCTGTCCTAGCCGGGGCAGGCCACTAGATGGCGATGTTCCCCTAAAAATGTCCAGGATGTCCGGGGTAGGCCACTAGAGGGCGCTAGGAGAATAGATGGAGGTCTCTAGGACCGGGGAGAGCCCTGGGAGGTCCACAGGTGTAGGAGGTTATGGGCTGAGTCCTGTGTAGCTAATTAACCACTTTATACCCCAACTGAGATGTGAAAGGAAAAGAAGAGAGCTGGTAGCGGAAGAAAGAGAATCCCTCTGGAAAGAACTGGCTAAGCCCTATGGACTTGTGGTGGACGGTATGCTCAAGGAAGAAAAACAGGCTGGGGTAAGCAGTCCCTAACGCATTAGTGTTGGACTGTGTAGCCTCAGTACTTACAGGAACTGTGTGTTCAAAGAAAGGACTGGGAGTCCAAGGAAGGATGGACTGGGTGTCCAGAGAAGAAGTAGGGCTGCGTGTCCCAGTACTGAGAAGCAGGCTGCAAAGCCTGGGGTTAGAAGTCCCCAAAGTATTGATGTTAATGCTGAGCCCAGGAATCTGTGTGGGGAGGCTCAGTGTGAAGATATGTAAAGGTATAAAGTATTTAAGCTAGAAGAACTGTGCCCAGGGGCTGTAAAGAATTGCCTGACTATGCTGTTGGTAAGACCTGTTTAATTTTGCCTCTGGAGAACCAGGTCACCCTGAGCGTGAAAGGATAACATGCTAATCTGCATACAATTTGCATACTGAGAACCAGCTCACCCTGAGTGAGAAAGGGGCCCAGGAGCTTGAGGTTGGATTGCTCAGGATGCTGGGAAGAGACTGTTTGGAGGCCTGTTCAGAGGTCACAGGCCAGTGAGGCCTTCTGGAGAGTGGGAGCAGAAGCCTCATTTTCACATTATGTATACTTCTTATGCAGATCAAGTAATACAGTCGGACTAGATTAGTAATGGCACTATCGGCTGTGTGGTCTACATCAAACCTGGCCGTGTTCACTTATCTGGTGTTGTTACTGTCCTTCGTATTCCAGCCCAGGTACATCTCACGTCCCAGGTAGTGGTCTTGCCCCCTGACAGGTGCCTGTTTCACTAAGACAGCTTTTTCAAGGGATTTTTGGCAAAATGTGATCCGGACCGTGTAACTGCCTTCAGTGTTTTACAACGTCTTGGAGGAGCTGAGGGAGACAGAGAGGTACATAGAGGAGGCCTACAGGGACGTTGCAGAGAAATCCCACCTCCAATCTGGCAGCCCCTGTGCTGCCTTGGAGGAGGGTGGCCTCCTTAAAGGAAAGCATCAGCCTGGTGAGGCTGGAAGTAATCCTGTAAACAGGATCAGCACACCAGGGAATGCAATATCCTCTCGCACCAAGGATGTGTCTCCAGGAGCTACTGCCCAGGTGGGAAGGGTTAGGACAGCTGTTCTAGTGAGTGATTCGATTATTAGGCATGTAGATAGCTGGGTGGCTGGTGGATGTGAGGATCGCCTAGTGACTTGCCTGCCTGGTGCGAAGGTGGCGGACCTCATGCATCACCTAGATAGGATTTTAGAAAGTGCTGGGGAGGAGCCATCTGTCTTGGTACATTTGGGTACCAATGACATAGGAAAATGTGGGAGAGAGATTCTGGAAGCCAAATTTAGGCTCTTAGGTGGAAAGCTCAAATCCAGAACCCCTAGGGTAGCATTTTCTGAAGTGTTACCCATTCCACGCGCAGGGCCCAAGAGACAGGCAGAGCTCCAGAGTCTCCATGTGTGGATGAGACGATGGTGCAGGGAGGAGGGTTTTAGATTTGTTAGGAACTGGGCAACATTCTGGGGAAGGAGGAGCCTATTCCAAAGGGATCAGCTGGCATCAGCATTTAAAAAGGAGATAGCGCAGCTTTTAAACTAGAGAAAGGGGGAAGGCCGACAGCTGCTCAAAAGCGCATGGTTCGGAATAAGGTCTCTTTTAAAGATATCAACAAAACAGGGAAGATAGGGTATCCCAACAGTGAGGTTGCAGAAGAGAACGTAGTAGATCAGGTGTCCTTAAATAAAAATCAGACAGAAGAATGCAATTTAATACAGTCAAGTACTGAGCATGATGTAAATACGAACAACAAACATAGTTTGAAATGTCTATATGCAAATGCCAGAAGCCTAAGAAATAAGGTAGGAGACTTAGAATATATTGCACTAAATGAAAAATTAGATATAATAGGAATCTCTAAGACCTAGTGGAAACACGATAACCAGTGGGGCACTGTCATACCGGGGTACAAGTTATATCGTAGTGATAGGGTGGATCGAATTGGTGAAGGGGTAGCATTGTATGTTAAGGAAGGCCTTGAATCAAACAGATTGAAAATTCTACAGGAAACAAAACACATCTTGGAATCCCTGTCGATTGAAATTCCATGTGTAAAGGGGCAAAGGGTAGTGATAGGAGTGTACTACCGTCCGCCTGGCCAGGATGAACAGATGGATGCAGAAATGTTAAAGGAAATTAGGGATGCAAACAAACTGGGCAACACAATAATAATGGGTGATTTCAATTACCCCGATATAGACTGGGTAAATGTAATATCGGGGCACGCTATGGAGGTAAAGTTTCGTTATAAAATCAAGGACAGCTTTATGAAGCAGCTGGTGCAGGAGCTGACAAGAGAAGGAAAAAAAATTCTAGACCTAGTCCTTAGTGGAGCACATGATCTGGTGCAGGAGGTAATGGTGCTGGGGCCGCTTGATAACAGTGATCATAATATGATCGGATTTGATATTAGCTTTGAAGTAAGTATACATAGGAAATCAAATACGTTAGCGTTTAACTTTAAAAAAGGAGACTATGATAAAATGAGAAGAACGGTGAGAAAAAAAAAAAAAACTTAGAGGAGCGACTGTGAGGGTCAAAAATTTACATCTGGCGTGGATGCTGTCCAAAAACACCATCCTGGAAGCCAAGACAAATATATTCTGCGTATTAAAAAAGGAGGGAGGAAGACCAAATGACAGCTGGAATGGTTAAAAAGTGAGATGAAGTAAGCTATTAGAGCTAAAAGAAAATCCTTCAAAAAAATGGAAGACGGAACCAACTGAAAATAACAAGAAACAACATAAGGAATGTCAAGTCAAATGCAAAACGCTGTGATAAGGAAGGCGAAGTGGGACTATGAAAAAAAAGATTTCATTGGAGGCAAAAAACATAGTAAAAAATTTTGTAGGTATATTAAAAGCAGGAAGCCGGCAAAAGAATCGGTTGGACCGCTAGATGACCGAGGGGTAAAAGGGGCAATCAGGGAAGACAAAGCCACAGTGGAGAGATTAAACGAATTCTTTGCTTCGGTCTTCACCGAGGAAGATTTGGAGGTGATACCGGTGCCAGAAATAGTATTCAAAGCTGATGAGTCGGAGAAACTGACTGAAATCTCTATAAACCTAAAGGATGTAATGGGGCAATTTGACAAATTGAACAGTAGCAAATCTCCTGGACCGGATGGTATTCATCCCAGAGTACTGATAGAATTGAAAAATGAACTGGCAGAACTATTGTTAGTAATATGTAAATTATCTTTAAAATTGAGCGTGGTACCGGAAGATTGGAGGGTAGCCCATATAATGCTGATATTTTAAAAAGTTTACAGAAAGGATCCAGGAAATTATAGACCGGTGAGCCTGACGGCGGTGCTGGGCAAAATGGTAGAGACTATTATAAAGAACAAAATTACAGAGCATGTTCAAAAGCATGGATTAATGAGACAAAGCCAGCATGGGTTTAGTGAAGGGAAATCTTGCCTCACCAATCTATTACAGGGGTGAACAAACATGTGGATAAAGGTGAGCCAGTTGATATTTGAATGGAGGGATCTTTTTGCACAATAAGTTGCCAGAATGATAAGTGCCTCAATATTTAAGCATTTATAAATTAATGTCAAAGTCTTAAATTGTAAACAGTGAAATTTGATCAATGCTGGAAGGATATGCTCAAATTTATTTATTCTGTTTACTAACCTCGTCAAGGTGTTTTGTGCTATCTGAAGAGGACATACCTGACACCCTGGTGCACCCAGCAATGAAGCAGTGCAATAATCAAAAAGCGGGGTAATATGAGCAAAAATCAATAACCTAGTACTGTCCTCCAAAAGGAGAGCCTTCAATCTTCTCAAAAGTTACCTTAAAAAAAATTTGCTTCACCAACTCTCTCACATGACTTGAAAAAGAAAGCGAGGAATCCAGGAGCAGCCATAATGGCTCATGAACTTTTCTTTTAGGAAAGTATCCAAATCTTTTTTAAACCTTGTTAAGCTAACTGCTTTTACCACATTCTCTGGCAACAAAGTCCAGAGTTTCATTACATGTTGAGTGAAGAAATATTTTCTCCAGTTTGTTTTAAATTTGCTACTTAGTAGCTTCATGTGTGCCCCCTAGTCCTAGTATTTTTGGAAGAATAAACAAGTGATTCATGTTTACCCATTCCACTCCATTCAGTATTTTATAGGCTTTTCATATCTCCCCTTAGCCATCTCTTCTCCAAGCTGAAGAACCCTAGCCGCTTTAGCCTTTCCTCATAGGTAAGTCATCTCATTCCATTTAACATTTTTGTCGCCATTCTCTGTATCTTTTCTAATTCTGCGATATCTATTTTGAAATGCGGTGACCAGAATTGCACATAGTATTCGAGGTACGGTCACACCATGGAGCAATACAAAGGCACTGTAACATTCTCATTTTTGTTTTCCATCCCTTTCCTAATAATTCCTAACATTCTGGCAACCCAAACTACCGCCGGCCCAATATGGCCACCAGTGGTAGTTCCTCCTCGAGCGCGTGCTGTCCACTGGATTGATCGAATCTCTAGAAAGGAAGTCTGCTTGTCTGGCCTTAAGACTGAAAAGTTCCCACATATTTGACGCTCCTGAATTAGTTCTCAAAGATATTCAGAGTTTACCATCAGATGAAAAATTGTTAGAACAACAATTCCAACTTTGTGAAAGCATTCTCTGTAACTGGACAGCATGGCGATGATAATGAAGATGAAGATCCAAGTGATGAATATTAGACAGCACTACTTCTAATACAGATGATGACAGCAATGATGACGATAAAGTATTCTTTGGTATGTGGATGTCAAGTGTTTCAGACAGATTCCCTTGATCAATAGCTGCAGACCCAGTCAGAAGACATCAGTAATACTGCAGCTTGTTCTGATTTGAAGGATCTTTTTATTAGACTGCAAACACTTCAATTTCTGCTGGTGCAGTTGTTGAACAAGTTTTTAGCTGTGCTGGTTTAATGACTCACAAGCACACTCAGAAGCACAAGCATGACTCAAAACTTAGTTTTACTAAAAGCAAAGTGGATTGAATTGTAGAGCAATAAAGTTGTTGGGATAAAAAAACATTAACAATATGTATTTATAAAACACATATCCCGCTTAAACTTAAGCAGGTAACAGTATAACAATCACAATGATAAAGCATACAAAGCAGATAAACTCAGTACTCCCACTACCTCCCCCCCCCCCCCCCCCCCCAAATAACAAATAAGAGTTGCTGGACTCCAACTGCATCATATTAAAAAGCCTGAACAAAAAAATGGGTTTTCAGAAGCTTCCTGAAGTATCCTGTATTCGTACAAAAATGTAAATAGCCAGGCAGAGCATTCCACAATACCAGTCCTGCAACCGAAAAGGCTGCCGCCCTTCTAAGCATAATGTGTGCTTGTTAATAGATCGGTTAATAGATCAGTTGTCGTTTTTTTTGCAGAGTCAGATCTCAATCCCCTAGCACACACAAACAATATAATCACAGACTGAAAATACCACACAACCTTCCCATACATAGTCTGATGAAGCAAATACAGAATCTTATATCACACAGGTAGCCAATGTAGCTGCCTCAAGGCGGGAGTAATATGATCCCACCTTGAGATGCCCACAACCACCCTTGCTGCAGAATTCTGCACTACTTGCAAAGCTTTGACCTTCGTAGCAGATACCCCCTAGTACAAAGAATTGCAGTAGTATAATCTTGATATCACCATATTTTGCACAACAGAACGAAAGTCAGAAAAGGCCAACACTGGTCTCAATTGATTTAAGAAACGCAATTAGGCAAAAGATGCACAAATTACACATCTAATCTGAGATTGCATAGTAAGATGTGATCCAATACCACCTCCAACAATTTCATCTCACTTCTAATCATCAATTCCACAACACACACTTTCATTGTCTGAGGCCACTTTTCATCCTTTATTCTTCCCACAATCATTATCTCAGTCTTCTCCAAACTGAATGCCAGGCTGTTTGCTCCCATCCACTTTCAGATAACCATCACGTATGCTGATATTTGACCTGGCAAAAATCAGATCCCCATACCAATATCAAGAAAAAGAACTGCACATCATCAGCATACAGGCGATACTCAACCCCCAAACATCAAGCACCCGACAGAACAATGACCGATAAATATTAAACAAAAGGCAGAAAGCGCTGACCCCTGTGGGACTCCACTCTGAAGCACAATAATATCTGAAATAACCCCTCCACTACATACCTGCATACTACGTCCACATAGATATGAAGAAAACCATTCATACACTTTTCCTCCTATCCCCAACTGCTTCAACCTAAATAGCAACATCTACCAAATCAAAAGCAGAGTTGCGTTCATTCTAGTTACAGTATTTTTACTCAAAAAGTATTAGGCAACAACTTTTTAACTTTCACTTATGTAAATTTTTTAATGTTTTAATCACTGTACTTTTAATTAAGCATTAAAATACATATTTATTTCTACTTTTACTTAAATACTTCGACCAAGTACTCTGAACAACATTGCCTAATAAGAGTGTGTATAAGGTGTTTCACATGACAATTAGTTCAAGCTAGCAGTTAACACGGTGCCATGCTGGTACTAAAAATGTCAGAACTTACATTTAGCATCTATCGCAGATTAGTACATAAACTCCATAGTACTGGATATCTTCATGTTTCAGAAACTTGAAGCCTGCCAACACCCCACAGGGATAGTAGTCTTAATAAAATTTGCTTGCTTTGACATTTTGATGAATGGGTCCATTGGGCAAATACAATTTGTAACTTTTGAAATCAGCTTTTAAAAGGGTTGCGTGGGTGGCTCTAGGAATCAACTGCATAACACAAAGCAGTGAGTGCCCATGTTTGGGGTATGGATTAAAGGTGACTGGATAGTACCAAAATTCCAGTTAACTTTATCCAGTTAAATCAGACTACATAAAAGACTCCCCTTAACTGGGCAGCATATTCAGCAGCACAACCAGATATCCCAACATTGAATACTGGCCCCTAAGTGACATCTATTTACTGTTAAAACTAAATTACTAGGAACATACTTTTGAAGACAAGTGTGTACAAGTGTTATTCATGACGGTAGGAGGAAAACAGTTTCAGTGCTGTAATTCTATGTCAACAGAGGTTCACAGAGCGGTTATCTCTGCCTGCCTCCTAAAAATAAAATCCATTAAATAACTGCAAATTGCTGCAACTGTAGGTTCAGAAAGAAATTCATCAAACACTACACGTACAGCTCTCATTAGCACAAAACACTCAACACACCTTGGTCTTCCTGTTCTTTTAATAACAAAAGCAGTAATTATTTTTCAAAGGGATCTGACTGACAGCCTACACATTTCAATTAACAATAAACAATTTCAGTGTAAACCATATCAAAGTCTATTCCACTTTATCTACCTGAGTGAAGTTGACAGTGAAAATGGCATGGGACCTACTGCTGACATCATTCATTCCTGTTGCAGCTGTGGTTCGATTAATGTTTCCTGCATCCATAAGCTCTTCTACATCACCATAATTTTGGACAAGATGGTTTGACAAATCTTAGAGAAATATTAAAATAAACCAAGAAGGGTTAGAGAGAAGAGAGTAAAACACTTTGAAAAAAAATCATATTATCATCATAAATTACGTTATTGTGACAAACATGACACAGAAACCACAAAGTCATATCAAGAAAGATCTGGGTTTGATTCCTGGGTTAAGCTCCTACTCCTCTGGTTGCAAATGAGGCTTGTATACTTGCAAACCTACACAGTAAGAGTTAAAGCAATAGCCTGCCAAACAGCAGCACTGAAAATGGTTCTACATTACTATATAAAGTTCCCCTGACTATACATCAGGGTTGCCAGGTAGAAATTTTTTTTCCAGCCCAATCCAGGCCAGAAACCAGCCCAAAACCCGCCCAAACACAAACCCCGCCCCTGACACCCCCACCCCCGCGTCACCGGCCCCGCCCCCGCCGTCACCGGCCCCGCCTCCCACGTCATCGGGCCCGCCTCCCCGTCATCAGCCCCGCCTCCCCATCATCGGCCCCGCCTCTCACGTCATCGGCCCCGCCTCCCACGTCATCGGCCCCGCCCAAAACGTCACTAACCCCGCCCAAAAACGTCACTAACCCCGCCCCCCGCGGCCGAAAAAAATCAAAAAGCCGCCCAAAAAGCCGCCCGGAAGCCCTAAAAACCGCCCAAAAAACCGCAACCCGCCGCGGGCAAAAATTTCCCGCGGCAGGTCGCGGAAAACCGCCCAATTGGGCGGTAAAACCGCCCACCTGGCAACACTGCTAGATAGACCTTGGCGGGAGGGGGGTCCAGAGCCCAAAGTGGAGGGACACATTTTAGCCCGCCTCCCCTGCTGCTGCCGACACCTCCCCCACCCTCTCCCCGCTGCCGCCACAAGGTACCTTTGTTGGTAGGGGTCCCCAACCCCTGCCAGCTGAAGCGTTTATCTGTCCCGCGCTGGTCTCGCACTTGCTTCCTCTCCTGTTTTCAGTGCACTGTGCACTGCATGCTCGTTTTAATGAAACTGAGCATGCACGAGCATGCTCAGTTTTATTAAAACAAGAGCATGCACGGCGCGATTGGAAACAGGAGAGGAGGCAAGTGCAAGACCAGCGTGGGACAGATAAACACATCAGCTGGCGGGAGTTGGGGTCGGGGACCCCCGCCAGCCAAACCGGGAGCCCCAGAGTCAATTTGGGGGGCCCAGGCCCCCGTGCCCCCCATAGCTATGCCACTGGTCTGCTTATTCACATGGGGAATCCAAGACTGGTTATTTTGGTCCATTCATACAAATATTCCAACACGCACACATTCAAGTACTCATATCCCTAGCACTTCTCTCCCCCTCCCACTATTCATCCCTTCCTACCTATCTGAAAAGTTGATAGCGTTATCTGGATTTTCAAAAGGCATTTGACAAAGTACCTCATGAAAGACTCCAGAGGAAATTGGAGAGTCATGGGTAGGAGGTATTGTGTTCTATTGTGGATTAAACACTGGTTAAAAGATAAAAAACAGAATAGGGTTAAATGGTCAGTATTTTTAATGGAGAAGGGTAGATAGTGGGGCTTCCCAGGGGTCTGTGTTGGGATCGTCACTTTTTAACATATTTATAAATGATCTAGAGATTAGGAGTAACTAGTGAGGTAATTAAATTTGCTGACGACACAAAAGTTATTCAAAGTTGTTAAATCACAAGAGGATTGTGAAAAATTACAAGAGGACCTTAAGAGACTGGGAAACTGGGCATCTAAATGGCAGATGACTTTTAATGCAAGCACGTGCAAAGTGATGCACGTGGGGAAACAGCTACGTAATGCAAGGTTCCACGTTAGGAGTCAACGACCAGGAAAAAGAAAAGCTCATATTTAGGTGCAGAAGAATAGCATTTTCATTGCCTTAATTTGCCACTTCATCACGTGACATCTCACCACAGCAGACATTTCATCACATATTCAAGTTAAACACATTCAAATTGTATGAGTAAAAAATCTTGCAGCAAATGAGGGGGCGCATGCTGGTAATCTTTGTGTACATGTCCAAAGAAACTGGAAGTGCTCATTGGCACCTCTTCTTTTGAGCCTCACTAAACACATGCTGGAGCACCCCTGATTCTTTTTCCTGTTTTATCTATACAGGTCCTCAAGATGCTGCATCACGTCAACCCCTCACCTTGTTCCCATCCTCCTAAACCCAAGTGTGATATGCACTATGTAATTGCCTGCCTGTGATGATCTGTCACAGTTTTGACCTTTCATCACATTTATGCACAGGTTTTCCATGCATGTTCATTGTACATTATGTGTTATGTGCTTTTTTTAAGTGTAAATCTTAGTGCATTTACCTTTCTGCGTGTGATGTGTTGGGTAATAAAAACACTGTTCCTCTCACCTAAATATGAGCCTCATGAAAATTTTGTGTGTAAGAAAAAAAAAAGCAAGGCTCATATTTAGGCACAAAGGAACAGGCACAGATGTGTGCTGGTCCTCCCCCCCCCCCCCCCCCCCTCTATTTGCTGCAAGTTTTCCACACCTATTATTTGAATACATTTAGCTTGAAAGCTTGAATACGGGATGAAGTGTCTCAGTGACAAAGCTGGTGAAGTGATGAAATATCACCAAACCCAGTGAATCATTTAATTTTAATCATTTAAGAGAAATAAGACTAGCAGGTAAGGTTCTGAATTGGTTTCAGCCTTTCCTTTTCCATCCATCACAGCAAGTAAAATGTGGGAGGAATGAGGTTTTGCAATGATATTCTTTACCAGCTGCTGAACTCAAGGATCTTCATTATCAATGATGTTTAACATCTGTATCACACCATTATGTATCACACCATTATGTAAATTGTTTACCACTCGGGATAATTAACTGGATGTGCTAACTTTTCCCATTCTGAAGGAAATAATCAGGCTGGTTGGAAGGCCCAATTAGAAATAGTTAAGTTACAAAACAAAGCAAGATCTTCAAGCTAGTAAAAACAAACAAACAAGTTGAAAAGTACATTGCACAGAAATCCACTCATCAAATCCCTACCCTCAACATAAGGTCCTTCTTTCGGATGTTCTCGAACTCTTAAATTAAACGTTTTTGATGACTTTCTCCTAAGTAGGTCTCTTACTCGTTCATTGTAGATTTCCAGGTAGCTGTAAACATAAGAAAATAATTAAAAATTTATGAACTGTCATAAAATGCCAAACTATCCCTTAATCATGAGTACAGTTCATCCTAAGTTTTTGCCATAGACACAGAATGGAATTAATCTTTAGACCAGAGCTTTCCAAACTGTGAGTCGGGACCCCAAACAGGATTACAAAACCTGCATCTAGAGTCATGACCCGAGTGGGCGTTTCACGGTGTATCATTATTTTGCACCTCCAGGGGGTCCACACAATTTTATTTGGCCATGATCATGACAAGCACTGTTTTATATTTTAGGGAGTTATTTTATAAAAGATTTTTCATATGTATATACCAGTATATGCAAATAAAAGGCCTCATTAAGAAAATCTCATGTGTTAGAGTACTTCTGGTACAATTAGGTGCATACTTGTTCATGACTTTGGAGTACAGGATGAGTTTGGCCAAGGCATGGATGGAGTCAATTTGTTCAACAGGGGTACAGAAGAACAAACAACAACAGTCCAAACAAGTACACAAACAAAGCGGAGACTAAGAACAGTAATGCGACTCATCCTGTGATGTTGTTTAACAGCGCAAAGAAATATGGTCAATCTGGGCTCGAACTAGACACTGTTCTAGTGTCAGCTCAATGGTATGACCAGCGCAAAAATCACAGGTAGAAAACTCTCATCTGACACGTTCAACACAGCTGAATTCCAGCGTTGAGCTGTGTTGAACATATCAGATGAGAGTTTTCTACCCATGATTTTTGTGCTGTTCATACCACCGAGCTGACACTAGAACGTTATCTGGTGCAAAAACAGATTGATGATATTTCTTCACGTTGTTAAATGTCATAGGGCAAGTTAGTTGTATATACATCCTTTTGAGACTCCTGATGTAGGCCTAGTGGCTGCATGGCCCGTGTCAAGTCTTGGATAAGAATAAATATTGGAATATTTAAAGCATCCTCATTACAGTTCTTAGTCTCCTCTGCTGTATTTGTGTGCTGGAATCAATTTGTTTCCATATTTCATAATATGCAAACAAACTAGGTGTTTTTTCTGCAGGATCTGTGCTTGTATTTTATAGATACACATAGGCTAAAAAATAGGCACTTTTTTGCCCTTCACACATAGGCAACTTTTTTAGATGTATAGTGGAATAGTTAAAATGTTTGATTTCTCCCATAATCTGAATCGTCTATTCTTTTCCTTCACCTGTTTTCATTGTTTCCTCTTTCACTACTCTTTCAGAACAAAAGAATTCTTATTGGCAACAGGCCTTTATTTCATTTTGTCCTTTTGGGTTTTTTTTTTTTTAAGGCACACTGTACCATAAATGGTTTTGAAGAGTGGTGATACAGAGGAACTGAAAGAAATCTCGGTGAACCTGGAACATGTCCTGAGCCAAATAGACAAAAAGAGTACTAAATAACCTGGACTGGATGGCATACATCTAAGGATACTCAAAGAACGCAAGCATGAAACTGCTGATCTGCTGTTAGCAACATGTAACCTGTCGTTAAAAGCATCCATAGTACCTGAAGACTGGAGGTTGGCCAATGTGACACCAATTTTTAAAAAGGGTTCCAGGGATGATCTGGGAAATTACAGACCAGTAAGCCTGACATCAGTGCCAGGAAAAATAGTGGAAGCTATTATAAAGAATACAATTACAGAACACATAGGCAAACATGGTTTAAAGGGACAGAGTCAGCATGGTTTCAGCAAAGGGAAGTCTTACCTCACCAATTTGCTTCATTTCTTTGAAGGCATGAATAAACATGTGTATAAAGGTGAGCTGGTTGATGTAGTGTACCTAGATTTTCAGAAAGCTTTAAAGTTCCTCATGAGAGACTCCTGAGAAAATTAAAGAGTCATAGTATAGGAAGCAATGTTCTGGTGTGGATTAGGAATGGGTTATTGGACAGAAAACAGAGGGTAGGGTTAAATGAACATTTCTCTCAATGGAGGAGGGTGAATAGACGCAGGGATCTGTACTGAGACTGCTGCTATTTAACATATTTATACATGATATGGAAAGCGGAATGAGTGAGGTGATTACATTTTCAGATAACATAAAAAAATTCAAGGTTGTTAACACACGTGCGGACTGAAAAATTTCAAGAAGGCCTTAGGAAATTGGAAGACTGGACATCCAAATGGAAGACAAAATTTAGTGTGGACAAATACAAAGTGATGTAAACTGGGAAGAAAAATCCAAATCGTAGTAACCTGATGCTAGGGTCCACCTTGGGAGTCAACACCCAAGAAAATGATGTGTCACTTTCAAAAAGTATAAAGACTAGGAGACACTGAAGTACATGGAAATACTTTTAAAACAAATAGGAAGAAAATTTTCACTCAATAAATATGGCAGAGTGAGAGTGTTCGAAGGAGAGGAAGTGAGTAGTGGGGTGGGGGTAGGGTGGCTGGCAATAGAAAGGACTACAAGGGGGTATAGAAGGAGCCTGGGGTTTTCTTCTTATTGAGAATGGAATAGTGTTTGATGTGCTCTTCTTGTAGTCCCTGAGGGGAGGAAGAGGGAGGGGTGGGTGTGGCAATTTAAGTTGATGTTCATATGGGAAGGGGATGAGTTTATCTTGGGGGAATTGAGCTGATATTGGTGTGGGGAAGCATTTAGGTACGAGTTTTATTGAGCCAAATTTGGCACATTTAACTGTGGGATACTTCTAAAATCTCTATACTGCTGTTTTGCCCAATTAAAGAAAAATAAATTTTACAAATAAAAACCTTGCATGCTTCAACTACACCAGACACAAGAAAGTTGTGAGTCAGTCAGCTGGATGGCTAGAAGATCAGATGGTTAGCTGGTTAATTCGGAACCAGCTGGTTATGGTACTATTTCCATATATATTTCTCTCCTTTTATGCTCTGTAATGTATGGATTGCAAAAAAAGAATAAATAAGAATAAAAATAAAAGTTAAAAAAAAAGAAAGACTTAGTAGCAGAAAATCACCAAGACCTGATAACATTCTCCATGCAATCAGTTTCACTAAAATTTAAACAACAACTGTTTGGTTGGATAGAATATTGCCTAACAATAGGCAAACTTCCCTCAGAGTTAGGGGATATAATTATAACCCCCATTCTGAAAAGCACCAAAGACCCAGTGGGGATGGTTTCAAATTATAGACCTATTGCCTCAATACTACTGTTTATCAAATTGATGGAGGGAATTGTTGCTAATCAATTAGCTCACTGTTTGCAACAGCACCATATTCTTCATTCCTCTCAACTGGGATTCCATTCGAATTTTAGTACAGAAACCATTATGGGTGCGTTACTCGATACAGTTTGGTTATGGTTAAGTGACAGAAAGAAAATGTTCCACTCAATGTGGAAACTTAAAAGAGTGAAGCCGTCCTTCCCAAGGGCAATATTTTGCAATCTGGTAAAATCAATGGTCCTTAGCCATGCAAACTACTCTAATGAAATTTGAGTGGAGGAGTGGCCTAGTGGTTAGGGTGGTGGACTTTGGTCCTGGGGAACTGAGGAACTGAGTTCGATTCCCGGCACAGGCAGCTCCTTGTGACTCTGGGCAAGTCACTTAACCCTCCATTGCCCGCCGCATTGAGCCTGCCATGAGTGGGAAAGCGCGGGGTACAAATGTAACAAAAATAAAATAAAATGCCAGATGCAAAGAAAATCTTATAAAGAAGCTTCAGACTGCTCAAAATACGGCAGCCAGACTTGTAGCTGGACGACCGCAATTTGATAGGGCCAAACCCCTTTGTGAGAAATTACATTGGCTACCAATCAGAGAACGTATTACTTTTAAAATTTGTACCTTTGTACCCTGGTCCATAAAATTATATACAGCGATGCCCCAGGATATATGTCTGGCCTTATAGACCTACCAACCAGAAACTCAATCAGATCATCACGTTCTTATTTAAATCTCCGCCACCCTAGTTGCAAAGGACTCAAATACAAATCAGTTCATGGATCCAGCTTCTCATATATAAAGTACACAACTCTGGAATGCACTCCCGAAGGCCGTGAAAACTACGTATGACCACCTCAACTTCCGGAAATCACTAAAGACGTATCTGTTCGAAAAAGCATATCCTAATGATCCAACTTAATCACCTGAATCCAGCGACTCAAGTAAACCCAGCCTTGTTTTGAACTTAGTGAACTTTTTATAACTTCCTTCTCTATGTTTCCTATTGTGTCTGTACATATCTATTTCATTTGTATTACATTGCTCTATATTTGTTTATTGACCGGAGGAGGCTTCGCCCCACAGCGCTATGTAAGCCACATTGAGCCTGCAAATAGGTGGGAAAATGTGGGGTACAAATGTAACAAATAAATTATAAATAAATAAAATTTTGCTCCTCCAGCTTGACTTAACCAGTACTTTTGACTTGGTAGATTTTGAAATTCTCCTACAAATACTAGATGCAGTGAGAATTAAAGGAACTGTTAAATCTTGGTTCCAAGGTTTTCTCCTTCATAGGAGATATAGAGTTAAATTGTCAGCTAATTTGTCAGATAGTTGGAGCAATGTTTGCGGTGTTCCTCAAGGTTCTCCATTATCCCCTTTATTGTTTAATTTATATATACATTCTTTGGGATTTGCATTGGAGAGTCTTGGGATTGTGTCTTTCAGTTATGCAGATGATATAACTGTTCTTCCAATCTACTCAGAAGTTTCCATGGAGTTGCCAGTTTTGCAGATGTTGTTTAGTACTGTTAAATGTTGGATGATGGCCCATAGATTGAAATTGACTACTGAAAAAATGAAGTTGTTATTGATTACAAGCTCGGGAGGGTCCTGCGGAATCCAATATTGCTATTAACCAATTAATTATATTTTGTCCCCTTTGTAAGGATTTTAAGGGTGTATCTGGATTCAACAGGTACCATGGCGCTTCATGTCAATAAGGTAATACAGAAAACTCCCCTCCTTATGCTCAAATTGTACTGTATTCGTAAATATTTTTAATCAATTTCAATTGTTGGTTCAAGCATTATTACTTAGTTCTTTGGACTATTGTAATATAGTCTATTTAGGATGTTCTCAAACAGTAATTCAAAGGTTACAAACTATTCAAAATATCACACTACGGCTGATTTATTCTTTAAAATGCTTTGATCATTTAACAATGTATTATTCCAAAGTTTATCGGTTGCCTGTTGTTTTTCAATTAGCCTGTTTGATGTACAAAGTATCTCATGGTTTAGTTTCTTCATATCTAACAAATTGTTTTGTTTTGTCCATTTTAATGCATAAGACCTGATCATCTAATCTGTTTTCTTTTCCCTCTTTAAAGGGAAAAATAAGGAAGAAAATTATAAATTCTTTAATATCTTACCAGGCTGCCAAACTGGGTAAAGATATTTCTTCTTTAATAGTACAGGCATCAAGCTATGGACATTTTAGATGTTTGTTTACAATTCATTTGTTTTTTTAATTTTAACAGGAAATGAGCTTTTGTATTTCTAGATTGTTCAGATTTATTGTTTGTAACCCGCATCGAATTGCAAGGCATTGCGGGCTATTTTTCTAAACTGTTATGTAATTGTGAAAAAAACATGATGGAGTCAGCCCAAAGAGTGGCTACTAAAATAATCAGTAGTCATCATCACTAAATATATACAAGTCGATATTCAAGTTTATTCCGATTTTGATATATCGCCCTGTGGCGAGGGACTTCCGGGCAGTTTACATTAATAGACAGGATAGTTTAAAATAAGCTACTATTAGGAGGGGAAAAGAATGGATAGATCACAAGAAGAAAAAGGAACTCCACAATCAGTTAGGGCAGAGAGAGTTAAGCCTAGAAATAAAGGAGGAAAGGTGCACAGTGGCTCCATCAAGCAACCATAGCCCCAGGCCAGGAAATCCTAATTAAGCAGCCAAGTTAAAGGCATCCTTCAAAAGAAAAGATTTTAAGTCAGAACAAAACTCAGATTGAGAGGCAATCAGAATAACTGGGAAAGCAGTTCCAGAGGGTGGGACCTACTACACTAAAGGGCCCTTTTACTAAGGCGCATACTACTACTACTACTACTACTATTTAGCATTTATATAGCGCTACAAAGCATACGCAGCGCTGCACAAACATAGAAGAAAGACAGTCCCTGCTCAAAGAGCTTACAATCTAATAGACAAAAAATAAATAAAGTAAGCAAATCAATTAATGTGAACGGGAAGGAAGAGAGGAGGGTAGGTGGAAGCGAGTGGTTACAAGTGGTTATGAGTCAAAAGCAATGTTAAAGAGGTGGGCTTTCAGTCTAGATTTAAAGGTGGCCAAGGATGGGGCAAGACGTAGGGGCTCAGGAAGTTTATTCCAGGCGTAGGGTGCAGCGAGACAGAAGGCGCGAAGTCTGGAGTTGGCAGTAGTGGAGAAGGGAACAGATAAGAAGGATTTATCCATGGAGCGGAGTGCACGGGAAGGGGTGTAGGGAAGGACGAGTGTGGAGAGATACTGGGGAGCAGCAGAGTGAGTACATTTATAGGTTAGTGAGTACATTTATAGGTTAGATAGCTCAAGCCTTTAGGAATGCATAGACACCTGAATGCGTACAATGCACGTCAAATTAGAACTACCACCCAGCTACTGTTTGTCCTGGGCAGTAATTCTCATTTTTACATGCGTCCAATATGCGCTGCAGAAAATATTTTTTATTTTCTACCGCGTGGCACTAACCGGGCAGTAATCGGCAGTGTACGCACACTGACAATTACCACCCGGTTAATGCGTGAGACCTTACCAGTAAGTCAATGGGTTGCAGTAAGGTCTCGGGCCCAAAATGGACACGCAACAATTTTAATTTTGCCGCACATCCATTTCCAGCTGAAAAAAAGGCCTTTTTTGCAGGCAAACTGAAAAATGGACCTGCGCGTGTCTAATACACGCACCTACACCAGCGCTGGCCATTTTTCGGCACGCCTTAGTAAACAGGCTCCCAAATGCTTGGAAGCAAACAGAGTCAAAGCGTAACTGATGAAGAAAAGAAATATATAATAGGTTAGAGGACCATGAGCATGGGTAGAAGTATATTGGATTAAGTGGCATATAAGGTAGAGGACGCTCCCAGCGTGGTAGATTTCATCGATCAGGATGAGAGTTTTAAAAGTAATCTGGTGGGCTAGAGGGAGCCAATGTTCTTCTATGAGAAGAGGGTTGATGTGATCATATTTAAGCCAATTAGGAGTTTTACTGCAGTATTTTGCACTAGCTGGAGATGGCACTGTTCATCAAGATTTACATCAAAAAATGACTGTTACAGGGTTGAGATAAGAGTGAATAAATACCCGAAGAGCCTGTTTAGTGAAAAGGTGGTGGACAAAGGAAATCATTCTGAGTTTATAAAAGCAACATTGCACTACCACCAAGATATATGCATGGCAAGAGAGATCCAAGTCAAAAGTAACCCCAAAATTTTTGAAGTCAGTTGAAATGAGGCAGGAAATCCAGAAAAGGTAATAAGAAGGTCCTAATGAGAGGCAGCTGTATGTGTGAGGAGCAGAGCTCAAGTTTTCTCAGAGACAAGTTTCAAGTTGGCTAAAGAATCATTTATTCAAAGAGATTTAAGTATGCAAGAAAGCGTCTTTCTTGGTTAAATCACTTGTGCCTGCCCATCTACTGATTTTCAACTGCACTTAACCAGACAGTGCCACTGAATATCAGCATAAATCACCTGGTACTGTCTGGTTAGTGCTGGGAGTTGCAAGAAGAAATTGGTGGCATTTGTAGCTCTGATGGTCTCGACTCTGTGCCACATCAATCTAAAACTCCTGCCTCTTTGTAAACACTGTTTTGTAGTTACAAAGGTGACCCCACAGAAGTGATTACAATGTGCTGCAGGTACAAGAAGAGGAGATTTATGGCTATGCCTCTTATCCCTAGACACTGAGAAAGACTGACATTCATAGCAGAGCGAGGAAGTGACCGTCACATACTTGACCATCCTACTATGACAGTCTTGGCTGGAGCCAAGGAGGAGAAGGATCCCATCTCACCTGGAAAGGTGAACAGTCTCCACTGGACTTAGAAACCCAGAAAAGTGAGCCAGGATCACTCCTATGATTTGGGGGAAATAGATATATCTTTGCCAGGCAAAAGGATGTTAGACTAATTGGTGTGAGTTGCATAGTTTCACTTCCATTGGAATTTTTTATGTGAGAATTTACTGTTAGGAATTATCTGGTTAGCTGTAACACTCTCAGGAATCATTAGTGCACTGTAATAAAACAGATCTATATTTTGAGATTCATTTGTAGCCAAAGAGAATTATTTTGTACACTAGCTTGGTTTATAAGTTGCTGATTATTACTGATCTACAACACATGATAAATATATTTTCCATCTGTGAACGCTCTTCCATTAGTCCAGATAGAGGTCTGCACGGGATCGTGTTTGCGGGGATCCCGCGGAGTCCGCGGGAATCCCCTCCGAGTCAGTGGGAGTGCTGCGGGGACAGAAATAAACATGCGGGATTCCCGTGGGGATGGAGGATGTTCTGGCAGGATTCCCGTGGGGATGCACGCACATACCTTTGTTTTAGTGGGCGGAAACCAAGCTCTCCTCCAGTACAAAAAGGACACCCTCAACTGCCCCGTCGCAGGAATGGCCAAATATCAAGGGGGGTGTCGGGCAGAGCAAAGGCGTGGATGTGCTCTGAGAAACATCCATTTTGGGCGTCCTTAACTGCTCCATCGCAGGGACAGCCAAATTTCAAGGGGGTGTTGGAGGTATAGCGAAAGTGGGACTTGAGAACCTAACACTTAGACGTCCTTCATCCATAATCTAAAAAAAAAAAAAAGGAAGTCCCTGATGAGCACCTGCACGTTTTCACCCAGATCTCTCTCTGCTCAACTCAAGTTCAACAGGTGCAGGAGATTTGCTCAAGTTGTATGTAGTGAGTCTTCCAGGCACTGCCAGACCTCGGTATCCACAGAAGAGAGCTGCACAGAGGTGAGCTCAGCTGACTACTTTTATTTTTTATATGTGTATAGGCAGTTTATTTCTCTCATGGTGGGAACTGGCTGTTTGTGAGCTGTTTTACTGCAGCTAAAGCATTAGCGTACCCACGTTTCTTTTGTTGAGGGCATTGTGCTGTTTGGGTGACCAATAATTCTCTCTATTTTAGTGTGGAAAAAACTTCAGTTTGTTTTATGTATTTATTGCCCTTTTTCTAAGATTCAGTATATTAATGAGTTAAGAAATATTTTCTCTGATTCTTTTTAAATGTATTACTCTGCATTGTGTGCCCTCTGTCCACTCCACTCAGTACTTTATACTTCCTTTTTTTATGGGGACGGGCGAGGATGGAGGACATCACTCACGGGGACGGGCGGGGACGGAGATTACTCACAGGGACGGGTGGGGACGGGTTTGATTCCGGCGGGGAAGGGCGGGGATGGGTCGCATTTCTGTCCCCATGCAACTCTCTAGTCCAGACATTTATCTGAACCTACAGGGAGCAATTTTATTTTGGTAGCCCCCCCCCCTTCCTAGACACATCTTGTGTGCTAATTGATCCTTAGGGTAATTACATCACCCCAAAGTGCTACTGCCTCACAAAAATCAACGGATGAGCGATCCTCAGGGAGGATTTATGCCCCTTCTGGGATTTAAATGACCTGGGGACCTCGCCTCCTAGAAGGCATCAAGCTCATTAGAGCAGTGGCGTAGCGGGGGCGGCTGCCACCCGGGGCGGATCGCCGCTGCACCCCCCCCCCCCCGGGTGCAGACCAACACGACACCCCCCAACCGGCGTGGACCCCTCACCGGCATAGCGCCACCCCGACACAGTCCCCACCTGACTACGAGCTCCATCCATCTGCAGCGCTGCTGTAAAAATCGCTTCGTCGGCCCTTCCCTCACTCACTGTGTCCCTCCCTTGAGGAAATAGGAAGTTACGTCAGAGGGCGGGACACAGTGAGTGAGGGAAGGGCCGACGAAGCGATTTTTACAGCAGTGCTGCAGATGGATGGAGCTCATAGACAGGTGGGGACCGTGTCGGGGGGGAGGCGCTGCGCCGGGGGGGGGGTGGACGGATGCACCCCCCACCCGTTGACACCTGGGGCGGACCGCCCCCCACCACCTCGCCCTTGCTACGCCACTGCATTAGAGTCCCAGGAGCACTCAGAATCAAGCCTTAAAAATACTTCATAGGAGATGTTGAGTCTCTGCCTGTCTAATACCACTCACCACTGGGTCAGGCCTTGGCTGGGAGCATCAATACACCAAGAATTCCTGATGCACTAGCAAAGTTTCCTCCCCCAATGCACTTGAAATCAACTCTAGTGTGGACAACACCTACTCCAAGCCACTTCTAGGCCTCTGTGTCAATGTGTCTCCTTCAGGCAGTGCATGGGTCTGAATGTTAACAGAAGTCCAGATATGCTTCTCTCCTCCTTTCCTGTTTTAACAGGCAATCTCGTCAAAAAAGGAGGGGATGCCTTTTATTAGTAAACATATTAAATTTACAAAACTTACCATGATGTAAAAGTGAATTCAGAGAATACTCTAGATTCTAGCCACACATTTACAGCAATGTTAACTATGATGATGATGGGTACGTATAGCCCACGTTATCCCTAAATATCGGTTCAAGGCAGGTTAAAGTAAGAAACTGATTCATTAATCAGGAACTAACAAGAACAAAAAGAATAATATCCTTCTAATTTATAGAAGGAACAAAAATTATTTTAAAAAATTATAATAAAAACTTAGAAAACAAATAAAATCTCAATAATTTACAAAAGTGAACATAATCTGAACACATACAAATATCCAATGGTAAAGCACTCCAGCATTTAACCAACTGATATTTAAAGGTATTTTCATAGAAAGATAGCCTTTTTATACCCTTAAGAGAATAATATTGCAATACAAAACAGATGGAGGAGTGGCCTAGTGGTTAGGGTGGTGGACTTTGGTCCTGGGGAACTGAGGAACTGAGTTCGATTCCCACTTCAGGCACAGGCAGCTCCTTGTGACTCTGGGCAAGTCACTTAACCTTCCATTGCCCCATGCAAGCCGCATTGAGCCTGCCATGAGTGGGAAAGCGCTGGGTACAAATGTAACAAAACAAAAAAAGCGTGATTACGAGATCCTAACTGCTGAACTGTAAACACATCTGGTCTACTAGACCTATGCCCTCCAAAATGTTAAGGGCCAGGCAGCATAACTTAAAGACCACCCGTGCTCTAACTGTGAGCCAGTAAAGATCAAAAAGCAAAGGAGACACATGATCAAATTTAAATTTGTGGAATATCAGCTGTAACCTGGTAAGCTGTTTTTGAGTGATATATAATGAGTTAGTTATCCAGCTGAGATGCAATCAATAGCCACCTTAAAGTGGCTAGAAATAAAATAACTGCAGACCAACTAACTGCTTCATCTTTAAAAAAATGTCTTCTGGGTAAGATGTTTAATCTGGCAATTCATTGCCAGAGCTGTATCTAACACAACTTCAAGTACTCCAGATCTTTCAATTGGAAGCTGGGTACCATCACACAAGAAATATAAGAGAACCCTAGATGCCTGTATTAAGCTTTAAACCAATAACTAAGGGTCTCTTTTACAAAGCCGTGCTGTCAATTCTCGGTGCAGCAAATGAGAGGAAGCCTATCCAATTCCTATGGGAATCTTCTCATTTGCCGTGCCTTAAATTTTCTTTATACAACTGTTAATCTTAGAGAAATGGGTATCCCTAACTCTATTAGCTGAAATCAACATCAAAATATCATCTGCATATGAAAATAAAATGTTTTCATCACTTTCTAAGCACATAGCCAGAAGTGAACTTCTGTAAATATTGTAAAGCAATGGAAATAATGGTGATCCCTGTGGAACACTGGGATCTTGCCAGGTATTTGTGACCTGGATTGGCCACTGTTGGAAACAAGATACTGGGCTTGATGGACCTTTGGTCTTTCCCAGTATGGCAATACTTATGTACTTATGGGAGCTCTCCAAGAAAAGGAAAATACTCCATCCTTAACAACTGAATACAGTTTATTTTAAAAACAAAAACCTAAACCAATTAAGCACTATGGAAGTAAAACCAATTTTAGAGAATGTTTTATGGACTGACCATCTACATCTAGAATTTTTATTGCCTCTCTACTGTACCTGAATGGAATGAGTTGAATCACTTGTACTGCACCTGAATGGAATGACTTGAATTACTAGTTTACTCTCTCAAGAAGTATAAGGACTAGGGGGCATGCAATGGTGTTATGAAGTAGTACACTTAAAACAAAATCTGAGGAAATATATTTTCACTCAGGGCCCCGTTTACTAAGCTGCACTAGAGGCGTGTTAGTGCTTTTAGCGCACGCTAACCATTAGCACGCACTGTGTAGGCGCCCACAATATTCCTATGGGCGCCTACACAGCACACCCTAATTTTGTGCGTCTGCTAAAAATGCTAGTGCACCTTAGTAAACAGGGCCCTCAGTGTATTAAATTCTGAAATTTGTTGCCAGAAAATGTATTAACAGCCAGTAGCACAGCAAGGTTTTAAAAAGGTTTAGACAAGTTCATGGAAGAAAAGTCCATAAATCTGCAACAAGTTGCATGGAATCTATTTTACTCTTTTGGGATCCTGCCAGAGTACTTGGGACCTGGTTTGGCCACTGTTTGATGGACCTGTGGTCTGTCTTTCCCAATAAGTGACATGCTTATATACCTTGAGCTACTACTGAAAAAGGAATAAGCAAAATCCAAAGTTTCATTCTTACGTCTACTCTACTGGATCTTTTTACAAAAGAATTACAAAAAAAGTTGTTATTCCTAGTACTGTATTCGTTGCATATGAAGTAAAACATACCTGACTTCAGTGCGAAATGAAGCATCACCCTTTCTTGTTACTTCAGAAATTCTGCTGAATAATCCTTCACAAATACGAGGTATTAAACCAGCATCACCCTAAAATATTTATATTACACACATATTTTTAAAAAATTAAGAATTTCAATTCACAAAACATATCATGAGCTACATTTTCCATAAATGAACAATTCTATATTGATCAAATTATTTTCAGATGGAAAGTTTATGGTAAACATCTAAATTTACAGCAAAATGTTATCCTGAAAGAATAACCACACATTCCATAAGCAATCAAAGTACGAGTGCATAAAAGAGAAAAATTTCATGAAAAGAACAGATACTAACTAAAACAGACAAGTAGACAAAAAAGATTTTAAAATAAAAATAAATAATTTAGTATCATTCTTAGGGCACAATTTACTAAAGGGATAGAAATTGGAGGGAATATACTCAAATGGATCAAGGGGTTCCTAACCACAAGGTCATATCAAGTAAAGTCAAACTCCAACATCTCTCCACCCTGTGAAACCGACTGCGGAGTACCTCAGGGATCACCTCTGTCACCCATCCTTTTGAACCTAATGATGACCCCCTTAGCCAAGTCTCTTTTCAATCAAGGCCTTAACCCTTTTCTGTATGCGGATGATGTCGCAATATACATATCTTTCAAATCGAACCTTTCAAAAATCACCAATATAATAAAAAACAGCCTAAGCCTAATGGATACCTGGGCTATGACATTCAAACTAAAACTCAATAAAGAAAAAAACACACTGCCTTATTCTTTCATCTCAACATTTTATAAACTACCCCACAGCCATACATACCCCCGAACACACTCTTCCAATCTCAGATAACCTGAAAATCCTTAGCATTATTATTGACAGCAACCTAACGCTAAAGAACCAAGCCACCACCATTACAAAGAAAATGTTCCACACAACGTGGACACTCAAACGGGTTAAAAATTCTTCCCAGGGGAAACTTTCACAACATGATTCAAACAATGGTATTAACACATGTCGATTACTGCAATGGAGTATATGTGGGTTGCAGGGAACAAATCCTAAGGAAACTACAGAGTGCTCAGAATACGGCAGCCAGACTTATCTATGGAAAATCTAAATCTGAAAGCACAAAACCCCTCCGGGAAAAACTACACTGGCTACCAATCAAGGAATGTATCGCCTTCAAGATTTGTACCTTTGTTCACAGAATAATACATGGTCTAGTTCCAAGCTACATGTCTGAACTAATTGACTTACCAATTAGAAACAAAATTGAATCAGACAGAACGTACTTAACTCTTCACTTCCCAAGTTGTAAAAGCCTGAAGTATAAATCAACATACACGTTTGGATGGACCAAATGCCATGGATTTGGTCCTTTCTGAGATGGGCGTTTTTTTTTTTTTTTAGCGATAATGGAAACTAAAAACGCCCAGCTCAGAAACGTTCTAATCCAAGCCATTTGGTCGTGGGAGGGACAAATGTACAACACTACCATAGCTCTTAGGGGTGAAGGGGGCAACTACATGTCGGTACAGTGGGTTTTAGAGGCCTCCCATTTACCACCACAAGTGTTACGGGTAGGGGGGGATGGGCCTGGGTCTGTCTGCCTCAAGTGCACTGCAGTACCCACTAAAAGTGCTCCAGGGACAGGACTTGTTGCTGGTGTATAACCTTGGCACAGCAGTTCACACCTGAAGACTAATCTCGCTGAAAATGTCCTTTATTTGAACAAGCACGTTTACTCACAGTTAACTGCAGATCAGAGGTTGTGCCCCACTGGCAACGAGTCTCCCTGGTACTGAGATTAGCACTAGGTCAGAGCTGGCAGAATGGTGTACAATGCCCTCTTTCAGTAACATTCAAGGTAAGAACTAAGTGCTGTAATGTGGCTAACACATGAAAGGGATCTAAAAGTGTCTTACACAAATGGCCACTACCTCATGAACTACCGGAAACAAAACAGGGCACACTCTGACCCAGTAAGCAGAGGGAAAAGCACCATGGGAGTAGAGCCTACCAACTACCAACATTGTGAGCATTTAACACAAGCTAGTGGAATCACGGAGCCCAATACCCCACACCCACCACAATGCATTGCTGATGTGACTCTGCAGTGCCCTTAACAAAAAAGGTGTCACACTCACCCGAGACCCACATCAGAACCAGGGAAAGGCTGTCAGAGGATAGAACACATTCTGCTATGGGTATGGCATTTGAGGCTGGCATACAGGCTGGGGAAAAAGTTTGTAAAGTGGGTTTTTTTGGTGGGAGGGGTCGAAATATGGGCGTCTTTCTCTTTCGAAAATAAGCCGGATAGTCTTGTGTTAAGCGGAGCCTTTCAGACAATGCATTCCAGAGTGTGGGGGCTACTCCAGAGAAGGCTCGCTTGTGGGTATCACATCATGTAATGTCTTTTGGAGAGGGTGTAGTTAGTGAAAGTCCTTGGGAGAACCTTAGTGTCCTTGGCGGTGTGTGGAGGATCATCCTATTCTTCAGATACTTGGGGCCATTTCCTTTCAGGGCCTTGAAGATCAGACATAGAGTTTTAAATTTAGCCCTATTATGCTCTGGTAGCCTATAAAGTGTTTGCAAAAATGGTGTGATGTGGTCACGTCACTTGCAACCTTCTATGAGTCTTGCTGCTGCCATTCTGAATCAACTGGAGCTGGTGCAGGCCCTTTGTAGTCAGACCATTGTATAGTGCATTGCAGTAATCCAGTCTTGATGTTACCATGGCATGCACAACTGGGATAAGATTTACCTTCTCGATGTAAGGAGAGAGGCAGCGTAGCTGTCGCAAATAATAGAAGCAGCTCTTGAAGGTTGTTTGGATTTGGGGAATCAGAGTAACTGTTGAATCTAACTGTATTCCAAGGTTCCTGACTTGTGATTTGAGGGGGAGTTCATACTTCCCAAAAGGGATTTTGATGTCAGGTATGTATCTACTTGTGTTAGGGACCCAGTCAAACTAGTCAAAAAAGAGAGACAAAGTCGGTGTGGGCCAAGGAACTTCCAGCACAACAGGTATAAAAACACACTTTTATTGACAAAGCACCAACTGTAGAAAGACCCAACACAGTCGTGTTTCGGAGGAGAGCCACCTGACTCAGGGGTCATAAGTACTCTGTCAAATGTATCTTCAGAAATGAAGATGTTGTTGAATTAAATCCAAATCCAGCGTCAACAGTAAAGCACAAAAAAAACCACTGCTGGCTTCAAAAGATTAACCCCTGGATTCAATATAGTGCAACTTGAGTTGTGCATGCAAATCTAGACGTATTCTGGATTCACGCACACAACTTAATTAACTTAACAAGCCAATCAGCTCCAATAATTGAACTTAACAAGCAATTATTGACACTACTTGGCAATAGAATTTATGGCACAAATATCTAAGTGTATTTTATAAAGTGATGCACGTAAATTCTAAGACATGGAACTGAAAAGGGGGCATGGCCATGGGTGGGACATGGTTGTTCTTAGAATTTACAGTCAGTTATAAAATATGCCCATTCTACACGTAATTTAGGCATCGGCATTTCCACCAGGTTTTTCTTTGGCGTAAATGACCATGACTAAATATAGTCCCAGAAAACAGATGTTAGGCTTATTCTATAAACCGTGCCTATGTGTATTTTGTTTGAGCGCTGATTTTTTTTTCGACATGATATACAGAATCTAGCCCTAAGCAGCTAAAGTGCAGGAAACAATAAACTATGTAGAGCTTATGTTCTTTAAAGATACATTTGCAGTGTTCTACTTCGTAATGATTAGGATATTGAAGAAAATTTCAAAAGGACCAATGATTGTAGCTTAGATGGCTGCAAAATGTGCATATTGTGGTAGACTTTGAGGCATATTTTCAAAGCACTTAGCCTTTCAAAGTTCCATAGGTTTCTATGGAACTTTGGAAGGCTAAGTGCTTTGAAAATATGCCTCTTTATGCATATCAATGCAAACACTTCTGTGATGGTCCACAAAAATTTAATTCCTTAGTTTTTCAAGATAAAAGAATGAGAGTTTATGAAGGTAAAATTATGTATCATACCTGATAATTTTCTTTCCATTAATCATAGCTGATCAATCCATAGACTGGTGGGTTGTGTCCATCTACCAGCAGGTGGAGATAGAGAGCAATCCTTTTGCCTCCCTATATGTGGTCATGTGCTGCCGGAAACTCCTCAGTATGTCGATATCAAAGCTCCATCCGCAGGACTCAGCACTTAGAGAATTACACCCACGAAGGGACACTCTGCCCAGCTCACCACCGCCGAAACGGGGGAGGGGAATTAACCCAGCTCATCCCCACACAAGTGGGGGAGGGGAATCCGTCCAGCTCATCCTCGCGGAGCGGGAGAGGGACACCACACCCGCCGATGCGGGGGGATCTGGCTTATCCTGCAACCGCGGGAGGAGCTGACTGACCCTAACACCGCTGAAGCGGGAGGGGTACAAAGCTGCCCTACTGCCGCACGAAGCGGGAGGGAGCGCCGGCAGAATTTAAGTCTCAATCCAGCCCCGTAAAACGGAGGGGAGAGGAATGCAGCAGCTCACTGTAACACAAATTCGTCTCAACTCTTGAAGAATCCATTGAAAAACTTGAACACGAAGTCCTCCTGAACAGGAACTGAAGACTAAACTTGAACCTGAAATGCAACCAGAATATAACCAATACAGATATCTGGGAGGGGCTATGGATTGATCAGCTATGATTAATGGAAAGAAAATTATCAGGTATGATACATAATTTTACCTTCCATATCATCATGCTGATCAATCCATAGACTGGTGGGATGTACCAAAGCAGTACTCACCCAGGGCGGGACATAGAAATCCCTGACCTCAACACTGAAGCTCCAAACCGGGCCTCCGTCCGAGCAGCCACAGTCAAGCGGTAATGCCTGGAGAAGGTATGGGCCGAAGCCCAAGTTGCCGCCTTGCAAATCTCTTCCAAGGAGACGGACCCGGCCTCTGCCATCGAGGCCGCCTGAGCTCTAGTGGAGTGAGCCTTCAGCTGGATAGGCGGCACCTTCCCCGCGGCCACATAAGCCGCCGCAATGGCTTCCTTGACCCATCTTGCCACTGTAGGCTTAGCAGCCTGCAGACTCTTACGAGGACCTGCAAACAGGACAAACAGATGATCCGATTTCCGGAAATCATTGGTCACTTCCAAGTATCTGATGATGACACGTCTCACATCCAGATATTTGAGAGCAGAGTATTCCTCTGGGTAGTCCTCCCTACGAAAGGAAGGGAGACAGAGCTGCTGATTCACATGGAAGCGAGAAACAATCTTGGGCAGGAAGGAAGGCACTGTGCGAATAGTCACTCCTGCCTCAGTGAACTGCAGAAAAAGGCTCTCTACATGAGAGCGCCTGGAGCTCGGAAACTCTTCTGGCTGAAGTGATAGCCACCACAAAGACTGCTTTCAACGTCAGGTCTTTCAGAGATGCCCTCGACAAGGGTTCAAAAGGCGGCTTCTGCAATGCTCTTAGCACCAGGTTGAGATTCCACGCAGGCACCACTGAGTGCAGAGGAGGGCGCAGGTGATTAACTCCCTTGAGAAAGCGCACCACATCTGGCTGCGAAGCCAGGGAAACACCCTTCAGGCGGCCCCTGAAGCAAGTCAGAGCCGCTACCTGGACTTTAAGGGAACTGAGCGACAGGCCTTTCTCCAGATCTTCTTGCAGGAACGCCAACACTGAAGAAATTGGAGCAGTGAAGGGAGAAAGTGAGCCTGCTTCACACCATGCTGCAAAGATACGCCAAACCCTGGCGTAAGCAGTAGAAGTAGAGCGCTTCCTCGCTCTCAGCATAGTGGCGATGACCTTGTCTGAGAAGCCCTTCTTTCTCAGACGCTGCCGCTCAATAGCCAGGCCGTAAGACCAAAGGGGGAGGGATCCTCCATCACCACGGGACCCTGATGTAACAGGCCCTGCTCCACTGGCAGCCGCAGAGGATCGTCGACTGAGAGCCTGATCAAGTCCGCATACCAAGGACGTCTGGGCCAGTCCGGACCCACCAGGATTATCCGGCCCGGATGCTTTGCCACCCGGTCTAGCACCCTGCCCAACATGGGCCAGGGCGGGAACACATAGAGAAGCTCTTGTGTCGGCCACTGTTGGAGAAGAGCATCTACTCCCAGGGATCGAGGGTCCCGTCCTCTGCTGAAAAAGCGCGGCACTTGGCAATTGGCCGATGACGCCATCAGATCTAGGCTCGGCTGGCCCCAGCGCTTCGTGATGTCCAAGAACGCCTGAGCAGATAGCTGCCACTCTCCGGGCTCCAAGGTATGGCGACTGAGAAAGTCCGCCTTGACATTCATGACTCCGGCAATGTGGGCCGCTGACAGCTGTTCCAGGTTCGCTTCCGCCCACTGGCATAGATTCATGGCCTCCTTGGCTAGAGGGGCGCTCTTGGTACCTCCCTGGCGGTTGACATAGGCCACAGCCGTGGCATTGTCCGACAGGACCCGTACTGGCTTCAACGCCAGTACCGGGATGAACTCCAAAAGCGCCAACCGAATGGCTCTGAGTTCCAGGAGGTTGATAGACCACTTTGCCTCTGCAGGAGACCAGAGCCCCTGCGCTGTCCTTCCCAAGCAGTGGGCTCCCCAGCCCGACAAAGAGGCGTCCGTCGTGACGACAATCCACTCCGGGGTCACCAGAGGCATTCCTGCTGACAACTTGTCTGTCTGCATTCACCAGCTCAGCGCCTTGCGCACTGCTGGGTCCAAGGGAAGGCGCACAGCATAATCCTCCGACATCGGAGTCCAGCGCTGCAGCAGAGAGTGTTGTAGTGGTCTCGTATGAGCCCTGGCCCAGGGCACTACTTCCATCGTGGCCATCATAGAGCCCAACAGCTGCACATAGTCCCAAGCCCGAAGAGGAGAGGCTACTAGGAACTGGTCCACCTGAGCCTGAAGCTTGACAATCCGATTGTCTGGCAGGAACACTCTGCCCACTTGGGTGTCGAATCGAACTCCCAGATACTCCAGGGACTGAGTCGGGAGCAGCTGGCTCTTCTCCCAGTTGATGATCCACCCCAGGGAGCTCAAAAGAGCAACCACCCGGTCCACAGCTTTGCCGCACTCTGCATAAGAGGGGGCTCGGATCAACCAGTCGTCCAGATAAGGATGGACTTGTACTCCTTCCTTTCGCAGGAAGGCCGCGATGACCACCATTACTTTGGAGAAGGTCCGCGGAGCAGTAGCCAACCCGAAAGGGAGGGCCCTGAACTGGAAGTATCGGCCCAGGACTGCAAAACGCAGAAAGCGTTGATGAGGAGGCCAGATGGGAATATGCAGGTACGCTTCCTTGATGTCCAAGGAAGCCAAGAACTCTCCTGCCTTCACTGCCGCTATAACAGAGCGGAGAGTCTCCATGCGAAAGTGCCACACTTTCAAGGCCCGATTGACCCCTTTGAGGTCGAGGATAGGCCGGACAGAACCTCCTTTCTTTGGTACCACAAAGTAAATGGAGTAACGTCCCTTGCCAGTCTGATTTTCTGGCACCGGAACGACCGCACCCAGGCGGATCAGGTTGTCCAAGGTCTGCTGCACTGCCACAGCTTTGACCGGAGACTTGCAGGGAGAGAGTACAAACCCGTCTCTTAAGGGTCGGCAGAACTCTAACTTGTAGCCGTCTCTGATGACTTCCAGCACCCAAGCGTCTGAGGTTACTTTGGTACACTCGCCCAGAAACGAGGACAGGCGTCCTCCAATCTGCACTGGGACATGGACCAGGACCCCGTCATTGGGTACGAGACCCTGGGGGAGGACCGGAGGGCGTACCTCCGGGACGGCGGTCTCTGTGAAAGGAATGCTGCTTGGGGGAGAAGTTCCTTTTGAAGGAAGAGGGGGCAGAGGAGCCCGACTTGCCTGGGCGGTACCGACGAGCTTCTTGAAACCGTCCTCTGGAGATACCGGGGCGAGCACTGGCCCGAGCCCTGACCTCTGGTAACCTCTTGCCCTTAGACGTGCCGAGATCGGTCACGATTTTATCCAGCTCGACCCCAAAGAGCAGCTTGCCTTTAAAAGGCAACTTAGCCAGGCGGGACTTAGAGGCGTGGTCCGCAGACCAATGTTTCAGCCAAAGCCAGCGCCGCGCAGAGACTGTCTGAGCCATACCTTTAGCCGAGGCTCTCAAGACATCATACAGTAAGTCTGCCAAATAAGCCAAGCCCGATTCCAGGGCCGGCCAGTCAGCCCTCAAGGAAGGATCCGAGGGGGAAGCCCGCTGCACCATCGTCAGGCACGCCCTGGCCACATAGGAGCCGCAAACTGAGGCCTGCAAACTTAAGGCAGCCGCCTCGAAAGACGACCTTAAAGCCGCTTCCAATCTTCTGTCTTGGGCGTCCTTTAGGGCCGTGCCACCTTCCACCGGCAACGCCGTCTTCTTAGTCACCGCAGTGATTAAAGAATCCACGGTAGGCCAAAGAAAGGCCTCACGTTCACTTTCAGGCAAAGGATAGAGGCGGGACATAGCCCTAGCCACTTTGAGGCTCGCTTCCGGGACATCCCATTGAGCCGAAATTAAGGTGTGCATGGCATCATGCACGTGGAAGGTTCTAGGCGGGCGCTTCGTCCCCAGCATAATGGCAGAGCCAACAGGGGCTGAGGGAGAGACGTCCTCTGGCGAGGAAATCTTCAAAATGCTCATGGCCTGCACTAACAGGTTGGGCAAATCCTCTGAGCGAAAGATCCGCGCTGCAGAGGGGTCATCCGCTCCATCCGAGCGGGCATCCGTCTCCTCCAAGGAATCCCCAAAGGACCGTTGGGAGAACTCAGATACGCTGCCCTCATCTACATCAGAGGAAACAGCATCCTCTAAGGCCTGGGAATCCACCCGAGGGCGTTTACTTCCGGGGGCCTCAACCCCGTTATCGGACAAGGGAGAAGGGGCAGCGTTCTGCATAAGGAAAGCCTGATGCAGCAGCAAAATAAACTCGGGGGAGAAACCCCCCAGACTGTGTATTTCAGCAGCCTGGGCCACAGCCCTAGACGCACCCTCAACCGGCGCTCGCAAGAGCGGGGGAGCAACATGCTGCGCATCCAAGATGGCGTCCGGCGCGACACTCCGCGAAGGAGCCGCGCGGGAAGAATGGCGCTTAACTTTAGCCGCTTTTTTGCCGTCGCCCAAATCAAGGGCGGCCATGGCATGAACGCCTCCCAGCTCAAGGGCGGCCCAAGAAGAAGCCGTCCGAGCAGAGTGGCCGGCCAAGATGGCGGAGGCGAGCAGCGGGGGATGGGCGTTTATGGCGGGAAAAACCGCCGCGCCGGAGGAAGACCCGGGACACTGACCGGCCTCCAAACTGACACCCAACAAGGGCGAATCAGACTTTAAAACCCCCGCTAGACGCGCACACGCGGTCCGGGGAGCGATTCTTCGCGCCCTCGCCCTCCGACGCCATAGGCCACGTGGAGATCAATCGGGGAACCCCCTGCCCGCTATAAAAAGGTAAAAATTACCTGCTTCTCGCTCCGAGCTGTAACGACCTGGTGTCCCAGTGAATAGCTGCAATAAACGTTTAAATAAACGTCGAAATAAACGCCCTTAAGGACGTCCAAATTTTTTTTTTTTTTTTTTTTTAACGGAGCCAGCGGGAGGGGGGAGAAAAGGAGGGACCTGGCGCCACCAGGTTTGCACTTGCTCAAGAAGAGCCCTCAACCCCAGGCACTCAACAAACCTAAAAATTAGGCTTGGAGGCCTAGCCAGAGCTGCTGCTGTGTGTGACCACCACCTGCTGAGATAGAGAACATACTGAGGAGTTTCCGGCAGCACATGACCACATATAGGGAGGCAAAAGGATTGCTCTCTATCTCCACCTGCTGGTAGATGGACACAACCCACCAGTCTATGGATTGATCAGCATGATGATATGGAAACAGGTATTTTGTAAATGCAACAATGGTACCTACATGACTTTATTCAACAAACTCTCACAATAGTGCTCTACAGCACACAAATGTTCTCACATAAATGTCCACCTGCTCAAGGGAATGGGTCAGTGTGTACAAGGGCTGTATGGGTGTCTGTCCATGTCTTATAAATTATATACATATACCTCAACTCTACCCCTGTTCTATGCAAACTACGCACTGGGAAAATGTGTTCTTGTCAGCAAGAATGTATACTTACAAAACTTTTTTATACCAGTTTATAGCCAATCAATTTTATGAGAGCTTTTTTCTGTGTGAAAAGCATGCTTTACAAGAGAATGTGAAGAGAAACTTGCTGCAGAAGCAAAAACTGGTAGTAATAACATTTCAGGTACATCGGAAGCAGAAAGCCTGTGAGGGAATCTATGGGACCATTAGATCACCAAGGAGCAAAAGAGACACTCAGGAAGGAGTGAATAAACACGTGGATAAAGGTGAGCCAGTTGATGTAGTGTATCTAAATTTTCAGAAAGCTTTTGACAAAGTCTCTCATGAGACACTCCTGAGAAAACTAAAAAGCCATGGCAGAGAAAGCAATGTTCTGCTGTGGATTAGGAACTAGTTAATGGATAGAAAATAGCGGGTAGGTTTAAATGGCAATTTTTCTCAGTAGAGAAAGGTGAATAGTGGAGTGCCACAAGGATGTGTACAGAGACCAGTGCTAAATAACATTTACAAATTATCTGGAAATCAGAATGACTAAGAAGCGATTAAATTTGCAGATGACACAAAACTATTCAAAGTTGTTAAAACACATACGGACTGTAAAAAATTGCAGGAGCAGTTTAGGAAACTGGAAGACTGGACATCCAAATGGCAGGTTAAATTTAATGTGGACAAATGCAAAGTGATGCACGTTGAGAAGAATAATCCAAACCATAGTTACTTGATGCTAGGATCCACCATAGGAGTCAACATCCATTAAAAAGATCTAGGTATCGTTGTAGACAATATGCTGAAATCATCTGCCCAGTATGTGGCAGCAGCCAAAACTGCAAACAGGATGCTAGGAAATATTAGAAAAGGGATGGAAAATAAGACAAAGAATATTATAATGCCTCTGTATCACTCCATGGTGCAACCTCACCTTGAGTACTGCATGTAATCTGGTCGCCATATCTCAAAACAGATATAGCGGAACTAGAAAAGGTTCAAAGATCAACAACCAAAACAATAAAGGGGATGGATCTCCTCTCATATGAGGAAAGGATAGATGTTAGAGCTCTTCAGCTTGGAAAGAGATGGCTGATGGGGGATATGATAGAGGTCTACAAAATCCTGAATGGTGTAAAACAAGTGAAAGTGAATTGACTTTTTACTCTTTCAAAAAGTACAAAGACTAGGGGGACACTCAATAAAGTTACATGGTAATACTTTTAAAACAAATAGGAAGAAATATTTTTCACTCAACAAATGGTTAAGTTCTGGAATTCATTGCTGGATGATGTGGTTACATTGGTTAGCATATCTAGCTTTTAAGAAAGGTTTGGACAAATTCCTGGAGGAAAGGTCCACAGCCTGCTATCAAGACAGCCACTGCTTGCCCTGAGATCAGTAGAATGGAATCTTGCTACTATTTGGGATTTTGTCAGGTACTTGTGACCTGCATTTGCCACTATTAGAAGCCGGATACTGGGCCAGATGGACAATTGGTCTGACCCAATATGGCTATTCTTATGTTCTTATGTAAGTGGAAATGTATTTACAAAAAACAGCCATAAAAAGGCATGAGATAGGTAACCAGTACCTTCACAAAGTGAAGAGACAGCAGGTGCATGAATTAGCAGCACCTATTTAAACTGAATACAATTTTCAGAACCATTTAAGTAGGTAAATAATTATTTATTGCATTTGTATCCCACGTTTTCCCACCTATTTGCAGGCTCAATAGCGACTGTCCATGTAAATTATCCTCCCTCAACAAAGTTAGAAGTATGGTATGTTGTCCTACTACATGTTCTTTTAGCCACATTTAGAAGTAGAAACATGCTTTAGGAAAACACTGAGATTGTATATTCATATCTATAAGCACTATTTTTTCTTGCAATATCTATCAGCACAAAAAGCAGATATATAAAAGTCTGCTCATACTTTCTCTTTGAGACAATACAGTATGCAAGTTAAAAGTACCCATGGACTGAAAATTGTCCCTTAAAGTTCTGTACTTGAACAATTCAATAAGCATTAATACTGCTGCAATAAATGGCAGAATGATTATGAAATATTAGGAGCCCTAGCAGAAATGCAGCAAATCATGAAGCTGGATCTGTCTGGCAAACTGTAATGACAGAATGAAGCTGATGATCAGTTTATCTAGCAAGCTAGCCAGGAAACCTAGGAGACAAATATTTGGTCAACAGTCATGCTATCATTAGTATTAAATTATGAAGCTTTGTGGTTTGACATGGAAAAGAACAGGTGCATCACAAACTAAAATAATGGATTTTTTTAATGCTTATTTCCAGATGGTAAAATATACATGAGAAGACAAAAAAAATCTATGCTGGATAAAGAGAGACCTTGTAAGTAGTCCCAAAATGGCTGGATGGGCTTATGGGTCTTTTTATGCCATAATCAACTATGGGGCCAATCGACACAGCAGCCAGTGAACACATAACTTGTGTGCCTGCATATTTTCAACTGCTATACATTTAGCATCAAACAATCTCTGAATGGTCCAATATTGCTTGGATAATAAAAGTCCAGTTTTGGGGCTGTGTGCGCACAGGTTTTCAGTTTATCTGGATAGCAGTGATTTTCAGCCATTATCCGAATAAGTTACACATTTAGTTTAGGCCTATTTTATAGAAAGCCTAAATGTATAGCAGTGGCGACTGAATATATGAGTTAATATAAACATTGTTACAATTAAAAAAAACTGTCTACACAGACAAATAGCATTTCAAAATAACTAGGCTTTCTTTTTACCATCAGATTTATGAAATTTAAGGGGTCTTTTACTTAGGCACGCTGGCGTTCTTAGCACGCATTAAAAATAGGCGCATGCTAAATGCTAAAGATGCCCATAGGGCTACATTGGCATCTTTAGCGTTTAGCACACGCCTATTTTTAGTGAGCGCTAAAAATGCCAGCGCGCCTTAGTAAAAGACCTCCTTAAATTCTGAGGAGGTAGTAAGGTGTAGAACTGATAGCCAATGACAATTTCAAAAAACACTTTCTCTTATATAAAATGAACACTTGTAACTAGGACTACTGCAATTAATTTTTAGGACAGAACCAAGGCAAGAACCTGAGCAAAAATGTTTTTAGCATTTCTATCAAATGTGCATTATGTTCAAAAGAGCAATTATTTGTTCACTTAAGGGTCTATTTACTAAGCTGCAGCAAAAAGTGGCCTTAGTGCACCCTTGTGCAGGTTCTTCCCAACTGCTACAGCCATATAGCCATGGCCATAAAAATGGCCTTTTTCTATTGGCCATGGCCATGTACTAATGTTGCTCTTAGCATGCAGCAATTTAAAAAAAATTAGAATGTGTGCACCCGTTTTGTTGACAGTTAAGGGCTCACATGCTATTCCTGTGCTACTCAACGCTCAGTAATGTATCTGCATTGATTAATGAAGGAATGCCCACTCTCTGTCCCCAGACAAACCCCATGAAAATATATATTTTTAAATATTTTTAGTGCATGGTAATCACGCACATTTGGCACTTACTGCAGGACACCTAAGTGTGTCCCGCAGTGCCCCATTTTAATCTGTGTTAGGCGCACATTAATAAAAGGGCCATCAGGCTTTAAAGCCTGTTTCATGTACTAATGATCTGGTATGATGCTGTATCATGCAAGTTTATTCTTTTTTTATTTTTTTTATTTTGTGAAGCTTAAACGTTAAAATTAGCTATTTTAAAATTGTATTGTCAATTTTTATTTCTGTCAAATATTATTTATTTATATCCCACATTATTTCAAATAGAATTCAAATTCAATTTGGCTCACATAACAACACATTTGGAACTTACAAACCATTCTGATTACATGGAACAAATTAAATATGACTGCAAATACAAGAAAATTCAATAACAAGTAACCTGAAGTCTAGATCATAAAACAATGCTTGTAATACAAAGGGAGTAATGTTGTTACGGACTTAGTTATTGTTTCTGCAAGTTTAATTTAATTTTAGGTTAAGTTTTGCTATTGTTAGAGCCAAACTCATCAGGTGAGTTTTCAGTTGTTTACGAAATATGAGATATGAGAAATATGCATGGGTCTTAAAGTTTTCAATAGCAGACTTTACCCCAGGAGAACAGTAAGATTTTTAGCCCCCTCCTCTTTGATTATCCCACTCAAGTTTCAATTTCTGGGTGAATAAGCTACCCTTCTCCCTCTCCTAGAGGCCTCTCACTACCACCTTACTTTCACAAGCTTGAGCTTGATATAAAAATCACCACTCTGTCATTTCTCTCCTCTTTGTCACATCACACATCTCAGTCACCCTGACCTCCACATTAACTCACCATCTTCTTATTCAACCTCCCCCCATCCCCAAAATAACTTAAGACAGACATACAGGATTGCCCATCATAGTATATGACTTTCCAGATCCAGTTTGTCCATACGCAAAAATGCAGGCATTATAACCTTCAAAAGCAGCTTTAAGGACATCAGTACCAAGATCTTTGAAAACCTGAAAAGAAAAGAAAAAGCCACAACACAGGTACTCAATCACAGTTAAGCATAAGTTCAAACCTGCACAATATGAAACCATTTATTTGGAGTTACTGTGACAACAGTTTTCCACAAGTAGGCATTAAAAGAAGAATATGAACTCAGACACTGTTCTTCTGTTCGATAATTAATAGTATTCAAAACAGATCACTTGTGAAACAAGAGCAATCAAGTATATTCAAGGCTGAAAAGTTGGAAATTAAGTACTGCACTACACTAAAAAAAAATGCACTATTTCAATAAATGTAATTAAATGATGCTGAAATAAAATAAAGTGATCTCTTTAAAAAGGGATCATGTCCTTCCAGTAAAAGTCATTTGGTTCTATGTCACATCATCTGAGAGTTTTATAAAATCTATGAATCAAAGGGGCAATATTACAGAATTTGCAGTGCCTTACAAAAGTATTCACAAGTTTTTTATTCTATTGTCTTAAAAATATAATTCAAAATGTATTTAGTCCAGTGATCTACATAACATTCTACATTTTCAACATTAAAGAACAGTACAGAAATATTAAAAAAGTAAGAAGTAACCAAAAAGTCTTGACTGCTGTAGCCTTTAAACTCCTTGACTTAGTATATGAAGAAAGACCTTTCTAAAAGCAGCAGCAGCCATGACTCATTTCAGACAAACATCTTATCAATTTTGAACAGTGGGATGGAGAATAGTTCAAGCTCTCAGGTTAGTTACTGATCATTTGTGGACTATGTCCTTCAAATCAAACCACAGGCTTTCTATTGCAGTGTCTCTGAAACCTGTCCTGGAAGCACGGTTCACTACTGTAATGTACTTTACAATGGCCTCCTCTATCCTCTCTCAACCACTTTCAGTGGGTTCAGAATATATTAGTCAGGCTTCTTTATCATGCCATAAGTCCAATCATATTTTACCCTTGTTACAGGAAAGTCACTGGCTACCAAAGTAAAAGTTAAGAATCTTGGGGCCCTGTTTACTAAGCCATGCTAGAGGTGTGTTAGTGCTGTGTAGGCAACCACAATATTCCTACGGGTGCCTACACAGAGCACGCTAATTTTGTGTATGCGTTAAAAACACTGGCGCACCTTAGTAAACAGGGCCTTAAGTCTGGTATTTGCCATTCTACACACTAGACTGCCAGTTTTTCTTTTTGGCAGTATTATTCCTTATATTCCAACACAAGCTCTTCACTCACAGAATAACAGATTGCTACATGTTCCCCTTCCTGCAACAGATCATCTTGAAATCACTCGTCACTCTACCTTCTATGCCTTGGCCTCTTTACTTTGGAATCTCTCCATAAACAATTGCATTTGGAATGATCTCGTGAATTTTAAGTTGGGCCTCAAAATTTGTTATTTTTCTTTGGCTATTAGGACTAATGATCCAGGAAATGGTAAAACTATGTCTTATCTGATAATTTTATATCCTTTAACGCAGCAGAGGAATCCAGGAACTAGTGGGTAAAGTCCGCCTACCAGCAGGTGGAGACAGAGATAAACAAACTAAAGGCAGTGATGCCAGATGGCCAGCTCCTTCCTCAGTTAGTATGTCATTCGTAAGCATTTGCCAAGGCCAAAAATATGAAATCAATAACAACCAAAAACCATCCTCACTATGAAAAACAGAGAACCAAATAAGAACTTCGAAATAACTGCAACTTGATCCAGAAATCAGAATCCTTTCCATGTTCCCATATCTGTCTGAACTCTGCAAAAGAGAACCCGGAAGGAAAAAATAGCCACACTGCACGGAAAATGAAAATAAACGTCGGCTGAACTAGGGAGGGATCCTGGATTCATCTGCTTCGGTTAAAAGAAAGAAAATTATCAGGTAAGACATAATTTTACCTTCCTTGTCACTTAAAGCAGATGAATCTAGGAACTAGTGGGATGTACCAAAGCATTCCTTAAGTAGGGTGGGAAGCTGACACTCCCCGCGCCAACACTCCTGCCCCAAAACGCGCATCCTCCTGAGCAGACACGTCTAGCCTGTAATGCTTCACAAAAATATGACGGGACGCCCAGGTAGCCGCCCGACAAATCTCTTCCAGAGATAAGGCCGATGCTTCTGCCCAAGAAGTCGCCTGTGCCCGAGTAGAATGCGCCTTCAGGGCCACTGGAGACTCTCGCCCTTGTAGCAGATACGCCGCTCCAATGGCTTCCCTAATCCAGCAAGCAATGGAAGCCTTAGAAGCCGTGTCACCTCTTTTCGATCCCGACAAGAGCACAAAGAGATGATCTGAGCGTCGAAACTCAGAGATCTGCAAGTACCGAAACAAGGCTCTCCGCACATCCAGGAAATGTAGGCAGGCAAACTCCCCCAGATAATCCTCTCTTCGAAAAGACGGAAGATAAACCGCCTGATTGACATGGAAAGCCGAAACCACTTTAGGTAGAAACGATGGCACCATTCGGATCGACACCCCTGCTTCAGAAAACTGCAAAAAAGGATCTCTGGAGGACAAAGCCTGAATTTCAGAAATCCTCCTAGCCAAAGCAATGGCCACCAAAAACATTGTCTTAAGTGTTAGATCCTTCTCAGAAACCTTTTTCAACGGCTCAAACAGGAACAGGAAATTCCTTTTTAAGTAGAAAAGTAAGAATAACAGGAATCACAAGATTTAGAAGAAATGAAACTTATAACAGTATATAAGTGCAGAATGAAAAAGCCAATCTGAGCAGCCTTGTAGCTCAGCCTAAACGTCTTGCTGGCTGTGTGACAACTCTGCTCCAGAGGGAACAATCCTTTTTGTATTGGCTTAGCGAAATACCAATAAAGATTTTACTTGGTTGCGCCTAAACTAAATCTGTCTCTCTTATTCCAGCTGTAGATTTTTTTCTACGTCTGAAATGTTTTCCAATCCCAAGGGGCAAAGGATCGGGATTACACCTTCCTAACTAGTTTTCTTAATTCATAAGTACTGAATTTTTAAGGATGGCCTGATTGAGGCAGTGTCTTAGTGGTGCCAAACTTTCCACTTTAAAATAATGGACCAAACAGTACCTAACAGATCATCAAAAACCACACTAAAATTTTCTGATAGTTTTCCTACAATCTGTATCTTGGAACGTGTTTAGTTGGAGTTCTTTTGGCAAAAGTGTTTGCAATATTTAGATCTTCGCTTCTGATTCACCCATAGAACAAAACAGCTCAATTCTTCATCCAGGAGTATTCAAATCAGCTCAACTACTGATTGGACACAGGTAAGCTTCATTTCAGTTATTATCGGCCTTGATAAGGAAATGTTTGGAAACACAGCCAATTTGGGTTGCCTACGACAAGAAGATTTACAAATAGGAAACCAAAGTCTTAATTATATTATGACTATTTTGAAAGTTCTCTATTTTACTGATTCTATATAAACCAACTTGATGGCTTTCAGAGAGGCAGTATGTGAAATATATAGATCAATGAAACAAATTCTTACAATTCACAGTACATTAAAGTATTTTTTTAGACTGCAGATAAAGGTAGTTACTAATGCGCATCAAGTGAATAGTGCACCTTTTTGCCAAACAACATGCATTAAATGGCAAAATCATACATTATTTTCCTTTAATGCACAACTTTTTAATGCCATACAAGTTAGGTAATGAAATACACAAAGCAAAGTATCTCATCATGCAAAATTAATAAGAGTTTGTGTTTGCTATTCATGGAGAGAACTCTAGCTTTGAGCTGGTGTTATCTTTTCTCCTTGGTGTGGAGGAGTAGCCTAATGGTCAGCGCAGTGGCCTGAGAACCAGGGAAACTGGGTTCAGTTCCCATTGCAGTTCCTTGTGACTCTGCCCCAGGTACAAAATAAGGATCTGCATATAATATGTAACCGCAGAAAGGTGGTATATCAAATCCCATCCCCCTTTAATGTGCAGCTTGATGCTCAGTGTGAGCCTCTTAAAAGGGGTTGATACCTTATTCCACTAGCTCCACCATCCTCTGAAAGCCACTTAACAACATCCCAACTCCCTCCTCCTCCTCCTCCCCCCACCCCCAGACAACCCCTTCTCAGAATCTCCATATCCCATCTCCCCAGCACCTACCAGGTGCTTTCCTGGTAGCTAATCTGTGGGCAGAAGCAATCTTCAGTCCCTTCTGCCCCTTCAGCACCTGGGTTCTAAGTGTGCAATGTTCCACATGCAAACAACATAAAATTTAATATACTGAGCAAGTTATTAACCTGTAGTACCAAGGTACCAAGAGATTAGTGACTTCTAAGTATGCTGTGGTTTACTATCTACCTCTCACAATGTGGAAAAATGTAAGAGTGTAAAGACTTTTGCAAGGCACTATCAAGCTCAATATTCAAGAAGGCTTACTCGTATAGCAGTGGCCACTATAAGGAGAACATCCTATCCGTTTATTTTCAGCAACATTATATAGATTAAAATTCTCTGAACACTCAAAGTATTCATATAGTACATTGGCAGACCAACTTATTCAGCCACTATATTTCTAGCTAAATAGTTTATCGTCACCATACGTATAGCAGCTATAATGACAAATGGCCACATATATTCAGAGCTGCTGCCATCTATCCAGATAGCAGCGCTGAATATACATGTTTAAACGCCACAGCCGAGGGGTTTAATATTTGCCTACACATATGTTTATGTAGTCTGAATATTCCTTTCAAATACAGCAACCAATCAAGCGGCAATGTCTATTTTTACAGTTGAGCAACAGTAATGAAAAAAATGCACTCTTATTTAGACATATTAATCATTCAGAAACTTTCAAAATCGACATTATCCATTTCTGGATGAATTCATAAGGAACTTTTAAATGGTATAAAAACATTGCCTTAAGCTATGTATCTCAAATTTAGGTTATCTATAGTGTGGGCATAAAACATACCATTTCCTGAGACACAAAGTTAGGGTTTTTACTGTCAGCTGAAAAATATGAATAGTCATAGGTAAATGTTTTGGTCCGTTCTCTTCCCAAATCTCCTGTTATGCCTTCTGATATCTATAATAAAAATAGAAAACAAAAAATAATTATATTTTTTAACAGTTTCAGTCAAATATACATACAAGTACACAACTTTTAAAGAACTAAATTGCTAGACTGATTGAACATTCCTATAATTTATAGGGAAAGCCTTCATTAAAAAAGCCTGTTCCACTGAGAGTTCCCCATCAGATTACACAGTAACCATGACCAGAATTATCTGTGGTATGCATCCAGGTGAAGGAGATAGATCAAGACATAAGGAGGGTTCCCCCACCAAAGATTTGCCACAATTAATGGGTACTTCCTCCTCCTTCCTGGGGGGAAATTCTTTAATACCTCACACCTGCCCTGTTCAAGACTGAACACCTAGGCAGCTGCCTATTCTGTCAAACGAGAAATTAACTGAAAGCATATGCATCTCCTTCCTGCTTGCTACTGCTCTCTGCATCAGTCCCCATGTTTCCTCACTTGGCCCAAACTATTTTCAGCTACTGGCAGCACTGCCTTCCATACTTGTACTGGGACATGTGGTCTGGCACCATTTTTTTTTCTTCTTGGACAGGGATAAATAAAATGATGACATATAAACAAGAAAAAAAAAGAATGAAAAAGAATGAGACTACTAGCGGAAGAGGCCCATAAGTGAAGGAGAGGAAAAGACATAGTGGGACAGAGTGAAGAAGACACACAGAAGAAAGAAAAAAAAGGCAGTGTTTACTATAGACAAAATGAGGGGAAGGGGAAGAAGAAATATAGAAGTGAAATACTTTCTAATGAAGTGTTCCTCAGTTTCTACCTTGCACAGAATTTGGGCAGTATTCTCCTCCTCAGAATAGGTGTGACTGCTTGTACCGATGGAAACAAAGCTGCTTGTACCAATGGAAACAAAGGCCATAATTCTCTTTACCCATCTTTCCCCAAAGCTCTTCTCTAGAACAGCAAAGGTCTCTTAGGATCACATGGTTCAGAGAGTTTGGGCCAAGAGTTACATGTACTTCAGGAATGATCTCTAAAGACAGAAACCAGAAGTAAAGTCAGCCCTGCCACTGGGCGGCAAAAACGTGGCTCTGGCATGCACTAGAACCTTCACCCTTCTGGGCTGTTGGTGCTGCTCCCCCAATTTCATGAAGGCTGTGCAGCAAGTGTTTCTATAGCATCTGAACTATTGCTTTTTAAGCACTAAAAAATTACAGACCAATTTCAAATTTTGGTTCCAAACTAGTAGAGCCAGTTGTAGCACAACAGTTAGCGGATTTTATTTATTGTGGTTTTATTTTACATCCACGACAGTTGGGTTTTAGGAAAGCCTATAGCATGGATAATGTACTAGCTTCCATACTTAGACTCAACTTCTGTCTTTGACTTGGTAAGTCATGGGCTGCTTTTGTGGTGTTTGGCAGAGTTGGGAGTGGGTGGACCCCTGTTGAAATGATTTCAGGCATTCTTAATTGGTCGTTCCTTTGCTGTTCACACTGCTGCTGCCTCTTCAAAAACATTTTCTTTGGCATGTGAGATTCCACAGAGGTCTGTACTATCCCCTATTTTGTTTAATGTTTTCTCGAGTTCTCCGATTGCTTTGATGTTTGACTTACCTATTAGTGTGCATTGTTATGCAGATATCTTACTACTGATAAAAATTTCCCCTTCCTCTCCAGATTTGTCCCATTTACAGGGCTGTTTGCTTAAGATTTCAGAGTGGGTACCAGAGCAGGAACTGATTTTGAATACTAAGAAAACTTCAGACATCATTTTCACCAGTGTTATAGGGGTGTCTCATGCCAGTTGTCGATTCTTTTATATATTTAGGCATCATTATTGATCATCACCTTCTGTCTAAGAAACAACTTTCTAGTGTGATTGGTAAAGGTTTTTATATGTTGCGTTGACTGCATTCGTTAAGATATATAATAGATTGGACGACATTGTACTTATTGATTCATGCCCTTGTTTTGTCTCATCTTGATTATGGCAATGTGGTATATGCTGGTCTTTGTGGTACAAGTTTAAAAAGACTACAGACATGGAAGTGTAGCCTAATGCTTAGTACAGTGGCCTGAGAACCAGGGAAATGGAGTTCAATTACCACTGCAGCTCCTTGTGACTGTGAGCAAGTCACTTAACCTCCGTTGCCCCAGGTACAAAATATAATACATAAACAACTTTGATTGTAACCACAGAAAGGCAGTATATCAAATCCCATCCCCTTTCCCTTTATAGAATACAGCTATGAGGTTGCTGGTAAATGTTTCTAAACTTGACAGTATTACTCCATTTTTATTCACTACCATTGGTTGCCTATTAATATTCAATTGATTTTAAACTTCTAGTTTTGGTGCACACAGGGAGAAAATCTATAAATGGTGCCAAACATTAGATGCCAACAACATCCGGCACTCAACATTATTCTATAAAGGGTGCTCCAGGATGAGCACACTTTATAGAATAGCGTTGAAAACCACTGAGCTCTTTTTGGTTATGTGGCATACCAAGTTCTAATAAATTAAACTAAAAAGTCCCATGGTAAGAGTAACTGACAATGAAATGAGGTGCACTACAAAACCTTTAAAAAATGTTGCCTTAGCACATTCAGGCCAAATATAATCCTCGGAAAAACTTTCACTTTATTATTCTTTGTTTGTCGGTATCCAGATAATGGCACTCCTCCTTCAGAAACCAGTATTCTTGGGCCATAGACCACTGCCTCGTCCTCAAGCATCTTAACCAATTCAGGTATTAAGACACACTTAGTCAAGGACTATAATATTTTAGCACAATGACCTGACATTTTCTGCCTGGTTGAGACATGGTTAATTGACTAATTTTGCCTCTTTGAATGACTTTTGTCCTCCTGGGTATTGTTTCCATTTCTTCCATAGATGTAGGAGAGGTGGTGGCTTGGATATCATCTGCAATAACAGATCGAATATCCATGTCCCTGGGACACTTCACTCTGCTACATTTGAATTACTCTCATTTAGGATCTTGGGTTGTCAGTCTCTTAACATCCTCCTCCTCTATCAATCACCTCCTGTTACCCTAAACTCTTTGTTGAGCTTTTATGATCTTCTTTCAACACAGACTCTCTTCTGTTACGTGGCCTGAATATGATGATGATCCCTAGATTCAGTTGCACGACTGCATTTGTCTTTCTTCATGACTTAGGACTAACTGAGTTTATCCCCTTCCCCACTCACGCTGTTGAGCATACGCTAGATGCTTTTATTTTGTTATTTCTTAACTCTATATGTGTCTCACATCTTAATCCTTTAACTACCCCTTGGTCAGATCACTCTATTATTGTTTTCCTGTAGTGCTGGGATGCTGTAAGCCAAGTGTGAATTCTATAATATCTTAATTGCCATTATAGAATACTAGCATGTCCACAGTTATGCACCTAACTTTAGGTGTGAGCACTTATGCTCAAAAGGCTGGTGTAAATGTTTGTACCCTAATGCTGTCAGTTAGGCACATAACTGATAGTGTTCTAGAACCTGCATGCGCTTAAGTGCTAGGTATGGCCCTGACCCAACAATGCTCCTTCCAGGTCCCCTTGCAGTTGTGCACTAACTAACACTATTCTATAGCTTGTGTGCAATTTTGTTTAGTTTCAGATGGCGCTGAGACATCCAGGCAGCAATGTCATACAGGCAGGCTGATACTTTGGCCTGGATTTTGGCTGAGATTTCTGGTGTGGAGAGGTAGATCTGGGAGTCATCAGCGTAAAGATGATACTGAAAACCATGGGATGAGATAAGAGTACCAAGGGAAGAAGTATAGATGGAGAAAAGAAGAGGTCCCAGGACAGATCCCTGAGGTACACCAACTGACAGTGGGATAGAGGTAGAGGAGGATCCACTAGAGTATACACTAAAGGTACGCTGGGAGAGATAAGAAGAAAACCAGGAAAGACAGAGCCCTGAAATCCAAGTGAGGACAGCGTATCAAGGAGTAGGCTGTGATCAACAGTGTCAAAAGCAGCAGATAGATCGAGAAGGATGAGTATAGAATAGAGACCTTTGGATCTGGCCAGGAACAGATCATTGGAGACTTAGCAAGCGCTATTTCAGTTGAATGAAGGGAGCGAAAGCCAGATTGAAGTGGATCAAGAATAGCTTGAGATGAAAGAAAGTCAAGGCAACGGCGGTGAACAGCACGTTCAAGTATCTTGGATAGGAAAGGGAGGAGGGAGATGGGGCGATAGTTGGAAGGACAGGTAGGGTCTAATGAAGGTTTTTTAAGGAGTGGCGTGACTGCGGCATGTTTGAAGGCATCAGGAACAGTCGCAGTGAAAAGTGAAAGATTGAGGATATGACAGATAAAAGGGATGACAGTAGGAGAGATAAGTGTTAAGTAGATGGGTGGGAATAGGATCAGAGGAACAGGTAGTTAGTTTCGAGGAGGAAAGAAGATGTGCAGTTTCCTCTTCAGTGATTTCAGAAAAGGAAGAAAAGGAGGCAGGGGTTGGAGGGTTGAGAGAATGGACTAAGGGAAGGAGAGGTGGAGGTGACCTGGTTGAGAATTCAAGTTTAATCTTGTCAACCTTATAATGAAAGAACTCAGCCAGAGTCTGGGGGGAAAGTGAAGGGGGGGTTGGAGGTGAAGGCACTTTGAAGAGAGAGTTCAGTGTGGCAAAGAGACGTCCAGGGTTTGAGCCAAGAGAATTTGTCAACTGGATGTAATAGTCCTGTTTGGCAAGTAAAAGAGCAGACTGGAAGGAGGTCAGCAAGAATTTGAAATGTATGAAGTCAGCATAGGCACGGGATTTCAGCCAAAGCGTTTGGCAGAACGGGCACAGGCACAGATTTAAGTCTGCAATACCTAGTTGGTACAAGTGCAGTACATTTATAAAACTTGCATTGTTCAGCATTTCCTTGTTCTGAAGAAACAATTTTGAATACTTTTCTTTCAGTTCTAATTTCTGTACTTTAAATGTTGATTTTCTAAAATATGAAAATAACTAAGCTGATTGCATTTTATTCACTCATATATTCCTAGCAGATTATTTCAATTAATTTAGTAGTTTATTGCATTTGAATAAAAAAATAGTCTGTTTTTAACTTCTGTAGCGATTTGATTAAGCAGGTTTCCAGATTTTTCTTGTACCACCATTATATATTCCAGTCCATACAGTACTACATTTTTAGGCATGTTTTGCTTCAGCAAGAGTGCCTTGTTGGCAGTCTGACCATCTGTCTGTCAATCCATACGCATTAACTCGTGTGCATGTGCAGCTGCACAGCAAACAGAGGAGACAGAGACAGCTGCAAAGTTTAGCAACAGCAGCTTCTGATCTCACTGTGGTCACTGCATCTCAAAAAAGATACAGTGGAATTAGAAAATATACAGAGAATGGCAATGAAAATGATAAAGGGGATAGGACAACTGTCCCTGACTCCTTCAAGCACGCCGTAGTCACACCACTCCTCAAAAAACCATCACTAGACCCTACCTGTCCCTCCAACTACCGCCCCCATCTCCCTCCTACCCTTCCTCTCCAAGATACTCAAACGCGCCGTTCACAGCCGCTGCCTTGATTTTCTCTCCTCTCATGCCATCCTCGATCCGCTTCAATCCGGTTTTCGCCCTCTACACGCGACAGAAACGGCACTCAGTAAAGTCTGTAATGACCTGTTCCTTGCCAAATCCAAAGGTCACTACTCCATCCTCATCCTCCTCGACCCATCCGCCGCTTTTGGCACTGTCAATCATGATTTACTTCTTGCCACACTGTCCTCATTTGGGTTCCAGGGCTCTGTCCTCTCCTGGTTCTCCTCTTATCTCTCCCACCGTACCTTCAGAGTACATTCTCATGGATCTTCCTCCACCCCCATCCCGCTCTCTGTTGGAGTTCCTCAGGGATCTGTCCTTGGACCCCTTCTTTTTTCAATCTACACCTCTTCCCTGGGCTCGCTGATCTCATGTCATGGTTTCCAATATCATCTTTATGCTGACGACACCCAGCTTTATCTCTCCACACCAGACATCACTGCGGAAACCCAGGCCAAAGTATCGGCCTGCTTATCTGACATTTCTGCCTGGATGTCCAACCGCCACCTAAAACTGAATATGGCCAAGACCGAGCTTATCGTCTTTCCACCAAAACCCACTTCTCCTCTTCCTCCACTCTCTATCTCAGTCTATAACACCCTCATCCCCCCGTCTCATCTGCCCGCAACCTCGGAGTCATCTTTGACTCCTCCCTCTCCTTCTCTGCGCATATCCAGTAGATAGCCAAGACCTGTCGCTTCCTTCTCTTTAACATCAGCAAAATTCGCCCTTTCCTCTCTGAGCACACCACCCGAACTCTCATCCACTCTCTCATTACCTCTCGCCTTGACTACTGTAACCTACTCCTCACTGGCCTCCCACTTAACCATCTATCCCCCCTTCAATCGGTTCAGAACTCTGCTGCACGTCTTATATTCCGCCTGAACTGATACGCTCATATCACCCCTCTCCTCAAGTCACTTCACTGGCTTCCGATCAGGTACCGCATACAGTTCAAGCTCCTCCTTCTAACCTACAAATGCACTCAGTCTGCAGCCCCTCATTACCTCTCTACCCTCATGTCCCTTACGTTCCCACCTGAAACCTCCGCTCACAGGACAAATCCCTCCTCTCAGTACCCTTCTCCACCATCACCAACTCCAGACTCCGCCCTTTCTGCCTCGCCTCACCCTATGCTTGGAATAAACTTTCTGAGCCCTTACGCCAAGCCCCCCTCCCTGCCCATCTTCAAATCCTTGCTCAAAGCCCACCTCTTCAAGGTCGCCTTCGGGACCTAACCTTCATACCTCTATTCAGGAAATCTAGACTGCCCCTATTTGACTGACTGTACATTTGTCCTTTAGATTGTAAGCTCCTTGAGCAGGGACTGTTCTTCTATGTTAAACTGTACAGCGCTGCATAACCCTAGTAGCGCTTTAGAAATGTTAAGTAGTAGTAGTAGTAACTTCCCTATGAGGAAAGGCTAAAGCGACTAGGGCTCTTCAGCTTGGAGAAAAGACAGCTGAAGAGAGATATGATAGAGATCTATAAATTAGCGAGTGGAGTGGAACGGGTAGACGTGAATCACTTGTTTACTCTTTCCAAAAATACTAGGGCACAAAATAGCAAATTTAAAATGAATTGGAGAAAATATTTCTTCACTCAATGTGTAATTAAACTCTGGAACTCATTGCCAGAGAATGCAGTAAAAGCAGTTAGCTTAACAGGGTTTAAAAAATGTTTGGATAGCTTCCTAAAAGAAAAGTCCATAAGCCATTATTAAAACGGACTTGGGAAAAATCCACTGCTTATTTGTAAGATAAGAAGCATAAAATGGATTGTACTGTTTTGGGATCTTGCCAGGTACTTATAACCTGGATTGGCCACTGCTGGAAACAGGATCCTGGGCTTGATGGACCTTCGGTCTGTCCCAGTATGGCAATACTACTACTACTACTACTTGACATTTCTAAAGCGCTACTAGGGTTACGCAGCGCTGTACAATTTAACATAGAAGGACAGTCCCTGCTCAAAGGAGCTTACAATCTAAAGGCAATACTTATGTTCTTATAACAGGCAGATGAAGGATATTAATAACAGCAAGAAAAGGAAGCCAGATACAATAATAATGGAAGAAAGAATGGATCCCGAGCTGGCTTGCATTCACTTTTTTCCACTATCACTATTGCTTCACACTTTTTCCATCCTTGACTTTAGGAGATGGGCCATCACCACCATCCTTCCGTAGGAGTCAAAAGGGAGCACAACATAAAACAGAGCAGAAGCAGTTCAATGTATATGTTATTTTTAAAAATATCTTATGTACCACCTGCAAGCCCAAAAGCTATTGAATCAGTTGCAAAACTCCCTGAATCTGATAGCCTATGGAGGAAGGTAAGAAGAGAGAAAAAGAGCTACAGCATAACAAAGTGAACATCTAGCAAGTAGTAAAGAGAGAGAGATGGAGAGAGTGGGGGGGAACAGGAGACAAGTAGATACGAGGTAAAGGCAGGAAGGCTGGTGTTGGAGGGTAAAAGTGGTAGGGATGACAATTAATCCTTTGGGAACTTCTCTAGCAAAAAAAGTTTTCTTCATCTGCATCTTGAGTAACAGCTTTTTTATTTTAGTGTAAATTATTAATTATGTGCATTAACTATATTGTATTAACTTTATAAAAGCATATGCAGCATTTTAGAATACTGTGGGCAGAATGTTTTAATTTTGGCACACAGTTTACCTAAGCAGAGGCCATTTGCCCCAACTGTGCTACTTCAACAACATTCTTGGGTCTTGATCACCCAATGTGTGAAACAGTACAAGCTAGGTTTATAGTGCTACAGTGTTATCAGTCTTCCTTAATCTGCTTGTTAGAAAACTAATTGTAAAAAATGCACACGCACCTTCAGGTTAGTGATGGTTGTTTTCTTTCCTTCCATGTCAATAATAAATTTAGCCTCTAAATCTTTCTCTCTGTAAATACAAATGGAAAAAAAACTTTATCAACAGATCTTTAACTAATAACTATCAGTACTATTTTTCAAACAAGTTTGATCAGCCTAAACTGGATTATTTTTTAATCACTCATCATACAATTAAAGAAGCTAAAAGGTCTTTCTCTGAAAGGCCGAGCTCTAGTCACATAGATAACAGAACAACACACTGGAGATTATAAAGGAAGGAGATCTTGTGACTGGAAATAAAAAGGCCAGAATTACAATTCAAATAATTGGCGTTAAATTAGATCTTAATGAAAATATGTATTAAGAATTACAGAAATGCAATTTTTGTGTCATTACCATTTAAATTCAGATTGTACTGTCATGCAATTTTTTTCAACAACATAATGGCATTTAAAGGAAATTTTATCATGAGAGAGATCTATGTAAAACACACACCGTATTTTCGCATATATACAAGCCATGGCTAATACTTGGTTTTGCATTCTGACAAGAGGGACCACGAATACATGGATGCAGTTTATATCAATTCATGTTTACATAAATGTATAATTATGCTCTTTGCAGGAAGCTATAAGCCCAAGTACCAGATCTACTTTTGTCAAATGAAACATATCAACTCAATACAGTACATAATGTATAATTGTAACTAGAAGAAAACTTATACAAAATCATATCAACCTGACTCTAGCACTTAAGTATAATTTATCTGGAAATTCACTGAAAAACAATAAAGTGTTCCTAATAATTTACTGTACAGTTAATATTTTTCTGCTGTGTCCAGCACTGGATAAATTTGAAGACACTCCAATATACTTGAACAACATTATTTCAAAGATTGACTTATGGGCCCACAATAATTTCTTGAGATTGCTTTTACTAAGCCGCGAAAGCATCTATGTGCGCCCAACATGCACCAAAATGGAGTTACCGCAAAGCTACCATGTGGCCCTTGCAGTAATTTCATTTTTGGCGCACGTCCGCTACGTGCGCCTGAAAATTGTTTTTTTACACGCTTCGGCTATGTGCACCAAGTGGCATTTGGCGCGCGTAGTTAATTACAGCCCGGTTATTGTGCGAGACTTTACTGCTAGGTCAATGGTTGGCAGTAAGATCTCAGACACAAAATGGATGCGTGGCAATTTTGATTTTGCCGCACGTCCATTTCGGCAAAATTTTTAAAAATTTGCTTTTTTACAGGTGCGCTGAAAATGGATTGGCACATGCCCAAAACCCACGCCTACACTACTTACTGCAAGCCATTTTTCAGTGTGCCTTAGTAAAAGGACCCCAAAGATAATTTGGTTTTGTGATTCTCTGGAACTAGGTTGCCAGAGGATGTGGTATCAGCGGTTAGTGTATCTGGGTTTAAAAAAATGTTTGGACAAGTTCCTGGAGGAAAACTCCATGTTATTGAGATAAACATGGGTAAAGCCACTGCTTGTCCGTGGGATCAGTAGCATGAATCCTGCTACTATTTAGAATTCTGTCAGGTACTTGTGACCTGAATTGGTCACTGTTGGAAGCAGAATACTGGGCTAGATTTCTGTCATGAATCTCTATCAAAGAAAGAGTTAGGGGGCCCTTTTACTAAGGCACACTGAAAAGTGGCCTGCGCTGGTGTAGGTGCGTGTTTTGGACGCGAGCAGGTCAATTTTTCAGTGCTCCTGGAAAAAAGGTTGGTTTTTTTTGTGGCCGAAAATAGATATATGGCAAAATTAAAACCAGCGTGCATCCCTTTTGGCCTGAGACCTTACCGCCACCCACAGACTTAGCGGTAAGGTCTCACTTGCTAACCAGCCAGTAAGCAGTCAGCACACGTAAACTGCCGATTACTGTGGGTAAGCGCTACGCAGTAGAAAATATAAACTATTTTCTACTGCGTGTTCTGGGAACACGGCAAAAATGGAATTACAGTCCGGGGCACGCAGTAGCCGGGCAATAGTTCCAATTTGGCACAAGTTGGATGTGCATAGGCGCCTATGTGCCTCAGTAAAAGGACCCCAGAATTATTTTCTGTGAAACGTTTAAAGATTGAGGATAAGTCTAGAATTTTAGGAGTCATTTGAAACCCAGATAAATGACTTGACTAAAAAATTATTTTTCAAGTTAAGACATCTAAAGGCAATTTGCTCATCGCTGAGTTTCCAAAGTTTAAGAAGCATTGTAGAATTAATTTTGCTTTTTTTATTTAGATGTTAAATTACAGAAAAAAATTACAATTACTGCAAAATATCTCAAGCTCGAGTTCAGATATACAGGAGGGTTTTAAAAGTAGTTTGACTGCGGACTTCAACCTTCTACCGCTCAAGGTTGATGTTCAACTGTTGGAACAGTTTTTAAGCAGTATGCATCATAATGGTATGGTTCATCGAAATGGATGAATGAATGTCATCATTTGGAAAATTGGATGTGTTGAAGGTTTTGATACGAACAGAAAGACTGAAAATAATGAACATCCAATCATTTGCATAATTATGACTGCATTACTGCACTACTACAAGAGGATTTAACCATCTCAGCAGTTGAGTTAAGAATGACATATATTTTTATGTGGTTTGAGAAGTGGAAAGTTGCAGAAGTATAAATATAGAATGTATTAGGTACGATTATATTTTAAGTAATTTATATGACTAATAAAGAATTATTATTGGAGTGAGAAAGTGGTTTTTAGTGTTGATAACTAATATGCACGAGATCTATTTGAATACAATGGAGGCAGAGCATGCAAATAGATCTCATGCATATTCGTTCATAAAATCCTGAAAACCCTACTGGGCTACAGCCCTCGAGAACTGAGGTTGCCCACCCCTGGTGTAGAACATTTACAGAAACACTGTATATTAAGCATATTCAAGTTAAAGTAATCTTTTTATTAAATACATAAAACAAAAAACATCTTTGCCACTTATATTAAGCATTATTATACCTAATACTCAAGACACAACGAATGTGGGCTTCCATGTATATATTGTTCTTTTCGTTTGTGCATGGGTGAGAACTACTATACAAAAATCACACTAATGAAAGCTCAACTGCACTACTTATCACTGTGCTGAGTTATAATTATTGGTCCTAATGCCCAGTGCAATTTAAGATTACCTCAACTACACAGAAATGGTTGTGTGTATATTTATTATTTTTTGTATTTATAAAGTTTACAAAAACAATCAAGATAATCCTAGCCAAACAAAGGTTCCTCATTAAGCAAGTTATACAAAACAAAAAAAAAGGGCCCTGTTTACTAAGCTGCACTAGAGGCACGCTAGTGTATTTAGCGTGTGCTAAATGCTAGAGACACACATAGGAATATATGGGTTTCTCTAGCGTTTATCGCACACTAATTTTAGCCTACACTAAAAATGCTAGTGCACCTTAGTAAACGGGGCCCTAAGTCTAAGTAAAATATTTATACCAATGATGAACCATGGCTCAAAATACTAAAGAAATATTTTGGAGGCAAAGAGGGGACAAAGAAACTACTAGTTAACAGGAGACAATACACTTGCACATAAGGAAAAAATAGTAAATTTCTTATGACAAACTGCCAGCTATAACTAAATGCGAGACTTTTATGCCAAACTGGAGAATAGTGAGGAAGCCAAAATGGGAACAGGAGGCTTCCTTGAATCTACATAAGAACATAAGTACTGTCATACTGGGACAGATCGAAGGTCCATCAAGCCCAGCATCTTAACAGTGGCCAATTCTGGTCACAAGTACCTGGCAAGATTCCAAAAAAGTACAATACATTTTATGCTGCTTATATCCTAGAAATAAGCAGTGGATTTTCCCCAAGTCCATTTTAATAACGGTCTATGGACTTTTCCTGTAGGAAGTCATCCAAACCTTTTTTAAACCTGCTAATTACTTTTACTACATTCTCTGGCAACGAATTCCAGAGTTTAATTACACATTGTGTGAATCAAACAAAATAAAACATGGAAAAGAAAATAAGATGATACCTTTTTTATTGGACATAACTTAATACATTTCTTGATTAGCTTTCGAAGGTTGCCCTTCTTCGTCAGATCGGAAATAAGCAAATGTGCTAGCTGACAGTGTATATAAGTGAAAACATTCAAGCATTACTATGACAGTCTGACAGGGTGGGAGGATGGGGGTGGGTAGGAGGTATGCATGGGGACATCAAAGCATACCATTGATATTCTAACAGGATGGGTGTGGATAAGTGAGGGGTGGGGTGATCAACAGAGACATACAGCTTTATGGTTTATAATGGGCTAAGAACCCCAGATCCTTGTTAAGTCCTTTCTGTTGGGTGTTAAAATATTCAATCATTCTGACTTAAAAAGGTCTTACGTTCTTGTATGGTTTTAAAGTTACCATTCAGGATTCTCTCTGTGAAGTCACTGGTACAGTGTCCTGGTCCTGTAAAATGTTGACCAACTGGTGTGGGAACCCTACTGGCACCAGCATTGTTCATGTGATGTCTATGTAAATTGAATCTTGTCTTAAGCATCTGGCCTGTTTCTCCAATATAGCATCCTTCGTTACATTTTTTACACTGAATGATATATACCACATTGGAAGATGAGCAAGTGAAAGATCCCTTTATGTTGAATATCTTTCCTTTGTGGATGACTTTGAGGTCCTGTGAAATATTTTGGCATAGTTTGCAACTGGATAAATTACAGGGAAGTGTGCCCTTCTGTTCCTTTTCAGTCTGTGATGGAAGTTTACTTCTGATTAGCTTGTGTTTTAAGTTGGGTGGCTGTCGGAAGGCCAGTACTGGTGGGGATGGGAATATCTCTTTCAGTAATTCATCCTCCTGGAGTATAGGTTGTAGATCTCTTATGATTTTCCTCAGTTTTTCCAGCTCTGGATTGTATGTCACTACAAGGGGGATTCTGTCTGTGGATTTTTTCTCCTTGTACTATAGCAGATTCTCCCTGGGTGTTTTGAGGGAGGAGGCAATATTCTTGGAGATTATTTTGGGGTTATAGCCTTTCTGTTTGAAGGATGCAGTCAGGCTTTTAAGGTGTCTGTCTCTGTCCTCTGGGTCAGAGCAGATCCGGTGGTATCTTGTGGCTTGGCTGTAAATGATGGATCTTTTTGTATATGAAGGATGGAAGCTGGAGTTGTGGAGGTAGCTGCATCTGTCTGTGGGTTTCTTGTATATAGATGTTTGTATACAGCCATCACTGAATGAGACTGTGGTGTCCAAAAAATTGACTTTTTCTGGGGAGTAGTCAATTTTGAATCTGATTGTAGGATGGTATGTATTGAAGGCAGAATAAAATTGTTTCAGAGTTTCTTCACCCTCCGTCCAAATCATTAAAATGTCATCGATGTACCGGTAGTATTTTAGAGGTTTGGTCTGGTGTGTATTCAGAAATGTCTCTTCCAGCTCAGCCATAAAAAGGTTGGCATATTGGGGTGCTGTCCTGGTGCCCATCGCAGTGCCCATTATTTGTAGATAGATAGACATAAAGCTGTATGTCTCTGTTGATCACCCCACCCCACCCCTCACCTATCCACACCCATCCTGTTAGAATACCAATGATATGCTTTGATGTCCCCATGCATACCTCCTACCCACCCCCATCCTCCCACCCTGTCAGACTGTCATAGTAATGCTTGAATGTTTTCACTTATATACACTGTCAGCTAGCACATTTGCTTATTTCCGATCTGACGAAGAAGGGCAACCTTCTAAAGCTAATCAAGAACTGAATTAAGTTATGTCCAATAAAAAAGGTATCATCGTATTTTCTTTTCCATGTTTTATTTTGTTTGATTTCTATTGATAACCTTAAGAGTGGACTAACATGGCTACCACACTCCTCTACATTGTGTGAAGAAACATTTTCTCCGATTCATTTTCAATTTACTAGTTTGTAGCTTAATCACATGCCCCCTAGTCCTAGTATTTTTGGAAAGAGTAAACAAATCGATTCATGTCTACCTGTTCCATTCCACTCATTATTTTATAGACCTCTATCATATCTCCCCTCAGGAAAGGCTAAAGCACCTAGGGCTCTTTAGTTTCAAGAAGAGACAGCTGAGGGGAGATATGATAGAGGTCTATAAAATACTGAGTGGAGTGGAACGGGAAGAGCTAAATCACTTGGTTTACTCTTTCCAAAAATACTAGGATTAGGGAGCATGCAATGAAGCTACTAAATTTAAAACAAACCAAAGAAAATATTTCTTCTCTCAATGTGTAATTAAAACTCTAGAATTCATTGGCAGAGAATGTGGTAAAAGCAGTTAGCTTAGTAGGGTTTTAAAAAGATTTGGATAATCTCCTAATAGAAAAGTCCATAAGCCATTATGAAGATGGACTTGGGAAAATCCATTGTTTATTTCTAGGATAAGCAGCATAAAATCTGTTTTACTCTTTTGGGATCTTGCCAGGTGCTTGTGACCTACATTGGCCACTGTTGGAAACAGGATGCTGGGCTTGAGGGATCTTCGTTTTTTCCCAGTATGGCAATGCTTATGTTATTTATTTATTTATTTTAAAAATGTATATACCACCTGTAACTAGGTGGTTTCCATTAAAAAACATATATAATATATAAAACAACACTACACTAATAAGTATATTATCTTTGCAGAATCAAGAATTTAGAGTTTTAATAAAGACTATAAATGGGATATATTATATGATTTATACAGTAACCTCTCAGTAGCCCATAAATTATTTGGGAATGCACCTCTATTTTCAGCGAGAACAAACAACATGGGCTCTTCTATCACTATAATACACATAGATATGGAAGGAGGGATAACCTTTAGTAATGCGGGCGGCATGCAGATCAGAAACCACTGTAGTATAGACTATAGAAAAAAATAAATAGTATGTTTGCAATATCTTATACAAATGATTATAGAAACAGCGTGGCATCTTTGTTAGAGTTTTTATACCTCTCGAGATTTAGATATATTCACAAATTAGTTTGGTATCCAAGGAAAATTAGATTTCATATCACATACGAAAAGAAATGTTAAAATATGTTAATACAGTACGTTGTGCACAAGTTGATCACAAATAATGCACTATATTTTTGTAATACAGCAGGTGTCACCTTAACTATAAGCAATATTCTCATTGCATTAACGTGGTATATAGCACAACAGCAGTTGTCAATCATTTCGGTGAGGAAGAACTGAGATAAAATGGCAGCACCGAGCACCTCAGCATTTTTGGTCTCTGAAGGATGACTGCCAATTTGCCTGTGTTCTATTTCTACATCAGAGATAAAAGAATTGAATTAAGAGGTGTTTTCAGTAGTATAGCATACACTAGGTGGCCTGAGGTTTGCAATTGCTCTGTAATTGTTAGTGTTTTTGTTAACAATGTTTTTAATAAGTAATGTGTTTAAGAGCAGTGTGGGTTTTAAGACCATTTTTTTGAGGGATTGTATATGGAGAAATTATTATTTACCTAATCATTTTCTTTCCTTTAGTCTTATCAGACCAGTCCAGAACTATTGGGTTACACCCATCAACCAGCGGATGGAAAGACAAAAAGTAGCAGTGTGAGTCACCCTTTAAGGGCACTATCCAGCTTATTTTTGAAAGAGAAAAACGCCTATAGTGCGACCTAAATCGGGAGATAGACGTTTGTCTCGCAAAGGCGCCCAAATTGGTATTATCGAAAGCCGATTTTGGGCATTTCCAACTGCACTCCATCGCGGAAACGAATAAAGTTGATGGGGGGCGTGTCGGAAGCGTGGTGGAGGCGGAACTGGGGCGTGGTTATCAGCCGAGGAGAGATGGGCGTCTTTAGCTGATAATCGAAAAAAAAGGCGTTTTTACCGCGATTTTGAGTCACTTTTTTTGGGACCCTTTTTTTCACGAACAAGTCCCAAAAAAGTGCTCCAACTGCCCAGATGACCACTGGAGGGAATCAGGGATGACCTCCCCAGATTCCTCCAGTGGTCACTAACCCCCTTCCCACCAAAAAAACCCACTTTAAAAACTTTTTTTCCAGCCTGTATGCCAGCCTCAAATGCCTTACCCACCTCCATGACAGCAGAATGTGTTTAATCCTGTCACAGCCTTTCCCTGGGTCAGATGTGGCTCTCGGGTGCAGTACAGGGTCACATCAGCATTGCATTGTGGTGGGTGTAGGGTATTGGGCTCCGTGATTTCATTAGCTTGTGTTACAGTCTCACGATGTTGGTAGTTGGTAGGCTCTTCTCCCATGGTGCTTTTCCCCCTGTCTACTGGGTCAGAGTGTGCCCTGTTGTGTTTCCTGTTGTAGTCCATGCGGTAGTGGCCATTTTTGTAAGCCAGTTTTAGTTCCCTTTCCTGTGTTAGCCACGTTACAGAACTTAGTTCTTACCTTGAATGTGGCTGAAAGAGGGCATTGTACAGCATTCTGCCAGCTCTGACCTACTGCTAATCTCAGTACCAGGGAGACTCGTTGCCAGTGGGGCACAACCTCTGATCTGCAGTTAACTGTGAGTAAAGGCGGTTATTCCAATAAAGGAAGTTTTTGGAGAGATTAGTCTTCAGGTGTCAACTGGTATACCAATGTTATATAGCAGCAACCAGTCCTAGAGGCCTGCGTGTATGCAAGTCTCTGGAGCACTTTTAGTGGGTACCGCAGTGCACTTCAGCCAGGTGGACCCAGGCCCATCCCCCCCCCCCACCTGCAACACTTGTGCTGGTAAATGGGAGGCCTCCAAACCCACTGTACCCACATGTAGGTGCCCCCTTCACCCCTAAGAGCTATGGTAGTGTTGTACATTTGTGGGTAGTGGGTTTTGGGGGAGGGGGGTTAGGAGCTCAGCACCCGTGGTAAGGGAGCTATGCATGTGGGAGCTTTTTCTGAAGTCCACCGCACTGACCTAGGGTGCCCAGTTGGTGTCCTGGCATATCAGGGGGGCGAGTGTACTACGAATCCTGGCCCCTCCCACGACTAAATGGCTCAGATTAGGACGTTTTTGAGCTGGGCGTTTTTAGTTTCCATTATCACTAAAAAAAACAAACGCCCAGCTCAAAAACGTCCATTTTTTCGAAAATACGGTTCGGCCCGCCCCTTCACGAACCCGTTCTCGGAGATAAACGCCCATGGAGATAGGCGTTTCCGTTCGATTATGTCCCTCCACGTAACCTTAGAATGCTCAGTATTTCAGGTGACCAAGCAAAAGTGCTCATGTTCAGCACTTCCGGCATGCCCATCTATTATCTGCACCAAGAAGTTTACCATGAAGGTACTGCTGTATTCTGACACACAGTTCACCAACTTGGTCAGGAGCTGCGCTGAAAATCTACTAAGAGGCATTATAAAATAGAAGTACTTCTATTTTATAATGCCTCTTAGTAGATTTTCAAACTGAGGAATGATAAAATAGGAGAAAATTTCAGAATGGAAGCATGTCCATTAATATTAAAGTAGGGAGGGGTTCTGGGCTGGGCTGGTTGGACTAAAGGAAAGAAAATTTAAGACAATTTCTCCTTCGTGTCCATATGAGACCACTCCAGAATCAGCGGAATGTAGCAAAGCAGTCCTCAATGTGGGCGAGGAAAGAGAAGAATTACCCAAAAAGCCTGTATTACATAAGATGAAAAGCAGAAATAGGTGTTTTAGAGCTGGAATACCCTAGAAGCTAACTTAATGGTTGACAGTATCAGGTAAGGAGAAAACTAAACTTGCAATAGATATTGGAAGGGAAGGAATGTAACAGAAGAAAAGCACACCAAATAAAACTATAAACGAAGATACATACCTGTAGCAGGTATTCTCCGAGGACAGCAGGCTGATTGTTCTCACATGTGGGTCGACGCCAGCGTCAGCCCAGGAATCGGCATTTTGCAAGCAAAATATAAAAAACGTTTTGCCAGATTCTTCTGGCGCGCATGCACGAACCGATTTCCCGCCCGTAGCACGAATGCATTCCTCAGTTAAATGAAAAGCATAAAGAGAGACAAATCAACTCCAAAGGGGAGGTGGACAGGTTTGTGAGAACAATCAGACGCTGTCCTCGGAGAATACCTGTTACAGGTATGTATCTTCGCTTTCTCCGAGGACAAGCAGGCTGCTTGTTCTCACATGTGGGGTATCCCTAGCATCCAGGCTCACTCAAAACAATAAACATTGATCAATTGGGCCTCGCAACAGCAAGGACATATCACAGATTGACCTGAAACCATAAACAACTAACTGAGAGGGCAGCCTGGAACAGAACAAAAATGGGTCTAGGGGGGAGGAGTTGGATTCTAAACCCCAAACAGATTCTGCAGCACCGACTACCCAAACCGACTGTCGCGTCAGGTATCCTGCTGAAAGCAGTAGTGAGATGTGAATGTGTGGAATGATGACCATGTTTCTGCCTTGCAAATCTCCTCAATGGAGGCTGACTTTAAGTGAGCCACTGACGCTGCCATGGCTCTAACATTGTGAGCCGTGACATGGCCCTCCAGAGTCAGCCCAGCTTGGGTGTAAGTGAAGGAAATGCAATCTGCTAACCAATTGGAGATTGTGCGTTTTCCAATGGCGTCTCCCCTCCTGTTGGGATCAAAAGAAACAAACAACTGGGCGAATTGCCTAAAGGGCTTTGTCCACTCCACATAAAAGGCCAATGCTTTCTTGCAGTACAAGGTGTACAAACTGCTTTCGCCAGGACGGGTATGAGGACGGGGAAAGAATGTTGGCAAGACAACTGACTGGTTCGGAACTCCGACACCACCTTTGGCAGAAACTTAGGGTGCGTGCGGAGGACTACTCTGTTGTGATGAAACTTGATATAAGGAGCATGCACTACCAGGGCCTGAAGCTCCCTGACCCTACGAGCTGAAGTAACAGTCACCAAGAAAATGACCTTCCAGGTCAAATACTTCAGATGGCAGGAATTCAGTGGTTCAAAAGGAGCTTTCATCAGCTGAGTGAGAACGACGTTGAGATCCCATGACACTGGTAGAGGTTTGACAGGGGGCCCTGACAAAAGCAAACCTCTCATGAAGTGAACAACTAAAGGCTGTCCAGAGATAGGCTTACCCTCTACACAGCAATGATAGGCACTAATCGCACTAAGATGAACCTTTACTGAGTTAGTTTTGAGGCCAGACTCTGATAAGTGTAGAAGGTAATCAAGCAGGGTCCGTCTAGGACAAGAAAGAGGATCTAGCCTTGCTGTCACACCAGATGGCAAATATCTTCCATTTGAAAGAATAACACTTCTTCATGGAATCTTTTCTGGAAGCAAGCAAGACTCGGGAGACACCCTCTGAAAGACCCAAGGAGGCAAATTCTAAACTCTCAACATCCAGGCCATGAGAGCCAGAGACTGGAGGTTGGGATGTAGAAGCGACCCCTCGTTCTGAGTGATGAGGGTTGGAAAACAGTCCAATCTCCACGGTTCTTCGGAGGACAACTCCAGAAGAAGAGGGAACAAATCTGATGCGGCCAGAAGGGTGCAATCAGGATCATGGTTCTGCAGTCTTGCTTGAGTTTCAGTAAAGTCTTCCTTACTAGAGGTATGGGAGGAAACGCATACAGAAGGCCTGTCCCCCAATGTAGGAGAAAGGCATCTGATGCTAGTCTGTCGTGGGCCTGAAGTCTGGAACAGAACTGAGGGACCTTGTAATTGATCTGAGTGGCAAGAAGATCAACCGAGGGGGTGCCCCACGCTCGGAAAATCTTGCGGACTACGCCTATGTTCAATGACCACTCGTGAGGCTGCATTATCCTGCTCAACCTGTCGGCCAGATTGTTGTTTACACCTGCCAGATAAGTGGCTTGGAGAAACATGCCATGACGGCGAGTCCAAAGCCACATCTGGACAGCTTCCTGACACAGAGGGTGAGATCCGGTGTCCCCCTGCTTGTTGGTGTAAAACATGGCAACCTGTTTGTCTGTCTGAATTAAGATTACTTGGTTGGACAGCTGATCTCTGAAAGCATTTAGAGCGTTCCGGATCGCTCTTAATTCCAGGAGGTTGATCTGCAAACCTGTTTCCTGAAAGGACCAGGCTCCCTGAATGTGGAGCCCATCTACATGAGCTCCCCACCCCAGAAGAGATGCATCCGTCGTCAGCACTTTTCGTGGCTGAGGAACTTGGAATGGTCGTCCCATGGTCAAATTTGATCGAATCTTCCACCACTGAAGAGAATTCCAAAAGTCGGTGGACAGTTGGGATTACCTCCTCTAGATCCCCTGCAGCTTGAAACCACTGGGAAGCTAGGGTCCACTGAGCTGATCTCATATGTAGATGTGCCATGGGGGTCACATTAACTATGGAGGCCATGTGCCCCAGAAGTCTCAACACCTGCCAAGCCATGACCTGCTGAGATGCTCGAACCATGGACACCAGGGACAGAAGGTTGTCTGCCCTTGCCTCTGGAAGATAAGCTCAAGCTGTCTGAGTGTTCAACAGAGCTCCAATCAATTCCAATTTCTGGACTGGGGTGAGATGAGACTTGGGATAATTTATGACGAACCCCAGTAGCTCCAGCACCCGAATAGTCATTCGCATGGAGTCCAGAGCACCTTCCTTCGAGGTGCTCTTCACCAGCCAATCGTAGAGATAAGGAAACACATGCACTCCCAGTCTGCGTAGCGACGCTGTGACTACAGCTAGGCATTTGGTAAACACTCTGGGCACAGACGCCGGGCCAAAAGGCAGTACACGATACTAAAAGTGCTGTGTTCCCAGTCGAAATTGAAGATATTTATGTGAGCTGGAAGTATCGAGATGTGTGCTGTTTTTTTGTATCCCTCTCTAGACCCCCGTCGGACCCTTGCCCACAGAGGAGAAGAGAGAGATTCAGAAGGCTCATATTAAGTCTGTTTAACATAACCTCACCTTTCCGACTCCTAACGTCTAAGAGCATCTTTGTGCATCTATTCTCCCACATAATGTACTAATGAGTAGGAGTTTCCTTGCTTATGTGAATATTATGGTCCTCAAGCTTGGCAGCAGTAGCTGACAAGGCCTCGATCTTGAAGGGCCCAATATAGATGGGATCTCGCCAGGTCTTGTGCGTATAATAGCGCCGGTGCACCATATCACCCACTTTAAAAGGGGGGGATCTGTTGTCATTACAGTGCGTAAGCATCCTTTAAGTCCAGAGAGCATAGCCAATCGTTTTCCTGAATCATGGGAAGAAGGGTGCCTAGGGAAACCATCCTGAACTTTTCTCGGACAAGAAATTTGTTCAGGGTCCTTAGGTCTAGGATAGGACGCATCCCCCCTGTTTTCTTTTGCACAAAGAAGTATCTGGAATAGAATCCCAGCCCTTCTTCCCCTGGTGGAACAGGTTCGACCGCTTGGACCTGTAGAAGGGTGGGGAGTTCCTCTTCAAGTACCTGCTTGTGCTGGGAGCAGTAGGACTGAGTTCCCGGTGGGCAATTTGGAAGCTTGGAGTCCAGGTTGAGGGTGTATCCTAACCAGACAATTTGAAGAACCCACCAGTCGGAGATTATAAGAAGTCACCTTTGGTGAAAAAAACATTAACCTCCCCCCAACCGGCAAGTCGTCCGGTACGGACATGTTTACTGAGGCTATGCTGAACTGGAGCCAGTCAAAAGCCCGTCCCTTGCTTTTGCTGGGGAGCAGCAGTGGCCTTAGGCGCATGCTGTTGACTAGAACGAGCGCGCTGGGACTGAGCCTGGGTAGGCTGCCAAGAAGCAGGAGTGTACCTACGGCTAGCATAGGATTAGGGAGCACTCCTCTTCCTTCCAAAATACCTCCTAGATAAGGAGGTAGTAGCAGAAGACGCCCGGCGGGAGAGAGAATCCATAGCATCATTGTGCTTCTTGAGCTGGTCAACTAGATCCTCTACTTTCTCACCAAAAAGGTTATCCCCCCAGCAAGGAACATCCACCATCTGCTGCTGGACTGAATGATCCAGGTCAGAGACACGCAGCCATGAGAGTCTCTGCATCACTATACCTTGGGCAGCAATCCTGGATGCTACATCAAAAGTGTCGAACGTACCCCTGGCCAAGAATTTTCAACACGCCTTCTGCTGCCTGACCACCTGGCGAAAAGGCTCGGCCTGCTCCGGAGGGAGTGCATCACCCAAGCTAGACAGTTGCCTCATCGAGTTCTGCAAGTGGATACTCGTACTGGCATGTTTAGATTTTGGCAGTGAGCATAGCGGCCTGATACGCCTTTCTCCCAAAAGAGTCCAAGGTTCTAGATTCTCTGCCTGGGGGCGCCGTGTCATAGTCCCTAGTACTCTTGGCTCTTTTGAAAGCAGAGTCCACCATCATGGAATTGTGAGGTAGCTGAGACCTCATAAATCCAGGTCCCCATGGATCCGATATTGGGATTCAGTCTTTTTCGGGATCACACGATTAGACAGAGGGAACAACCAGTTTCGCATAAGGACTTCCTTCAGTACATTATGCAAAGGAGCCATTGCAGCCTCTCTAGGCATAGAAAGATAATCCAGGACCTCAAGCATCTCAGCCCTGGGCTCATCCTCAACCTCCATAGGGAAGGGAATAGCTGCAGCCATTTCCCAGACAAAGGATAAACTCTCCAGTGGAGAAAGTCTCCTTTCTAGTGGAGGAGAAGGTTCAGAGGGAATCCCATAGGACTCGTCAGAAGAAAAGTACCTGGAATCCTCCTCTTCCTGCCACGAACCCTCACCTTCAGTATCGGACAAGACATCCCTCGGAGCAGTCCGAAACTGAGCCTGCCTCGATGCCGAGAAACGACATCCTCGATGGCGGTGCCGAGAAGTTGATGCCCGCCTGGACTCCAGCGAAGCTTCCTCCACCGACATCGAAGAGGAGTTGACCTGGGTGGCAGCAGACAGCGATGCCGCAGGCAGCACCAAGGTCGGGGACCTCACCACAGGTGAAGGGCCAGATGCCGCTGCGGGCCAGATGCCGCTGCAGCAGATGGTATGGAAGGCGCAAGCACCCCCGACACCGAAGCAGACTGGCACAGCAATCCTTCCAGAAGCTCTGGAAGCAGGGCCCTGATGCACTCGTCAAGAGCCACCGTCGGACAAGGCTGCGGGGGTCGGTAAAGGAGCCAGTGGCAGAATCTGTCAAGGTTCGGGAGCAGGTACCGAGCTGCCATAAGACCAACGCATCGGCACCTCCTGAATAGAAGGGGAGCGATCTTCTCTGCGCCAACGCTTCTCGGGTGCCGATTCCCTCGATGCCCCGGAGCTCCCGGCACCATGTGTTGAAGGAGAATGATGACAGTGCTTCTTCGCCTTCGCTCGACACCCGTCATCGAGACTCCTTGGTACCGATGAGGACGTGGAATCCTCATGCCTCCTCAGGGCCAGGTCCGACGAAGGTCGGTCCCGGGGGGGGGGGGCCTGCATAACAAGAAGCCTCAAGGCAGGTGGAGACCCACTCGATGCCTCACTGCTCCCAGCGCAAATAGGCCTTTCAGCAGCCATTACTTACCTCTGCTCCCGACGTCAATGCTTCCCTCGAAATCGATGTCGAAGGACCGGACCAAGACCCAAAAAGCTTTTCTTGTTGGGCTTCTCGAGACGCTTGGGTCCGTTTCTTCATACGAAGACACAGAGTACAAGCAGCTGGGCTATGGTCGGGACCAAGGCACTAGATACACCAGGCGTGGGTATCGGTACCTGAGATGGTCCGGTTGCACTGAGTACAACGTTTGAAGCCGCTGGGTGTCTTCGATGACATGGAAAGAAAAACGGCTTTGGCAAAATCAAAAGACGCGATTGTGCCTGTTAGAAGAAAAAAATGGCACAAAAAGAAGGGAACAACCCGGCCGCATCGAAAACAAAGGAAACTTTAAAAAGGGCAAAAATAAAGAAACTACGGGAAGTGGGTTTTTTTGTTTTTAAACTGTAGAATTTTGTGAGAAAAGAAGGCAAAAAGCAACGAAATGAACAAAGACTCTTTCCCGGGCCTGAGAGGAGTGCAGAAAAAAAAATAAACTCTACCACACCTCAACACGGAGAAAATAAAAACTGAGGAACGCATTCGCGTGACGGGCGGGAAATTGGTGCGTGCTGCACACGTGCCAGAAGACTCCGGCAAAACTTTTTCTTTATATTTTGCTTGCAAAATGCCGATTCCTGGGCCAACGCGGACGTCGACCCACATGTGATAACAAGCAGCCTGCTTGTCCTCGGAGAAAAGGTATTTTCCTAAAGGGAGCAAACCCAAGTACATCAAACCTGGGAATGATGACATAAGAATAGAATTACAATTTTAACTAGTCCTAAACTAAGGCAAACAAGATAGACTAAGAACAAAATGTCAATATTTCACAGGAACATCAAATAACCTGTGAACCCCCCTGTTGAGAGACAAGAACTTTCTTTAAACAGCACTGCAGCCCAGGATCCTTCTAAATATGTAGAAAGCTCTTCCCATCAGAAGAGAAACAGGCATGATATTAGTAGCTGAGAAAAAGAATAAATCACTAGTCTGAAAAACAGCAACTTTCTACAAATAGCTGAAGTGTGACAAGAACCTGTCATGACCGAATTTTCTACAGAACGCTATTTGCTACAGAAGAAAAACATGGAAGACTAATATTAATTCATGTTTCTTCAAGGGAATTCAAAAATTAAGAACGAACAAATTAGTTCTGATCAAGTAAATAGAGGTCTGAATGCTAATGTTGCCATGAAGAAATGCAGCATAGGAAGTTAATGGCTCTGTTTAGCTCTTGGAAGAATAAAAAAAATTAAGCTCTAATGAATTAGCATGTATGCAGAAGTCACCTTTACACCATTCTTACAATATATGCTAATGATAACCATAGCCCTTTTTTTTTAAAACATCATGGATTTCCTAATTAAGCAGGTGGCAGGAGATCTTTTAATAGGGGGAGGCTACAATCTTATATAAACACAGCGCTTGATAATTCAGCTAAAGCAGTAGTGTATGCATAAGCTGACAGAGCCTCAATGATGCACTTTATGCATCAATGGGGCCTGACCTGCTTATGGAGATACCATCATGGAGATCGACAAGATTACACTATTCTCCTACCCATGATACTTACTTGAGGATTGACTTGTGTATACGTGAAGGGGCATAATCGAACGGAAACGTCTATCTCCATGGGCGTTTATCTCCGAGAACGGGTCCGTGAAGGGGTGGACCGAAGCGTATTTTCGAAAAACATGGACGTTTATCTTTTTTTGAGCTGGGTGTTTTTGTTTTTCAGCGATAATGGAAACCGAAAGCGACCAGCTCAAAAACGAATAACTCCAAGACATTTATTCGTGGGAAGGGCCAGGATTCGTACTGCACTGGTCCCCCTCACATGCCAGGACACCAACCGGGCACCCTAGGGGGCACTTTTACAAAAAAAAACAAAACAAGGTAAAACAGCTCCCAGGTGCATAGCACTCTTCCCTTGCGTGTTGAGCCCCCCAAATCCCCCTCAAACCCCACTGCCCACAAGTCTACACCATTACTATAGCCCTAAGGGGTGAAGGGGGGCACCTACATGTGGGTACAGTGGGTTTGGGGGGCGGTTTGGAGGGCTCCCATTTACCCGCACAAGTGTAACAGGTGGGGGGGGATGGGCCTGGGTCCACCTGCCTGAAGTCCACTGCACCCCCTAATAACTGCTCCAGTGACCTGCATACTGCTGCCAGGGAGGTGGGTATGACATTTGAGGGTGAAAATAAAAAGTTGTGAAAGGGAAAATTAGGTTCTTACCTTGGTAATTTTCTTTCCTTTAGTCATAGCAGATGAAGCCATTACGTATGGGTTATGTCCATCAACCAGCAGGGGAGATAGAGAGCACTCAAACTTTCACAGTGCCCTCTTGGCCAGCTAGCTCCACTGCCTCTTCAGTATTTGAAGCTTCCAAAGCAGTATGGCAAACCGCAATGGGAATCACAAGAGCTTTCCTCACAGCGAACGATGGCCCATCACAAGGGCATGAACTCATAAAGGAGGAAATGCACATCCTCCTGGAGGGAATAAACTCATCCTCCTTATTGTATAAGTGGAGGAGAATACCCACGCCTCCTGGAGGGAATCACACATCCTCCCAACACACTGGAGGGAATAAACTCATCCTCCTATTTATAGAACTGGAGGGGAACACACGCGCCTCCTGGAGAGAATCAACACATCCTCCAAAAAAAACATGCTGGAGGGAATGAACACATCCTCCTAAATTTAAACTGAACATGAATCCTGAAGATTGTTTTCCAACTTTCTCCCAAGGAAGGAACTTCAGGAAATTAGAACAGAACCTGAAAAACAGATTCACAGCATACAGACAATCATACAGGGAGAGCTCATGGCTTCATCTGCTATGACTAAAGGAAAGAAAATTACCAAGGTAAGAACCTAATTTTCCCTTCCTTGTCATCAAGCAGATGAAGCCATTACGTATGGGATGTAACAAAGCAATCCCTAGATAGGGTGGGAACAAGCCACACCACGCGCTAGCACTTGTGCACCAAAACGCGCATCCCTCCTGGCAGCCACATCCAGCCTGTAATGTCGGGCAAAGGAGAGCTTAGAAGCTCATGTTGCTGCACTGCATATCTCTTGAAGAGAGAGTGCTCCAGTTTTAGCCCAAGAGGAAGAAATCGCTCTAGTAGAATGTGCCTTAAAGGCTACAGGCGGAACCCTGCCGGCCAGCAGATAAGCTAAAAAGATAGTTTCTTTGAGCCAGCGGGCAATAGTGGCTTTAGACGCTGGAGACCCTCTGTGAGAACCGGATAGCAAAACAAACAGATGATCAGAAGTCCTGAAAGAGTTAGTAACTCGCAGATACTGCAGCAGAGTCCTGCGCACATCCAAAAGGTGCAGCTGCCCAAAAGATTCTGGAAACTCTTCCTCTGAAAAAGAGGGCAAGAAAATAGGCTGGTTTAGGTGAAAGGCTGACACCACCTTAGGCATAAAGGAAGGCACGGTCCGAACCGTGACTCCGGACTCTGAAAATTGCAGAAATGGGTCTCTACAGGACAGCGCCTGGAGCTCTGACACCAGTCTCGCCGAGGTAATGGCCACCAGAAAAACGGCCTTCAGTGTCAAATCTTTCTCCGATGCTCGCCGAAGCGGCTCAAAAGGAGATGCCTGCAGGGTTTTCAAAACTAGCCCCAGGTTCCATGCTGGACAGGGTACTCACACTGGAGGTCGGAGCCGAAGCACCCCTCTAAGAAACCGTGCCACATCTGGGTGAGCAGCCAAAGACACGCCTTCCACCTTACCACGAAGGGAGGCCAACGCTGCCACCTGCACCCGCAGGGAATAATAGGCCAAGCCTTTTTGTACACCTTCCTGCAAAAAGTCCAGAATCGGCGAGACAGGAGCCCGCATTGGAGCAATGGCTCTGGAAGCACACCAAGACTCAAACAGGCACCAAATCCTGGCATAAGCCACGGAAGTGGACCGCTTGCGGGCTTGCAGGAGAGTGGAAATAACTTTATTGGAATAACCTTTATCCCTCAATTGCGCCCTGTCAATAGCCATGCCGTAAGACCAAAGCGGCTGGCGTCCTCCATGGCTACCGGTCCCTGAGTCAACAGGTTCGGTACCAGAGGTAACGGCAGAGGAGCCTCCAGGAGCATCTGTCGGAGGTCTGCATACCAAGGTCTCCTTGGCCAAGCCGGGGCGATGAGGGCCACTTCTCCTGGGTGCAGCCGAATCCGCAAGAGCAGGCGCCCTATCAAGGGCCATGGGGGAAACACATAAAGTAGACCCGGAGGCCAGGGTTGAGCCAAGGCATCCAACCCCGCCGAGCGAGGCTCTCTCCGTCTGCTGAAGAAGCACGGGACTTTGGTATTGACACTTGTCGCCATTAGATCCATCACGGGCTTGCCCCATTTGGCACAGATCTGCAGGAAAACTTCGTCTGCCAGATTCCATTCTGCTGGATCGATCTGATGCCTGCTCAGATAATCGGCCTGCACATTGCTCTGACCTGCAATATGAGCTGCCGACAGACACTGAAGATGCAGCTCGGCCCAGTGGCAAATCAGTTCGGCCTGCGCGGCTAGTGCTCTGCACCTTGTTCCGCCTTATCGATTTATATAGGCCACCGTTGTCGTGTTGTCCGACATCACTCTGACAGTCAATCCTTCCAGGGTCACTTGAAAGGCCAGAAGCGCCTTAAACACCGCTTTCAACTCTAGGCGGTTGATGGACCACTCCGACTCCTCGGGTGTCCGTAGACCCTGGGCATGCTTCCCCTTGCAGTATGTGCCCCAGCCCTTCAGGCTGGCATCTGTTACCACCAGGCACCAAACGGGGAGCGTCAGCGGCATTCCTCGCCGCAGCATGCTGTCCGAGAGCCACCACTCCATGCTGAGTCAGGCCGCAGGGAGCCAAGTAAGTCTGCATTGGTAATCCTGAGAAAAAGGAGACCATCTCCGGAGTAGGGAATACTGTAGAGGTCTCAGGTGCACTCTCGCCCAGGGTACCACTTCCATCGTGGCTGTCATCGATCCCAGCAGCTGGACAATGTCCCAAGCTCGCAGGCGGGGCATCCTCAGGAGCAGACGGACCTGATTCTGAAGCTTGCACCGCCTTAGCTCGGGTAGGAACACATAGCCCGAGACTGTGTCGAACCTGGCCCCCCAAAAACTCTAGAGATTGTGAAGGGGACAGGTGACTTTTGGCCATATTGACGACCCAGCCTAGAGATTGCAGTACTGAGACCACTCTGGCTGTAGCTTGTAAGCTCTCTGTTGCAGAGTCTGCTCTGATGAGCCAGTCGTCTATGTACGGGTGAACCCTGATACCTTCTCGCCTGAGAAAAGCAGCTACTACCACCATTACCTTCGAAAAGGTTCGGGGAGCTGTGGCGAGGCCAAAAGGCAAGGCCCTGAACTGGAAATGTTTTCGCAACACCGCAAACCTCAGAAACTTCTGGTGCGGGGGCCAACTCGGTACGTGCAAGTAAGCTTCTTTCAGGTCCAGAGACGTGAGAAACTCTCCTGGCTGTACCGCCGCAATGACGGAGCGCAGGGATTCCATGTGGAAATGCCGCACTCTCAGGGACTTGTTCACTTCTTTTAAGTCCAGAATAGGGCAAAAGGACCCACCTTTTCGCGGCACCACAAAGTAGATGGAGTATCGGCCGCAGCCTTGCTCGGCGGGAGGCACCGAGGTCACTGCCCCTAACTGAATCAGACCTTGTAAAGTCTCCTCCACCGCCGCCCGTTTGACGGCAGAACCGCATCGGGACTCCACAAACACGTCTCTTACTGGGGCGTTGAATTCTATTCTGTATCCATCTCTGATCAGGTCCAGAACCCACTGATCTGAGGAAATCTTGGCCCACTCCTCGACAAAGAGGGAAAGCCGTCCTCCGATGACAGGCATCGAGGAGAGGGCCGGCGCACCATCATTGAGAGGGTCGCCCCTGAACTCCTGGTCTTGTCCGAGCGAAAGGAGTTCCTCTGCTGACCACGGGCACGTGAGGTGAACCCAGCAGAAAGCCCCGGGCGGTACCTTCTAGCTTCATGGAAGCGAGGTCTGTACGAGGAGTGGACCGCCTGGCCCTTAGAGGAAGGCCTCTGCCTATCTTCGGGCAAGCGCTGGGGTTTTGGATCACCCAGGCCTTTCACAATTTTCTCCAACTCCTCACCAAATAAGAGAAGTCCTTGAAAAGGCAACTTCACCAACCTTTGCTTAGAGGCCATGTCCGCTACCCAGTGTCGTAGCCACAGACGACGGCGAGCCGCCACTGCTACTGCCATTTGTTTAGCCGAAGCTCTGACAAGGTCATAAAGGGCATCAGCCAGAAAGGACAAAGCCACCTCCATCCGCGGAGCCACATCCAAGAAGGGCTCCGCTCCATCTCCGGGCTGAGCCACTGCCTGTTGCAGCCAAGCTAGGCAGGCTCTAATAGCATAACAGCTGCATGCAAACGCCCGAACAGTGAGACCTGCAATTTCAAAGGACCGTTTCAATGCTGTTTCCAGCCTACGGTCTTGAGCATCCTTCAGGGCAACACCTCCTTCAACAGGGAGGGTAGTTCTCTTTGTCACCGCAGTGACTAGGGCATCCACTGTAGGCATCTGAAAACGAGCCATATGTCCCTCACGCAGAGGGTATAACTGCCCCATAGCCCTGGAAACTCTCAAAGGTCCCTCGGGGCCAGCCCACTGAGCCGAAACAAGCTCTAGGATGGAGTCATGCAAAGGGAAGGCCCGAGCAGCTTTCTTGGTACTAGCCATCCTGGGATTACCCGAGGAGGCCATGCCACTGTCAGGATCTTCAATCGAGAGGGCCTGCAGGGTATCTGAAATAAGCGCTGGCAGCTCATCACGGTGGAAAATCCTCACCGCGGAGGGATCATCCAGATCCTGTGGTAAATCCGCACCTGACTCTGGTTCCTCAGACCAAGAACGTCTGTCAGAGTTCTCCGAATCCTCACACCCCGACCACGGGGGGGGGGGGGGGGGGGGGGGGGGGAAGGTGCACCACAATCTGAAGGGGAATTAACCCTTCTGCGCTTATCTTTAGGCCAAGCATCCGGGGAAAAAAACCTCACTGGGCAGTCCCAGGCCAGAATCCATCGGGGGGGCAATCAGAGGAGCCTCAGGCGACCCTTGAGGAAGGGCTCTTTTCATCATGTATGCTTTATGCAGCAAAAGCACAAAATCCGGGGAGAAATTCTCACCCTGGGCACCCAAATCCTGTCCGGTGCTAGCCACTCCTGAAATAACCTCATCTCGAGGTGCCCCACCCGGCTCAGGTCTCTCCGTGTCCACGGAGGCCGCGCCATGTGGTGTAAGCAAAATGGCACCCGCTGCCAGCTCAGAGCGGGAAGAAACATCGCTCGCCATGCTCGGGCCGGCTCCTACGCCAATACAGCACGATTTACAGAGCCCTGCTGCTGATTTGCGCTTGCCACAAGTGGAACAGCGCTTTATATTGTCCGCAGCCATTGCTGAAAAACGGCGATAAAATCCAAGATGGCGGTTTCGCGCCAAAATCGCCCCGATCGCGGGCCCACCCCGGAGGAGTTGGAAAACACTCTTACCTCAAAGGATCTAGTGTACAACTACGATCCTGCTGAAAATCAGGTCAAAAACCTCTGTTCCAACGTCTCTGCGTTTAAAAACGCGACGCGACTTTTTTTTTTTTTTAAGCTGTGAGGAAAGCAGAGGTATTGAAGACTCCGGAGGCTCAGATGAGTGGGAAAGGCAGGGAAAGGGCGAACCTATATGCCTGCATCCACTGTTGGTGGGTAAGGACAGGGAAAGCAAGGCAATATGTCCACATCCACGGAGGTATGGGTAAGGCAGGGAAAGGGCTAACCTATGTGCCTTTAAAGTGAGGCTGCTATAGCCTCCAACACCCCGGTTAACAACTGGCAAGCCAGGAACCACCTCCCGGCAGATTTTTCTGGAGCTCGAACAAGCTGCAGCCACCCTGCTAGGGGAGATAGAGAATACTGGAGAGGCAGTGGAGCTAGCTGGCCAAGAGGGCACTGTGAAAGTTTGAGTGCTCTCTATCTCCCCTGCTGGTTGATGGACATAACCCATACGTAATGGCTTCATCTGCTTGATGACAAGGAAAATATAATTTATCCTCTAACAGCAGATTGCTGTATACTACATTTTAAGCCTTCTGTGGCCATTGTGCTGACACATAGATTTGCCACCCACTTGTTTGTAACTACTAAACTAAGAGCGCAATACTGGAAACAAAATTACACAACAACACAGGAAGAAATTTTATGTAAACTAGACTTTGTCTAATGTCAAAGCTTACAGCACAAAAAATGGTCAGGCAATAATAGCCTTTCATAAGATGTGGGATTCTTACACAAAGCGGAGATCTCCGCAACTAAATTAAATACATAAATATCTTTGATACACAAATAGAAATCAGTAGTTCTTTTTCTTTGTATTTTCTCCTTTTCTCTATTTTGTATATGCTTTGTACAAATTTATTTATTAGGATTTATTTACCATCTTTTTGAAGGAATTCACTCAAGGCGGTGTACAGCAAGAATAAGTCAAACATAAGACATAAACAAGTACAGCAGTAAAAATATTCAAATAATATGCTACATTACGTCAACACAATTCACAACAAAACATTTAAATAGACAGCATAGGGTATAAGCAAAGATGAAACATATAGATATGATAAAAGAGTAAAAGGAGTTAGAAGATAAGGGGACTAATTGGGGGGGGGGGGGGGGGGGGGGGGTTGGCCATGCAAGACCCTCCAGCCCGAAATTCCCATACACTCAGCTCTGCCACACAGTGTTTTGATTTTGCTAACAGGAAATGTGAAGCCCTAGCAGCTCAGAGACAGGTGGGTCATGAAGTACAGCTCCTTGTTGATAACACTCGGGCTGTGGCTGTTTAAACAAAGGCACAGGTGTGTAATGGAAAGAACAGAGATTAAATGACAATAATATGAGTATAAAGTATATGTTAAGTAGGTCACTGTAGGTTGGACTTAAAATATATTTTAAAAAAATGAACTTGCAGAGCTATTATTATTAGTAATATGTAGTTTATCTTTCAAAAAAAAGTGTGGTTCCAGAAGATTTGAGGGTGGCCAATGTAATACCAATCTTTAAAAAGGATTCCACAAATGGCCCAGCAACTTATAGACTGATGAATCCAACGCCAATGCCAGGCAAAATGGTGGAGACAATTACTGAACATACACATAGGCATGAATTAATGGGACAAAAACAACATGGATTTAGCAAAGAAAAATTTTGCCTCACCAATATGCTACATTTCTTTGAAGGGATGAATAAACATATGGCTAAAGGTGAGCTTGTGGATATTGTATATGTGGATTTTCAGAAAGCATTTGACAAAGTACCTTATGAATGACTATTGAGAAAATTAGAAAGTCATGGGATAGGAGGCAGAGTCCTTTTGTGGATTAAAAGACAGAAAAGACAGTAGGGTTGAATGGTCAATATTCTGAATAGAGAAGGGTAAATCGTGGGGCTCCCCGGGATTCTGTGCTAGGACCTTTGCTTTTTAACATATTTATAAATGATCTGGAAACAGGAATAATGAGTGAGGTGATTACATTTGCTAACGATAGAAAGTTATTCAAAGTTGTTAAATCAAAAGAGGATTGTGAAAATTTGCAAGAGGACCTTATGAGACTGGGCGACTAAGCATACAAATGGAATGTGAGCAACTGCAAAATGATGCATGTAGGGAAGAAGAATCCAAACTATAGCTATGTGATACAAAGTTCCACATTAGGAGTCACACCAAAGAAAAGGATTTAGGTATTGTCATTGACGATATGTTGAAACCTTCTACTCAGTGAGCAGCAGCATCTAAGAAACAAATGAAATGTTACGAATTAAGAAAGGAATGGAGAACAAAACTGAGAATATTATAACGCCTTTGTATCACTCCATGGTGTAATCGCACCTCAAAAATTGTGTGCAATTTTGGTTACAGCATCTTAAAAAAGATATAGTTCAATTAGAAATGTACAAAGAAGGGCGATAAAAATTTTAAAGGGGATGGGACGATGTCCCTATGAAGAAAGGCTAAAAAGGCTAGGGTTCTTCAGCTTGGAGAAGAGATGGCCTAGGGAAGATATTGTAGAGGTCTATAAAGTACTCACTAGAATGGACCAGATAGACGTGAATCACTTGTTTATTCTTTCCAAAGATACAAGGACTAGGGAAGTTCTGAAAGAAGAGGACATTTCTCTGGGCAAGTAACACTATTTTGCTCTATGCTTGGTAACTTAAAGATTGGGTTTAAAAGAGGAATTGTAGGTTATTGATAAGCACAGTTAGAATTTAAAAAAAAAAAGAAGCAAACTTCATTAACAAGTCTCCATACCCTTTTCCTCAGTTTTAAAACTTAAATTTTCTGCCACAAAATTAACAGACACTCTAGAAGGCATAGCAGGGCCTAGTTCAGTCTTCATTCCCAACCCCCTACCCACCTACCCCTAGCTCAACTCTTCATTTATAGTCAACTAGTAAAAAAAGGCCCGTTTCTGGAGCCAATGAAACGGGCGCTAGCAAGGCTTTCCTGTGGCTCCCCCCCCCCCCCCACCCGTCGTCGATGTGGGTGAATTGCTCCGCCTCCGCCCTCAACGTCATAACATTTGACGCGAGGGCGGGGCCCAGAGACTGTGATTTTCGAGGCTTCAGAGCTTCGAACATACGAACCTTGGCTTCAGTGACGTCAGCAGCCAATAGAACGTTGAGGGTGAGTTTTATATATATAATTATAATTATGGCAACAAGAGGAGAGTTTTAATTAGAGTCTAATTATATTTAATTCGTTTCTGAGAAACAAACACTACATAAATTACACATTCTACCATACAATCTTAAGGCTCTTTATATTGATCTGATATCCCCAGTACCTTAACAACTCTATAATACTAAGATGCAGACAGAAGTCTAGTACCAAGACGGGTTGTGACAAAACAGTGGGTTTGTAAGCCTGTAAACTGTATTATTTTTTGAAGTGTATTCTCTAGTTTGGCCAACAGATGGTGCATGTTTAATGTTTAAAGCTGTTACAGAGAAATGACTGTTCTTTCTTTAGTTTAATACAAAGTGTTCGGCGGCGGCTAAGAAAGCAAATAGAATGTTAGGTATTATTAGGAAAGGAATGGAAAACAGAAATGAGGACATTACAATGCCTTTGTATCACTCCATGGTGCTACTGCACCTCGAATACTGTGTGCAATTCTGGTCACACATCTCAAAAAAGATATATATAGTGGAATTAGAAAAGGTACAGAGAAGAGCGATAAAAATGATAAAGGGGGTGGGACGACTTCCCTATGAGGAAAAGCAAAGCAGCTAGGGCTCGTCAGCTTGGAGAAAAGATGGCTGAGGGGAGATATGATAGATCTTCACCCGCCTGCCTAAGGAAAAATCTAAAATATAATGTCCACTTGATCAGGGAATTAACATATGTACATGATTGTAACTTGCCTTGAACTCAGCCTTTGGAAAAGGATAGTAATCAAATCTAAAATACAAATATCCCTCCCTCTCCTCAAACCCTCATCCTATCCCCCTCCTTCTCTTTCTCTCCAAATCTCATCAAATCTTTTCTCAGTCACACCCATACCTCACTAGTTTATCTCTCTCTCTCTCTGCCTCCTGTCATCCATTTCTCTTATGCCTCTATCCCTCCTGCTGCTGCATCACTCCAATTCAGATAGATATCAGTAGTTATTGGCCATCCCAGCTAAAGAGGATTTTGTCACTGTTCCTGTATTAGTCCCAATCTTCCACTGTACTGATATTATACCACCACCTCCTCGGCTCAAAAAAGAAATGCAACTCTTGGAGAGGTAGGAGGGATTGTTAACCTGTTTATGAAAATTAACACTTTTTTCATCAGCAAGCAGGACATGCCAGGACACCAACCGGGCACCCTAGGGGGCACTTCTAAAAATTAAAAAAAAACATTAAAATAGCTTCTAGGTGCATAGCTCCCTTACCTTGGGTGCTGAGCCACCCCCCAAACTCTACACCATTACCATAGCCCTTATGGGTGAAGGGGGGCACCTACATGTGGTTACAGTTGGGGGTTTTTTTGGGGGGGGGGGTTGGAGGGCTCCCATTTACCACCACAAGTGTAACAGGTGGGGGGATGGGCCTGGGTCCACCTGCCTGAAGTGCACTGCACCCACTAAAAACTGCTCCAGGGACCTGCATACTGCTGTCAGGGAGCTGGGTATGACATTTCAGGCTGGCATAGAGGCTGGCAAAAAAATGTTTTTTATTTTTGTTTTTGGTGGGAGGGGGTTGGTGACCACTGGGGGAGTAAAGGGAGGTCATCCCCGATTCCCTCCGGTGGTCATCTGGTCAGTTGGGGCACCTTTTCGAGGCTTGGTCGTGAAAAAAAAAGGGACCAAGTAAAGTCGGCCAAATGCTCGTCAGGGCCAGCTTTCTTTTTTCCATTATCGGGCGAAGCCGGCCATCTCTTAAGCACGCCCCCGTCCCACCTTCTGTACCCTTCCGACACGCCCCCTTTAAGTTTGTCCGGCTCCACGACGGACTGCAGTTGAGGCCAGCCAAAATCGTCTTTCGATTATGCCGATTTCGCTGGCCTTGAGAGATGGCCGGACATCTCCCGATATGTGTCAGAAGATGGCCGATCTTCTCTTTCGAAAATAAGCTGGTTTGTGTACCATTTACCGACTCTGGCCCAAAATGCATTTCTCCTGTTTTAGTTTAGTAGATTTTACATAATGAAGGGTTACTGGCCACACAACCCCTTAAACTTAGGATTCTTCGGGAAGAGTTGGCCAATTCTGGATAATTAACACCGAGACGGTTTAGAAAAATGAAAGCCAACGAAGTTCACACAGAAAGAGATGCCCATTAATATCCTTATAGCCTCATTTCACTAGATTCTATATATGGCGCCCATCGGGTGTATGCCATAATTGCGTGTGCAACTTAAAATTGACAAGTGAAAGGTTAATTGCCAATAACAGGCAACAATTATTGGTGCTAACTGGCAATAATTTGGATTTATGCGCACATCTTCCTAGTCGGTATTCTAAAAAGGTGTGCACATAAATTCTTACATGTGGATCCAAAAAGGGGGCATTGGTCATGGCCAGGTCAGGGCATTCCTAGAATTTGCACACTGTGGTACAGAATATAGCACATCTGTGCCTAATTTAGGTGCTAGGATTTACATCAGGTTTCAGCTGGTGTAAATCCTCGCACCCAAAACTGGGTATGGATTTTGGTGCCAAGCACTATTCTATGAATGGCACCCAACTCGGAGCACCGTTTATAGAATATCACTTAGCTATTATTTCTTCTGCATCCAAATTTGGGTGTCTAGTCCATTATGCACAAGTTGCATCTTTGTAAAGTTTTGAGGAGGACTGCTTGCAAATAGGGAATGAATTAAAAAGCCCTAATAGGGTTTCACTGACCAATCAAATTAGATGAGTAAAACAATGTCTTGAGATAGCTACAGTTTGCAAATCCCAGTCAAAAATAGGTCTCTAACAACCCAAAATTATGTATTCCAGCCGAAGTTCGGCGCTATTTAACTGGCCAGGAGCCATTCCTGGCCGGTTAAATAGCACTTAACCAATTAAGCACTAATATTCAGCACGAGATAGCTGGTTATCTTTGCTAAATATTACCACTTAGCGGTTAACCGGCTGTATCGAGCGAATAGTCAGCGCATCACCAGCTACGTTTAGCAGCTAAACAGAACTACCTAAATAGCAGTCCTGTCTACCGGCCAGCTCTGAATATTAACTTGGTCAGTTAAGTTTAAAACAGCCAGGAAAAAAAAAAAGATATTCAATGCAGGTCACCAGCCTGCCCAACGCCGATCACAGGACTTAGCTAGCCTGCCTCCTGGCCAGTGGCGTAGCTAGGTGGGGCGCAGGGGGAGCGGTCGCTCCCCTAAACAGATATTCTGAAAAAGTGGCGCCTATGCCCGCAAAATCTCTCTCTCCCCCCTCCCGCGCGAGTCTTACATCTGTTCTCCTGTCTCTTCCCCTGCCCGCTCTCTCTCCCGTCTGCAGCGCGTGATCGTCTTTACTGTCCTGAAATCTTCTCCCTCCGGCACTGGCGATTGATACAGTCAGGTATTTGCCAGCGTCGGGAGCTCTCCTCAGACGTGTCCCACCTCTGCGCAAAACAGGAAGTTGCTTAGAATGGGCGGGATGCGCTGAGGTGAGGCCCGGACGCTAGCAAACAGCTGACTGTGATTTTTCTCCCTTCTCCACCCCCCCCCCCATCCCACCTCCCTCTCTTCAGCCCGCTCTCTCCTCATCCAGCGGGGGCCCCGCGGTGGCTGCACCTTCACCCAGAAGATCCTGAACGCCGTCAGGAACGGCGCCAGCGGGGTGGTCATCTATAACTATGGCAGGGACAATGAGGTTATCCAAATGTCTCACCTGGGTAAGAAAGGCTTCTCCCACCCTCTCAGAGCAGAGCTGCCTTCCTTGTGAAATTTGATGATACGTTTTATGTTATGAATTACAAATTGGTCCGTTGGTTAAATGGGTTACTCGAAGGGGGGGGGGGTACCATTTTGTGCTTATGAGTATGGGGGATCCTAAGTCTGAGCAAGCTGTAGGTGATACTTTTTTTTTTATCCGATTAAATGTCTCTTATGGGATAAATGGTGCATGTGGCCCAAAAGTTTAGTAAATTGTACAGATCGGGCGAAATGATTTGTACTTTAGTCTATCAATGCCACATCTCTGAAGTTGGCAGATAAAGGCTATTATACTAATTTAGTTTCTCCAGTTTCATCATAAAGCCTAATCATTTTATGTTTTTGTAATTTTATTTACTTACCCTTGCTTAAACTTGGTTCTCTACTTGTGCTGTTAGGCACATCAGCAAGTTCTGGCCAAAATTTTCAATCGGCAGTAATGGCTTTGGTATCCATCTTATTGAGATCTTTAGAATGCTTTGGTCTGAAAACTGGAGGATATGGCAAGTCAAGCACATCCAGCACTACAGTGTGTTCTAGTACCTATTTCTTAGTAATTTGAGCTCTCCATGCTTATCCCACACTTTAAATTTCACTATTGTTTTTTCTTTTATGGATATTCTGTTTGTCATCTTTTCTATGAATAAATAATTTTTTAATGTTTGAGTTTCTCCTCTTTGCCTGACACTACAATTATTTTCCATGATATTTTTTTTCCGCAGTGAGATGTTTTATTCTTGTGCCCTATTATTTTTTTCCTAGGGATTTGAATGTTTTTCTTATTCTCCTGCTCCAGGGCTATGCAACCAACCTCTCCCAAAACTGCAGCGTTACTACAAAATCATTGTGATGACTTATGCTGTACATATTTAATGTATTTAGCTGGTGGGACTGATCTGAATTTTCTCAGTTGTCCTTCAACATACCTGCAGTTGTATAGGGGCACTATGACTTTTTGGTAAACCTGCTTGCTGCCATGATAAATATGGTAACAGTTGCCTTACTATGTAAGCCGCATTGAACCTGCTTTGGAGTGGGAAAGCGCAGGGTACAAATGTAATAAATAAATACATGTAGTAACAATTGAATATCACTAAAACAGCTTCAAAAATTATTGTAGCTAGTAGAAACTGCAATTATAAACGCTGTAGTTTGAGTTTTCTTCACTGTGCGTCTTTACAATACATATATCCAGATTTCAGTGAGGCTATCCTGTTTTCTGATGGGTTCATCATCTTAACTGTTGTAATCTCTGCCATAGGAAGATAGAATATATTGAAATTAAATGGAAGTAGAATTAAACTCTCCTTTCATTGGGGCACATGAAATTACATTTTCATCTGTTTTGTAGTTTAACTTTTAGGTACACAAATGGATTATTCTGTTTTGAACACGTTCAGGGACAGGTGGTTTTATAAGTCAAAATAAAAATAAATATTTTGTTTCATGCAGATCACTTTTGCTTAAACATAAATGGGTTACAAATCCCTAATGCAGTCCATTGGTTTTCTTATATTTTGTTCTTGGGATGACTTATACTGTGTCAAAACTAAAAACTCTTTATTTGGTTGATAATAAAAGGAATACTATCCACCCTAAAAAGTTGTTTTGTGACTGTACATGAGGAATTGTGGTATTGAATAAATAAGTGTATGTTTGTGTCCCTAGTCAAGAAATCCAGTTAATCGTTTAATATTTGTGGAACATAGCCACAGAGGCATGGTATGGTCGCATTTTAATATGGTATTTCTAGGGCCCAGCTAAGGAACAGGTTATTTTGAGGTAGTCTTCATTGGCCCAAACTTGCTTCGCTTGTGCCATCACTATCTAGCAGGATACGTGGAGGGGCATAATCGAACGGAAACGCCTATCTCCATGGGCGTTTATCTCCGAGAACGGGTCCGTGAAGGGGCGGGCCGAACCGTATTTTCAAAAAAATGGACGTTTTTGAGCTGGGCGTTTGTTTTGTTTAGCGATAATGGAAACTAAAAACGCCCAGCTCAAAAACGTCCTAATCAGAGCCATTTGGTCGTGGGAGGGGCCACGATTAGTAGTACACTCGCCCCCCCCTGATATGCCAGGACACCAACTGGGCACCCTACATCAGTGCGGTGGACTTCAGAAAAAGCTCCCACATGCATAGCTCCCTTACCAAGGGTGCTGAACACCCAACCACCCTCCCAAAACCCACAAATGTACAACACTACCATAGCTCTTAGGGGTGAAGGGGACACCTACATGTGGGTACAGTGGGTTTTGGAGCACAAGTGTTACAGGTGGGGGGGGGGGATGGGCCTGGGGCCACCTGGCTGAAGTGCATTGCGGTACCCACTAAAAGTGCTCCAAGGACCTGCATACACGCAGGCCTCTAGGACTGGTTGCTGCTATATAACCTTGGCACACCAGTTGACACCTGAAGACTAATCTCTACGAAAACGTCCTTTATTGGAATAACCGCCTTTACTCACAGTTAACTGCAGATCAGAGGTTGTGCCCCACTGGCAATGAGTCTCCCTGGTACTGAGATGAGCAGTAGGTCAGAACTGGCAGAATGCTGTACAATGCCCTCATTCAGCCACATTCAAGGGAAGAACTAAGTTGTCTAACGTGGCTAACACAGGAAAGGGAACTAAAACTGGCTTACAAAAATGGCCACTACCGCATGGACTACAACAGGAAACACAACAGGGCACACGCTGACCTAGTAGACAGGGGGAAAAGCACCATGGGAGAAGAGCCTACCAACTACCAACATTGTGAGACTGTAACACAAGCTAACGAAATCACGGAGCCCAATACCCTACACCCACCACAATGCAATGCTGATGTGACCCTGTGTACTGCACCCGAGAGCCACATCTGACCCAGGGAAAGGCTGTGACAGGATCGAACACATTCTGCTGTCATGGAGGTGGGTACGGCATTTGAGGCTGGCATACAGGCTGGGAAAAAAGTTTTAAAGTGGGTTTTTTTTGGTGGGAGGGGGTTAGTGAGCACTGGGGGAGTCCGGGGAGGTCATCCCCGATTCCCTCCAGTGGTCATCTGGGCAGTTAGGGCACTTTTTTGGGACTTGTTCGTGAAAAAAAGGGTCCAAAAAAGTGACCCAAAATCACGGTAAAAACGCCTTTTTTTTCGATTATCAGCTAAAGACACCCATCTCTCCTCGGGTGATAACCACACCCCAGTTCCGCCTCCACCACGCCTCCGACACGCCCCCGTCAACTTTATTCGTTTCCGCGATGGAGTGCAGTTGGAAACGCCCAAAATCGGCTTTCAATTATACCAATTTGGGTGCCTTTGCGAGACAAACGTCTGTCTCCCGATTTAGGTCGCACTATAGGCGTTTTTCTCTTTCGAAAATAAGCTGGACAGTGTCCTAAAAGGTGGAGGATGAAGGATTTTTTTTTTGTTGCTGTTGTAGTAATCTGGCATGGGAAAATAGAATATATTGAAATTAAATGAAAGTAGAATTAAACTCTCCTTTCATTGGGGCATATGAAATCACATTTTCATCTGTTTTGTAGTTTACCTTTTAGGTACACAAATGGATTATTCTGTTTTGTTTCAACCTAATTCATGTTTTGTTTTATTTTTTTATTTTTTTTTGTGGCTCCCTATTCTGTATTAGATTGGAATATTGTCACAATTTGAGTTTCTGCCAGGTGCTTGTGACCTGGGTTGGCCACTGTTGGAAACAGGATACTTGGCTAGATGGACCATTGGTCTGACCCAGTATTGCTACTCTTATGTTATATAGATGAGGATCTGTCCATGTTCTGCATGTGTGCCTGAGGTGAAGGATTCTGCTAGCACGTAGCATCTGTGTAGGAATGTGTGCAGTTTGTTCCAGTTTCCCAATAGTAGCTAACTGGTGCCCTAGAGCCCAGTGTAATATACATAGCACTGTCTGTTCATAGGTGGGTTAGGGCTGTTATGGTGTGGTAAGTTTTCTGTTCTAGCCCTGTGTTTCCCAAGTTGGTCCTGGAGTAACCCCTTGCCAGTCAGGTTTTCAGGCTATCCATAATAAATATGCTAAACATTGATTTGTATATACTGCCTCCATTACATGCAAATCTTTTTCATACAGATTCATTGTGGATAGCCTGAAGATCTCAATGGCAAGGGGGTACTCCAGGACCACTTAGGGAAACACTTCTCTAGGTCCCACTGTAATATTTATAGCACTGTCTTTTTGTAGGTGCATTAGGGCTGTTATGGTGTGGTAAGTTTTCAGTATAAGTTTTGGGTGTCTTTTTGCAGGGGTTTGTGTTATTTCACAAAATGTCTAACCCTATTTGAAAGTAGGCTCTGGGGCAAGGGCCGCCTTTGGTGGCCCTTGTCACCTAAAATAAAAATGCTCAGGACTAGTGTTCTTCACATCCTGTAGAATCACCACACAAACGCCCATCTGATTTAAACAAGGTGTCTAGCAGTGGAAGGAATGTGTGTGCTATTCCTGAGGTGATGATAACGATTTGAATATTTTTACTTTGTAGTTAAGAAGACAGGTTGCCTGCTCTGGCCAGTCCAGGGATCTCTTCTGCGTCCTGCTTCTTGATCTAACTTACTGTTTCCTTGTAGGCAGGATGCAACAGAGACAGACTGTATTAATCAGCCCCTGAGCAACAACACAGACACTGCTATGCAGCTGACACCAACCGGCGCCTATTTTATAAAAGTCTGCTCCCCCTGAGATCAAAACCTGGCTACGCCTCTGCTCCTGGCCGGTTTGTACTCTTAGCACATAACAACCACTCCATTTACTAGGGAAAGCAAATCTAAAAGAAAAAAAACACCTTAATACATTAAGGGAATCAACCCCCAAAACCAAGGTTTTGGCTGGGTTTATTTAAGCTTTATATGCGCTTCAACCAAAGTACTCTCTATGGCAGAGCTTCCCAAACTCTGGGTTGGGACTCCAAATGGGGATCACAACATAGTATAACTATTCTGCACCTCCGGGGGGGAGGGGTCCACACAATTATATTCTGAATACAATTGAACTGTAAATCATAAAAACACATCTGAAATTGAATATCTTACATTAAATATGCTCGACAGACATACTAACTTGATTACTGCCACATCTGGAATGAGCAGCATTAAGATATGTTAAGTACTTCAAAGTAATTTCAACTGGCCACTGTCAGAGACAAGATGCTAAGCTCAATGCACCACTTGGTCTGGCTCAGAATTACAATGCTTACTGTCAAACAAGATTTATGTATTCTTTGTATTTTCTTGATTTTGGTGCTTTCCTTTTAAAACTCACAGGGGAATTTTAGATTGCTTAACCTCATTCTTCTCTTCCACTGCATACCTAAACAGGTTGACTATTGTTCCAAATATATCCTGAAACAATGAGCATTTGTCAGGCTTCAGCTTTAAATAAAATGAGGAACTATTATTTGATTAATGAGGAAGGACAAATAGCCACCAACAAAACTAAGCAGAACTGACTGCAAAAAGATCAAGAATATTACAATGCCAATATTGAGTCATATGCCAGTGCTACAATTATTTAGTGTAAGTATGGCCTGCAAATCAATTCATTGTGACAGGCCACTGGAGACTGGACAGAGGCATCAGCATAAAAACATAAGGACAAGAGTTCTCACACTGTCACACTGCCCTTCCTGCAGAATATCATTGTTACTTCAAATCACTTTTAAATCGGCGATAGGCATGAATAAATCACATTCGCAAAAATATACTGTCACTCAAATAGTCTTTACTAGAGATAGGTTTATATATACAAGAGGTCTTTCACTAAATCCAACTCTTAGTAGAAGCAAGGCTCAGCTTTCACTTAGTCTACTAACACAGAGAAAGTTTTTGTGGGCTCCTGCAGCCAATAGATTCCATTTATGATCTAACAGTTTGAATCTCGGCAGGGTTTACTTTTCATCAATTAAATACACATGCTACTTGATCTTTTCCCATGACTTCACGTTTCATTTACGAGAACCTGCCCATATCTCCTGCTTTTGGCCCCTAATTGTGGTAACTATCTCCTTGCAGTAAAGCAGGGCCATAGCGAGCTATGTATGGGCAGTGTAGCCATACAGGGGCAAGGGAGGTTGGGGGGGTATGTACTTATTATATTAAGATATACATGCATGTTACACTGAGTAAATATTAGACACCTCTCCATGTATAAGTTTTAATTTTCCTTTTCTAGTGTTATATTTATGAACTCATATTTATCTGTTAATGATTTCTTTTTTATTATTGAGATTTATATGTAGTAATTTTTATATATATATATAATTGTTTTTTTTAACTACTTTTGGTTAAATACATGAGATTTGATTTTATTTTGTTTTTATTTCATTTTGAGTTATATGAATAATGCAAACTGTTGTGCTTTTGCTCAATATAATTTAAATGTTGGTTTTATGGTTTTTTTAAATTTTTTATAATCACATAATGAAAATTCTGAGAAATTGTTCTTATACATGTATATGATTTATATATGATGATTTGATGTCTATGTTTTTATTGTTTCATTTTGTAGTTGTACCCCTGACGCAGCCTGAGGGCGAAATGTGGCCACGTCGGGTATTGTTTTAATCACCTCTGGGTTTTGTTTTAATAAACTTGTTACATTTATTATTATTTATATTTTTATCAGTCTGCATTCATAAAACCATGACACAAAACCAAATAAAGTGCAAAAAAAAAAGAAAAAGGCAAGGAGTGAAGCCTCAAAGATAAACGCCCCCTCCAAAACAAAGTCCCAATAACAGGGACTACAGTAGCAACTATCACTGACCTGTTTCTTCTTTTCTTTTTTTTTTTTTTTTGTCTTTTTTTCTTTTTCTCTCGTTTGTGCTGATTTTTTGTAGTCATCACATGTATGTCAGCAAGTTGAGCAGGGTTGTTTGAATTATTTTTTGAAATTTGCCCTGTTCCCTTTGTGGATATTGCATTTTTAGTGCAAATTATGAACAGGTCTTGGAGGAAAACCTGTTTCAGTCTGCCATTTACCCAAGTCTGGGGAGTAGATTCACTTTTCAGCAGGATAGTGATCCCAAACATAAAGCAAAAACAATGGAGTGGTTCAGCAAGATGAAAGTGAATACCCAGGCCTTAACACAATAGAAAACCTGCAGCAAGACTTGAATTCTGCAGTCTGAAAGAGCATGAACTATTCTGCCAAAAAAGAAATGAGCAAAACCTGCACCATCCCATAGCTATTATTGCTGCAAAGAGCTTCCACCAAGTTTTGAGTAATGGAGCATGAAAAGTCAATACAATTAAACTTACGTTTCTTATTATTAACTAATTTTTAAATAATTCAATAACTGTGCTTTCAGGTTGTAAGTGAACAGCATGCTGTGAATTTTTTAAATGTATTGTTTTAGACAGCTAAATGTGGAAAACATACAAGGGCATGACGACTTACTGTACGCCAGTAAAAATGAAACACAGTTATATTGGTGAAACAGTGATCAATTTGAAATACATTTTTATATTTGGTAGGCCCATCTGATCATAAACATTTACTGGTATGGAGTTACCTCCTGGATTCATATCACAGGTTTTAGAGTAGTAATTTATAACTCACCATTCTGGGGAAATAAACATTCTCAGCATCCTAAAGAAACATAGAATATAACAATTCACAGAAAGACAAAACTAACTTATTGTTGAGGACTTGACTAGGCTATTTGGATATTGACGTTTTGTTCAACTGGAAGAGCGACAAACTCCTCTACTTATTTATGCAGATTATACCTGATATTAGCTCTTGCCTTTTAGGATGTATATTTGTTGCATACCAGTAACGATTTATTGCAACTGAAGTACATTACAAGCTACTCGGACCACAAGTAGGAGGAGTTGACAATCAAAACAGGAGGGCACTATTAAATGACATCATCAGTCCCAATATATAAGAATCACCGATTCTGAAGTGAAGATAATCATCAGAGAGCTAGAATCCACTACTTGTGCGTGGGATAAACATAAAGGAATCCCGTTCAGAAGGAATGGAACCTCAGAAGCTTAGCCGAGAGTGGGTGGCAGAGCCGGTGGGGGGAGGCGGGGCTAGTGCTGGGCAGACTTCTACGGTCTGTGCCCTGAAAATGGCAGATACAAATCAAGGTAAGGTATTCACAAAAAGTAGCACATATGAGTTTATCTTGTTGGGCAGACTGGATGGACCATGCAAGTCTTTTTCTGTCATCATCTACTATGTTACCTGAGTTGTCTTGAGTATTTTGTTGTGCCTGACTGATTTTTATCTTGGTCTGCGTTTTTGGAATGCATTAAATGCATGTTTATGGAATTTTTATATATTTTAGTCGATTTGGAAGGTTCAGTTTATTTGGTTATTTTGAGTGTATACTGTTTTTTATGCGATTTAAGATAGGGTATTTTAGGTTTGCTATTGTACTTTTACTCCTTATGGGATCTTTGTATAGTTATTCATTTGCAACGGGAATGTTTAATAGTGTTCCTTGCATCATCTCCAAACTTTTACCTTTCAATTATTATCTTACTAGACATTTATTGAACTGTGAAGATTACTTGCCTCACAGTATCGAAGTAGTGACAGGTAACAGACTACAAAAGTAATCTCATAGGGGTAACCAGTGCTTTATCAAACATAAATAGAATTTGAAGCAATTAGTACATACACCTTGTGCTGAATTTTCATCAATTCCGGTCCCAGGATATTAATATAAAATCATTAGGTAATAAATCTTCTGTTCTTAAGGACTGGATTGAGCTTCAAATGCCAGGGTTCATATTTCTTTACTGAGACCTGGCTGAGAACAGATGATGACCCTCTCCTAAATGAGATATGCCCATTAGAATATAAATTCTTGTCTGTTCCCAGGAGAGTTAGAAAAGGAGGAGGTTTGGGAATATTGTACAATTCTGGTTAGAAGATCTCTTTACTAGATTAATTTAACTCCTTTTGGCTTGTAAAATTGAGGACAACACCTTGAGATATTCACTAACCCATCTGCTGTTTTAAAAAAATAAAACTTGTAGAAAGTTGGAAAGGCAGTGGAATGGAAAAGGGTTGGATGATAAAAATCAAATGGAGAAAAGCAGTTAGCTTACATAAAAGCGCTTGATCTCGGGCAAAGGCGGCTTACTTTTCTAATTTCATAGGAAATGATCATTTGTGTATGAAACATCTTTTCTCAATAGCCCACAAGTTGCTGGATGTGGAAAAAGTAACAACTGTAACTCATGACCCCTCCCCCACTGCGGATCAATTAGCACAATTTTTTATGTATAGGATACTCAACATTCGAACACAATTTATTAATAGTCAGATGGAAGAATCTTAACTTTCTAGATCTAGCAAAGATGATATTCCAATGGACATGATTTGGGGTGATTTTCATAAGTTTGTTGGACTGAGATGATCTAACCAGTAAATTTGCTAAATCACACTGGGGCTCATTTTCAAAGCACTTATACTTATAAAGTTCCATAGGTTACTATGGAACTTTGTAAGTCTAAGTGCTTTGAAAATACACCTGTCAACTAGACTCCTGTCCCACGATTTATATGAAATCTGTCTCTTTACAACTTAGACTTACCATTTTTGACTGGTTGTCTCTTTCATTAGTACAAAGCTCTTTTCCATATTATTTGGGTGATATTATTCTAACTCCCATTTAAAAAATAGTTAGTAATTATAGACCTGTTGCTTCTATCCCATTCTTTGCTAAGGTCATGGAAGCTATAGTTACAACTCAATACCGTATTTGGATAATTTTAATATCCTGCATTATTCTCAATTGGGATTTTGATCTAACTTTAGTACAGACACATTATTGTGTACTTTATTTGACCTACATACTCTGTTGAGTGAGGAAAAAAAGGCCCTTATAATGCAGTTTGACTTATCAAGTGCATCTGATGTTGTGTATCATACTCTACTTTTAAATATCTTAAACAACGTAGGCATTATAGGAAATGTCGTGAACCAGTTCCGAGACTTCCTCACTACACGATCTTATTCAGTAAAGTGAGAGGGAGTATATTCTGAGAAACGGGATGCATTTGTGGAGTCCTTCAGGGTTCCCCATTGTCCCTGGTACTCCTCAATGTTCTTGGGGCCTCACTGGATTACCAGTTAGAAGCAGCGGGTTATAAAGTTTTTATGTATGTAGACAATATTACAATTTTAATTCTAATAGAAGTTGAAGTTCTGCATTTCTGCAAATACAGAATTGTATGACGAAGATGGCCACTTGGGTGCATTCATTACGTCACTGGTTTCCCGGCTAAACATAGTTGCATCACACAGCAAATCTTTTTCATGAGGTTACAGAGGCTGTAACAACCAGGATTTTAATACCTTCTTGAAGACCAGCCTTTTCAAAACATTTTGGCAGATTTGTTTGACCCCCGAGGTAGGTCTTTGTGCCGAAACACGGCCATGTTGGGTCGTTTTACCACTTTTTACCATTAAAACTTTGACATCCTCTCCAAGTCTACCTCACTTTTTTTGTCTTGTTGTACTTGGTTTTTTAACAATCGCCTCAAACACAACAGTAAGAAAACAAAGTTTCTCTTGGTTGACAACCAAGATATTTCATTGAAACTATCTTCTCTAGTACTAAATAGTGTAAATTACAGATTGGAATCGTCCTTGAAAATCCTAGGTGTTATCCTGGATCACAATCTGACAGTCCTAGATAAATGGATTGGTTAAAAAAAACAAAGTTTAAGTTTCTGGATCATGCATAACAAGATGTATTTGGAAATATTTTAAAGAGAAATTTCAGCTGCTAGTACAAGCCTTAGGGCCCCGTTTATTAAAACATGCTAGCATTTTTAACGCGTGCCTAAAATGCTAGAGATACCCACATATTCCTATGGGTGTCTATAGCGTTCAGCATGCACTAAAAACACTAGCGCGCCCTTAGCACTGCTTAGTAAATAGGGCCTTTAGTCTTAACAAAACTCGACTACTGCAATATTATATATTTTGGCTGTACAAAACATTTATTGAGAAAACTTAGAACTGTCCAGAATACATCCGCCTTATATGTGGTTTTGGTAAATTTGACAGAGTTTCTTCATGCTATGAAAGGCTCTACTAGTTGCCAGTGGAGGTTCGGATTATCTTTAAGCTTTGCTGTTTTGTTCATAAGATCTTGAAGGGCTTGGTTCCATGCTATATGCATCTGCTGATAAATGTACTGATTTTGAAGTATAACACCCATAACAGTCTAACCCCCCTATTTTCAAAGGCACTATAGTGGCTACCGCGTGACAATTGCCAACACAGCCCATTCAAAGTGAATGGGCTGTGTCGGCATTAGCACACCAGTTGCCGCTAGTGCGGCTTTGTAAACCGGGGTGGGGGGGGGGGGTAAGATTGCCTATACCCTCCTGTAAAGGTGTACATTTTAAGAGAAATGTTACAGCTCTATTTTCCAATCAAGCGCCAAAAATCTAGAATTCCTTGCCTACCTTTGTGATTATTTCATCAGGTTAATTACATTTTCATAAATCTCTTGAAACAACTCTGTTTAAAAAATATGTACTCTCTAGTTAGATTAATCATGTATGATAGATTGTAAGTATTATTGTAAATTTCCAGTTTGTGCTCACTGGTCTTATTTTATGAAATGTAATCCAGTCCAAACCTATTCTAAAGGTGTTGAGGGGAATATAACACAAAGATAATGTAATGTAACATACTCTAACAACAGCAACACAGACAGAAACAATAAACTAATAACTCTACCCATATACCTCAGAAAAAAAGAATCTTTTGGCAGAAAGAATCACAAGTAAAGTATTCAAATTGAAGTAACCAATATACCGAGAAAGCCCATACTGGAAATGAAGCTAATCTCACTTTGGAATAGGAAATTATCATTACAAGGTTTTCCTTCTGTGAGTAATGATATTACAGAGAAACATAACCTTCACGAACACCTTCAATTATAAAGGGGCTTCCCCATGCCCCCTTTGAAGTATTAGTAACTTTATCTTATACTTAATCCTACATTCCATTGGCAACCAGTTCACAGCTTTATAGGTAAGGGATACTTGAACTTACTGCCTGAAATCAGGCAACTAGCAGATTTTAGCGCCATCTGCAAAAAACACAGCATGATCTTTGACAAGCCAATATAAACAATATTATAGTAATCATGACTGGACAAACCCAATATTTGTATCACCATTTATATGGAATCTATAGATAGATAATGAAGCTTCAATATAAACTGTATTAATTAAAACAAATAAATAAGCTTCCCTACCCATATTAGGGAACTGCCTTTCATAGGCCAGAAAGACCTTACTAAAATTCCTGATTCCAAGCCTGGTCCTGCATAACCCATCTAATGAACTTTTCACTATCAAGAGCAACTCTTAGCTGCTCCAGTGCAAAGAATATGCACTTGATAACAGAGTCATTCCCTCTACATTCACAGGGAAAATAGTACAAAAGAAGAGCCTAGAGCACCAGTATTCTGGTGCATTGTCAAGAATATTTTATGTTGCTCCAGTGTTTCCTTAACATCTGTGAAAAAGCAGATGCTCTGCCCAAAAACAGTGCTGTAGCCCTACGGAAATACAGCTTCCTAACCAATGCCCAAGTGTTGTAGAAAAACAAACAAGACCAAATGGGTGGCTCTACTAGTTTCCTCCATACTTGGACCCATCAACTATAGATCAAGGAGAGAGTTACATCCAGGCACAGGACCTAGAAGGTTCAAATCCCACTGTGGTCAAGATTACAAGAAGCCACAGTGGGATTTGAACCTAGCTTCCCTAGTTCTCAGTCCGCTGTCCATTAGACTACAGCTTCACTACACTATACACCTATGGGGTCCTTTACTAAAGGTTAGCTCGAGCTATCTGAAGCAGGGCCCATAGGAATAAGATGGGCCCTGCTGCAGATAACTCAAGCTAATCTTTAGTAAAAGACCCCCCTACTGAACTACACCGCCTCCTCTTTTACTAGTTGCCAAAAAGTGTGTCTTATTCAGAAGTGGTATGGATTCTTCTGAATGTTCAAACTTTTCATTGTATATTTCTTTAAAATTTCTCTCGGTAAGAGTCCAGCAGTTTTAACCCACAAAATGGAAGTTGAGATGCCTAGCAATATTCTCTATTTCATCAATCGTACAATAAAGTCCCTCTCTGTAATTAAACTAAGACCAGTCTCTAAACTTCATTACATCCAACTCCTACAACATAACTTTACACTGAAGATTGCATTAGCAGCTAAAACTTCCAACTTTTAGCTAATTAGAAGTTCCTATTGGTGAAACATAGCAGAACTTAAGTGCAGGCCTGTATTTGATGGCCCTGCACCAGAACAGAACCTTACTATAACTTCAGTCTGAGTCCACATAAAGGTAGGACTGTGGGTACAGGGAATGTGGAGGTACTGCCACCCCCAAATGCTGCCAACCTAGGCAGATGCCTAGCACAGGTCCTTCCTAACATCTACCACATATTAGAACATAAGTGTTTGCCATACTGAGACAGACTAAAGGTCCATCAAGCCCAGTATCCTGTTTCCAACAGTGAGCAATCCAGGTTACAATTACCTGGCAAGATCCTAAAACAGTAAAATAGATTTTATGCTGCTTATCCTAGAAATAAGCAGTGAATTTCCCCCCAAGTCCATCTTAATAATGGCTTATGGACTGTTCTTTTAGAAAGTTGTCCAAACCTTTTTTTAAACCCCACTAAGCTAACTTTTACCATATTTTCTGGCAATGAATTCCAGAGTTTAATTACACGTTGAGTGAAGAAATATTTTCTCTGATTTGTTTTAAATTTACTAGCTTCATTGCATGCCCCTGGTCCTAGTATTTTTGGAAAGAGTAAACAAGCAATTCACGTCCACCCATTCCATTCATTAATTTTATAGACCTCTTTCAATATCTCCCGTCAGTTGCCTCTTCACCAAACTGAAGAGCTCTATCAGCTTTAGCCTTTCCTCACAGGGAAGTCGTCCCATCCCCTTTATCATTTTCATCACCCTTCTCTGTACCTTTTCTAATTCCACTATATCTTTATTTGAGATGCGATGACTAGAACTACATACACATAGCATTCAAAGGTGCGGTCGCACCATGGAGCGATACAAAGGCATTATAACATTCTCAGTTTTGCTTTCCATTCCTTTGCTAATGCCTAACATTCAATTTGCTTTCTTGTCCACTGTTGCACACTGAGCAGAGAGCTTCAACTTATCATCAATGACGACACCTAGCTCCTTTTCCTGGTCGGTGACTCCTAATATGGTCGGTGACTCCTAATATGGTATCTTGCATCATGTAGCTATAGTTTGGGGTCCTCTTTCCCTACATGCATCACTTTGCACTTGCTCACATTAAACGTCCACAGAACAGCAGAGAGGATTCAAAGAACAGAACAAAACATCAAAAAAAAGCACCAAGAGCCTTCAAGATCAGGACAAGTCCTTTTATTCCACAATGCAGATCTTGTACATTAATGACCTGACATGGGCTGCATGCCTGCATCACAGGTCGTTTGATTTCAAAATGTCCAATGTCAACTTGCGCAGCATCCAAGCTGAAGGCAAGAAATACAAACCTTGTCCATTTGATTTCAAAAAGACCAATGTCAAATTACCCAGCATCCAAGCTGAAGGCAAGAAATAGAAACCTTGTCCATTTGATTTCAAAAAGACCAAAGTCAAATTGCCCAGCATCCAAGCTGAAGGCAAGAAATAGAAACCTTGTCCATTTGATTTCAAAAAGACCAAAGTCAAATTGCCCAGCATCCAAGCTGAAGGCAAGAAATAGGAACCTTGTCCACTCACTGTTCAGAATATCCCAGTGTGGCGTAGTCTCATAAGTATACAAGCAGAATCTTACTGAAGCACCACCATGTCCCACTTAGATCTGGGAAGAGAAGATGGGCCCTGGGCTTGCAGAAGTCGCTCACCCAGGGCCTATGGTGACAGCAGTTCTCTTACTGGAGTCGCGTCAGAGTTTGCAAGTCCTGAAGAGAAGGGAATATCGAACCCTCCCAAGGTGGTTACACTGGACACCCTCTGGCAGGCAATTAGCAGGCTGAGCTCTTCAGTTGCCAAATCGACTCAGGAAACTGTGAATTTGGTCTCTACAGTGGGCAGCTTTCTAAGTCACTGGAGAAATTGAAGCAATGTACGAAAATCTTCAACTGATATTTTTCTATGCTAAAAGTTAATATAACAACAATTATGAAAGATAATTTGGTTATCCATCAGAAAATTGAACAAATTGAAAATTACAACAGAAGTTTGAATCTGAGGATCTTAAACTTTCCAAGGCATGTTGCAGTCCTTCCAATGGAACTGTTTAAAAATATTTCTTCCCAGCTTATTCCCCCTGTTAACAAGATATATGTTTTTGCCTACAAAAAAGACATTAGGAAAGTCTACTGAAGACTTCAAGTAGGGTCAGAAAGAAGAGAAATTTAATGATTTAAGAGAGATTTCTTTGATCTTGGAAGATTCACTATCAGATGTTACTGACAGAGCCATATTACTGGTATCATTTGTATTTGAACATGATTTCAAAGCGGTTATGAAACTGTATTTTAAGAATGCTTGGAAAAATTTTTGTGGATGTTTCTAGATGTTATTAAATCCACTCAAAACAGACAAAAGCGCTTCCTGGATATGAGAAAAGTAAAGACTCTGGGTGCTGTATTTGGGAAATATGTCTTTTCTGCACTGGAACTGCTTAGATCTTTTCTGGACCTGAAGAGAGTGACTAGTAATGTAATATCTGCTTAATCTAAGATTATATAGCTGTGGTTAATAGTTAGGTTTTGGCCTTATTTCTTAATTTTATGATTACCTAATTTGATCTCCTTGTCTTATTAGCCAATCTCCCAAATTTGGTGGTCTAAAGAAGTGATAAATGCGTTATTACATTTTTCCTCTATTTTTTCTTTTTAGTAATAATTTTTTGGATGTATTTTCCCTAAGTTTCAAGTAATAAGTGGATGTTTGTGTATTATGGCTGGAAATTATAATAAATAAATAAACAAACAAGCAGAATCTGCTTCTAATATACCTAACAGTTTTACTATATGTTTTTGCCTCCAACGCAATCTTCTTTTCAAAGTCTCTCTTTGTCTTCCTTATCAGCGCTTTGATTTGTCTTGCCATTCCTTATGCTGTTTCCTATTATTTTCAGTCAGGTGCTTCTTCCATTTTCTGAAAGGTTTTCTTTTAGCTCTAATAGTTTCCTTCACCTCACTATTTAATCATGTCAGCTGTCGCTTGGCCTTCCTTCCTCCTTTTTTAACATGGAATATATCAGGCCTGGGCTTCCAGGGTGATATTTTTGAACAGCATCCATGCCCGATGTAAATGTTTTACCTTTGCAGCTGCTCCTCTTAAGTTTTGATTTTTTTTTACCGTTCTTCTCATTTTATCCTAGTCTCCTTTTTGAAAGTTAAATGCTAACGTATTGGATTCTCTGTGTGCACTTACTCCAGAGATTATATCAAATCTGATGTTATGATCACTGTTGTCAAGCGGCCCCAGCACCAAATCATACGCTCCGCAAAGGACTAGGTCTAGAATTGTTCCCCCTCTTGTTGATTCCTTAACCAGCTGATCCACTTTGATTTCATCAAGGAATTTTACCTCCCTGGCATGCCCTTATGTTACATTCGCCCTGAAAAAATTGACATGGAATCACAGGAAACTGTGGGCCCTGGGTATCTAATATAATTTCAATTGAGACCCAACAGCCATAATCTTCAGTCTGGGAATAAAGGCATGCAGCTCCACTTCTTAATCATAGTTCCTCTAATTCTCTAAACTTTACTTAATTTCATATAGATTGCAACATACCCAAAAGAGACTGGGATATACCAGAAATCACAAACAATTAAAAATACATCATAAAAAGATTAAAATTTACTTTCCCCTTCAAAATTTACCCAATATATTTTTTTCAAATAAAAATGTTTTCATAGCTTTACAAAACATCTTTGGACCGAATTTGAATAGCATTCCAACATTTCAAATACGGCAAGATGGATGCATGGATCACCTTATATCTAACCACCCCCCCCCCCCCTTAGGAGAAGGGTAAGTCAGATTCAAATAGTTTCTACTCAATCTTCGCTTCCCAGAATATAAGAGTGGAAACCATCTGCTCAAGTATTCTGGTGTCATTTCATGCAATGATAAAAAGACCAGAGTACATAGTTTAAAAATTCTCTTGGCCTCTATTGGAAACCAGTGCAACTCTATATAAAGTGGGGGTCACTAACATAGCTAGTATTAGAAAGTATTAGCTTAGTAGCAATATAACTGGCACTACTCTATTTATTTGCATTTTGCTCACACCTTTTTCTGTAGTAGCTCAAGGTGAGTTACATTCAGATACATTGGGTATTTCCCTGTCCCTGGAGGGCTCACAATTTAAGTTTGTACCTGAAGCAATGGAGGGTTAAGTGACTTGCCAAGATCACAAGGAGCAGCAGTGGGATTTGAACCAGATACCTCTTGATGTCAAGACCAGTGCTCTAACCACTAGGCCACTCCTCCACTCAAAGTTGCATCTGCAAGTTATAGACTAAGTGTCAGTTATTTGTATAATGTAATTGTTAAATTAGCTAATTGGCATCAACTGATAATTGACTAATTGGTCTTAACTGGCATTAATTTGCAGTTACACACATTAACTGCCCTTAGTTAGTATTCTACAAATTGAGCATGCAAAATCCATAGCACGCAATTACAAGGAAGTGTGGATCTGTGAGGTATATAGGCGGGCATCTGCATACCTAGCTCTTATGTGTGCAGCTTATAGAATACTATCAATTAAGTGCGAGCATTTACACCAAGCATTGAGCTAGTGTAAGTGTTCACACCTAAAGTGATTAGCATGCTAAACACTAGACACACCCAAATATTCCTTTGGGCATCACGCGCATGCTAATCAGCGCGTGATACAAAACGCTATCACAGCTTAGTAAAAGACTCCCTTAGAGCTCAAACAGCAGCGGGATACAGTTTCCTTTAAGAACTTACCAAAGCAATATTTGTTCCTCTTGGCATGTGCACCATTCTGAGACTACTGATGACTTGTATAGTTAAGTGCTGTGATGAACCATGTAGTAAAAGCATGTTAACTATTGTCATCACTATTGGGCCAAAACAAGAAAAGATTACATCACTCCATGAAATTCTGTTTCCCAGATCCAAAGGGAATGAAGTCTGGAAAGCTATTTGAGCAATCTCTACCTTACCAGATGGTGAAATCTTGGAATAATCTCACGGTTAGCTTACAGTTTATGATGGACTACATGTCTTTCCATAAAAAAATTAAAACTTTATTGTTCAGATTTCTTAACAGTAAAAACCTGACTAGTCTCTTTTTTGTTTTACATAGAGAACTTTTCATATCTAGCAGAACACAAGAGGATAATCATAAAACAAATACAATACAGTTTATGTATGTGACTTTGTACCCTACCTTGAATAAAGGTGGGTTATAAATAAACTACAAGGAAAAATTATGTCTTACCCGATAAGGGATAATGATTACTCTCTTCTCTGTCTCACTGAAACCAGGGTCAAGACAGGCAAGGAATCCCTTCTATACGCCTGACTCCCTCCTAACTTTGACACTTTTTCTGTTTCACGCTCCTCCAGATCTGGTGGTGGGGTGGCTACCATCTTCTCCACTGACTTTCCAGTCTCTGAAGTCTCTTCCCCCTTTTCCTACCCCGAACATCTGATTGTTAAACTAGGAACTGATTGTTAAATTAGGAACTGTCCAACCTATGCATTCTTTTGTTCTAATGTCCCCCTTCTCTCTCTGTAGAGAAGTGGGACCTCTGTTTACAGGCCCTTACGGAAGCCATTATCTGTTTCCCAAATCTTAGGGGACTTTAACATCTATGTTGATGACCCTCATATTAGTAGGGCTAAGCGTTTTTTGGACTTTTTGTGTGATCTCTCTCTCAGTCAATGGGTATCTTTCCCTGCCCATACTTCAGGCAACACTCTTGATCTTCTTCTTACCCTGCAAGACTCATCTACTTCCTCAAGATTTCTATATCTGGACTGACCACCATCTCCTTTTGTTTGAACTTGACTTCACAGGAGGCACCCCCAGCCTCTTATGGTTACTGGCCCAGACTGCTCTCGCAGATTGAGCTCGCTTTTCTCCCTCTGTCCTTGTTTGCTATGCCACCTGAATCTTCAAGTAAACCTCTAAATGACCAACTAGAAATCTGGCACTCTATCCTGGAAAATGGCTTCGACACTACTGCCCCTAAAATCTTTCTCCGTCCCAAAGCTTCTCGTGGCAGTCCATAGTTTACCCCAGACCTTTTTCTACTTAAGCACCAATATCAACAAGCAGAGAGGCTCTGGAAGAGGTCTAACTCCTCAGCAGATTTGCTGAAATGTACAGATCTTCTCTGCGAGGACAGTTACCATCTCAGAAAGGGAAAAAAGGATTACATAATGAACAGACTCTTAAAATTCACAAACTCTGCCAGGGACTTATACTCCATATACCAGCAATTGTCAAATCCCCCCAGCTGAAGCCCTCTCTTTGTTCTTCACTAAAAAAAAACTGAATCTTTATTAAAGCCTTTGCTTCTGTCCCCTGTTCAGATTTCTATCACTTCCATTGTACATTCTCTCTCACACATTCCCATGCATAACCCAGGTTGGCTCTTCGGCCTGGTCTTCACACTCAATCTCTTCACTCTTTAATAACCTTTATGCCCACAATTAAGTCAACCCACTGCCCCTGAGACCCAATTCCTGCTGCTTGGCTCAAATCCTCTGAACTCGATCTACTTCCGACCCTGTTGTCTACAGTTAATCTTAGCCTCTCCTCCCGCCAACTTCCAGATCTATGTAACATGGCTATAGTCCACCCAATATTTAAAAAAGCCAAATTTGAATCCATCAGCTCCTAATCACTCTCGCTCTGTTTCCAACCTGTCTTACATGTCTAAGGTTCTTGAAAAAGGTCATTGTCCTATACTATGCCATACTTTGTATTGTTATTTGAATATTTTTACTGCTGTAATTGCCTATTGCTCATGTTTGATTTATTCTTACGGTACACCGCCTTGAGTGAATTCCTTCAAAACGGCAGTAAATAAATCCTAATAAATAAAAACATGACATAAATCCTGCCTGGGCAGAACTATTGTTCCAGCTACCTGTATGCAGTTATCCATTTTATTTGCAATAAGCAGTTGGAAATTAAGAAAAGTAAGCCTTCCTTTGAATGTTGGTCTGGCTTAGTTAGCTGTTTAGCAATACATGAATATAACAGCATAGCTTTTGTCCTTTTGGTTTTACATGACATTTCATCTAACAGCTTGAATTATTCCATTCTTGGCGCCTTTCCCTAATGATGCCAGATGTTAATGGTTTCAATATTTTTTTTAATTGAGAAAATTCATTGCCTATTTGTATTTGTTGAGCTATCTAACTGGAGATGGCTTAAGTCAGGGGTTCAATAGGGATTGCTTATTTTATTTAATAATGTACCTGTATCTCACTCATAATTAAGAAGTTTGGTATTTCATACTGAATACATGCTGATGATGTCAAACACTTCCTGCTGTCTGGCTTTAATCCAAATGAAACTATGACTGCCATGTCTTACTGTTTGAACTCCAGGAGACAGATTATACAATAACCAGAGCACAGCAGATTTATCCATTAGGCATAACGGACACAGTGCCTAGAGCCCAGGAAAATATTTTAATATTTTTTTAATCAGGAAGAATAAAAATGAAGATATATATATATATATATATATACATACATATATATATATATATATATATATATATACAAACAATTCAATTCAAAAGCTTGGTTGTATATTAGTTTCCACTAAGAGAGAAGCCCTTGAAGGTATAAGAACAGCCAAACTGGGTTAGGCCAATGATCCATCAAGCCCAGAATCCTGCTTCCAACAGTGGCCAATCTAAGTCACAAGTACCTGGCAGAATCCCAGATAAGCAAGATTCCATGCTACCAACCCCAGGGATAAACAGACATGAGGAAAGTCACAATCTTTAACAGTAAATTATGGACTTTTCCTCCAGAACTTGTCCAAACCTTTTTTAGTTTAATATCTTTTATTGGATTTCAACATAATACAATAGAAGCAAGAGCTCACCACAGTTCAACAAGCAACAGTTACAAACATGGCAAAACTGGAGCTCACATTCAAAAAACAACTATCCACAACTAGAAACGCATTAAGAAAAAGGGGGAAGAAAGAGGAGGTGGAGAAATAATAAAAAATTTTGAATTTTTTTTTTTTTTTAATGAATCCTTTTTTAACCCTAGATACACTAATTACCACATGTTCCTGCAACAAGTTCCAGAACTTAACTGTTTGTTAAGTGAAAAATATTTTCTCCTACTCATTTTAAAAGTATTATCACGTAACTCCATTGAGTGTCCCCTAGTCTTTGTACTTTTTCTAATCTAATCTGACATTTGTACACTGCATTAATCCCAGCTTGAGGTTTGAGGCAGTTCACAAACAGGAAACTCACAATAACATGAGGAATTACATAAAGTCAAAAAGATAAAAAAATCAATTTAATATTTATCAAATAAAAAAGTTTTCAACCTTCTACACAGTTGCACATAGTTTGCCTCTAAGCAAATATATGATGGTAGTGCATTCCAAATAGAAACTTCACAAAAAGAGAACACAGCACCAAATTGGCATTTAAACTGTACACCTTTAAAGGCTAAAAATATTAATAAAAAGCTACCACAAACCTGAGAAGTAAAAAGAAAGTCCGAAAAGAACTGAATGAGCAATTCTGAAGTACTATCATACAAAGAATGAAAATCATACAGTTTTAAACACAATACACGCCCCTCAACAGAGAGCCAATGAAGTTTCCTCATATATGGAGTGATTTTATCATATTTCTTCAAGCACAAAATCAATCACATAGCAGTATTCTGTATCGTTTGTAATTTGTGTAATCTTGTCATTCAATCCAACATAAAGCGAATGCTACATACCTGTAGAAGGTATTCTCCGAGGACAGCAGGCTGATTGTTCTCACTGATGGGTGACGTCCACGGCAGCCCCTCCAATCGGAAAACTTCACTAGCAAAGGCCTTTGCTAGTCCTCACGCGCCCATGCGCACCGCGCATGCGCGGCCGTCTTCCCGCCCGAACCGGCTCGTGTTCGTCAGTCCCGTATGTAGCAAGACAAAGACAAGGGAAGACACAACTCCAAAGGGGAGGCGGGTGGGTTTGTGAGAATAATCAGCCTGCTGTCCTCGGAGAATACCTTCTACAGGTATGTAGCATTCGCTTTCTCCGAGGACAAGCAGGCTGCTTGTTCTCACTGATGGGGTATCCCTAGCCCCCAGGCTCACTCAAAACAAAAAACATGGTCAATTGGACCTTGCAACGGCGAGGACATAACTGAGATTGACCTAATAATTCATCCAACTAACTGAGAGTGTAGCCTGGAACAGAATAAACATGGGCCTAGGGGGGTGGAGTTGGATTCTAAACCCCGAACAGATTCTGAAGCACTGACTGCCCGAACCGACTGTCGCGTCGGGTATCCTGCTGCAGGCAGTAATGAGAAGTGAATGTGTGGACAGATGACCACGTCGCAGCTTTGCAGATCTCTTCAATAGTGGCTGACTTCAAGTGGGCCACTGACGCAGCCATGGCTCTGACATTGTGAGCCGTGACATGACCCTCAAGAGCCAGCCCAGCCTGGGCGTAAGTGAAGGAAATGCAATCTGCTAGCCAATTGGATATGGTGCGTTTCCCCACAGCCACTCCCCTCCTGTTGGGATCAAAAGAAACAAACAATTGGGCGGACTGTCTGTTGGGCTGTGTCCGCTCCAGGTAGAAGGCCAATGCTCTCTTGCAGTCCAATGTGTGCAGCTGACGTTCAGCAGGGCAGGAATGAGGACGGGGAAAGAATGTTGGCAAGACAATTGACTGGTTCAGATGGAACTCCGACACTACCTTCGGCAAGAACTTAGGGTGAGTGCGGAGGACTACTCTGTTATGATGAAATTTGGTGTAAGGGGCCTGGGCTACCAGGGCCTGAAGCTCACTGACTCTACGAGCTGAAGTAACTGCCACCAAGAAAATGACCTTCCAGGTCAAGTACTTCAGATGGCAGGAGTTCAGTGGCTCAAAAGGAGGTTTCATCAGCTGGGTGAGAGAGATCCCATGACACTGTAGGAGGTTTGACGGGGGGCTTTGACAAAAGCAAACCTCTCATGAAGCGAACAACTAAAGGCTGTCCTGAGATCGGCTTACCTTCCACACGATAATGGTATGCACTGATTGCGCTAAGGTGAACCCTTACAGAGTTGGTCTTGAGACCAGACTCCGACAAGTGCAGAAGGTATTCAAGCAGGGTCTGTGTAGGACAAGAGCGAGGATCTAGGGCCTTGCTGTCACACCAGATGGCAAACCTCCTCCATAAAAAGAAGTAACTCCTCTTAGTGGAATCTTTCCTGGAAGCAAGCAAGACACGGGAGACACCCTCTGACAGACCCAAAGAGGCAAAGTCTACGCTCTCAACATCCAGGCCATGAGAGCCAGAGACTGGAGGCTGGGATGTAGAAGCGCCCCTTTGTCCTGAGTGATGAGGGTCGGAAAACACTCCAATCTCCACGGTTCTTCGGAGGACAACTCCAGAAGAAGAGGGAACCAGATCTGACGCGGTCAAAACGGAGCAATCAGAATCATGGTGCCACGGTCTTGCTTGAGTTTCAACAAAGTCTTCCCCACCAGAGGTATGGAAGGATAAGCATACAGTAGACCTTCCCCCCAGTCCAGGAGGAAGGCATCTGATGCCAGTCTGCCGTTGGCCTGAAGCCTGGAACAGAACTGAGGGACTTTGTGGTTGGCTCGAGATGCAAAGAGATCTACCAAGGGGGTGCCCCACACCTGGAAGATCTGGCGCACTACTCTGGAGTTGAGCGACCACTCGTGAGGTTGCATAATCCTGCTCAACCTGTCGGCCAGACTGTTGTTTACGCCTGCCAGATATGTGGCTTGGAGCACCATGCCGTGACGGCGAGCCCACAGCCACATGCTGACGGCTTCCTGACACAGGGGGCGAGATCCGGTGCCCCCCTGCTTGTTGATGTAATACATGGCAACCTGGTTGTCTGTCTGAATTTGGATAATTTGGTGGGACAGCCGATCTCTGAAAGCCTTCAGAGCATTCCAGACAGCTCGTAACTCCAAGAGATTGATCTGTAGATCGCGTTCCTGGAGGGACCAGCTTCCTTGGGTGTGAAGCCCATCGACATGAGCTCCCCACCCCAGGAGAGACGCATCCGTAGTCAGCACTTTTTGTGGCTGAGGAATTTGGAAAGGACGTCCCAGAGTCAAATTGGACCAAATCGTCCACCAATACAGGGAGTTGAGAAAAATCGTGGATAGGTGGATCACGTCTTCTAGATCCCCAGCAGCCTGAAACCACTGGGAAGCTAGGGTCCATTGAGCAGATCGCATGTGAAGGCGGGCCATGGGAGTCACATGAACTGTGGAGGCCATGTGGCCCAGCAATCTCAACATCTGCCGAGCTGTGATGTGCTGGGACGCTCGCACCCACGAGACGAGGGACAACAAGTTGTTGGCTCTCGTCTCTGGGAGATAGGCACGAGCCGTCCAAGAATCCAGCAGAGGTCCTATGAATTCGAGTCTCTGTACTGGGAGAAGATGGGACTTTGGATAATTTATCACAAACCCCAGTAGCTCCAGGAGGCGAATAGTCATCTGCATGGACTGTAGAGCTCCTGCCTCGGATGTGTTCTTCACCAGCCAATCGTCGAGATAGGGGAACACGTGTACTCCCAGCCTGCGAAGCGCCGCTGCTACTACAGCCAAGCACTTCGTGAACACTCTGGGCGCAGAGGCGAGCCCAAAGGGTAGCACACAGTACTGGAAGTGACGTGTGCCCAGCTGAAATCGCAGATACTGTCTGTGAGCTGGCAGTATCGGGATGTGCGTGTAGGCGTCCTTCAAGTCCAGAGAGCATAGCCAATCGTTTTCCTGAATCATGGGGAGAAGGGTGCCCAGGGAAAGCATCCTGAACTTTTCCTTGACCAGATATTTGTTCAGGGCCCTTAGGTCTAGGATGGGACGCATCCCCCCTGTTTTCTTTTCCACAAGGAAGTACCTGGAATAGAATCCCAGCCCTTCTTGCCCGGATGGCACAGGCTCGACCGCATTGGCGCTGAGAAGGGCGGAGAGTTCCTCTGCAAGTACCTGCTTGTGCTGGAAGCTGTAAGATTGAGCTCCCGGTGGGCAATTTGGAGGTTTTGAGGCCAAATTGAGGGTGTATCCTTGCCGGACTATTTGAAGAACCCAACAGTCGGAGGTTATAAGAGGCCACCTTTGGTGGAAAAGCTTTCAACCTTCCCCCGACCGGCAGATCGCCCGGCACTGACACATTGATGTCAGCTATGCTCTGCTGGAGCTAGTCAAAAGCTCGCCCCCTGCTTTTGCTGGGGAGCCGTGGGGCCTTGCTGAGGCGCAAGCTGCTGACGAGAGCGAGCGCGCTGGGGCTTAGCCTGGGCCGCAGGCTGTCGAGAAGGAGGATTGTACCTACGCTTGCCAGAAGAGTAGGGAACAGTCTTCCTTCCCCCATAAAAACGTCTACCTGAGGAGGTAGATGCTGAAGGCTGCCAGCGGGAGAACTTGTCGAAAGCGGTATCCCGCTGGTGGAGCTGCTCTACCACCTGTTCGACTTTCTCTCCAAAAATATTGTCCGCTCGGCAAGGGGAGTCCACAATCCGCTGGTGGATCCTATTCTCCAGGTCGGAGGCACACAGCCATGAGAGTCTGCACATTACCACACCTTGAGCAGCGGCCCTGGACGCAACATCAAAGGTATCATATACCCCTCTGGCCAGGAATTTTCTGCACGCCTTCAGCTGCCTGACCACCTCCTGAAATGGCTTGGCTTCCTCAGGAGGGAGCTTGTCCACCAAGCCCGCCAACTGCCGCACATTGTTCCGCATATGTATGCTCGTGTAGAGCTGGTAAGACTGGATTTTGGCCACGAGCATAGAAGAATGGTAGGCCTTCCTCCCAAAGGAGTCTAAGGTTCTAGAGTCTTTGCCCGGGGGCGCCGAAACATGCTCCCTAGAACTCTTAGCCTTCTTTAGGGCCAGATCCACCACACCAGAGTCATGAGGCAACTGAGTGCGCATCAGCTCTGGGTCCCCATGGATCCGGTACTGGGACTCAATCTTCTTGGGAATGTGGGGATTACTTAGAGGCTCGGTCCAGTTCGCCAGCAATGTCTTTTTTAGGACATGATGGATGGGTACTGTGGACGCTTCCTTAGGTGGAGAAGGATAGTCCAAGAGCTCAAACATTTCAGCCCTGGGCTCATCCTCCACAACCACCGGGAAGGGGATGGCCGTAGAAATCTCCCGGACAAAGGCCGCAAAAGACAGACTCTCGGGAGGAGAAAGCTGCCTTTCAGGGGAGGGAGTGGGATCAGAAGGAAAGCCATCAGACTCCTCGTCAGAGAAATATCTGATGTCCTCCTCCTCCTCCTCCCACGAGGCCTCACCATCGGTATCAGACACAAGTTCATGAACCTGTGTCTGAAGCCGTGCCCGGCTCGACTCCGTGGAAACACGGCCACGGTGGGAGCGTCGAGAGGTAGACTCCCTCGCCAGCACCGGCGAAGCTCCCTCCGCCGACGTCGTCGGGGAGCCTTCCTGGGAGGCGACTGCAGTCGGTACCGCAAGCGGCACCGATGTCGGAGACCTCACCCCGGGCAAGGGGCCAGCCGGCGCCTCACTCGACGGTACCGGTGGCGCAAGCACCCCCGGTACCGGAGGGGAAGGGCGCAACAGCTCTCCCACGATCTCTGGAAGAACGGCCCGGAGACTCTCGTGCAGAGCGGCTGTGAAGAAATACATGGAAGCCGATACAGGCGTCGAGGTCAGAGTCTGTTACGGGCGTGGAGGCTGTTCCGGGCTGTCCAAGGTGGAGCGCATCGACACCTCCTGAACAGAGGGTGAGCGGTCCTCCCGGTGCCGATGCCTGCTGGGTGCCGACTCCCTCGGAGACCCAGAGCTCTCGGTACCGATGCGGGAAGGAGACCGGTGTCGATGCTTCTTTGACTTTTTCAAACGAAGCATGTCACCGGAACTTCCCGGTACCGACGAGGAGGACGTAGAATCCAGCCGTCGCTTCCTCGGGGCCGAGGCCGAAGAAGGTCGGTCTCGGGGGGGCTGTACCGCAGGAGCCCTCAGGGTAGAGGGAGACCCACCCGAAGGCTCACTGCCACCAGCAGGGGAATGGACAGCCCTCACCTGCACTCCAGTCGAAGCACCACCGTCCGACGACATCAGCACTAGTGGAGGTCCCGGTACCACCGACGCAGCCTTTCGATGTCTCGGTACCGACGATGCAGAGGGTCGATGCCTAGATGCAGTCGATGCTGAGGTCGAAGGTCTTGATGCTGTCGACGTCGATGCACTCGATGCCCCCGGTGCTGTTGTCGACGAAGAGCCCGAGAACAACACGTTCCACTGGGCCAATCTCGCTACCTGAGTCCTCTTCTGTAAAAGGGCGCAGAGACTACAGGCCTGCGGGCAGTGCCCAGCCCCCAGACACTGAAGACACGACGCTTGCCTATCAGTGAGCGAGATTACCCGGGCGCACTGGGTGCACTTCTTGAAGCTGCTGGGAGACTTCGATGACATGGGCGGAAAAATCACGCCGGCGAAATCAAAACTCGTAATGGCGATATAGGCACCAAGAATAGGGAGAGAAAAAACCCATACCGAGGCCTCAAACCCTGAAAGCGAAAGGAAACTTACGCGGGGCAAAAGCTGGAAGCACGGGAAAGGGGTAAAGACCGTAAAGGTCCGTTTTTTTTGGGGGGGGGGGTTTAGCCAAAATCGCGAAGACGCGCGAGGGTCAACTTTTAGGGGCGCGAAACGGCGCAAAACACGACCGTCCTGAGCGCGGACAAAAGAAGACTGACGAACACAAGCCGGTTCAGGCGGGAAGACGGCCGCGCGAGGACTAGCAAAGGACTTTGCTAGTGAAGTTTTCCGATTGGAGGGGCTGCCGTGGACGTCACCCATCAGTGAGAACAAGCAGCCTGCTTGTCCTCGGAGAAAGCGAGTTACAATAATCCAGATGGGATAACAACAACATCTGAACCAGAAATGCAAAATGTGATTGAAAAAAATAAGGCCTATCAGATGCAGTTGACGCATGCGATAGAAAATTCGCCTCCACAAGTAATCTGTGGTCCAAAAGTAAGTGAGTCCAGGATCACCCCCCAAAACTCTGGATTCTTTATCCACCTTTAAGATTTTACCACTAGCCAAGCAATATAGTAGAAGGAATGGCAAATATAGAGTTGGAAAACCAGAGCACTTTGGTTTTATTTGGATTTAACTTAAGCATATTTGCTAAAGCCTAATTCTAAATTTTATCCATGCAGGTAGAAACTCGGATAAAAGTATCATCACTAACATCTGCTTATCATTTGCATAGGAAAACAAGCATTCACCTCCACTAATAGGAATGGATCCAAGAGAACTTACGAAAAGATTATTCAGCATAGGTGATAGAGGGGAGCCCTGGGAGCCCTGGGAGCCCTGGGAGCCCTGGGAGCCCTGGGGCACCCCCCCCCCCGGTTCAAAAGCCAGCTTTTAGACAATACTCAACCTTTCGATACACTGTAGGATCGATTATATAGAAATTCCTTAAATCAATTCCAAACAAGACCTACCAAACCAAAGTTCACTCAATTTCCCCAATAATAAACCATGATCTACAGAAACAAATGCAGCAGAGATGTCATATTGCAAAAGGAGTATCTGTTTACCTCTACATAAATAACTTCGAATTTCAGTTGTTAAAGTTAATAAGAGAGATTCAGTACTATGCTGAGATATAAAACCAACTGTGATGAGTGAAGATATAAATATAAGTCTATGTACTGAGATAGTTGTTTATTAACAAAAGTCTCCAGTAACTTAGTAAATAAAGGAATCCCTGTAATTGGTCGGAAACTGGAAATAAGAGACAGATCTTGATCCTGTGATTTAGGTATAGGGGTGAGTGCTATATGGCCCATTTCTAAGGGGAGTTTACTTGAAGCCAGAGAACTATTAAAAAAGTGATACTAGATATAGGATTATATTAGATGGTGGATTAGTTAACGTTTAGGCAGAATTTTGTAGACCTCTATCACCCCCCCCCCCCCCCCCCCCCCCCCAGCTGTCTGTTTTCCAAGTTGAAGAGCCATAACCTCTTAAGCCTTTCCTCATATGAGAGGAGCTCTATTCCCTAGGGCCAAAAAAAAATCATAATGATGCCCTAACAAAACAGCAATTTCTGGTTGAACGTGAAAGTCAAAAGTTTTTTAGATTGGTGTAGGAAAGGTGCAACCAATCTGATTTTAGCTATTCAGACATTAGTACACTCTGGAGTGAATTACTGTAACTCAGGGACGGACTGACAGTGATCTGGGCCCTTGGGCAAAAAGGCTCTTGGACCCCTATCCACCTACCAAAAGTGAAAACTAGATAGAGGTTAGAGCACAGTGAGCCCCCTACAGTTGTGGGCCCTTGCGCACTACCCTATTGTCCCAATGGTCAGTCCACCCCTGCTGTAACTTCCTTTACTTGTAGCAATGTGGAGGTGAAGATCCGAGTATTACATTTTATCCAACATGTAGAAGCATATTTCGTCAGAAGCATATTTCGTCATCAGATGTGGCCATCAGATTAGGATTTCTCCTGTTCTCAGTTCTTGGTGAATCAAATTTAGGATAATGTTGCTGATCTTTAAAAACTTATTGGAGGTGTTACTGAAGACTACCTGAAATCTATCATTGTGCTTTATAAGACTAATTCATCCACTGAAAAAGATGTATTCTCTCTACCCTTTCACTCTAACTGCTACACCTCTGTAGTTCCCGTAACACACCTTTCTCACCTTTGAGCCCAGTGTTATAGAATGTATTATCTTTAAGGGTCTGTCAGGAAACTGACATTCTGTGTTTTAGAAAAGCCTTCTACCTTATTCAGGTCTTTGGTCATTTCGTCCCAGAAGTTTTAATCCTGCCTTATCAGTTTGCTTTTTCATATTTTAAATTACCCATTGCATTGTTTGAACACTTTGGTAAACAAATCTGTGGCTTTTTTTGTCTTGTTATGCAAGCCACTATGAGCATGTTTTGTGGATCAACAGGATATGAGTTTACCAAATAAGTAAATAGGTAAATAAATAAAATGGCAAAGCCCACAACACTATGCTACAGAGTTAACCACATCACAAAGTGAAAGTAAATCAAAGCCCCCCCACCCCCCCAGACCTGTACAGGGGCACAGAATGGATTGAGGGAGCAAAGGACTGGAAAAGGTACAGGCAGAAGCAAAGGTAGCTGAACCACAGCAGAGCCAAATGAAAGGTTAGTGTAGTAGAACAGAGAAGGAGGTGTATGGAAGGGACAAGGCTGACCATGTGTATATGTCTCTGAGGTTCCTGTGGCTCGCACGGCTCCTCTCCTTTCTATCCCTCTTTAACCCCTGCTGGCTCCTCTCCTTCCTAGCATCCTCCCTCAATGGTATATTCTGGCTCTGCTCCTTCTACTACCTCCCCATATAGGGCTAGATATGTAGTGCCAAAAAAATCAGCACAAAAAAAGCACTATTCTATAAGCCTGCTGCCTGAAATGTGGTGCAAATGTATGTGCCTAAATTAGGTGCATATCCCCGTTATTACATAAGTATTGCCATACTGGGAAAGACCAAAGATCCTTCGAGCCCAGCATCCTGTTTCCATGTATAACAATGTACAATAATTTTAGGAATGCCCCCGTTACACCCATGACTCTCCCATTTCTGCACCCCCTTTTTCCGATCACACCTAAATTTACACCCATAAATGCCAATTAAATCTAATTAGTGCCAATCGGCACTAATTAGTTCATTCAATTAAACTGTGTGCGCAAATTAGGCACAAACAATTTTTGGTGACATTTATAGAATTAGGGGGATAGCCTCTTGTTGGCTCTCCTGTAACCTTTCACCCCTTCCTGATTCCTTCTCAGCTCCTCATTCTCAATGTCTTTCCAGACTCTTCTATCCCAACCCAAGATAAGCACTTCCCAACTTCAATATTTCCTATCGGTAGTACAACAACCAAAGCTACTTTTTTTTGGCAAGACTCAAGGTTAACATAGGCAGATACATAAACATTTCAGCTTAATTCAGGATAAAGGGGCAATATACTTTCACACACATTCACCAGAAATTGCTACCCAAAATCTCCACAGTGCTAAGGCTTCAGCCACATGCTTGTCTGATTATCTATGAACTGATCTAGAAATATTTTTCAACTTCATGGCCACAAAAGTGCAAACAATTATTAAATTCACTTGCTTGAAAATGTTATGCAAAAGGTACTACATGGAATCAAATGTAATACTTTGGCCGGCATGGAGGGGCATTTTCGATATGATGTCTAAGTCCTACTTTGGATGTTTTGCTCAAAACGCCCAGAATCCAAATAGCAAATATAGCCCTTTTCAAAACAGCAAAGCGTCTTTCTTTCCCGAAAATGGCCACTTGCTAGATGCTTTTGTGCTCTGTGCATTTATTTTTTTTGGTCCATTTAAAAAAAAAAAACCTCATCTGAAAAACGCACAAATCAAGCCATTGGGATGTCGGAAGAGACAGCATTCTTAATAGAATGGCCACACAGACATCCCGGAAGTGCAAGGGGGCACTCTAGGGGGCAATGCAGTGGACTTACTTAAAAGATCCTAGGTACACATCTCACCGCTGCTCCTTTATATTGTATGGGGAGCCCTCCAAAACTCATCAAAAACCTTCGGTACCCAACTGTACACCACTACAATAGCCCTTATGGCTGCAAGTATCACCTTTATGTGGGTACAGTTGGTTTTTGGTAGATTTTGGATGGCTCACATATTTTCCACCTCAAGTGTAACAGGTAGAGTGAGTCCCCCTCTCTACAGTGCACTGCACTGACCACTAGGCTACTCCAGGAACCTGCTTGCTGCTCTAATAGGACTGGCTATAACATTTGAGATTGTCATAGAGACTGGTATGTACTGTTTCTTTCACATTTTTGAGGGGTGTGAGGGGGTCAGTGACCACTGGGGGAGTAAGGGGGTCATTCCTTTATTCCTCCAGTGGTCATCTGGTCATTTAGAGTACTATTTGGGGGTTTAGTAGTTATTAAAACAGGTCTAGCTCAAAACGTCTTAGTATTAGTCTGGGCGTTTTTGTTTTGTTCCATTATGGCTAAAAAAACAACCAAGTCTTAGGAACGCCGAAACACCGCTCTTAACATGCCCCGACAAACCCCCTTGAGATTTAGATGCAGTGCAGATGAACTGCATAGAAAAAAAGTGTATGGAAAATGGGTTTTGAAAATACCGATTTGGACATTTTGGTGAGAAAAATGCCAAATGCTGCTTTATGCCACTTTTTAGACATTTTTCTCTTTCGAAAAGGAGCCCCCTAACATCACAAAATACTTTTCACATGCACAATTTTTCATTTGATTTCTATAATATCACGTTCATTGATGATTTAATCTAGAGTTGAGAATGAATGTGACTGTTGGGCAGACTGGATGTTACTATGAAATAGCATGAAATTGCACACTTGGTGAAAAGATGAGCCATTTCAAAACTGTAGAAGCAAACTGACAAGTTTTTCACAGTTTTGGTACATTTTTGCCTCAAACTCCAAAATAGCATTTTCCCTATGAAATATTTAGACTTTTTAAAGTATGCACAATGCAGTCTGGCTTCACACAAAAAGCACATTATTTAAGAACTAGTAAAAGAGGCCTGTTTCTGGAGCAAATGAAACAGGCGCTAGCAAGGTTTTCCTCCCCAACACACCCCCCTTCTTCCTCCCTACCTACCGACCCCTTCGTCATTCTGACGCCATTGCTCCACACCTCCTGAACGCACCACGCCATTGCTCCACCCTCGGTGTGTGACATCATTGCTCCGCCCTCGACGTCATCACGTTTGACGTGAGGACGGGGCCCCGAGACTTGGCAATTTCGGTGGCTTCATCACCACGAACCCTTCGAACCCGTCTTGAAGGAAGTGACGTCAGTGTCTTCAGAACGTTGAGGGTGAGTTTTATTACATAAGATTAGGAAGATTAAATACTATACCTGTGACTACTGATGAGGGCAGACTCGGAGCCACACAAACTCAAAGAACTATCAGTGTGCACCTGTTCCTGTAGAGAGGGTGAGCAATTTTCAAACAGCAGAAACCCGCGGAAGAAAACAGATAAAAGGAGGATAGTGGAAGAATGACCACAGATTCCAAAAACAATCTTGATGCTTGAGAAAGTTTATCAAAGACTCGACATAGAACTGTGTTTTGACGAAAAGGCCTGCCTCAGGAGTCTTCTTTGACATGCAAGTCTTCGATTCTGATTGTCTAACATTCTTACAATCAGTATCGAAGACTTGCATGTTTTGCTTGAAAGGTCTTTTTTAAGACCAGTTATTTGAATTACAGATTGAAAAGTTTTATTTCTGGAGATCTTGAGATCCATTTCTCAAAGAAGACTCCTGAGGCAGGCCTTTTGGCCGAAACACAGTTCTGTGTGGAGTCTTTGATTAATAAACCTTTTCAAGCATCAAGATTGTCCACTTTGTCTTTGGAATCCATGATCATTCTCCCACTAACCCCGTTTTATTAATTTTCAAACAGACCACATATCTGGGTAAATGACTTTCAAAAAAAACATTTCTCTCCACATATATGGATAAACACAATCGCAATGAAGTTCAGTTACTATTTTTTTACAGGATGGTCCTAGGAGAGGGTAGTGTTAGGGTGATCATAAGTATTGCACTTAACAATCAAAATCTCAGGGGAGCGGTGGCGAAGGGGGGGGGGGGGGAGAAACGCTAGCAGCCTGATCAAGAATTGAGAGGGGATGCAAAATTGAAGAAGTTTCCCTAGCGCGTCTAATACCTTTGCACCAGCCCTGCAGCATAAAACATGAGCAAAGCAACAAATAAACAGGTATGTCCTATCGATCCCATCCCGTTACACGCAAACATCAAAAGCACGCCGCAAAGCAATAAGAAAGTCAGAGGGACGTGCTGCTGAAGAAAGAACATTTGTCAAGCTAGTGTGAAGAGGACCAGCTCTACCACCTACAACGGGAGAAGCTGGTAAGTTTTCTGTTTATTTTAGGAGGCAGGAAAGTGCCGACCCATCGCCTTACCTGCGGTTCATGGGCCTGAGTCGAACCGCCACCTTGACAGATGCCATGATTCATGGCCGGGCCGCCCGCTTCAGGTGCTCTGTACCTGCAGCTCGGGCTCCGGATGTCACTTTCTGCCCCTCCCCTTCTTCTTCACCAGTATTTGTTAGGTCCTGCTGAGAAGGCTGCGCTTAAACAAGGAAAACAGGAACCGGGCGTGGGCGTGGCTCTGACGCTCACGCAAGGAGAACTGTCAGCTGGCTGCAGCGAGCCGAACCCGCAGCCGTCCTGACCCAACCCGGGAGTGTCCTCCTCCTCCCGTCTTCTCAACCAGCCCAGAGAGAGTCCTGGACGGCGGCTGGTCGGGGACAAGAAAGCTCGCCAACGGCATCCAGCAGCAACGCTTATGCAGGACGGAAGGTGCTAGTGCTGGCCGAGATTGCTAGGTTACATGCGGGCTTTGCGTATGCTTCCACTCTAATTAAAAGTTCAAAAGCTCACCATATTTTGTTCACCAGCACCAAGAAAAGGTGGATGCCAGTTGGGGGAAAAAAAGGATTTAAGAAAATCAATTTATTTGTAGGCAGCTAAATAAATTGGATTGCCTTCATGGTTTTGAATTTTATTATGAACTCAAAAAACTATAGGACCCTTTTACTAGGGTGCAGTAGGCCTATCACATGGGATGTGCTGGTAAATTTTTAACAACAGGCTCTTTCGCCGGACGTAGCCAGCTCTGCAGTTGGAAGGGCCAGGGGTGGCCGGGTAGGGGGGAGCAACACTTGCCTCTCTCTCCTCCCTCCCTTCGTGCGGGCACGCTAGGCATACTGTTGCTGGCAGCCAATAAATGGACTGCCACCACTTCCAACATCTTGCTCTGAGCAGCCTGCTGGAACTTCTCTTACATGCTCGAGAAGTCCCAGCCTGCTGCCCAGAGCTGGAAACAAGGAGCGGGGAGCAGCAGTAGTCTATTTACTTGGCTGGCAGGGCTCAGCATCCCCACCAGCAAAGTAAAAGATAATTCAGCAGGGGGCCCAAGCCCACATTTTGGGAGTCAGTTGTTAAAGTAGCCATGGAGGGCCCTACTTTAACAACCGGCTCCCAAAATTCTTAAAAACGTAACAACCGGCTCTTGCGAGCCTGCTCCAGCACACCACTGGATGTGCTAAGGCGTCCTGTGGTAGTTTAGCCAGCTGTATGTGCTATTTCTGCGTTAAAAAAACAGCTGTTTTTTTTTGTCACCAGAGGCGTGTTTGGGGGCAGAGAATAGGCATGGTTGCACAGACTCATTACCGTGTGCTACCCGATTACCGCAGGAGTAGCATGGGAGCCCTTACTGCCTCCTAAATAGGTGACAGTAAAGGCTGTCGGTGGTAATGGCCATATGCTAATGGCGAAATTAATGCATGGCCATTTTATTTCTTTAAAAAGCCGGCAGCAGTCATTTTCAGCTGTGCTAGAAAGTGGCCAGACCATGTGGCAAACCCACGTGCTAATCGCAGCACTGTCTAATTTCTAGCGCAGCTTGATAAAAGGACCCCTTAGTGTGCTAACACTAATAATAAGGGTCCTTTTTACTAAGCTGCAGTAAGCGCTACCCCACACATACTACAGCTTAAAATGGTATGCCACAAGCTCAGGCATCCTACGGTAACTGCCGAATCGGTTCGCGCTAACTACGTGCTGAAAATACTTTTTATTTTTTCTTGGAAGGAGTGTGGCGGGGCAGAGAGTGGGCGCTTATGCATGAATTAGTAAGTGCAGCTACATTACTGCATTCTGATTAGTGCAGGATTACTTTGTGTCCGCTTACTGCCTGCAAAATAGGTGTCAATAAATGCTTATGCAGTATTTTTTTTATGGCTGCATGCTAATGGCAACATTAGCACATAGAGGAGCACCGCAGAAGCGGAGGACCCTGACACACTACATACAAAGGCACCAAAAGAAGGAGTAGTGTAGCCAACAAAGCTATTCCAAAAGGACAAGAAGAGGACAACTGAATTGGAAATCAAACTTTTTAAAGACGGTGTTTCAATTGACCAGCATAAGCCACATTTGAATGTGACCTTTCAAACAGACCCCTGAGGCAGGCATTTTGCCAAAACATGGTGCCGTGTCAGGTCTGTTTGAAGAATAAAAGTTTTACTTCCAATTCAGTCATCCTCCTGTTGTCCTTTCGGAAGAGCTTCACTGGCTACACTGATCCTTTTGGAATATTAGCACATAACCATTAATACAAAAATTGGAAAATCAGCCATTTTACTGCTGTGATAAAAATGGCACAGGAAAAATCCATGCAAGGGTGCGCTAAGGCCATTTTTTATTGCAGCTTAGTAAAAGAACCCTAAGTAATTGCAGCCTATTCAGAAATAAACAGCAAGTGTTCTTTTCATACTATTAAATAAATGCATGTTTTAATATATTAATAGTACAAACAAAATTTTCTGGTTTAGAATGTAGTTGCACATTGAACTCCATCCAGCAGACAATTTTGGGGGGAATTTCCAGTAGAGTTAAAAGTTTTTGTATTACATTAGTTGAGTGAATATATTGCAAAATGATACATGATAAGATCATTTTGAGTTCAGAGGATATATAGAATGGGGTGAGTCTTTGCTGTTGATTTTCTTTTTCTTTAAGGCATAGCAATGTTGATTTCTGTTAAGAGCCAAGTGCTAGATTGAAGCTCTATGAGATTATATTTTAGATAGCATTTTTTTTCAATATTTAATTTTAGTGTAAACATTGTGAGAGTATAATAAGTTGAATGTTCCTTAATTAATGGTGTTTTCTATGGACCTTTATGTTTATTTGAACAGTAATATTTGTCAAACTAAGGGATCCATTTACTAAGCCGCACTAAAAAGTGGCCAACGATGCGAAGAGCATGTGGGTTTCCTGAACACTCTGGCCTCTCGTGCGGCTCTAAAATTGCCGAATTTCTATTTGTGCCATTAATGGATGTTCGCTAATTTCCTAACTAGTTCGTGACCATTACTGCCACATATTGAGTAGGTGCTCAAGGCTCACGTGCTAATTGGGCAGTAATCGGGCAGCATGTGGCAGTGGCCATACACTAGCTGATTACCACAGAGTACGCCCACTCTCCACCCCATGCTAGAAAATAATTTCTATTTTCTAGTGCGGGAATCGGCACACACTGATCTCAGAAATACTATGGAATGCCTCAGGATGCTCCGCGGTAGTGCTGATTCTTCACACATTACCCATGCGGTAGCTCTACCCCCCACTTAATAAAAGAGCCCCTAATTGATTTTGACAGGGCACACAGCCACTTCTGAGTTCTCAGCCAATCAGAATCAAAGATCTGCCCAAGCCACATCCACTCTCCACCAAGCCTCACCCACTCTCCACACAAGCCATGCCCACTCTCTGCCCCTGCACCACCCCTTTTGATGGTGTCACCAGTTGTGATGTCATTACCATACCTCTTTTGCATAACCCCACCCTAACCACTAGGAATGGCCTAGTGGTTAGGGTGGTGGACTTTGGTCCTGGGGAACTGAGGAACTGAGTTTGATTTCCGGCACAGGCAGCTCCTTCTGACTCTGGGCAAGTCACTTAACCCTCCATTGCCTGCCGCATTGAGCCTGCCATGAGTGGGAAAAAGCGCGGGGTACAAATGTAACAAAAATAAAAAATAAATAACCCCACCCCTTTCCCATAGACCCACCCCAAATCTTACTCCTTTTGCATAGCCCAACGCAAAACCCAACCCTTTTCGGTGACATCATAACTCCACCCAGGCCATGCCCCTTTTTCCAGATGGTGGCAAGTAGTGGACTCCCTATGGGCACTTCCTGTTTCACACTACTCACTGCCATCTTGAATGAGTCACGTGATGGGAAGTGATGTCAATCATTACGTCAATTGTCCAACACCACCCCCTGCAGTACTGGAGGACGTGTACAGTTTGTTTTTCCACTGTCCATAAACTGTTTCTTTTTTAACTGTTCACCCCCCCCCCCCCCACCACACACACACACACACACACATTTGTTTTTTCAACCCTCTACAAAATGTGTCGGCAGGCAGAAGTCCGTTACAGATAAAATGTTCAGTCAGCTGCCACATCTGCCTCTTAAGAACACACTTGTGCAGGCAAAAAGCCTGTGCCACTGTCTTAAAAAGCTTTTTCTTTAACAATATGCTGCAAAGCCCTTGGGAGCATCACCTTCAGTCTGAAAGTCCCTCATTCGTTCATTACAGCACAGACAGGTTTCATAATGCTTTCTGTTTTTTTATTTTGTTTGTGATCGGCTGTCTGCTTTCTCTCAGGAACAAAAGGCCGTTTCAGGCTTCACACAGAGAGAAAAATAAACTTTTAGGCACAGACCTCTCTGCAGTTTGTTTTTCCCTGTCCTTAAACTGTTTATTATTTTTTAACAATATTTTCAGCCCCCCCCCCCCCCCCCCCCCCATCCATTTGAGAACTTCATGGCTTGTTATCTCTCAAAAGCAAAAGGACATGCCTGTCTTTAAAAGTTTTTTTGTTTAATCATTCTCTCAGGAGCAAAAGGACATGCCTCTCTTAAAAGGTTTTTGTTTAACCAAATGCTCATCTGATTGATGGACAAATTTTTGAAAGAAAAAAACATCCAAAAAGTGACCTAAAAGGCAGATGGGCGTTCATCTCATCAAAAAATGTCCAAACCAGATAATCGAACAAAAGGGAAAAAAAACGGTCTAAATTGCTAGTACGTCCAGATTAGAATGTCTCCGGGGCTTCCAGACCTCAGCGGAAGGTGGATCCAGAGCCCAAGGTGAGGGGGGGGGGGGGGGCACATTTTAGCCTGTAGGTTGTGTGTTCATGTGTGCACTATGAGCCCTTCTTCCACCATTTTAGTGATAGGTTTAGTTTGAAGTGATCGGTCCATGGTGTTTCTGTCCATTTTAGTATCTGTTATTATTAGGTTCTGGTCTGTTGGCAATTTGTATGAGATGAGGTCCAGTGTATGCCCTTTGACATGGGTTGCTTGCATTTGTGGCCATGTGGGGTCCCATGAATGGAGGAATTCCTTACAATCTCGTGCGCTGGTGGAGTTTGGGTCTTCTAGGTGAAGGTTGATGTCTCCTAGTATTAGTATGTTGGAGTTGGTCGCACGTGTGTTTGAAATGAAGTCAGTGAAGATAGTCTGGTCTTCGTTCCAATATCCTGGTAGTCTATAGAATAGGACAGAGTTCAGATGATCAAGCAGGGTCTTGTTGTGGATTCTGATTGAGGCAATTTCAAGTTAGGGTGTTATCGACTCGGTGGTGGTTTCGATGGTGAACTGGGATCGATAGATTAATGCTATGCCTCCGCCTCTCTTTTCCTTTCTGGTCCAGTGAACGATTTTGTATCCTGGGAGGCAAAGATCTAGGATTATGGGGTCCTTTTGGTCGGAGGGGAGGGGAGTATTTGGAGAAATTATGGGTGGTGCTACGGAGACTTCCGCCCTCCCTATCTGTTCTTTATCAATGTTTTTGGGGATCTATAGTACCACACGTTTCTTTTAAGTCTAAATGGGAGTGGGATCTGGGGATACCTGTTGGAGAAGGAAACTGGGACCAGATATTTTAGGAAGTGACTCTGACCTCCATTTGTGTTTTAGTTCAAGAAAATACCTATAAGGCGTTAACTCGGTGATATCTCACTACCTCCTGCCTGCATTCCACCTACCCTATGGTCAGTGTTGGTGGTATAGGAGGGAGGAGGGTACTTTTATTTGTATATGGTGGTCTTATGATTCCATACAGAAATTTTGATGGGAACTGGGGCAGGAGTTGACAAAAGTATTGGGTAAGGTCTTTTTACTCTCTCTCTCTCTCTCTCTCTCTCTCTCTTCAGCATTGGTTATTGGTTTTGGGAAACTCGGAGGGGTTGTGGTGGCAACAAAAGATTCAATGTTTGGGACTGGCTGCTGCATGTTGTCTTATCGCTGCTCATTGGATCAAATGCATTGGTCGTATTGTACAGGACTGGCATTTGAAGATGTCTCTTTTGGTTGAAATGGAGCGTCTCACAGCATTGCGAAAAGGGCTGTTTGATCGACATACCCATGGATGGCTGAGAATTTTGTCCTGGGGAGCGGGATTTGATGGGGGGGGGGGGGGTTGAGGTTAGGAATGCTGGGGATATGTGTTGAAGGAAAAACACATGTTCAGCATTTGTTGATTGGAATTGAGGGGGGAGGAGAGGAATTCTCTGTTCACTGATTGTTTAGCATTGGGGTTTTATATACCTATTCCTTGCATATTGTGTTTTTGTTTGCTTTTTCTTCAACTAATAAAGATTTAAAGTAAAAAAAAACCCACTGGGCCTTCACCCCTTGTATAGAGTGATGCCCTTTGAATAACTAAGGGGGTCTTTTACTAAAGGTAAGCTCAAGTTATCTGCAGCAGGTCCCATTTTATTCCTATGGGCCCTGCTTCAGATAACTCAAGCTAATCTTTAGTAAAAGACCCCCTAACTTTGGATACCATGATATTAGTCTCCTTTTGGCAAGTCCCTGTTTTGCTCCACAGTTGGCCAGGAGTACTCAACTACAGGATCTGCACTATAAGTTTTTGCTGTTCATATATGTTCATCCTTCCAGAGCACACAAGATGGGTCTCCCTACACATAGTGCCTGTCCTAAGTGTGGTGCTTCAGATGCTTCTTAAGGGCATTTTATATGGGATTGTATTTATATTTATCAGTTTTGGTGCATTTGGGCCAGATGAATTGTCAGACTTGGAGTATTACACCACAAACTTGTCTATTTGACAATATGACTGCTATAATGGAAGGGACAAGAACCTCAAGTCTCTTCTTGCGTAAAGCATGCTTAGTGTTCTGGTGTGGATTAGGAATTGCTTATTGGACAGAAAACAGAGGGTATGGTTAAATGGTCACTTCTCTCAATGGAGGAGGATGAACAGTGCAGTGCCGCAGGGATCAGCACTGGGACCAGTGCTATTTAACATATTTATACATGATATGGAAATCGGAACAATGAGTGAGGTGATTACATTTACAGATGACACAAAACTATTCAAAGTTGTTAAAACATGTGCAGACTGTGAAATATTGCAGGAAGACCTTAGGAAATTGGAAGACTGGGCATCCAAATGGCAGGTGAAATTTAATGTGGACAAATGCAAGGTGATGCACGTTGGAAAGAGTAGTCTGAATCACAGTTACCTGATGATAGTGTCCACCTTGGGGGTCAGCACTCAAGAAAATGATCTAGGTGTCATTGTAGATAATACGCTGAAATATTCTTCTCACTGTGTGGTGACTGCCAAAAAAGCAAACAGGATGCTAGGAATTATTAGGAAAGGGATGGTGACTAAGACCAAAAATACTATAATGCCTCTGTATCGCTCCGTGGTGCAACCTCACCTTGCGTATTTCATTCAATTCTGGTTGTCGTATCTCAAAAAAGATATAGCGGAATTAGAAAAGGTTCAAAGAAGAGTGACCAAAATGATAAAGGGGGTAGAACTCCTCTTGTATAAGAAAAGGCTAAAGAGGTTAGGGCTTTTCAGCTTGAAAAAGGTATGGATGAGGGGAGATATGATTGAGGTCTACAAAATCCTGAGTGGTGTAGAAGTAAATCAATTTTTTTTCTTGTTCCAAAAGTACAAAGACTAGGGGACACTCAAGGAAGTTACAAGAAAATACTTAACAAATAGGAAGAAATATTTTTTTCATTTAATTAATAAACTCTGGAACTTTTTGCTGGATGATGTGGTAACAGTGGTTAGCATTTGCTGGATGATGTGGTAACAGTGGTTAGCATATCTGGGTTTTAAAAAGATTTGGACAGGTTCCTGGAGGAAAAATCCATAGTCTACTATTGAGACAGACATGGGGAAGCAACTGCTTGCCCTGGAATTTGTAGCATGGAATGTTGCCATGATTTCAGTTTCTGCCAGGTACTTGTGACCTGGCTTGGCCACTGTTGGAAACAGGTTACTGGTCTGGATGGACCATTGGTCTGACCCAGTATGGCTACTCTTATGTTCTTATGGTGGCTAAATAAAGTATCTATATACACTGGATTTATCCAACATCCCCGACCATGGAGCAATGGAGAAATCACATGCATGAGTTATTGCAGATGGAGAGACTTTCGGTAGATTCCCAGAGACTTCCTTTTAAAAAGAGATTTCTTAAACTATGGACACCATTTCTGGATATAACAGTCTGGGTTGGTTCTGCTGTGTTCAATGATTTAGCCATATGATTTACAGTGATGTAACTCTATTGCTTTTTCCAGAAGTATTACCAATCACTAGAGGTTATCTACAGGATTTAGGAGGAAGAGGGGAAAGGGTGAGGGATGGGGGTGGGGGTAGGGGTTTTGTCTGGATAAGGGGTATTAAGAGGGGGAGGGTTGGAGCTGGGAAAATGTTAGTTGGGCTGGGGACTGATGAGATCAGTCTGTCTACTTTTGGTCCTTGTTCATTTGGTGATGCTGTTTTTTAATGCTATGTTGTTGCTGTAAGGGTTGGAAGGTTGATAGTCCAATAAAGTTGTTTCATATAGATTAGGCATCAATTGGCCTTAAGTGGCAATAATATTCCTTAAGTGGCATTAGTTGGTGCTAATTTGCACTAATTTGTACAAAGGGGGTGTGCACATGGTACGTCAGGGGCGTGTCTTGCAGTTGTGCGTAAAGTGCTTATGCCTAAACTTAGGCAGACACATGCCGATTTAGCTCTATTCTTTAAGAGCAATTTTGCGTGCAACTGCCATTATAGTACTGGTGCTTAGCACCCACATTTCTCCTGCTAATGTTTGGAGCACTTTCTTGAATCTACCCCTATTTGTACTCTGATACCCAGAAAATGTGTTTATCATATGCAAATTAATGTAATTCAACTTTTTTTTGTCTCCAAGCATTTCAGTGAATTATGGAGAAAATACTTAGGGCCCTGTTTACTAAGCCGAGCTGTAGGCACACTAACGTTTTAGCCAGTGCTTTTTTTGTAGAAAAAAAGGTGCCGGTACTCATTATGGGCGGGGTCACCACATATGGCTCCACCCCTATGATAGCCACACCCACATTAACCACACCCCCTATACCAGCCATGGCGCATATAAACAGACATCATTGAAAATATTATAGTACTATAGGAGAAAAAAATAATGTGATTTTTTTTCATGATAAATAATCTCTGTAAGCTCTTACAGCTCCAGTATACCCAGTGCAAAATAAGACAGCCAATGTAAATTCTCAAATTGGACATATTACAAACACTAAAATGAAAATAAAATGATTTTTTTCTACCTTTGTTGTCTGGTGACTGTTTTTCTTTCCATATTGGTCCCAGTCTGTGATTCTGCTTTCCTTTGTTTTCGCTTAACTCTTCTGTGCCATTTGTCATTTTTGTCTCCTTTTTCTTTGCTTTCTTCAATATTTTTCAGGCTCTCTCTCTGTCCAGATTTAATTCATTCTTACTATCCATTCTTTAATTTCCTTCATCTACCTGTGGCTTTTCATCTTTTCCTCACCCTTGTTCTCCCCATGCCCCTTCCTCTTATTCTCCAGTCTTTCTCTATTCCCCTTTTCCATCCAGCAGCTCTGCTTTCTCTCCCCATCCTTCCAGTGTCTCCCCTATTTCTTTCTGCATTCTTCCATCCAGCGTCTTCCCTCTTTCTCTCCCCATCCTTCCGTTTTCCCTCTCTCTCTCCCCATCCTTCCATCTGTTTTTCCCCCTCTCTCTCCCCATCCTTCCATCTGTTTTCCCTCTCTCTCCCCATCCTTCCATCTGTTTTTCCCTCTCTCCCCAATCCTTCCATCTGTGTTTTCCCTCTCTCTCCCCATCCTTCCATCTGTTTTTCCCCTCTCTCCCCAATCCTTCCATCTGTTTTTCCCTCTCTCTCCCCATCCTTCCCTCTGTTGGTTTCCCTCTCTCTCCCCAATCCTTCCCTCTGTTGGTTTCCCTCTCTCCCCAATCCTTCCCTCTGTTGGTTTCCCTCTCTCCCCAATCCTTCCCTCTGTTGGTTTCCTTCTTTCTCTCTCTCCCCAATCCTTCCCTCTGTTGGTTTCCTTCTTTCTCTCTCTCCCCAATCCTTCCCTCTGTTGGTTTCCCTCTTTCCCTCTCTCCCCAATCCTTCCCTCTGTTGGTTTCCCTCTTTCCCTCTCTCCCCAATCCTTCCCTCTGTTGGTTTCCCTCTCTCCCCAATCCTTCCCTCTGTTGGTTTCCCTCTTTCCCCAATCCTTCCCTCTGTTGGTTTCCCTCTTTCCCTCTCTCCCCAATCCTTCCCTCTGTTGGTTTCCCTCTTTCCCTCTCTCCCCAATCCTTCCCGCTGTTGGTTTCCCTCTCTCCCCAATCCTTCCCTCTGTTGGTTTCCCTCTTTCCCTCTCTCCCCAATCCTTCCCTCTGTTGGTTTCCCTCTTTCCCTCTCTCCCCAATCCTTCCCTCTGTTGGTTTCCCTCTTTCTCTCCCCAATCCTTCCCCCCCCCCCCCCCCCCGCGACACTCCGGGCGAGTCCTGCACTTAGTTTTTTTTTTTAAGACTCAGAACGTGCGAACGATGCAGCCGGCAGCGATTGAAAGAGGCTGTCTGTGCTGGCGTCTGTGTCGGAGCTTCCCTCACCCTCTGCGAGTCCCGCCTTCGTTGTTACAACTTCCTGTTTCGCGGGACTCGCAAAGGGTGAGGGAAGCTCCGACGCAGACGCCAGCCCAAACAGCCTCTTTCAATCGCTGCCGGCTGCATCGTTCGCGCGTTCTGAGTCTTAAAAAAAAAAAAAACTAAGTGCAGGACTCGCCCGGAGTGTCGCGGGGGGCGGGGCGAGCAAAAAAAGGTGCCGGTATGCCGTACCGTTGCGTACCGGCACAAAAAAAGCACTGGTTTTAGCACTAATGATAGAGACACCCATTATATTCCTATGGGTGTCTCTAGCATTATTAGCGTGCGTTATAAAGTTTGTGCACCTACAGTGTGGCTTAGTAAATAGGGCCTTTAATGTACTGTAGCCACCAAGAAGGAAAACAAGGTCACCCTTTACAAACAAATTATAGAACTGTTGTCCAGAATTTTATAGCTACAAAAACAAGTTTAAAGAATATTTTAAAATTTAACACTAGTACACTACTGCAAGACAATGCAGCAAACTTATAAAACACCGAGAAAAGCTAACTACATTTCAGTTCAGTTTTTATATGCATAACGTCTTTGCATGAAGGTTAAATTATGCTGATTAAAATCCTTCCTGATAGATATAGTTTTATATAGCACATTTTTCTAAAAACCTTGGTTGCTTAGAAAACCAGTCTAATATAGTTTAAATTCTTTCAGTTAAAAAAAAAGAATTATATGTACATAAAACTGGTTTACTTTTTTACTAATTCATTACATAAGTACATAAGTACATAAGTAGTGCCATACTGGGAAAGACCAAAGGTCCATCTAGCCCAGCATCCTGTCACCGACAGTGGCCAATCCAGGTCAAGGGCACCTGGCACGCTCCCCAAACGTAAAAACATTCCAGACAAGTTATACCTAAAAATGAGGAATTTTTCCAGTCCATTTAATAGCGGTCTATGGACTTGTCCTTTAGGAATCTATCTAACCCCTTTTTAAACTCCGTCAAGCTAACCGCCCGTACCACGTTCTCCGGCAATGAATTCCAGAGTCTAATTACACGTTGGGTGAAGAAAAATTTTCTCCGATTCGTTTTAAATTTACCACACTGTAGCTTCAACTCATGCCCTCTAGTCCTAGTATTTTTGGATAGCGTGAACAGTCGCTTCACATCCACCCGATCCATTCCACTCATTATTTTATACACTTCTATCATATCTCCCCTCAGCCGTCTCTTCTCCAAGCTGAAAAGCCCTAGCCTTCTCAGCCTCTCTTCATAGGAAGTCGTCCCATCCCCACTATCATTTTCGTCGCCCTTCGCTGTACCTTTTCCAATTCTACTATATCTTTTTTGAGATACGGAGACCAGTACTGAACACAATACTCCAGGTGCGGTCGCACCATGGAGCGATACAACGGCATTATAACATCCGCACACCTGGACTCCATACCCTTCTTAATAACACCCAACATTCTATTCGCTTTCCTAGCCGCAGCAGCACACTGAGCAGAAGGTTTCAGCGTATCATCGACGACGACACCCAGATCCCTTTCTTGATCCGTAACTCCTAACGCGGAACCTTGCAAGACGTAGCTATAATTCGGGTTCCTCTTACCCACATGCATCACTTTGCACTTGTCAACATTGAACTTCATCTGCCACTTGCACGCCCATTCTCCCAGTCTCGCAAGGTCCTCCTGTAATCGTTCACATTCCTCCTGCGACTTGACGACCCTGAATAATTTTGTGTCATCGGCGAATTTAATTACCTCACTAGTTATTCCCATCTCTAGGTCATTTATAAATACATTAAAAAGCAACGGACCCAGCACAGACCCCTGCGGGACCCCACTAACTACCCTATGTAGCTTTTCAGAGTTATGAATCATTTCTTGTGCAGTAATTCCTATTGCCGTGGTAAAAGGGATTGTTTTTCATTACTTAAACCTCAGCAGGATTTCAGGAACTCAATTCAAGAGATACTGCATTTCTGAGCAGAAAAATAATTTTCATTAATTTAATGGAACATTGAATATTTGATGTTCTCTGTGACAATAAAGAAGCAATTTCAGTTTCAGGAGCCTCTTTATTAAGCTGCATTAGTTGTTTAACAGCACAGTGCCATGCTAGCAGTATGTTAATTGTTAGCTTGCATGCTAAATGCCCTGTTATACACATCGAGGAGGTTTAATTGGCAGGAGACGGTGTCACCTTGACAAGGCTGCAGCCGTAGCCATCAGCTTGATACAGTTGAACCAAAACAAACTATTGGTCCACGCCAAGCCACGCATAAGTGGTCCTTATTTCTAAGTGTTTGCTATTGTTTTGAGTGACTCAATATGGCAGCAAGCTCTGCCTGCTGGCTTGAGGCCAGATAATGGGCCAAGCACGCTCCCCGCTGTCTTCTGTAAATTAAACCTCCTTGGTACACATGGGACTCAATTCTGTAAAGGTGCCCCAAAAATGAATGCTAAGCGCTATTCTATAAATAGCGCTCACAGTTGGGCGTCGTTTATAGAATGGTACATAGCACCAGGATCCGTGCCCATTTTTGGGTGCTATGACTTACACCAACTGAAGCCCAGAGCCTGGTGTAAATCCCCGCTCCTAAATTACGCACAGATCCCCCCCCCCCAAAATTCTATAATACTGAGCGCAAATCCTAGAAACTCTCCTAACCCACCCATGCCCCTTCCCCTTTTCATTCCACACAGAAAAATTTATACGCACATCTTTATGGAATAGCGACTATAAGGATGTGTATGTAAATTCCAATTAACGCCAATATTTATTAGCACCCAATTATCAGTGCTAATTGGTTGCTAAGTAATTAAATTATGGACACAATTTGGGCATGCAATAATGAACGCTATATATAGAATTAGGAGGAGGATGTGGAAATTCCTATCGGGGGGTGGGTATGGGTAGGGATTATGCATTATAGTTAACATGGAGCTCATTAATGAGTGTTAACTGCTAATATGGTAATTAACACTGTCCAGTTAGCTATTCCGCCAGAGGTGTAGGTAACTGTATTCAACATTATCAGCCATGTGGTAATGCTAATTGATCAGCATTAACTACACAGCTCCCTTCCCCAAAGTTCTGGGAATGCCACTAACAGTTAACAGAGAGGCTTTGCACTTATACACCTTAACTTTGTTTGTTAACATGCAGCAAGTGCAAACCTTGGAACAAGTAAATAGGCCAACCCAAAAAGATCTTTGTAGAAGTCAAAATCCAAGTATAGGATACCAGAGGAAAAGGATCTCAGCAACCCAGCAGATTCAAAACCAGCTAGCTATTCAAAACTTGCTTCTAACATCTGCTTTTATTGAAGGGTTCCATTGTCATTCATTGATCCTAAAAGAAAAAAAATCTGGTTTTACCTTTATCAGAATTGTTAACATTTTTTTAAACAATTTTATCATATTAAACTTCCCTGCTGCTAGCACATTGTTGGTACTGGTTACTTATGAAAAAAGCCTGAACATCTTAAATGATCCCAACAGAAACCTATTTCACCGCAATAAGGTGGCTTCTCCAGAAACCACTAACAGCCTCATCCAACTTGCAGTGCTTTTCTTGCCACTTAAGCGAACCCACACACGATGGCCCCTTAGAGTTCCTCCTTGCCAGGATGAAATCTTGAATCTAGAAGTGCTCCTATCCGCACCTACTTTCCTTTATAGCATACTTGCGTAACAGATACAATATTTAAAGTGTGACCACTTACATGGCTCAAATGCACATAAATGTTAATATTTCATAATTTATGTGCATAATTACATGTCCTGCCAAGACTCCACCTATGTGTGCGCCCACCCTCAAACTATGCACCATCACATTTAGATACCATAGTGCATATCCAGAATATTAGCCTTTGTAAACATATGTGCTGGTATTCTGCTTATTTGCTTGCATTCGTGGCACGTACAGAATTACTCCCTAAGTGTACCAATAGAATGGGGGCAGATACATGTAAGAAAGAGAAACTTGAACACCCAGCATTCAGTTTAGTGTTTAGTTCATCACTGACTAATCAGTATGTTAAGGAGAACGAAGGAAAGGCAGCAAGAGCGTCAAGGGAAAGGAGGGGCAGCAAATGAGTGAGTGCATTGAGGAAGCATGGGTGGATCAGATGGATGGGGGAACTCAATCAGTGTATGGAAGAAGATATGCAGAGGAGGCACTGATTTTGTTGATGAGGACAGAGGAAGACAAGTCTATGAATGTGTCCAAAGGGGAAAGGAGATGAGCCATGAAGACAGAAATAATGGAAAGCAGAATATGTGAAGGTAATGAGTCTGTTAAGTGAAACCTAATGAGTGGCAGTGAATGCATTGAAGGTATTAGAAGGGTAATGAGTGCACAGAAGGGATACAAGGAAAGATTGGACTATTTATACGGTTCTACTTTCTAGGTTAACTATGCGGCACTGGCTCTGAATATCATTGGTACCCATATAACCCCATCTCTGCCCAGACTCTACTCCTGGGCCACCTTGATAGTGTTCATTTAGAGGTTATAATCAGCGGCATTGCCTGGTTAAGTTCCCTGAATAGCTTCTCTTGGTTAATTTTTTTTTATAGTTGGCCCTGTATTTTTTAGTTCAATCTTCAATTTATAACAAGATAACAAAAGAACTACAGACAACCAAGTGCATGGTAGGGAAGGTCATATAACAGTTTAACTTTTAATGATGCATTATAGATATACAAATTTTTCAAGAAGTTTCCAGATTTGTTCACATTTATGAAGGCATCCTTTCTTTTCAGAAGCAGCTTTTTCCCATTTACAAGTGTGACAGGGTATACAGAACACTGGACCTCACCCTTAAGAATGGTCCATCAGGTACTGCGAGCCATCTTAAAACCCTTAGTCCTGCTCAGAGAGGAAGTAAGAGGTGAATCCAAAAGGACAGGAACAAGGAACTAACTATAAGAGGCAGGGGCAGGGCCAAAGTGGGGTTATGGAGCCCCTGGGAAGAGAGAAGGCGGACCCAGGCCCATCCCCCCCTACCTGTTACACTTGTGGTGGTAAATGTGAGCCCTTCAAAACCCAACCGAAACCCTCTGTACCCACATGTAGGTGCCCCTCTGCACCCCTTAGGGCTATGGTAGTGTTGTACAGTTGTGGGTAGTGGGTTTTGGGGGGGTTTGGGGGGCTCAGCACCCAAGGTAAGGGAGGTATGCACCTGGGAGAAATTTATGAAGTTCACTGCAGTGCCCCCTAGGCACTGGCATGTCAGGGGGGCCAGTGCACTACGAATGCTGGCTCCTCCCACAACCAAATGCCTTGGATTTGGTCATTTCTGAGACGGGCTTCCTCGGTTTCCATTATCGCCGAAAATCAGGGATGACCATCTCTAAGGACGACCATCTCTAAGGTCGACCTAAATGTTGAGATTTGGGTGTCTCCGACCATATTATCAAAACGAAAGATGGCCGCCCATCTTGTTTCGATAATAGCGGTTCCCCGCCCCTTCGCGGGGCCATTCTGCGAGGACGTCCCCAGGAAAACTTGGGCACCCCGTTCAATTATGCCCCTCTAAGTATATTAAAAACATCCTAGATATGCCTAGTTTTGTTATGTAACCTGAATTGAACTATTTCAGGTATATGCGGGATATAAGAATTGTATTGATATTGAAAATACTTTTTCACTCAGTGCATAATTATGTTCTGGAATTCATTGCTGGAGAATGTAGTAAAAGGTTATAGCGGTGTTTAAAATATGTTTTGGCAAATTCCTGGCAGTCATCAAAGAAACATTGCTACAATATAGCTTCAAGAAATCCTAAATAGTTCCTTGGAGGGGCTCTTTGCTTGGAGAATACTATCCCCCCCCCCCCCCCGATATTAAAAGCTATTTAAATGGCCAGAAATAGCCACTGACCATTTATGCTATGTTATATTATGTTATGTTATACTAGGATTTTTATTCCACCGTTACCTCTACAGTTCAAGGACAGATTACATCCAAAAGAAACCAGATCAGCATATCCAGGAATTACAGTGCAAATTAATATCTACGAACAAAGGACATAGCTAATATCAGTCTTATCAATTAGAGTCTTAAGATGCAAGTGATGACTGTTAGTGTACATCTGCAGAAAGGTCTTGAGAGTTTGACTGACCTGTTCCATGAGTCCATTGGCTTGCGGAAGGTAGGCAGATGAGAAGTGGGTGGTGATCTTAAAAGAAGAACACAGCGCTTTCCAGAACCTCGAGGTGAATTGGGAGCCCCGATCACTTATGATTCGTAGCAGAAGTCCATGTAAGTGGAAGATGTGTTGGATGAAAGCTGTGGCAAGGATGGCAGCAGAAGGAAGGGACTTCATGGGAATAAAATGTGTAATTTCATTCTGCCAGAGAAAACTTAGAAAAAAAGAAACAGGGATGATGTTTGCCAGAATCTGAGGCTTGAGATAGAAGAGCGCCTGTCCTCAGAGAAGAGGCGCCTACTTCCAATATGAATGTTTTTTTTTATATCAGCACTTCGGAGCACGGGTGCAGACAGAAAGGCTTGCTTTAAAGTTGCAGGCATCTTGGGCCTCTGGGGTCCAGTTCTTCACATCGGCACCCTTCTTGGTCAAGGCAGTGAGAGGGACTGTAATGGTGTAATAATGTATATTCCCTTATTGATACTTTTGTGGATCAACAACTAATTTCTTGCTCAATGTAGTTTGATCAGTTTGATGGTTATTGTTCTTGTTTTCTTCTTTGTATAATAAAGTATTTCTGAACTGAAAAAACAAGAGTATAGTAGCAGTCAGTTCCCCAATAATATAGCTACGTCCAGTTTTCTAAATATTGAAAAACAAAAACCTCTGTAGACCAAAAAAAGATCATATTAAAAAAAGAATTGAGTAGCAGCAATCAAATCATAGGATAGTCAACTGTACCCTCTGGTGGGAATCACCAAATCCAAACCACTGCCTATCAGTCACCACATACAAAAGGGCACATGGTCTGCCCATGGGATGACTGTACATTGGCCATGGATGATATCATAATTGAGCAGACAAGGCTGGGGGCAATTATGGTCTAGACTGGTAGCTAGAATCAGGATGGGGACATCTGAACAGGCAGTTTCAGTCCTATCTCCCTGCTTTTGCATGTTGTTCTGGTCCTCCTTGAAGCCTAACTCTTTTTACCCCTGAGAAAAGAGGGCAAAGTTTCTAGTACAGCCCTTTGTGGTTCAAAAAGATGTGAGTGGCTAAGTTGGAACAATATTCAACATCTTTAAACACTAGTATTACACCTAGAATTAAAAAAAAAATCACGTTGAAGACGGGAATCATAATTTTGTTTTCTTAACTGCCTACTGAGTTATTTGAATAACATTGTATTCACCTTTTTTAATTTAATTCCGTGGAATGGAAAGTTGAAGTTAAGTGTAATGAAATTTGATTTCTGAAAAAAGCTGAATGTTCCTTTAAAATATTTTTTTCTTAAATAAAAGCTGCTATTGCATTCTACATTGGGTTCTGCTATTGCATTCTACATTGGGTTAGGATGTGACTATGATAAAGTATTCAGGTGTGAAGAAAGTTCTTGTCATATGTCTTTATCAAATTTTAGACAACAGTACCACAAGCCAAAGGAAGTAAAAAGGAGTAGGGCCATCAAAGTTAACTTACTGGATTTCATTTAATCTTATTGTCTCATTTACCCATATGTTCAAGAGATGTGGAGGCTTATTTTCAAAGCACATAGGCTTACAAAAGTACATAGGTTACTATTCACTACATAAGACTGACTTAACCTTTTCTGGAGCATAAATCCTCCTTATGTAGAGGATACTTGAAGGCTGGAAAGATATGAATTGGCCCCTAAGGATTTTCCATAAGAGTCAATGGAAGACAACATTTGATAGATTTGGTCAAGCAACAGCACAGATAGATTATGGATGCATGAAGACTTAAAAATAATGAGGTCAAACTGACCTCATTATTTTTAAGTTTCATTAAGTCATAAGATTCTAAGAAATCAATAATTTTTATTGCCTCCAAACCTATGACACAAATGGATCCATTAAGAGGAAACTGACAACCAAGATCTTGAAAATAAGTCTCTTCAGTTTTACATTTCAATTCAGCACATGTAACAAACTTATCAGAAATGCACTGTTAATTACACCAGCTTAGGAATTTAAAACATTTTTTTTTTATTTTGAAATGTGTTAATTGTTGCAATTATTTTAATTAGAGAAAGAAGGAACATACAACTGCAGTGACTAATAGGAAGCTCTCAGGAAGCTCAAAAAGAGCCTGCTTTTGAGTCCTCCGGTGTCATCTTAAGACAGGTAAAGAAATATTGGCAGTTGATGGATAACTATTTAAGGACTTAGAAAAATATTGTGACAAGCACATAAGTGATGACTATTTACATTATGCTATATATAGGCGCTCAGAGGGCACTTATGTAGCTCCTATTATATAAAGGAAAGTAGGCATCTACTTTCCTATATAGAATACTAGTGTAACAGGTTAAATATGTGCCTATAATGTGAGCACTTACACCACTGACAGAGTTAGTATAAGTCCTTGAACACAAATGCCGGAGCTATGAAAATAATGGTATTCTATAAACAACATATTTAAGTGTGAGTCCTGCCATTGCACTGCCCAGACTTCACCTATACTGTGTATAGATGCATCTGTATTGTTGCCCCCTGCTGGTTAGGTTGCATAAATGCGGGCAAGGCAGCCCTCTGTGTTGAACATCAGATTTCTCTTCACTCCAGGTCTAGGGAAAACACTCTCAGAAAACTGAGGTATGTAAGGATGTCAATAAATTTTATTGCAAGCAGTCTCTATAATTAAGGTATGAAATACAAGCTTTCAGTAAGTTCCCTTAAAGCCTGAAGTTATTGTCAGGATGGACTGACTTCCCCTCAAGTCTGGTCTTAACAAAACAGATACTGTAGCAGGCTGCAGCTTCCAGCTGCTTCTCCCTGATTCAAAATGCAAGAATCCTACAATAAATCACATAGACCCTGCCGACAAGGGCTGACTGGAACAATTATGTTTAAATCACTGGTTCATCCTTTGGAAGACTGGCAATAGTCCTGACAATCTTGGACTTGCTGGCTTTAGGCTTTCTCTCACAGACCAAGTTAATTCCAAACTTCCAACAAGAAGAAAAAAACTCTTCAGCTGCTGCTGCTGCCTCTCTTCTACCCTCTTGTTCCCACAAGGCTACAACAGAGGAACAAGGAGAGGAAGGTCACAACTCAGGATCCTTAAATTTGCAGGACTCTCCCGCTACCTCCTTGGGCTGGCAAAAAACAAGGCAAAAAAACAAAACAAACCTTGCAAGTGGAAAACTTGTCTTTTTTTTGAGAAAAAAAAAAGCAGTAGCACCAAAATCCAGTTAACTTCCTAAATGCCAGTTCTTTATACATGAACTAGTAAAAAAGGCCCGTTTCTGACTCAAATGAAACGGGCGCTAGCAAGGTTTTCCTCGGAGTGTGTATGTTTGGGAGAGTGTATGTGAGAGTGACTGTTTGAGAGTCAGAGTGAAAGTGTGAGTGTGTGAGAGAGAGAGTGAGTCTGGGTGTGAGTGTGTTTGTGAGAGAGTGTGTGTGTGAGAATGAGAGTGTGTGCAAGTGTGTATGTGAGACACAGTGTGAGAGAGAGTGTGTGTGTGTGGGCGAGAGAGTGTGTGTGAGACACAGATTCTCTGTGAGAGTGAGTGTATGAGACCAAGCGAGTGTGTGAGTGACTGTGTGGCACATAGAGAGTGAATGTGATACAGTGTGAGACAGAGTGTGTGAGAGTGAGAGTCAGAAAGACATTGTATATGAGGGAGTGTGAGCCGTGCCCTCCCAATCCATGGCCATCTGTCCCCTGCCCCCTCCATTCATCCTTTTCCAGCAATTCCCCTCTCTCCCTGAGCCCTGCCCTCCCAATCCATGGCCATCCATGTTTCTCTGTCACCTGCCCCCTCCATTCATCCCTATCCAGCATTTCCCCTCTCTGCCTGAGGCCTGGCCTGCAATCCATATCCATCCATGCCCATCTGTCCCCTCCATTCATCCCTATCCAGCAATTCCCCTCTCCCTGAGTCCTGCCCTTCCAATCCATGCCCATCCATGCTCCTCTGTCACCTAGCCCCTCCATTTTTCCCTATCCAGCATTTCCCTCTCTGCCTGAGGCCTGCCCTGCAATCCATATCCATCCATGCCCATCTGTCCCCTTCATTCATCCCTATCCAGCAATTCCCCTCTCCCTGAGTCCTGCCCTTCCAATCCATGCCCATCCATGCTCCTCTGTCACCTGGCCCCTCCATTTTTCCCTATCCAGCAATTGCCCTCTCTCCCTGAGGCCTGCCCTGCAATCCATATCCATCCATGCCCATCTGTCCTCTCCATTCATCCCTATCCAGCAATTCCCCTCTCCCTGAGTCCTGCCCTTCCAATCCATGCCCATCCATGCTCCTCTGTCACCTGGTCCCTCCATTTTTCCCTATCCAGCATTTCCCCTCTCTGCCTGAGGCCTGTCCTGCAATCCATATCCATCCATGCCCATCTGTCCCCTCCATTCATCCCTATCCAGCAATTCCCCTCTCCCTGAGTCCTGCCCTCCCAATCCATGCCCATCCATGCTCCTCTGTCCCCTGCCCCCTCCATTCATCCATTTCCAGTAATTCCCCTCTCTCCCTGAGTCCTGCCCTCCCAATCCATGCTCCTCTGTCCCCTGCCGCCTCCATTCATCCTTTTCCAGCAAGTCCCCTCTCTCCCTTCCATGACCCCCCTCGCATCCATGCTCCTCTCTCTCTCATGTCCCAGCCTGGCCCGCCATCTTCTCCCCCACCCCTTCGCATCCATGCCCCCCCCCCCCTTCGCATCCATGCATCCCTTTTTTTTTTGTTCTTCTTTTTAACTTTACCTCCGTGGCAGTTCGTGCAGCGAAGCGTCAGGGAAGGAGGCGGCGCTCCCGATGTCTAGCTTCTTTTGAAGGCGGAACACAGCGAAGGGAAGGCTAGACGTCGGGAGCGCCGCCTCCTTCCCTGACGCTTCGCTTCCGGATTTGTTTGGTTTGACGTGAGGGCGGGGCAGAGACGGCTGGCTGGCTTGAAGGCTTCACACCACGAATCCACGAACCCTTCGGCCTGGGAGTGACGTCAGGTGGCTTCATGGCTTCACAGAACGTTGTCCTCAGAACGTTGAGGGTGCGTTTTATTATATTAGATGTCCATACCTACTGATGCGCTGGCAGAAAATAGTACAGTAATATCCATAGGCTCTGGGTCAGGGACAGCTTCTGGTTCCCAATGCTGTGGCTGCTCTCGCCTGTTCTTCTCCCCAAGACTGTTTTCATAGCTGTATCCCCGTAAACACCGAGCTTTTCTTCTTGGGATTCCATTTCCTCTTTGGCTTACTGCCCTGCCCACTACATTCCCCATCAGGCCTGTCTTGCCTGCCTGTGTGGTCCCACAGCATGTAAGAATTAGACAACTACTGGTTACCCCTCCCCCTCCAGGAATGGGGAACCCTTGGAGGGGCATAATTGAAAAGGTGCCCAAGTTTTCCTGAGGACGTCCTCGCAGGACGTCCCGGCAAAGGGGCAGGGAAACCTGTATTATCGAAACAAGATGGGCGTCCATCATTCATTTTGATAATACAGTCGGGGACACCCAAATCGTGAAATTTAGGTCAACCTTAGAGGTGGTGATCCATGATTTTTGGCGATAATGGAAACCGAGGACGCCCATCTCAGAAACGACCAAATCCAAGCCCTTTGGTCTTGGGAGGAGCCAGCATTCGTAGTGCACTGGTCCCCCTGACATGCCAAGATACCAACCGGGCACCCTACGGGGCACTGCAGTAGACTTCAGAAGTTGCTCCCAGGTGCATAGCTCCCTTACCTTGTGTGCTGAGCCCCCCAAAACCCACTCCCCACAACTGTACACCACTACCATAGCCCTTATGGCTGAAGGGGGGCACCTACATGTGGGTACTGTGGGTTTGGAAGGGTTCACATTTACCACCACAAGTGTAACAGGTAGGGGGGGGGGATGGGCCTGGGTCCCACTGCCTGAAGTGCACTGCACTCACTAAAATTGCTCCAGGGACCTGCATACTGCTGTCATGGAGCTGGGTATAATATTTGAGGTTGGCATAGAGGCTGGAAAAATATTTTAAAAATTTATTTTGAGGGTGGGAGGGGGTTAGTGACCACTGGGGGAGTAAGGGGAGGTCATCCCCGATTCCCTCTGGTGGTCATCTGGTTATTTAGGGCACATTTTTGTAGCTTGGTCGTAAGAAAAAAGGACCAGGTAAAGTCCAAGTGTTCGTCAGGGACGCCCTTCTTTTTTCCATTATCGGTCGAGGACGCCCGTGTGTTAGGCATGCCCCAGTCCCGCCTTCCCTACGCCCCCGTGAACTTTGGTCATCCCCGTGATGGAAAGCAGTTGGGGATGCCCAAAATCGGCTTTCGATTATGCCGATTTGGGCGACCCTGTGAGAAGGACGCCCATCTTGCGATTTGTGTCGAAAGATGGGTGCCCTTCTCTTTCGAAAATAAGCCTGTTGGGCATTCATTTACAGTGGTTTTAGGTACTACTACTACTACTACTATTTATCATTTCTATAGCGCTTTAAGGCATACGCAGCGCTGTACATCAGACACAGAAAGACAGTCCCTGCTCAAAGAGCTTACAATCTAGATAAGACAGATGCTCCCCCTATTGGGACGTCCCATGCCCTAAGCAATTTTGAGGCTCCACTGTACATTTATTTATTTATTTATTTAAGCATTTATATCCCACACTTTCCCGCCCATGGGCAGGCTCAATGTGGTTTACATTAGTTCAAAAAGGCTAACAGCAGTATAAAAGGACACTTCAATCTAGTAATAAACAGACACAGTAAGGGCGAGGTAGTTGGTGGGGAGAGAAGTGAGAGAGGAGGTAAGGAATGCAGTATGGTCGCACAACATAAAGGGTCAGAAAACATTAAGGCAGCGCTGAGCTGCAGGGTAAGCTATCCTGAATAAAGCGGTCTTTAGGGAGATTCTGAAAGCCTGTTGTTCAGAGGTAGCTTTTACTGAGTTGGGCAAACCATTCCACAAACATAGTATCATAGTAGATAGTAGATGACGGCAGAAAAAGACCTGCACGGTCCATCCAGTCTGCCCAACAAGATAACTCATATGTGCTACTTTTTGTGTATACCCTACTTTGATTTATATCTATGCTCTTCAGGGCACAGACCCGTATAAGTCTGCCCAGCACTATCCCCGTCTCCCAACCACCAGCCCCGCCTCCCAACCACCGGCTCTGGCACAGACCGTATAAGTCTGCCTAGCACTATCCCCGCCTCCCAACCACCGGCTCTGGCACAGACCGTATAAGTCTGCCCAGCACTATCCCCGTCTCCCAACCACCAGCCCCGCCTCCCAACCACCGGCTCTGGCACAGACCATATAAGTCTGCCTAGCACTATCCCCGCCTCCCAACCACCAGCCCCGCCTCCCGATCTTGAAACATGCATTCTCAATCAATAAACAATGCACAAAAAATGCCCTATATAAATTTTGTATCCAACAACAGTCCTTTAAATCAAGAAATATAAATATCCCTGGATGTTGTACAGGAAATCCCCCCCAAAAGCAGTATTTTTGATTGTATGCAATAGTCACTTCGCCCTCAAGATGGCAGTGTTGATCAAAATTACAAATTCTCACAGACTTCAGCGCAGCGCATCCATGTTTGATGTGCAGGTGTTCTACCACAACAGGTGCAACCCACTGGTCTCAGAAACACCACTATGCACACCGCCACCTACTGCACCTTGTGAGACCCCACACCAGCACACAGTTGTGAGACATACCAGCTGCCAAAACACTCTTCCACCAACAGCGAACAGTTGTCACACACATAGCTGCAGCACAGAGCATAGTGTACAGACGAACAATGAGAGACAGAGGACAAAGGTATAATGGTGAAAATTTGATGATGTTACAAGGCTTTTGCAAGCCTTAAAGCAGGTAGGCACAATGTTAGACACAGTTCTTAGAACCCCGTGCTGCAGACAGATTTCTGTTATTCAAATGGAGAGAGAATGTGCAGGCTACATCCCATCATACACAGTGACAAGAAACCAGCCAATAGGAAAAGTCCCACAAGACGTAGGGAACTGGGACATGTGCTAAAGAAAAGTCTGTTACAGAGCACTTGCAGGAAGACTAATATTTGTAGTCCAAAGGCACTTCTGCCTTTCTTAAAGGCACAAGCAATGCAACCTGTTACAAGCAATGCAATCTGATATAATAATGTCCAACATATATATATAGAAAAAAATAAACAACCTGCCTCCATGAATATGGGGGCACAACACTCCCCGTCTGGTATCGGTAGATACCACTATTTAATTCTCAACTTTTAAATACCACAAAGTCCATGCAACATCCATAAATAAAGTTGGATTTTGAAGCTTGGCAACTTCTTGTTTGTCTCTGGTTCACTGTTGCTCTGGCAACTTCTCTCTTGCAGTCTCGCAGACAACACAAAGAAACAAACAAAAGAGACAGCGAAAGTCTTTGGAGTGGACTATGGTCCATGTTGTCCTTCTCTCTTTGTGGTGTATCTGCTGCAGAAACCCGGGAAGTGTGTCGTAGCTTCCGGGTAGTGCCAAGTTGTCCTTGATGATCCGTAGTTCTGTATCTCTGATGGTGCTTTGGTGGTAGGTGTCTGCTCTTTTATCAGCTGGTTGATGAAATAAAGATACAATGTTGGTGGTAAGATTTGTCATCTCTGGAAAGATCTCTGTGTCAGAGTCAGGATCTATTAGATCAAAGGAGTTCTCTGTCAATGGAGATGTATGGTCAGGTTGTAGAGGAAAGACTAGTCCTGACAACCACGTGGTTTCCATTAGATGAAATGCTGACACAGCTCTGGTGTGCACTATCTGCTGGATTTTGGTCAGTTGGCAAATAATGCCACTGTTCTGATCGTGTGAAATTTGTCACATAATGACGGCTTCAGAGGTTATAACCAGTCATATTAGAGCAGCAAGCAGGTTCCTGGAGTAGTCTAGTGGTCAGAGAAGTGCACTTTAGAGAGGGGGACCCAGGCCCATATCCCACTCTACCTGTTACAAAGTGTGAGCCCTCCCACACTCACCAGAAACCTACTCTATCCACATATAGGTGACCCATTCAGCCATAGAAGCTATTGTAGTGGTGTACATTTGGGGACAGTAGGTTTTTGGTGGGTTTTGGAGGGCTCAGCACATAATATAAAGGAGTAACGGTGAGATGTGTACCTGGGAGCTTTTATATGAAGTCTACTGCAGTGCCCCACTGGTCACATGTATGTGAGACCAGTCTACTAAGAATCCTGGCTCCTCCTACATCCTAATGGCTTAGTTTTGTGCATTTTTCACTCAGACTTTTTTTTTTAATGGACCAAAAAAATAAATAAATAAACGCACAGAGCTTTAAAAAACAACTAGCAAGTGGCAAGATAGCATTAGAGGCAAAAAAGCATAGTAAAAAAATGTTTCGGTATATTAAAAGTAGGAAGCCGGCAAAAGAATCGGTTGGGCCGCTGAATGACCGAGGGGTAAAAGGGGCGATCAAGGAAGACAAAGACGTAGCGGAGAGATTGAAAGAATTCTTTGCTTCGGTCTTCACCGAGGAAGATTTGGGTGGGATACCGGTGTCGGAAATGATATTTCAAGTGGACGACTCAGAGAAACTTACTGACTTCACAGTAAACCTGGAGGACGTAATGGGGCAGTTCAGCAAACTGAAGAGTAGCAAATCTCCTGGACCGGATGGTATTCATCCTAGAGTACTGATAGAACTGAAAAATGAGCTTGCGGAGCTACTGCTAGTGATATGCAATTTATCCTTAAAATCAAGCATGGTACCGGAAGATTGGAGGGTGGCCAATGTAACGCCCATTTTTAAAAAAGGTTCCAGAGGAGATCTGGGAAATTATAGACCGGTGAGTCTGACGTTGGTGCCGGGGAAAATGTTGGAGGCTATTATTAAAAACAAAATTACAGAGCACATCCGAGGACACGGATTACTGAGACCGAGTCAGCACGGCTTTTGTGTGGGGAAATCTTGCCTGACCAATTTACTTCAATTCTTTGAAGGAGTAAACAAACATGTGGACAAAGGGGAGCCGGTTGATATCGTGTGTCTGGATTTTCAAAAGGCGTTTGACAAGGTACCTCATGAAAGGCTACAGAGGAAATTGGAGGGTCATGGGATAGGAGGAAAAGTCCTATTGTGGATTAAAAACTGGTTGAAGGATAGGAAACAGAGAGTGGGGTTAAATGGTCAGTATTCACAATGGAGAAGGGTAGTTAGTGGGGTTCCTCAGGGGTCTGTGCTAGGACTGCTGCTTTTTAATATATTTATAAATGATTTAGAGATGGGAGTAACTAGCAAGATAATTACATTTGCTGATGACGCAAAGTTATTCAAAGTCGTTAACTCGTGGCAGGATTGTGAAAAATTACAGAAGGACCTTACGAGACTGAGAGACTGGGCGGCTAAATGGCAGATGACGTTTAATGTGAGCAAGTGCAAGGTGATGCATGTGGGAAAAAAGAACCCAAATTATAGCTACGTCATGCAAGGTTCCACGTTAGGAGTTACGGACCAAGAAAGGGATCTGGGTGTCGTCGTCGATAATACACTGAAACCTTCTGCTCAGTGTGCTGCTGCGGCTCGGAAAGCGAATAGAATGTTGGGTATTATTAGGAAAGGTATGGAAAACAGGTGTGAGGATGTTATAATGCTGTTATATTGCTCCATGGTGCGACCGCACCTTGAGTATTGTGTTCAATTCTGGTCGCCGCATCTCAAGAAAGATATAATGGAATTGGAGAAGGTGCAGCAAAGGGCGACTAAAATGATAGGGGGGATGGGACGACTTCCCTATGAAGAAAGACTAAGGAGGCTAGGGCTTTTCAGCTTGGAGAAGAGACGGCTGAGGGGAGACATGATAGAGGTATATAAAATAATGAGTGGAGTGGAACAGGTGGATGTGAAGCGTCTGTTCACGCTTTCCAAAAATACTAGGACTAGGGGGTATGCGATGAAACTACAGTGTAGTAAATTTAAAACAAATCGGTGAAAACTTTTCTTCACCCAACACGTAATTAAACTCTGGAATTCATTGCCGGAGAACGTGGTGAAGGCGGTTAGCTTGGTAGAGTTTAAAAGGGGGTTAGACGGTTTCCTAAAGGACAAGTCCATAAACCGCTACTAAATGGACTTGGGAAAAATCCACAATTCCGGGAATAACATGTATAGAATGTTTGTACGTTTGGGAAGCTTGCCAGGTGCCCTTGGCCTGGATTGGCCGCTGTTGTGGACAGGATGCTGGGCTCGATGGACCCTTGGTCTTTTCCCAGTGTGGCATTACTTATGTACTTATGTGGCGAATTTTGAAACTAAAAGATAGGTATTTTGCTGTTTAGAAAATCGCTATATCGCTATTTGGATTCTGGACGTTTTGAGCAAAACCTCCAAAGTTGGACTTAGATGTCACATTGAAAATGCCCCTCCACATGTTTGGATACCTATTGTTAGATTAGCTATAAGTTTATCTTGCTGGGCAGACTGGATGGACTGTACAGGTTTTTATCTGCTGTCATCTACTGTGTTACTATAAAAATTATATCACTTCAATACTAAAATGAATAACTATGCAGATCAAATTAGAAGAAAAAAGTTTTGACAGCTTTTTTTTCTAGATAAAATTAATCAAGCTCAGATACAATGAATGATCTATCTTTTTAACAGTATGTTACAGCGCTGCTGTATTTTCAGGGCTTGTATTGTAAATGATGTATCAAGGAACACAATAAATGACATACACATTTATCTTTTATGCAGATCCTATCAGGAAGATAAAAAAAATCAGGAACTCAGTGTCAGCTGAAAATTTGCATTGAAAAAGATCCATTGCTTTCCGCTGTATGTGACTGGAAAGAAGATATATGCATTCAGGAAGCCTTGGTGCTTTATTTTCAGGGCCGTTTCTGTTTTAAAGGAAACGGGCGCTAGCAAGGTTTTCCTTGGAGTGTGTATGTTTCAGAAACTGTGTGTGAGAGTGACTGTGTGAGAGAGAGTGAATGTGCGCGTATGTGTGTGACAGAGAGAGAGTGAGACTGGGTGCGAGTGTGTGTGTGAGAATGAGAGTATGTGCCAGGGTCGCCCCTCCGTCCCAGTTGCAGGGGGTCCCCCTCCCTCCCTCCCTCCCTTTTTTGCAGTTGCAGGGTCCCCCCTCCCCGCATCCTTCCATCCCTCCCTCCCTCCCTCAATTTAAAAAGGACAGTATGAAGCTGCAGCTCCTAGTTTTGCTTGTTTTTTTAGTGTATATGAATGAGGGCTGCGTAGGGAAGTGGAAACAGAGATTAACCAATGTGCTTTCTTTCTTGCTTACCTCCCCTCCCTCCCTTCCTCCCTTTTTCCAAGTTGCAGGGTCCCCCCCTCACCCCCTCCCACCCTCCCCCCTCCCCCCATCCAGCCCCCCTCCCTCCCTCCCTCAATGTAAAAACGACACTGTGAAGCAGCAGCTCCTACTTTTGGTTGTTTTGTAGTGTATAGGAATGACGGCTGCGTAGGGGAGTGGAAACAGAGATCAACCAATGTCCTTCCTTGCTTACCTTGCCGGTCACCGTCTGGCCGCCCTCCCTTTTCGTCGACTCCAACGATCGGACCGACTGCTCTTTCCCTCCCCCCTGTATTTGGATTCGCCAGTCGCCGCATCCGTTTGCTCGACATCTCGCCGCCCTCCCTCTTCGTCCTCTCCGGCAGTCCGAATGTTGGGGAGGGAGGGCGGCTGCGTTTTTTTGAGGGCGGAGTGTTAAACTGGGTGGGAGGGGTGTGAGGGCGGTTAGGTTACGCGGAGGGGGGGCGGAGTGTGGGAGGGGAGTGAGGGGGAACGTCACAAAGTGTGGGAGGGGCATGAGGTGGGACGTCAGTGATGGTGCCTCGCAGAGGACGGATCCACGGTCCCAGGCACAGAACATTGGATGTTCGGGGGGGGGTGAGTCAGCGTGTGGTCCCTCTGTGGGTCCGCCCTCAATGTCATGGCGTTGTAGGCGAGGGCGGGGCAGACAGTCATGGTTCCACTGCGATCTAAACCATGACGGAAGTTGGAGTTGAAAAATGTTGCCTCATTAGAACGTTGGGGTTGTGAATTATGTCCAGAAGGGGCGTGTCTACTGAGTGAGGGTGAGTGGTGGTGACAGCCTAGGAGGGTGAGTGGTCCTGACAGCCTACCCTAGGAGCAGTACATTCAGTGCTTCACTGAACGTTGGAGGTGAGAATTATTTATATAGATGTGGTTTACAGAGCTGTTTCATCAAATTATTTCCAGGAAGAACACTACCAGGTAAAAGACAGCTCAATTCCTGTATGTAAGGGCTGGACAGAATGTTGCAGCAAAAATCAGAATCTTCGTAGATCCTGATTAATGCTTTGAACTTGAGTTGGAGGTCCAGCAGATTTCAAAGCTATGAAGTTTATGATAAGGACATTCTGGGGGATTCTAAATAAGGAGACTACAGTTGCACATTCAGATCAGCGCAAATTGCCAATTTACTTGTGCAACGCCAATCAGTGCCAATAATTGGCTGCTAATAACCAATTATTGGCATTAATTGACATTTACTCATGGATCGTATTCTATAACACTCTGCATAGGAATCCTATAGCATATAAATTCAAGGGAGCATGGCCAGGGTAATTTTGGTGGTGCTCCAGGGGTGTTCCCAGAATTAATGTGCATTGTTACAGAATAGACTCCATTGGTGCCTAATTTAGACACAGGCATTTACAGCAAGCATAATTGGCGGCACCTTAAGTTAATTGTCTTTTATGCACTTTTGCCGTGTGCCAGGGCCCTTTTACCGAAGCGGGTGAAAAGGCCAAAAAAAAAGAATTGGCCGCGCAGTAAGTTCATATTTGCCGTGTGGCCATTTCGGGAGGGGGTGGGGAGCACTTAACCGCCACCCATTGATGTGCTGGTAAGGGCTCTCATGCTAATCCAGCAGTAACCACTCAGTGTGTGACACTGCCCAATTACCACCAGGTAACTTCCTGCGGAAATAGTTTTTAAATATTTCCACTAACACCAGAAATGGCAAGCGCTGGGGTGGAACTATCGCTAGCATCCGCGTTGGGCCAGCGGCAGTTCCAGGTTGCTGGGTGGGACCCCTTAGTGCTGTTCTGTAAAGGGCACGGATCCTTTATAGAATAGCGCTCAGTGCTTAAATTGTTCAGCGCTGATTTTTCAATGCCATTTATTGAATCTAAGTCCATTAAGCATAAGAGACTGGCAGTATAAACAGGAAGTAAAAGCATTAGGACTTCTGTGAACCAAAGGTATACTTTCAACCAAAGGTATATGTTCTCTTCCTGTTTGCATTTGCCTAATAGCTCAGCCCAGAAACATTTTTACACACCCAGCATGAAGGGCAGAAAAGGAGAGCTGATTCATTTCAGTTTCATCACTTATCCAAAAGCTCCAAGCAATGCACAAATAAAATGAAGAAACAACATATGTACAACTTCAGCACAATACAATAAATAAACTCTACCAATAGAATATATTTTAAGCAGTTTAAATTAAGGAACTACTTTTGAAATAACAATGATTTGAAAACATTCTAAATAACAGGGACTACACATAATTAGGCTCAGGAATGAGTTTGAACCAATTTATTGGATTATACTGCAGGAATACAAAGTTTTAAAAAAGATCACTTTCAGAGTATATTTCTTCAGTTTATCAATGAGATACTGGGGACCCAGACCATGTAAATCTTTATAGGTCAGGCAGCTGATTTTGAATTGGGATTTGAAAGAAATAAGCAGCCAATGCAACTTTGCTAGAACTGGTGAAATATGTTCTTGCATTTTACTGCCCAGGATCAGTCTAGCTGTTGAATTTTGAATCATTTGCACATTGTGTAAATTCTTTTGTGGTAGACCTATGACTTATGAATTACAGTAATCAATAGACTCTACACTAAGACATGAAGTACAATCTTGAGCTTCATACTCATAAGTAAAAATTATAGAAACAATACTAAGGGGTCCTTTTACCAAGCCATGCTAAAACGTGGCTGGCACTGGTGTCAGTGTGTGAGTTTTCCGTGCACTGTGGCCACTTTTAGTGTAGTGGTAAAAAGACCTCCTTGCCATATTTGTTTCTAATGGCCACATGCTAATTTCCCAATTGGCGCATGGTCATTACCACAGGAGCCCTTATTGCCACTTATTTAGGAGGCGGTAAGGGCTCCCACTCTACTCCGTGCTAATCAGGTAGCACACGGCTATATGCCCACACTACCTGATTAGCACAGTTATATTCTGCACCCATGGGCACACCTCCCACACTGGAAAATAAAACATATTTTCCAGTGCGGGATTAGCGCTCGCTAAGTGGAAAACTATGGGTCACCTCAACGCATCCCATGGTAGTTCCCTTTTAGCGCATGTTAGGCCTGCGTTAGGCTTACCACGCCTTACTAAAAGGGCCCCTTAATGAAACTTCATCAAAGCCCTTTTACTAATCTATATTATGTGTTGGCCCGTGTTATGCTTACTACTCGTTACTAAAAGGGCCTCTTAATGAAACTTCATCAAAGCCCTTTTACTAAACTATATTATGTGTTGGCCCGTGTTATGCTTACCACTCGTTACTAAAAGGGCCTCTTAATGAAACTTCATCAAAGCCCTTTTACTAAACTATATTATGTGTTGGCCCGTGTTATGCTTACCACTCGTTACTAAAAGGGCCTCTTAATGAAGCTTTATCAAAGCCCTTTTACTAATCTATACTATGTGTTGATCTAGATTGAGATAGGGATCTAAAACCTCACCAAGACATAACTCAGGATACAACCGATAATATTTCACCATCTAAATTAAACAGTCCAGAGGCTTTTACTTTTAGCTGTATTAAGAGGCAATTTATTATCTTGTATCCATCTTGAGACAGTAGAAAGGCACTCATTTAATCCATCCTAATAAGGCTGCAATCAGATCCCAAAACACAGTAAGTTTGTAGATCATTTGTATAACACTGAAGACCAAAATTATAAGTTCTCAAAACATCTAATAATGGATATTAGTAAATACCTACTGTGTGTGAATGTGACTCACCTTGAGCTACAACTGAAGAGGGCATGAGCCAAATCCAAATAAATAAATATTAAAGTGAGAGATAAAATAACCCATTGTGGTACTGTACAGTTCACATACTTAAGAGGACACGGTCAACCCTAAAAATGGAAAGAGAAGGGGGTGGGCTACAGCCCACATACACCCAGGGACAAGGGCCAGCCAAAAGGAAAAGTCCCACAAGGCATAGGGAATAGGGACAGGTGCTCAGGAAGAGACTATCATAACAGAACTACAATTACATCACTTTGTAGTCCTATCCTAATTAAAGAGCACAGGACACATATAAACAACAAGCACCCTGCCGCCATGAATATGGGAGTAAAACAGGCAGTTTTAGAAACCTTGATTCTTTCCACAGTTGTGGCGCCCAGAACTTCAGGAAAATCAAGACATGGAGGAGGTACCACTTTTGGTGCATCTAATACTGGAGTGGTTCAGTGGTGAGATCAGGGTAAAGTAGAACTGTATGTGGGTCTCTGATAAAGCCTGAGATAGTGACTTTAGGGAGGGCCATAACCAGTATGGAGAATTCTCTGCTTGATTTGATAAATGTTTGTAGGGTACCAATTTGCTAAAAGATCAGGATAATGGATAGGAGAAGAAACTTGAGTAGCATAGATGATGATTAACGTAGAACAGCAGTTGACTGATTTGAAGGCTTGCAGAACTCACTTAAAGATAAAGAAGAACCCCTCCAAAAATTGGAGGCCATAGAGAATCAGAATAGTTGATACAGGGAGAAAGCGGATCGGGTGCTAGAGAGCTTCACTCTATCTTTCTCTCTATAACTGCTCACGGCACAAATCCTGATAGTAAATCTATTCCATCAGAAAATTCTCTAGCTGATTTCTTTCATGATAAAGTTCAAACTTTATGACTATTCTTTCCAGGTACACTATCTCAATCCATGCTGTGTATTGGATCCTCTTTTGATGTTCTTAATTCTAATCTTGTTCTAGGCTCTAGTACTTGGTCCTCTTTACAACTGCAAACCCTATATTCTCTTCAAAAGTCTCTATCGACTATGAAAGCCACTCCACATGTACTAGATCCAACCATCTGCTTAGATCAGACTAGGCAATCTCAATCCTCTTTCTTATTTTCTCACCATAGTTAATAGTAGTCTTTCCTCAGGTCAAGTTCCTCCACATTGGAATCAGCTGAAGTTAGGCCCATCCTGAAAAAATTCTCCTTAAATCTGTTTGTCCCAGCTCACTATTGTCTAGGCGCTACTTTATTTCAAAAGTTGTAGAAAAAATAGTTTTTGCTCAGCTAAGTCAGTTTGCAGAGAAAGGCTTGACCCTCCATCCCAGTCAGTCAGGTTTCAGACCATATTGCAGTACAGAGACCATCATCACATCTGTCATAAGTGAAGTTTATTCCCACTTGGATAAGAGCCAAATCACTCTGGCAATTTCACTTTCTTTTAGCCACTTTCGAAGATGTGGATCACTCTTTACTACTGTCTAGATTACATGCCCTGGGAATATCTGGCACTGTACTGGCTTGGTTTCACTTGTTCTTAACGGATCACTCTCTTCACATCATTACAACACTAACTGAGTCCACCACGAAATCTCTGTCCTGTGGTGTTAAATCTTGTTCTAAGTCCTTTGGCTACTCTTATTCAAGAATCTGGCATATCATTCTATTTCTACACTGATGACATTCTGTTATTTCACCACACTGATCCAGATGATCCTGACATTACCTCCCTTCAGCGTTGTCTCAACTCAGTGGCTCAGTGGCTAGCTGATCATTGCTTGGTCCTGAACCACAACAAGATGGTGGCCTGCTGGCTATCTGGCCATTTTTCATGTCCTTCTAAAACTTGACAAATTCTTGACACCTCATTACCCCGGTGAACAATTTTTATTATCTTGGAGTCATCTTTAATTCTCAGCTGTCCGATATTCCACAGGTATCTTCACTTTCCAAGGCATCCTTTTTTTATATTTCTACCTTTCATGCATTGATACTGGGACTTCTCATGACTTGCATTGGTTAATGTAATACCAGCACTTCTAAGGCGATTCTCGGAAAGCGCAAAACACTTCATAACATGGCTATTTGTCTCCTGTGTCGTCTGAGGAAATCAGATCATGTCATTCCTTTGCTCACGCAATACCATTGGTTACCCATTGAACAGTGAATAAAATATAAAGTTCTCCTTCTTACATTCAAAGCATTCCAGTTAGGCTCACTATCCTATTTGTCCACTCTGACGATTCCATATACTCTCACTTGTGTTCTTTCATCTTTAAATGATTGCTTAGTCCTACCCAGACTTCGAATGGTCCAAATAGACATAGGAGCCAACTTTTCAAAATGATTGGGGGGGCTGAATTTTTTTTTTAACAAGTGGTGCATTCCCCCGCCCCCTCCCTCCCCCCTCCCTCCCCTCCAAGTTCCAGGCCCCCCTCTCCTCAGAGTGCCAGTCCCAACCCCAGCCTGACCTCTTCTCCCACAACAGTCCTCGGTCGGTCCGTCCTCGCCTTCCTGCATGCCGCCCAGAATTTTAAAACTCATCTTACCTTGGGGTCCCGGCGGCAGCAGTGAAAGGCGAGCAGGCTCGATGCTTCAGCCTTCCCTTCTCTCTCAGCTCTGGTCACACCCTTGTGGAAACAGAAAATGAGAGCAGGACCAGAGCTGAGAGAGAAGGGAAGGCTGAAAAGCCAAGCCTGCTCGCCTTTCAATGCTGCCGCCGGGACCCGAGGTAAGATGAGTTTTAAAATTCTGGGCGGCACACAGGAAGGTGAGGACGGACCGGCGGAGAACTGATGGAGAATAGGGCGGGCACTGGGCAGGTAGGCTGGCTGCGAAGGAAACTTCCGACTTCCGGCGGGTGCAGAGCCGGTCCTAGGGTTTCTGGCGTCCTCCTGCAGCCTATTAGTCAGCGCCCCTACACATCCAGGGGTGGGATCACTATGGCTCTGCCCCTACAGTAGTCACACTCCTTTTACCAGCCATGGCATCATTGAAAATATTACACCAGTATAGAAGAAAAATAACTTTTTTTTTGTTTTCATTATAAATAATTTCTGTAAGCTGTTACAGCTCCATTATACTCTAAATGACACAAACCATGAATTATGAGAACAGACAGTCTTGCCAATTCTGAAAAACAATGTGTTAGCAAAATCTCAGAATCTAACAAACAGATCCCTATTCAGACACTTAGCCTTGCAGTCACACATGCAGAACAGAGATAGCCCCTTTTCAAATTCTTCAAAAATTACCCTGAAATCCTAAGAAGTTAGACCCTGCATGCAGCACAATACCAGACAAACAGAAAGAAACACATTGCTATACATTGCAAAATAAGACAACAGATGTAGCAGATGTAAATTCTCAAAGTGGACATATTCCAAACACTAAAATGAAAATAAAATGATTTTTTTCTACCTTTGTTGTCTAGTGACTTTGTTTTTCTGATCATGCTGGCCCAGTATTTGATTCTGCTGCTATCTGTCCTCTTAACTCCGTTTCCTGGGCTTCCTTTCCATTTATTTCTTTACTTTCCTCCTGTCTTCTTCATTTCTTGCTCTATATCCATAAGTAAAAGCTGGGTCCTCCGCAGACTTGACTGTCCAGTGGATCCAGCTTCTGCCTATTTTCTCCATCCATGTGCAGTTTTTCTCCTCTCTTCCTTTTCCCTCATCTCATCTCCTTCCTCTCTCTTCCCTCCCCTTCATCCATGTCCAGCATTTCTTCTCTCTCCCCTCTATCCATGTGCATCTCGTTCCTGTCTTCCCTTCCCTCCCCTCCATCCATGTCCAACAATTCTCTCCCTGCCCTCCCTTCCACCCGCCCATGTCCAGCAACCCTCCTCTCTCCACTGCTCTCCCCTCCATCCATGTCCAGCAACTCTCTGCTCATTTCCATCCACCTATGTTCAGCAACTCTCCTCTCCCATGCCCTCCATCCACCCATGTCCAGCAACTCCGCTGCCCTCCATCCAGTAATTCTCCTCTCTTCCCTGCTGCCCCCCTCCATCCATCCATATCAAGCAATTCTTCTTCCTCCCCTGCCCTCCCATCCATGTCCATCAATGCTCCTCTCTCCCCTGCCCCCTTCATAAATCCATATCCAGCAATTCTCCTCTCTCCCCTGCCCTCCTCTCCATGTCCAGCAATTTCTCCACTCTCCCTGGGCCCTGCCCTCCCATGATCCATGTCCATGCTCCTCTCTCCTCACCTCCATCCATCCATATCAAGCAATTCTCCTTCCTCCCTGCCCCTCCATGTCCAGCAATTTCCTCCTCTCTCCCTGGGCCCTGCCCTCCCATGATCCATGTCCATCGATGCTCCTCTCTCCCCACCTCCATCCATCCATATCAAGCCATTTCCCTCCTCTCTCCCAGGGCCCTGCCCTCCCATGATCCATCGATGCTCCTCTCTCCCCACCTCCATGCTCCATCCATCCATATCAAGCCATTTCCCTCCTCTGTCCAGGGCCCTGCCCTCCCATGATCCATCGATGCTCCTCTCTCCCCACCTCCATGCTCCATCCATCCATATCAAGCCATTTCCCTCCTCTCTCCCTGGGCCCTGCCCTCCCATGATCCATCGATGCTCCTCTCTCCCCACCTCCATGCTCCATCCATCCATATCAAGCCATTTCCCTCCTCTCTCCAGGGCCCTGCCCTCCCATGATCCATCGATGCTCCATCCATCCATATCAAGCCATTTCCCTCCTCTCTCCAGGGCCCTGCCCTCCCATGATCCATCGATGCTCCTCTCTCCCCACCTCCATGCTCCATCCATCCATATCAAGCCATTTCCCTCCTCTCTCCCTGGGCCCTGCCTTCCCCTCCATCGATCAATGCTAGTTTTCTCTCACCTACCCTACCCTCCCGCTCCCATGTTCACCTGCCCACCCTCTTCTATTTAAATTTACCTCCGTGAAAGCACTGGCCGCTCGCTAGCAGCCTTCCCTTCACTTTTCTCAACAGTGTCCCGCCTTCTTCAGCGTCAGTGAAAGCGCTGGCCGCTAGCAGCCTTCCCTTCGCTTTGCTCGGCAGTGTCCCGCCTTCTTCTAACATCATTTCCGCGAGGGCGGGACATTGTCGAGCGAAGAGAAGGGAAGGCTGCTAGCGGCCAGCGCTTTCACTGACGCTGAAGAAGGCGGGACGCTGTGACGGAGATAAATTTAAATAGACGCTCAGCCTCAGCTGCAGTCTGCAACATCGGAGGGGTAAGCGGCGGCGGTGCCCTTCAGAAGTCGGCGCCCCCCGCCCCTGCCAGTGCCTGAGTGGCTGAAAATATTGGGGGTGCTTCAGCACCCACAGCACCCACGGAGTCGGCGCCTATGCAAATAGAAAGTACAAGACATAATGTGTTCTATTTTGCAGCCCCTGCACAATGGAACTCTCTGCCTTTGTCAGTTTGGAGTGAGCTATTGCTTAAAAATTTTAAGACAGCATTAAAATCTTTGCTGTTTCAACAGGCTTATGATCTTTGATTCAGGCACAGATTGGGTAACTCTGTACTCCAGCTCCTTGTTATATGTATTGTATGATTTGTTTCTCTCTTGAAATGAACAATTCTCTATCTTATCTCCATTTGAAATTCTTTTCTTTACATTTGTTATTAGTTTGTACACCACTTTGTCTTGCAAGTCAGTTAAGGCGGTATCAGGGGCGTAGCCAGACACCCAATTTTGGGCATACCTGAGCCCAAAATGGGTGGGCATAAGAACCGCATCCCCCCACCCAATCAAGCATCGCTACCTCTTCCTGAGCTTCCCTTTGATGCAACTTCCTGGTCCAGCGAACAGGAAGTTGTGTCAGAGGAAAGGCTTAGGGACAGTATGAGCAGTGAGTATGAGTCACTGCTCACTGCCAACGAAGAAATCAAGGATTTAAAAGGTAATGGGGTGTGTTGAGGGAGTGTAGTTAAAAGACCCCCAATCACCTGGGGGAGAGGAGAGGGAGAGATGCTAGGAGTCTTCAGCAGGTGGGGCTTGGGGATCCCCACTAGCCACATCACATCTATGCCCCTGCTGGGCAGGCCTGAGTTCAAAGTAGGTGGACCTGAGCCCATGGGTGGTATACCAAGTCTTGAATAAATACTTGAAGGAGCTTCATTAAGCTTGGCTGAGCATATTCTTCTGCTTCCTTCTGGGACCTCCTTTATTTCCTCTACCTCTTCAGAGTTTGAGCTGTAGTCTCTGATTGCTGTACTGGCTGGCCAGGAATTGATTGGAAAATATGAGAGAATAGTTATGCCTAAACCTTTGTCTTTACCTGTGCTGGCTGCTTTAGAGACTGAGGCGCCTTTTTCAAGAAATTTCCTTCTTAGGTATCTGGGAAGTGGTAAAAAATACAGAATCTGTTTTGAATGGAACAGTCTCACAGTTGTGCAACTTTACTGAGGGGGTAGTACCAGCCATTCCCAACCCAGTCCTTGGGGCACACCTAGTCCCATCGGGTTTTCAGGACATCCACAGTGAATATTCATGAGTTAAATTTGCCCCGAGGACTGCGTTGGGAATGGCTGACATCTATATAAATAAATCCCACCTTGAACGTTCTGAAGCTCCCTCCAACTGTGGCAGTGAAGTCCTGAACTGCTGTAGTCCTCCTGGCTATTCGGACTACTCACCACCGCCCTCAGCCACGCCCCATCTGCGACCTACGCCACGCCCCAACTGGACATAAAAAGCACCATGAACGTTCTGAACCACACTTTGAGGCTTCAAAAGTTCGTATGTTCGAAGCTCTGTAACCACTTTTAACCACAGTCCATCTGTGCGCCGCCATGATCTGAATCTGCCCCGCCCTGACCTATCAGAGTACATCTCTGCCCTGCCCTGACCTATCAGAGAAGGGAGGAGCGTCACAGCTGCACCGCTCTGACCTATCAAAGGGAACTGAAACAGGAAAAGGGAAGAGCATCACACCAATGAGGGACCTATCAGGGAAGTCAAATAGAAGAAGGGAGGAGCGTCAGAGGCGAAGGGGTCACTCGGGAGGAGCGTCACTCGCTTTGCTGTGCACATGTGCTGGAGGAGTTCTGCACCCGTTTCTCCTCCCTCTGTTTTCTCCGGTGGCCTTGGCAGCTGAATGTAGAACTAACGAGGGCAGGAGCTTTTGCTTCGCATCTGGCAAAGTAAGTCAGCTTCTGCTGTGCACCCTCCCCTCCTGTCCTTTCAAGCAGCGAATACGAGAGAATACGAGCTGGGACTGAACAGGCAGCACAAAACTCCTTTTTGTTTTGTTTTGTTTAACAAGGGCAGGAGCTTTTGCTTCGCATCTGGCAAAGTAAGTCAGCTTCTGCTGTGCACCCTCCCCTCCTGTCCTTTCAAGCAGCGAATACGAGAGAATACGAGCTGGGACTGAACAGGCAGCACAAAACTCCTTTTTGTTTTGTTTTGTTTAACAAGGGCAGGAGCTTTTGCTTCGCATCTGGCAAAGTAAGTCAGCTTCTGCTGTGCACCCTCCCCTCCTGTCCTTTCAAGCAGCGAATACGAGAGAATACGAGCTGGGACTGAACAGGCAGCACAAAACTCCTTTTTGTTTTCTTTTGTTTACACTTGCACAGCTGATAGCTGGTCGCTGCCTGCCGTGCCCCTCTTCCTTTTTACAAACATTATGCCACTTTTCCTCTTTTTCCCTCTTTTCTTTCTCTACAAACATGACAAGGGGGTTGGAACAGGAGGTCCTGCACAGCTCTCTCCACTGTTGCCACAGGCTAAGCAACAGTTCAGGCACAAGGAGGGGAGGATGAGGGCCAGAACAGGTACACAGACCACAGATGGAGGCGGAGGAGGGGGTCCTGACAGCACAGGTGAAGGGGGGAGGGGCGACCCACAGTCCTGAGAGAAGGGCTGTAGGGAGACCTGAAAGGAGGGGGGGGGAGACTGACCAGACAGGGAGATGAGGGGTCCTGCGACAACACAGTGGCAGACGCAGATGGAGGGGGGTCCTTCCAGCCAACATAGGGAGGGGGGGATGTATCTCCGTCACACACACTATCTCTCACACACACTCTCTCTCTCTCTCACACACTGACTGTCTCTCTCACTCTCTAACACTGTCTACAACACACGCTATGTCTCACACTCGATCACATTCACTCTCTATGTGTCACACAGTCACTGTCAAACACTCTATTACTCTCATACACTCTCGCTCTCGCTCACATACCCACTCAAACACACTGTCAATCTCACACACACACTCTCTAACAGACACACTTGCAGCCACACACATTCAATCTGTCTCTCTCACAAAGTCTCTCTCACACACACACTCTCTCAAACATACACACTCCGAGGAAAACCTTGCTAGCGCCCATTTCATTTGTGTCGGAAACGGGCCTTATTTACTAGTAATCTATAAGAGATGGATTCTAAAATTCATGAAGTAGAGAAGCGCTTCCAGAAAATGGAATCTGCACTGATTTCCCTGCAGTCATTAGGAGTCTCAGCTAGTAAAGATAGGAATTTATGCTTGTTGAACTTTCCTGAGACTTGAATACTTACAGCTGAAGTTCTGTTGAGTAAATAGTTTATGAAGGTTATGAATCTTTCTAAGTTTGAAGAGAAAGTTATTTCTCATTTGTTTTATATCCCTAAGATAAATGAGGTGGAGGGTGCTTTTGATATTTTGATTGGAAAAAGTGGTTTGAACTTGAGAGATTTGTGGAAAATTCTAACAATATAAGTACAGTAGTAAAAAAATGCCCGTTTCAAAAGGGAAGGAAACGGGCGTTAGCAAGGCCATCCCCCACCCTCCCTCGCTGTTCCAGACTCTGCCCTCCCTCCATATTCACCCCCCCTTCTGCGACCTTGTCGACCCCCCTTCTCGGTGAAAACCATCCCCCGCCGCCGTCCAGTACCTGTGCTGACGGGGGACCCCAACCTCCATCAGCCAACGTTCTGTGCTGGCCTTCGCAGCGTTGCTTCTTGAATGAAGAGCATTGAAGAAGCAACGCGCGAAGGCCAGCACAGGACTTCGGCTGACGGGGGTTGGGGTCCCCCGTCAGCACAGGTACTGGATGGCGGCGGGGGATGTTTTTTGCTGAAAAGGGGGGTCGACAGGGTCGCGGAAGGGGGGTCCAGTGGGCCGTAACGCAGGGGGGGTTGTTGTAATCAGAGGGAGGGCGGAGTGTGGAACTCGGTGGGCGAGGGGGGGGTCTGTGTTGCCCCGCTCCCTGCCACTTGCTCCGAAGTGGCAGGGAGCGGTGCAATGACAGCTGATTCCCAGGCAGGGGGAGGAGTACCTACTCCTCCCCTTGCTTTGGTATCAGCTGTCACTGACATCACTGACATCAGTGAGTGCCTGCCTAGCAGACCACCTCCGAGGGAGGCATGGTCCCAGGCACATTCGAACGTTGGAGGTGAGAATTATTATATAGGATAAGTATTGCCATACTGGGAGACCAATGGTCCATCAAGCTCAGCATCCAGTTTCCAACAGTGGCCAATCCAGGTCACAAGTACCTGGCAAGATCCCAAAACAGTACAATACATTTATGCTGCTTATTCTAGAAATAAGCAGTGGATTTTCCCCACGTCCATTTTAATAATGGTCTATGAACTTTTCCTTCATGAAGCCAGTCAAACATTTTTTAAACCCCGCTGATCTAACTGCTTTTACTACATTCTCTGGCAATGAATTCGAGTTTAACTACATGTTGCATGAAGAAAAAGTTTCTCCGATTCGTTTTAAATTTACTACTTTGTAGCTTCATTGCGTACCCCCTAGTCCTAATATTCTTGGAAAGAGTAAACAAGCGATTCACATCTACCTGTTCTACTCTACTCATTATTTTATAGACCTCTATCATATCTCCCCTCAGCCGTCTTTTCTCCAAGCTGAAGAGCCCTAGTCACTTTAGCCTTTCCTCAAAGGGAAGTTGTCCCCTTTATCATTTTCGTCGCCCTTCTCTGTACCTTTTCTAATTCCATTATTTCCTTTTTGAAATGAAGTGACCAGAATTGACCACAATACTAGAGGTGCGGTCGCACCATGGGGTGACAGAAAGGCATTGTAGCGCCCTCATTCTTGTTTTCCATTCCTTTCCTAATAGTACCTAACATTCTATTTGCTTTCTTAGCCGCTGCCACCGCCACCGCCACATACTGAGCAGAGGGTTTCAACATATCATCAACGATGACACCTTGATCCCTTTCCTGGTCGGTGACGGTGACGCCTAATGTTGAACCTTGCTTTATGTAGCTATAATTTGGGTTTCTCTTTCCCACATGCATCACTTTGCACTTGCTCACATTTAACATCATCTGCCATTTAGATGCCCAGTCTCCCAGTTTCATAAGGTCCTCATGTAATTTTTCACAATCCTCTTTCAATTTAACAACTTTGAATACATTTGTATCGTCAGCGTTCTCTGTTAGGAGGGAATCGTGGGGGGGGGGGGGGGGGGGGGGGGGGGGGGGGGGAATGTAAGGAGGGTTGGGGAGTTTGAGGGGTCTGTGAAAGGGGGGAGGGTTAATGCTTTTGTCAGTGCTCCAGAACTTGTTTTGTTCTTTGCATTGCTTTATTGTGGATTTCAGTGCTGGGTTATATGCCTTTATTTTTGTTTTCATCTAAAAAAAAAAAATTTATTGGAGAGCACAAATTGCAAGTTATATGAAAAGTTGATACACATATGCAAGTTACAAAATTGGTTTCCTTTTAACATTTAGCATCTAACACATAATGAACATTCATTCCTGTCTGTCTGATGTGATTATACTCCAACCGCCTGATGCCAAGCAATATAAATGGGCAGAAAAGGTTCCTGCCTGATTAAATCACTTGTGATGTGGGCTAAATATTGACTGGCAAGTTTCTGTCTTCCTCTCTCTCTGCAATTCTGCTCAATGTCTCGCACACACAACTCCCTGGAAGTCTTTCACCACTCCACATGCTCTCTAACAGCTTTATTATTTATTTGAAAGCTTCCCATATGTAATTCCTCTGTGTACATCCCTATGCTTCACAAGCCAGCATGTTTCAAAATATAACTGAGATATAATAACAATGCACAACGACAGCATGGATGCATCAGCTAATTGTTTTGGACATATCAAGTTAGTGGTTACTGGGGGATCCGGCTTCAGCTTTTTGACATCATGCTGTCTCTTGTAATTAAACCTCCTTGGTCAGAACCACCTTTAGCCCCATGGTCCTGCCCAAAGAGGAGTTGACACAGCAAGGGTGGAACCAGGAGGACAGCTGCCAGGAAGTATAAAAACCAGGGTCAGAGTTGGGTTAGAGAGGCCCAGAAAAAAAGCAGCGATGCCCCATGGCAGACGACTCCACAACCTACATCTAAACTACAGCACTACAGTCAGGTAGGCCAATATTATTTCCTCAAAGTCCACCTTAGCAGATAAGTTGCAATTTTGAAAGAATATTTTAAGAACAAGGACCACCTGTTTTGTGGTAAAAAGATTCAACATTTTCCATATGTGTTGCACGCTAGCTACACAGCAATGCCTAAAGGCATTTCTAGCCTTGAGAGCTGAGATTCTGGCAGTGGAGGGTACATTTTTTCTTAGGTTTCCCGGCAGGTATTATATTCCCCTGTAGGTCTTATATTCTGGTAAGTTCCATCTAGATTCTATGCGGGTAACACAATAAAAAAAAATCCTTCATATTGGAGAATTACAAACATCTTAAACAACAGTACAGTTCAATCTCAATGACTATAAAAATTTAAGGGCCCTGTTTACTAAGATGTGCTAGAGGCACATTAGCGCACGCTGTGTAGATGCCCATAATATTCCTATGGGCGACTACATGGTTAGTACATGCTAATTTTTAGCACGTGCTAAAAACGCTAGCGCACCTTATTAAACAGGGCCCTAAATTTGCTTAGCAAACCAGTATGTCTTTAAAGCTTTATGAAAGGTATAGTACATCTGAATTTTCCTAATTTAGGTGTTTGGATTTACAGCTAGTTTTACTTGGCATAACTGCCCATGACTAAATGGGTGCGTGGCGTATTCTATAATCTGCATGGAAAGGTAGGCATATTCTGTAATGTATGCCTAGATTTAGGCGTACTTTATAGAATATACCTATTTTTTTTCTGTGCAGATTTTTCAGGCGCCATATATAGAATCTAGTCCATTGTCCTCAATGTTATGCAAAGCAGTACATTTTTTTTATACTTTAATCTTTATTGAATTTCAAATTATTATATACTATAAAGCTTCCCTGCGATGAAGCGACTTGGAACAGGCACTCCTCTGCTGGCCAAACCCCCGGAAGCCTTTCAAAACCCTTTCTGTCCTCATGGATCAAGCTGCTTATTGTAATCCACCAGAGAGACAGGATATGATAATCCGCTGTTGCCACCCCTTTGGGAAAAGGGTATTCCAGCACCGTCAGCTCCTCAAACAACAGCAAAAAAATAAAAACCAGAAGTCCCAAACTGGCTACAAAAAAAGTACTCCAAGTGACTTCAGCCTTCTCATTCCCCTCTTTTTCCCCTGGAATAACCACCTCCTTCCAGTCTTTGCCAAACCCTTACACCAGGCTATCACCTGCTGGGCCAATCCCCCTTTTCTGGTCTTTGCCAAAGCTGAGATATCCATCAGCTCCTCCTGTTCCTCCGCTCCTTGCCATTCCATGGGCTCTTCCCCCCACCTGTTCCCCAGCTGCTCCTCCTTTCCCACATTAGGGCTGTTCCCTTCCTCTTCCCTGTCCCTGGCACTCCGGGACTGGTATTGCAATTCACCCTCCCCTGTCCTTCCCCGGATCTCCTCTGAGGGCTGCTGGGAAGGGAAGTCCCTAACTCTATGGTATGGCCTCCTCAGGACTCGCTGGGGATCATAATCCTTGCTCCAAGTGGGTGTCTCCCTCCACGTCCTATTCCTCTCTCGTCCAGTTCTCACTCCCCTACCGTCCTTGTCCTCATCACAATACATTCAAGAATATTCCCTGAAGTAAGAAAAATAAGCACAGTAAGCACTAATACTAATAAGTAAATTACAAATTATAAAGAAAAAGAAAAAATATATTACATGTTGCTCAGTACTCCAGTCCTCAATGTTTGAAGGAGGAGAAAGGAGAACAAACTAATTGAGGAAAAGAAAAAAAAATACAACCTTTTTCCTAGAGAGCAGTTATAAATCTAAATACTTTCAGAAAACATGTCTAATATATTAAGGCAGTCACTCAGAGGGTACTGGCTGTCCAACCTGCCCCTGTGCCACAGTTTTATTACTAAGAAAAAGTTGAGAGGGCTCATAAAAAAGAAATGTTTCCTTATTATACCTTATTACACATTTATAAGGAAATTTTAACAAAAAGGTAGCGCTAATAGCCACTACCTGAGGCCTCATCAAAAGAAACTGCTTGCAACATTTTTGAGTGATTTTTGCTACGTCAGGAAAAATTCTAAGTTTCAAAGAACAGAAGATAGCTTCCCTGTGCCTAAAATAGAGTCTCATAATCCAATAACAATCATAATCCAATGTCAAAGTGACCATCAAAGTTGATGGAATGACCAAGACTTCTTTAGATGACTAAGAAAGGAGTCAAGATGGCACTCTAGAGTGTAATCGTGCACAGTGTTCTTTCCTGATATTTCAAAATACCTAAGAGAAGGCCGAGAAAACCTGCTTCCCCAACTGGTAAAATCAGTGCCACTCCATCCCTCATTCAGCAGAAAATAGAAACATTTACAGTACACCTTTCATCATCTGGGGCAGTCCTTGAGTGGATGAAGGTGAACAGACGCCCTCACAGCTACTGGGAAGTAGCGTCTCGCTATCCCCCAAGGAGAGAGAACCACCAGACAACCCTGATTTGCAGCAACAGAGAGCTCTGGAGCTGAGTGGAGCATCTGTTGATGACGCTCTTGATCGTAACACCACTGCTCCCAGAATATTGGAAGTGCCGGATCTTGTGGCTGGGGACGGCACATGCCAGACAGAGGTCTCTCTGTCGTTTTAGACATCACAACAAGTGATTTGATAGAAGCAGGCAGCTCTTTGTATCCTGGTATACAACCTAGACCGGAGCCACACATTTTTTTGAACCAGTAAGACCAGCCACATTTACTCTGGAGGAAATATGGAAGACAATTGGTTCCCTGGGTCAGATTTTAACATCACAGATGGCTGTACAAGTGGGTAAGATTTTGATGTTGGAACAAAAGGTAGATAATTTTGAATATCGACTAACTTTAGCTTCAAATTCTTCTGAAACCTTGTCTACCACTATGCAACGCTTGGACTCTAGCATGGCAAGGTTGATTAAGGACAAACCAACCTGGAAGTAAAATGTGAGAACTTAGAAAATCAGATATGTAGACAGAATCTCCATCTGTTAAATTTTCCACATATACCTGGTATTTCACCTTCAGATATGTTTAAGTATTATGCTACTGAAGTTTTGCATGTACCGGCACAATCTATGCCATCTGTTTCTAGAGTTTTCTATTTGCCTTATTTCAAGTAAAAGAGACTGCAGATGGGCCTGACCAACTTTCTCTAATTTCTCAAGACAGTCTGAACTTGACTGCAAAACAGTACATAACAAAAAATATCACTGTGACTCCTAATGTTGACAATATTGTGCTCATTTTCGAAAGAGAAGGACGCCCATCTTTCGACATAAATCGGAAGATGGACGTCCTTCTCACAGAAACCTCCAAATCAGTATAATCGAAAGCCGATTTTGGACATCCCCAACTGCACTCCATCGCAGGGACAGCCAAAGTTCAAGGGGGCGTGTCAGAGGTGTAGCGAAGGCGGGACTTCGGCGTGCCTAACACTTGGACGTCCTTGACCTAGAATCGAAAAAAAGAAGGATGTCCCTGACGAGCACTTGGACGTTTTCACCTGGACCTGTTTTTTTTACAACTAAGGCACAAAAAGGTGCCCGAAATGACCAGATGACCACCGGCAAGAATCGGGGATGACCTCCCTTTACTCCCCAGTGGTCACTAACCCCCTCTCACCCTCAAAAAAACATCTGTAAAAATATGTCATGCCAGCCTCTATGCCAGCCTCAGATGTCATACTCAGGTCCATGACAGCAGTATGCAGGTCCCTGGAGCAGTTTTAGTGGTGAGTGCACTTCAGACAGGTGGACCCAGCACCATCCCCCCCCCCCCCACTGGATACATTTGTGGAGGAAACAGCGAGCCCTCCAAAACCCACCACAAACCCACTGTACCCACATCTAGGTGCCCCCCTTCACCCGCAAGGGCTATGGTAGTGGTGTACAGCAGGGGAGTAGCTACGGGGGGCCACGGGGGCCTGGGCCCCTGTAAATTATGTTTGGGCCCATGGTTTGGCTGGCAGGGGTCCCCAAACCCCGCCAGCCGAAGCCTTCTTCAGCGCCGTCTCCGGCGCAGCCGCATTCCTGCCCTGCTCTTTTTGCTCCTCCTGTCCTGTGCACGCTGACGAGGTAAGGGGGGTGCGAGGAGGGGGTGTGAGAAGGCATGAGGTGGTGGCGGTGGGGGGGGGGGGGTTGCGGCGGGGCGGCATTCAAAATGTGCCCCGAACCTTGGACTCTGGCCCCCTCCCACCGTAAGGTCTGGCTATGCCCCTGGTGTACTGTTGGGGGTAGTGGATTTTGGGGGGGGGGGTTGGGGGGGCTCAGCACACAAGGTAAGGGAGCTATGTTCCTAGGAGCATTTTAAGAAGTCCACTGCAGTGCCCCCTAGGGTGCCCGGTTGGTGTCCTGGTATGTCAGGGGGACCAGTGCACTACAAATGCTGGCTCCTCCCATGACCAAATGGCTTGCATTTGGTCGTTTCTGAGATGGACATCTTTGGTTTTGAAAATCGCCGAAAATCAGAAAAGTCCATGTCTAGGGACGTCCAAATCTAGGGATGGCGAAATTTAAGGATTTAGACGTCCCTGACAGTATTTTCAAAACGAAAGATGGACGTCCATCTTGTTTCGAAAATATGGGGCCCCTGGATTGGGATGTTTTGCAAGGACATCCAAATCAAAACTTGGATGTCCCTTTCGAAAATGCCCCTCCACGTATCCCAATTTACTTAAATATTGAGGAGAGAGGGCAACTGGGGGGAACCCTTCAGAACCCCACAGCTAGTTCTCCACTCCAAAGACACATCAGATTTTTTCCTCACCCTATAAGTTCTCTTCTGTAAAAATTCTCCAAACCATCCCAACTATACTATACTGTCTCAGGCTCTCTAACAACTGCTCATGATCTACTGCATCATAAGCAGCTGAAATATCAAATTGCAACAAACTCATTTGTTTCCCCCTACTTGAAGTGATTGCATGGATGAAGCTGGTAAACCTAAATAAACGATGTTACAATAATCCAAATCACTGAGAAACATCATCTGCAGTACCCTAGCAAAATCTGCCCTAGGTAACAAAGGCACAGCTTACACAGTAAGCACAATTTAGAATAAGAGTTACCAATCAACAATTGAACTTGCAATCTAAAAGATAGACTAGAATCTAACAATATTTCCAGACTCCGCACCTGGCAAGATACCTTCACAGACTATAATTGGATGCCACATCCAGGTCAGAGCCTATCAAAGGAAAAAAATTGAAAGTTGTTAGCATACACTGGGTATGAAGCATCCAGTAATCACAGCAGACAACATAATGCAGCAAATAAATATTAAATAGCACTGCCAACAATGCGGACCCCTGTGGCACCCCTGTATACAGTGTACATACAGTTAAAACAGCCGTGCCCAACCTCACAACCTGCTTTCTCTCACTCAAACTTATATTTTGGTGTGTTCATCTTAACATTTAGGAGATAATTCTACAAGGGGCTATGCACTTTCAGCGGTAAAGTACTGACCCATTTTGGGGAATTTTAATCATTTAGGAATGCTGTAGCAACATACCTTCATAAATGGCCCCTAACAGAATTCCAACTAGTTGAAAAGTACACACCATGACATGATGACATGTTCTTTGCTGGTGAGCATGCATGGGGTGGAGGGGTGCTGGTAAGTTTGGGAGGAGCATAGGCCAAACATACAAGTACTTGTGTAAATTATAAAATGTTATAGTTTACGCCTCTACTTCCTGCCCTCAGGTTGCTGCAAATGACCATGCCTGCCATCTACATTAGCATTTTAAGGGGCCCTTTAACTAAGCAGCAGTAAGCCCACCGTGGGCTTACTGCGAACCAATCTGGAGCTACCGCCGGACCAATGTGGACACCCGTGATAGTTCCATCCCCAGCACATGGCATGTCCAGTGCTAGCAGAAATAGTCAAAAAATATTTCCACAGGCAGTTGGCAGTAATTGGGCAGCGCCATGTGCTACCCAGTTATTGATGGGTTAGCACAGGGGCCCTTACCGCCACCTCAATGAGTGGTGTAAGTACTCCTCCCCCGCACAGCCACGCGGTAAGATAAATTTCACTGTATGGCCATTTTTTTACCCACTGCAGTAAAAAGGGCCTTTGTGTGGCAAAAATAGCCCCCGCCACTAGTGCAGGACCCCTTTTTACCACAGCTTAGTAGATGGGCCCCTAAGTGCCTACTTTTCTTTAGAAAATAGCACCTAAGTAGGCACCTTACCCTATTATCCTAACTGTTCTGTCTTAAAATTACTCTTCATGTGTGTTGCCTGTTAAGTGGCATCTTAGTGTGTGTGGTAATTTTTTTTACAATGCACACAGTAAAACTTTTTTTTAGCATAAGATTTACTGCATAGGCCTCTTGATGTGAGCTGGCTTCCCTATCCCTCACTGTAATGAAGAACTTATTGTTTAAAACATGTCAATGAATCCGGAGCTTGCAGTTTTAAATCAATATATGCCACTTAGGTGGCATCAGAATTCAGTAAATCATTTTAATGGGTTTGGACAAGCAGAAAGAGGCCCTTTAACAATCTGCGTTATTTGTTGTTTTGATGCCTATGTTATGGGACTCCTAGTCAAAAAGCTTTTTAAGTATGCTTTTAGAATTAATAGTTCTAACAGTTGCAGAGACATCTGGTTATGGATGACAACAAAAATAAATTATAGCAAAGCATGTGCCTTGATGCACTATTCTGATTTAAAACGTCAAACTGTGATTTTATATGGGTGTGCAGTCAGTTAGATCCAGCAGTTTTCCAGTAAACACCATAACTCAATGCCTCTGATAATTTTCTAGGGAATGCATCCTATTTGACATCTTCCTAGGCCTGTGATATTGCTGACACTATGGAGCACAGTGTACTGTATCTGTACTAATGATTTCCCAATTGGATTCTACTATACTAGACAAGCATACTAAGCAGTTGAAAAAGAGAAATAAAATTATTGTGCTTCCATGTTTAATCAAGTTTCCTATTTTTTTAAGCACCTTTGGTAGCAACTGGGGAACAAGACAAGGGCTTTTTGTGGTAGATATTTAGGGGTGTTGGGTAGGTTGTAGGTATTATAAAATTATGGTTAGTTACTCACCTTATTCATGAATTATTGTGTTAGTAGCTTTGCTCTTCCATACTGAGAGTATGGTTGGTCTAAGTTATGTCCAAGATTATTGATACATTTGATATTTTGTTGACATTTATATTTTATTAATGTATTTTACCTTATTGATTCACTATTATGTTATTGTTGTTATGTTATTGTTATGATGTATCTATTATTTTATTCCTTGTTGTAAACTGCTGTGGGATATACTTTTGATCAAGGAACAAAGGAAGAAAATCTATAAATGTAAATCAAGGGGGGCTGTGTGTGAATTGTTTGATAACCTCAGATACAAGGGAATTTGGTTCATTTGGGGCCCTTTTACTAAGATGCAGTAGGCCTATCATGGGCCTACCACGTAGTAAAAGAGCACTACCATGGGACATGCTGAGGCCATCATCGCATGCTGCTCTTGCGGTAAAAAATGTATTTTATTTTTTGCTGCAGGAGGCATGTCTGGGGTGGAGAGTAGGCGTGCCTGTGCTAATTGGATAGCACAGGCACATTACCGATCGCTATCTGCTAGTGCAGGAGCCGTTACCGCCACCTAAATAGGTGGCGGTAAGGGCTCCTGGTAATGGCCACGTGCTAATGGTGAAATTAGCATGTGGGTCAAAAAGAGATGAACCCATATCAACATAAATGATATACTCTCATAAGAATCTGGGTTACCAAAACATCAAATATATATCAATAATTTTTTATATAATTTTTCAACTTTGAAATTTAATGTTCAGTACTGCTCTTAACTGTGTCTCAAAAAAAAAAAATGGGGAAAAGCACCTCAGTAACCTTTTCCATGCAGATCATAGTTTGTTATCTGTTAGAACTTTAGGTTCCTTTTATCATTCATTGGTCCTTAAAACCCCCATTCAAACATGTTGATTTACTTTTTTTCCAAACTTTTCAAAATTCTGCAGTGCAAATTTGATTACCATGCGAAGAATGTTACAAAGAAAATGTTTCTTGCAATGTGGAAGCTTAAAAGAGTGAAACCTTTTTTCCCAAGGGAGGTATTCCGCAAAATCCATCAAGAAACTCCAAACTGCCCAGAACACCGCAGCCAGACTCATATTCGGAAAGGCGAAATATGAGAGCGCCAAACCCCTCAGAGAAAAATTGCATTGGCTTCCATTAAAAGATCGAATTGCATTCAAAATCTGCACCTTAACTCATAAAATCATCCATGCAAAGGCCCCATCATACATGTCAGATCTAATTGACTTACCAGCACGAAACACCAAAAGATCATTACGTAACTTACTAAACCTCCACTTCTCCAATTGCAGAGGACTTAAATCAGTGGTGTGCTGGAGCAGGCTCTCACAGGCTCACAAGAGCCGGTTGTTAAGTTTTTAAGAATTTTGGGAGCCGGTTGTTAAAGTAGGGCCCTCCATGGCTACTTTAACAACTGGCTCCCAAAATGTGGGCTTGTGCCCCCTGCTGAATTCTCTTTTACTTTGCTGGTGGGGATGCTGAGCCCTGCCAGCCAAGTAAATAGACTGCTGCTGCTCCCAGCTCCTTGTTTCCAGCTCTGAGCAGCAGGCTAGGACTTCTCCAGCATGTGTGAGAAGTTTCAGCATGCTGCTCAGAGCAAGACGTTGGGAGTGGTAGTAGTCCATTTATTGGTTGCCAGCAAAGGTATGCCTAGCGTGCCCGCACAAAGGGAGGGAGGAGAGAGAGGCAAGTGTTGCTCCCACCCCCACCCGGCCACCCCTGGCCCTTCCAACTGCAGAGCTGGCTAGGTCCGGAGAAAGAGCCTGTTGTTAAAAATTTACCAGCACACCCCTGACTTAAATACAAATCAATACACGCATCTACCTTCACATACCTCTGTACACAATCATGGAATAAACTACCGAATGCTATAAAAACAGCACACGACTTGACAACCTTCCGGAAGTTACTGAAGACGCACCTGTTTGAAGAGACTTACAAAAAGAATCCTCCTTAATGACCTGATTCCAATCTATACTAGAACCCACTAAGACTGATCCCTCTAATTCGACTATTTTAATCATATTATCATCATTGATCATTATATCTTAACCTGCTCTCAATTATATGTTATGTATTATCATTCTACTGACCCTATTTACCTGAATTCTTATACATGAATCTGTAACATTATGCTGAATTTCTTACTCTGTTAATAGTGATGCCTTTGCAACAAAATGTAAGCCACAATGAGCCTGCAAATAGGTGGGAAAATGTGGGGTACAAATGCAGCAAATAAATAAAAAAGAAATAAATTATAAAACACTGAACCACTATGCAAAAAGAGAGACTTGTTTATCAAAAAAATCCCAACAGGGCCCATTTCACCATTGGCATAGGCTTCCTCAGGGATTATTTGTCAGCATAGCAGAAAAAGTGCTTTAATACATAGCACTCATGCACCGGCATAGCTGCACCTCAGCTGACTCGCCTTTTTAGCATGGCTTAGTAAAAGGACCCCTTTGATACCCTGAAAAGGAAATGGGGCTGCATAATCAACATTTCTTCTCTTATTTACAGATTAGGAGTTATTATGCCTCAATGTATTTATTTATTTATTTGTTGCATTTGTATCCCACATTTCCCGCATATTAGTAGGCTCAATGTGGCTTACAAAGTTCCGGAGAGGTGAGTATAGACTCCGGTGGACAAATACAGAGTGGAATTACAATTAATTAGGATTGATGTGGCTTGTCCTATGCAGTTTGCAAGAAAGATCATGTGGAAAGGGATTGAGTGTTGTCCATTTCTTAGTTTAATTGTGTTTCATTATTCGATGTTTATGTCAGTTCTGCAGAGTATGCCTTTCTGAAGAGGTGAGTCTTAAGGTTTTTTTGGACGTTTAGATGGGTGTTCATGGTTTTAATGTTTTTTTGTAGTGCATTCCAGAGCTGGGTGCATATGTAGGAAAAACTGGATGCATATGTTGATTTATATTTCAGTCCCTTGCATCTTGAGAAGTGAAGGTTTAGGTACGTTCTTGCTGATTCGATGGTGTTTCTAGTTGGTAAGTCGATTAGTTCAGTCATGTAGGCCAGAGCTAGGCCATAGATTATTTTGTGGACCAGAGTACAAATCTTGAAGGCTATGTGTTCTTTGACTGGTAGCCAGTTCAGTTTTTCTCAAAGGGGTTTAGCACTTTCAAATTTTGTCTTTCCGAAGATAAGCCTGCCTGCCGTGTTCTGAGCAGTCTGAAGTTTTCTTAAGATTTGTTCTTTGCATCCTGCATATATGGCGTTGCAATAATCAACGTGGGATAATACCATTGTTTGAATCATGTTACGGAAAGTTTCCCTCGAGAAGAATTGTTTTACCCGTTTGAGTTTCCATATTGTATGGAACATTTTCTTTGTAGTGGCAGTGGCTTGGTTCACCAGAGTTAGGTTGGAGTCAGTGGTGATTCCACTACTCTATAGTGAGTAGATACCAAAGCGCCTGGGACCTGAGTGGCTTGATAAACAATTTTTTCAACTATCAGCGGTTTAGCTTGTGGCACATATTAAGTGGACAGAGTGACTAGCTAGTTTACTAAAGGACTCTTTTACCAAACCGTATTAGTGATTCCCAGATGGGCAATGCCGACAAAGCCTATTCACTTTGAATGGGCTTTGTCTGTATTGCCGTGCAGAAAAGGCTAACGTGGTTTGGTAAAAGAGGCCTAAGAGCATAAAGCCACTCAACGGAGTAGTGACCTGGGGATATCATTGGAAAAAAATTATTTTGTAAGGTTCTTCCAGAGCCTGTATGAAACAGTTAAGGCGCTACCCTAGAAGAGATACAAGTCAAGATAATATATACAGCATACATAACATGAGATAGAAGGCATAAGCTTAAGTTGTGGGACAAAAATCTGTGTTTAAATGTAAAATCCCAGTGGGCATGTGACTACATTCATTTTTGACTTGTCCAGCATCGGCCGCACTGTATATTAGGGCATATAGAGGCATATTTTCAAAGCACTTAGACTTGCAAAGAGGAAAACATCCAAAAAGGTTGGGAGGCAGGGATAGCGCTGGGCAGACTTATACGGTCTGTGCCAGAGCCGGTGGTGGGAGGCGGGGATAGTGCTGGGCAGACTTATACGGTCTATGCCAGAGCCGGTGGTTGGGAGGCGGGGCTAGTGCTGGGCAGACTTATACGGTCTGTGCCCTGAAGAGCACAGGTAAAAATCAAAGTAGGGTATACACAAAAGTAGCACACATGAGTTGTCTTGTTGGGCAGACTGGATGGACCATGCAGGTCTTTTTCTGCCGTCATCTACTATGTTACTATGTTACTATGTATTAATGAATAATTCACAAAAAAGTGCCCTAAATGACCAGATGACCACTGTATGGAATCAGGGATGACCTCCTCTTACTCCCCCAGTGGTCACTAACCCCTCCCACCTCCTAAAAATATGATTAAAATATTACTCGCCAGCTTCAGATGTTATACTCAGGTTCCTTAGAGCAGCATGCAGGTCCCTGGAGTAGTCTAGTGGTGGGTGCAATGCACTGCAGACAGGTGGAAACAGGCTCATACCTCCCTCTACCTGTTAAACTTGTGGTGGAAACTGTGAGCCCTCCAAAACTCACCAGAAACCCACTGTACCCACATCTAGGTGCCCCCTTCACCCATAAGAGCTATTGTAGTGGTGGGCCAACAGTTGCTCAAACCCGCATGGTTTGGGATAAGGTATCTTTCAAAGATATCACCAAAACAGGGAAGATAGGATATCCTGATAGTGAGGTAGCAAAAGAGATCCATCATTTACAGCCAAGCCACAAGATACCACTGTATCTGCTCTGACCCAGGGGACAGAGACAGACACCTTAAAAGCCTGACTGCATCCTATAAACAGAAAGGCTACAACCCCAAAATAAATGAGCTTATTGAAAGTTTAGGTATGCAAGATGCCCAAGTTGTAAGCACTCCCATGATCACTGATTTTCTGAAGAATGAAACAGTAAGAGAACCTTTACCAGATAACATCCAATATAGATCAGCCATAGGTAAGCTTTTATATCTAACTACCACATACAGGGCTGATATAGCAAATGCAGTAGGAATTTTGAGCAGAAGGGTCAGCTCACCTACCAAATCAGATTGGACTGCAGTTAAAAGGATGGTAAGGTATTTAAAAGGTACCATTGATTGTAAATTAAAGATTTCAGCCAATAGTAATCCAAAACTAATATGTTACTGTGATTCAGATTGGGCAGGGGATCATTCTGATTATAAATCCACAAGTGGATATGTGTTTATGTATGGAAATGTACAAATTTCATGGGCCAGTCATAAACAAAGTATTGTGAGTCTGTCTTCTACAGAAGCTGAATATGTGGCTGTATCAGAAGCATGCAGAGAACTGATGTGGATTGAAAAACTTTTGCTGGATTTTGGAATAGATGAACAGAGACCAATCCAGATAATGGAAGATAATCAGAGCTGCATCAGACTGTCACAGAATGACAAGGTTCAGTCACGCACCAAGCACATCGCAACGAAATACCACAACGTGCGAGAGCTGGCGAAAGAAGGGGTTATCAGTCTACACTATTGTCACACCAGTGAGATGACAGCTGACATCATGACCAAACCGTTACCCAGAGAACGTTTTGAGAATCTGCGAATAAAGCTTGGACTTTGTATGAATTAATAATTGCATGACAGTTATGCATGAGAAGGGGTTTGTTGGAATAATGTATTGTGTTTTACATGCATTGTCTGTCAGCAATGTTTTTTTTCTTTCTCTGTGATTACTCTGTGACCTCTGATGTGAATTGCCTAGAGAGGTCACACCCATGCAACTTCCTGTGGGGGTTAGGCACAGCACATGGAGCTCTAATGGTCTCTCCTAGCCTGAGGATCTATGGTGTGAGCATCCATTACCATCTAAGCACATGGAAAGAGCTGATAATCCAAATGTATAGTATTATGTATATATAAGCCTGCTGAATATCAATCTAACTAAAACTGTGAGTAAACAGATGTTTTGTTACTTCAACTTTAAAGTGACTCAGCAGTGAATTATTCTGGGGTGTATGTGAGAGAGATGAAGAAAAGAAATTAACATTTCTAAAGCTGAAGCTGTGTGTATAAAAATCTGCTAATTATTTACTACAAATAATCCAACAAGTAGGGCCCCAACCCCGGTGGGACAGCACTTTACAGAACCAGGACACCGTACCAGTGATTTCACAGTGAGAATACTGAAAGGTAACTTTAAAACAATACAGGAACCTAAAACCTTTGAAATCAGAATGATTGAATATTTTGAGACCCAACGGACTGGACTTAACAAGGATCTGGGTTTTCTAGCCCACTATAAACCATAAGTTGTATTTCACTGCTTATCACCCTCCCCTCCCCTCCCCTCCCCACAAACATCCTGCTAGACTATGGAATGCTTTGAAGTCCCCATGCACATCTCCTACCCACCCTGCTAGACCATCTATGAGGGACTGTTATATACACTGTCAGCTAACACATTTGCTTATTTCTGATCTGATGAAGAAGGGCAACCTTCGAAAGCTAATCAAGAAATGTATTAAGTTATGTCCAATAAAAAAGGTATCATCTTATTTTCTTTTCCATGTTTTAATTTTGTTTGATTTCTATTGATTAACATATTTATAAATGACCTAGAGATGGGAGTAACTAGTGAGGTAATTAAATTTGCTGATGACACAAAGTTATTCAAAGTCGTTAAATAGTGGGAGGATTGTGAAAAATTACAAGAGGACCTTACGAGACTGGGCGTCTAAATGACAGATGATGTTTAATGTGAGCAAGTGCAAAGTGATGCATGTGGGAAACAGGAACCCAAATTATAGCTCCGTCATGCAAGGTTCAATGTTAGGAGTCACAGACCAAGAAAGAGATCTAGGTGTCGTCGTTGATGATACGTTGAAACCTTCTGCTCAGTGTGTTGCTGCGGCTAAGAAAGCAAATAGAATGTTAGGTATTATTAGGAAAGGAATGGAAAACAAAAATGAGGATGTTATAATGCCCTTGTATTGCTCCATGGTATGATCGCACCTCGAATATTGTGTTCAATTCTGGTCACCGCATCTCAAAAAAGATATAGTGGAATTAGAAAAGGTGCAGAGAAGGGCGACAAAAATGATAACGGAGATGGGACGACTTCCCTATGAGGAAAGGCTAAAGGAGCTAGGGCTCCTCAGTTTGGAGAAAAGGCAGCTGAGAGGAGATATGATAGAGGACTATAAAATAATGAGTGGAGTTGAACGGGTAGATGTGAAGCGTCTGTTTACGATTTCCAAAAATACTAGGACTAGGGGGCATGCGATGAAGCTACAATGTAGTAAATGTAAAACAAATTGGAGAAAATATTTCTTCACTCAATGTGTAATTAAACTCTGGAATTCGTTCCCAGAGAATGAGGTCAAGGCGGTTAGCTTAGTGGAGTTTAAAAAAGGTTTGGACGGCTTCCTAAAGGAAAAGTCCATAGACCATTATTATATGGACTTGGTGAAAAGCCACTATTTCTGGGATAAGCAGTATAAAATGTTTTTGTACTTTTTGGGGATCTTGCTAGGTATTTGTAACCTGGATTGGCCACTGTTGGAAACAGGATGCTGGGCTTGATGGACCTTTGGTCCGTCCCAGTGTGGAAATACTTATGTACTTCTTGTCCCCATCTATATATCTGCACGTGGTCCCCTCAGCCACAAGGTAAGTTGTATTGCAGAAAAGCATTAGCATCCTATCTATGTTAATATGTGTTTATTAGGTGTTTCATTAGTAGTATTCTGACATCATATTATATCTCTTATTTGAATCTTAGTGCTGTTAAATGTGTATGTTTCGATACTGTTTCATGGTAGTCCTATTGGTAGGTTTCTGAATTTGCTGTTTTCAAGTTTACCTATGCTGTTAACAAAATTATAAGTTGTATGTTAAACTGTACCTGCTGTAGACTACCTTGAGTGAATCTCTTCATAAATGCATTTAATAAATCCCAATAAATAAATAATCTTTCATAAGGGCTAATGTACTTTGATCCCAATTTGGAGGAAGGTTGTTGGAGCTGAATGTCACTGGTCAATAGCCGCACCCTATCAACTACAGTACCTCATACTGGGTACCATCACAATGAGAGTGATCTGCCAGTCACTTCTGTTTCTATGTGGCCAGCTGCTTGGACAGATTGCCAAATCTTCTGCATATGATAGTTGAGTTGATCTGTTGTTGAAAGATCCATGGTGACAGGGGTGTGCATGAAGGCTCTAAGATGTCTTCCATGTATACAGAAAAAGGCGGTAGAGTTAGTGGAAAATTGGGAGCATTGTTATGTGGAGGCAAACAAACAATGGCAGAGATGAGCACAAAAATGACTGGGAAATCAAGGTGTTGCTGTCAGTACTTTATTGGTTGAACAAACAAGACTTGTCACAACTTGTGTTTCGGCACCAAGGCCGTCATCTGGAGTCTTAATGCAACCTATTTGCTCGACATAGGGTTATCATTGCTAGGAAATACTATAAAAATAATAACACAAGAGATCCAAGATGGCGTCTAGCTGAACGGACGTGCGCCGAGCTCTCTCCTCCCTCCATTGAAATCTGTACACGGAGATTCGCTTGCCGTTATGGGCAAGCGAAAAGGTAAACCCAGTGCACTTGTCTCCGCGCGCAGGGTGGAACCAGCCCCGTTACGGCAGATGACTCTGGCAGAGATGGGATTGCTGACGCCGGGGAACTGGCGGTCTCGCTACGGGCGGTCCGGAATATCTCACTGACCTGAGCGCTGAGGGAGCCTCGTTGAGCCCTCCCCCAATGGCTGTACCCCCAAGGCCAGGAGAGAGGCAGGAATCAGCGGTGGAACGGAGCGTGGTATCCGGAAGTCGGTCCCCTGCGCTTGTTTGCGGAGACCCCGCTGCTTCCTCAACGCCAGAAGGAACATCGATGCAGGCAAGTGTACTGCCTGCAGTGAATCTGAATGCGTCCTCCGTTGTGCTGGGAGAATTGAAAAAACCTACAGCTATTACCCTAGAAGTTCTATGGGAAGCGATACAAGGCCTAAATTCCAACGTACAACAGATGGCCCGAATTCTAACGGGAGAATTGGCAGAGGTAAAGCAAACTCAAAAGGATATTTCTCTTAAAGTTGCAGAGCACACTTCTAAAATGAATGTTTTGGACAATGACTTAAAGGCAGTGAAATCTTCAACAGAAATGTTGATGAATAGTTTTAACTTTCAGCAGCGTAAAATAGATTTCTTTGAAAATCAAATTCGCATAAATAATCTACGTTTTCTTAACTTTCCTAAATCTCCACTCATCCCCGCACTGGAAATGTTGAGGAAATATGTGCATGAGATACTGGGTGTACCCTCTGAGGGATTCCCTCCTATTATAAGAGTACAATATATTTCTGGTGCAAAAAAGGGTGATATTCCTCAAAATCTTCAAGCTGCTATAAATCTAACTGACTTCCTGGAAAGTTCTATGGAGGTCATAACGGAGAGAACCACACTGCTTGCTACATTTGCACTGCAAACAGACCGTAACAACATCTTGAGACTTTATTTCCGCCATATGAACTCCACTTTCCTTGGGTCTAAAATACAGATTTTCCCTGACTTCTCTAAGGACATCCAGAGAAGAAGAAAAGTTTTTCTGTTATTAAAAGAAAGAGTTCTCCGTTTAGGTGGAACTTTTCAATTGAGGTTTCCCTGTAAATGTCTTATTACTATTGAATCTATATCATATATATTTTTTGACCCAGGAAAATTACAAGAATTTATTACCTCTAAAGAATAATGTTGTAATAGGCACTGTATTAAGCGCTATTCGGCTGCGACTCTTCGCCATTTCTCTCTGTTCACTTAAATTTACTACTTTTTGATTTTAGTTATTTTCCTAGATTTGGATTACAATTTGTGGACGATATAATGTAAGATAATTTCCGTTTTGATTTAATTTTCTTTATTGTTCATCTTGATTGATTTATGTTTGTATTGCATAAATGTAAATTTGAAAAAAGTATAAATAAAATAATAAAAAAAAAATAATAACACAAGCAATGCTTTGCAAATTACTGGCGGCAATCCATGGAGGAAAGTCACATCAATATCACACACTATGACCCCCTTTTTAGTAGTGCTCCTGTGTCCCTATCAGTGAACAGTGAAGAAAAATGAGTTCAGCCTATAGAGTTTATAACTGCGGTTTCTACCGGCTATAATAATTTTTGAAGCTATTCGATTGTTATTTCGTTTCTCCTCCAGCTTTTAAGGCACTGCCTATCCAACTGAAACTGCTTTAGACTTGTTACAGATGGACCAACAATAAAAAAAATTACAAGTTGGATGCAGTAGCTCATAAATTTGCTTGCTTTGTTTCAAGTGAATGGCAATGACAACTGCGCGGGGGAGTAGAAACAGATTAATCAAACTGCCTTCCTTGCTTATAACGGACTAGATAGGCTGAGTTCCACTCCTGTCTATTAAACCTTCTTGGGCAGCTTTCTCCCTTCTCCAGCCGCAACCCCCCCCTTACATGTTTCATACGTGGTGATTTCACTGCCCTTTTGCACGAGTCTTGTAACTACTCCGAATCTTGTCTCTTCCATCCGCTCTCGCCCATCCACGTGGTCGCTCGTTTTTAAAGCCCTGAGGCGTTCTCCCTCCAACACCAGCGATTCACATAGCCAGCCTTCTGCCAGCATCGGGGCCTCTCCTCAGGCACGACCCGCCTCCTCTAATGCAACTTCCTGTCTTCCTCATATGGGCGAGAGCGGGCGGAAGAGACAGGACTCAGAGTAGGTGCAAGACTTGCGCAGGAGGGGGGAGGAGGCAGAGAAAGCCATTGGCACTGCAGGCATTTGGCGCCATCTCTTCTAAAAATCTGTTTGGGGGAGCAACTGCTCCTCCTGCGCCCCACCTAGCTACGCCACTGGTTATGCTTCCCTCTGGGCGAGTCTCCCACCTGCAAGTTAATTCCCCAATGGTTTCTAAGGACACTGGGGCCACAATCCCAGGGGTTCCCAGAGTTCCTAGAAAGCACCCACAGACCAAGGACACAAACAACAGGATTCTTAGTCAGTCCAGCACCTGTCCTTGTTCCCTAGGCCTTGTGGGACTTTTCCTATTGGCTGGCCTCTTGTCCCTATGTCTACATGGTTAGCATGCACTAATGATTAGTACGTGCTAAAAACGCTAACACGCCTCTAACGCGGCTTAGTAAACAGGGCCCTAAGTATCTATCTGAGCAGAGTCCAGACCTGAGACACACTCATGGCCTTTAAAGCTATTCGAAGGAAGGTAAAAGAAAGATTGCCATATAGGGCTTCCAGCTTCTTTCAGTCTCATCAAAAGTATCCATTTGGGAAACACTCCCTCTCCAAAGCACACTCATTGCTTACAAAAGAAAAAAAAAAAAAAGATAGCCATATATAGACTTCTTAGCCTCTCAGCAAAAGGTTACATTTTTGGCACAGATCCAAGGTTTGCAGTCACAGTTAAAAAGAAAAATGAAGAATAAGAAGGAAAAAAAAGAATTTCCATATTAGAGCTTCCTGGCTCTCTGCAGTCTCTAAGGACATTGTTGCTAGGTGTTTTGTGCAACAGAGTGCTCTTTCCCCTTGCTTTATTTTACCTGTGCAAGCCATGGCAGAGCCTATTGAGTCAGAAAAAACAGTAACTGAGGAGGCTGAAGTAACTGAACAGCACACAACAGAACCCCCCAAAAGCAGTGAAAAGGGTTCAAAGTGTGGAAGACCACACATACTCACAGAAAAAGCCAGAGAGGTGTATGAAATAGAGAGTTGCACGGGGACAGGAAATCCAACCCTTCCCTGCCTGTCCCTGCCAGAATCTAGCCCTTCCCCGTGTGAAATCTAACCCATCCCTACCCATCCTTGCCACAAGTAATCTCCTGGCTCACCCTGCCACACTGCAGTCACCTTGCACCCCACCCCCACCCCCAAGAAAGAGATCTGCATGAAATATTTATATTAATTATTTTGACTTATGAAAACCACTTGTCCCTGAAACATGCTCAAAACAGAATAATCCATTTGTACAAAAGAGATGAGATAAAGATGTGATTTCCACGTAGAAGAGTTTAATTTTACTTCCAATCTTTAGAACACCAGGCTTCCCAAGGCAGATTACAACAGTTAAGATGAACCCATCAGTAAATGGAACATCCTCACTGAAATCTGGCCATGTATTATGGTATTGTACAGAACAGAACAGTGTAGAAAAATGAGCACAAAACACAGCTATTAGTGTTGTTTCTGCCAGCAATACATTTTTAAAGCTGTTTTAATGATATTCAGTTTTTATTTCATTATATTTATGGTGACATATGGGAAGCTTTCAAAATAAATTCAAAAGCTGTCAAGCATAAAAAAATCTTTTGTCCTCCACCTTTTAAGGCACTGCCTACCAACTGAAACAGCTTTTAACTTTTTACAGATGGACCAGGCATAGGCAGTTCTTTATTTCTAAAAATCTTTTGCTATTGTTTTCACTAGCGTTTCCTATTGTTTTGGGTAAACCAGTGTGGCGACAATCTCCACCTACTGCTTTAATCCCATTGGGCTAGATAGCCTCATATCATCTCCTGTTCAGAATCTAACTTCCTTGCTCCATTTTTGCCCCTCCTCTCTGCACCCACACTCTGCATCCACCTCCCGTCCAGCCCAGGATGCCCTTCCTCACACATACCTGAAGTCATCCTGGTGGTCTAGTGGCTTGCTTCAAGGCAGGAAAGATCCCACTTTTTCCTGTCCGCTGCCGCTGATCTGTCTCACTGCCGCTGCTTCTTTAAAATGGCTGCCAAGACTAAGCAGTGGCCTTGCAGGACTAAGCAGAGTAATCAGTCCCTGGCAAGGATGGAGTTCTTTGACCTAATTGACATTTAAGGAGCTCATTATCCCTACAACCTCAAGACCAGTTCAGGGATGAGAAAGAAGATGAGGAGAAGAGCAAGTGGATATGTGATAGAAGTGATGGATGGTAGCAAGATCCATTTACTGACTCTTATTGAATGTAATCAGATACCTGATAACAGATAAGGAATTTCCACATCAGAGGTTATGCAACACCATCATCATCCGGTTGGAAAGCTCTTTTAGTCTATTTCGCAAGGCTTTGAAAACACACTTCTTTCAGCTAGCTTTTCAGACTCTTTAACTTTTCTAAGCAATTTCAGTAAGGTCTGCAGCATAAAATACTAGAGCCCATCCTCATTTGGATGAATGTTATGTGAGAATGGTTGCTGTACTATGTCCCTTCTTGTATCTTTCCTGCAGCAGAATATTTGAGTCTTATTAACCTACAGGGTTGTGAATGCTATGTTAGTAAATATATGATCTTGTTTTATGTTGGTACTCTGCATACTTTTCGTAATCTGTATCTCTTATCTTATGAGCTGGTCTTTTGTCCTTTCCTTTATTTTAATGGAGCTCTTTTATATTGCCTGTTTTTTTCTTTTTTGTTTGTTTGTTTTTAATTAATTTTTATATTGTGCATTGTAAACCGATAGGAAAATTATTAAATTACTAGGAAAAAATGCCCGTTTCTGAGGGCAATGAAACGGGCGCTAGCAAGGGGCCCCCTCCCTCCGAGCTACTTGCCTTGTTAGTTCGCTGTGGCGTTTCGGTTTCGGGCCTCGAGTGTCATAGCTCCGCCCTCGACGTCATGACGTTTTGACGCGAGGGCGGTGCAGACACTCCAGGGCACACCGGATATCTCGGGCGCCTCAACTTCCGTGGAGGCTTCAGAACGTTGGGGTTGCCTTTTATATAGAGAGATAAACAATGACTGATTAGTGCAGAACATGCCAACTTTCAGCACCCAGACCCAACCCCAGTGTTAGAAAATAAATTTTATTTTTTAGTGCATAGGTAGCGTGCACAGATCCCAGAATTACCATGGGACATCTGAGCAGGACCCGCAGTAAGGCATTTTTTGCTGTGGTAAGCATGTGCTCATTTGTACTGCAGCTTCATAAAGGGACCCCAAGTTTGTAGAATAATCATAACCTAATAGTTTGTATTGATGCAAATGAAATTCCATGGAAGAAGTTACAAGGGCAATGGTTTTTCTTAACATAGAGTCATCTCTACATGATCTTCATTTTTCAGCCATAATACTTTCTGGTAGCTGAACCCTTAAATTGCATGATCTGAGGCAAGCAGGTATTAAGTTTTAGGCCTTTGTGAGTTCACACTAAATAGTAGAGAACATACCATGACATTTCCGTTGTGCCTACTACAGCCTCATTTGCATATGGTATTCTTTCATTTACATGAAAGTGTGTGCTAATTGTTGGACCCATCAATATCTTCTGCCTCTAGTTTAGAGTGGGTACTAACTGCACGATATTCAGCCGGCGCCAGGCAATACACTGTCTGCCCGATTCCGGTGCTAAACCTGGATATTCAGTGCTGGACCATTTTTGGTGACTGGTGTTGAATATTTAAGAGTCTGATTTGGCCGCTAAACTTAGCTGGCCATGCGGCTAGCCAGCTATATTACATGATATAGCCAGTTAGCCACTATCTCCTGGATTCTATATAGCGCCTAGCGTTACGCACGGTTCTGAATGTAAATCTAGGCATGTTCTATAAATCTGTATGTAGATTAATTGTTTTAACAATCTGTTAAGCATTGTTACCAGATTTTAACAAGCAATAATGAGCACTAATTGGCAAAAATTAGAATTTATGCACGTGCATTGTTAAGCGTATTCTGTAATGTACTGTGCCTAAATTCTAATGCGCCAAGGCAGAAAGGGGTGTGCTTAGGGGCATTTCGTGGATGTTCCAAAATCTACGTGCATTGTTATAAAATATGGGCCAATGTGCGAAACTCTACATGCAGGGATTTACACCAGCTTTTTGTTGGTGTAAATGGACGCACATAGATTTAGTCGCATGAACTATACCTAAGCGTATTCTAAATACCGCACGTGGTATTTAGAATACGCTTAGGCATAATTGCCTAACACAGTGGTTCCCAAACCTGGTCCTGGAGGCACCCCAGCCAGTCCAGTTTTCAGGATATCCACAATGAATATTCATGAGAGAGATTTGCATACAGTGCCTCCACTGCATGCAGATATCTCTCATGAATATTCATTGTGGATATCCTGAAAACCTGACTGGCTGGGGTGCTTCCAGGACCAGGTTTGGGAACCACTGGCCTAACACGTGTCAATTTTAGACGCCATATATAGGCCATATATGCTAACTGTGAATATTCAACAGAGATAACCAGCTATCTCCTGCTCAATATTCGCAGTTATTTTTATCTATTTTATTTTTGTTACATTTGTACCCTGCGCTTTCCCACTCGTGACAGGCTCAATGCGGCTTACATGGGGCAATGGAGGGTTAAGTGACTTGCCCAGAGTCACAAGGAGCTGCCTGTGCCTGAAGTGGGAATTGAACTCAGTTCCTCAGGTCCCCAGGACCAAAGTCCACCACCCTAACCACTAGGCCACTCCTCCACTCCAGTTAGCCAGTTAAAGTCTATTTACCTGGCCAGGAGCCATTCCTGGCCAGTTAAATAGCACTGAATATCAGCCAGTGGCGTAGCTACAGGTGGGCCAATTTGGACTCAGGCCCACCCAAATTTGTGGCAGTCTTGCTGTGGAAATCCCCAAACCCCACCAGCTAAAGGTTTCCTCCTCCTCAGGCAGCCAATGCTCTTCCAAATGGCAGCTGGCACCGCACAACCGCCCCTATCCACATTTCACCCGTGCGGAAGCACTGAGCATATACGAACTTCTGGCAGCAGCGTCACCTCAAGTCAAGTGTTGCCAGCTGCTGTTTAGAAGAGCACTGGCTGCCCGAGGAGGAGGAAATCTTCAGCTGTGCAGTTTTGGGATCCCCACCAGCTAAGATATTTAATATTTTGTGTTTGAAGGTAGAGGGAGAGGCAGAATGCAGAGAACAGAGCGGAAGGGGGCGAGGAGGGGCTGAATTCCGCACCCATCCATTTTGGGCTCAGGCCCACCCAAAATGGGCTGTCTGGCTACGCCCCTGATATCAGCTAGTAAGTCTTTAGTGCGTGCTACACAATTTTTGTGCCCTCTAATCTTTAGGGAATAGAAATAAATCAAAACATAGAAAAGAAAATAAGATGCTATCTTTTTTATTGGACTAACTTAATACATTTTTGATTAGCTTTTGAAGGTAACCCTAAGGTATCATCTTATTTTCTTTGCTATATTTTGATTTATTTTCATCTTATTTTCTGTAATGTTTTGATTTATTTCTATTTATTACCATTAAAAGTGAACTAATATGGCTACTACACCACGTCAATAACTGAGCCTTTAATGTTTTAGTTTTCTTTAAATTTCTGCCTTAAAATGTTTTAGTTAATATAGACATAAAAGTCAAAGCATGTCGTCTCCTGTCTGCTTTTGAAAAGATAAGAAAAAAAAGTGCTCTAAGTGCATTCCTTTATAGGAGATTTCAAGCACATTTTTCTTACTATATTGTATCACACTTGCTAAATAACTTTACCTGCAAGAATGTGCTGTTCATGAGAATGGTTGATAAAGAATATAAAAGGTTTTAGTTTATATCTCATGATATATGACTAATTAACTGCAGTCTCACACTAATTAATTCCAGCTCATTTAGCCACAGTAATTACATTATTTTTCTAACAAAGCAGCAACTGTCTATGATCAAGAAATACAGAACAATGGTTTAATAATAAAGAAAGAAAAGCCATAGTAGTAAACATAAAATCAGATCATTGGAGGGAAAATCGTAAAAAAAGGAAATAATTGTTAAATTCTAACTCAGATTCCATTAAAAACATGCTGCAAGTCATAACTCTTACAAACTAAATATAAAACCAAAAGCATACATGCACCGATTAGAATCTGCCCAGTATAATTTGTCTGCTTTAATTTATCTTAAAGTAGGAGTATTCTCCGAAGTCCTCAAAATATCCTGACAATTTATGTTTTCTTCCCTTTGACTTAATATGTAGTATTTTTTATTCATCCCAGAGATAGTTTGATGCTCACTTTCAAAAGAGAAAAAATGTCTAAAAACTGGCATAAAGCAGCATTTGGACATTTTTCTCACAAAAATGTCCAAATCGGTATTTTGTAAACCTATTTTTTTTAGATGTTTTTCTATGCTGTGCGGAAGACATGAGGAGAGAGAAGAAGTATCGGATGGACTGGAGATTCTAAAATTAGTATTAAGAGAAGACAGAGTAAAGCAGAAACCAGAGACTGAGACCAACATGTTTAGAGAAATAAAATCTTTTTTAAAATTGACTATAAACACAAACTAACTACAAATCACTCTCACAAAGTGATAATAATAATGTGCTCAGTCCGTACCCAATCCAACCATTATATTCCCAAAAGGAATATGTGGCAGTGTCACAGATGGAACCATCATAGCACATCAGATGTTCCGCCTCCTTAAATTGTGTATGTACATACAACAAAGCCGACGATGGCTCCTCTAGTATTGGTCAATTCTAAATAGTTATATTCAACCATATGTGCACATATAAACTTTACTAAATAATGAATTCAAGTTTGTATATACTCATTTATACCCATATTCAACAGCGTCCAGTATACATGGCACTATACTCATTGAACTTGTCATTAACACCATTCTAACCCTACGCTAAGCCTTACATACTTTACTGCATTTATTTATTTATTTTATTTATTTATTTGCAGCATTTGTATCCCCTATTATCCCACACATTAGCAGGCTCAATGTGTCTTACAAGTCACCATATTTGGGAGCACCAATACGGTCGATGTTAAAAAATACAAATAGAATCAGGGTAAGGGAAGGAAGGGGTAAATGGGAACAATAAATGGCAAAGATATAAGAAATAACATTATCTTTTAAATCAGTGCAGTGTTGAGGCTGCTAGGGTAGACCTTACAAAACAGACAGGTCTTCAAAGGTCGCCTGAATTGTAGATGGTCATGTATCCTTTTCACTGCTTTTGGTAATGCATTCCACAGTTTCATACTTAAATAGGTGAAATTGGACGCGTAGGTCGTCTTATATTTAAGGTCAATGCATTTAGGATAGTGAAGATTCATATAGGTATGAGATGAGCTGTTACTATTCCTGGCTGGTAGATCAATGAGGCCAATCATATAACCAGGGGCATCACCGTAGAGTATCTTGTGAACTAGAGTACAAAGTTTGAAGGTAATGCGGGACATCATAGGGAGCCAATTCAGTTTCATGCAAAGAGGCGTAGCACTTTCATATTTTGTTTTGTTGTATATCAATCTAGCCGCTGCAGTCTGCAGTTTGTTCAAAAGCTGGACCTTACAACCCGCATATAATCCATTACAATAGTCCAAATGGCTTAGTGCCAGTGACTGCATCAAGCGGTGGAATATTTCCCTCGGGAAGTAGGGTCTTATACGCTTAAGTTTCCACAGGGAGTAAAACATTTTCTTTACAACAGCTGTTACTTGACTTTCTGGGGTAAGATGGCTATCAAGAATAACACCTAAGATGTTAAGGCTAGTTGAGATAGGGAGAGAATACAACGGGGTGTTTAGGGTTGTAGGCTTATAAGCAGTAAAGGGAGATGAGATGACAAGACAATGAGTTTTTCAGTGTTCAATTTCAACTGAAATGAGTTGGCCCAGAAGTCCATAATGTTCAAGCAACGTTCAATATCATGTGAGATACTAGAGAGGTCATGACTGAAGAGGATATAGATCGTAGTATCATCTGCATAAATGAATGAATGGAAGCCCTCTCTGGCTAAGAAGTTTGCCAGTGGGGACATCATTATATTGAAAAGAATCAGTGATAATGGGGAACCCCAAGGCACTCCACACTGTGCTCTTCATGGAGAAGAATGACATGTTTCTGATTTAACTTGGTACGTTCTCGTAGTTAAGAATCCCTTGATCCAACGAAGAATATCACCTCCAATCCCAATGCATTGTCCTTGATGGTGTGTTAACACTGTCCAGTGCCTAATACTCTGCTAATTGTCTCTTTGTTAATCCAAATTTGTCTGATAACCTTGATTCTGGAAGTTTCTGTATTCTCCAGAAATAAAAGATCCTTTGCCATTTCTAGGGTCATCTTAAGGAGAGGTTTCTCAGGTCTTGAAAGCCTATAAAACCTCAGGGACTTTGGAGAATCCTGCTTCATGGTGAAAAAGGTCTTAGTTAAGGCTAGATGATCCAAGTTGTCCACACGTTATAGGACGACCTAATTTCTGTTTTGGTTTTGGCACTGAAATCAGCCCGAAATCTGTATTTGGCTCTATTTTGGTTTTGGGCGAAAATGCTGGTACATTTTCAGCTGACACTGAAACTCCCTACTGTGTAGTCATAGCGCACACTCGACTCAACTCTCCACCCAAAAAAGGGTGGAATCGCACCTCCCACCCCCAAACCCGCTAGCAGACCCCATTGGGCCTATTTTAGAGTCCCTGGTGGTCTAGTGGCTAGCTAGGGGAGAAATGATCCCTGGTTGCTCCTGCCCGTGATGTCTCTGACTAAAAATGGCTGCTGTGAATGCCATGGTCCCAGCACCCATTTTGAATGCCTACCCTGGCTAGCCACAACACCACCAACATGTGAGGGAACTGTCTACTGTTTTTTTTTTTGGGGGGGGGGGGGAGTGAGGGATGTTCCTGTTTGGGGTGGGTGGGGCTAGGACTGGGGTCAATTTTGATTTTGCTTTGGTTTCAACTGAAACCAAATGGTGAATTTTGGCCACAGATTTGGTTTCGACTGAAACAAACAAGTGTGGTTTTATTCGGCATCTAATTCACAGCATAGAAACTTGGATTATTTATGAATGCTGCTTCAGGCGAGCTACAGAGACAAGTGTGATTCATTCAGTTTGTAATTACCAGTTGTTTGATGATTGGCTTTAATATATTTAGACAAGACATCACAAGGCATGGAACTTTCGTATGCATTTCACAATAAAGTAGACAAGACCTGTGATGGCATTTTTATAAGCTGCATTAGTTAAGGATAATCAGATCCCTTTTTTTCCCTGACATTTTTGTTAGTTAGCTCAAGCTATAATACTTTCTCAATTAGATTATTGCAGCGCCTTATATGCTGGTATGGATCAAAAACTGTGTGGCAGACTGCAACTTCTGCAGAATGCTACAGCAAAAGATCTATGGATATAACAAATTTGATCATGTGACTCCTCTGTTTAGAGATCTGCATTGGCTGCCAGTCTGTGCATGAACTGAGTTTAAAGTGACATGTCTAGTATACAAAATTATAAGCAGATGTTGTCCTTATGCTTATGTTCAGTTGCTGACTTTTCCTGCAGCTCAGTTCATATCTTGTTTTGGATCTCTTTTAAGGCTCGTTTTTCCCCACAGTTAAAGGAGTTTTTCTGAAATATCTCCATGAAAGCTCCTTTCACTGTCAATCAAGTAAAATCTGGAATTTGACTCCAGTTTAGATTCGGAGTTTACCTAACTACTTGCAATTTCGGAAGGCTTTAAAGACCTATCTTTTTAGTAAATATTTTGACTCTACTTAGTAAGTATTCATTGAACAATCTTGTTTTGTAACCTGCTTTGATTCCAAGTCAATATAAGCGGGATATAAATGCTGGGAGTAGAATAGAGTAGAATAACATGGACAAGCATATGTACTGACAGCTTTTTAAGCTAAAATTGTGAAGCTCCAATAATCTGTTTGCCACTTATATATAAAAATGTCTGATTGATTACACAGAGTCTTTTCAATTTTTGTGAGAGTGATGTTTGCCAGCTGACGGTGTGATGTGTACACATCTCGAGCAGCTGGTGTTCTTGAGGTTTTCAGAAAACCTTTAAACCTTTAGCACAATTAACAAAACGAAAAGTGCAAACACCAACTCTGTCCCATCTTTCACAATAGGGTTGCTATTGCAGGCAGCTAAACTCATCCCTCCTTAATGAAAACCCACACCCACCCATTGCAGTATCTACCAGTGGAGAACTCTGGATCAGCACATACCTGATGTAGCCAGGACTTCTGATGCTTGCGGAGTTGCCTTGCCTTTTTCTTCAAGCCCTCAAAATGGAAAATATCAAAACTTATGAAGCAGAGGCAGGTAAGACATGACTGATAAAAGGAGAGATGCCCCCATCCCAAGTAGAATTATTTTTTTTAAGCACAGAAAGAATGGAGACATAAAATATTACTATCTACCAAATCTGCCTCCTCATACCTGTTGAGCTTTTGGACCCTCCTCCCCTGACCCCCACACACCTAGCATCTGTGCCCTCAACTCTGCCTTTTTCTTACCTACCTCCCTTGGAAAGGAAGCACAGCTTTAAAAAAACAAAAAAAAACAATGCAGGGTCTTCCATCCACCTCCATCCTGCATCCCTTTGTGAGGGAAAAGGCATTTTTCATTGGTAAGAAACAGCTCAGTGAGCACTCCATATATTCTTGGCTGAAGTTCAGCTTGTGACACTGCAGAGCTATCTCTGCCAACTAAAATGTACCAGGCCAGAAGGAGTGGCACATGATGGACAGCATGTCATTTTTTTGGGTGGAGGGGCGGGGAGAACTTGTTTGCATTATTTTCTCATTGACGGGTGCAGATGCCAAGCTGTGTGTATAAAACTCATGCGCATGTACTTATGTTTCTGCACATATGCTCGTGTGCATCCATGCATGTTCTTGTGTGCACAGAAGCATGCAGCTGCAACCCCCCCACTCTCCTGTGTGCGCTGCTAAGAATGTGTATGTGCAAAATGTATGCCCTATGGGTTCTGCCACTTCCATGTTGGCAGAAGACAGGAGATGTGTTAATGGGTTCTGCTTTTGATTCTTGCATATAAAGCTAAGGGAAAGGTGGTATGACCTCAGGCGGCGGTCCTATTATGAAAGATAGTACTGAGTGGCATTTAAAAAAAAAAAAAAAAGTGTTATAGGAATTTTTGTAAATCCCTAAGACCACTGGATGCTATATAAACCCTTCTGTGTGCCACAACATCTCTGTGCATATGTGCAAAAAGACACACTCCAGAACATGCATTTTTTTCTGCTCAAATCTATGCGCCACACCGTAAAGGCTGCAGGTACTATTATGCTTGCACCAAAAATAAGAATTTCATACAGCACAAGAATGAACTAATATTTTCGCCCTTCTCAAACCTGATATTCAATTTCTTGTGTTATATTTATTTTAGTTACATTTGTACCCCGCACTTTTTCCCACTCATGGCAGGCTCAATGCGGCAGGCAATGAAGGGTTAAGTGACTTGCCCAGAGTCACAAGGAGCTGCCTGTGCTGGGAATCGAACTCAGTTCCTCAGTTCCCCAAGACCAAAGTCCACCACCCTAACCACTAGGCCACTAGGCCACTCCACACCTTTAAGTCTTTTGATATATTTTCTGCATTGTGGTAGAATAGCTAATAGCCTCATTAACATTTATTTTAATGTGCTGTGCGCTGGTGTCTTATGTGAGGCTTTTCTTTTGCATAAAATCCTTTGCTGCATCATATGCCAAGAAAATTGAAAGCTGACATCACACTAACTGTATGCTTCCAATTGCGCCAGCTTTCTGCACTGGCTCCTGAGTTAGGCAATGTGCAAACGTTCACTTTGAAAAAAACCATAAAATCTAAAAGTAACAAGTAGCTGTGGACTTTGCACCTATCCAGCAATTCATCAATTTAATTTCATATGTGTATAAACATTTGCCCTGTACATGCCGTTCAGTACCCTATCAATGATTCTAGGGGGTGTAGTTATCATTGTGGGCTACCATGAAGGTGTGTTGTTTTACAACTAGCTTGGGCAATTTTAGACCAGATTCTATTTTATACAATGATGCATAGTTACTAATAATTAGGATTAACAGTAAAATAACATGTCTTAACAGTAGCCTATATTAATAACACCCCCCCCCCCCCACAGGTGCCACTTTTTGACCAGTCACTTTCTTCCATCTCAGATCACAGAATCTGCACCAGATTGAAGTTGTAGTTTTTAGGATTTCTCCATCATCACTTGGTTTTACCTAATGTATAAAGCGAGCAAATTCAGTAAAGCCTATTTTGTTAGCACCCAGTCTCTATTAAACCTAACTTCCATTTTTCCACCTGTTTATAAAGAAGAGTTGACAAGTGTGAACAAATGTAAGGAAACAATGGAGTTAATGTTCCACAGTTTGGCACACCAGTAATATCTGAGAGGCGATCATTTGCAGTGTTGTGTTGGTTGTCCATCTAACTTACTGCTTGGCGCATATAACCACAGAAAGGGTCTAATCTACTTACGTGTAGGCACCATGCCATCTGAACAGATGGATCATAGGCTCTGGTAGCCAAGAGACTATTTACAGTATATGGATCAATTTTTGGTGTTCTGGGCATGGTTCCCATTTGAGAGTGTTGAAACAGCTGTCCATTCTGAACTAATATGCCTATGGATAAGGAGATATGGTTCCTATAATCAAGTCAGCTATAATCTGAATTAGCTTTCAAAATTAAAACGTGTTTTCACAGCTGTGTAAAGCATGTTTTTGGTCCATATCAATCAGGTGGCATGGAGCACAACAACAAATGAATTAACAAAATATAATGAAATACCATTTGCTCTTCTAACTTAATCTTTCAATAAATGGCTCTCATAGAAATAAACAAAGGAGGTTTCTTCTAGCAAAATGTGTTTTATGCTTACTGAATTGATTGAAATTGCTATAACTTTCAATAGTTGGGAGTCCAGGCAATAAAGGTTACCATACAGATCAACAGCCTTTTGTATATGATAAATATAGCGTACTATGCAATAAGACCTTAATGTGCACATTAAGATTGTCCCTTGATACATTAAAATATATGTTAACATAAGTACATGAATAAATTTAAATGATGGCATCTCATATGTAAATGAGGCCTTAATATGTGCAACATAAGTAGCATGGTATTCTTTCTTCTCACAGTATTTACTGCAGCTCATTAGCATCAACAATTTAACAACTTCCTCAGACCAGGTGCTAAATTTTTAGTGGGCCCAGGTGCAGCAAATTCTCCATTCTATCTGGCCCAAAATGAAAAAGCTAGTTATTACAGGGGATAAAACTCCATACAGCTTAATACAGCACAGAAAGGACTTCTGAGCTTTGATTTCACCATACTTCCAGCACCAAAGAGGCCTCCAAGCCTCAATCTTTTCCATCCCTGGCAGCTAAATAAGAGGCCTTTGACTAGTTCCAGATCCTGAGCCAGTCCAAGTGGAACCAGCTGACCAAGCAGCAGGAGGAGGCACTCCAGTGCTTCCAGCAGCACCAGTTCCAGAGGTGAGCGGGGCCATGAGTATGGAACAGCCTGACTTAACTGACACACTTATTGATCAGGTTGTTGACCCTGATTTGTCAGAGCCACCAACAGAAACCCTTCCAGATATAGTTACTGATATAGGACAGAGACATGCTTTTCAGAAAGCTTAGCACTCTGACCCTGACCTGGAAGCCTTGAGGCAGAGGGCTGGGCAATCAATCAGCGAGATTTGTAAAGATCATATCCTATGGAAAGGGAGCTTTTTGTACAGAGAGACTGATTCTATAGGCCCTGGACAGCAGGCAAGCATCTTATAGTGCCCAGGGCATACAGGGAACAACTCCTACAGATTGCACATGATATTCCACTAGCAGGACATCAGGGAGTGACACGCACACACACTAGATTGACACAGAACTATTGGCCAGGAGTATCTTGAGCTCTAGCTGACAATTGTCGTGCCAAAGAGTGGGTAAGTCCCAAGAACACCCCCGAGCTCCCGTGAAACCTTTAACCATTATCAGTGAGTCCTTTGAAAGAATAGCTGTGGATATAGTGGGGCCTCTAGCTGTCCCTAGCCGGACTGGGAAAAGATATATATTGACAGTGGTAGCCTTATGCTCCATAGAATCAGAGAAAGTTGCCACTGCCCTGCTAGAAATATTTTCCTGGGTAGGATATCCACGAGAAATACTCAGACCAAGGGACACAGTTTATGTCTGAGTTGATCCAGAATATGTGGGCACACTGTGGAGTGAAATCCGTATGTACTACACCATATCTCCGTGACTGGGAAAAATACTTGCCCTACCTACTGTTTGTATACAGAGAAGTACCTTGGGAGTCTATAGGGTTCTCCCCATTTGAGTTGCTTTATGGCTGGAGGGTGAGAGGGCCCCTTGACCTAATAGAACATTGGGAGGGGAAAGTTGACACTCTGACACCCCTGTAATATGTAGTTAATATGTGGCAGAGATTAGAAGAACTTGTGGGCTTTGTCAGAGATAACTTGCAGGCAGCCCAGACTAAGCAAAAGACCTGGTATGTTCGTAAGGCTCAAAGGAGAGAGTTTTATGAGGGCCAGCAGGTGCTTGTTTTAGTCCCAGTCCATTAGAATAACCTTCAGGCTAACTGGGCGGGACCTTACAAGATCATAAGGCACCTGAATGATACAAATTATGTTATATCTATGGACTCTCCCAAGACAGAAAGCAGTGTATCATCCATTTAAATATGTTAAATGCCTTTGCAAATAGCACAGCTATAGTACTAGCTGTAGGTAGCCCACCAGAAGAGTGTCAGGATAGCCCACTCTTCTGGTGGGCTACACACCTGACCTCCTAGCAGACATTATCAGAGGGATCTATACAACAAATTGTAGTGGGAGAGCAATTAACCCCCACCCAGAGACAGCACTAAGAAGCAGTATTGCAAAAGTATGCTGATGTGTTTTCTACTAAGCCTGGTATTACTTATTTGGCTAATCACAATGTAGATACTGATGACCATACCCCACTGAAGCAGAGTGCCTATCGAATATCTGCTCAGGTGGAGAAGCAAATGAAGCAGGAGATTGATGAGATGCTAGTCCTAGGTGTTATAAAGAAGTCTCATAGTCCCTGGGCTTTTCCTGTAGTTCTTGTTCCCAAGAAAGATGGCACAACCCGCTTCTGTGTGGATTACAGGAGACTTAATGAATGTACTGTATCTTACTCCTATCCGATGCCCCGGATGGACAAGTTACTACATCATTTAGCTGGGGCCCAGTACCTGACTACAATGGACCTTAGCCGAGGGTACTGACAGATTCCCTAACAGCTGCTGGTCAGGAGCAGTCAGCATTTATTACCCCAGTTGGTCTTGATGAATTTACTGTGATGTCTTTTGGAAAGAAAAAATGCCCCTGGTACATTTCAGTCCTTGTTGAATCATCTATTAGATGGACTCCAGGAGCATGCTAGGGCTTATCTTGATATTGCTGTGTACAGTCAGACTTTGGATGACCACCTGATCCATTTAAGTGGAGTAGTCGACCAGATCAGGGAGGCCCGCCTGACTATAAAACCCAGCAAATGTAAGAAGTATAATATTGGCAGAAGTATAATATTTAGGGCACAGAGTGGGAGGTGGACAGCTGAAGCCTGAACCGGCTAAGGTGGAAGTCAAACAAAGTTGGCTCATTCCCTAAACTAAAAAGCAAGTATTGGCCTTCCTTGGAACTGCGGGGTATTACAGAAAGTTTGTACCTTACTACAGCACCATAGCCAAGCCCCTGACTGACCTGACCAAAAGGAGACTTCCCTGAATCATTACCTGGTCGCCAGAATGTGAAGCATACTTCCAAAAATTAGACAGCATTAGCTATTGATCCAGTACTAGTTACACCTGATTATCAGCAAAGATTTGTAGTATAGACTGATGCCTCAGCATATGGCTTTGGGGCTGTACTCAGTCAAGTGAATAGCAGAGGGGAGGAGCACCCCATTGTGTACCTGAGTCACCAGCTCCTTGACAAAGAGGTAGCCTATGCCACTACTGAAAAAGATTGGCCTTAGTGTGAGCTAAGAAATTACAACCATTTCTGTATGGGTGAGATATTACTGGCATCAGAAATCACAATTCATTGGTCTGGTTTAAGAGAGTCTCGGGAGAGAATGGGAAGCTACTCCAGTGGAGCCTGTCCCTGCAGATGTACAACTTCACCTTACAGCATCAGAAAGGCAGTGAACATGGCAATGCTGATGGATTCTCCATGAAGGAAGAGCCATAACTACTCTAACACTGGATAGTCAAGACCCGACCAATGGTCTATAGCAGTGGCGTACCCAGACCTGACATTTTGGGTGGACCCAGAGCTGATATGGGTGGGCACTAGGTGTGAGTAGTGTTTTTTGGGATACTCCTTAATAATGCCTTAGAGTGCACTGGATGATGGATTTCTAAGTAAACAGTCTGTGCAATAGCTGTCCTGCATTAACACAAACCACATACCTGGTTCATGGAATACCAAGATTTTTAAATATAGTGATTTTATCCCATATCTTAAACTTGACCAAATATGACTGCTATAAGGCAAACATGTAAATGGCACATATCCTTCAAACTTTGCTTTGTAACAAATGCAAATGCATGATTAAGCTGTATTAATAAAACAGGTAAATTCTGAAACTGACATTCCCATTTAAAAAGCCAGAGAAGTCAGACTCATATAGATCCCCACACGAACTACATGCACACAGAATCTTTTACATCGATCACATGCAGAACAGACCACCCCTTACAAACTGCAGAATAAAACACAAAAAATTACAAATCACAAAAATGGCAAATTACCCAGTTCCAGGCTAGAGATTTTGTGGAGTCCTGATTTAAACTTTATAACCCAAATCAGTGTGGGATTTGCAGTGCCTGATTCTGCCCATGGAAATCAGTGCTACAAGTCCCATAACAATGGGGTGGTCAGAAATGCAGGACTGCCCCAAAATCTCCAGCCTGGAACTGTAGCCTGGCATCAACCCTGCCCTTCCCCCTCCCTCATAATTTGGCATCAGCCACGGGAGAATAGGTTGCGACAGCAATCAGGCACATTAAAAAAAATGCATTTCCACAGCCAAAATTGCAGGTAAAAGTTCTTGTGAAATGCCAATGAGCAGATCCAGGTTGCTGCTCTAGAAGACATGAGTTCCATCCTCTCCTCCTGTTACGGAAAATCATGGTAGTCTCAGGGCAAGACCCCCAACTTCACAAGGTAAGGAAAAATGTACGTAGCCTTTTATATCAAGATTAATGCTAGCCTCTCAGACTGGAAGGAGGAAAAGGACAGGAATATAGTCTCTCCCCCATATGCATTGGTAATTAAGCCATTTGAGAGGATTAAAGAAAGCTTAGATATTAGAAGGAGTGGACACTGAGCACAAAATAATTTTTTTTTAATGTTTAATTCTTTTTGCAGTGGATGTCTTTCTCATCCTCATGAGACCGAATATATCATCATTTAATCTACTGAGAAAGATAAGGGACTGTGCCAGGCTTAGGCTTTAAAGAATGCTGTTTCAAGGCACAAGCATTAATGCCCAGATACTCAAAAGCAAATGCGGACGCTAAAGGGCATTAGCGCCAGACTAGCGCCCACATTTGCTACCGCAGAATGCACAGATGGCTGAAGTGCAGAGAACAATGAGCGCACCACAGCATACTGCAAATAGTATTCAAATTCCATTTAAATATAGTGATTAGGTATTCCCTCTGATGCTCAGCGAAAAGCACCCTGAACAAGGGTGCCCTTAATGCAGGGAACCTAACGCCAGCTCGGAGCTGGAGTTAGGTGTCAGAAAAGGCCATGTCTTTTTATAAACACAGCTCCAGCTGTCCTTCTACAGCAGTTGTTGGGTTCCTAAACGGACACAAAGTCTTGCAAACATATGTGTTGAAGCTGTGTATACAGATAACGGGGAGAAGAATGGAGCAGGCACTTTTATAAAGCGGAATAAAAAGAGAAAAAGAAATTGGGCTTCAGCACCCATGGGCGTAGACTGGGGGGGGCGAGGGGGGGGCAATGCCCCCCCAAACGACGACGAGGCGCCGCCGCGCCAGTAGTTAAAAAAAAAAAAAAAACAAGCAGGCACGCGCTCCTCTCTGTCCGCTTGGCTTCCCTGCCCTCTCTGTCTGCATCCAGCCCGAAAGGAAATGACGTCAGAGGAAGGCGGGATGCAGACAGAGAGGGCAGGAAAGCCAAGCGGACAGAGAGGAGCGTGTCCGTCTACCCCTCTCTCTTCCTCCTTCCCTCCGGCGCAGGCAGCAGTCTTTTCCAGCGTTCCTGGCAGCGGTAGCGTTGTACACTCTGCCTTTGGCTCTGCCCCGAAGCCTTCTCTTCAAGGTCCTGTTCCCGCATAGGTGGGAACAGGAACTTGAAGAGAAGGCTTCCGGGGCAGACCGAAGGCAGCGTGTACAACGCTACCGCTGCTAGGAACGCTGGAAAAGACTGCTGCCTGCGCCGGAGGGAGGAAGAGAGGGGGTAGACGGAGTCACGATCTTGGACCTCGCGCGGGGGGGGGGGGGGAGGGCAGCAGATGGAAGATGGATGGGACTGGGAGGGGTGGGGAGCAGAGGGAAGGAGCAAGAGATGGATGGGACTGGGAATGTTGGGAGCAGAGGGAAGGACCAGGAGATGGATGAGACTGGGAGGGGTGGGGAGCAGAGGGAAGGAACAGAAGATGGATGGGAGGGGTGGGGTGGGGAGCAAAGGGAAGGAGCAAGAGATGGATGGAACTCGGAGGGTGGGGAGCAGAGGGAAGCCTACTGGAAAGAAGACAGTGCATAAAACAGAAGACACTGGGACCAAAGCGAATAGAAAAACTAAATGATCAGACAACAAAGGTAGATACAAGTATTTTATTCAGAATTTATTAATTGAAATATGTCAGCTTTTTGAAATGTGCATCTGTGATATTTTGCCTGTAAATTTCAATTCCTTCCTCCATATTAGCATATTCATTTGCATATGTATATATGCAAATAAATATGCTAATAAGCCCCACCCATATGCTAATATGCTCTGCCCATCCTTTGCCCCCCCCAAATGAAACAGTCAAACTACGCCTATGTCAGCACCTCAGAAAAAGAAATAAAGTGGGCTGGATCTCCTTCAGCTGCACTTGCAGCCGATGGCAGTTCCTCCTCCTTTCCTCTTTCCCCTCTGGCTTTTCTGAGCATGCACTTAAGAGCTGTGTTTGATTAACAACCTTGAGCGCATGCACCACGCAAGTCCTCCCCTTGAAATCCCTAATGCGCAACGCTAACTATGTGCCTAAATTTGCATGTCATTAGTATTGAGCATTAGAGAGTTCCTTCAGTGCCGGAGTTTTTAGCATCTGGACCCTGGATAGGGAGAGTACATGTGGCGATACTCTTTTCTACACTCTGCAAGACTTGGTAGCTAAAATGCATTCCAAAGCAAATTGAAGGAGAAAGATGCTAGACACCAATGTGTGTGTGTGTGGGGGGGCGGGGGGAATAGGGAAGGGGCTGATGCTGGACTATGGGTGCAGCAGCATGGTGGGAAAATGGGTGATGGTTCACCTAGAGCAGGCACATAACCTACCCTGGTAGAAAGGTTAAGTTTGAAGGTAATAAATATTCTTATGGTATTATATTACAAGTATGGGTCAATTTTCAGCAGCATCAGTCGGTCTGTTTTTTTTAAATGTTGGTTGAAGTATTTAAAAACAAAACATATATTCAGCACTGCTATCTACTGTAGATAGGCAGTGATGGCACTGAATATAAACACAACTCTCAATATTCAGCCAGCAGTGGGCAGCGCTTTGTCTGCCCGCTGCCAGCATTCAACTCAAGATATTCAATGCCAAGCTGTTTCTGATGACCGGCATTGAATATCCAGAGTTTTGAACTCCAGATAGTGCATGATCGGTTAAGTCAATATTCAGACTTAACAGGTCATGGCTTAACGGGCAGAGATTGGCCTGCTTTTTATGCGGCCTTATGGTTGGTTAAGTTCCAAATATCAGGACTTAACGGGTCACGCCCCTGGAATGCCCCCAACATCAATGGCTTTATTGTTCGTGCCACTGATAATGACTGATTATCCACTGAGACATGAGTTAACTGGTCAGTGGCCATTCATGGCTGGTTAACTTGCACTGAAAATCAGGCCCAAGGCAGCCAATGTGGCTGACTATATGGATAAAAGTGATATTCATCCGCTATATGTATAGCTAAGCAGTTTAATTTAAGATTACTTTTTTGCAGGCCTAAATTAAATCACTTAGCTATATGTATATTGTTATTATACATATAGTTGGTCACTCTGCCCTGGCATTTAGTAATTTAGGTGATCAACTTCTATGTGGCATGATACCGGTTTATATGTAACCCTTAATAACTATTCCCCTAAGCAATATAACCTCTGGTTCTAGGGGACTACCATAAACTTCATCTTCCAGATTGCAAGAGAGTGCATTAGAAGTCAGTTCACTCTGCTAACTTTAGATATCGGGTGCTAAGTGGTGCAGTTCACTGCCAATGGCAATCAAGGTCAGCATGATTACTTGGTATTTTGTAAAAGACTGAAAACTCTCCTCTTTGAGAGGTTTCTACCTATTGATGGAGTATCTTAGATTGCAACTGGCCATCATCAATGTTCTATATTTGACATTTTGTTTATGGCTTTGTAAACCTTGTCTGTTGTTTATTTACAGTTAGCCACTTTGAACTCAAGTATGTTTGGGATATAAATGTCAAAATAAATGAATAAAATATATTTAACATTGCGCCTTTGAATCCCAGTGATTTCCACACATGGGGTGACCAAGTATTATTTGATGTGAGATAAACATTGCAGTGGTTTTGTGTATGCTGGAAACTTGATGTATTGCTCCATGGTGTGACCGCACCTTGAGTATTGCGTTCAGTTCTGGTTGCCGTATCTCAAAAAAGATATAGCAGAATTAGAAAAGGTTCAAAGAAGAGCGACCAAAATGATAAAGAGGATGGAACTCCTCTCATGAGGAAAGGCTAAAGAGTTTAGAACTCTTCAGCTTGGAAAAGAGACGGATGAGGGTAGATATGATTACGGTCTACAAAATCTTGAGTGGTGTAGAATGAGTAAGAAGTAAATCGATTTTTTTTACTCGTTCCAAAAGTACAAAGACTAGGGGACACTAAAGGAAGTTACATGGAAATACCTTTAAAACATATAGGAGGAAATATTTTTTCACTCAGCGAATAATTAAGCTCTGGAACTATTTGCTGGAGGATGTGGTAACGGCGGTTAGCGGATCTGGGTTTAAAAAAGGTTTGGACAAGTTCCTGGAGGAAAAGTCCATAGTCTGCTATTGAGACAGACATAGGGAAGCAACTGCATGCCCTAGGATTTGTAGCATGGAATGTTGCCACAATTTGGGTTTCTGCCAGGTACTTGTGACCTGGCTTGGCCACTGTTGGGAACAGGATACTGGGCTAGATGGACCATTGGCTACTCTTATGTTCTCTAACATATGTTCTTGGGAGCTTTGACACTTCTGTGTCTTTTCATTGACCCCTGGCCCAAGCTGTGTAGGGTCCTTCAGTGAACACTACTTCCATACCTGCTTTTTATGGCTGACTACACTTCTTGTTTCTTGGGCCAATATCATAGGAGTCAGCTCTGTGGATGCTAAAGCCCCCATTATTGAGCAAGTTCCTTCATTTTGTCCAGGGAGAAGTAATTTTGTATTGTGTAAGCATCCCCAATCATTTTTAAAATGTTGGCACTTATGACAGTATCTTTCACCTTGATGAATTCCTTCTATCTTTCTGATTTTTCCTTCCTCTGTAAAGACAAATTTATGCCACACATAAAAGCTGAGCTTGAGTAGTCCAAACACCAATGAGAGGAAAATGTATTTTTTTTCTCATTTGGGCTGCTTGTGCATGTCACTGACTTGTTTTTTACAGGAATATGTGTAAGAGAACAATAAGTAAGCACGAAGCATGGAACCATTATGCATCTGCCCTGGAGTAGACTACTCTTCTCGCCTCCTGCCATCACAGAACGTAACTTTACCACAAAGCTACAATGCTACTGCATAATTAATTCAGGGCACAAATCCAATGCAAACTCACATGGCCCGGGAGAGGTTCCCAATTATACTCCATATCGGTTACAAGCACTAGATGCAGATGGTCTGGACCAGGGCCTGATCAGTTGTGGATAATTTCTTCAGTACTAACATTCAGACATACAAAAAACAGCAAGTGGTAGTTAATGAGGAAAGGTTTAGAGAGCTACTTGAAATATTTCAGGAAGCTCAGTAATACCCAATAATGCACAACTTTAGAACTAATCATCAGTAAGAGTTCTTAATTATTGTAGTTTCAAGACAAAACCATCAGTCTCATCATATTCAATGTTTGCTTGCTTTGACGTGCTAATGAGATTACTTAAGGGAGAAAGGCCCGTTTTTGAAAGTAATGAAACGGGCGCTAGCAAGGTTTTTCCTCAGATTGTGTATGTGTGAGACAGTGTGTGAGAGAGTGAGTGTATGAGAGAGAGAGAGTGAATGTGCGAGTGTGGCGGGCTTGGAGGGGGGTGAGCGTTGGTGGGGGGTAGGGCGATACAGAGATAGAGAGTGATTGTGCATCTATCCATGTCCTGCATGAGAGCGCGTTTGTGTCTGTGTGTGTGTGGGAGATTGACAGGGGGGAGGGGCGGGTGTGTGAGAGATCATGTGTGTGACATAGAGATCGTGTGTGTGTGTGTGTGAATGTGATAGAGTGTGTTGCGAAGTGGGAGGGTAGGGGGGAGTATGTATGTGTGTGTGACAGCATCCTGCCAAGTAATTGCTGCTGTCCCCTGAATTGCCAATGTGGTTTTGCATTCTGTAATTCCTGTGTTCGCAACCCAGGGTGCAGAGAGAGTGTTTGTGAAAGTGAGTTGAGTGTGTGTGTATGTTGTGTGTGGTTTTTGTTTTGGTTTACCTGTTCTGTAGCATCTGCTGTCCTTTTGCCTTTCGTCAGTACAATGTAGGGCCAGCTGTGACGTTTGTTTGTGCAGCTGCAGCAGAATGGCCTTTCTGGCCCTCTGTGCCACAGCTGCAGTGTAGTGGTACTTGTGCTGGAACGTCCTACAGAGAAGGGTGCAGTTCGCCGTAGCGTCAGTCCCAGGCTGGTTTAGGCAGGCTGTTTGGGAGACGGCAGCTGTCGTGGGCATGGGGATCGGGTCGCACGAGTGCGAGGTGGTGGGGGAGGGGTGATAGAGGCTGCAGGCGCGTTTGGGGAGCGAGAAGCAGCCTTGGCCTGGGGGGTGGAGATTGTAAGGGAGAACACAGAGGTGTTGAACAGTAGGTGGTGTGTCGCTCCCTGCTCCCGATTTGCCGGCAGACACCGTTCGCCGGTCACAGCCGTCACCCACCTCGTTTTCCCTGATGGACATTCGCAGGCGGCGGGCGCTGACGGTGGCGGCGCCGTCCCTCTCCGAGAGTGGGATCGCGGACCCGGGGAGGAGAGGGCGGGCGGCGGTGTTTTGCCAAGGTCTACGAGAGTTGGACCGCGGACTCGGAGAGGGAGGGCGGCGGCGTTTTGCCACTGGAGTGTCAGTGGGCCTGGCTGGACGTGATGACATCAGGATGCGAGGGCGGAGCCTCACACTTCACACTTCCGGTTGATAGTCATGGGCAAAAAGGATATCTCTGGCGCCTCACACTTCCGGTTGAGAGGCTTCATTTAGAACGTTGGGGTTGCGAATTATGTGCGGAAGGGGCGTGGCTGAAGGCGGGTCTATGAGTGAGAGTGAGTGGTGCATGAGTGACAGTGAGTGGTGCTGACTACCAACAGTGCAGGGCTTCAGTGTTTTCCTGCCACAGACTGAGCTTCAGAATGTTGGAGGTGAGAATTATTATTAAAGATAGTAGACATTTCAGCTTTCTACATAGCATAGATGCATTCTACCTGATGGAATACAACTGTCAGGATCCTGTCTGGTAATTGCTTAGAAGGTAATTTTATATTAGGGTGCCAATAAAAATTTCCAAAATGTACATATTTTATACCTACTTTATATTGCACTCTATGTAAGAACTAAGAACATGATCAATTAGTGCAGAATAATCATATGAAAACATCCAACACATCACTCCATCATACAGTTGTAAATTAGGACTGCCAAACTCAGGAATGCATTTAAAAAGGGCAATAAAATGTTACTGTCTTTCAGAGTCCATGTTTCATCATCAATCCATAACAACTTCAGCATTAAATACAAAGCACATAGACCTACAAAGTTACATATGTTATTACAGAACTTAGTAAGCCTATGTGCTTTGAAAATGAGCATCTAAATATCCAAACTTATTTGTTTATTCCACAAAAAAATCCTGACATTATTTTGTGCTTTGATGTGAATCCGCATCAGGGAACTCCTCACGCCTGGATGGTCTGAACTACTTGCTGATAGATCTTCCTACTTTAGAACAGTATTGTGAAGTGCTATATTGGATGCTTTATATTGGTAAAAGAGTGCCTATGCACCTTCATAAGTGGCTCCCAGAACTATTCCAGTACAGAAATACTCTCCCTAGTGCGAACCTAGCCTGTTTGCCACCTGGAGCGGAGCACCCCCTCCTCCTTGTGCATCACCCCTCACCCTCCCTCTTCCAAGCAGTAAGGTGGGGTGCATTGAGCAGTCGCGGAGCTGCAATCTATAGGCATGTGGCTGTCTCTGCCAGTTCCCTCCCCCTCTTGACATCCATTTCCTGTTCTGGGGCAGGGGACTGACAGAAACGACTGCATGCCTGTAGATTGCGGCTTTGTGACTGCTCAAAGCACCCCCTTACTGCCTACACCTGCAGCGGACTGCACCCACCACCCCATCCTCAGAGCTGCCTTGCCAGGTTGAAAAAACGTTCCCTGCCCAAAACCAGCCTAAAGTTAAACCCCGCCCCTGACGTCATCAACCCCACCCCCCGACGTAGATGCCGACGTCACTAACCCCGCCCCAACGTAGCCGCCGATGTCACTAACCTCGCCCCCGACGGCGTTAACCCAGCCTCTGCGGGGCTTCTATTGGACCAAATTGGACCAATAGAAGCCCCAGAAAACTGCCCAAATCCGCAACGCAGCTTTTTAAAAGCTGCCCAATTTCCTGCAGCCGGCAAAAATTGCCAGCAACGGGTCGCGGAAAGCCGCCCAATTGGGCGGGAAATCCGCAGACCTGGCAACCCAGACTGGGAGATTTTAGTACACACCCCAGCCCTGCCTACGCCACCTTACCTCCACCCACTCCACCTTGGCTCTGCCCACTCTAACTCATGTCATCTTTTTCTTTTGCATAAGAAAAAAAAAAGATTGTAAATGTTCCCAGGTTTAAACCCAATTAATGTTTAATAATGTGGGATATAAATGATATGAATAAGTAAATAATGAATGCTGAGCACCTGATTCTCATAACATGGTCTGTTTTAGAGGTCCTTTACCTTGAGAAAAAAAAAAAAATCTTTGCACAAATGTAACAGCCCTACAGTGTCCCCATAACCAGCCCCTCCAAATGGCACACACTGATTACAATTTCTAACAAATTACTACTCTACCTATGAAAAGTTATTCCGTTATTATACTTCCACTGTGTACATCCGTACGCTGCACAAGCTGGCATGTTTGAAAATATAAAAGATTAATCAACAACAAAGAACAGAAGAGCGACGTGGATTTAGTTTGTTTTGAGTGTACACAGAACAGCGGCTGCGCGGGGAAAAGAAAACAGTCTAACCTAAGTGCCTTCAACGTTTTGACGTTATGCCGGCTGCTGTTCTCAATTAAACCTCCTTGCAGCACTTTCTTTGACGCAATTTCCTGTTTCCGGAACGGGCAAGGAGCCGGTGGTGGGATGTGCAGAGAGAGAGAGAGAGAGAGAAGTAAGTAAGTAAGTAAGTTGTGTATGTCACCATGTGGGATGGGACACCAGAGAAGGAAAGCTGGGATTGTTAGTGGGAGACATCAAGTATAAGTTTGAGGGAGAGGTACCGTATCGCGGACAAGGAGGAGAGTGGAAGGTAGTGGTATAGGTGGCAGATCATAATGAGGGGAGACTGGTCTCCCGATCCCCCGAACCCGTGTGAGGAAGGGTGCTTGGCGCGTGGGAGTGTGAGTATAGCTGAACGCGTGTGATTTGGTAACTTTGCCTTCGGCTTTGGCAGAAAATCTCTTCTGCTGTCGGGAATTGATCATGTATCTGGTGTTGCAATTTGGAAGAGGTCCCAGCGGCTGTGCTATGGACCTGGGGGTTTCATAGCTTTATGTGTTGCCTCTTTGGGAGACTGCCAGTAGGGTTGGCCCAACCATTAGGCAAGACTAGGTAGTCATCTAGGGTAGCAGCTTCTAGGGGACAGCAAACAGTAGCTGTTAGCAAAGCAAAACAATAGATCCGACAGCCACGCAAATTCGAAGAACCATCAGCCCACTGCACTAAATATTAGGTTACTCTTCTACTCCACTCTGACATGAAACATCTAAGTACTGATTTTTCTTAAGAAAAGACTGGGCAGTTTTCAAAAAGCCAAAAGAAACATCTCGGATAATCAAAACAAGGAAGTAGTGGAGATGGTCAGGATGAAACAGAGATACAGGAGTCACACAGACCTGTAAAGGATTTATTAAATGACCTGACATGGCAGTGTTTCAGCTTGTGCCTTGGTCAGGAGTCCTATCATAAATAGAGGCTGAGCAAAACTATTTTTTTTTTTTTTTAGTTTCAACCAAAACTGCTACCAAAACTTACTACCTGGTTGAAGCTGATCTGAAAGCAAAATGGTTGTGTGAATGAGAATCGGTGAGGCCCAGGGAGAATTGTAAGAGCTTGTAGTCCACAGCCCTCTGCTAAACTCACCCTCTAGTCCTAGCAGCTGCAAGCACAGGTCAACAACTGGGAGAACAGTCTTTACAAGGACATGTTTAGGTTCCAAGTTAAATATCCTCTGATACAGGAACTTTGTGAGAATGTGATAAATAAAATCATGAGTACCAGTTTTTTATGCTTACCCAAAGTATGCACAAATAACAGAAAGTAGCATAGAGATGTTTCCCATTTTGCATTTAGTTATAAAACTGGTTAAAGACAAGCATGATATAGGGCTCTGTTTACTAAGGTGTGCTAGCATTTTTAGTGCATGCTAAAAATTAGCATGTGTTACCTGTGTAGATGCCCATAGGAATATTATAGGCATCTACATGGCATCCGCTAAAATCACTAATGCGCCTCTACTGCAGTTGAGTAAACAGGACCCATAGATTCTTACTAAAATAGGGTAAAGGAGTCTAGACACTGATATACACTGCATCCATTAGTCAGCCTGATGCACAGTCCAGAATAAAAAAGCCCATTGATGTTACTGAATGCAAGGAATATATGCTCTGAAAAATTACAATCAAGAAAAATATGTTTCTTAAATTTTTTTCTAATATATAAACTTCATTTAATTGTAATATCATTTTCTTACTAACTCTATAAACTGACTAGTACTTGTACTCAAACAATCGTTGCAGGTTCATTTCTCATAGATTCTAGCTCCTGCATGCCACAAGTTTGATTGAAATGCTGTATCTTCTCCAGAGCCTGGAAATTCATTAGAATCACCCAAATAGTGTTTGTCAGAATATATATAATAATTTAAATAATGAATGATCATATTTTACCTCCAAGCAAAGTAACCTCTGCACACATGGACCTAAGCTAATGAAAACTGAAATTAAAAGCCACAGTGCTTTTACATGGCTGACTTTGTGAAACATTTGGAGTGACAGCTGATGTCATATCTTCACAGAGGCTAATTCCTAAGGAACTTATCTTTCCAAATTTGGACACACACACACAAAAATGCAAAGAGTAGCCCCGCTCCCTCTGACTACCTTAATGTCCCTGGTGGTCTAGTGGTGTAGTCAGTCACTTTTGCTCATGTTAGCTCTACTCTCAAAATGGCTGTGGTGACCTGTTACGGCAGTCTTGTGAGAATGGCTGCCATGACCTCTAGTGGCATTTTGAGAGCAGAGCCAGCATGGACAGGGGTGACTGGGGATCACCCCTGCCTGACTACACCCCTAGACAGCCAGGGACTGTAAAATAGGCTCAAGGAGGGGCATCAGCAGGTGAGGGGGGGGGGGGGGGGGGATTTGGAGAGAGGCAACTCCTGTTCAATGGGGAGGGAGAGAGAAACAGGACAAAGCACAAATTTGTGGCTTCCACCAAAAACATACGGTCAGTTTCAACCAAAACCATTGCCATAGCCTTTTGGCTAAAACAGAAATCGGATAGAAAAGAATTTTGGGCTAGTTTCAGCACAAAAATTGAAATTCGGTCTGGCTCTAATCATAATACATACATTTAATTAACAAATAAATATACATGAAAATATAATGTAACCCATAAATCAGTAAAACATATTTTAAAAAGTCATATATAAAAATTGAACATGGAACTGGCATGGTCTATATGTATTGTTAATGGCCCTTCTCATTATGGTCAGTGCTAAAAATGCATGCATAATTGTGCTTTATTTCCTTCTTTGTTTCTAATTGATTCAGATAGTTTTATTACATTAATTTTTTATTGATTCAGAGGTTGAAATAATTGTTTGTGGCCTTGGGACAGCTGCATCATAACACTTTGGGAGAAGTTGAGATTGGTGTACGTAAAAAAATCTGTATGTGGCCACTTATGTCTTGTTTTGCTTTCCAGATAATTTTTCATACATTTTAAAATGGATATTCGACCAAATCATACCATTTACATCAACAACATCAATGACAAAATTAAAAAGGAAGGTAAATACTTTTTTTCTTTGTTTTTTTAAGCATTAAAGCACCATAGAAAATATGTGGTAATGATTTATTCCTAACCTTTATCCCATCTTGGGCCAATAAAACTGAAGGGTTTTGTCCTTTTGTGTTTGTGCATGGCCTTGTCCTTTTAATCCTTGGTCATCTAATGGTCCAGCTGACTCCCTCACAGGGTTCTTCGAAGAATTTCATACATACCTGCAGAAGTTTTTATTATGAGTTTGTGCCTCTGTGGCGCTCATTTTTGAAGCATATGGACAGGGTGAAGTGGATGTCCATGTACTTGAAACATCCAAGTAATGGTTTTGCAATTGCAGAAAAGGGATGTCCAGCACTGCAGTATGTCCAAATAACAAGGGATGTGTGTTGGGAAGGATTAGGGAGGGCCTAAAATCTGGATGTCGAGCAATTACTGAAGGGGACGGAATGTCCATGTCTTAAAAAAGATACCCTTATTCAGACCTTTTTCAGGCACATCCAGGGTATAAAAAGGAGTCCTAATTGAGAAGCTAAGGTATGATGCCTTCATAATCCCCCAGTGGCTACTGTGCCCTCTCCCTGAAAATGAAACCAAAAGAGGATACCAAGCTCTGTGAGAGCTTTAGGTATTATAGGCAGGAAACAAGTCTGGAGCATTAGTGGTTAATACAGTGGACTGTAAACTAAGGGATCCAGGTTCAAGTTTCACTTCAGGTCTTTTATTATTATTATTTGCAATTGTGAGCCCCCCAGAAACAGAAAAAATACTTACTGTACCTAAATATATAAACCACCTGCAAGTTGAAAATCAAGCATTTTCTGGCTGCACTAAAAATGACCTTAGTGCGTGGGAAAAGCCCATACCAGAGCAGTTCAGATTGAATGGGTTATGTCCATCCACCAACGGAAGGAGACGGAGAACAAAATAGTCCCAAGTGAATTGTCCCTTAAGGGAGTAGTGCAGCCTAGAATGTTCTGTATTTTTCTATCTCCTAGAGGATGGTAGATGGATTGTGTAACTCCTGCTTGGAACTTTTCTCAGTTCCTGACATAATTCTACAGTGGTAGCAGTCTCTGTGCTCTGCTTTGGCACCTCCCCTCTTGCCCACTTCATGGTCCTGTCACTGGAATTGCATGATATTATCTGTTTTTCTGAGGAATCTTTTGCCAGTTTACAGTGTGCACAGTCTTCCTCTAGGGTACGGTAGGGGTAGACTCGAAAGCTGCTCCCTTTTTCAGTATAGTGAGACCACTTGTCTTCTCCTCCGGTCTCCTATATGTCTCACCTTTAGCACCTCATTTATTTATTTATTTTGTTGCATTTGTATCCCACCTTATCCCACCTCTTTGCAGGCTCAAAGTGGCTTACAGTAATCATGAGTAGTGGAAGAGTGTTAGTAATATAAACATTTAGTATTGCATGATCTTGGTTAGTATGATGATAAAAACAAAGTAGTAGTATACAAGCAGATTTTAAGAAACAGTTCTGAAATTAAATAGGTGAGTTGTGTAGTGTATATTCACTTGGGTTGGTTTTTTTGGTATGCTCTTTCAAAGAGATGGGTCTTCAGTAATCTGAAGAGCTGTCTTAACGATTCATTTGGAACTATTGCATGCTTTGCTTTGTGGGTAGTCTGCGACATTTCTCCTCTTATCATTGCAGACGAGCTACAAGATTTGAATTTTTTTCTGCACCTTCATTTCCTGTCTCTTGCACCTTGTGCAAAAGGAGTTCTCTCATAGACGACTTGACTGTGGCTTGGTCCAGAATTTTCTGTTGCATGGCAGTTTACATTGGCCTCTGGGACAACCATATCTATAAGTCTCGGGGCAGCAGTTGTCTATCAAATTTCAAGTTTATTTAGGTCTCACTTTGTGGTAAGGCTTGCCTGTGAGTTCTCATGTACTCAGGTTTACCTGCATTCCAGCATCCTTGGATACATGTGCTCAAGTTTATTCTTTCCACACATGGCATGGAAGGTGACATCCTCCACAGGCAGGATTGGAGTTGGATCATATGCAGTAGTGGTTTCAGCTCTAGTAACCTCAGATGTAGCCTCATCTACTATGACTACAGGCGAATTTCCTTGGGCAGCAGCTTCAGAGGTGCTTTCCATGTTATGGAACAGTTTCAGCACCTACCTGTATTTCTTCTGTTGCTTTGCTTTAGTTTGCCATGCATAAATAACCATCAGTATACCACCTGTTGCTCCAGTCAGTGTTTTTACCAACGCCTGCTATAACTTCAACGCAGCATCTTTTATTCTACCTCCCTGTACAAGATGCCTTCATGTTTGTAGCTATTGCCCTTGCTCGCCATTGAAGCTTCAGCTGAGAAGTCCTTTTGCCCTTAGTTACATGCTTCGGCTCTTCCATTCTCATGCAGAAGACACCAGTTTCAGTGTTCTGTTCTGGCTTGCTGTAACCAATTCTGTAGTTCTCTTGTCTTTGGTTGCATCTTGGTGACTGTAGAAGTCTTCCATAGTATTGTCTGGCAGAAACGCCCTATTCCATATCATCAAGCTGATCAATCCATAGACTGGTGGGTTGTGTCCATCTACCAGCAGGTGGAGATAGAGAGCAAACTTTTGCCTCCCTATAAGTGGTCATGTGCTGCCGGAAACTCCTCAGTATGTTCTCTATCTCAGCAGGTGGTGGTCACACACAGCAGCAGCTCTGGCTAGGCCTCCAAGCCTAATTCTTAGGTTTTGTTGAGTGCCTGGGGTTGAGGGCTCTTTTGAGCAAGTGCAAACCTGGTGGTGCCAGGTCCCTCCTTTTCTCCCCCCTCCCGCTGGCTCCGTTAAAAAAAAAAAAAAAAATTTTTGAACGTCTTTAAAGGCGTTTATTTCGACGTTTATTTAAACGTTTATTGCAGCTACTCACTGGGACACCAGGTCGTTACAGCTCGGAGCGGCAAGCAGGTAATTTTTACCTTTTTATAGCGGGCAGGAGGTTCCCCGATTCTTCTCCTCGTGGCATATGGCGTCGGAGGGCGAGGGCGCAAAGAGTCGCTCCCCGGATCGCTTGAGCGCTTCTAGAGGGGATGCGGGGGTCTTAAAGCCTGATTCGCCCTTGCTGGGTGACAGTTTCGTGACCGATGAATGTCCCGGTCCTTCCTCCGGCGTGGCGGTTTTTCCCGCCATAAACGCCCATCCCCCGCTCCTCGCCTCCACCATCTTGGCCGGCCACGCGGCTCGGACGGCTTCTTCTTGGGCCGCCCTTGAGGTTGGAGACATTAATGCCATGAACGCCCTTAATTTGGGCGACGGCACAAAAGCGGCTAAAGTTAAGCGCCGTTCTTCCCGCACGGCTCCTTCGCGGAGTGTCACGCCGGACGCCATTTTGGATGCGCAGCATGTCTCTCCCCCGCTCTTGCGAGCGCCGGTTGAGGGTGCGTCTAGGGCTGTAGCCCAGGCTGCGGTAGTGCACAGTCTGGGGGGTTTCTCCCCCGAGTTTGTTTTGCTGCTGCATCAGGCCTTCCTTATGCAAAACGCTGCCCCTGCTCCCTCGTCTGGTAAAGAGGTTGAGGTTCCCAGAGGTAAACGCCCTCGGGTTGATTCCCAGGCCTTGGAGGACTTTGTCTCCTCCGATGTAGATGAGGGCAGCGTATCTGAGTTCTCCCAACGGTCCTTTGCGGATTCCTTGGAGGAGACGGATCCCCGCTCGGATGGAGCGGATGACCCCTCTGCAGCGCGGCTTTTTAGCTCAGAGGATTTGCCCAACCTGTTGATACAGGCCATGGACACTTTGAAGATTTCCTCTCCGGAGGACGTCTCTCCCTCAGCCCCTGTTGGCTCTGCCATTATGCTGGGGACGAAGCGCCCGCCTAGAACCTTCCACGTGCATGATGCCATGCACACCTTAATTTCGGCTCAATGGGATGTCCCTGAAGCGAGCCTTAAAGTGGCTAGGGCTATGTCCCGCCTCTATCCTTTGACTGAAAGTGAACGTGAGGCCTATCTGTGGCCTACCGTGGATTCTTTAATCACTGCGGTGACTAAGAAAACGGCGTTGCTGGTGGAAGGTGGCACGGCCCTAAAGGACGCCCAAGACAGAAGATTGGAGGCGGCCTTAAGGTCGTCCTTTGAGGCGGCTGCTTTAAGTTTGCAGGCCTCAGTTTGCGGCTCCTATGTGGCCAGGGCGTGCCTGACTATGGTGCAGCGGGCTTCCCCCTCGGATCATTCCTTGAGGGCTGATTGGCCGGCCCTGGAATCGGGCTTAGCCTACTTGGCAGACTTGCTGTATGATGTCTTGAGGGCCTCAGCTAAAGGCATGGCTCAGACAATCTCTGCGCGGCGGTGGCTTTGGCTGAAACATTGGTCTGCTGACCACGCCTCTAAATCCCGCCTGGCTAGATTGCCTTTTAAAGGCAAGCTGCTCTTTGGGGTCGAGCTGGACAAAATCGTGACCGATCTCGGCACGTCTAAGGGCAAGAAGTTACCAGAGGTCAGGGCTCGGGCTAGTACTCGCCCCGGTACCTCCAGAGGACGGTTTCAGGAAGCCCGTCGGTACCGCCCGGGTAGGTCGGGTTCCTCTGCCCCCTCTTCCTTTAAGAGGAATTTCTCCCCCAAGCAGCATTCCTTTCGCAGAGACCGCCGTCCCGGAGGTGCTCCCTCCGGTCCTCCCCCAGGGTCTCGTACCCAATGAGGGGGCCTTGGTCCACGCCCCAGTGCAGATTGGAGGACGGCTGTCCTCGTTTCTGGGCGAGTGGACCACAATAACTTCAGACGCTTGGGTGCTGGAAGTCATCAGAGACGGCTACAAGCTAGAGTTCTGCCGACCCTTAAGAGACGGGTTTGTACTCTCTCCCTGCAAGTCTCCGGTCAAAGCTGTGGCAGTGCAGCAGACTTTGGACAATCTGATCCGCCTGGGGGCGGTCGTTCCGGTGCCAGAAAGTCAGCTTGGCAAGGGGCGTTACTCCATTTACTTTGTGGTACCAAAGAAAGGAGGTTCTGTCCGGCCTATCCTCGACCTCAAAGGGGTCAATCGGGCCTTGAAAGTGCGGCACTTTCGCATGGAGACTCTCCGCTCTGTTATAGCGGCAGTGAAGGCAGGGGAGTACCTGGCATCCTTGGACATCAAGGAAGCGTACTTGCATATTCCCATCTGGCCTCCTCATCAACGCTGTCTGCGTTTTGCAGTCCTGGGCCGACACTTCCAGTTCAGAGCCCTCCCGTTCGGGTTGGCTACTGCTCCGTGGACCTTTTCCAAAGTAATGGTGGTCATCGCGGCCTTCCTGCGAAAGGAAGGAGTACAAGTCCATCCTTATCTGGACGACTGGTTGATCCGAGCCCCCTCTTATGCAGAGTGCGGCAAAGCTGTGGACCGGGTAGTTGCTCTTTTGAGCTCCCTGGGATGGATCATCAACTGGGAGAAAAGCCAGCTGCGCCCGACTCAGTCCCTGGAGTATCTGGGAGTTCGATTCGACACCCAAGTGGGCAGAGTGTTCCTGCCAGACAATCGGATTGTCAAGCTTCAGGCTCAGGTGGACCAGTTCCTAGTAGCCTCTCCTCTTCGGGCTTGGGACTATGTGCAGCTGTTGGGCTCTATGACGGCCACGATGGAAGTTGTGCCCTGGGCCAGGGCTCATATGAGACCACTACAACAATCTCTGCTGCAGCGCTGGACTCCGATGTCGGAGGATTATGCTGTGCGCCTTCCCTTGGACCCAGCAGTGCGCAAGGCGCTGAGCTGGTGGATGCAGACAGACAAGTTGTCTGCGGGAATGCCTCTGGTGACCCCGGAGTGGATTGTCGTCACGACGGACGCCTCTTTGTCGGGTTGGGGAGCCCATGGCTTGGGAAGGACAGCGCAGGGGCTCTGGTCTCCTGCAGAGGCAAAGTGGTCTATCAACCTCCTGGAACTCAGAGCCATTCGGTTGGCGCTTTTGGAGTTCATCCCGGTACTGGTGTTGAAGCCGGTACGGGTCCTGTCGGACAATGCCACGGCTGTGGCCTATGTCAACCGTCAGGGAGGTACCAAGAGCGCCCCTCAGTGGGCAGAAGCGAACCTGGAGCAGCTGTCAGCGGCCCACATTGCCGGAGTCATGAATGTCAAGGCGGACTTTCTCAGTCGCCATACCTTGGAGCCCGGAGAGTGGCAGCTATCTGCTCAGGCGTTCTTGGACATCACGAAGCGCTGGGGCCAGCCGAGCCTAGATCTGATGGCGTCATCGGCCAATTGCCAAGTGCCGCGCTTTTTCAGCAGAGGACGGGACCCTCGATCCCTGGGAGTAGATGCTCTTCTCCAACAGTGGCCGACTCAAGAGCTTCTCTATGTGTTCCCGCCCTGGCCCATGTTGGGCAGGGTGCTAGACCGGGTGGCAAAGCATCCCGGCAGGGTAATCCTGGTGGGTCCGGATTGGCCCAGACGTCCCTGGTATGCGGACTTGATCAGGCTCTCAGTCGACGATCCTCTGCGGCTGCCAGTGGAGCAGGGCCTGTTACATCAGGGTCCCGTGGTGATGGAGGATCCCTCCCCCTTTGGTCTTACGGCCTGGCTATTGAGCGGCAGCGTCTGAGAAAGAAGGGCTTCTCAGACAAGGTCATCGCCACTATGCTGAGAGCGAGGAAACGCTCTACTTCTACTGCTTACGCCAGGGTTTGGCGTATATTTGCAGCGTGGTGTGAAGCAGGCTCACTTTCTCCCTTCACTGCTCCAATTTCTTCAGTGTTGGCGTTCCTGCAAGAAGGTCTGGAGAAAGGCCTGTCGCTCAGTTCCCTTAAAGTCCAGGTAGCGGCTCTGGCTTGCTTCAGGGGCCGCCTGAAGGGTGCTTCCCTGGCTTCGCAGCCAGATGTGGTGCGCTTTCTCAAGGGAGTTAATCACCTGCGCCCTCCTCTGCACTCAGTGGTGCCTGCGTGGAATCTCAACCTGGTGCTAAGAGCATTGCAGAAGCCGCCTTTTGAACCCTTGTCGAGGGCATCTCTGAAAGACCTGACGTTGAAAGCAGTCTTTTTGGTGGCTATCACTTCAGCCAGAAGAGTTTCCGAGCTCCAGGCGCTCTCATGTCGAGATCCCTTTCTGCAGTTCACTGAGGCAGGAGTGACTATTCGCACAGTGCCTTCCTTCTTGCCCAAGATTGTTTCTCGCTTCCATGTGAATCAGCAGCTCTGTCTCCCTTCCTTTCGTAGGGAGGACTACCCAGAGGAGTACTCTGCTCTTAAATATCTGGATGTGAGACGAGTCATCATCAGATACTTGGAAGTGACCAATGAGTTCCGGAAATCGGATCATCTGTTTGTCCTGTTTGCAGGTCCTCGTAAGGGTCTGCAGGCTGCTAAGCCTACAGTGGCAAGATGGGTCAAGGAAGCCATTGCAGCGGCTTATGTGGCCGCGGGGAAGGTGCCGCCTATCCAGCTGAAGGCTCACTCCACTAGAGCTCAGGCGGCCTCGATGGCAGAGGCCAGGTCCGTCTCCTTGGAAGAGATATGCAAGGCGGCAACTTGGGCTTCGGCTCATACATTCTCCAAGCATTACCGCTTGACTGTGGCTGCACGGGCGGAGGCCCGGTTTGGAGCTTCAGTGTTGAGGTCAGGGATTTCAATGTCCCGCCCTGGGTGAGTACTGCTTCGGTACATCCCACCAGTCTATGGATTGATCAGCTTGATGATATGGAAGGTAAAATTATGTATCATACCTGATAATTTTCTTTCCATTAATCATAGCTGATCAATCCATAGCCCCTCCCAGATATCTGTACTGTTTTTATTCTGGTTGCATTTCAGGTTCAAGTTTAGTCTTCAGTTACTTCAGAAAGACTTCGTGTTCAAGTTTTTTCACTTGGATTCTTCAAGAGTTGAGACGAGTTTGTGTTACAGTGAGCTGCTGCATTCCTCTCCCCTCCGTTTTACGGGGCTGGATTGAGATTTAAATTCTGCCGGCACTCCCTCCCGCTTCGTGCGGCTGTAGGGCAGCTTTGTACCCCTCCCGCTTCGGTGGTGTTAGGGTCAGTCAGCTCCTCCCGCGGTTGCGGTTGCAGGATAAGCCAGATCCCCCCGCATCGGCGGGTGTGGTGTCCCTCCCCCGCTCCGCGGGGATGAGCTGGACGGATTCCCCTCCCCCACTTGTGTGGGGATGAGCTGGGTTAATTCCCCTCCCCTGTTTCGGCGGTGGTGAGCTGGGCAGAGTGTCCCTTCGTGGGTGTAATTCTCTAAGTGCTGAGTCCTGCGGATGGAGCTTTGATATCGACATACTGAGGAGTTTCCGGCAGCACATGACCACATATAGGGAGGCAAAAGTTTGCTCTCTATCTCCACCTGCTGGTAGATGGACACAACCCACCAGTCTATGGATTGATCAGCTATGATTAATGGAAAGAAAATTATCAGGTATGATACATAATTTTACCTTCTGTTTATTCTTTGTTAGCGCTCTGGGTACGTGGCCTTAAGCCTTCAATTTAGGGCCGCCTTAGTTATTCTGGGACTACTGGCATCTCTATTTTGTCTTTGACGTAGTTGAATACTAGATGGTCCTGTATTTTTGTTGATTCCTGTTACTTTGTTATTTAATTCTTGAAGTTCTGGATGGCCTCTGTTACTGCAGTAGTATCTAGCTATTGTTTATTTAATCTTTCATGGTACTTTTCTCAGAGTACTTACATGTTTCCTTCAGTTCACTTTCTAGTATGTTTCTTCCTTATCTTGCAGGTTATTATTCGTTGCCTTAATCCTGCCCGGTTAGGGTCACTGCTTTCCTACATCTCATTCATTCAGGATTGTTGTAGTATGGATGAAAAGGAAGGAAAAATGTCTTACCTGATACTTTTCTTTAGTCCTACCAGACCAGTCAAGAATAAATGGGTTATCAGTTAAGACATTTTCCATCTGTTTCTCACAACTCATTTCAATATAAAAGCAATGGCTTTTCCAAGTCTTCAGGTTAATTTATGTACTCTTCTTTCAGGAGCTTGTCCATACCTCCTTTGAATCTGGATATGCTAGCCACCTTTATCACATCCTCTGGAAACAAGGTGTTGATGTCCCTCTACAAGTTGTTGGTGAGGCCCTACTTGGAGTATTGTTGACTTTTGGAGGCCGTCTCTCTCTAAGGGCGTAAGAAGACTTGAGGTGGTTCTGAGAAAGGTGACAAAAATGGTACAGGATTTGCATCATAAGACGTATGAGAAGAGACTGGAAGACCTAAATATGGAGTAGTGGCACAGTATGTGAAAAATAATAGAATGGCTGAAATGCAGGGAACCTGGGGAAAAGAAGAAGCTATATGGATCATCCTGGAATGAGAAGATGGAACCTGTATCCACATGGGTGTTATCTTTAGACCTCTGTCACAAATAGAGAAACTGGATAAAGATCTCATTGACGATATCCATACCTTGGAATGAAAGAGGAGGTGCTGTTGCTGGGAGATTTCAACCTGCCTGATGTGGATTTTAACGTCCCATCAGCAGAATTGAAAAGAAGCAGAGAAATTGAGGATGCCTGCTCAAAGTGCTTTGCTCAGACCAGTGATGATATAAATGTTGACCAGCTGATCAACATTTATAATCCAAAGCTGTGCAGAATAGAGCCACTTGACCTCCGTGAAACCCTGCTTCTGTTTCTGCAAGGCCATAGTGGAGAGAGCCAAAGAATTTTGATTTTGACAATGAGTGAGAGCTTTTATTTAAGTTTAGCCACCTGTAAGATCGTCCTCTTATCAGCAAAATTGTGTAAGTTCGGTATGAGAGTGTGTGTGGTGTGCCTTGGGAGGCTGACACAGGCGCAGACATCCAATGTGTATTGTCAGTTGCTTTTTAGCATGAGGTCTAAAGCCGTGGTGGCCATTTTGCGAGAAGCTCCACTGCATTGGCTCCCTCTGCTTTTTCAGGAAAACCTTTGAACCTCAAATTATTGTAGCAAAAGTGATTTTCATAGTACTTTTTTTCTCTCCCCAAAAGGACTTTGCACTACCTTTTCAGCTTATCGATTTTGCTTCCATTGAAGGTGAACACATCTTCAATCTATTCACCCTAGTTTCCACTGCTTTAATTTGCCCTCCTGCTCCCGGACTGAGGGGACCAACTCTCTTATTAGTGACTTTCTCCAGTTTAGAGTCGGTGCTCTTGATAAGTTTGTCAGAGAAATTATTAAGCACCTAATGGATTAAACCTGTGCTGAGTTCTCCAGTATCGAGATCCATTGCCTGCTCTCCCTGGGTGAGGGCCCTTCCAGCTGGGTCCCTTAAGTCTGTTCCTACTAGATCTGCTTCTCCCGATTTGGCTTTATGGGCACTATCTGCCCACGTATTTGGAATTGATTTCTTTGAGTGAGTCTTAGACTTAATAAAACTAACATTTAGATTTTGCACTACTGTTTTTATTACAGAATAATGTAGGGACCACTTGAAGCTGTGCTGTTAGCGCCTCAAGCATATCACGTGACTGTTCACACTTTTGATGGGCATTCAACTGCAAACATTTTAAGATTGCTCTTCGAGGTTCTCCTCTGTTACCAGGTTGAATTAGTTCCAGCTGCATGGGGAGGCAAGGAAGCACTATTCATTAGTGAGTGTTTTGATGGAACTTTGTAGGTCCTGATGAAGACTCTTAAATCTCTGTAAACCTGGATGATGTAATGGTGCAATTTGATAAATTTAAAAGAGTAGCAAATTGCCTGGACCAAATGGTATGCATCCCAGAGTACTGATTGAACTAAAGGTGCCCAACTAAGGGTAAGGTGGCATCTAAGGCCACAGTTGCTCAATAGATCAGAGTCCATTTCCTCTGCTTAATTGCTTTTGGGTAAGTGATCTTTTTCTCTGAAGGCTTACTCCACTAATAGACTTTAAACTTTCTGGGTGGAGTCTTGCGGTTTTCCTCTGGATGAAATCTGTATGGTTGCTACTTGGGTCTCATTACACTCTTTCGAGAGACATTATGGAGTGGACGTTGCAGCTAGATCAGAGGCATCTTTTGTATCCCCGGTTCTTTCTGCGGCCATCTTGGTTTGCTACATCCCATCAGTTTTTGGATTCATATGCTGCTGATGATAAGGAAGGCAAATTATATCTTACCTGATAATTTTCTTTCCTTTATTCACAGCATATGTATCGTAATCCTGCCCTGTATTTCTGATTAGGTTTTGGGTATCTATTCAGGTTCCGAATTTGTTTCCAGTTCTTCATACGTCATGCGCTATTATTGTTGCACAGGATTCCCTGTGGGGGAAGGAGATAGTTGTGTTCTCTATCTCCATCTGCTGGTAGACGGACATAACCCATCAGTTTCTGGATTCATATGGTCTGACTAAAGGAAAGAGAATTATCAGGTAAGACACATAATTTTACTATAATGGACAGATCTTTATCTTGGTTCCATCTGGTGTTCAGGGATATCTGACCTTTTGTAGAACAATTAGACCAGATATGCCAAATGTCCCTTATGAGCTGAAATATTCTGTTTCCTGTGGGTTGTACCATATTACCCAGAAAATTATCTGAAACTCATAATCCAAAACTTGTTCATAATCTTCATGTTTGAAGTCTTTATCTGCCATCTCCTGTGTTGCGATCACAGATCAGATAAACATCTGAAAATAATGCAATAGGGTTGGCCCAGTGGCTGAGTACTATTACAGCTCTTCTGGTGGGCCTGGTTAGTTTCCTTAGCTCAGCTTTTCTTCTTCAGCCTGGCACATTGATATGAGCTTCCAGCATTGGTATTTCTATAGCGTTCCTAAGTTGTACCATAGTGAATCTTACTTGCCAGAACTGGGGTGAATACATATTGGGTTCTGGCAAGAACTTCATTCTGTCTATTGGCAGAATGCTGTTGCTCCAGTGACTGGCCTAAATAAGGCAGAACCCTGTGCAGTTGCCAGTAAGTTTGTTCCCTGAGAAGGATTGGTTTTGATTGAGCCAGATATCTGAACCCCAAAATAAAATAGCTGTACTCATTATTTGCCTTTTTGTTTTTTACAGAACTGAAGAGATCTCTTTATGCATTGTTCTCTCAGTTTGGTCATGTAATGGGCATTGTGGCATTAAAGACAATGAAAATGAGAGGACAAGCTTTTGTCATCTTTAAAGAACTTGGTTCCGCAACTAATGCTTTGAGGCAGTTACAAGGTTTTCCATTTTATTCTAAACCAATGGTAAGTGATTGCACTAGTGAATTCTGAACAATGATCCGAGAGCCGTATTTAAACTATTCCATCTACATTTATTTGTCTCTTTATCATTCTAAACTAGTGGAAAAATGAATTGCTGCTGTGCCTGGCCCAGACAGAAGATCAGATTAGGTGGAGAAAATCAGGTGTTAAGGGTGGGAGAAGGTTCAGTAAGACAGGAAATATTCTACAGGGCAAAATGAGAGAGAAGCAAAAAAAAAAAAAAGTGACATACAAGTGCAAAAATGAACAAAATAGAGCAAAAGAAGTGAAAGTAGCCCCATGCCTTGTTCCTTGGCTCATAAAAATTTGGCTGATGCATGTTTTAAAAAATTCTTCCTGCCCCTGCTAGTGACTATCAAAAATATTGGAGGCATCAATTAGCTGAAGTGATTCAGTCATTGGTTTGATATGACAAAAGATTCTACTTCACTTCCCACCGTGAGATACAGGGCTTGAAATGAAATGTTTTGCTTTTCTATGATTTGGGGGCTTAATTATATTGTACTTGTGCTCCCTACTACTTCATAGGCTGTCCTTTGTCAGTGTTAACGTGGTCCAGGTCAGAGTTGAGGGAGGTTTTTAATTTTAATCATGTTTCACACACATGTTTTATTCATTATATAATGTACTATGTCTTTATTTTATGTAGAGTGGTTTTTTATGACCCCTGAAGCAGGCAGGTTTGATCGCCGAAACACGGCCCCATGTCGGATCTCACCTTGGTGCCTCAATAGTAAAACTTTTGATATTGCCACTCCTTGTGTGGAAGTTGTTGTGGTATCCCCTACTCCAAAATATGAACTGCAGATCACTATGAAAGTGCCTCAGTGCTAAACACCCCCCCACAAGGAACAGATAAAATAATCATGGCAACTTTTTTTTTTTTAATTTGTAGAAGTTTTTATTAGGTTTTGAGAGACATTACAGAGACAAATAAGTCACATCCATCAACATAGGCAAATAGAACGCAGGTATAAAACCGTGTGATTTCAAACTAACAGCAGAAACATTAATCTCTCAAAATTAGAGAGTTCGCTTACAAAGTACTCCTAAGATTTGTAACAAGTTTTTACATGATACCTCCTCCCCAAAGGAAAAAAAAAACAGCCCTCCCCCTGTTCCCCCACCTCCTCCCCCCACCTTCCAACCACAGACTCTTGACACAAAGGGTTCCCAAATATCTTCCCACTTGGACAGAGTTTTGTGACTTATGGCCCAAAGCCTCTCCGTTTCACAAATGTACCATAGCTTATTTGCGGCCAGGGTGACGCTAGCGGCCGACATAGCATGGCGAACCAATAAGGACTGGGATGTAGTAAGGCCAGGACGTTTTTTTAGGAAAAAAAAATTTCAGGTGACCACTTTATAGGTTTAGAGAGCCAACTGTGGAATCTGTGTTGAATTGCTTTCCAGAAAGCCCGAGACTTAACGCAAGACCACCAGAGATGACCCATAGTACCCTTCTGCCCACACTTCCTCCAATACAATGGGGATGCCTTCGGAAACATGTGATGAAGGCGCGCTGGAGTCAAATACCACCTGTATAAAATTTTTACAGCATTTTCTTTAAAAGGAACAGAAATAGAAATCTTCGATAAAGCGTATTCCATAAAATTCCAATCATTATCACCCAATGTCAAGCCCAGTTCCCGATGCCAGCATAATCAATGCTCAATGGGAGGCTGCACCTGCCTACGCTGATAAGTATATAAGCAAGTGATAAGACGCCTCGTTCCTTTAGAGTGCTCACACAAATTTTCCAAAAAGGAGTCCTCTCGAATTACCTTGGCCTTTATTTCAACTGCAGAAAGAAAATTTTTCACTTGAGTATAAGCAAAAATATCCTTAGAAGAAATTGCATATGTTTCAGCCAAAGTATTGAGTGGAATAAAGGTTTCTTCATCAAAAAATTGACCCCAGGTCTCTAGACCTGCAGAAAATCAATTCGGGAAAGGCCCTGGTTCAAGACCAGATGGGAAAAGGGGGTTATTTGTTACTGATGTAAGTTTGGAAAGGACCAAATCGGGCTTGACAAATAAACTATCCCAATAGTAAAAAGTTGTCAAAATCGAGGGACAAACATCCCTTCCCAGTGAACGATATCTCCGAGGAAGCCACATTGATGAATGCAAAGGGCACGAGCCTACTCAGTCCTGCTCCAACCCAATCCACCGCTTCTGGGGGCTCGTGTGAAACCATTCAATAGCAGTCCGAGCCTGAGCAGCTTTGTAATACCAATACACGTTCGGAACACCCAAACTGCCCTTTGTCTGATCCCAATACAGCAATGTTCTAGAGAGACATGGACATTTATTAGACCAAATGAAGCGAAGAAGGCGATCTTGGAGACCTGAGAGAAAGTTACGAGACAAACGAAGAGGAAGAACCTGGAAGAGATACATCAAATGTGGCAACACATTCATTTTCAGAGTAGCAATCCGTCCAAACCATGATAACTCAATGGAACCCCCAAGCCTCCAGATCTTTGTATAGTTTCCCGCAAGAGGGGAGGGTAATTAGCCGAGAATAAATCGGAAAAGTTCTTGGTAAGAAGAATCCCCAAATACTTGATACCTCGGGTTACCCACCAAAAAGGGAAGGCTTGTTGTAAAGATTGTAAAATCGGACTAGAGATACCAATAGCCATAGCTTCCGGTTTAGTCATATTGAGCTTGAATCCCGAAACGGAGGAATAGTCCGCTAAAAGCTTAATTAAGTTAGGCATGGAGAGTAACGGTTTGGTTAAGGAAAACAAGATATCATCAGCAAACATTGCCAACTTGTATTCCTGATCACCTACCATAATGCCCGAGATATTAAGATTAGACGAATAGCAATAGCAAGGGGTTCCATACCCAAGGCAAATAGCATTGGCGATAGAGGACATCCTTGGCGTGTCCCCCTAGACAAAGGGAATGTAGGAGAATTGCCACCATTAATTCACACACACACTCTAGGAGAGTTGTAAAGAGCTTGAGTCCAATCCCTAAATCCCGACCCAAATCCCAATTGCTCCATAACACTGATCATGAAAGGCCAATGAACATGGTCAAATGCCTTCTCGGCATCTAACCCCAGAAGACACAAGGGGTTTTTTCACTTTGTAGCTGATGCAGCAAGTTAACCATTCGACGAACATTATCTTTAGCTGGTCTTTGGGGAACGAACTCAACTTGATCAGGATGGATTAGATCAGGAAGAACTTTCGCTAGTCGATTCACTAGGACCTTAGCTATAATTTTAACATCAGAATTAAGAATGGAGATAAGACGATAGGTGGCACAGTCCATCTTGTCTTTGCCTGGCTTCAGAATGACTGCTATCCAGGCTTCCATCATAGAGGGAGGTAAAACCTCCCTTTCCCAGACTCCATTAAGAATCTCGACCAAGAGAGGAGCAAGCTCCCCCCTAAAAGTCCTAAAAAAGTAATTTGGTAAGCCATCCAAGCCAGGTGCCTTCCTGGTGGGCAGATCCTTAATAACTTTAACAACTTTGTCCACTTGGATGATGCCATCTAACAGACAACGTTGCTCCTCTGTCCAAAGAAGGAAGGTTCTGGGTTGATAAAAAGGCCCCAGTAGCATCCGGGTGAATTGTAGAATTGGCCAAGTATAAAGACTGGTAGAAGGACTGGAAACGCTGACGAATCAAAGAAGACTTAGCACTGTATTCTTACCGTCTCCAATCCGGAGAATAGTATGATCAAATCTTTGCTGCCTCAATTTAAGGGCCAACGAATGACCGGGCTTATTATGATTAAAGTACTGGAGTTGCTGCTGTTGGCCCCGGAAAAAGTGCAGTTGGGCCTAGTAAATATTATCTAATCTTAATCGGAAAGCTTGGATCTGCCTCAGAATAGAGATCGAGTGAGAAGACTTATGAAGATCCTCCAAATGAGACAATTGTGAGATGCAGTCTGCAACTTCCTTTCGCCCTGCCCAAGCGCTTGCCTGTTTTAAGAAAACCCCCCTCGTTACACCCTTTAAGGCATCCCAAACAATCCCCAGAGAAGGACCCGAGTTCAAATTAATGTCAAGGTATTCCCTCAAGAGTGTTCAATAGTTGGCTAAAATCTTATCCTCCTCCAGCAAGGAGACGTTTAAAGTTCACCTACTATTCTTGTCTTCCTCAAAAAAGGATGACAGCTGAACCCAGGTCAGAGAATGGTCCGAAATAGTAATGAGGCCAGTATCTGAGAGGCAACCCCCCCTGAATCAAAGAGATATCAAATAGCAAATGGTCAATACGGGAGTAAGAACCATGAGAATGGGAATAAAAGGAATAGTCCTGTTCCTTTTGATGATGTAGTCGCCACACATCGCACACGGCTAAAGCTCGGGCTAGGTCAACCAGCGCTTTAGAGTTTTTAACATCGATTCCCGACACTGCACCAGACCTATCCAAGGCTGGGTCAAAAGATGCGTTAAAGTCGCCTACTAATACCAGTTTACCATAGGGATCAAATTGGACAACTTTGCCAAGCCTGACAAAATATTCCCCTGAGATTCGTTGGGCGCATAAACAGCGACCAGGGTAAAAGCTAAATTATTCAATAATACATGTAAAAGGAAAAATCTACTAGCAGGGTCATGCCTGGTTTTCAACACCTGAACCTGCAAGGAAGAGTGAAGCAAGATTGCAACCCCCCCCCCTTGTTTCTTCAGTGCATCAGCAGCAGAAGCACAATAGACATGGGAATAATGATGATGAGTCAAATATTTTTAGTGTTCCCTCTTTAAATGAGTCTCCTGTAGAAATACAACATGAGGTTTATGGAACAGTAATTCCTTAAATAGCTTTTGAGGAGAGTTCGGACCCTTAACATTGTATGTCAAGAACTTTAGATCCACACTCATTTAAAACTTCAATGTATAGGCTTGTTAACTCTGGTAGAACATGGAAACCAAGCAGACCAAAACATGTTGGAAGGAGAAGGGAGAGAAAAAAAAAAACCCTACACACTCCCCCTCCCCAACCTCTTTCACACAACTCCACACTGACACTCTACCCACTTCCAAGCAACCCACCCAACACTCACACTCTCCGTCAGACCCCCCCCCCTCAACGCCCACCACCACTCAACCCCTCCTCCCATTACACATCAAACTATGGCCTCAAGGGAGACCAGGATGGGTAAAAAACAGAAAGGAAATAGATATCACAGCACCCAACCATCCTACCCAAACCACCCCCCCCCCCCCCACCCACCACAAGCATCCTCCCCCCCCCCCCCCGCTACAGACTACAACCCCCCCCCCAACCTTCATACCTTCATGTATTATCTAAAAGCAGCTATTAATACTAGCAGTTCAACCCTTATTAGAACATACACATGAGTAAGCGCAAATCGTTAGGCAGTCCCATCAGAGAGTCAAACATGTGAGGAAATCCTCGACTTATGTGCAACCCGCTTCCATTTTTGCAAACGATCCTTTGTAGAGGTGGCTATTTCCACCGGCGGGACAGGTGACTGGGACAATCCTGCCTCGTGCAAAGCCTTCCATGTCTCCGAAAGATGGCAGACACGATGCATTTTACCCCTCTGGAGTGAAAAGCAGGGCAAACGGAAAAGCCCATCTGTAGGAAATCTTCCCCTTGGTTAGAACTTCCAGAGCCGGCTTCATGAGGCACCTTTGGGACAGCGTAAAGGCTGATAAGTTCTGGAAAATCTGAACTGTAGCGTCATTGTAATCCACATATGGCATTTGACAAGCCTTTTTAGCAAACGCTTTCGTGCAGCCGAGGAATCAAATCTAGCAATGATATCTCGCGGTCTACTGCCCAGTGGTTTTCCAAAAGCCTGATGTGCTCTATCAATTGGCTCCTCAGACGGATCTGTGACCAGCAGCTTTGCACACAGGACCCGAACAATTGTTGGGACATCCTCCGCCTCCCCGTACTCGGGAACGCCACGGAAACGAAGGTTGCACCTTCTACCGCGATTCTCCAGATCGTCAACTTTAAATTGCAGATCAGAGTATTGAGAAGAAACCAAATCCACCTTTGAGGCTAGATAAGTGAATTGCACAGCTTGCTCCTCCAAGCAGCCACCCAACTCCTTCAGATTATTGCTTAAGATCTCCATCTTCTCAAGTATTTCATTCTTAGAGGATTTAATCTCCTCTCTTTATAGTCTGGAGAGATTTAGCTAGCTCTCTCGGTAACTCTCGCATCGCAGCAACAGGGCGCAACTCCGACTGAGATGCCGTCGAATCTGAGTGCGAGAGAGGAGCCGGAGACACGTGGCGCCACGGGCCTTTGCTAGTTTGCTTCGCTGCATGGCGCTCTGGGTCTTTACGGGATTGCGACACACTCTTACTCATGGTAGCTTCGCGTCTTACCTTCGCCTCTGCTTCTTCAAATAAGGACGAAATTTATCTGGAAGAGGGCGAATAAAGCCTTTAAAGAGAGGAGGGTGCGGGGGCTCTCAGTTCAGGCAGCCATTCGGCACTGTGACGTCACCTCCTTACATAATCATGGCAACTTTCAAATAGTCGTGCAGTGGAGAAAAAAACCTTGAGGCATAAAAACTCCACTTAGTTTAACAATAATTTGCTGCCTTCACTCGAGGTTTCAAGCAAATAGTCAAAAAGCAAAAAGTCAACAACAAAATAGCAGCTCCAGGAATACTGCAGTAGCACACCGTCCCAAGTGTAAAAATGTCACTTATCTCACTGTCCTGAGGTGATTCATCAGCTATTAATTTCCCAGAAATTCCTGAAATGCTGCAGGCTACCTGAGGCCCCTTGTTTTGCTGTCGCTGCATCAGGGGTGTGGCCAAAAAGTCAGATGCTACTATATTGTACAACAGACTATTTATCTTTGGTGTCCTTTCTCATTCTCCAGTTGATACAAGCCAGGAAAAGCCTTCCTTTTCCATGGGCATATAGCCAATAGAAAGCAGGCATTAAAGTGACAACACCAGCAAAAAGCATTCTTTCTTGATACACAGACCAACACCAATCCTCTTTCTGCATTCTGCTAACCAATAAGTACAGGGATTGAAGTGACATCATAAAGGTCTAATATACATCCCGTGGTGCTATACTTTTAAATATAAATTGAACTGGATAATGTAACCTTTTCAATCGAGTGATGCCTATGCAGTAGAGGATGAAAAACATCACATCTATTTGAAGTTCATGTATATCAATATATCGTAGAGTAATAAAAAAATATATATAATTTATTTGATAATATTAAAATAAAGACTATAAAATGTATCAAATGATTTAATACAAGAGTAACATTTGTACCTTTTTAAATAAATAAATAAATTTAAAACATAAACTGAATCTGACAGCACTATTTGAACGATATTGTCAAAGAAATCATATTTCAAAAAGCAATACTGATTTTTGTAGTCATCTGCTTAAAATGTTTATTGATGGAGTAGTGTTCAAGAGGAACTAACAGCACAGGTAGATGGATTCTGAAATTGCCAAACTGTTAAAAGTAACCTACTAATGGTAAACAGACCCTCCCTCCCAGTTATGAAACTTAAATCAACTTTTCTTTTAAATTTGCACTGAGAGAATGAATGGTCATGTTTTGCTGTCTCCCCCAATTCCCATAATTATATCTGGAAATAGAAATTCTAGAGAACTTTGATCCCCTTTTACTAATAGTTCATTCATGCAAATCTTTAATTCACACTAAAATGTCTGCATTGCCCTGATCTAGTTTTCTAAATATGTCTCTGGTAGGAGAATCTGTCAGTGCAGCAGATGCTCAGGTGTTGAATGTTATTGGAATTGAGCATAATTTATATAAGAACATAAGAATAGTCAGACCAGTGGTCCATCTAGCCCAGTATCTTGCTTCCAGCTGTGGCCAATTCAGGCCACAAGTATCTGAAAGAATCCCAAATAATAGCAAGATTAATGCTAATGATCCCAGGGACAAGCAGTTCTTTGTCCATGTCTATCTTTAACAGTAGACTATGTTCTTTTCCTTCAGGAACTTGTCCAAACCTTTTTTAAACCCAGATACACTAACAGCTGATACCACATTCTCTGGCTGTGAGTTCCAGAGCTTAACTGTTTGTTGAGTGAATAATATTTCTTCCTTTTTTGTTTTTAAAGTAGTACTATGTAACTTCCTTGAGTGTCTTCTAGTCTTTGTACTTTTTGAAAGAGTGAACAATCACCACTCAGTATTTTGTAGACCTCTATCATATCTCCCCCCCCCCCCCCCCAGCTGTCTCTCTTCCAAGCTGAAGAGTCCTAACCTCTTGAGCCTTTTCTCATACGAGAGGAGTTTCATCCCCTTAATCATTTTGGTTGCTGTTCTTTGAACCTTTTCTAATTCTGCTATATCTTTAAGATACGGCAACTAAAATTGCACACAATACTTGGGTGTGGTCGACCTATGGATTGATGGATTGGGTTGATTGAATTGATATAATATTCTTTGTCCTATTTTCTATCTATTTTCTAATAGTTCCTAGCATTGTTTGCTTTTTTGGCTGCTTCCACACACTGGGTAGAAGACTTCAGCATATTGTTCGTGATGACACCTAGATCTTTTTCTTGGGTGCTGACTTCTATGGTGGAACCTAGCATTAAATAACTGATTTGGATTATTTTTCCCAATGTGTATCACTTTTTGCACTTGTCCACATTAAATCTCATCTGCCATTTGGTTGCCCAGCCTTCCAGCTTTCTGAGGCCTTCCTGCAATTTTTCACAATCCGTATGTGTTTTGAGAACTTTGAATATTTTTGTGTCATCTGCAGATGTAATCACCTCACTCATTGTTCCCATTTCCAGATCATTAATAAATATGTTAAATAGCACAGGTCCCAGTACAAATCCCTCCGGCACTCCACTGTGCACCCTCTTCCACTTACAGAGTTGGCCATTTAACCCTACCTCTGTTTTCTATCCGTCAACCAATTCCTAATCCACAACAGAACATTGCCTCCTAACCCATGGCTTTTTAATTTTGTCAGGAGTATCTTGTAAGGGACTTTTGTCAAACACTTTTTGAAAATCTATATACACACTACATACATTCCGTGCTATCTATAGATTTTGTTTTTCTGCTTTGGGCAAAATTCTGCCTTTATACAGATTTGAACACATTTTATGTCTGAACATCCTTGAAAGGTGTGTAATAGTCACTTTGGTTGAATTGTGGTTGTGTAATGGAGGCAAATGTACTGTACTGAGCATACTGAAATGTAAAATGTTTTCAAAACAGCGCATACAATATGCAAAAACAGATTCAGACGTAATCTCCAAAATTCGTGGCACCTTTGGTGACAAGGACAAGAAAAAAGATAAGAAGAAAGCAAAGATTCAAGAGCAAGCATCTAATGCAGCAAATAAAAAGCCTGTGCAGGTAAGCTAACATAGATGCGTGAAGTTTCAAATGAGAATGACAGAAAAAACTTTGTGTGTTCTACTGAATTTTTAGATTTGACATTGGCATCTTGAGAGCAAAGAAGCTGGTGGTTTTAATATTCATTACACCAGTGCCTTCTGCCTTATTACCAAGAGATTTTAGGATGCCAGTTAATATTCATTACACCAGTGCCTTCTGCCTTATTACCAAGAGATTTTAGGATGCCAGTTTATATTCGTGCAACAAGATTACAACATGAAGAAATTTGAGTCCTTTGTTTTTCAGATTTCAGTCCATTAAGAACAAGATGTCTATGTGCTAAAATGTGTTAAGGATACTTAACTGTTAACATAAATCTTTCACCCTTAGTTTAGTCTTTCTGCTGGTAAATGGCAGGATATTGTTTCTCACATTTGGAGTGATGTCTCCCGATGAAGCCCAGTGCGGATGCTACCCAGCATTCTATAGTTTTAAGAAGACTTTGGCAGCATTCCACCGCACGTGTGACTGCCTTCCTACCTGTGAGCACGTGGGATCAGCAGTTTTTGTTTTTCCGCAGAGAGGTTGCGTCTAATGAGCTTTCCTCATCACATCTATTTTAGCGTATCTGGGTTTAAAAAAGGTTTGCAGAAGTTCCTGGCGAAAAAGTCCATAGTCTATTGAGACAGACATGGGGAAGCTACTGTTTACCCTGGGATTGTAGCATGGAATGTTTCCACTATTTAATTTTCTGCCAGGTACTTGTGACCTGGCTTGACCACTGATGGAAACAGGATACTGGGCTAGATGGATCATTGGTCTGACCCAGTATAACTATTCTTATGTTCTGATGTTCTTATTTTTATTCTTTATTTCTTGAAGTGCCTTCCCTTGTGGTATTTTTTTTTTCATTTTGTTCCTATTTTTTGCTGTTTTCCCTTGCCCCTTAATTATTTTTAGTTTTTCTGTACAAGTTTCAAGTTTCTTTCATTTTTTTTTGTGGCTCCTGACGTCTGAACACCAGTTAAATTTTTCTATTTTTTTGTGAAGAGATTTGTTTCATCTCTCACAACTAAGCCGTGTTGATTTTGCATCTGCTAAATCCCGTGGTTTCGAGTAGTGCTGTAGGTACAACAGAGTCATCTCTAGGACTGACCCCTACAGTTGGTGTGTGTCATGTCTAGACCCTGACCATAAGGCCTCTAATTGTGTTCTCTGTTTCGAAATGCAAAAAGGACTCAAAAGAGCATAGAGGCCCAGCACGATAAACCTTTTGGTGCTTCTAAGACCAATCTATCAACATCAAGATTGGAGGCATTGGTCCCTATGGCTGGAGGAGCTGCATTGGAGGTCTCTCCTTGCCTCGATATCGGGCACCAGTATGTACACTGCCAAAATTAAACAGGCCCCAATGGACTGGTCAGCATCAGACCCATCACCGAGGACGTGCCTAGATTTGACATTGTCCTTGTTAGCACTGAAGGATCCTGTCGTCATGCATCAAGTGGAGGTGAAGCAGCACTGACATTGGTCCCTTTCAATGCATGGTTCCAGGAGCCCTGGTTCATCAGTATCTCCAAAACCCAAGAAGTGTCGGTGTTGTGAGGGCTGTTCTCCCTCTGTGGAGTTGGTGGCGATACGCAGGTCTCCTGATCGACAAAACCAGCCTCTAAGAAACTGTTCTGGTCCACACTACAGGAGGAGTTGGAGCAGATCTTGGCCTGGCGTGATGCCATATTCCGAGGGCATTGATTTTGGCCAGGGCTCCACCTCAGCTGATCCTTGAGGCCCATGCCTTGTCTGTCTGTAAGTCGACACCAGTGCCTAGAAGGGGGCCAGTTTTGGCATCGGAATAGGCAGTGTTTATTGTTTAATCAGTACTTGATATACTGCCCTTTCTTCGAAAATGTCAGAGTGGTGTACAATTTTAAAATCAAGAAAACAATTAGATAAGAATTGAATTCCATTAATAAAAGGAAAGTATTCAATCATCAATGAAGAAGCAACACACTTTCACTTAAAACCAAAACCATTTTCCTTCGTCAATTGAATTGAGATAGTTAAGATACAATTTTTAGGGCTAAACGAACAAAGTCAGTCCTTGAGGGATATCTTAAAACAGCTAGGTAAAAGAAGTTTCTGTGAGGGTAAGTTGTTCCAAAGATATGTTTCTGGCTGATTCCTGGTAGTCTTATAATGCGCTTGTCTAGAAGAGGGTAAAAATAATCAATTGGAGTCGATTAAATGAAAGGCGCGAGAGAAAATATAGGGAATAATTAGGGATGAGAGGTAAGAAGGTTTCCCTGTGTGCAGGACCTTATGTGTGAGGGTTAGTATCTTGTATTGTGACTGATATTTTACAGGATGGCAGTGAAGCTGAATGAACAAGGGAGAAATTTGATCAGATTTCTTGGTATTGAAAAGTACTCTAGCGGCCGTATTCTGCATCGTTTGTATACAGCATATTTGACTGGAGGGAAGACCAGTATAGACCATGTTGCACTAATCTAGTTGCTATAAGAGCTATAAGATGGCTTCATGTAGTAATGTGAGGAGAGATCAAGATAACGGGCTATGGATCGAATGCAATGTAACTAAAAGAAACCAGCTTTAACCATCTGGGAAATCTGCTTATAGAAGGTAAGGCTACTATCAGTAGTGATACCTAAATATTGGAAGGATCGACTGATGAGATAGAGGGCACTAAAGAAGGGACTGATTACAGCCCCGTAATCCAGCAACTTGTTGTCTTTGTGAGATTAAGGAATTTTATTATTTGACAACCATTGAGCAGTTGAACGTAGGGACATTTGAAGTGGAGCTAAATCAGTGATATGGTGGAGGTAGGGAAGATGAGTAAGATGTCATCAACATAGATGTCCCAAAAAGAGCATGAAACATGCAGTTTGCTAACAAGATGGCTAACCTAGACTGTGTGGAGCTACAAAAAAATCTCACAATTTAAACAAGCGAGGCCTCAAACCTCAAAGGAGCAATGGTCTGACCAAACATGTCAGTCTATCCCCAAAGTGGCTCCCAGATATTATTATTGGCCCCACTATATAACTCCAGAAAAAAGAGAGCAACAAAAAAACTCCAGAAACTGAGAAAAAAAGTTGATAACTAAAAAAAAAAAAATGGCGGAAAATAGCTAAACCCACACAGTCTGTCATTTAAAACCAAAAATATTCACATCAGATCCCAAAATTTCCAACACACATCACTGGTGGTTCATAACTTATATCAAAATAAAGTCCCACAGGTACTTAGCTTGACTGAAGAGGAATCCTTTCCCAGTATCTGCTCCTCAAATTGCTACTATTTCAGTGCATAAAGGAACTCTCTTTAAGTGCTGCAATAGATGAACAAATTCCAGCTGTCTAAAAAACCCTGACAAGGGCCACTTGTTTTGCGAACCCCCTGTTTCAGGAGGTGGAACCAGAGCAATGTAAAATTGGATGTGTCTTGCAATAAGGCTGCTAATGGACTGGTGAATATATTGAAAGTAAAGGATACAAAATAGAACCCTGAGGGACCCCACAATGAAGCAGCATTTCAGATGAAGCAAAGGACTGGAAGGAAAAGTTTACCTTTGTGAGGATGACACAAAGGTAGCCAATAGAGTGGATACCCTGGAGGGAGTAGAACCATAAGAAGGGATCTCCAAACGTTAGAAGAATGAGGGTCTAGCAGTTAAAATTTAATTTCAAGCTGAAGCTCAGTTGGTTCTAGCTGCTCCGTTCTATGTATTTTACTCTAATCACCATGAAAATGAAAATAAAGATAGATATAAAAATAAAAAGGATGAAAAATACCTGAAATGTCCTGATCGTGGCAGCAAGCAGAAAGTCTTAGTGCCGACGTTAATTTGACTCAATTTTTCTTATCGGTCTAAAAAAAAACCCCTCCTTATTAAATATCTTTTCATACGTATTAAATGGTTTTTTTTTTTGTTTTCTTTTAATCTTATCATGAACATTCTTTTCTTTTTCATATTTATTAAATGTTTTTTTTCTTTCCTTTTAATCTTATCTTATGCACTTTTTTTCACATCTTGATTTCCAACAATCTTTTATATAGTCACCACAATTCTAGAATGATTACTCAAAACTTTATGTGAATGAAAATTCAACAGAGCAGTTAGCCCAGCGGGGCTCTCCGTTTCACTTTCAAAGCTTTCTCGGGGGACTAAGTGCTAAATATCCTATATGCTCATTTATCTTGGCACTGAATTCTAAACATGGCACTCCATCTTCATGTAATGCAATCAGAGTGGATGGGATACTCAGCACTTAGTCCCCTGAGGAAGCTTTGAAAGAAAGTGAAACGGAGAACCCTGTTGGGAATTATATTCAAAAGCTAAGTGCTCTGTTGAATTTTCCTTCACAAAAAGCTTTGAGTAGTCATTCTGGAATTGTGGTGATGTTGCCATATTTAGAATTCGTTGGTGAGGCCCCACTTGGAGTGTTGTGTTCAGTTTTGGAGGTTGTATCTTACTAATGATGTAAAAAGACTTGAAGTGGTTCAAAGAAAAGCGATGAAAATGGTATAGGATTTGTGTTGCAAGATGTATGAGGAAGAGACTTACTGACCTGAACATGTGTACCCTGGAGGAAAGGAGAAACAGGGGTGATATGATACAGATGTTTAAATATTTGAAAGGTATTTTCACAGAGAGGGTTGTAGATGGAATTCCCTCCCGTGGGGGGAGGTGGAGATGAAAATGGTAACGGAATTCAAAAATGCATGGGATAAACACAAAGGAATCGTGTTTAGAAGGAATGGATCCAAAGAAGCCTGGTGGAGATTAGGAAGCAACACCAGTAATTGGGAAGTAAAGCCAGTACTGGGCAAACTTTTATGGTCTGTACTCTGATTGTGGCTGGACAGATTCAGCTTCAGAAGTTGGAGAACAAGGCCATTACTGGGCAGACTTCTGTGGTCTTTTCCCAGATCGTGATTGAATAGGTTTGGGTGGGCTGGAGTGGAGCTTTTCAGGGATTTCAACATTAACTTCAGAAATTTTAGAACAAAGACAGTGCTGGGCAGATTTCTACAGTCTAAGCCCTGAAAATGGCAAGGACAAATCAAGACCAGGTATATGTATGAAGTATCACATACCATATGTAATAAGTTTATCTTGTTGGGCAGACTGGATGGACCGTACAGGTTTTTATCAGCTGTCATCTACTGTGTTACTGCGTTGACACTGGAGAGCAATCATTCCATATTGGAAATATGGATCCGTTTTCTCTGAGGTTGAAAATTGATAGTTTTGACCATTAGGGCAATTTGAATCTTTCACAGATGGCTCAAAGCAATGCCAGAAGAATTCCAAACAAGTTTGGCTTCCTCTAAAGACAGGGCTAAGAAATTGGACAGCAAGACTGAACAGTAGAGGAGAGGTAAAGGGATCCTGATAAAGAAAATGGTTGGACTTATTGAGAGAAGTTGGCTCGGTGGCCTGGGGTACAGGAACAATCAAGGCTGAGAGTATGAGTACATAATCAGTCCAGTGTAGTACAGAGGAAGAATGTTGAGTTATGATAAAGGGTTAAGTGTTTAGTAGAATGATTAGGTCAAAGGTATGGCCCCCTGAGTGTATCGGGGAACTAACAACTTGAATAAAGGTTTAAATTAATAAGGAATGATAACAGAGTGGATCTAGGGGCATCTGGATTATCAATGTATACGTTAAAGTCTCTGAGTAGAACGAGTTTTGGGTAATAAGTAGAAGCGTCAGCAGTGGTTTGGAGTAACACATCCGAGTCTGAGTGCCTGCGGGGCATAGCAACTTAAAAAGGTTGCTTGGATAGGGGTTGTTACTCTAAGAAGAATTTCTTTATAGGAAAATCTAGTGTTTAACATTTCAACAGAGGAAAATGAAGTAAGGAGGCAGAAAGCAATAGCTTCATCCCAGTTCTAATGTCTAGCTAAGTGAAAAACAGTGAAATCTTGCGAAAGACCATGGGAAAGGTAGGCCTCCTCACCATCTTTTAACCAGGTTTCTGTTAAGCAGAGAAAATCAGTGTGGTGCATAGTGAAGAGATCCTGAAGGAGCACCAATTTAGTTCGGAGAGAACAGCAATTAAGTAAGCTCAGATGGAAGAAGGAGAAGGATGACACCATGTTCATGATGGCAGAAGAAGAAAGTGGAAGATGCTGATGAAAGCGGTCAATTACCTGCAATCTAGGGAGAACGGTGGCCCCACTGTGTTGGAATTGAAGAAATGCCATGAGTAAACAGCAGTGCCGGGGCCATGGAATATCAGGCCTGAGACCAGGAAAATAAGGTTAAATTCAATGTTAAAACTATCATGGGAGTTTGCCCCCAAGGTGCAAGACCTCCTTGGGTGTGCTCCTTTGACATGCCACCGTGGCCCAATCTGTTACTGGCAGGTTTTTTCTGGGTTAGGAACTCTCTTTACATTGTGGTCATGTGGGTCACGAATTGGGCGAGTTCGGGAGCATTCAGGAGGAAAGGACAGCAGCCACGACCTGAAAAACAGCACAAAATGCAATAACACAGTAACTGTGTTCACATTGTCCAACTATCTCCAGCTCATTGTGGGAGGAAGCTCCCTTGATGTCCAGGTCAGGAATTGCCCCTTGGCACTCATACCCTCTGTTGCCGCTTGTGGAAGCATTGGACCTCTGTTTTTTTGCTTTTTGCCTATCGTTTGAGGCAGGCACAGACTTGGCCTTCCCCAGAAGAGTTCTGTGCTGAGTCCAACTCTGACCATTCCTGGATGTCTGATGTAGAACCAAAGTGCATCTTGAGGGAGGCCTCCTTTTGTCTGCCTTCAGACCTCTCCCCACTTCAGGAAAGGAGAGAGCTCATCAGAGGGCCTCTCCTTTGTTTTTTTTAGGGAAATGGCTAGGGCCATTCCTTTTCATTTGTTAGTCGAGGATGAACCCAGGCCTGCTATTTTGTCCATACTTGATCATGAAAATCTCTTTAAGGAGCCGTGACAGTGCCCATGCATAACATCCTGTGTCTGGTACAGATGAGGAATTGGGAGATCCCTCTGTATGTACAGCTAGTTCCTAAGAAGGTGGACTCCATGTATAGAGTCCAAAGGCTCCTGGATTCGAGAGAGCCCAGTCCTCCCACCACTCTATGGTGGTTGAATCCGCTCTCAAGAGAAGTAAGAGTTCTAGGACCCATACGTTGGCACTCCTGGGACGAGATGCTAGGACCTTGGAGTCTTTTGGGAGGAAGGGTTACCAAACATCTATGCTTGTATTCCACATAGAGGCCTACCAGCTCTACATAAGCATTTACTTGCAGGACTTGGTGCACTTTGGAAGGCTAAGTGCTTTGAAAATGAGCCCCAATGTGTCATTTTCAGATTCTTTGCCTTTAGATAAGGCTACAGAACTCCACAAGGTAGTAGACAAGCACAAGGAGTGCCAAAAGCACTGGGCCCACACAACCTTTGATGCTTTCGATATGGCATCCAAGCTTTCCACAGTAGGTATTAGTATGCGCATACTCACTGGTTGCATGTATCAGACCTAGAACTGGCTGTTAAGGAAAAGCTGGCAGACATCCCGTGCCATAGGGACAAGTTGGAGGAGGTCTCTGACCTCATCAAGAAGAGAACCTACACCATGAAAACCCTCTTCCCACTCCTTCTGCAACTTCTCTTCTCGGAGGTTTATATGCGGAAACCAGAGGAGGCTCTGCTACTCTCAAAGGCATGGGTACAGTCGTTCGGCCTGACCTTCCCAGCAGTCACAAGGGGCCTGCTCTGGACCTCGGCAGCAGAAGCCCCAGAAATCCCAGTTGTCACCCAAGTCAAAGCAGGGGTCAAGCTTTTGACTGGCAGGTAAAGTGACCATGCCGGACGACCAACCAGTAGGAGGGAGGCTAAATTTTTTTCCATCTCAGATGGCCCCTTATGATCTCAGATGGGTTCCCAAAATAGCCCTAGATTCTCTCTCTTGGCCTACATGAAAACTTCTTGAGTACCTTCACCTTTCTGAGTTTGGTCTAAAGACCAACTCTGTAAGGGTTCATCTCAGAGCAACCAGTGCTTATCAATGTGTAGGAGGTAAGCCCATCTCTATACAGCCTCTAGTTGTTCTCTTCATGTTTGCTGTTGTCAAAGCCCCCTATGAGACCTCCCACTGTGTCATGGGACTTTAGTGTCGTCCTCACCCAGCTGATGAAAGCTCCTTTTGAGTCACTTGATTCCTTTCACCTGAAGTACCTGACCTGGAAATCTTGTTTTTTTGTGGCAGTCACTTCTCTGTGAGCTGCAGGACCTAGTAGCTGATGTACCTTACACAAAGTTTCACCACAGCAGAGTAGTTCTCCGCATGTATCCTAAATTCCTTCCTAAGGTGGTGTTGGAGTTCCATCTTAACCAGTAAACCAGTCCTTCCAGTATTTTTCCACAAACCTCATGCCCATTCTGGCAAAAGTGCACTGCGTATCTTGGACTGCAAGTGAGCCTTAGCCTTCTATCTGGAGCTGAGTAAATCCTATAGACAGTCCACCCACTTTTGTTTTCTTTGATCTGAACAGGAGGGGGCAGCCATCAGTAAATGCAGTTTATCCAATAACTAGCAGACTGCGTCTCTTTCACTTACGCCAAGACTGGGCTGACTGGAGCGTAATGTCACAGCTCACAAAGTCAGTGCCATGGCTGCCTCCGTAGCCCAGTTGAGTTCAACCTCCATTGAAGAGATTTGTATAGCTGCAATGTGGTCTTCAGTGCACATATTCACATCTTGTTACTGCATTGAACAGAATGCCAGTCTGGTCGGTCAGGTAATTCTGCAGAATTTATTTGGTGTCTAGAATCCAACTCAACCCTCATAGACCCGTTTTTATTTTGTTCCAGGCTGTACCCTCCCAATAACAAGACTCCATATAGGTTCAGGTTGTTTGGTTTATGGTTGGCCTTGCCCTTGCTTTCTTGTTTTGGTGGTCCTGGTAGGTAGAGATTCCCAAATGTGAGAAACCATATCCTGCTTGTCCTTGGGGAAAGCAAAGTTTCTCACCTGTAGCAGTTGTTCTCCAAAGACAGCAGGACATGTATTCGCACATCCCTCCCTCCTCTCCTAGGAGTTGTATCCTTTTAGCTTGATATTATACTGCTGGTGCCATGGGTGGGAAGGCACTTGTGCATGCATGGTGAGATACTGGAAAGTCGTCTTAAAGCTATACAACACTGGGTAGTGTTCGCACCAGGCTCCATTAGAGGACTTCACCGAAAAGTGAGGCTACATGTCCTGCTGTCCTACGGGTGAGTAACTTCGCTATTTCTCCCCTTTGTTTATTGTAACTGAATACTGAGTATTCTCATATTGTGCTTTCTCATTTATTAGGAGGAAGGACATAGAGATATACATACCTGCATATAATATATGTAAATCTCTTTGGTTGTACCCAAGAAAGGTGGTATGTAAAGAGAAGGAAAAAAAATAGCATACATGCAAACTTAGTGCTCTCATGTGCTGCCCTTTCCTTTTACATCCCTGCAAGTTTCAACCCTTTTTCTGCATCTCAGGCCACCACTCTTTTCATTTGAGGGCACCACATTTGTCTTTTCACCCCACTTTTCATCCTGGATAGCTGTCATCTATCTTTCCTACCACCCTCTGAATTTTTTGATTCCTGGTTTTCTCCCTTCCTTGAGTCATCTTACCCTTATCCTTGGTGACTTAACCTTCAGACGAAAGTTCCTTGCCTTAACTCCCCATTTGATCTGCAGCTCTGCTTCTCCTAGACCCCTAGTATGGCTGCTAGATTTGACTGGTAATATCTTCTAATTGCTGTTCTCTTAGGCTTCTTTATCTCCATTCTATCTCTGACTACCCTTAAACATTGTCTCCCACAGTCTTGTCCACTACCAGTATTCTTTCCTCTTCTCTCCTCTATAACCTCTTCAGTTTTGGATGCTTTTGCCCCACCCCTCATCATATAAGGCATGCCAAATCTCACTGTGGCTGACCTCTTGCACCTCTCCTGCAGTTTGTCTCTAAGTGCTGCTCTCATGCTTACTTTATACTTTAAAATTCATGTTCACCTCCCTCTTAGAAATGTTTCTGCCTCCCATTCTCTCTTCATTTTCTTCTCAGACTTTGACTTCTTTAATGACAAGATCCACAAGATTAATCATGAATTCTCCACCTGGCTGCAGATGTTGCTGCCTATGCTTCGTTTACCTCTCCTTCCTTGGACTCCTTCTATCTTTGTTCCTTTTGTCAAATCGCAGAGGATGAAACTACCCATCTTTATGCCTCTTTTAAACTCACTATGCCCATGTCAGTCTCTTTAATGACCTCCTTATTGCCAAGACCTAAAGTTGTTTTGCCCTACCAGTATCCTTCTTGGTCCATCTTCCACGTTTGACACTGATCCTTCTTGGTCCATCTTCCACTTTTGACACTGATCCTCTATCCACTGCTTGACACACTGTACTCGGTTGGATTTTGGGAAGTTATCTTAGTCTTCTGGTTCTTTCTCAACTGCTATTCCACTGTCGGTCAGTGTACCTCAAGGCTCTGTCCTAGACCCTCTTGTCTGCTCTCTATAGTTACTCCTTGAGTGTTCCCTCTTACAGTTTTCAGTAATATTTTTATGCTCATAGCTCCCAGATCTACCTCTCCACACTATACATTTCACCAAAACTCCATCCCTAAATTCCAGCCTGTTTGACATCTGTGCTTTAATGTTACATCATCTTAAACGTAATATGGCCAAGGCAACACTTCTTTTCTTTCTCCTGAAACCCACTTCCACTCTTCCCTGTTTTTATGCTTTGTGAATGGCATTCTCATCCTTCTATTCCCTCGTTTATAATCTGAGTGATATTCGATGCTTCATTCTGCTTCTCTATGCACATCCAAAACAAAGCTAAATCATGCTGTGTTTTTTTTCCTTTTCACAAATGTCCTTACTTTTTCAGTGCTGCGAAAATGCTCATTCATTCATTACTGCAATCTACTTTTTGTGGGTCTCTGCAGAATTGACTTTCTCCACTGAAATCTGTTCAAAATGTAGCTGTACAACTTACTGTCCTTCATTAAAGCCCTTTCCTCAAATCATTACAGTGATGTGAAAAAGATTTAAGGAACAAAAGTTACCCAGCATCCATATAACTCATGTGAAAAAGTAGCTGCCTTATTACTTAATCAACCAGTTGACTAGTTGACCTTGTTGGCAAATACCAAGTGATTTCAAAAAGTAGCACCATTGCTTTGAAATCTAATATCTGCTTAATAGGAAACCTATTCAAGTCCATTATAACGTGCCAAACGCTCTCTCATTTTCGTAGCCCAAAGACCAGTCATGCCAGCTGTGTTTTGCAAAATCTGTAATTGTCTTGATGTTTTTGTAGAAGGACCAAGATAAATAATCATGCACTGATCTTCAAGACTATACAAAAGCACAGATTTCAGTACACAAAGCAGACAGTCAAAAATGGTTTCAGCTGTCTTAACAAGTTGCAACTGCAGGAAGGAGTTTCAAATCACTGTTGAAATCTGAGATGCAAATGTAAGTCCATTATCCATCAATATCCCCAAAGATTTAACTTGAGATTTAGGAGACATCAAAGCACCACCCATCTGTAACTGCAGTGATAAATTGGAAGTGAATTCCTGTACAGAAAACACAATCTGTCTTTTGTGTGTTAAGTCTCAGCATACTATCCCAACACTATTTTTTTCCAGACATAGTCTACCTATTGTGGATCAATCCTGTGGCCTAGGTCCCAAAGGAAACATGTTCTGAATATCCTCTGCATATGAAAAAACAAACAAACCATAGAACCAAATTAACATACCAGTGCATCTGCATCTATAGGATGTAAAAACATTGAAAATATATTTCCTCATGGGCATTATTCCATGCACCTAAACCTGAAAAGCTGGACTGTAAGAAAGACCTAAGCCAAGACAAACCAATGCTCCCCCCCCCCCCCCCCCCCCACCAAACCAACTGTTGCACATTTATGCAGTAGACGTAGAGGGTCCACCAAGTGAAAATCTCTACAGCATTGCAAATTCCTACTAGTGCTTTTGAAATTACTAGCAGTAGTAGGAAAAAAAAAAAAGCAAAATCCCAATTACATGTGTGAGGTGAATTTTTTTCTCCTTTATGGAATGTGAAGTTGGTGTGCAAATATGTAAAGTACTAATTTTTCTAGTAGATTTTGACTATTTCATTGTGTTTTTCCTCTGTTAGGCAATACAGATTACAACTTCCCAGCCAAGTTCCTCATCACAAAGTCAGCAGGTAAAGCTTAAGTTTTTACTTAAAAAAAAAAATAGAACTGATTTAAGGATTCTGATCATAAAAAGGCTTGTAAATTTCATTTTTAAAGTTCATACAGCAAACATGCCCCCCCCCCCCACATTTGCATTAAACCATTGGCTGCTTGTACTATACCTGTGTCATTGGAGGTTGCCTTGCCTTGAATTGGGAGCAGCCATTTTGCCGATAACCTCTACATGTGGCTCCAGTATTGATCAGTGGATTCAGGTTCCAAGACTTGCTTGAATAAGCTGCGCTTTTGGGGGTGTTTTGTTATTTGGGGAGGGTGTGGCCAAGCTGATGGATTGTGAGGTGGTCATGTCGCAAAGGCTTCCAGAGGACAAGACTGTCGGGTGTTCCAGCAGCAGGGTGTGTTCCAAACATAGGGGCTGATATTAAACTGGCAGGAGGCCAGCTGAATCATTTGTTTCAGGATCAAGGGGTCAGAGGCTTTGGCCTTTAATGGAGCAAGGAAATTGAGAGAATGTGGAGCCACTTCCACCTCTGTCTCCTTTAAGGGCCCTCAGTGGGTGCCGGGGGCTCTTCATAGGGGATTCAGGTAGCGGAAGGCTGAGCCTGTGTCACCAGGAGTGGGGCCTGTATCTGTAATTAGTGGGTGTTGCCGGTCACGCAAGAGGGCTGTGCCCTTGAATTTGTATTAATATCTTCAGACAAAAATAGGATGGGCTGAGGCTTTGCCCATTGCTGATTTTATAAGAGTGTGAACTTGTAGTGGAGCAGTAGTCTAATGGTTAGTGCAGTGGGCTGAGAACATGGTACTAAATGTAAATGACTTTGACTTTGTGCCACAAAAAGGCAGTATATCAAATTCCATTATCTATTACTCTGTCTCCCCCCTTCAAGGAACACATGCGCATGTGCACACACACACCCATAGCTCACTTCCTCTGCCTCCCTTTCAGCGCGCACACCCCCCATAGCTCACTCTCTCTGCCTCCCCGTCAGCACGCACACACCCGTAGCTTACTCTCTCTGTTTCTTCAGCTCGCACACACCCGTAGCTCACGCTCTCTGCATCTTCTTCAGAGCGCACACACCCGTGGCTCACTCTCTCTGCCTCCCCTTCAGCGTTCACACACCTGTAGCTCACTGTGTGCCTCCTTCCCTCAGCACATAAAAACACACCCATTGCTGATTCTCTGTTTCCTCCCCTCAGCACACTTAAATGCACCTGTAGCTCACTCTCTTCCTCCTCCCTTCAGCATACATAAACGCACCCGTAGCACACATAAACACACCTGTAGCTCACTCTCCCTACCTCCTCCCTTCAGCACACAAAAACGCACCCGTTGCTCACTCTGTATGCCTCCTCCCCTCAGCACACAAAAATATACCCTTTGTTCACTCTTTCTGCCTCCTCCCCTCAGCACACATAAACGCACCCATAGATCACTCTCTCTGCCTCCTCCCCTCAGCTTACATAAACGCACCTGTAGCTCACTCTCTGTGCCTCCTCCCTTCAGCACACACAAACACATCCGTAGCTCACTGTCCCTGTCTCCTCCCTTCAACACACACAAACGCATCCGTAGCTCACTCTCTCTGCCTTCTTCCCTCAGCACATACAAACGCAGCTGTAGCTCCCTCTCTGTGTCTCCTCCCTTCAGCACACATAAAAACACCTGTAGCTTACTCTCTCTGCCTCTCCCCCCTCAGCACACACCCCGTAGCTCACTACTATTTCTTTTCCCCCTCATCACATACATCCAACGTAGCTCACTGTCTGCCTCCCTGCCATAGCTCTCTCTCTGCCTACCCCATAGCTCGCCAAATCAGCCTCCTCCCATAGCTCGCTGTATTCCCAGTGCTCTCACACACACCCATAGCTTACTCTCCCTGCCTTCCCCCCAGTGCTCACACATCAATTGCTCACTCTCTGCTTTCCCCCAGTGCTCACACATCCATTGCTCACTCTCTCTGCCTTTCCCCCAGTGCTCACACATCCATTGCTCACTCTCTCTGCCTTTCCCCCAGTGCTCACACATCCATTGCTCACTCTCTCTGCCTTTCCCCCAGTGCTCACACATCCATTGCTCACTCTCTCTGCCTTTCCCCAGCGCTCCCACATCCATTGCTCGCTCTCTCTGCCTTTCCCCAGCGCTCCCACATCCATTGCTCGCTCTCTCTGCCTTCACCTGGCACTCACACATCCATTGCTCACTCTCTCTGCCTTTCCCCGGCACTCACACATCCATTGCTCACTCTCTCTGCCTTCACCCAGCGCTCACACATCCATTGCTCACTCTCTGCCTTCACCCAGCGCTCACACATCCATTGCTCACTCTCTCTGCCTTCCCCGCAGCGGTCACACACACCCCCATAGGTCACTGTCTCTGCCTTCCCCCCAGCGGTCACACCCCCCCCCCATAGCTCACTGTCTCTGCCTTCCCCCCAGCGGTCACACACACCCCCATAGCTCACTGTCTCTGCTTTCCCCCCAGCGCTCACACACACACCCATAGCTCACTATCTCTGCCTTCCCCCCAGCGCTCACACACACACACACCCATAGCTCACTATCTCTGCCTTCCCCCCAGCGCTCACACACACACACCCATAGCTCACTGTCTCTGCCTCCCCCCCAGCGCTCACACACACACACCCATAGCTCACTGTCTCTGCCTCCCCCCCCCCAGCGCTCACACACACACACCCATAGCTCACTGTCTCTGCCTCCCCCTCCAGCGCTCACTCACACACCCATAGCTCACTGTCTCTGCCTTCCCCCCAGCGCTCACACATACACCCATAGCTCACTGTCTCTGCCCCCCCCCCCCAGCGCTCACACACACACACCCATAGCTCACTATCTCTGCCTTCCCCCCAGCGCTCACACGCACACCCATAGCTCAGTGTCTCTGTCTTCCCCCTCAGCGCTCACACGCACTCCCATAGCTCAGTGTCTCTGCCTTCCCCCCAGCGCTCACACGCACACCCATAGCTCAGTGTCTCTGCCTTCCCCCCCCAGCGCTCACACGCACACCCATAGCTCAGTGTCTCTGCCTTCCCCCCCCAGCGCTCACACGCACACCCATAGCTCAGTGTCTCTGCCTTCCCCCCCAGCGCTCACACGCACACCCATAGCTCAGTGTCTCTGCTTTCCCCCCCAGCGCTCACACGCACACCCATAGCTCAGTGTCTCTGTCTTCCCCCCCAGTGCTCACACGCACATCCATAGCTCATTCTCTGCTTTCCTCTCAGCGCTCACACACCTATAGCTCACTCTCTCTGCCTCCCCCCAGCGCTCACACACACACATACATTCATTGCTTACTCTCTCTACCCCCCCCCCCCCCAGTGTACACACCACCAACCCATATACCTTCTTGTGGCTACACTCCTGCCGCTGATAGTTGTTTCCCAAAGACTCCCCTCCTCCCCCTAAAAATACAGAACTCCTCCATACATCTCTCCAGCTTTCTCTGTCCTCCACCTTGCGCATTCCACCCTGGCACACAGACACTTAGCTCTCATTCCTCCTGCTTCATCTCCCTTGACCCCTAATCACAGTCCTGGCCTGGTGCTGATCAGAAGTGGAAGGAAAGAAGAGCACCTGCACATTGAGCCACATCCTTTTTCTCTTCTTCATTGTTCAAATTTTACATTCAGTCCTGGGCAACAGAAGAGGAGACTATGGTCTGATATGCAGCTACTCTTCCTTCATTCTACTTTTGATCAGCGCTGGGCCTGGAGACTGGAGTGGGAGGTGTCGTGTGTGTGTGTGTGTTGGTGGTACAGCAAGGGGGATGGAAGGAAGAGCGGAGAAGTTGCCACTATTGCTGACTGCTTTCCAGAGCTTGACCAAGTTGTGCATGTTAGGCTGCAAAACCTAGGCACCAGGTTCAGTTTTGGTTTGTTTAGGGTTTTTTTTTTTTTTTTTTTAGTTACCATATGCTCTAAATAGTATGTACAGTAGCCCATAAACTCCTTAATATATTTATCAAGTTAAGTAGATTTTGAAAAGGGTATCTGAAGAAAATGAGCATTAAGTGAGCTATCTAGCTTGCACTTGATTTCAACTGTTTTTTTTTTTAATTACAGGTGCCTGATAACCCTCCCAACTATATTCTTTTCCTTAATAACTTGCCTGAAGAAACAAATGAGATGATGCTGTCTATGCTCTTTAATCAGTAAGTGCCCAGGAAAAATAGCCTTCCCATGACAACATCTGTGAAGCTGGTCACTTCAGAAATACTCCTTGTGTATAGAATGGTTCTTTGGCATTGAAATAGAAAATGTGTTTGTGAGCCCACTAGAGAAAAGCAAATATTTAATATTTTCTTCTTTTTTTAAATATCTATTTAACCTTGTTGAAAAAGAATGGAAAAAACACTATACATGGCTAGTGGTTTAGTTATGAAAAGCCCAACAGACTTATTAAAATCTTAGAGTAAATGGGAGGAAGGCATTCAGAAATTAAAATGCAAACACTGTTTACATATTTTAGTGTTTCCAGTGGAAGGTGTGCAGAGTTGTTTTTAGCTTTAAATTAATGAGTGAGTTTGTGAAGCCTCAACTCTTACAACATATATTAGGGCAAATTGTATTCTCAGCAAATTAATTGGGCATTCACTGTAAACGTTAATACACTAACTAATTCAGAAATTGACTGGTGAGTTTTATTGAGTTACTTGAATGTGTTGTGAGGCAAGAAGTGGGAAATGGAATTAATTGCTGGAGAGTTGTTTAGATAGCCTAATAAAACATGTCATAAGAAAATAAGAATTGCCATACTGAGTCAGATACATGAAGCCAAGTATTCTGTTTCCAACAGTGGCCAATCCAGGTCAGAAGTACCTAGCAGGATAACAGAAATTTAAGTCAGGGAAGGGGGCCTTAGTGACAAGGGGAAAATAAGGATGAAGACCCCACCTGCCCCTGTTATGGAGAGACTGGCACTAAGGGAGGCATAAAAAAATCAGTGCAGTAAACATTTCCGCCTATTTGTATTCTATAGATTTACACGCAGTATATAGAATACGCCTAGGTAGACCTCACTGTGACTAAAACTACGCACAGCCATTTACACCAATGAAAATGTGGCATAAATCTCTGCGTGTAGATTTATTAACTTAATAAGCTAATCAGCATTGTTAGCACTTAACAAGCCATAATAAGTACTAATTTGTATTAATTAGAATTTATGCGCGCAAATCCCTAAGTGTATTCAGTAATGCACTGCACTTAAAATTTAATGCACACAGGAAAAAAGAGAAGTGGTTATGGGCATTTCATGGGCATTCCAAAATTTATACGTGTTATAGAATAGAAATGTAATACACGCAGTCAAAAAGGGAAGTGGTTATGGGCATGTCAAAATTTACACGCGTTGTTATAGAATATGGCCCACTGCTTTATCAATAAGCTTACAGTATATTTGAGTTTCTGTAGATTGCTGAACACAGTATAGTATTGTTAGCTAAATATTTTTACTGCTGTAATTGCCCATTGCTCATGTTTGATCTATTCTTACAGTACACCGCCTTGAGTGAATTCCTTCAAAAAGGCAGTAAATAAATCCTAATAAATCAGTTTTTCCTCTGTTTTGAAAACAATACAAAATTATTAACCATTAATGGTTATGAATAGGTTTATTTTGTTCTTTAACATATTGTGATGGATTAAATGTATTTATGTAGATTTTAAATCAGTAGTTGGCCGAAGAGTATTTCATTGTAATTTAGTGTTTTTTCTCCCCCCCCCCCCCCACCCCCACCCTTTCTAAGGTTTCCTGGATTCAAAGAGGTGCGATTGGTACCGGGGAGACACGACATTGCCTTTGTGGAGTTTGAAGCTGAGGGTCAAGCAGGTTCAGCTCGTGATGCTCTACAAGGTTTCAAGATCACTCCGTCCCATGCCATGAAAATCACATATGCCAAGAAATAACATTGACAGATATTCTTGCAAGAGTCCTTCTGTGGAATTATTTGTTAGCGTTTTTAGTTAACTGATATTTTCCTTTTGGAAAAAAAGATTTTTTTTGTTTTTAGTTGAATCAACACACTGATGTTGCAGGTTTCATGCAAGTATGCTGTGGGATTGCCATATGATTTGACTGCAGAAGTTTTACTGCTGCAGTCTTAGTTTTGTACAATAAATATTCAGATTTTCTGCCTATTTTGCATTTATATTTAATGTATGGACTAAGTTGTTAATAAGGACTTGAGTAGTGTACATTTCTCACATACTACTACTACTACTATTTAGCATTTCTATAGCGCTACAAGGCATACGCAGCGCTGCACAAACATAGAAGAAAGACAGTCCCTGCTCAAAGAGCTTACAATCTAATAGACAAAAAATAAATAAAGTAAGCAAATCAAATCAATTAATGTGAACGGGAAGGAAGAGAGGAGGGTAGGTGGAGGCGAGTGGTTACAAGTGGTTAAGAGTCAAAAGCAATGTTAAAGAGGTGGGCTTTCAGTCTAGATTTAAATGTGGCCAAGGATGGGGCAAGACGTAGGGGCTCAGGAAGTTTATTCCAGGCGTAGGGTGCAGCGAGACAGAAGGCGCGAAGTCTGGAGTTGGCAGTAGTGGAGAAGGGAACATATAAGAAGGATTTATCCATTGAGCGGAGTACACTGGAAGGGGTGTAGGGATGGACGAGTGTGGAGAGATACTGGGGAGCAGCAGAGTGAGTACATTTATAGGTTAGTAGAAGAAGTTTGAACAGGATGCGACAACGGATAGGGAGCCAGTGAAGGGTCTTGAGGAGAGGGGTAGTATGAGTAAAGCGACCCTGGCGGAAGACGAGACGGGCAGCAGAGTTTTGAACCGACTGGAGAGGGGAGAAGTGACTAAGTGGGAGGCCAGCAAGAAGCAGATTGCAGTAGTCTAAACGAGAGGTGACAAGGGTGTGGATGAGGGTTTTGGTAGAGTGCTCGGAAAGAAAGGGTTTTACGGATGTTGTAAAGAAAGAAACGACAGGTCTTGGCAATCTGCTGGATATGAGCAGAGAAGGAGAGAGAAGAGTCAAAGATGACCCCAAGGTTTCGAGCTGAGGAGACAGGGAGAATGAGAGAGCCATCAACAGAAATAGAAAACGGGGGGAGCGGGGAGGTGGGTTTGGGGGGGAAAATGAGAAGTTCGGTTTTGGTCATATTTAATTTCAGGTGGCGTTGAGACATCCAGACAGCAATGTCAGACAAGCACGCTGAAACTTTGATTTGGATGCAAGGTGAGATATCAGGGGTAGAAAGGTAGATTTGGGAGTCATCAGCATAGAGATGGTAGGAAAAGCCATGGGATGAGATTAATGAACCAAGGGAAGAAGTGTAGATAGAAAAGAGGAGGGGACCAAGAACAGAACCCTGAGGTACGCCGCCAGGCAGAGGGATAGAAGTAGAAGAGGATCCACCAGAGTGAACACTAAAGGTGCGGAGGGAGAGGTAGGAAGAGAACCAGGAAAGGACAGAGCCCTGGAATCCAAGTGAGGACAGGGTATCGAGAAGTATGCTGTGATCGACAGTGTCAAAAGCAGCGGAAAGATCAAGAAGAATGAGGATGGAATATTGACCTCTGGATTTAGCCAGTAATAGGTCGTTGGAGACTTTAGTAAGCGCAGTTTCGGTTGAGTGGAGAGGGCGAAAACCAGATTGTAGTGGGTCAAGAATAGCATGTGAGGAGAGAAAATCAAGGCAGCGGCGGTGAACAGCACGCTCAAGTAATTTGGAGAGAAAAGGAAGGAGGGAGATGGGTCGGTAATTAGAGGGACAAGTAGGGTCGAGTGAAGGCTTCTTAAGGAGAGGTGTGACCACAGCATGTTTAAAGGCAGCAGGGACAGTCGCAGTGGAAAGTGAGAGGTTGAGAATGTGACATAGATACAGTTACCTATGTCTCTGATTCAAACAAATATAGTACCCATCATGCATTGTGGAAGTCAGGAGGGGCCAGTCCAACTGCATAATTGCAGGTGCTAAATCTCACATAAGAATAGCTGTACTAGGTCCAGTGGTCCATCTAACCCAGTATCATTCTTCCAACAATGGCTAATCCAGGTCACAAGTACCTGGCAGAAACCCAGTTAGCAGCAAAATTCAATGCTACCAATCCCAGGGCAAGCAGTGGTTTTACCCATGTCCATCACAAGAACAGACTATGGATTTTCCTCCAGGAACTTGTCCAAACATTTTTTAAACCCAGGTACGCTAACCGCTGTTACTACATCCTCCAGCAATGAGCTTAATTATTCTTTGAGTAAAAAACAATTTCCTCCTTTTTGGTTTTAAAAGTATTTCCATTTAATTTCTTTGTGTGTCCCCTGGTCTTTATATTTTTGATAGAGTGAAAATCAATTCACTTTTAATCCGTTCTACACCACTCATGATTTTGAAGATCTCAATTATATCTCCCCTGAGCTGTCTCTTTTCCAGGCTAAAAAGCCCTAACCTCTTTAGTCTTTCCTACTAAGGGAGGAGTTCCATCCCCTTTATCATGTTGGTCACTCTTTGAACCTTTTCTAATTCTGCTATATCTTTTTTGAGATACGGTGACCAGAACTGAACACAGTACTCAAGGTGATGTCGCACCATGGAGCGATACAGAGCCATTATAATATTCTTGGTTTTATTTTGCAACCCTTTCCTAATAATTCCTAGGATCCCGTTTGCTTTTTTGGCCTCTGCAGAAGATTCAGTGTACTGTCTACAATGACACCTAGATTTTTTTTCTTGAGTGCTGACTCCTGAGGTGGACCCTAGCATCGGGTAACTATGATTCAGATTATTCTTCCCATTATGCATCACTTTTCACTTGTCCTCATTAAATTTCATCTGCCATTTGGATACCCAGTCTTCCGGTTTCCTAAGGTCTTCCTCCAATTTTTCACAGTCCGCATATGTTTTGGCAACTTTGAATAGTTTTGTGTCATCTGCAAATTTAATCGCCTTACTCGTTGTTACGAGTTCCAGATTATAAATATATTAAATAGCACCTGTCCCAGCACAGATCCCTGCGGCATTCCATTATTCACCCTCCTCCATTGAGAAAAATGGCCATTTAACCCTACCCTCTGTTTTCTGTCCAGTAACCAATTTCTAATCTAGAGAAGGACATTGCCTCCTATCTCATAACTTTTTGATTTTTCCAGGAGTGTCTCATGAGGAACTTTGTCAAAAGCTTTCTAAAAATGTAAATACAATACATCAACTGGCTCACTTTTATTCACATGTTTATTCACGCCTTCAAAGAAATGAAGGAAATTAATGAGGCAAGACTTTCCTTGGCTGAAGCCATGCTGACTCTATCCCATTAAACCATGTTTGTCTATGTGTTCCATAATTTTATTCTTTATAATAGTTTCCGTTATTTTGCCTGACACTGAAGTCAGGCTTACTGGTCTGTAATTTCCCAGATCACCCATAACTCATTATAAAACATAAAGCTGTATTTCTCTGTTTATTTCTCTGTTTATTACCCTCCTCTCACCTACCAACACCCATTCTGTTAGAATATCAATGAAATGCTTTGATGTCCCCATTCATACCCCCCACCCTCCCACTCTGTCAGACAGTCAAAGTAATGCTTTGATGTTTCTCTCATATATACTATCTGCTACCTCATTTGCTTATTTCCGATCTGAGGAAGAAGGGCAACCTTCGAAAGCTAATCAAGAAATGTATTAAGTTATGTCCAATAAAAAAGGTATCATCTTATTTTCTTTTCCATGTTTTATTTTGTTTGATTTCTATTGATAACCAGATCACCCCGAAACCATTAAAAAAAATTGTCATTACACTGGCCACCCTCCAATCTTCAGGAACTATGGACGATTTTAACAGATTATAGGTCACTAAAAACAGATCAGCAATTTCATGTTTGAGTTCTTTCAGTACCCTGGGGTGTATACCATCCGGTACAGGTGATTTATCACTCTTTAACTTGTTGATTTGGCTCAGTTCATCTTCCAGGTACACCAAGATTTCTTTCAGTTCCTCTGCTTCGTCACCCTTGAAAACCATTTCTGACATAGGTAGATCTCTTACCTCTTCTTCCGTAAAGACCGAAGCAAAGAATTCATTTAGTCTCTCTGCTATGGCCTTGTCCTCCCTAAACACCCCATTTGCTCCTTTATGATCTAATGGTTCCACAGATTCTCTCACAGACTTTCTGCTTCTGATGTACCTGAAAAAGGTGTTACTATGAATTTTTGTCTGAGTGACTTTTTTTGTCTTTTTTTTAGCCATCCTTATCAATGCTTTGCACCTAGCTTGACAGTGTTTATGTTGCTTCTTATTTTCTTCATTCAAATCATTTTTCCATTCTTGGAAGGAAGTTCTTTTGGTTCTGATAGCTTCTTTCACTTCACCTTTTAGCAATGCTAGCTGACATTTGCTCTTCTTTCCACTTTGTTAATACGTGGAATACATCTGGTCTGGGCTTCCACGATGGTATTCTGTAACAAACTTACATGTCTGATTTAAATTCCTAACCTTTGCAGCTGATCCTTATAGCTTCTTTTTAACCATTTTCCTCATTTTGTTGTAGCTGTCCTTTCAAAAATTGGATGTTACTATGGTAGATTTCCTTAGTGACTTTACTCCAGATATCAGCTCAAATTTGATCATGTTATGAGCACTGTTTCCTAGTGGATCGAGTTGCTCCAAGAAGCAGTCATTTATTACATCTACAATTTTACATCCCTAGCGCTTCCTGATGTAACATTTATCCAGTCAATATTGGGGTAAATGAAATCACCCATTATTATAATATTACCTAATTTGCAAGCTTTCCTAATTTCTGTAAGTGCAAAGAGGGACTTTGAAAAAAGATTGCATTGGAGGCAAAAACACATAGTAAAATCTTTTTTAGGTATATTAAAGCAAGAAGCCGCCAAAAGAATCATTTGCACCACTAGATGACTGAGGGGTAAAAGGGGCACTTATGTCATCCATGTTGTCTATGTAATACCAATTGTATCTTTTTTACTCTGGAATGGCGAATGCTATGACGGAACATTGTAAGCCACATTGAGCCTGCAAATAGGTGGAAAAATGTGGGATACAAATGCAACAAATAAATAAAGATGACGCCATAGCAGAGAGATTAAATGACTTCTTCATTTTGGTCTTCACTAGGGAAGATTTGGGAGAGATACCAGTGCCAGTTATGGTGTTCAAAGCTGATGAATCAGGGAAATTGAATGAAATCTCTATAAACCTGGAAGATGTAATGGTGGAATTTGACAAATTGAAGAGTAGCAAATTGGCTGCTCTGGATGGTATTCATCCCAGACTGCTGATAGAATTGAAAAATGAACTTGTAAAACTATCGTTAGTAATATGTAATTTATCTTTAAAATCAAGCATGGTACCGGGTTATTGAAGGGTGGCCAATGTAACGCCGATAAAAAAAAAAAGATTCCAAAGGTGATCCAGGAAATTATAGACCAGTTAGCCTGATGAGATTGCTGGGCAAAGTATAGACTGTTATAAAGAACAAAATTATAGAGCATATTCAAAAGCATGGGTTAATGAGACACGGCCACCTTGGATTTAGTGAAAAGAAATCTTGCCTCACCAATCTACTACATTTCTTTGAAGGGTTGAACAAACGTGGATGAAGGTGGGCCGGTTGATAGTGTGTATATGGATTTTCAAAAGGCATTTGACAAAGTACCTCATGAAAAACTCCGGAGGAATTAGAGAGTCGGAGGTAGTGTTCTATTGTGGATTAAAAGCTGGGTAAAACAGAGAGTAGGGTTAAATGGTCTGTATTTTCAATGGAGAAGGGTAGATGGGTTCCCCAGAGGGTCTGTGCTGGGACCACTGCTTTTTAACATATTTATAAATGATCTAGAGATGGGAGTAACTAGTGAGGTAATTAAATTTGCTGACAACACAAAGTTATTCAAAGTTGTTAAATTGCAAGAGGTTTGTGAAAAATTACAAGAGGACCTTACGAGACTGTGAGACTAGGCATCCAAATGGCAGATGACTTTTAGTGTAAGCAAGTTCAAAGTGATGCTTGTGGGAAAGAGGATCCTGAACTATAGTTACGTGATGCAAGGTTCCAGATTAGGAGTCACTGACCAAGAAAGGGATCTAGGTATCGTTGAGGATACGTCGAAACCCTCTGCTCAGTGTGTGGCTAACAAAGCAAATAGAATGTTAGATATTATTATGAAAGGAATGGAGAACAAAACTGAGAATGTTATAATGCCTTTATATCGCTTCATGGTGTGACTGCACCTCGAATACTATATGCAATCTGGTCACCGCATCTTAAAAAAAGATATAGTGGAATTAGAAAAGGTACAGAGAAGGGCGATGAAAATGTTAAAGGGGATGGGACATCTTCCCAATGAGGAAAGGCTAAAGTGGCTAGGGCTCTTCAGCTTTGGAGAAAAGACAGCTGAGGGGAGATATGATAGAGGTCTATAAAATAATGAGTGGAGTGGAACGGGTAGATGTGATCCAACGCACAAAATCAAGACTTAATAGATTTTAAACAAACCATATTGCAAGCACAAATACTAAAAAGCAGTTTCATTTCTTGTCCGGGTGTAGATGTAACACAAGAAGGAACAGAGAGTTTCAGGGGATTACTTCTCTTAGAAGTTAAGAAGAGCACATAGGTGGGCTGGTTCATAAGCTATGTTTAGAAGATTCAAGTTTTAATAACACATTTACATGAAAACGTCAACTAATATCTTGATTTAGAGGTCTTCTAGCAACAGATGGTAAATAATACGCCTTTTCTATCGGTTGACATGATTGCTCAGGTATTTTTGAAATTTTGAGGAAATAATGTTTAAGCGTTAACAGTGGGACGACTGAGCAAACTTAGAAAAGTTTACAAATCTGTTTTTCGGCATATTGAGTTCTTCAAACTTTCAATCTTATGTTGAATTGCAAGATTATCTTAAAGCTGCTTGATGATAGATAACTTTTTAGGTTTGATTTTCACGGTTTCCAAATCTTTTTCCACCCAGGAACTTTAAAGATACTTGATATGGCTGGAACTAAGATGCCAATAGTTCTAATTTATTGGAAATCAATTGATCTAGCTTGATTAGGGCTTCCCATATAACATCTAATGTAATTAAACTTGGTTTGTTAGGTAATGCAGCATCTGCGCTGTATCCAAAGATGTAACTTGAAGGTCCTTGGGGTCCTTTGCCTCATCTCTCCGCTTAACAAAGATGGTTCCATTGTTGCCAAAGTGCCAGTTCCCAGAATCCCAGCGAACGGGGGGAGGGGGTGCAGACCCTGTTGAAACCGTGCCTGATGCCTCATCAGGTGTTGGCATGGTTTCCTGCATCTCCTTTGTTGTTGGGTTCACAGGCAGATCCCTGATTTCTGGGCTAAGTGATAGTTTAATTGTCAGAGTTATTGATTTTGCTGGATCAGATACAAATGTAAAATATACAGCTGCAAAGACTTATTGAAACAGTATCAGATAAATTGCTCTGACCATCACCCTCCCATGTAACAAAAACTAGCTGGGTGGATACCTAAGCCCATCAACACATCTCCAAAGAACAAAAATCTGAAGATGGACAGCAGTTATAGAGACTGGAGTTAACCAAAGACAGTGAAACTCCACCTATTCTCAGACGATCAGACTGAAAAGCCCATTTAGCTATCTAATCTGACAAAAGAAGCCCACTTATTCCCAGACAAAGACTCTTTTAATCCTGTCAGATGCCTTCTGGATGTATATCACAGCAGATGTCCAGACAGAAAGTCTTATGATGTTATCAAACATGTAACCAGTTACCATGCTCCATCTCAAAACTAGATGAAACCAGTTTTCAGCTATTCCTGAGTTTTCATTGGATTGAGTACACCCCACCTGACTTCAGCCTATGGCCCAACAAGAAATTATAAAAGGCCTGAAAAATGCTCAGTTCTCGCTCTTGCTTCTTCGCTCTTGCTCTTGGTCTTGATTCCTTATCTGCACCTCCATGAGCCTTGCTAGATTTCACACACATCCCTGATAAGACTTTCTCCAGGCTCCAGCAACAACATTGCAACAAAAAGACTTCTTTTCCAGTGAGGATCTCCTTCATCACTCCAACCAGCAGCCTCCATCAAAGCGAGTTACCAGTATCCAGCCTAATTTATAATTCAGACTTTTTAATCTTGAAAAGCACATTTCCCTTGTGAAAGATTCCTAAAAACTGCCTCTCTCTTGTAACATTATTGCGTTACCTGTATTGTAAATAAACATTTTAAATTTAAATATATGGTCTTTATGTTCTGAGCACATGTCCTTAAATCTCACAGTGCAGGTTAATGTAATTCAACAAATATAGTATTTAATTCCCCCTTTTCTTACATATTCTTATATTACCTTATATTTAATTGGTGGAGAATAGAATATAGAAATAGAAGAGAATAATATATATATTAGATAATTATCTAACACATGTGGTGGCTATATCAGGCAGAGGAGGCAGAAGGCAGCTCTTCCCTCATCAACCTTTGCAGCAATGCCCTCGAACTGGAGCTTCCTCCACCCACTGTGAAGCAACCCACCTGGCCTACAGTGTTTCCTGCCGACTGTATCTCTGAGTAAGTGCGAATCTTGCCTCTCTTTCCCCATCGAGGGAAAAGAGAGAAATTTTGCCCCCCAAAAGCTGAGTTTTAAACAGGAGGGGCATGTCTCACAGCAGTGCTGCAGCCATCTTGAATGATTCCTCTCTGTTAGTTTTTTGATGTCTTATGGATGATTGTTTACATAAACTGTAAATAATGTCAGGGGAGCTGCATAAAATTTTCCCCAAAAGAAATTTTAAAAATGCTTTTTGTAATACTGTGACTGGAAGGAAATGTCACTGATATAAAATCACATATACAAGAAACAGGAAATAGCTGCTATGCCACAGAGTGCTTGCAACTCTTATCAATGAGAGCGCTACAGAAAAATGCTTCATTAGCTAATGATTTTATATCAGTGACACCTCCTTTATATTGTGTGACCCTGACACAGGCATTTGTTGCTGAAACACAGCTGTGTCATGTCTTGCATGTACTGCAAAGGTTGTTTGGAATAAAGCTGAGTTGGTTCTTAAGCCGTGTCGTCCACTGTTTTGCTGTTTTCGATTCTACGTTCGTGGGGATATTTTTTCTTCTTTTGTTTGACCAATATAGAACACATACAGTGAAGACTTACCCCTCAGAATATGGCAGTCCTTCATTCCTTTGTTTGACTGGACTGTCTTAGTTCATCATTCTCAACAGTTGCATTTCTGAGTTGTGCTGTGATCACTAGTCCTTATATTTTTTGGTGCTTGTCTTTTTCTTCTACCTTCCCCTGTTTTAAGCAGTGGTGCTCCTTTGTGGATGTGTGTGTTTTTTTGTTTTTCCTTTTTATCTGGTAGCACTCTTTTTCTCAATATATGTTAGGCCATTTTTATGGTAATTCTGGAATTATAAACAAGACCCAAAGGGAACAACCAGAAATGAACAATACAAAACCCAGATTCTGTTGGAAATATGTAAATCTAAACTACTGTCTACTGTAATTGCTCAAAGTCTTAAGTATTTAGATTTCAAGCATTGATGATAAAAATCCTCCACTTTTGTATTTCTTTTTGCAAAGAAACACTTTCTCACCTAATATTGCTAGTGCTTATTCACTGGAGAAAACCAATGGAAAAACCTTGTGGAGACATTTTTGTCCATCAACAGCATCAGGATTTTGTTTTCTATTTGCTTCTGACACAAAATACATAATGTGTTGATATTTTGTTTTTATTAATAAAATTGTATGTTCCCACATTTATCAGACCATCTTCTTTAGAATAGTAGTTATAGCTACTGTATAATGTTAACACTGCTAAAACTATTTAACTCCCAATCCATATTTAATATTAGTGGAGGAGTAGCTAATGGTTAGAGCAGCATGCTGAATCCCACTGCAGCTCTTTGTGATCTTAAGCAAGTTGCATAACCTTCCATTGCCTCAGGTACAAATTTATGGGCCCTTTTACTAATGCTTAGTGTGCTTGCTAGAAGCCCATTTTATGCCTGTGGTCTTAGCATTTAGAGCACGCTAAACTTTAGTAAAAGGGCTCCTTAGATTGTAAGCCCTCTGGGGACAGGAGAATAACCTATTGTACCTCAAGGTATGAGCTAAATCCAAAATGCTTTCCCTTCTCTTCATTGGTCATTCACCAAAAGAAAACAAAAAAAATCCATTCTATGCTGGGATTTAATCCCATTGATGAGATGTCTTTCCCATAAACATTCTTAAAGATACACAAAAGATACATGATTCCCTTTGCCACAGGCTTTATAGTCTGTGATTTTGTACTGAAAAAATATTGATGGAGATCTCTTCCGTTTCAATTGAAAATATTATACCACTGAAGCTGCTTGAGTAAACAAAGGAAGGTGGTGCCATTGGTAGAGCATTGTTTCAATAATTCAAAATAATGTATTCATTACTTGGTTTATTCTAGACCTAGTTTTTTTTTAAATCTATTAGTGGAGGTGGTCATAGTAAAATGTTGACTTTTTTTTTTAATCAAAGGTAAATTTATAAGCTAAAGTCTTATTATGCCAATAGAATTTCTACTCCAATCGTGTGTTTAAAATTTTTTTCTTTTGATTTTTGTTTTTTGTTTTTGCATGATTTTTCTGATAAGTGAAGACAAGACCTGTAAGTTCAAGAAGTGCCTAGACTGCAAGTAATAGATGTCCATTACCAACTGTTACTAAGTCCTGCTAGAAATATCTGTAATGTGCAGTCCTCACACATGTGACTGATATCATTTGAGGTGCCTGAGTTGGCAAATGTAAATATACCATTTTTTAAAAATCCTTAAGGGGTATGTTTACTAAGGTGTGTTAGCGTTTTTAACACGCCTGTAAATTTAAGGTGCGTTAAATGCTAACACACCTATACATTTCTATGGGCATGTTGGCGTTTAACGTGCATAAACCATTTATGTGCATTAAAAACGCTAACACGCTCATAGCACTGCTTAGTAAACATAGGTGTAAGAGTTTACCTTGCATGCATAAGTCCTCACATATTGGCATCATTCACAGGGCCACCTCAGTTTCTTATTTCCGTGGAATCCAACAGTTATTTTTCTCCCTTGGGAAAGCCAAAAGTGTGTGTGTGTGTTTTTTTAATTGTTTTTTTTTTTCATCATGACTACCTCTGTTTCTTTCCTCACCCCCTTAGATAGGCTTTCATTTGTGTTTTATTTTATTTTTTTGTATTTTTCTACTTATTATTTTTGCACATGTATGCACTGTGTTATTACCAGATCAGTGAGTTAAATTGATCAAAATAATGCTGAGCTGTTTAATTTCACATCAGCTATTTTTATACCAGTGTCCCAAAATCAGAAGACTTCCAGTAGCTTCAAGAAGCATGGTGAGTGTAGCAGATCACTATCTATCACTGACGCTCATGAATTGTTCCTAACGTGTCTTAGACCTGATCACAATATCCCTAGGTGTACCACCTGTCAAAAAATGCCTTGAGTTTTTCATGCCGAAGAACAGAAGGGAAGGATTCCTGGTTTGGTTCAGTTATGTTATGGCCAGCTCTTGTATTCCACTTATACTTATACAGTTAAAGGATGGATTACAACAAGCAAGAGTTGGGCTAATCAAGCCAGGAATTACAAACAATTAAAACAATCAATAAAAACTAAACATTAGATAAACCTGCCTTGCCAAATAAAGGTTTTAAATGTTTTCTAAACAAAAGATAATGAGTACAAGATCTCAAAGATGATGGAAGCTGGTTACACAAATTAGCTAATGGTATTGAATAGATGGTTTAAGATAAGTACATAAGTAATGCCATACTGGGAAAAGACCAAGGGTCCATCGAGCCCAGCATCTTGTCCACGACAGCGGCCAATCCAGGCCAAGGGCACCTGGCAAGCTTCCCAAACGTACAAACATTCTATACATGTTATTCCTAATGAATTCCAGAGTTTAATTACATGTTGGGTGAAGAAACATTTTCTCCGATTTGTTTTAAATTTACTACACTGTAGTTTAATCGCATGCCCCCTAGTCCTAGTATTTTTGGAAAGCGTGAACAGACGCTTCACATCCACCTGTTCCACTCCACTCATTATTTTATATACCTCTATCATGTCTCCCCTCAGCCGTCTCTTCTCCAAGCTGAATAGCCCTAGCCTCCTTAGTCTTTCTTCATAGGGAAGTCGTCCCATCCCCGCTATCATTTTAGTCGCCCTTCGCTGCACCTTTTCCAATTGTACTATATCTTTCTTGAGATGCGGCGACCAGAATTGAACACAATACTCAAGGTGCGGTCGCACCATGGAGCGATACAACGGCATTATAACATCCTCACACCTGTTTTCCATACCTTTCCTAATAATACCCAACATTCTATTCACTTTCCTAGCCGCAGCAGCACACTGAGCAGAAGGTTTCATTGTGTTATCGACGACGACACCCAGATCCCTTTCTTGGTCCGTAACTCCTAACGTGGAACCTTGCATGACGTAGCTATAATTCGGGTTCTTTTTTCCCACATGCATCACCTTGCACTTGCTCACATTAAACGTCATCTGCCATTTAGCCGCCCAGTCTCCCAGTCTCGTAAGGTCCTCTTGTAATTTTTCACAATCCTGTCGCGAGTTAACGACTTTGAATAACTTTGTGTCATCAGCAAATTTAATTACCTCGCTAGTTACTCCCATCTCTAAATCATTTATAAATATATTAAAAAGCAGCGGTCCTAGCACAAACCCCTGAGGAACCCCACTAACTACCCTTCTCCATTGTGAATACTGCCCATTTAACCCCACTCTCTGTTTCCTATCCTTCAACCAGATTTTAATCCACAATAGGACATTTCCTCCTATCCCATGACCCTCCAATTTCCTCTGTAGCCTTTCATGAGGTACCTTGTCAAACGCCTTTTGAAAATCCAGATACACAATATCAACCGGCTCCCCTTTGTCCACATGTTTGTTTACTCCTTCAAAGAATTGAAGTAAATTGGTCAGGCAAGATTTCCCCCCACAAAAGCCGTGCTGACTCGGTCTCAGTAATCCATGTCCTCGGATGTGCTCTGTAATTTTGTTTTTAATAATAGCCTCTACCATTTTCCCCCGGCACCGACGTCAGACTCAGCGGTCTATAATTTCCCGGATCTCCCCTGGAGCCTTTTTAAAAAATGGGCGTTACATTGGCCACCCTCCAATCTTCCGGTACCACGCTCGATTTTAAGGATAAGTTGCATATCACTAGCAGTAGCTCCGCAAGCTCATTTTTCAGTTCTATCAGTACTCTAGGATGAATACCATCCGGTCCAGGAGATTTGCTACTCTTCAGTTTGCCGAACTGCCCCATTACGTCCTCCAGGTTTACCGTGAAGTCAGTAAGTTTCTCCGACTCGTCCGCTTGAAATACCATTTCCGACACCGGTATCCCACCCAAATCTTCCTCGGTGAAGACCGAAGCAAAGAATTCATTCAGTCTCTCCGCTACGTCTTTGTCTTCCTTGATCGCCCCTTTTACCCCTCGGTCATCCAGCGGCCCAACCGATTCTTTTGCCGACTTGCTGCTTTTAATATACCAAAAAAAGTTTTTACTATGTTTTTTGCCTCTAATGCTATCTTTTTTTCGTAATCCCTCTTGGCCTTCTTTATCTGCGCCTTGCATTTGCTTTGACACTCCTTATGCTGCTTCTTGTTATTTTCAGACGGTTCCTTCTTCCATTTTCTGAAGGTGTTTCTTTTAGCCCTAATAGCTTCCTTCGCCTCACTTTTCAACCAGGCCGGCTGTCTTTTGGAGATCCGTCTTTCTTTTCTAATTCACGGAATATGTATGGCCTGGGCCTGATTTTAAATTCTTATACATTGAAAATCTTAGCTGGAAAAGATTACGAGTATTATATCTAGAATAAGACCCTTGTAAGAAGGATACTAAATTCAGCATATAATATTATAACAGGGATTTATTCCTTGCCAACTCTCAAAATAGATTCTTGGTGAGTTACAAACTTAAAAAAAAAAGTTATAACAACGATCAGGAATTACAGATTAAAACAAAATAAAGAAAACTAACATAGTAACACCAACCCCCCCAGGGCCTGACAAATAGCTGTTCTATAGGGTGAAGATGAAAGAGAAGATCAAGACAGAAGTAGCAAAAAGCTGAGATCTAGAAGAGATTTTAAAATTTTTTGGACTGAGAAACATTTAAAAGGAGGACACAAACATACTTACCTTTAGGCTTCTCACAAATCTTGAGATTCTAAATAAGAAAATATACATCACACAGTCAAATTTTTAATTAAAAAAAAAAAACGTAGACGTAGGTTTGTTAAGGTGAGTTAATGTTTTTAACGTGCCTTTAAAATTAAGGCGTGTTAAATGCTAATGCACCAATATATTCCTATAGGTGCATTAGTGTTTAACATGCGCCAACCATTAACATGCGTTAAAAACACTAATGTGCCTATAGCGTGCCTTAGTAGCATACCTCTAATAGTTATAAAGAAAAAAATTTGATGTTCTTATTTGATTATTAATTCTGTTAATGAGATTCTGTTCTAGATATTCAGTTTTATTTAAAGAGATTAAACAACAGGTTATTGTAAAAATACTGTATCCAGTTTAGCTAAGTTCAGGTTTTAGTACATGTGGTGCAGTCTTTTAAATATTTCACTATTTGGATTTTATATTTAAACCAATTTTTATTTTTTTAAAAATTAACCTTTTTTTTTTTATAAATCACTTTTACACTTTAAACTTAGTACATGTTTTTTTCTAGTTCTAGATATTTTTTTTTTATTACATTTGTACCCCACACTTTCCCACTCATGGCAGGCTCAATGCGGTTTACATATTATATACAGGTACTTATTTGTACCTGGGGCAATGGAGGGTTAAGTGACTTGCCCAGAGTCACAAGGAGCTGCCTGTGCCTGCAGTGGGAATTGAACCCAGTTCCCCAGGAACAAAGTCCACCACTCTAACCACTAGGCCACTCCTCCACTCCACAGACAGCTTGTTACATCACACTGATTCTCCTACCCAGTTCCATCTTTAATTGGATTAATTTTCTTCTGGATTGGAGTAAGCCCATCCAGTCAGTTTTTTTTTTCTGTTGACTTCCCCTCTGAACGGAAGTCCAGGTCTGAGGTGTCTTCGGTCGAAGTTTTGTCAACAAATTAGTAGGACCCAGAGTTTCCTGTTTCAGCAGGGTGGGGGCACATGACATCACTCCAACTGTGTGACTGGTAATTTGATGTCTCTAGTGAACACCCACTACAATTTGGCAACTTTGTTTTCAGTTTTGCAGTGGTTAGAGATTTAGGGGCTGATATTCAAAACCATTTAACCAGGTAGGAGAGTTTCCTAACCAATTCAGTGGTGCTCAGCTGCCTAACTGGAAATATTCAGCGGTACTTACCTACATAGTGTTACTGAGGGGCCCTTTTACTAAACCACGTAAACATCTACGCATGCACAGCGTGTACCAAAATAGAGTTACTGCCCGACTACCACGTGACTCTTGCGGTAATTTCATTTTTTGGCACATCTGAAAAATAATTTCAGACGTGAGTGTTGGATGCGTGCAGGTCATTACAACCCGGTTACCGCGTTGAGACTTTACCGCTAAGTCAATGGCTGGTGGTAAGATCTCGGACCCAAAATGGACATGCGCCAATTTTGATTTTGCCGCATGTCCATTTTTGTCAAAACTTTAAAGGCATTTTTTGCAGGTGCGCTGAAAAATGGATCTACGTGTGCCCAAAACACACACCTACACTACTGCAGGCCATTTTTCAGCACACCTCTGAATGCCCCCTCTAACTGCAAAAATGGAAACTACCTATTTTGGGGGTGGTCTGTGGGTGGATTGGCCCTTTTCCAGTTAAGTGCAAATATTCAGCCTTTAACTGGATAAGTTAACCGGACAAATTGAACTGCACAGAAAGCAGTCCAGTCTTTGGGGTCCTTTTATTAAGGTGTGCCAAAATGTGGCCTACACTGGTGTAGACGAGTGTATTGGATGCATCCAGATCCATTTTTCAGCACACCTGCATTAAAGGCCTTTATTGGGGGGGGGTCACGTGACGCGATGAGCGGGAGAAGACGCTGAGTGCGCAGCTCCTGCCTTCCCTTAGCTTCTTTATCAAAAATTCGTCCTAAAAATTGGATACAATACCCCACAAACGAAGGTAAACGAAGAGTGCTTAAAAGGAGAAAAGTTTAATACCAATTTGGAGGAGAATGACATCTAAGATTACCAGAAAAGATAGAGAAAAGACCCGGCCGCCCGATGACAAGATGGCGGCTCCGGCGAGCCCGGGGACATCAGCGGTGGGATCCGCGTGGGCAGCCGAGATTGTTGGGGAGGTTACTCAAGCATTGGAAGCCATATTGGAGAAAAAGCTGGGAGCGCTGGATAACAAACTAGAACAACTACATAATAGCGTAACGCAGATACAATTGGACATGGGACAATATCAACAACGGGCAAGTGATACGGAAGATCGTGTGGACAAAGTGGAAACAGAAGTAAGCCGCTTACAAAAACTAGTAGCTACTTACGCCGATAAAATCGAGGACCTCGAAAACAGATCGAGGCGTAACAATCTTCGCCTCGTGGGGCTTGCTGAAGATTTAGGAGAACGAGACCTGGCCAAATACCTTGAGACGTGGCTTACCAAAGAACTACAACTACCAACGGAGCTGGGCCCGCTGCGAATTGAAAGAGCGCATCGGCTGGGCCTTAAGCAGGGAGCAGAAGGGCGGCCCAGGGTAGTTATTTGTCGCATACTTAATTTTGCCCACAAGGTAGCCATTTTGCAGGCGATGAGAGGTGGAAAAGATCTACACAGTGGCAATAGGAAAGTATTATGCTTTCAAGACTACTCTGCCGCGGTAGCGGCGCAACGAAAGAAATTTTCCCCAGTGTGCTCGGAGTTGATACAGCGAAAAGTTAGATTTGCACTGATGTATCCAGCGAAATTGCGAGTAACCCACCAAACGGGAAATAAAATATTTACCACAGCAGAGGAGGCGAAAGAGTTCCTAGATCAACTGGAAGGAGAAAAATGAAGTGCTACTAAGCTCAAATGAAGAATATATAAAACTAGAAGAGATAAATAACCAATGCACCAATTGGGGGCACTAAGCTCAAGAGATCTCAACAGAAAGACAATGATAATTAATAGTATTCTCACCCTGAAGCTGAGACTGTGTTTAACCAACATAGCAGAACAGATATGGGTGTAAACAGTAGAAAACATCAACGAAAGAATAAAACACAGAACTCAACTATGAACTTGGTCCCAATGGATGACTCTACATTATAAGGGAGGCTGAGCTTACAAAAAAAGGATACAGTAAGACTGAACTGAAATACAGACTGAGCAATTTTGAAGAAGAGCCCCAACTAAACTCACTAATTTAACTATAACAAATATCTTGATTCAATCTGACAGCAGTTAATACAGAGATGAAGAAAGGTATGATGAACAATTTGTTAAGCTGTTGTTACTATTAAACTAAGCGCAGAATTTTGGATTCAAAATAGGTATGACTATTATGGAAATAGTAAGACATAAGAAGCAATTTTAAAGAGAGCTTTAAAGAGGATGTTGGGGCTTAGTTGGAAGGACCCAAATCATATACGTGGGACTATAATTGACATAGAAGAAAATGTTATAACCATAGAAGCCCTGGATTACAAATGAAGTTGTCTTATGGCAGGAACGGGACATAGATGATGAAACACTGATCTGGCCGGTGGAAACCATATAGGTTTATGAGAATGATCATCATAGACTTATTGAACTAACCTAATAGCAGATAGTACAAGGAAGAAGAGAAGAATGTTGAGTAATTATAAAACATTGCATTGATATTTATGTTAAGTTGCACTGTATGGTTAAAGGTTAAAATGTGTTAGTAATCGATAGAGGGGTCAAAAATATGTAAAAGATTCATCAGCGAGCTAATATATAGAGGGAAACAGTAGGACGAATATATTGCATACAAATGAGAACAGGGGGAAAACAAAAAAGGGAAAGGCGTCGAAGGTGACCTAATTCCAATAGGAATAGAAGGGGATAGTAGGGGGGGAGAGGGGATTCCCAGGGGAAGGGAAGGGACAGGGGAGGGGGGGAGGGAGGGAGGGTACAGGAGACATTACCAGAAAACACAAGTGATACCTGAAAAGAAAGATAGACTATTCGCCCGATTATTTGAACAGGGGGGGGGGGGGGGGGGGCTGGAGGCTGGGCTGGCTCCTCTCGGACATCAAGATCATGTAAATATGGAGATGGAAGGCCAAGGCAGATACACTAATTAAGGTTATTACATGGAATGTTGGGGGCATCCCTTCGCCTATAAAAAGATCAAAAATCTTAAGACACCTCCAAAGGCTTAGGGCTGACATAGCCTTTTTACAAGAGACACATTTAACTGCAGAAGAACATGCTAAATTGAATAAATGGTGGGTGGGGGAATGTATGTCAACAGCAGCGGTGGGGAGAAAAAGGGGAGTAGCAATTCTAATTAGAAAAGGAATAACAAATCACATTCATAAGATAATCCAGGATCCTGAGGGACGTTATGTGTTAGCTATTGTCACAATTAATAGACAAAAACTCTTATTGGGCAGTATATACGCCCCAAATGTCCTAGATCTTAAATTCTACAAAAAATTAGTGGCAAAAATAGCACGTTTAGAATCTATACCAATAATACTAGGAGGAGATTTTAATATGACCTGGGACCCACAAGTGGACCGATCGCACCCTCCGGCAACAATCCACCGTACACAAACTAGAGGACTACCTGAATTGTGCACTACACTAGATCTCATAGATATATGGAGGACGTTGCATCCTGGGATCAGAGAATATACACATATGTCAAGAGCTCATGGTACCTCTTCCAGGATTGACTACCTATTAACATCAAGCACATTATTTCCCACAATTAGAGACGCTGATATAGGACCATGCGTTATCTCGGATCATGCGACGGTACATATGAATTGGATGGGGGGAGGGGAAGAAGAGAAATTTCGGGGGTGGACGTTTCCAACGTATTTAGTAAATAATGTGAGATTTCGAGAACATTTACAAACGAAATGGGCAGAGTATAAACATTTTAATGAAGACACAGTACTAACTTCAACTAGTTTTTGGGAAGCTGCAAAGGTGGTCTTGCGGGGAGAAACTATCAGTTTTACTACCCAATACAAGCGTGCAAGAGATAGGGAAATCCTGCGATTGGAGAAACAAATGAGAGAAGTAAATAGACATTATGGCTTAAATCCTTGCCCTCGGCTTAGACAGGAGATATTAGAAATACAGGCGACTTATAACTCCTTATTACATGATAGGGAAGTGAAATCCCAAACATATTATAGATTCCAATTGTATAAATTTGGGAATAAGGGAGGGAAACTTCTGGCAAGAGTTATTGCCCCTAGATACGCTTCCAGAAATATCACTAGTATTAAAACACAAGAGGGAAATGTGATACATTCCAATAAAGAAATTAGACAGGTATTTAAAACATATTATCAACACTTATATAGTTCCACAGAACAAGAAGGGCTATCAGGCACGCAATATCTCCAAAACCTTACGATTCCACAGATAAATGAACATGACTGCAATCTACTGAACGCGGAGATTAGTGAGGATGAGATCACATGGGCTATAAGACATAGCAAGATGGGTAAAGCGCCAGGGCCCGATGGATACAAAGCAGAATTTTATAAATTAATGGGAGAATCGATTGTACCTACATTAACTAAAGTGTTTAAAGAATGGATATCAAAAGGTACATTACCTGAACATTTAAATCTAGCGCGTATAATTGTGTTTCCAAAGCCTAATCGAGATGAGCAACTAGTAACATCGTATCGCCCTATATCGCTTATTAATCATGAAGCAAAACTATTTGCAAAAATTTTAGCAAATAGACTAGGCCGTGTTCTCCCAAAAATAATCCATGAAGCTCAAGTTGGCTTTGTGCAGGGTAGGTCGGTAGCTAGGAATCTCAGACGAATTTTGACATCATTGGAATATTTAGAGCACACTAATGAACAAGCTTTAATGATTAGTTTTGACGCTGAAAAGGCGTTCGACAAAGTGGAATGGTCTTTCTTATATGAGGTGATGGAGGGATATGGTATAAAAGGAGAGTTTGTACAGGCTATTAAAGCTTTATATGCAGACCCTCTAGCGCAGGTAATGGTCAATGGGAACTTATCTGAGGCAATTCATATAGGCAGGGGAACGAGACAAGGCTGCCCGCTATCGCCCTTACTATTTGCACTATATCTAGACCCTCTAATTAGGGATATTCAAGAATGCCCAGCGGTGCCTGGAGTAGACATACAACACCAGCAGTTCAAAATGGCTGCATTTGCAGATGACTTGCTCATTATTTTAAAGAACCCAAGAGAAGCGCTGGGTAATTTATTAGAGATTTTTAGGGAGTTTGGAGACTACTCGGGATTCACGCTAAACCTTGACAAATCAGAGGCCTTAGCTATAAATACAGATGCCCATAGCCTATGGCCCATAGATTTCCCTCTAAAGCGGGCAACTAAATCTTTTAAATATTTAGGGATTATATTACCGGTAAATACAAGAGATCTCTATGATTTAAATGTTAGCAAACTCAAAGAGCAGACCATGCACCAGTTAAACTCTTGGCAAAATCTTACGATATCCTTGACAGGGAGGATATGTTTAACAAGGATGGTAATAATGCCGAGGTGGCTGTATGTTTTACAAGTTCTACCACTAAAACTCAAGCAGACTGACATAAAATACTTTTATAAACTTCTGAGAAAATTCTGTTGGGCTGGGAAAAGGGCCAAACTTCAATTGAAATTCCTGTTAGGAGGGTGGAGACAAGGGGGAATGGGGATTCCAAATATCAAATACTACAATATGGCTTGCCTGCTAAGACAGGTTAGAGATTGGGTAATGAATGCATCGGATCATACACCACTTGAGTATGAGATAGTGTACTTCGCCCCATATAATTATCTAGCGTTATTACATACCCCGAATAAGATACTCCCCCATAGATTTAAACATAGTGTTTTGCTCCAGCCTACTAGGGAAGCGTGGAGATTTATAGGGAAACTTCTGGGGGGAGACCCCTTTAATACAGAGCTATTAACTATAAGGGGCAACCCGATGTTTGTACCGGGGATAGAGAATCAAACTTTTGTCATGTGGGAAAGAAACGGCATAGCAATTATGCAAGATATATTGGGGGGTGATGGGCATATCAAAGCAGTAACACAAATGCAAACTAACGCACAATGGAGGGATTATTTTGCGCATAGCCAACTCACGCACTATGTGCGCACACTAAATACAGATGAGATTAAGAAACACTTAGGTGAGAAAATTAGAAAATTCTTTGAAGAAATAGCTGAGGAGGTGCCATCAATCTCCAGTATACACCTGAAATTGTGGGGACTGATGCCTGAGAGAGAGTTTAGTCAACTCCGTCAGAAATGGGAAACAGATATAGGCAAGGCATTGACAGGTTGGAATATTGTAAAACAAATACAGGATATGCCCAGAATAGTAGGAGGGGCTAACCTAAGGGAATGTGCGTTTCGCATATTGCATAGGGCTTATTTTACCCAGACACAACTATACAAATCAGGGGGCATCCATACCGCTACCTGCCTGAAATGTCAGAGGGCAGATAATACGCTATATCATGCGATATGGGCATGCCCTGCAATAAAAAAATACTGGAGACATATAGCTGTATTTCTATCTACAACTGTCAATTGTGATATTGCATTGAACCCTCTATGTCTAGTGCTAGATAAACATGACGCCTTTCCCAGGCTAAACAAAGATAAAATGATGCTATGCCGCAAAACATGTCTCATTGCCAAGAAATGCATAATGCAGCACTGGACCTCTGCACACCCTCCGACTTTCTGGCATTGGCGGAACCAGGTACACCAATTGCTCACTTGGGAAGCGAGAGAGGCAAAAGGGACATACAAACGCAAAGAGCGCTTTCTAAAAATCTGGGGGTGTTATCTGGATGGGATGACTCATAGAGGGAGAAGTCGAATTCTTAACAATCTGTAATATTTGTTTTTTCTTTTTTTTTTTTTTGTTTGTTTTTGTTTGGGTGTCAATTGTGATAACAGAAGACTTATCTATAGGTAAATAGGGGGGGAGGGGGATATTATGATCAAGATGTGATATTGGTTATAATATATAGCCGAAACTGGAGGATAACAAATGAAAACACATAAGTCATCGGAGGTTGATACTATTACACTTTATTATGTAAATGATGTTAATCCTTTCTTTTGGCAATAATATCGCAATAATATATCAGTTGTTGGAAAGGAGGAGTGGGGAAGGGAGGGAGGGGAGAAAGGGGAACATGGGGGGGGGGGGGGGGAAAAAAAAAATTATTACAAACAAGTTGTTGATGATATAATTAGATGACTGCGTTGTATATATACTCATTTTGGTGTTGTATAATGGTCTGTTATTACGATAATATAATAAAAAAGTTGAAACATAAAGGCCTTTATTGGGGGCTGAAAATGGACGTGCGGCAAGATAAAAATTGGTGCGTGTCCATTGTAGGCCTGAGACCTTACCGCCACCCATTGACTTAGCTGTAAGGTCTCATACATTAACTGGGTAGTAATTGCCAGCGTCCGTACTGCCGATTACAGCCTGGTTAGTACCACGTGGTAAAAAATTTTAAAATATGTTTTGCCGTGCGTATCGGACGCACATAAAAAATGGAATTACCACTCAGAGCTGGTGGTAGTTCCAAATTGAAACGCAGTGGACACACGTAGGCGCCTACGTACCTTAGTAAAAGGGCCCCTTTGTCTGGTTTAAGTTATCTGGTTAAGAATATTGGCTCTTACTCGGATAATTGATGGCTGCCTTCACATACCTGGATATTTAATCCTGGTGCCTGGACATGACCCAGCATTAAATATCTGGACATAAGTTGCTGACTGCCACTGACTGACTATTTAATCCTGAATGTCTATTTATTAAAGATAACTTCATTTTGTTGGTCAGACACATAGTGGTCCTTTGTTTATATGGGACATGCAGGTCATGAACCATAACATAACTTTGCAACAGTAACTGAGAATTATGAGCACAGCTATGCCTCTGTGAACAGGTTAAGAATCACTGAGACGCTAAATCATAAGAAATTATACAGAAAGTGAGTCTCATGTCAGCTTGCTCTTTCTGTGGAGACAGGCAGATATGGAGTCATAACAAAGATATGTGTGGCAAGAGAATACTGTAATGTAAGGGGGAAATTTGCTGCTGACCATGGAAGCAGATAATGAAGGAGACATAACTTTGGTTGCTGGAAAGATGGTTTTTGCAAAGTACAATAACCTTACTTATGATAAATGTGTTATGAAGAACTTTGCTTCTGTAAGATAGAATTTACTAGAATATGCTGACTTTGTACTTCCAATACTAGTCTATGGGAGAAAAAGGTATAAAAGGAGAATCCTGGACAGAGGCAATCAGAGAGTTAATGTCAGAGGTTACGTTTGTGCCCCGGTTGCTATCTCATATGAGAATTAATTCATTATATTTCGTAGTCTAATTGTATTCCTGATTGGTAAGTGTAATAAACAATACTGATTATTCTCATATTACAAGAGCCTTCTGTTTCTTTCTGTCTCTCCACCTGGTGGTGTTAGGACCATATTCCCTGGAGTTACAGGTAACTAGTACCGTTATACCTGGGAGAGGGCAGGAAGATAAATACCTTTTACTAAGGCACGCTAGAAAGTGGCCAGCTCTGCTATTAGCACATGGGCTTACCTTGCTCTCCGGCCACTTCTAGCATGAGTGAAAAATGGCCGTGGATGACTTTTTTCCCGTTAGCGCGTGGCCATTACCCTCAGGAGCCCTTATCTCCATCTGTTTAAGTGGGAGGTAAGGGAGCCTGCGCTACTCCTGCACTAATTGGGCAGTGCTCGGTAATGTGCCCACACTACCCAATTAGCACAGGCACACCTGCTCTCTGCCCCCAGACTCCCCTCCCGTGGCAGAAAATAAAAAATATTTCATACTGTGGGAGAAGCGCACGCTGTTGGCCAAATTACCGAAGGACGCCTCAGCGCATTCTGCGGTAGTGCCCTTTTACCATGCGTTATGCCCGCGTTAGGCTTTACCGCACCTTAGTAAAAAGGGCCCCATGATTTAAAACTGGTGGTGTTATTAAAATTATTGTTAAATTTCTTTATTAAATTTTCAAGTTTAGAAGATAAACACTTATAAATCGGTAACCCAGCAGTATAATTACGGAGATTGCATTATTCCTGATATACAAAGAAAATATTCCCAAACTTCACTTAATTTGCATTCTCAAGAAATATTTTAAAACAATAAGAAAATATAAATTGCTTTCTTAGACCACAATCGTGAGTGGGGGGAAAGGAGAAAACTATTTAAGGAGAAATAAGGCATTGTTACAAATGTAAATGGCCTGGCTCAAAAAACCCCTATTCATTATACTATTACTTAATACACCACAAATTCTATCTGGTCAATTTCTTGCTATCTATAAATGCTTTAAGCTGGTCTGGCTCAAAAAAGATGTATTTATTTCCCAGATATTTAATACAGCATTTGCATGGATAAGATAACATAAATGTAGCGCCCATTGTTTTAATCTCCTCTCTATAAACTAGAAAAGCTTTCCTACGATTTTGTGTAGACCTTATCACATCTGGAAAAATCCAGATTTTTTGTCTGCAAAAAGTTCTATTTGAGTTCTTAAAATAGAGTCGAAGTAGCGCCTTCGCATCCTGCTCGAAGACGAATGATACCAAAAGCATCCTTCGGGTAGGCACTTCTGATAAAGACTCTTCCAGGAAGGCTGATATGTCTTGCAAATTCAATTCAGAAGACTGATTATTTACTGTTGGATTCACCTTGGGTTGTTTGGATTCAGGCAAATAATAAATGTTATTAATCGGTGGAATGGCAGATTGAGGATAAGCAAGAACTTCTAGAAGGTATTTTTTTAGGAAATCAATCGGAGCAATTCCACTTGTAACAGGAAAATTCAATATCCGTAGGTTTAAACGTCTATTATAATTCTCAAGGTGTTCCAACTTTAAGGAAACCTTCAACTTATCTTTTACCAAGGTATCTATTACTACATTAAGGGAGGAGATTGTAGCTTTCTGAGTAGATAGTTCAGCTTTTACATTTTCAAGGTTTAACGATAAAGCATCAAATTTTTTTACCAACAAAGCCGTATCCTGGGAAGTTTTTGTCACCGCAACCGTTAATTGTTGTATAGCTGACCAGATAGATTGTAGAGTCACCGCCTGGGGAGTTACTAACTCCCTGTTCTTATCATCTGCTTCCTGCGGCAAAACGCCACTGTCTGAAGGCCTCTGGTCTCCGACTTCCGGTTCCATCGTACCTTCCACGCCTGGCTGAAGAATAGCAGGACAAGGCGGTGGATTAAGCTCCGGTGGGGATAATGATGTCTCGATCCCTAGTGGAGACGTCGCTCCTTCGACTAGTCCAAACACGGGATCTCTCTCGCCGGTATTCACTGTGGTACTAGAGACGTATCGCAGAAGCGTTTGATGACCGGGGGTAGGTGTTCGGGCTGGCAGTGGTAGACCCTTTACTACCCCCTTTCTCTTTGTATGCGGCATTTGTTAAACTTGGTAAATCTAGAAGTAAACAGGAGAACTTCAGCTTATGCGACCGCGAAGTCTCAGCGTTGAGCCGCCATCTTGACTCCTCGGTGTTATTAAAATTAAAGAATATATGTTTTTTTTAATGCCCTTTGTAAACGATTCAAATCATAATTTTAACCAAAACATTGTTTTTTCTGAAGATAATACTAAACATTTTATAAGAGGTATAATAACCTTCCTGTTTCAGCAGTCATGAAGATATACATATGTAATATGGGGGTAATTTTATAAGAGGGCACCCATTTTATAAGGGCAGCATAGGTTCCTGTGTGCCTTTATAAAATGGTACCCTGAGCTAGCACTGACAGCATGCAAATTCACATGCACAAATTTATACATTGGTGAGGCCCCACCTGGAGTATTGTGTTCAGTTTTGGAGGCCGTATCTTGCTAAGGATGTAAAAAGAATTGAAGCGGTGCAAAGAAAAGCTACAAAAATGGTACGGGATTTGCGTTACAAGACGCATGAGGAGAGACTTGCTGACCTGAACATGTATACCCTGGAGGAAAGGAGAAACAGGGGTGATATGATACAGACGTTCAAATATTTGAAAGGTATTAATCCACAAATGAACCTTTTCTGTAGATGGGAAGGCAGTAGAACTAGAGGATATGAAATGAAATTGAAGGGGGCAGACTCAAGAAAAATGTCAGGAAGTATTTTTTCACGGAGAGAGTGGTGGATACTTGGAGAATTCCTTTATTAAATAAAACGGAAAAAAACAATATTCAAGACATTACATCATGCCGTTGTAAAACCAGCCCCACTACACTTTTATACAAGAAATACAAACCCGATAAAACCCGTCCCCCCCAAATCCCCCCCACACCATACATTCAAATCAACTTCAAGCGTACATGCTTCCACCAAACCCCAAAATTATGTACCTCCCCCTCCACCTTTTCCCAGCGTGCCAATTCCTGGACGGCTCGGACAACGTCCCAGGAAACCTGCTCAGCCGACCTGCACTCCTGGCGCATAGACACCCCGCATCGGGCCACCCACAGGCAGTACCTGATAATAACTGATATGAGGAAGGCGGTACCTGGCTCCAGCCGCCCCGTCCCCTGCTGCCTCCCCGTCCCCTGCTGCCTCCCGTACACCCAGTCTGCATAGGTGTAGGACGTGAAGCTGGGGATGGCCAACAAGGCGGCCACTCTTCCACAAACTGCTCTGGAGAATGGACATTCCATAAGGAAGTGGTCCATCGTCTCCAGCTGACCAGCACACTCCCCCCTCGGGCAGTTTCGGTCCTGCATGCTTCGGTGCATATTTGCCCTAACATATAATTTACCGTGAAGGGACAGCCAGGCAATGTCCCTGTACTTGTTCGGGAGTCGTCTAGATGAAATAAAGCCCAGGCCCTGCCTCAGCACGGGCCCTGGAGCATCCCTAAGAGTCAGGGGAGATGAGAAATGCTGGGAGCGAACCCGCTCCACCCAGCTCTCCCTCTGCCCCGCCCTTATTTCCTCCCATGTAATGTCCCACAACCGGACCAGCTTTACTAAGGATTTGTAGTAGCCTACCCCCTCTGGGAAACCCTTCCGCAACCTCCCCACCTTCCCCCTCCCCACCAAGGGCCCCAAAATCCCTCCCACCACTGCACAACACTTTGTGCCCACCTTGGGGCCTCCGGCCCTCCCCCCCCCGCCCAAGGTTAAACTGGATGAACAGGGAGGAGAATAGCAAGACAGGGTTTACCATCCCCACCCCCCTCTTCCTCCCGCGACCGGTAAGTAATATTGCGTTTTACCGGGTTCATCCTGTTGCCCCACAAAAGTTGAAAAAACACGCTGTACAATGAAGTGAAACAGCATTCCGGCAAAAGGCAGATGTAACTCAAGAAGAGAAACATGGGGACTATCTGGGTCTTCAACAACCGGACCCTGTCTGCCATGGACATCCGCCACCCCTTCCAACGATCCACCTTTTCCCTTGCCTCCGATATCTTTTGCTCCCAACTCTCCCGCCCGTAATCCCCCCCCCCCCCAAAATACACTCCCAACACCCGCATTCTTTCAATCCCTGCAGGAAACCCGCCCCCTAGGTTAAATCGCCGTTCCTCTGGACCCACCCACAAGCTAGTACACTTACCCAGGTTTACCCGTGACCCCGATGCCTTGGAATATTCTTCAAGGGTCTCCCGCAGCATCCTCCCCTCCCTCTGGTCTGCCACCCAAACGGTGACATCGTCTGCATAAGCGATGACTCTCAATACGTTCCCTTTGCCAACCTCTACCCCTCTGAGCCCTCCCTCCCCCCCTCCTCCTAGCCTCCGCACCAGGGGATCTATGGCAAAAGCGTACAGCAGGGGGCTCAATGGGCACCCCTGCCGTACCCCTGCCGTGACCCCCACCTCCGCCCCCCTCCATCCATTCACCAGGGGAAAAAATCGCGCCCCAGCATACAACAGTTGCAGTTGTGCGATCCACTCCCCCGGGAAGCCATAGTGATCCAGGACCTTCCACGAGAACTCCCACTGCACTCGGTCGAAAGCCTTGTCCTGGTCCAAGGCCACGACCAACCTACCATCTCCCACCCGGCTATGTTCCAAGCAGGGGCGTATCTGCGTGGGGCCTCAGGGGCCTGGGCCCCCGCAGATTTTGCCCTGGCCCCCCCTACCGCCATCAACCCTCCCCCGCTGCCGTTCTTACTTTTGCTGGCGGGGGACCCCAACCCCCGCCAGCCGAGGTCTGCTTCCACCTGCCGCTGCCTTCAAAACTTCTTCTTCAGCCGGCGGGGGACCCCAAACCCCCGCCAGCCGCCCCGCGCTGTTTAAAATTCATCTTCGGCCTCCGTGGCCGTGCTGCTGGGATAGGCGGCGCTGTTGAAATCCACTTCGGAGTCTGACGTCGCAGCACGTACAACGTACAACGACGTCAGACTCCGAAGTGGATTTCAACAGCGCCGCCTATCCCAGCAGCACGGCCACGGAGGCCGAAGATGAATTTTAAACAGCGCGGGGCGGCTGGCGGGGGTTTGGGGTCCCCCGCCGGCTGAAGAAGAAGTTTTGAAGGCAGCGGCAGGTGGAAGCAGACCTCGGCTGGCGGGGGTTGGGGTCCCCCGCCAGCAAAAGTAAGAACGGCAGCGGGGGAGGGTTGGCGGCGGGAGGGGGGTGGAGAGACTAAGTCATTGGTGGCGGTGGGGGCTCGGCGGCGGGGGGGGGCGGCGGGGGGGGGGCGCTAAAATGTGCCCCCTCCCTCTGGCTCTGGCCCCCCCTACCGCCGGAGTCCAGATACGCCCCTGGTTCCAAGCCCTCCCTCACCCAGGCTACTGCCTCCAGCACCCCCCTTCCTGGGACCCCACACCTCTGCGAGACTGCTAGCACTTCACCGGAGACCTTCCTCATGCGAGCATGAAGCATGTGGGCGAAGATCTTCCGGTCGCTGTTCAATAGTGCTATTGGTCGCCAGTTCGCCACGTCTTGAGGATCCTTGCCTTTGCTAAGGAGGACCAATGCTGATCCTCCCATAGACTCCGGCAAGGATCCTCCTGTTCGCGCCTCCTCCCAGAGTTCCAGCAAGAGCGGCGCCAGCTGGTCCCTGAACCGTTGGTAAAACTCCGCCGGAAGTCCATCCAGCCCCGGCGCTGTTCTGCGCCGCAAGGCCCCAATGGCCTCCTCCACCTCACCCAGCATCCACGGCTGCGTTAAGACCTGAAGATGGGGCCCCCAGTTACCCACCCCCGGGGTCCCCTCAATATATCTTCCCATGGCCTCTGTCCCCAACTGTAGGTCCAAGAAAACCCGCCCAAAATGCATCCCCACCACCCGCAAAATACCTTCCCTGGACTCTTGGAGCACCCCCCCCCTCATCCCTAAACCCCACCACCACCCTCCTCTCCCTTCGTTCCTTGCAGCAGTCATATGGGTCCGGACCAAGCAGCTTCCCGAAGTCCCGCTCGTAGACGAGGGAAGAGTAGCGGTTGTACTGTACTCTTTCAACCTCCTGCTGCAGTACCTCAATATCCTCCCTCCTCCCCCCCCGAGAAATTAGATTATCCCGTCGCTTTCTCAGGGCGATCACCAACCGGGTGGCCTCCCTTCCCTCCCGCCTTGCCTGACGGAGAAAAAACCCTCTGGTGCGGTGTTTCAGTACTTCCCACCAGTCCCTGAGGGAAGGGAAGACACCCTGAATGGACACCTGGTCTGCTAGGAATTCCAGGTACTCCTGGTGCAACACCCCCTCCTTCAACCATTTGAGATTCAATCTCCACAACCCTTTCCCTAGCTTGCACGCCCCCCTCCCCCCAACTCTATCATCACCATCCTGTGGTCAGAGAAATCTACTTCCACCACCCTAGGTGCCTGCCTACATGCCCCTTCCCGAACTATAAACCGGTCAATTCTGCTCCTACAGGTGCCCCATGAAAAGGTGAAACCCTGATTCCCACCACCAAGTGCAATATGTACATCCACCAGCCCTGCTCCTTTCATAATCCCCGCTAGTCGAACCCCATCATAACGTACTTGTGTTGCCCGCCCCCCACTATCCTCTTTCCGTAAGATAGTGTTGAAGTCTCCTCCCCACACCAACTGCCTTGAAGTGTATAGGTAAGGCTTAATTTTGTTGAACAATGCAGACCTTCCCTGTTTGCTTTGCGGTCCATACACATTAATCACCCGCAAGGCCACCTCCCGCAATATTACGTCCAACACCAAACACCTACCAATACCCAGCTCCACCACCCTCTGAATCTCTACTTTATTGGTTTTAAAGAGGATGCCTATCCCCCCATACCTCTCCCCGGCCAGACCCCAGATAGAGGGTCCCCATCTCCAGGCCCTCTTTGCCCGCCGGATGTCCTCCAGCGTCTGCAACCGGGTATCCTGGAGGAGGAAACAGTCCACCTCCACAGCAGAGAGGCCATCAAATGCCAAGCTTCTTGCCCTCTGGGAGGCGACACTAGCCACATTAAGTGTGGCGAACACCAATAGCAGTCCCGCCATCAGTCCTCGCTACCACACCCCCCGCCTTCCTGGCTGCCTTCCCTTCTCTCCACACCATCATCCATGGTCCCTTCCCCTCCACCCTCTTCTTCCTCCTCCGCCCAATCCCGGACCCCTAGCTTAAACATCCCTTCCCCCACCCTTGCTTTCTTCTTCCCTATCTTCTTTTTGTCTTCACCCACCTCCCTCCCTCCCTGGGGATCATCAACCGACCTGCCCCCCTCCTCTCCCCCCTCTTCCACCCCTACTACCTCCTCTTCTTCCACCCTTCCCATCAATCCCGCCTCCGACCCTTCCTCCCTCCCCTCACGGGCCTGCATTACTACATCCTTTCTTACCTTCCTTTCCTCTCCCGCCCTCCCTGCATCAGCCGTCACCTCCCCCGATCCACCCACCTCCCCCCCTACCCTTCCCCCCTCTTTGTCCCTCAAAACCCTCCCCCCCCGTTTCTCTTTCCTCTTACCCGCTGTTCCCCTCACTCCTTCTCCCCTACCTCCCAACCCGTCCTGCCGGCTACCCCCATCCTCTACCTCCTCACCAGCCAGTTCCTCAACCCCTCCCTCCTCTTCCAAACCCCTGAATCTATTCCCTACTTCTATCCCCATTCCCACCCCCCTTCCCCCCTTTCCTCTCCGCTGTTTCTTGGACACCCGCGTCCAGCCCTCATCCTCCCCTTCCTGCCGCTTCCGACCCTCCCCCAAGCCCCCCCCCCCTCTACCTGTCCCTGTCCTTCCCTGGACCCTTTCCCCCCCGCCCCAGGAACCTGATCATGGTCTGCTTCCCCTCCCCCCTCCCCCTGACCTGAACCATCCCTATCTATCTCCTCCTCACCCCCATTATGGGAGGCCCAAGGGCAGGCTCGAAATGCATGCCCCAGACCCCCACACAAGTTGCACCGAATAGACATACAGGACTCCGTGGGATGCTCCTTAGACCCGCACTTTCCACACTGCACAACCGGGCATGACATACTAAAATGTCTAAATGACCCGCACTTGTGACACTGCCGTGGCTGCCCCTTATAAAAGCAGAGAATCCGATCCCTGCCGATGAACGCCGAGGAGGGAATGTGCTGGGTGACATGCCCTGCCTGCCTCAGCCTAACCTGCGCACCCCAACCTCCAGCCCACACCCTACTGGGGTCCGGGAGTTTGGACAAGGGGGTACGCAATTCTGCGTACCGTTGTAGCCAGAAGGCCAGGTCCGCCCCTGATAGAGACTCATTTCGAACCAGAAGGGTTACCTGCACCAGGTCGGGTCTGCTGATCGGTAGGGCCCGGTAGTTCTTCCAGTCCCCTCTCCCCCGTACCCCTTCGTATCTCTCCCAGAAGACCTCCATGCCTCTCTGGGTTAGAAAGCTGATATCGTATTCTGGTATATTCACCGGATGAATACAGGCATAGAGGTCCTCTGGGAGGAATCCTAGACCAAGGACCAATCTCAGGACCACATCCCTGCTTGGCATCCCCCCTCCCCCACCCATCTCAATTGTACCACATTCCTCCTTTTGGGAACCTGGCCTCCCCCCCACCCCCCTCCTTCCCCGCTGCCCCCTACCCCACTAGTTCCCCTGCGCCCGCCTCCTCCACCCACCACCGCCGCAAAGGACGGACCGCCCCCCACCGTCCCCCCCCTTCTCCAGCGCGGGGACCCCCCGCTCCTGATGCACCATATCCTCCTTCTCTTGCCTTCCCCGTTTCTCAGCCTCCCTCCCTATCCCTCCCCCCAACATGCCTTGTACCCCTTCAACCAGCAAACCTTGGTCCCCTGCACCCCTCACCCCCTGAGCACTCGTATCCCCTGCAGTCACAGTGTCCATCAGTTCAATGCCTCCTGCAACAGAAACCCTGCCTGTCTCCCCATCGATTTGGTCCGTAGGAACTTTGAGAGCAGGTTCCCCTATATAACTGGTCCCCTCCCAGTGCCCCTGCCCCCTCCCCCTCCCGTCGAATCAACCCCTCTCCCCAGAGCCAACCACCCCGCTGCCCGGCCGGAATCAAAATCCCTAGTACCACCAGTTAAGTTTACTTCAGGTGCGCATGGCAAGGCAAGCACCCCTCCCTCCCGCCCAAAACCTGCTCTCTGGACCGGGTCCCTTTTTCCCCCAACGTTCTGCTCCGTCGGATCCTCCAGCCCCGCTGTTTCACCAAGCAGACGAGGCTTCCCACACTCCAGAAGTGCCTGCCCTCCCACACATGGGGAATCTTCTGGCGCTGCAGCTATTTCCCCTGCCAGCCTTTGTAGCTGTTCTGCAGTCTTTCCTGCTCCCACAGCCCGATTGGCTGGAGCCTCTTGCTCTGCTGCCAGGCCGGTTTGTTGCAAACACTCCTGATCCTCCTGTGCCTTCTTCATCGAGAACCCCTCCTTTTCACCTGCTGTTTGTCCAGCTGCAGCACTCTCTGTCACCAGGTTTTCCTCTGCTAAAACCTCACCATTCTCAGTCTTTGGCAGTGCTGCAGCCTGCCTGGCCGTGACCTCCAGCCCCTCAGTGCTGCGTGGGCGGGGCCTCCCCAGCTGCAATGGAGTCAGGGTTGCCAGATGGGCAGTTTTCCCGCCCAATTGGGCGGTTTTCCGCAACCCGCCGCGGGAAATTTTTGCCCGCGGCGGGTTGCGGTTTTTTGGGCTGCTTTTTGGGCTTCAGGGCGGTTTTTTTGGGCGGCTTTTTCGGCCGCGGGGGGCGGGGTTAGTGACGTGTTTGGGCGGGGTTAGTGACGTTTTGGGCGGGGTTAGTGACATTTTGGGTGGGGCCGATGACGTGGGAGGCGGGGCCAATGACGGGGGAGGCGGGGCCGGTGACGGCGGGGGCGGGGTTGATGACGCGGGGGGGGGGGTGTCAGGGGCGGGGTTTGAGTTTGGGCGGGTTTTGGGCGGTTTTTATGCTGGATTGGGTGGGAAAAAATTTTTCCACCTGGCAACACTGAATGGAGTCAGTGTTTGTTTGCTGCTCTCAACTCCTGCTGCAGGCAATGGGCACAAAACCTGTGGCTGCAACTGCCTCTGCTGACCTCTTGCTTCTTGCTCAAGTAAGTTTTTCATTTCTGCTTCCACCATCACTGGTGTAGAAAAGAGTCTCTCTCCTGAACTTCCAGCCCCTGTTTCTACAAGATGAAAAGTCTGGGTTTTAAAACTTTTTTCCTGTTCAGTTTTTCCAACCTCAGGTTCCCTTAACGAGGATGCCTCTCCAGCCCTGCTTGCTCCAGAAGCTGCCAGAAGGGACCCAGACTGACTAGCAAGGTACTGCATATACTGTAATGTCTTTTGCGTACTGGGCCCAGGAAGCTCCTCTGGCCCCTGGGTGTTCTGGGGTCCAAGGTCTGAGCTCCTACTCTCCTCTGTTTGCTGTTGTGACTGTTTGAAGGTTGTCAGGGCCTTCCCCCCAAGGCCATTCTTTCTCGGTTAATGTAAACTTCTCTCAGAGGGTTCCCAGGGCCCTTTTTCAATGCCCCCAGCAAATGTTCTTTCTTTTGAAGAAGCTTGAGCAAACGGGTTACCTCCTTTGTATAAGTCTTGCGGTGCTCCACTGGGGCTAGTTTGCACAGGGCTTTTGCCATTTTAACCCGTTTCCCCAACTCCACCACCTCTTTTTCTGTGCTTTTTATCTTTCTCACCATTTGAATCAGGCCACTGGTCGGGTCCTCTGGATCCTGACTATAGTCTGTGAAATCTTCCTCCTCTGAGGAGTCACTGTCCTCCTCCTCTGAAACCGGTAGGGCCTCCCGGCAGATCTCCATTACCTCTGCTCTCTCCTCCCTCTCCTTCTCCAATCTGCTGTTCACTGGGGCCTCCCCCAGCTCTCTCCCCCCCTCACCTGCTAGATGGCGTGCCACTGTGAGGGGGGTATCGGTCTGGGTTCCTCCCGTGGAAGCCTGCACTCTTCGATCCACAGGGCTCCTTTCCCTCCTCTCTGGAGCCCTGCCAGAGAGGGAACTACTTCTCCTGGCCTTCTGGTCCCTGGCCCCAGGAGACCCCCTGGCCTGGGGCTTTCCTGAGGACCGCTCCCCAGGGACCTTCCTCATTTCTGGGGAAGGAGCTAGGCCTCACTCCCTTCCCCCTGGAAGCCTGCAGAGCCTCTGGCAGCACTTCCTCCTCCTTCCAAGTCTCAACAGCAACTAACTTGGAATGCCCTCCCGCGGGAGGTGGTGGAGAGGAAAACGGTAATAGAATTCAAAAATGTGTGGGATAAACATTAATCCTGTTCAGAAGGAATGGATCCTCAGAAGCTTAGCGGAGATTGGGTGGCAGAGCTGGTGGTGGGAGGCGGGACTAGTGCTGGACAGACTTCTACGGTCTGTGCTCTGAAAATGGCAGATACAAATCAAGGTCAGGTATACACATAAAGTAGCACATATGCGTTTATCTTGTGGGCAGACTAGATGAACCATAAGGTATTTCTCTGCCGTCATCTACTATGTTACTATGTTATACCTGCTTTGAAGATGGAATAACTTTGTTGTTCCCCATCCCCTGTTTTTTGAAAGATGGCCCTTAATAGGGTGGGTTTTTCTCAGGAAAAATGAATGCACTAGGTTTGTGCAAGCCAATAATCATTTTGTTTCCTATATTTATACAAAATTTTATTTTGTTCTGTTTTATTTTTGTTTTTTTTTTTACTTTTAATTTTTTTGTTTTTTTTACTTTTCATTTTGATAGGCAATGTCATAAATAGTATGCACTCTTCATGAAGAGTTCTAACTATTTACAATAGTATAACCCCAAATTTCATATTTTTCCTGTTGTTTCAGGCTAAAATCAAATAGAAACAACATGGAAAATTCTGTTTGAAATGAATGCACATCCCTACTCATATGCACATACATTGTACCTTCTGCTCCGTTCTGCTTGAACTAAATCCCCAGAAGCCCTCCCCACTAATGGCTAGATTCTATATATTGCACCTGAAAATTCCAAGCAGAAAAAAAATATGCCTAGACGTATTCTATAAAGTACGCCTATATTTTATAGAATACTCCTAAAGTTCCGTGTGGTATATAGAATATAGTGAGCGCTCATCCGCGTGACTAAATTTAGTCGTGGGCAGTTATATCAAGTAAAACTTGCTGTAAATGCCGGCACCTAAATTAGCTGCGGAGTGGGTGTATTCTATGGCAATGTGCATAGATTTTAGAAATGCCCATGACCTGCCCATAGCTACATCCCATTTTCAACTGAGCGACTTAGAATTTATGCTCAGCACGTTATAGAATACGCTTAGACAGTTGTGCTTGTAAATTCTAATAAAAGTCAATTGGTATCTATAATTGCTTGTTGTGGCAATTATTGGGTACCGATTGACTTCTTAAGTAATTAAGTTGCGTGAACAAGTCCAGAATATGACTAGATTTATGCACATTATATAGAATCCAGGGGTAATTGCATAAAAATGCACACTTTTTTTTTTTACATATTTATATCCCTTCACAATTTTATAAGAGCCCTTTTCCATATGTACAATAGCTTTACACACCAATAATGCTTTATAAAATTCATCCTGTTTGTGTGAATGTATATAGTGCATGCATATATTTTTATGATTTCAAAGCTCTGGTGTGTGTGTGTATATAAATATATTTATTTTATAAACTTGAAAGGACTCATTGGTTATTATGAAATCATAGTTGTGTAGATTATAGACAGGCAGCCCTTCATATGTGAAACATATTTTTATTTTGTAGGCAAAATCAGCAATTTCTGTGAGTGGAAACAGTTCCATATGTCAGTCATTGAGCACATATTTAGACTTGTGTCTTCCTAAAGGAAGCAGGCACATGTGTGAAGATTTAAGGATTGAGTTTTACTGAGCGTGATTCATGTGTGAGGACGTTGCATGTACTAGGAGTTATGAGACCATATAGAGAGTATGTAATTTTGATATCAGTGTCCCAGATAACTGACAGAGCAATAAATGAAGGTAGCATCTTAGAGGTAAGTTGAACGATTGGGATGAATATAATGGAATATCTCTAACTTTCTTTTAGAAGGGAAAGGAAACCTTTATATGTGGGGAAAGGGGGAAGAGAGGACCAATTTTCAAAATGATTTTGCATTAGGGATGTGCATTCATTTGAAACAACATGGAAAATCAAAAGAAAACTACAACTGGAAAGAGAAAATGTCATGTTGTTTTGCCTGAAACTGTGATAAATAGTGTGCACTCTTCAGAAAAAAATCACATTCTTCAGAAATAAGGGGCACTATTTGTGAAGAGTATCCCCCAAAAGTCCATCCCATTCATATATAATATACACTCTTTGTAAATAATGCCCCCCTCATTCCAAGCAAATACATAAAATAAAAATTCACGTTAACGACACAAGAAACTAAGGGGCCCTTTTACAAAGGCACGTAGACGCCTATGTGCGTCCAATGCATGTTAAATTGGCACTACTGCCCAGCTAACGCGTGCCCCGGGCGGGAATTCCATTTTTGATGTGCACCCAAAACACATGATAGAAAATATTTTCTATTCAGTCTGAAAATGGATGCACGCTGGTTTTAATTTTGCTGCACGCCCATTTTACGGCACAAAAATGCCTTTTTTCCAGGCGCACTGAGGAAATGGACCTGCGTGCGTCCAAAACATGTGGCTACACCAGCGCAAGCCGCTTTTAGGCATGTCTTAGTAAAAGGGCCCCAAAACAAAAGAAAAAATATTTTGGCAACAGTTTTGCGTACAATTGCACAAAATGGGCCCTATGTTAAATAATGTGCATTGTGTTGGCTGATTGTAAGATACTGTCTCACCGAGACTCAAAGTTTGTGCCTTTTTCTACACGTGTATACTTTCAGCATCATTAAAGAGATTTTGGGCAGGGAAGAGAAGTACATGAAAAGCTGGCACTTTTCAAATCTCTGTGCATTATTTTCAAAAACATATTCGAGATGCAGAAAAAGTACGCACAAGCGATCATGTGTATTTTGTAGCCAAGACAAGTTTTAAATTCAAAAGTATGCATGTATTGAGGGATACTATGAACAGATTTTGGAATATTTGGTCCTTATTTGTTAGATATGTAAAGATATTTTGGGGTTTAAATATCCTCCTGTTGTGATAAAGGGATAGCGGCTTGTGGGGTGTCCCTGCTATGGAACTTAGAAAAGTTGGAAAGGAGGGAGAGAAGTAGGGGTCAAAGGTATAGATCGTATTTAGGGATTGGGTTAGTCTCTTTGCTGCCATAAGATGACTGTGGTTCAAATTGTAAATATGATGACTAAAGTGTCTTGATGTTTTTACTTATAAATAATAATTGTAAAAAAAATTGCATTTTTTGTTTAACATTTTATTTTCAATACATCTTCAAACATAGAGATAAGAAATATATTTTTAAAAACTCCAATATAAATATCAATGGAAATAAACAGCAATCTTCAAGTCCACATCAAGGGGAAAGAGTAAAGAAAGAAAGAAAAAGAAAACCCTAAATCCAAGAAATCTAAGGGGATCTTCACTTATCCTCATTATCAGCTTGCAAAAACTAAATGACTCCAATAATCGTTCATCTTTCTAAAATTACAAGAAAATTTTCTAAAATGGGTAGGGTCTATGGTGCTCCCTGATAGTGCACCACACACTTGCAACGGAATCTTAAAAAAAAAAAGTAGTCCCTACTTGAATTGTAAAAAAGATTTTCTATGCATTTGATAGCCCAAGTCTGGGAACACCTGAGAACCCACTTTCCACAAAAAAGTACGTTTCTTCTTAAAATACGTCTTTAACATTTGTGGTGATAAATGTGAGCCCTCCAACCCCCCCCCCCCAAACCCACTGTACCCATATGTAGGTGCCCCCCTTCACCTATAAGGGCTATGGTAATGGTGTAGAGTTGTGTGTAGTGGGATTTGGGGGGCTCAGCACCCAAGGTAAGGGAGTTATGCACCTGGGAGGTATTTTAATGTGTTTTTTTTAATTTTTAAAAGTGCCCCCTAGGGTGCTGGGTTGGTGTCCTGGCATGTGTGGGGGACCAGTGCAATATGAATCCTGGCTCCTCCCATGACCAAATGCCTTGGAGTTGTTCGTTTTTGAGATGGCCGCCATCGGTTTCCATTATCGCTGAAAACCGATGCCGACCATCTCAAACCCGCCCATCTCTGACATTTGGCCAGGCACAACCGTATTATCGAAAGAAAGATGGCCACCCATCTTTTTCGATAGTACGGTTGGGACCGCCCCTTCTCATAGCTGTTCCTTTCGATTATGCCCCTCCAGGGCTGCTAAAAATGTTGGCTCCTCCTACATCCCAATGGCTTGGTTTTCTATATTTTACACTTACTTGTTTTTTGTTCAAAAAATGGACCAAAAAACAAAACCTTCTTTCCTATTCAGATTTTGGACGTTTTTTGCAAAACGTCCAAAGTCAGACTTAGACGTCATGTCGAAAATGCCCCTCCACGTGTCTTTGAAAAATTGGCAAAACATAGCTATCTTTCTGCCCTCTTATAAAATCTCTCACATGGATAATCTGGATAATAAAAACATCATACTGATGATGACCATGTTTGTAAGTATATTTTAAAAATGTAAGCAAGAATTTGAGTTCTAGTAAACATGTTTGGTCATTTCATTTAGGAAAGCAGGATACGTTCAAAAAAAGTGATTGGAAACAAATTTTTCTGAGAAAAATCTACGAGATGAAGCTAAATATCTTTTTCTATTTTTCTACTAATAAAATATAGATTTGTTTAAAATGCATGAAACATACTTAAAAAAGTGCTCATTTTGAAGTTTAATCATAAAGTTCAAATTGATTCCTAGCAGCCTAGAACAAATCGTTAACGGTTTCTGTTGCTATTATGTTTTGTACTGCTGGATAATCACTCTGGTTGTGTCTGCTGAGAGGTGTTAAGGTACATGATTCTAACTACACCCACTTTTTCTTTTTGCAGACTCTATTTCCCTTGCCAGAGCTGAAGATGATTACAATGCTCCAGACTGCAGATTTATTAACATAAAAAAGGGCAGCAGGTATACTTTTATTTAAAGCTAGCGGCAGGAGGAGGCACTGGAGAAATCTGGGCTGGAAGGGTAAGATAGCATTCTGTTGCACAAAGGAAATAAAATGGGTCACTGTATTCATTCTTTCCCTGCCATGTCCACTTTTTAAAGCCTATTTAAAAATTAAATGATGGGTTTACAACGTGCCCATTTTATTTTTTATTTTATTAGGGTTAATATTTAGCCTGCAGCGATAAGTGACTTGTTAGCTGCTTTTGGTAGTGGTCGCAGGCTGAAATAATTACAGATACTCGATGCTGGGTCATGCATAGCTCCTGGCATTGAATTTCCAGGTATATGCACTGACCCAGAATTTAACTGAACACCACCACTACTACTACTACAACTACTACTATTAAACATTTCTATAGCGCTACTAGACTTACGCTGCGCTGTACAAATTAACATGAAAAGACAGTCCCTGCTCAACAGAGCTTACAATCTAAATTGGACAGACGAACAGACAGCTAGGGGTGGGGAAATTGCAGTGGTAGGGGTGATAAGTGAGGGCGTTGAGTAAGAGAGTCATGGTTAGGAGTCGAAAGCAGTAGCAAAGAGGTGGGCTTTAAGCCTAGACTTGAAGACAGCCAGAGAATGAGCCTGACGTACTGGCTCAGGGAGTCTATTCCAGGCATAGGGAGCAGCGAGATAGAAGGAACGGAGCCGGGAGTTAGCAGTGGGGGAGAAGGGGACGACAGGAGACATTTAACCAGCAAACGGAGTTCACGGGGAGGAGTGTAGGGAGAGATGAGAGCGGAAAGGTACTGAGGAGCTGCGGAGTGGATGCACTTGTAGGTCAAAAGGAGAAGTTTGAACCGTATTGAACCGGCCCATATTCAGAGTGGTGCTTGGTTAACTGGCACATAAAGGGACCCTTTTATTAAAGGGTTGCCACGCGAGAAATTGGAACTACCACAGGCCTCCAGCAGTAATTCCATCCCCAGCGCGTAGCATTTCCGTTAGTATCAGAAATTCCAGAAAAATATTACTGCAGGGAGTTATGCGGCGGTAATTGGGCAGCACTTTGCGCTGCCTGGTTACCGCCAGGTTAGTGTGGGAGCCCATACTGCCACCTCAGTGGGTGGCAGTAAGTGCTGCCCCCCCCCCCAAATGGCCATACAGTAAGTGCAAACACAGCATGGCCATGTATTTTTTGGGGATTTTTACCTGCTGTGGTAAAAAAGGCCTCGGCGTGCGGCAAAAAAAGCCGCTGCGGCTAGCACAGGGCCCCTTTTACTGCAGCTTAGTAACTTTGTGCTTATATAGCTGGCTAGCAGACCAAATAATGCCACTGACCAGCTAAGTAATGGTTCCACCCCTGCACCGCTCCTAACCTAACTGGTTAGGAAATGGCTGGTTAGTGATGATATTCAGGAGCCTCTCCTGCCTGGTTAAACCCGTTTGAACATTGATCCCAATAACTGTTTGATCCCACCCCAATGAAAAAGTGTTCCAAAGCAGTTTCATCCTGGCTGACATTGTCTGAAACTTAATCCTAACAAATTCTTAGCCTCGAATCACATGGAGGCCTTCTCATCCATTTATCCTATCCTCCTCGGAACCCCTACAGAATTGGTTGACTCATTCAGGTCTTTTGGTGTGATCGTTATCTATCAATTGACTATAGTTATGATCAGGTCCTCATATTGTTCCTTAGAGTGGATTTGTTCTGTCAGGTGCTGCCTTGACCCTTAGGCTCCGCAGTCACTAAGTCATTTGCTAGTGATACTCCACCTGGATTTTTGTAACACAATCTATGCTGGCATTAGAGCTACAGATCTCAAATAAAAGGGGTAAAGGGATTTGATATACTGCCATTCTGTGGTACAATCAAGTCACCCTCTACTCGAATGATACAAACCTCGGTGAAAACGTGTAGTAATACACACTCACTTTTCCAAAGTTATATTCTTATAAAGCAATTACATGATTTTTTTCAAAATCAGGGGAAAATACCGTGGAGACTAATTAAATACTTATTCCAACATTCACAGTGGCAATAACAAATCACTTTTATCTTTTTATTATTATTATAATGTGCTTATCTTGTTAAGTACATAAGTAGTGCCATACTGGGACAGACCAAAGGTCCATCGAGCCCAACATCCTGTTTCCAAAGGCATGGTAAGCTCTTCGTGCATGCAGTGTGCGCCAAAATGAGACTATCGCCAGGCTAGTGCACCTCCTGGTGGTAATTTTGGATTTGTTGCGCGCCTATACCATCATGACAAATTATTTTGCTATTTCCTACCACTCATGGCATTTCTAGTGTTAATCAGCAGTTGGTGCGTGCCAACCAGTTACCGCGCATGTAGCATGTGAGCCCTTACCACTAGATCAAATGGGTGGCAAGTGCTCAGGCCTTAAATAGGTGCACACTTACCGCAGGCCCTTTACCTGGGCTATTGAAAAGAAGCCCTTTATCCCACACAAGGTAAAAACTGGTCTAGTGAGCTCCAAAAACACACGCCCATACTTCCACAGGCCACTTTTTGCCATGACTTAGTAAAAGGACCCCTTACTACATCCCATTTAGTAGGTGCTAAGTGCTCACATGTTAACCCTGTGTTTATTCAGTTAGTGTGGACTAATGTGAACATGCTAGCTGGATAGCACTTCTATGCCTATTCCCCAACCATGACGTGTCTCCTCTGAAAAAAATTGCAAAAAATATAAATAACTCACAATGACAGGCAAATTACTGTGAAAAGCTTTAACAAGTTTTGCGGTAAACCTTGTAAGTGTGCATTAGCACTTAATGTAGTTTAGTAAAAGGCCCCATGGTTGGCTATCCTGCTTATTTTCAAAAGAGAAGGCCGGCCATCTTCCGACACAAATCGGGAGATGGCCAGCCATCTCTCAAGTCCGGCGAAATCGGCATAATCGAAAGCCGATTTTGGCCGGCCTCAAACTGCAGTCTGTCGCAGGAGTGGCTAAAGTTTAAGGGGGCGTGTTGGAGGTGTAGTGAAGGCGGGACAGGGGAGTGATTAACACATGGCCGCCCTTGTCCGATAATGGAAAAAAGAAGGCCGGCCCTGACGTACTCCCCCAGTGGTCACCAACCCCCTCCCACCCTAAAAAAAGAAACAAAAAACATTTTTTGCCAGCCTCTATGTCAGCCTCAAATGTCATACCCAGCTCCATGACAGCAGTATGCAGGACCCTGGAGCAGTTTTAGGGGGTACTGCAGTGCACTTCAGGCAGGCGGACCCAGGCCCATCCCCCCTTACCTGTTACACTTGTGGTGGTAAATGAGAGCCCTCCAAAACCCACCCAAAACCCACTGTACCCACATGTAGGTGCATCCCTTCACCCATAAGAGCTATGGTAGTGGTGTACAGTTGTGGGGAGTGGGTTTGGGGGGGATTTGGGGGGCTCAGCACCCAAGGGAAGGGAGCTATGTACCTGGGAGCTATTAATGAAGTCCACTGCAGTGCCCCCTAGGGTGCCCGGTTGGTGTCCTGGCATGTCAGGGGAACCAGTGCACTAAGAATGCTGGCCCTCCCACGACCAAATCTGGCCGGGTTTGAGATGGCTGGCATCGGTTTCCATTATTATATTTCAATATTTTTATTATACATTCCATGTATACATCAAGAACACCTCTTGTACAACTAAGGAGAACTGTAAGAACACTTTATACAAGAAATAACCCCCAATTTACAATCCCGCCTCCCACATTAGTCCACAACATGACCAACCAATCCTCAATTCTGGGAAAATTAAGAAATACCCCCCTTACCAAAAAAGGATACAGAAATACGGCTCTAAAGGGAGATGTGAAAGACTACCATAACTAAGGTGTAGATCTCATCTCTGCTCCAGGTGATAGTGAAGGAGCACCCTCGCCCCCCCTGGAGTCCAGGAACGCTTTCAACTGCATAGGTTCAAAAAACACATACTTAACAGCCTCCATCTTCACCACACATTTACAGGGATAATTGAGCCAAAAAAGGCCCCCCAACTGAAACACAGTAGGGCGCAGCTTAAGAAAAGCTTGTCGCCTCCTCTGCGTTGCCTTGGGCACATCAGGATATATCCGTACTTGAACATTCAAAAACTTTTCTTTCCGAAATTTAAAGAACAACTTCAAAATCCGGTCTCTATCAAAACAGGAAACAAATGTCACAATAAGAGTGGCTCGCTCCTGCCGCTCCTCTTCGCCCTCCAACTCCCTAATAAACTCCAAGGTGTCAAACCGCACAGCAGACTCCCCAACACCGGCCTGCTCGCCATGCGCCAATCGGTTTCCATTATTGACGAAAACCGATGCTGGCCATCTCAAACCTGGCCATCTCTGACATTTGGCTGGCCCCAACCGTATTATTGAAACGAAAGATTGCTGGCCATCTTGTTTTGATAATACGGTTCAGGACACCTCTTTACGGTGCTGGCCTTAGAGATGGTCGCCCATATAGATGCCCGGCACCGTTCGATTATGCCCCTCCATGTCACCGCTCAGTGTCGTTCTAAAAATCAGCCTCTTAATGACTGCTTTACACATCACTCATTTAGAAAGATAAATATGGTGAGTTTCTGTTGTGCCCAAAATTTAAAACCATTTAACCGGCCAGGAATGGCTCCTGGCCGGTTAAATGGCACTTAACTGGCTATCTGGCAGTATTCAACAGGAGATCGTCGGTTATCTCCTGCTGAACATTGCCGGTTAGTCCTTAGTGGATAGCCAATTATATCACGTGATATATCCGAATATCTGCTAATATTCAGCGCATCAGTTTGGCGGCCAAATTAGGCTACCGAAATAACAGGTATATCTTTGGACAGTTTCAACTTAACCAGCCACATTGGGGTGTAGGAGGAGCCAGCATTCTTAGTAGACTGGCCACATAGACATCCCAGCAGAGCATTGGGGCACCCTAGGGGGCGCTGCAGTGGGCTTCACATAAAAAGTCCCAGGTACACATCTCACTGTTATCCCCTTATATTGTATGGCGAGCTCTCCAAAGCCCACCAAAAACTTACTGTACCCAACTACATACCACTACAATAGCCCTTATGACTGCAGGTGTCGCCTATATGTGGGTAAAGTAGGTTTTTGGGGGGTTTTGGGGGGCTGACACTTTTCACCACAAGTGTACCAGTTAGAGTGGGTTATGGGCCTGGGTCTCCTTCTCCACAGTGCACTGCACCGACCATTAGGCTACTCTAGAGACCTGCTTGCTGCTCTTATAGGACTGGCCATAACATCTGAGGCTGTCATAGAGGCTGGAATGTACTGTTTTATTTTTCACAACTTTAGAGGGTGGGAGGGGGGTCAGTGACCACTGGGGGAGTAAGAAGGGTCATTCCTTTATTCCTCCAGTGGTCATCTGGTCATTTAGGGCATTTTTTGTGGCTTAGTCATTGTTAAAATAGGTCTAGCTGAAAACGTCTTAGTTTTAGTATTGGCTGTTTTTGTTTTGCTCCATTATGGCAGAAAACTGTCTAAGTGTTAGGAACACAGTAAACATTCAAAAACGATCATCGCCGCATTTTACTCTAGCAGGAGCAGAAATGGATATATAAAGCTCCTTGGAACCTATAGGCTTAAAATTTGCGTATTGAATGGATCCAATTTTTCTAATAGTGAAGGCACCTCTTGTGATTGGCTATGAATCTGATAGCGTCTGATGTCATAACCAGTATATATAGTAAGGGTGATTGAGGGCGTCGGATGTTGTGTGCAATGCCCTTACAGTGAGCACTTGTGGCTGTCCCGAGTAATGTAGTGGCAATTGTTGAGTTCAGTGAGCAGTAAAAAAGTAAAATACAAACAGACAGTAAGTACGACTTTTTCTTTCTCGCTTGCAGGGTATCCCTGCCGCCAAAACCCTGAAGCAGCAGCGCAAAACACTGGCCACTGTCGGCTTGGGGCAGAGGGGTGAAGACAGCAAGTTACAACATGAGAGTTTCGAGGTGTTGATGAGATAAAGATAGCAGCAGAAGAGTCTAACGCCGACGACTAAGAACAGGCACATGGAAAAGATAAGTGTCCTTTTCACTATTATAGCTCACCGTTGGACAGAGGAGCCTGGAAGTATTGAAATAGGAGAGTAATCGTACCTTGTAGGACTACAGTTTATTTAAATTCTCCAAGACAAGTTAATTGACAAGAATTAGATGTAACAATAAAATATATATATATATATATATATATATATATATATATATATATATATATATATAATATAAAGAATACAATGGAAGGTGCTTGATGCTGTCTAGTACTGGAAGGTTTTTTTCTGGCCGATGATGAAGAGAGGATCGAATTGATCTGTTTGGCTCTATAGATATGGTATATCCCAGAGCTCTTTGAGGCCTTTTTCCTTCCAAGTCGGAGACCTACAGGGTCAGAGAGCGTCCACACGGACTCCAGGCTAGGGTCTATCCTATATATATATGGGATTTTGTTTTGATTTATATTTAAGTGTTAGGAACACCCAAATCTCGCCCTTAACACCTCCCTGACATGATCCGTTGTGATTTGAATGCACTGTGGATGAACAACATAGAAAAGCATTTAGAAAATGGGTTTTGAAATAGTGATTTAAACATTTTGGCAAGCAAAACATCCAAATGCTGCTTTATGCCACTTTTTAAATGTTTTCTCTTTCCAAAATGAGCCCATAGGTACATGTGTTTGTCTATCAAGCAGCTTCACAGAAACAGCCAAAACAGTGGCAAAAATACAGCCTCATATATTGACACCTGTTTGGGAGCTGGTACAAAATTCATGTGGCTTGAAGTAAAGATAAGGATAATGCATTTGATATGTTGCCTTTTTGTGGTACAACCAGTGGTTTTCATATCACATACAGGTAATTTCTCTGTCCGTAGAGGACTCACAATCTAAGTTTTTGTACCTGGGGAAATGGAGGATTAAGTAACTTGCCCAATTCTCCTTGGTTCTCAGCCCTCTGCACTAATCATTTGTCTACCCCTAAGCTACATGCATAGCTTTCCCCTGAACACACTTACATTTGAGTCACATACATGTATGTGCTATCTTGTTATAGCATGTACTTGCATGCACAATACCCTTTGAAAAATTACTCCCTTTAAGTATACTTATACTTGACATATTTACAGTGATCAATATGCAGATCAGATGTGCATTATTTATACTGTCCTGGCATTAAATAGTACGCCATTTGTTTATACAAGACTGTATGGATGGTTGCAAAAATATACGTTTCCTTCTATGATCTTCCTTACAATACATTTTCTGATATGACGCGTGTGACTCCCATGTTACATCACCTGATTGCACAGAAAAGAAGAACAACAATTCAAAACAAATAAACAATGCGAGGGGCAAGTCTATTTTATTGGACTAACTTAATATATTTCTTGTGTATCTTTTGGGTCCTAAAATGCTGTTCCTCAGATTTTTTTGAGATGTTTTTTTCTTATTTAGAGGCCGTTTTACTAAGCCGCGGTAGCATCTATGCACGAGCAGCATGTGCCCAAATGAGACTGCCACCAGGCCAGCGCGCCCTCCTTGTGGTAATTTAAGATTTGGCTCGTGCCCATAACGCGTGGATGAATTATTTCTTTATTTCCTCCTACACGCGCTGGTTCCAGCGGTAATCGGCACTTGGCACGTGCTGACCAGTCACCGCACGTGTAACGTATGAGCCTTTACTGCTAGATCAATGAGTGGCGTTAAGGGCTCAGGCCGGTTTTGGGCACATGCTCGTTTTATTTTTACCGCAGGCCCTTTTCCCATCCCATCCCATTAAAAAAAGGTCATTTTTTATACATGTGGTAAAAACTGGCCTGGCGCACACCCAATACACACGCCTATATTACCGCAGGCCACTTTATACTGCGGCTTAGTAAAAAGGCCCCATAGTTTTTATTCTTCTTCAATCATTACAATTGAATTGTATAAACTGCAAAAAGAAAAATTTTCTGCTCTCAATTCCACTAATTGGATTTTTTTTTGAGACAGATGATTCATGAGCAGCTAATTTTTGACCAGTATCATTGTAGGTTGCTCTGAGGTTTCTTTTTCATTTATTTTTTTGCCTGTTAGCAGCAAATTTGTATATATAGTTGATTTAATTTGCTGCACCCCTGTCACGCTGTGGCAATCAGTAGCAACTTAGGTTATTTTAATGACAGTTACCTTGAATATCACTCTTTCTCTCCATCTTCCTACTCTCTCTTTTTTACAAATGAACAACATAGAAAATCCATGTTTTAATTATATAAAACTAAGGTGTGCTAATAGATTTAGCACATGCTAACGATTAGCATGTGCTAAATGTTAACACATCCATAGAAATATAATGGCCATCTTACAATTTAGTGCGTGCTAAATTTATTTATTATCTCATTTGTACCCCACAGTTTCCCCAACAGTGTCAGGCTCAATGTGGCTTACAGCGCACACAGAGGCAGACGCCAATGCAGTAAAATGAAGCTAATACAGCAGGAAAAACTACAAGAGATAATGGGGAAGAGTAGGAATTGACGAAAGGAGTAGGGAAACCAGGAGGGATGAGGGAAGGGGAATGTGTCCAAAATGTCTCTAGATCGATGCGCATCCAACAGTGGAGACACATGCAGAGGCCGTGGGATTAGCATTTCCGAATAGCATGGTCTTTAGTGATTTCCTGAAAGTTAGATGGTTGGTGATGGTTTTTATGGTTTTCGGCAAAGAGTTCCAAAGCTGAGTGCTGATGAAAGAGAAGGATGTAGCATACGTGGATTTGTACTTGATGCTGTTGCAGTTTGGATAATGAAGGTTAAGATATAAAGATGGAGAGAAAGGAGTGATATTCAAGGTGAGTGTCATTAAAATAACCTAAGTTGCTACTGATTGCCACAGCGTGACAGGAGCGCAGCAAATTAAATCAACTACACATACATAAATCTGTTAGTGTGCCTTATTAAAAGGACCCTAACAGTGACAGAAGAACATAAATGTGTTTGTTTAAATGCAGTAGATCAATGGGTCCAGTAAAATACCGTTTTTTTGCTAACAGGACGTGCTAATGCTGTTAACCCCCATTATTTGATGCAGGGCTCATTTTGCAGTGCAAGTTAAACACATTTTATGCAGTGGATCCTGCAGTAAATTACATATATGGGGGGCCTTTTTATTAAAATGTGTTAAAATGGGCTTAGCGTGTTTTAACACAGAACTTTCCTATGTGTAAAGCCCATATCTAACAAATCAGTAAAATAAGGCTTTCATTTTTTCTTATTTGCAGTTCATGAGCTAATGCTGCAAAGAATTAGCGTGAATGCACTTAACACCTCCTATTTAGAAGGCGCTAAGTGCTCCCACGTTAACTCTGCGTTATTAAGGTAGTACGCGCTAATCAAGACATGCTATCTGAATAACTCTTCTATCTTGCTTATAATCGAAACAGAAAAACGCTTATATTGCGACCCAAATCGGGAGATGAGCGTCTTTCTCCCGTGGGCGCCCAAATCGGTATAATCGAAAGCCGATTTTGGGTGTTTCCAACTGCAATCCGTCGCGGAAACGGGTAAAGTTGACGGGGGCGTGTTGGAGGCGTGGTGAAGGCGGAACTGGGGCGTGGTTATCGGCCGAGGAGAGATGGGCGTCTTTAACTGATAATCGAAAAAAAGGCGTTTTTACCGCGATTTTGGGTCACTTTTTGTGGACCCTTTTTTTCACAAACAAGTCCAAAAAAAGTGCCCCAACTGACCAGATGACCACTGGAGGGAATCGGGGATGACCTCCCTGAACTCCCCCAGTGGTCACTAACACCCTCCCACCAAAAAAACCCCACTTTAAAAACTTTTTTTCCAGCTTGTATGCCAGCCTCAAATGCCGTACCCACTTCCTTGACAGCAGAATGTGTTCTATCCTGTGACAGCCTTTCCCTGGTTCTGATGTGGCTCTCGGGTGAGTGTGACACCTTTTCTGTTATGCGCACTGCAGAGTCACATCAGCAATGCATTGTCGTGGGTGTAGGGTATTGGGCTCCGTGATTCCACTAGCTTGTGTTAAATGCTCACGATGTTGGTAGTTGGTAGGCTCTACTCCCATGGTGCTTTTCCCCCTGCTTACTGGGTCAGAGTGTGCCCTGTTTTGTTGCTGGTAGTCCATGAGGTAGTGGCCATTTTTGTAAGCCAGTTTTAGATCCCTTTCACGTGTTAGCCACGTTACAGAACTTAGTTCTTACCTTGAATGTGGCTGAAAGAGGGCATTGTACACCATTCTGCCAGCTCTGACCTACTGCTAATCTCAGTACCAGGAGACTCGTTGCCAGTGGGGCACAACCTCTGATCTGCAGTTAACTGTGAGTAAGCATGCTTATTCCAATAAAGGAAGTTTTCGGAGAGATTAGTCTTCAGGTGTCAACTGGTGTGCCAATGTTATATAGCAGCAACAAGTCCTAGAGGCCTGCGTGTATGCAGGTCCCTGGAGCACTTTTAGTGGGTACTGCAGTGCACTTCAGCCAGGTGGACCCAGGCCCATCCCCCCTACCTGTAACACTTGTGCTGTAAATGGGAGGCCTCCAAAACCCACTGTACCCACATGTAGGTGCCCCCTTCACCCCTAAGAGCTATGGTAGTGTTGTACATTTGTGGGTAGTGGGTTTTGGGGGAGGGGGTTTGGGGGCTCAGCACCCGTGGTAAGGGAGCTATGCATGTGGGAGCATTGTCTGAAGTCCACCGCACTGACCTCTAGGGTGCCCAGTTGATGTCCTGGCATGTCAGGGGGGCGAGTGTACTATGAATCGTGGCCCCTCCCACGACCAAATGGCTTGGATTAGGACATTTTTGAGCTGGGCATTTTTAGTTTCCATTATCGCTAAAAAAACAAACGCCCAGCTGAAAAACGTCCATTTTTTCGAAAATACAGTCTGTCCCGCCTCTTCACGTATCCGTTTTCGGACATAGACGCCCATGGAGATAGGCGTTCGTGTTCGATTATGCCCCTCCACGTCACCTGAATAACTCTTCCATGTCCATTCCCTGCCCATATCACATCCCCTTCAAAAATAGTTTAAAAAAAATAAATACTGTGTTCTTAGAGCCAAATTCTATATGAGGTGCTTTAAATGTAGGCGTGCCAGAATAACGTGCATAGCGCTATTCTATAAACTATGTCTACACTAAGACACAGTTCACAGAATATCACATAGGCTGGGGGAACGTGCATATATTTACGTGCAGGCATCGTACCTAAATGTACATGTGTTCCCCTAAATTCTATAACAATACGCGTAAATATGATTGACACTCCTGACACGCCTACACTCCCATGGCCACGCCCCCTTTTTAGCTATGCACGTTAAAATTTGTGCATACACCTAAAAAGCACACTTAAATGCCAATTATTGCCAATTAGTAGTGATTGGTTGTATATCGGCCAATTATCATGACTGGCTCGTTACTCAATTGAGTAGTGTATGTAAATTGACTGCGCACACAATTTAATGCGCGCTACACACCATATAGAATTCGGGGGGGGGGGGGTTAGCATTGTGCTAAGCGTGCATTAGGGATTAATGACTTTTGTAAAAGGGCCCCACTGTTAGTAAATGAGTTACTTTGATGAAAAGTAAGTAAGGTGTTGTAGTTAAAATGCTCTCAGATAATGTGGATGGAATATTGTGGGTAGTTGTGGGGAACCTTTCCCTCTGCTTCTGCATTATATTTGGTGGGCTCGATATTCAGCCAGTGGCGATCAATGTTTTACAGACTGCCACCGGAATTATATCAGGAAATTCAATGCCAGATCACCTCCAGACTCCGGCATTGAATTTCTGGGTATATGGAGTTGGCGAAAACATAGTTGGTTAAGGGGTCCTTTTACTAAGGTGTGCAAAAAAATGGGCTGTGCTAGTGTGGGCACGTGTTTTGGGTGCACGCAGATCCATTTGTGAGCATGCCTGTAAAAAAAAAGGCCTTTTAAAAATTTTTGCCGAAAATGGACATGCGGCAAAACAAAAGTTGGTGCACTTCCATTTTGGGTCTGAGACCTTACTGCCACCCATTGACTCTGAGACCTTACTACCACCCATTGACTTAGCGGTAAGGTCTCACGCGGTAACTGTGTGGTAATTATCTATGCATGTAGAATGATGATTACTGCCCGGTTTCCACAGCGCTTGTAGTGGATGCGTGTAAAAAAATGAAATTGCCACCCGGACCACATGGTAACTCCAAATTGACATGCGTAGGATGCACGTATGTGCCTATGCGGCTTAGTAAAAGGGCCCCTTAGTGTGCTATTCGGCACTTATCCGGCTATGAAGAACTTCATAAAGAAAGAACTACATTTTATTTGGTCCTATTTGTGCGCTTATCTTAGCCAGTTGAATGCTATGAATTGGCACTTAACTGGCTAAGGGGCCCTTTTACTAAGCCATGTAGGCACCTACGTTTGCCCAACACATGCCAAATTGGAATTAGTGCCCGATTACGGCTTGGCCCTTGCGGTAATTTCAATTTGGCACACGTACGCTACGCGCATCTGAAAAATATTTTTATTTTCTGACGTGCGGCAGCTACATGTGTCAAGTGGCATTTGATGCACGTAGACCATTACCGCCCGGTTACCGCGTAAGACCTGACCACTAGGTCAATGGCTTGCGGTAAGCTCTCAGACCCAAAATGGACGCGCGGCAATTTTCATTTTGTCGCACGTCCATTTTTGGTAAAAAATTTTAACAGGCCTTTTTTTTAGGTGCGCTGTAAAATAATTCTGCGTGCACCCAAAACACGAGTCTACACTACTGCAGGCCATTTTTCAGTGCACCTTAGAAAAAAGACCCCTAAGCGCCAACTCCGACCCCAGAACACCTCCAAAATAGCTGTTTTCAGCTTGTGCGCTAATTGGGCATTTTTGACAGCAGTCTAGTTAAGTGTCACTGAAAATGCTCAGTTAGCCCTGGACTGGTGATTTAAATGGCAAGGAGGACCTCCTGGCTGTTTAAATTGTTTTGAATATTGGGCCCAATGTTTCTAAAGTATAGGGGAGAGATGGGGGAGATTTCAAAATAAACTTTGTTAGCAGATAGCTTCAAGACAGACATTCACAAGTACTATGTCACCTCAAGCAGCGATAATAAAATCACCACACTTGAACTGTCTTTCAATATGTTTTGCTTTCTTTTGGGACTCCTAATGGCAAGAAACGTGAGTTTCCAGCACTTATTTTCATCCTGAATGTTTCAGCTGTTAATAAAAGAGCAAACAACCCATCGTTTTTTGATTGCATGTTTTTTTTATTCATCAGTTTCTCGCATTTGTTACCTGACCAGCGTGTGAAAACCAAAAACATTTCAGATGACAATTCAAGTATGCTGTCTGTCAAACTAGTTCATGTTGTAGATCAGAAGTGTGAATAACTGATGATTAAAATACCTTATAACACATTTTGTAAAAAGTGAAAATCAAGGGTGTTTGGTAACATGCGCTAGTGTTTTAGTCTTTTGAAGGCAAGGCATGACATATGGGTAGCTTCTTGAGTATATGTCATGTTTTTCACCTTCCTCTGTGGCATTTTGAATCTTCCTAAAATATTGTGAAGTGACAGAAAAAGTGTAAACCTGCAGATTGATATGGTGATGAAGCCACTCTGCTTTGGTTGTAGAGGTGAGCTATAGATAACTAGTACCAGTGTGCAGGCCAAAATTTTCATTTTGTTTGGTTTCCCATGCTGTTTCTGGAAGCTTTCATTTTGTTCATTTAAAATTTTTTTTTTCATTTGGGGGCAATATCAATAGTGTGCAATACTGAACATTAGTGCATCCTATTGCACAACAGTATATATTACTGAGCAATAGTATACACCAGTAGCTTAGCTACGTGGGGCCTGAGGGGGCCTGGGCCCCTGTAGATTAGGCCCCGGCCCCCCTGCCGACGATCCCCTTGAACCCCCCTCCCGCCACCAACCCTCCCATGCCGTTGCAGCCCACCCCGCCGCCACATCAGATACCTTGTTTGCTGGTGGGGGTCCCCGAGCCCCGCCAGCCGAAGAGAGTCTTCTTCAGCACCTTCGTTCAACTAAGTTCCTGGGGTGATCAGCTGTTTCTGACGCCTTACTTCCTGCACGGGGCTACATGCACTGTGCAGGACGTAAGGCGTCAGAAACAGCTGATCACACCAGGAACTTAGTTGAACGAAGGCGCTACTCCGGTGCTGAAGAAGACTCTCTTCGGCTGGCGGGGTTCGGGACCCCCGCCAGCAAACAAGGTATCTGATGCGGCAGCGGGGCGGGCTGCGACGGCGTGGGAGGGTTGGTGGCGGGAGGGGGGTTCAAGGGAATCGTCGGCAGGCCAGCAGGGGGATCCAATGTGGCAGCGGCGGCAGCTTGGGAGGGGGTGGCTAAACAGTGCCCCCCACCTCGGGCTCTTGGCCCCCCCTCCCGGCGAGGTCTAGCTATGCCCCTGGTGTACACTATTGAAATCTGAGAAAAGATCTCTTAAATTTCAGGTTTTTCTATCATTTCAAGTTAATAAAATATGGCAGTGGTTCCCAAACATTCTTGGTTTATGGTGTCTTTAGTGTATAAGTAACTTTTTTATGGCACCCCCAGGCCACACATTTTCTCTCGGGACTTCTTCCCCCACACCCCCCAACCCTGGTGCATCAGTGATGGTAGCATAAGAACATAAGAGTAGCCATACTGGGTCAGATCAATGGTCCATCTAGCCCAGTGTCCTCTTATCAACAGTTGCCAATCCAGGTCACAAGTACCTGGCAGAAACCCAAATAGCAGCAATATTCCATGCTACCAATCCCAGGGAAAGCAGTAGCTTCCCCATGTCTATCTCAATAGAAGACTATGGACGTAGCTTCCCCATGTCTATCTCAATAGAAGACTATAGACGTTTCCTCTAGGTGCCCGGCCAAACCTTTTTTTTAAAAACCAGATACGCTAACCACTGTTACCACAACCTCCATCAATGAGTCCCAGAACTTAAATTTTTGTTGAGAGAAATATTGTTGCCTCCTATTTGTTTTAAAAGTATTTCCATGTAACTTCATTCAGTGGCCCCTGGTCTTCGTACTTTTGAAAGAGTAAAATATCGATTCACTTTTACTCGTTCTACACCACTCAGGATTTTGTAGACCTCAATCATATCTCCTCTCGGCCATATCTTTTCCAAGCTGAAGAGCCCTAGCCTCTTTAGCCTTTCCTCATGTGGGAGGAGTTCCATCACCTTTATCATTTTTGACACTCATCTTTGAACCTTTTCTAATTCTGCTATAGCTTTGTGAGGATTGTGAGTGGAGCTCCGAACCAGGGAGAACTCCAAAGACCGCAGACGATGTCACCACCAGGGCGAATTGGATACTGGAACTCTGGAAAAGGAAGCCTGGCGTGGAAAGCTGAAGATCAGGAGACGGGAACCGCGGGCTGCAGACCAAATCAGTAGGAGACTGGAATTCAGGAGCAGAACTGTGGAAGATTGGAACTCAGGAACAGCTGAAGGCTAGAACTTGGGAATAAGGCTGCAGAAGACTAGAACTCATGAATAAGGCAGCAGATGACTGGAACTCAGGAGCAAAACTGCAGGATTGAAACTCAGGAACAAAGCTGCAGATGATTGGAACTCAGGAGCAAGGCAGCAGATGAGGCTTCAGCAGGGAGTCATGGAAGGTGTTGTGTACCTGGAGGTTGGGAGGCGGTTTCTGCTGGCAGGTGACTGATCCAATTTGACCGACACTGGATAAGGACCAATAAATAGGTGGGCAAACTGGGCCAAAGGCGTCTTCAGGTGAAGATTCCGTGTGGAAAGCCACACAAGGACTCCCACCCAGAAGCAAGGAGCAGGATGACTTTTCTTGTCTGCCTGTATTGTGTATTTTTGTACTGCTTGCAGTAGTAGATCTCAAGTAGTTTTTCAAATCTGGGAGAGCGAAGTGATGGTATCTTCAACTGCCGGGATTTCTGGATTGACAGATAAAGGCATGGGAACCCGAGGGTGATGGCTGAACAAAATCCAAAAGGGGGAAGATCCAGTAGATTCATTCACATGTTTATTGTAAAAAAAACTCTGACCATGGCAGAAGCTGGGCCCAGTCATCATGTGATGTGGAAAAATAAGCATGCAAGAAAGCTTTCAGATTCTGATTGGTCTATTGGTTTGACCATTGGTTTGAGGATGGTACCCAGAAGAAAATTTCAACTCTACTTGAGGGGAACAGTGGGGACTCCGCCAGAACTTGGATGTAAACTATACTTCCCAGAGATAATAGACTGTGGTAAGCCATGTAATTGAAAAACCTCCTTCAGGAAATGTTTGGCTAGAATAGGTGCCATGGATAGACTGGAGAGGGGTACAAAGTGGACCATATTTGAAAAATGATCCACCACCATCCACATAGAGGGGCATTTTCGATATGACCTGTAATGCTGACTTTGGATGTTTTGCAAAAAAGAAAAATGTCTATCTTTTTATTTCAAAAATACTGTTTTGAACTGATTTGGACATTATGTTTTTTGGTCCATTTTTGAAAAAAAAAAAAAAAAAAAGTCCCAGTGCAAAACGCACAAAATGAAGCCATTAGGATGCAGGAGGAACCAGCATTTTTAACAGACTGGTCCCCATGACATCCCAGGAAAGCAATAGGGCACCCTAGGGGGCATTGCAGTGGACTTCATAAGATGCTCCCAGGTACACATCTCACATTGCTCCTTTACCTTGTCTGCTGAGCCCCCTCAAAACCCACCCAAAACCCACTACCCCCAACTGTACACCACTACCATAGTCCCTACGGGTGAAGGAGCACCTATATGTGGGTACAGTGAGTTTCTGGTGAGTTTTGGAGGGCTCACAGTTTCCTTCACAGGTGTAAGAGGTAGGGGGAGGTAGGAGCCTGGGTCCACCTGTCTGCAGTGCACTGTACCCACCACTAGACTACTCCAGGGACCTGCATGCTGTTCTAATGGACATGAGTATAACATTTGAGGCTGGCAAGTAATGTTTTAAATCTTTGGGAGTGGGGGATGAGAGGGTGTTAGTGACCACTGGGGGAGTAAGGGGAGGTCATCCCCGATTCCCTCCAGTCATCAGGTCATTTAGGGCACCTTTTTGTGCATTATTTGTTATAAAAACAGGTCTAACTCAAAATGTCTTAGTTTTAGTTCTGGATGGTTTTGTTTTGCTCCATTATGGCTGAAAGACGTCCAACTGTTAGGAACGCCCAGATCCTGCCCTTAACACGCCCCTGACACCCCCCCCCCCTTGTGATCTGAATGCATTTCTGAAGGACTTCATAGAAAAAGTCTAAAAATTGGTTTTGAAAATACCAATTTGGACTTTTTGTGAAAAAAAATATCCAGATGCAGATTTATGCAACTTTTTGGATGTTTTTCTATTTTGAAAATGAGCTCCATAATAGAGAACCCATTGGATAAAGGAAGGTCAGTGATAAAATCCATAGAAATATGTGTCCATGGTTTATTGGGCATAGAATACCCCATGGGAGAGCATGAGCTGGTTTATGGCAGGCGCAAACTGGACAAGTTGTGACAAACTCTCTTACATCTCTTCTTAATATGGGCCACCAGTAGGAATGGGTTATAAACTCGTTGGTCCCTCGAATTCCTGGATGACCTGCAATTCTAGAGTTGTGACCCCACTTTAGGATGGCATCCCAAAGTCTTTTGAGGACAAAGGTCTTGCCTGGTGGAACCAGCCTTGTGGCAGCGGCCAGAATCTGGGCAGGATCGATGTGTTGTAGGTCCTATGCCTTCTCACCAATTTCCAAAGAATGAGCCGGGGCATCTGCCTTTCTGATTTTGTTGGCTGGTCAAAACCATAGCTGGAAATTAAAATGGGAGAAAAGCAAGGCCCATCAGACTTGTCGTGATCAGTAAATACAGTGAATGTATATTTAGCTCCTTCCAGTAGGTAGCACCACTCCTCTAAGGCCATATTAACAGCCAATAGTTCTTGGTCCTCAATAGCGTAGTTTCTTTCTTCTGGGGAAAACTTCTGGATGTTCCCATATACTGAAGATACCAAAATAGGTTGGGGTAAATCTTGCGTAGGGATGTGATAGTGGTGGACAAGGGCTGCATCTATGAAATTGCCTCCAGAACCAGAGTGTGTATGAATGCCTCTGTAGAGAACTCAGGGTCCAAGTCAATAGTAGCAGGAACCAGCAACTGCTTCCCTGGCCAGAGCTAGGCTTGTTAGTTTCCCGATTTCTTGGGCATAGGTGAATGAAATGTCCTCTGAATTCGTAATACAGGCACAAACCGAGGGACCACCTCCACTGTCTGTCTTGATCCAGTAGGCTCAGACAATCCACCTGCATGGGTTCCCTGTGGTTGGTAGAAGCTGCAGTCGGTGAAAGAGGGGCAGCGGGCTTGCACTAGCAGGTGTATGCCAACCAAAAAGGTTTACGAGCCACCTGACATTCCTGTACTCACTCGCGGAAGTGCATGTCCACTCGGGTACAGAACAAGATCAGATCTTCCAGTGTAGTGGGGAGATCACGTCCTGCCAATTCATCCTTAATCTGGGAAGAGACATCTTGCCAAAACTAGGCTCTCATTATTCCATTCCAATTTGGCCACAAGTGTAGGGTTTACCATATGTCCGGTTTTACCAGGACATGTCCTTTTTTTGAGGACACTGCGGGGCATCCAGGTGGGTTTTGCCAGCCTACCCATTTGTCCAGGTTTGCGGATGAACAAGCAGGCTGGCAGATGGGCAGGCGGTCCTCAGTGGGGTGTTCAAGCTCCTCTTATTAACCTATAAGTGCATTCACTCTGCTGCCCCTCACTACTTCTCCACCCTCATCTCTCCCTACACTCCTTCCCAGGAACTCCGTTCACTAGGCAAATATCTCCTAATTGCACCCTTCTCCTCCATCACTAACTCCAGACTCCGGTCCTTTTATCTCGCCGCACCTTATGCCTGGAATAGACTTCCTGAGCCATTACGTCAAGCTCCATCCCTGGCCGCCTTCAAATACAGGCTAAAGGCCTACCTGTTTGATGCTGCTTTTAATTCCTGACTTGTCACCTGCTCGTAACCTTTATCTTGTCTTCCTCTCTTCAGTAGTCCCTTTTTGCCTATGTGTCCTATTTGTCTGTCCTACCCTTATCCCTTATTTGTCTTGTCTGTCTGTCCTGATTTAGATTGTAAGCTCTTTTGAGCAGGGATTGTCTTTTCTTCATATTCAATTGTGAAGCGCTGCGTATGACTGGTAGCGCTATAGAAATTATTTGTAGTAATAGTAGTGTCTTATCCTCCCTTCTCCTCCTTTACCTTATTATCATGCCCTGGTGGTCTAGTGGACTCTTTGGGGCAGGAAACAGCCCCCTCTTTTCTGGAGTAATTCTGGAGTAATTCATTTGTTGGCAGAAAGGGTAGCAGCAGTATTAACTTCAAATGCTAATAAGTCATTGGTTGCGGTAAGCTCCCAGGGGTGTGTAAACAGGTGATAGTTAAAACTCTATTGAAGCAGGAGAAATTGGATCCTTTACTATTGTCAAATTGTAGACCTATTTCTGTGATTCCATTTGTAGGGAAAGTGATTGAGAGAGTAGCATTGCAGTAGTTGGAGGTTTTTGTCAAGGAGAATGATTATTTAGATAATTTTCAGTATGGGTTTAGGAAAGCGCACGAAGTGGGGGACTCTGTTGGTATCCGATGTATTGAGGCGGGGAATGGACAGAAATCAAAGTTTTTGTTTCATATCATTGGATGTTTCGTCTGCATTTGATTCTGTTGATGTGGATATGCTGTTTATGTTGAAGCAGTTGGGAGTGGCTGGTAGAGTGTATGACTGGTTTGTTTCCTATTTGTCTGGTTGTGTTATGCAGGTACAGAGTGGGAGAAAGATTCTGAAGCCTGTTCAGATTCTGAGAGGTGTACCTCAGGGTTCAGCTTCAATATTTAGATGGCCCTTTATGTAAGCTATTTGATCGTTTGGGGGTTGAGTATCGTTTGTGCAGACGATGTTCAGTTCTTTTTTCCTATAAGGTCTTGGGGAGCATCTTTGTCTAGTCAAATTTCAGTATACCAAGGTGATAGTGAATGGATTATTGTGAATAAGCTGGCACTGAATGTGGAGAAGATGGAAATTACGATTGCAGTAAGAGAAGCTGCCACAGATGATATGGGTGGGTGAGTTGGATGTGCCTGTGAGAAGGGAGATGAGGTTGTTGGGGATAATGTTCGATGCAAAGCGGACAATGCAGTTACAGACTGGAAATGTGACACAAGTGTCTTTTCATCAGTTGCATTTGTTATATTCTTTGAAGCTGATGTGAGCTCTATCTGATTTTTGGAGTGTTGTACAAAGTTTGGTTATATCAAAGATGGATTATTGTAACTGTCTGTTCTTTGGTTTGCCTAGTGGAATGATTAAGGCATTGCAGGTGGTGAAGAATGCTGCTGCAAGGGTGAAGGCGGTACAGTTTTATATCAACAGCAAAATGAATATTAGGATTTCTACTGCAAAAAGACAATAATCTATGCATTTGAAAAAGTTAAATAAATTACTGAACAACGTCAGGTGGATATCTCAAGCTGCTATGTCAGATGTTCAGAATACTCACATTGAAAGTGCTGTGCTTTCTCTTTTCAATTTCTGGAATGCAGTTCAGCTGCTGGTTAGTTGGAAATCTTAGCCATAATTTTTGAAATATGTATATTTTTAGTTTTATTTGTCACAGTAATTGCTTTTTAAATTATCCAGTATTGTCTTTCATTGCAGTAGTATTTAAAATTTTAAATGTCGGTTTTAAAAATAAAACAAATCCATTAAGTATTTCACTGATTATTCAAGCAGTAGTCTTTCTTTTATATCCGACCTACAATAGAATTCTTATCTATGCATAGAATGTTACATAAAAAGTTTTTCCTTTGTTATATTATTCTATAAACACTACCAAAGAATAGCTATCTCCATTCACCCAATTAACAAAACAATCGTTAGTTATCTTAATATAGATTACACATCAGCAAAACTTTTCAGGAGCCTGTCAAAATCTTTCTGTGAGTGTGTAAAGCCCCTCTGGGAGGGACAATTCTGACTGAGCTCTAGTGTTTGAATTGGTGCTTTTGTGTTGAGAACCTAAAATATAATACCCTATTTACAAGAAGGTTCAATATCAAAGGCCTTAACTTTCCCCGTGTTGTACTGAAAGTTGAAATCCCTACTTAGTAATGCTTCATAAAGCTAAAGCAGCCTGCAGGCCTGAAAAGCCTTCAAATGATTCAAAGTGGAGTGGAGGAGTGGCCTAGTGGTTAGAGTGGTGGACTTTGGTCCTGGGGAACTGGGGTCGATTCCCACTGCAGGCACAGACAGCTCCTTGTGACTCTGGGCAAGTCACTTAACCCTCCATTGCCCCAGGTACAAATAAGTACCTGTATATAATATGTAAGCCGCATTGAGCCTGCTATGAGTGGGAAAGCGCAGGGTACAAATGTAAAAAAAAAAAAAAAAACCACTGCTATAAAGGTCTTTACCAGTGTGCACATATTCAATCATATCACTCCACTTCTTAAACAACACCATTGCCTATTGTATTCAACATAAGATATTCACTTTAACACACGAGGTTTTACACACCGGTGTTCCCTCTGACATTTCCTCCCTCATTACCCCTTGTATTCCATCTCATGCATTGCGCTCTTCAGCCGCTCATTCTGGCAGTTAATTGCTCAAGACTAGAATCATCCCATCATTCAGCATTATTTTTCACTGCTCCTTCACTCTGGAACTCATTGCCTCCATAGGACTTTGGTGAAAACTCCATCTCTTTACCTAAACCTTTCCTAAGACGGTTGGGCGCTCACTGGACTTACTGGAAATTTATGTATGTTTTCTCTTTTCTTCCTTAGAACTTATTCCTCTTATGGCACCACGTGGGAAGATATTTGGCGGCTCTTCTTCAGCTCATTAGAATCCAAAGTGGCCCCAGCTTAAAAATTAATGAAGACCACTGTGCTAGATCATGAACCCAAAACATCTGCTCCATCATCATATGTTCATCAATATATTACTGAAAGCCGCACACAACTTTGGAACGCGCTTCCGACCGCTGTGAAAACAACAGACGACCACCTAATCTTCCGGAAACTCCTAAAGACTTACCTGTTCAAAAAGGCATACTCAAACGACTGAACCTAAATGCCTAACCCCGCAACACAACAATATAAATGTTCATATTGTTCATATTGGACATAACCTACTCTTCCCCTTGACCCCTAATATGTCTATCAATTCTGATCATTAGTCTGTCTTAACCTCACTTTGTATTTGTTCATGCTGGTATTGGTGACTGCCACTACTGCACTATGTAAGCTACATTGAGCCTACAAATAGGTGGGAAAATGTGGGATACAAATGCAACAAATAAATAAATAAATAAATAAATAAATATTTGTCCAACCCAAGAGAGCATGCAACTCAAGTTTTGGGAAATACAATTACAGACTGCACCAAAGGATGCGGAGAGAGGGTTGCAGGAAGTGAATGTCTCTTACTAAACACCATAAACATGGGCAATATAGTAACACTTGTGTTTTTAAAATTTATCATACTTTCATCAAATTTACAAGACAACTTTTGTAATAAGAAATTCAGCGAGAAAACATATTATCAAAATACACCTATACACTTATGCCATACATTTCTTGCAAATATCGATGTTAACTTAATCATTGACTAGAAAAGTGAAATTAGAGCAACTTATATTTAATTTTTTTACTGGACCTCAGTGGTGACTCGTGTCACATGGGGTTATTTCCCTATGACTCACCTCCCTAGTCATTGGTCCTTTAATAATTTTAGAGATATTGTGCAACTTTTGCTCTTTATGCAACACTTAAAATCGTTCAAAATCACTTATGCTATTCATAGGACCCAGCACCAACATGGGCCATGTTTTGCAAAAGCTGCCTCAGGGTATGGTTCTTCCCCAACAAGTAAAACAAAAATAAACAAACAAAAAACAATAAATTGCATATCCACAGAAAATGCATGAAAAACAAAAGACAAAAATGGAAACACTTATCATTGTTCTCACTACATACTTGATAATCTGCGTTCACTCAAAATGGTGTCAGCACTGGCTCCACCTTTTATGTTGTTCACATGGCTAGATCAACCAATCAGGAGTAACTTCATATTAATGAATCCCGATCTATCTCCAAATTCTATCCCAAAGGGGTCATGGAATTAAGGGAAAAAAATCCACTTTTGTTCTTTATAGTTTGAATACCATTCCATGTCCCCTCTTTTCCACTCCAGTTCAACTTTATCCAAACTCCTCTAGCAGATGTCATCAGGAGAATGTCAGTTATCCTCCCAAAGAGTCACTACAGGGGCTGTTGTTACCTTATATAATCCTGGATTTGTGCTCAGTCATCTGATTTTAATGGGTCGTGAAGTCCTTCCATTATACTATATCACATGGGCATTTAATGACATAGGTAGCATTAGTCTGTTGCTTTACATTGGCTTCCGATTTGGTCCAGAGTTTTGTTCAAACTGGCATGTTTAATTTTTTAAATGTTTGCTCTCTCACCAGAATAGTTTTTAAAGTTAATTTCTTTTCCTTGTGTTCGTGGACTATCGATAGGGATCTGTTTCGCCTTTTATTGCCTTCCTTCATTGGTATCAGATTTAAACAGATTCTGGAATCTTCTTTTTGTTGACAGGCATCTCAATTTTGTCTCTCTCTACCCCAGATTTTACATAGGTCTCCTAGTTATTTTTCTTTTAGGAAACTGTTAAAAACTTATCTATTTAAACAATTTATGTCCTAAATTTTTGTTTTGCTTTTTCTTCTCCTTTTTTTTTTTGTTAAACCGCTTTGAATCTCTGTTTAGAGGGAGTTAGCAGTATACAAGAAATACATCACATCACAATTAGTGCCTGATCGTAATGTTAGCACTCATCCAGACTTAGGCTCTTTCCACTGTGCACCTCAATTGTGCTGTCGCACCACTGGCATTTGCCACACTTCTTGTGCCGCATCACAATATTGGGGGCTCTCCAATAATCCAAATGCTTATAAGTCAAGATTTCCCCAATGGTGTGATCTCTGCAGTATGCTATAATAGGTTTCTCTTCAAAGTACAGAAAGAACATGCCAGTACTCGAAAATTATAGTGCCATGATTTTAGTACTCAGTCATAAATGGTAAAAAAAACACACTAATGTGTCCTGCTGTTGCTGTGCTTTGTACTATAACAGTATGTCCTACTGAGCAAACTTGGCTGTCAAATATACCTTTTTTATAGCTGAAGTGGGATAACCCCTGTACAGAAGGTGCTGTTGCAAATCATCAGATTGTCGCTCAAACTCATTTCAGTAGAACAAATCCTATGAGCCCTCAAAAGTTGGATAATGGGTAAACTCAATTTCAATCAATATGGGTGGAAATTCTGGAAATGTAATAGTGTGTTTCTTGTCGCTTCCTTATGATATACAGTGGTATATATTGATGGCCCCAAACGATACAATCTCTGAGCACAAATCTAGGATTATGAATAAGGTAACAACAGCCTCTCTAGTTGCTCAAAGGGAGGAGAAGCAACATTCTCCTGAGGATATCTGCTGGAGGATTTTGGATAAGGTTGAGCTGGGGTGGGAAGAAGGGGATCTGGAATGGTATTCAAACTATAAAGAACAAAGGTGGATCTTTTCCCTTAATTCTATGGCCCCTTTGGGATTAATTTGGAGATAGATTGGAGTTTACTAATATGAAGTTACTCCTGATTGGTTGATCTAGCCATGTGAACAACATGAGGTGGAGCCAGTGCTGATGCCATTTTGAGTGAATGCAGATTATCGAGTATGTAGTGAGAACGCTGTTAAGTAAGTGTTTCCATGTTTGTCTTTTGTTTTTCATGCACTTTTTGTGGAAATACAATTTATTGCTTATTTTTTTTGTATTATTTATTGTAGAAGGACCATACCTTGAGGCAGCTTTTGCACAACACGGTGCATGTTGATGCCAGGTCTTATGAATAAGATAAGTGATTCTGAACAATTTTAAGTGTTACGTAAAGAGTAAAAGTTGCACAATATCTCTAAAATATTAAAGGACTGATGATTAGGGAGGTGAATCATGGGGATGAATCACCACTGAGGTCCAGTAAAAAATAAAATATAAGTTGCTCTATTTTCACTTTTCTAGTCAATGATTAATACCAATATTCACAAGAAATGTATGGCATAAGTGTATAGGTGTAAAAGATGATTATTTAGAAATATGAGGATGGAGGCTAACCTGGCAATCCAAGAAGGCTGATTGACCTGACACTGATGTCAGCTAAACATGCTGTGATTGGCTGAGAGAGACCAGCTAGAATGGCTGGAGCAGGGAGCTCTGGAAGTGGTTGGCTCCGAGCTGCAGATCCATTTTCATTTGTTCTGAATGTCAGCTCCAGCTGACACAGCTTCCCTTACAAAGGAGGGGAGAAAGAGCCAGGAAAGAGGCTAGAACAGACAGGAATCTCCAGAAAGCTGGGTGAAATTTCCTCAGTTGTATTGTTCATCCCCTACAGCCTTTGCCTAAAAGACAAATCTGCTCTTTCAAGCTGCCAGCCATTGGGAGGAGCAAAACCCAGAAGATCAGTTTCATTGCATCAGCATTAAATGGTCTGCAGCTCACAGCAGCCCATTAACGAGAGCTGCAGACCTCCCGTTAGATTTTCCACAGTAAAGGTAGGGACTGCTTTTTGCATGGGGTCGGAAAACGGCTGTGCATTACCTTGCATGCAGGTTATAATAGTAATTAGCTCATTACAATAGCTTTGCATTCCGTTTTTATCTGCTACAATGACATGAAAATGGCTCAGAGAACCCTTTTGTGCTGCTGCTGCTGCTCCCTTCCTTCCGATCGCTGCCACTGCCTAAATTCCTTGGCTGGTGGGGATCTCGAGGTCCCGCCAGCAGAAGATGTCTTTCTCCAGTGCTGGCTGCCTGACCCTGTCACTGCTTTTCCCTCTCAGGGCATGCTCGGTTTCAAAACTGAGCATGCGCGCCTGAGAGGAAAAAAGCAGCCACTCAGCAATTGGGCAGAAGAGCAGCGCTGGACGAAGCTCCGGGTCCTCCCCAGCCTCCATGGGGGGGCCCGGCGCCGGAGTTCTCTCTCCTTTTCCTGTCAGGACGCAATTAATAGGTTCCCGTCGGGAGCAGGAGAGATTGAGACCCTGGCGCCGGGCACTCCTTGGAGGTCTGGGTTCTCCTTGGAGGCCCAGGCCCGGGAAACTTTGCCCCCCTGCGCCCCCTCGGCAGCCCTGATGTCTCGTTTTACTACTTGCTCACTAAACCTGCTAGAACTAGTTTAAAAACCACATTGCTGGCTCATTAGGTTTAGTGCATCTGGGCCTGAGTCTTTTGTGAGTTCTACTCTAATTGCTGTGAGGTGGTTTTGTCTCTTGATAAGGCTTGGTTGCTGAATCTATTCTTCAAACATAGAGATGAACTTTTTCATGGACGGAATATTTCCCGCTATCTCAAGGGAAACCCATAACCTGTAGTGACTCAGTTGGGAGCCAGTTTTTTTTCCTAAAGTGTCCCTGTAAATGTATTGACTGATATCAAGTTTGTAAATATGTATTTTTGAGCCATCTCAGCTCACTGCTTTCTTGACAACTAAACAGGTTGTCGCTTTGCCTTTAGCTGTTAGTGAGGGGACTTAAGGGTTTTTTTTCTTGTATTTGTTGTAGTTCTTGATTAATTACCTCCGAACTTTGAGTCTTGGATTCCACCAATTGTGGACTTTAGTAATTATATGCGTAAATGTTTTATAATATCTTTTCTTTTGGATTATACAGTGGGGGAAATAAGTATTTGATCCCTTGCTGATTTTGTAAGTTTGCCCACTGACAAAGACATGAGCAGCCCATAATTGAAGGGTAGGTTATTGGTAACAGTGAGAGATAGCACATCACAAATTAAATCCGGAAAATCACATTGTGGAAAGTATATGAATTTATTTGCATTCTGCAGAGGGAAATAAGTATTTGATCCCTCTGGCAAACAAGACCTAATACTTGGTGGCAAAACCCTTGTTGGCAAGCACAGCGGTCAGACGTCTTCTGTAGTTGATGATGAGGTTTGCACACATGTCAGGAGGAATTTTGGTCCACTCCTCTTTGCAGATCATCTCTAAATCATTAAGAGTTCTGGGCTGTCGCTTGGCAACTCGCAGCTTCAGCTCCCTCCATAAGTTTTCAATGGGATTAAGGTCTGATGACTGGCTAGGCCACTCCATGACCCTAATGTGCTTCTTCCTGAGCCACTCCTTTGTTGCCTTGGCTGTATGTTTTGGGTCATTGTCGTGCTGGAAGACCCAGCCACGACCCATTTTTAAGGCCCTGGCGGAGGGAAGGAGGTTGTCACTCAGAATTGTACGGTACATGGCCCCATCCATTCTCCCATTGATGCGGTGAAGTAGTCCTGTGCCCTTAGCAGAGAAACACCCCCAAAACATAACATTTCCACCTCCATGCTTGACAGTGGGGACGGTGTTCTTTGGGTCATAGGCAGCATTTCTCTTCCTCCAAACACGGCGAGTTGAGTTCATGCCAAAGAGCTCAATTTTTGTCTCATCTGACCACAGCACCTTCTCCCAATCACTCTCGGCATCATCCAGGTGTTCACTGGCAAACTTCAGACGGGCCGTCACATGTGCCTTCCGGAGCAGGGGGACCTTGCGGGCACTGCAGGATTGCAATCCGTTATGTCGTAATGTGTTACCAATGGTTTTCGTGGTGACAGTGGTCCCAGCTGCCTTGAGATCATTGACAAGTTCCCCCCTTGTAGTTGTAGGCTGATTTCTAACCTTCCTCATGATCAAGGATACCCCACGAGGTGAGATTTTGCGTGGAGCCCCAGATCTTTGTCGATTGACAGTCATTTTGTACTTCTTCCATTTTCTTACTATGGCACCAACAGTTGTCTCCTTCTCGCCCAGCGTCTTACTGATGGTTTTGTAGCCCATTCCAGCCTTGTGCAGGTGTATGATCTTGTCCCTGACATCCTTAGACAGCTCCTTGCTCTTGGCCATTTTGTAGAGGTTAGAGTCTGACTGATTCACTGAGTCTGTGGACAGGTGTCTTTCATACAGGTGACCATTGCCGACAGCTGTCTGTCATGCAGGTAACGAGTTGATTTGGAGCATCTACCTGGTCTGTAGGGGCCAGATCTCTTACTGGTTGGTGGGGGATCAAATACTTATTTCCCTCTGCAGAATGCAAATAAATTCATATACTTTCCACAATGTGATTTTCCGGATTTAATTTGTGATGTGCTATCTCTCACTGTTACCAATAACCTACCCTTCAATTATGGGCTGCTCATGTCTTTGTCAGTGGGCAAACTTACAAAATCAGCAAGGGATCAAATACTTATTTCCCCCACTGTACATGTTATATTACTTTCTGTACAGGTGTTTATGGCTTGGTTTATGATGTAAAATGTTATGAATAAATTAAAAGTATGTAAATATACTATTATATAAAAATAGCCTCAAAAGCCCTAGGTACCTTTAAAATAGGACACCACAGTGGTGTCCTATTTTAAAGGTATCCTGGGCTTTTGAGGCTACTTTTATATAATAGTATATTTACATACTTTTGATCAAAGTGCCCAGTCTATGATAAAAATATAGAGTTTGTTGGAGTATAGTTTCTATAATTATTTGCAGTCTAACAGTTGTTTGATTTTTGAGAGATAAATAAATAAAAAAAAAATAAGTGGACAATTTGAGGTTATCACTTGGATTAGCAATTTTACACCTATTTATCCCATAAAAGAAGGGGGGAGGGGGGGGGCTCAGATACAGTAATAGCAGTGATCAACAAAGGAAACAAAAAGATTATACTAATAAGCAGACTGTATGGAGATATTGTTCTATTATATCAAATCATTCCACAGATTTCTAATTGTTCACACCGCAGAAACAAGGGATACAGGAGCTAAGGCTCCATTTGCAAACTTTTTATATTAAGAAAAGATCTAAGCTGTTGAGGGATATAGAAAACAAATTTGCTCATTTTTATAGTTCACCACATTCAAGTAGAGTGATGTGATAGCCGTGTTAGTCCACTTCTAAAGTAATAAATAGAAATAAAACATAGAAAAGAAAATAAGATGATACCGTTTTTATTGTACTAACTTAATACATTTTTGACTAGCTTTTGAAGATAACCCTTCTTCAGATCAGAAATAAACAAATGTTGCTAAGTAGGTTTTTTTTAACATGCTTTCCCCACATTTATTTTAAATTTGTATTAGACCCCCAGATTCTATGTATGACGACTAAAGTTGCTCACGCAAATCAGCACGCATTGCCAATTTACACATGCAACTTGATTAATGAGCCACAGTGCCAATAATTGACAGCTAATAACCAATTATTGGCCTTAGTGGGGAGTTACGCATGGACCACATTCTATAAAGATCTGCACGTAAATCTTAAGACACGTATTTGTTGGGGGGACATTTCAGGGGGCGTTTCTATGAATTACATGCACTCTTATAGAATACACCCAATCCATCTGGTCCAGAATGCATATTCATTTGTAGGTACACATGCACACATTCAATTTGAGCTCACACAAATTTTTTAGATAGCTAAACAAATCAAATATGCACTGATGAATGTATGTCCCTATTAATTTTACAACAGGCTGTCAATGTTTGAAGGCTTAGAAGGCACTTAATTTGAGGCCATTTTATAAAATCACACAGGTGCTTATTTGTCTTTATAAAATACTAGTTGCAAAGCAGTAAAAATCATGCATAGATTGAAGCCACAGACATTTATGCCTTTTGATGAGCGGACATAAATGTTCATGTGTAACGCATATGCATGCATTTGGGGGATGAATGCTATATATTTTTTATTTATTTATTTATTTTTTGCTACATTTGTACCCCGTGCTTTCCCACTCATGGCAGGCTCAATGCGGCTTCCATGAGGCAATGGAGGGTTAAGTGACTTGCCCAGAGTCACAAGGAGCTGCCTGTGCCTGAAGTGGGAATCGAACTCAGTTCTTCAGTTCCCCAGGACCAAAGTCCACCACCCTAACCACTAGGCTAAAAAGCACTACCTATAAGCTGTGCTTGGTTTATAGAATAACGCTTAATCCATACATATATGCAGATGATGTAACGATCTATATCCCGTTCAAACATAATCTATCGGAAATTATGGATGATATCAACCACAGCTTCCAAATTATGCATTCATGGGCGAATGCTTTTCAATTAAAGCTTAACGCTGAAAAAACACAGTGTCTTATACTTACATCACAATTTAATACAAACAAATTCACCTCCATAACCACTCTAAACTTTTCCCTTCCTGTCTCAGACACTTTGAAGATTCTTGCAGTAACCATTGATCGTAATCTCACACTTGAATGTCATGTTAAGAATACAACTAGGAAGATGTTTCAATCAATGTGAAAACTTAGAAGACTAAAACCTTTCTTCCAAAGAGGCGTTTTTCGCAACCTGGTACAACTCAATGGTGTTGAGCCATCTAGATTATTGCAATGCATTGTATACTGGCTGTAAAGAGCATATCATCAAGAAACTTCAAACAGCCCAGAATACCACAGCTAGGCTCATTTTTGGAATGTCAAAATACGAAAGTGCAAAACCCCTAAGAGAAAAGCTACATTGGCTCCCAGTTAAGGAACGTTCTGTGTTCAAAGTTTGCACACTGGTTCATAAAATCATTCACGGAAATGCTCCGGCACACATGTAAGACCTTATTGATTTACCTCCCAGAAATGCTAAAAAATCAGCATGTACATTCTTGGGACTCCACTTCCCTAGTTGTAAAGGCTTAAAATACAAATTAGTTCATGCGTCCTGCTTTTCTTACATTGGCATGCAGCTGTGGAATACATTACCACTTGACCTAAAAAATATTCATGACCTTATCAACTTTCGAAAATCACTAAAGACCTACCTTTTTAACAAAACTTACCATAAAAATCACTAATAGAAACTCCAACACATCACTACTTACTAGATAATCTGTCTGTTTTCTGATTTATTGAATTGATTATATCCATTATGTTACACTTGTTCTTTAGTAACCAATTGTTTTATCTACTCTTGATTGGCGATTGTCAGGATGTATTATTGTAAGCCACATTGAGTCTGCAAATAGATGGGAAAATGTGGGATACAAATGCAACAAATAAATAAATAAATACTAATTTTAGGAACACCCCTGTTCCACCCATATAACCCTCCCATCTCCATACCCCCTTTTTGAACTCGCACTTAAATTTTAGGCGTGGATTCTACACCTAAATTTATGTGCCTTTATTCCAATTAAATCTAATAGTGCCAATAATTGCTTGTTAAGAAGCCAATTATTGGTGTTAATTAGCTCATTATTCTATTAAATTATGTGTGCAAATTGGGTGCACACCCAAATTTGTGAGCACAATTTTTAGTAACTTTATAGCATTCAGGAGTTGATCAGCTGCACACATAATTGCAATTCCACCCATGCTCTAGCCAAACTCCATCCCAGAACATGCCTACATATGGGTCAAGTAAAAGTACCCATCTTCATGCCGTGGTGCATACTGTTACGCGTGTAACTGCTGGGATGAATTTATAAAAAACCTTTTATTCACATATATAGGCCTTTAGAATGAATTTTACAAATTAAGGAATGATCTATGCTTAAAAATGCTTATTATTAATGATCTGATGCTGTTGATGCTGGATGAACATTAATGAAGGAAGGGAAATAAATAGACCATCCTCCTTTGCCTGTCAAAGAGTTTACATTTGATACTAGTAGTGTAATATTTATTTTTCAAGATGGTTCTGTGGAACTGTATTGACATCTAGTGGTAAGAGATCACATGAAAATCTGAAATGAAAGTATGGGCTGATGTTTAAAACTGCTTATATGCTCGGCCTTGAGAGCCAATTGCATTGTGTTTTTTTGCTGGGCTTATTCAATAGTAATTATGCCCTTGCTAGAAAGAATAAGTGAATTTTTGTATTTTATTTTTGTTACATTTGTACTCCGCACTTTCCCCACTCATGGCAGGCTCAATGCGGCTTACATATACAGGTACTTATTTGTACCTGGGGCAATGGAGGGTTAAGTGACTTGCCCAGAGTCACAAAAGTGATACAGGTCTCATGATAAATACAAGAATCCATTCAGATAGACATAAGATCAGATGCAAGGGAGCAGACTAAGGTAACACCTTTTGGGGTGGGGGGAGAGATACTTGTCAGGGCCAGAGCACTGCCTTGATTACTTTATGATCAGAATACAAGAAGGAAACTTTAAATAAATCCAGAAATGTATGACTTATGGTGTTAAAATGATCATATACAATGGAACTGTAGGTTGGGTCATGATTTTTTTTTGATCTGCTGAGAACTGATAGTAATAATATTTAAAAAATAAATAAATAAACCTATAGTATTTTTAAATAAATAACTACATAAATGACAAGAAAGGACTTAACTAAGATTTTTACTTTCTAACACATTATAAACCATAAAACAGTACTACCTGTCATACTCTAATCACCAATAAATCTCCCCTCAACTTTCCCCTTCAGACTGTCATTGGAATGCTTTCTTTGCAATAAGATAGTCCTGTAAAAGGTATCACTTTATATTTTAGGGGGGTTTATTTTACTCTTATTTATTAATCTGTGTTTCTTTGCACCATATAGAAACAGTGCCACAGTAAGTTTAGATGAAGTGCTAATAGAAATGAAGTGCATTCAACATATGTGCTCTCCTCAAGTTTTTTGAAGAAGGCAGAGTGAAACATAATATAGAAATCATGGCACATGTGAAGGAATTCAGAATGAGGGAGTTGCCTAATGGTTTGCACATTGGGCTGAGAAGCTGGGGAACCAATGAGACTCTGGGCAAGTCGCTTAACTCTCCGTCGCCCCAGGTACAAAAACTTAGAGGTCCTTTGACAAAGGCGCACTGAAAAATGGCTTGCGATAGTGTAGGCGTGGGTTTTGAGCACGCGCCTGTGAAAAAGGCCTTTTAAACATTTTTGCCAAAAATGGACATGCCTCAAAATGAAAATTGCCGCGCATAAAGACTCATGCAGTAACCGGGTGGTGATGACCTGCGTATGCCAAATGCCACTTGGCGCGCGTCCGTAAATTAAAAATATTTTTCATATGCGCGTATTGGACATGCGCCAAAAATGAAATTACCGCAAGAATCACGTGGTAGCCGGGCGGTAACTCCATTTTAATGCATGTTGGCCATGCATAGGGCGCGCATAGACGCTTACGCGGCTTAGTAAAAGGACCTCTTAGATTGTGAGCCCACTAGGTATAGAGAAATTATTTGCATATAATGTAAATTGCCTTGGTTGTCCCATAGAAAGGTGGTGTATCAAATCCATGACCTTTTACCACATTCAGAACCCCAGCAAAACCAGTTTGCTTAAGAGCTTGAGAATAAAACAGATTTTCAAGTATGGTTGCAACAAAATAAACATACCTGCCTTGCTGTACTGATATCAGATGTAGAGGCTATGTATATGAATATCTGTGCTTACTGATGCATTAGATCAGGGGTTCACAACCCAGTCCTGAGGACATACCTAGCCAGTCAGGTTTTCTGGATACCTGCAATAAATATGCATGAGATAAATTTGCAAGCACTGCCCTCAATGTATGCAAATCTATCTCATGCATACTCATTGTGCAGATCTTGAAAACCTGACTGGCTAGGTGTGTCCTGAGGATTGGGTTGAAAACTCTTGCATTATATTAAGGACGTGAAGGGCAATCCTATAACTGGGTGCATGCAGTTATGTGAGTGCTGCACCTGTAAGTGGCTCCTTAATTGGCACTTCCACACAGAACTGCATTATACACTATTCTATAAGGTAGCACATGCTTTAGTGTGTAACTGCAAGGGGGCATACATATGGCTAGAGCATGGGAAGAGTCATTGGTGTGGCACCAATTTATATGTGTAACTTATACCTAAGTACATAAGTATTGCCAGACTGGGACAGACCAAAGGTCCATCAAGCCGAGCATCCTGTTTCCAACAGTGGCCAATCCAGGTCACAAATACTACTACTACTACTACTTAACATTTCTGGAGCGCTACTAGGGTTACGCAGCGCTGTACAGTTTAACAAAGAAGGACAGTCCCTGCTCGAAGGAGTTTACAATGTAAAGGACAAAATGTCAAGTTGGGGCAGTCAAGATTTCCTGAATAGAGGTGTAGTGGTTAGGTGCCAAAGGCAACATTGAAGAGGTGGGCTTTGAGCAAGATCCCAGAAAAGCTCAATACATTTTATGATGTTCATCCAAGAAATAAGCAGTGGATTTTCCCAAGTCAATTTAAAAATGGTCTATGGACTTTTCCTTTAGTACCACATTCTGTGGCAATGAATTCCAGAGTTTAATCACACACACACACACACACACACACACACACACACACACACACACACACACACACACACACACACACACACACACACACACACACGATAAAACCAAAATAGGGCCGAACTACAAAGAAATTATACCAACTTGTGAACAAACTACTAGACACTACAGCAGTCACTGCAACCAAACCCTGGTGAATACCCAGCTGACCGAACTTGGTCAAACTTCACGCTACTCACCATCGAAACAGTCACCCAGGCAATCAAAAGGTTCTCCAGCACCCACTGTAAACTGGATACCTGCCCCAGCTACCTACTAAAATCCTTCCCTGACCGTTTCATAACAGACCTCACATTCCATCTTAAACTACATGCTCCAACAAGGTCTTTTCCCTGAGGAATATGGCAACATCCTACTCACCCCAATCCCAAAAGATACCAAGAAAAAAACAACTGAACTTACTAACTACCGCCCAGTTGCATCTATCCCACTAGCAGTCAAACTGATGGAGAGCATGGTGACCAAACAGATTACTGACTACATGGATAAGTTCTCAATACTACATGAATCACAATCGGGATTTCGCCCCTCCATAATACCGAAACGATGCTAGTCACTCTCCTGGCCAAGTTCAAGCATGAAATAGCTATAGGCAAAAGCATACTTCTCCTCCAATTCGATATGTCGAGCGCATTGGTAAACCACAACATACTACAAAGACTCTTAGATCACTTCGGAATCAGTGGAAACATACTTAGCTGGATCAAGGGTTTTCTAACCACTAGAACATACTAAGTGAAATCAAACTCAAACATATCACCACCCTGGAAAGCAGACTGGAGTACCTCAAGGCTCACCACTATCACCTATACTTTTCAATATAATGATGATCCCACTGGCCAAATCCTTATCAAAGCAAGGCCTCAACCCGTTCATCTATGCAGACGATGTCACAATATATATACCCTTCAGACATGATCTAACAGAAATTACCAACGAAATCAAACTCGGTTTGAACACCAGATAGCGGGGAGAAGAATGGAGCAGGCACTTTTATAAAGCGGAATAAAAAGAGAAAAAGAAATTGGGCATCATCACCTCAGAAAAATAAACAAAGTGGGTCGGATCCCCTTCAGCTGCACTGACCGGAATCCGGTGGCTCTTTCTCCTCCTTCCCTCCTCCCCCTTTGACTTTTCTGAGCATACACTTAAGAGCTGTGTTTGATGCACAATTCTTGAACGCATGTGCCATGCACAATCCTCATCCTGAAATCCCTAATGATCAACACTAACTATGTGCCTAAATTTGCATGTCATTAGCATTGACCATTAAAGAGTTCCTTCAGCGCCGGAGTTTTGAGCATCTGGACCCTGGATAGGGAGAGTACATGTGGTGATACTCTTTTCCACACTCTGCAAGACCTGGTAGCTAAAAGAATTCTACATAAAATCCAAAGCAAAATGAAGGAGAAAGATGCTGGACACCAACGGGGGTTGGGGGGGGGGAATAGGGAAGAGAAGATGCTGATGCTGGACTATGGGTACAGCAGCATGGTGGGCAAATGGCTTATGGTTCACCTAGAGCAGGCACATATCCTACCCTGGTAGAAAGGTAGATTAAGCTTAAAGGTAATAAATATTCTTATGATATTATAATACAAGTATGGGTCAATTTTCAGCAGCATCAGTCAGTCTGTATTTTTTAAATGTTGGTTGAAGTATTTAAAAAAACAACAACATATATTTAGCACTGCTATCTACTGCAGATAGGCAATGATGGCACAGAATACAAACACGACTCCCTTCAAGCGTCCTGAGTGTAGAAGCATCCAAATTCACAAAACAATCCCAAAAGATCTTCGTTTCACTGGTAAAACCTGCTGCTTCATGGGGAAAATCCAAACTTTTCATCTAGTGCTTAACTCACACAAAATGGCACCCAATATAAAAAAAAATGCTGATGAACTTAATGTAATGCCCACCGGATTTGCACTCCTGCACCACCTGAACCAAAAAATTAACTGAACTAAAAAAACAAAAAAAAACCTAAAAAAAAAAGCAAATCACTCAATTATGCAATTAAGTCCCTGTGACCATACTGTATTGAGAAGGTGAATCTATTTTAGTTCCTTCTTTGTGTGAGTACACATTGGCCCCACCCTAGTTCAACTCCCTTAACATATGCACCTATTGCAGATGTACAAGTGTAAATCCTGGCTTTCTAAAATGGGTTTTCTATGTTTAGTGTATATTAATGCATTCATATTTAAAAACATAATTAGTATAAAGAGTGACTGAATTTTATGCTCTGTATAAATTTTTTTTCACCACCCCAGAATACCCCAGCCCTTCCTCTCTTTTTACATTTAAATTTTCACCTTATAACATTTCATGTGATAGACTGCATAATTGCTGCTCATGAATTAGGTTGCAAATCTTTTAAGGGGAATAACAATAAAGTTCTATTGGAGAAAGGTACTAAGAAGCTCAGAAATCAAATATTCTGGTATGAACAAGGAAACAAAACTTCAGAGTTACACACAGATAAAGAGAGATAGAGAGACCCTGTGAGCTTTGTTAGGAAACTTCTACTGTGAGTCAGGTCAGACCTAGTGAAACTGAAATATTATATTGCCAATTAAATAAGATGCTCTGAAGCAGAAAAAGAGGGACGTTTTGGTTCAAGCCGGTTCCTGTGCACCCTCACCTGGGGGCTTGAATGAATGAGCATTTATGCTTTTAAAATTAAGGGTTGCTAGTGGCAGTACTATATATACTGTTTGTTTTCTTTTCAGTAGCAAAAGGTCATGTTTACATAATAGGTATCCAGTAAATGAGGTACATTTACACTAACCTCCCAGAAGATAATTGCAAGAGAATAGGCAGTCTCGTTTGCTAGTTTTTCAACATGAAGATAAGCACTGTTGAGGAACTGAAGCAGAACAGAACTGTAGATCCCAGAGGAGGATACTGGATCTTGGCTTCACTGAGATGTCAGAGAACAACAAATATACACACTCACATTACACTGAAAAAGTTTAATTGAAAAATCCCCCACATACCTGTGAAGTGACAAATCAGCTGTTATCATTGGTTCTTGTAGGGAAAAAATATGTTCTCACGTTTAGGGGGTGATTTTATAACAGGATGGCTAGGTGTCATGGTCAATTTGACAGCAACAAGAAACACCAAGGACCCTGGGCCTAGGTCATGTGTTTGCCTTTATAGTTCTTACCTGCTCATTTTCTTTCCTTGAGTACCTCCAGACGTTTGGGTTTATGCTGCCCTGCCAGCAGGTGGAGAGACTGAGAACTACTGTCCTGTGACATCATCACTTAAGAACCCTGTGCAACCATTTGGCCAGTCAGTATTTATCAGTGCACTTTTTCTAGTGAAAAAGGTGCCGGTACTCAAATGCTAGGCCACCCTTCAGGGGTGGGGGTAATCACTGAACCTATGACAAGGCAGAATTAGTGTGTAGAGCCTGAGCTCTTTCATTAAAACTTGGGTTCCATGGGTCAATTTTAGCAGACAATGGAAAAGGTGCCGGTACTCAATACCCCCAAGTACCCCCTCAAAAAAAGCCCTGGTATTTATCATAACAAGAAGTAGAGCAAAGACAATTAAGAGGAAAGAACTTCCCTAGAAACTAATGAACTTCTTAACAGAGAACAACTAAGGAAGGATATAGCTCTCCAGACTAAAGATCCAACAGGAATAATGAAGAAGCTAAATTAAAATCTTTATGCTTCAGAAAAAACAAAACTGATGCTACGAACCATGGGAGAGTTCTAGACTGGTCAGGAGGGAGTCAAGAAAAAAAATTAGCAGGTAAGGTCTAATTTATTTTTCATATCATCCCACTATAACAGTCCAGATACTGTACCAAAGCAGTATTCACTGAGGATGGGGCACTGAAGTTCCTGCTGCTAACAATTTGGCCCCAATGGCAGCAATTTGGCCCCAATGGCTGCATTACTTTGAGCTTGAGCATCCAATCTGTAGTGGATGACAAAGGAATGCATAGATTTCCAGGTTGGCGCTTTGAAAATTTTATGAGGAGGAACCAAGGATTGTTCCGCCCAGAGAAGCAGATTGACTTCTTGTAGAATGAGATGTTTCAAGTGAATGTTTCTGACAGAATGTCTCTGAGCAAATGCTTCCCCCCCACCACCACCAAATGTGTCAAACAGTAAGAACACACATTAATTATTGTAACCTGTGGTTAAAAAATATACATCCCAATGGCTTGATTTTGTGTGTTTTTCACTTGAATGTTTTTTTTTCCCGAAAATGGACCAAAAAAAGGAATGCATAGAGCACAAAACATTTAGCAAATAGCCATTAAAAAAAATAGATAAATATTTGCTGTTTCGAAAGTGGCTATTCCCCACTTGAATTTTGCCCCTTCACATGTCCATTCTCCCCCTCCCTCTGACTTTGTCAATGGTCTCCTGCCACCTCTTCCTGCTGCTGCTGTGCTGGTTCTTTAGGCTCACATAGTCCAGTGCCCCACCATTTCTACCTCCTGTGGGATATAATGGGGGAATATTATTTTTAATTTTAGTGAGGAATGAGAACAGTGCTACTCTCCATTTCCCCTCAGTTCAATCCCTGACCATAGACCCTATCAATATCAGAACTGCCAATAGAAAGTAAGTTTTAAATGAGAGATTTTCAATTCATGGTATTCCATGCTTCCACAGTCTCCTTCCCTTTTCAAATCCTTCTAATGAAATACCAGTGACTGCAAGGTTGGAACTAAAGAGCAGATACTAGTAGCTACCCAAAACTGACCCATATATTCTCACTGAGTGATTCTTGGGCTCGCTCAGTTGTGGGGAGAAGCTGATAGATTAAAACCAGGAGCAAAAAACATCTGAAAATGATCTTTTCTTGCTCTGGATTTTTCTTCCCACTCGCCTCTCCTGCCACTTCCATCCCTCTCTTCACCTCTTAGTGCTTCTTCCCTCCAACCTGATCCTATCTCTTCTCAGCAATCTTTTCTCAGCCTCTCTCCCCTATTGCCCCCCTCTTTGAATCCCAAACAGTTCCTCCCCCTGTCCTCATTTGTTTCTCTTTCTTCAGCCCATCCCTTACCTACTTATTTTTGTATCACAGCCCATGCCCCCACCCCCAACCCCAGCTTGCATTCACTTCTGCTCTGTTCTCCCTTTCACACAGTCTCATATCTCTTCCCTCAGCCTCTCTTTCCTTCACAACCCATGTCTCTGTGCCTGTGTCTACTTTTTCCTTCCTCAGGCCCTCATGATCAAAAGTCAACGCTTATGCGCAAGCCCATTATCGCTGTTTTTGCGCACGCTTTTAAAAACGTGGGATGATCAACGTGATTACCGCCGTAAACTGCAAGTGCGCCAGGCACCAGCACACATGACATTTAAATGTAATCAATCTCATGTAAATGATGTCCTTTTCTATTCCTCCCGGATGATCAAAGACTAGCGCCTCATGAACAGAGTTGTCGAATGGCGCAATGCTGCGAAACAGCGCCGCCGAATAATGCCAGGTCCCAGCTGGCGTTCTTGTGAGGCAGGTCCCATCAGAACCCCCCTTCCCCCGAAAAAGGTCATTTCCTCTTCCTTCCTACATATGGGCCGGAAGTGCAAGGTGTAAACATCAGAGCACGCATTGTTATGTGTTGGTGTGGAATTTGTTTCTAGTGCTTTTGTTATATTTTCTTTTTTGAGATGTGTGATGGTGGTATATCGGTATTGCTTGCCTGCTATCGCATTCTTGCAGAAGTGCGTGCAGTAGTGCAGCATGGAGAGCCACCAGTGAGGGATGGGGTTGACCGCGAGCATGTCTTCAGGCCGCTACCTTGGCAGCGTGTGTACCGTCGGCGTGTATACCGCAGAAGGGTGTTGTTGGACAAAATGTCTGATATGGAGATTGTCAATATGTACCGTTTGAATAGAGAGGCTATTTTAGAACTTTATGAGAAGATAAGAGGGGAAATAGATTCCCGCACTGCGAGATCACATGCTGTCCCTGGACTAGTTAAACTACTGTGCACATTGCAGTTCTTTGCAACGGGTTCTTTCCAGCACGTGGTCGGGGCTTGCTGTGGTGTGGAGCAATCAACATTTTCAAAGCATCTGAATGTGGTTTTGAATGCCTTAACTGCACGGTTTAGGGACTATATCCGTTTCCCACGGAGTGAGGTAGAATTGCAGGAATTAAAAGTGCAATTCTTCAGTATAGCTGGCTTTCCCAATGTTTTGGGGGCCATTGATTGCACCCATGTCCCATTGGTCCCGCCATCAAGAACAGAATCTGTGTATCGCAACAGGAAGGCGGCCTACTCCATGAATGTTCAGGCAATTTGTGACGCCAAGCTGAGGATCTTGGACGCAGTTGTGAGGTTCCCGGGGAGCTGCCATGACTCTTATATACTGTCCCACTCAGACATAGGCCGCAATTTGTCCAATGGAACATATGGTGAAGGCTGGCTTTTGGGTAAGTATGTTGACTGTTTACAACACTGTGCAACGTTTGTACATAGATGTCTGCAAAACAGGGGTACTGTGGTACAGGGGGCAATGCTGAAGGGGAGGGAAGGGCGAACATATGGGGTAGGGGAGCAGTGGTTTGTGATGTAAACATATGAAAACTCTCTCTATATTCCTTTACGTTTGTTTGCCTGAGTGCATGGCACATAATAGCAATAGGGGACATTGATAATAAACATATGTGTATTGCTTTTTTAGGGGATGCTGGATATGGCTGCAAGACTTGGCTTTTGACACCGGTGCCGGTGCCACGTTCCCCCCAGTAGGAACATTATAATGCATCGCATATCAGAACAAGGAATGTAATTGAGCGTACCTTTGGTGTGCTTAAGAGCAGATTCCGCTGCCTACATATTTCTGGTGGTGCACTACTGTATACCCCAAGGAAAGTTATAAAGATAATTGTGGCATGCTGTATTCTACATAATATTGCTGTAAGCCATGGGATTCATATGGACATAGATCCAGCATTGGCACCTGTGGTGGGACACCACAGGCTTCCTGCTGATGGCATTGGAACCGAGGCGACAAGGGGGAATCAGACAAGAAGAAGTGTCATACAATAGTACTTCTCATGTAAGTAACAATTTGCATCATTTTAACTTGCGGTGGATTTCATTTATCCCCTCCCCATACTAATTTTGCAATATGAGGGGGACAGTAATTTGGTGGTCATGGGAGGAATAGGGGGAGGTGAACTGTAGCGGGTGGGGTAGTCCACCTGGCATAAAGTGAAGGGAGATGAGATTTATGATAACTCCGGCGTTACATGTGTAATGTGATGTGCTCGTGTCAGCATTTTGTCAGGTACTTGATTGTGTTATTTGCTATTGCTGATTTTTTGATACTCCTTGTTCTCTGTTTTATTGTAGGATGTGCCGTCAAGAAAGTCCAATGGATGCATGCTGATTACTATTAATGTTAGGTTTTTTATTTTTAATGTTACACATTATATATGTATATCATGACGATTTTCTTTTCACGTGTGTTCATTTAAATTTGACTTTACCATGCCCTCTTCAGCCATTCACAGTCCAACTAATTACTTGTCAGAGCAATGCGCTGCCTACACCAGCACACAGGGGTTTTCCCACATAGCTGTTCCAGTGGGTCACACCATTTTCCGACTTATACATTTCTGGGTGGCCTTTGGAAAGGGGGGGGGCAGGTATACCTCCCCGTTGACCACATTTAGTGTCTCTCTCTCTCTCATGGGCAGATGATCGAAGGCCCTGTGCTATTCCAAACAGCGCTCTAAAATAGCACTGGAACAGCACTGGGCTTTACCGCCCCTATGATCAGAGATAATTGCATGCAAATTTATGTGCACTATTAGCTTTGATCATAGGGGTACTTATGCAGAAGGATTGTGCCTAGGCATGTGTCCAAGACACAATCCTCCTGCAGAAGTTGTTTGACAGATCCAGGCTGTCAAAAACTTGAATCTGTCAAACAACAGGTTTGACAGGTCCTGGATTTTCTCCTGGACCTGTCAAACCTAAGCCCACCCTCCCTCAAAACATAATACCTGGAGGTCTGGTGGACTTCCCAGGCCCCTCTCCCCAAAACACAAAAACCCTGGTGGTCCAGTGGGACAGCTAGCTTCCCACTCCCCCCCCCCCCCCCACCACATTGCACAAAAATGCCCTGGTGCAGGGGCATAGCTAGGTGGGGCCTCAGATTTAGTCTGAGACCCTAGTTTTGCTGGCGGGGTCTTCTTCAGCACTGGTCTCCGGCATGCCACGTTTGCTGATCCGTGCTTTTTTCAGTCCTGACTTCCTGCATGTTCCTTTAAGTGAAACTGAGCATGCTCAGTTTTACTTAAAGGAACGTGCAAGTGTGTCGCGTTCGCTGATCTGTGCTTTCTTTTTTCTGACGTGTAGGAACGTGCAGGATGTCAGGAGGAAGAAAGCACAGATCAGCGAATGTGGCGCGCCTGCATGCTCAGTTTCACTTAAAGGAATGTGCAGGACATCAGGACTCAAGAAACCACAGATCAGCGAACGCAGTGAGCCGGAGACTGGCACTGAAGAAGGCTTCAGCTGGTGGGGGTTGGGAACCCCCACCAGCAAAGGTATTTGGTGCGGTGGGGGGAGTGGTGGGGGGAGGCGAGGAGACCGGTGCCGAAGAAGGTAAGCAACAGCAGCGGGGGAGGGTTGGCGGCGGGAGGGGGGTGGAGAGAGTCATTTGTGGCGGTGGGGGCTCTGACAATGGCGGGGGGGGGGTCGGTGGCGGCGGGGGGGGGCTAAAATGTGCCCCCTCCCTCTGGCTCTGGCCCCCCCTACCGCCGGAGTCCAGATACGCCCCTGGTAGCTACAGAGGGAATTGAACCTGGTTCCCCAGGATCTCAACCCACTGGTGACCGTTGGGCAGCAGGAATTGAATCCTGATCCCCCAGTCTGTAACCCACTGCACTAGCCATTAGGTCACTCTGCTCCATAAGAAGCAAAGACTGCCAAAGAGACAGTATTGAAGGTACAACCAGGTTTACTGAATGATGATCGACCCAACACAACTGTGCTCCAGTGGATAATGCCTGCATCAATGGCTCCAAAGGCTAAAACAGATATAAAATAGATATAAATATATAAATAAAATACTAATACAATAATGAATAATAAAGGGGTCCTTTTACTAAGCTACGGTAGAAAAGGGCCCTGCGCTAGCAGTGGGGGCTGTTTTTGCCATGCGCTGCGGCCCTTTTTAATATGGGTAAAGAAGCCTGAAAGTAGCCATGGCCATGCGATAAGATTGTTCTTACCACATGGCTATATGAGGGGGAGCACTGAGGTGGCAGTAAGGGCTCCCGAACTAAACCTGGTGGTAACTGGGTAGCATGATTACTGGGGTAACACTGTGCTAGAAATTACCTCCCTATTTTCTCTAGCCCGGGAAAGGGAGTGTGCTGGGGCTGGAACTACCGCCAGTCAGGGCCGCCGAGAGGGAGAGGGCAGGGGGGCAAAATTCCCTAGGCTCGGGCCTCCAAGGGGGGCCCGGCGCCGGGGTCAGGCCGCCGGTGCTGCAGTCCCCGGTTTCACCTGCCTGCCTCCTCGGCTCCGGGCCCCCTTCATTCAAAGCGGCAGTAGCAGATCGCGTCTCTTCTGGCCTTCATTCCCTGGGTCCCGCCCTCCAGGAAACCAGAAGTTACATCAGATGAGGGCTGGACACAGGGAGGGAAGGCCAGAAGAGACGTGATCTGTGACTGCCACTTTGAATGAAGGGGGCCCAGAGCCGAGGAGGCAGGCAGGTGAGACCGCGGACTGCAGCGATGAGGGTGGCAGTGGAGGGGGGGGGGGGGGGGTGGAGGCTGGGCGGCTTTGCCCCGGGCCCGGCCTGGTCTCTCGGCGGCCCTGCTGCCAGTGTCCGCATTGGGCCAGTGGTAGTTCCAGGTTAGCATGCAATAAGCCCGCATTGGGCTTACCGCCACTTTGTAAAAGGACCCCTAAGTTGCGGTATAAAGTGGCCTTAGCACGCTCTTACGTGGGTCTTTCCCGCATGCTAAGGCCATTTTTACTGCAGCTAGAAAATGGCCGATTTTCTGATGGCCATGTGTTAATTTTGCCATTAGCTCATGGCCATTAAATAATAATAGCGTGTGAGCCACCTATTTCGTTAGCGGTAAGGGCTCATGCTCTAATTCTGCACTAATCAGTTAGTCTGCAATAATATAGATGTACTAACTGATTAGCACAGAAATGCCTACTCTGCACTAAAAAATATAATTTATTTTTTGAATGTGGTTTGTGTGCACAGATCCTAAAATTACTGCAGGATGTCTGAGCGTGTCCTGTGGTAAGCCATTTTAAGATGTGGTAAGAGCGCACTAATGCTTACCACAACTTATTATAAGGACCCCAAAATGATGAACTTATAGTACTATATTATTTTAATGGTCTAATGCGTGCCTATTAGATGTTTCACTTGTATTATATTGATGTATCAATTCTCTACGTTATTTGAATGGTCTTCCATACTGTCTATTATGGTATCGTTTGTTTTGTACTAACATTTATCATATTCCATTTACATGATTGTTCCACAGTGTTGTTAAATGTGTATATTTCTAGTACCATATCACATTAGTCCTATTACTAGCTTTAAATTTTCCATTTACCAAGTTTACCTCACTGATTGTAATTATGCTTATATTTGGTCATTTAACTATTGTTGTGCTGTTAACAAAACTGGAAGTTTTATGGATGAATCTCTTCATAAAGGCAGTTAATAAAATCCCAATATGTAAATAAAGAAATAAATATGTATATATAGAATAGACATAAATTCTAAAATAAAACTGCAAATATGTTAATAGTAAATCACATAAAAATAAAATGATATGAATAAAACAGTTAATAAAATTAAATAGGCATTAACAAACATCAATACTAATATAAAATCAAAGAAACGGATAATAAGAAAATATGGGGTCCTTTTACTATGGCACGGCAAAAAGTGGGCTGTGGTAGTGTGGGAACATGTTTTTGGCTCACGCCCGGCCAGTTTTTACCGTGTCTGGGAAAAAGGGCTTTTTTTCAATGGGCCAGGAAAAGGGCCTATGGTTAAACGGAAACCAGTGCGTGCCTATTTATGACCTGATCCCTTAACGCCACCCATTAATTTAGCGGTAAGTGCTCATGCACTGCATGCATGGTAACCGGTTGGCACACGCCAACTGCCTATTAACGCCGGAAATGCCACGCGCGGTAGGAAATAAAAAAAATAATTTGTCCTAAAGTTATGGGTGCATGCCAAATCTGAAATTACCACCAGGGGCCATGCTAGCCTGGTGGTAGTCTCGTTTTGGCACGTGCTGCATGCTCGTAGAGCTTATTGCACCTTTATAAAAGGGCCCCTTTATACACAAAAAACCCCTTAGGAAAACATTGTATGTTAATGGAAAGTCACTGGATTAGAATAACAGGTACATACAAACTCATAACAAATAAAATACTTGCATCAACTAGAGAAGAGGGAAACACTGGAATGCCTTACAGATATGTACATAGAGTGAGAAAATTTACTAGTAGGGGAGCAACACAGATTAATAAATATGGAAGGTTAACTTCTAGTGGTAGTACCATAAGAGTACTGCTACGGATCATCACTACCACTTTGGAGCTGTCCCAGGATGTGATGGGAGTGGTAGGGGACTGCTCCTGCTGGTGGACATTAGCCACCAGGGACCACCTTCAGGTAGGTCCTGGGGGTTGGTAGGAAATCCTAGGGGCCTGGGATGGTGGGCAAAGATGGCTTTTAGTTTAGACAGAGGGGCTTGGCGGTAGGTTTGGAACAGGGGCCAGACAACAGATTTTGGTTGGGCCTAGGCAAGGAGTGAGTGGGCACCAAGTGTTCTCTCCCCCCTCCCCACCAAAAAAATATCTCAGCTGGTGGGAAAACGCTTCTTTCTACCTTGGCAGTCTGCAGCAGGCATGCGCTGAAAACTGAGCATGTGCAGGTGCCTGTATCATGGAGAGTAGCATTTCCTTACCATCAGGGGAAAGTCTTCATCTGGCAGAGCATGGGATTCCCACCAGCTACCACTAAACATGTGCTACTGTTGGGTGGGCCCTAGCCCATCCAGGCCCACCTGTGGCTATGCCACTGGTTGGGAAGATCAAAAAGGGGATTTCAAAGGCAGTGTGTGTGTTGGGGGGGGAAGGTGTCTGTTCGGGAGGGTGATCTTAAAGAGGGAGGTTGTCTGATTGGTGGGGTGGGGGTTTGTTTGATTTGAGGGAGCTGTGATCAGGAGGAGGGGGATAGCCAGTAAGGTGCTATAAGAAGGCAGGTCTTGCCAAACCTTATTGACAATTGCCCTGCAATTATTTGTTGGGAAGAGCAGATGTAAATCCAGATGTTTATCTGAAATGGGGAATACATTTGTAGACTTCTGTTTCATACTATCTCCACCTACAACATGTCCCTTTCCCAGATAGATGTAGTTATAAATACATATGTCAAAATTTGCTTTCTGAAAATTGGATTTTGTAAATGCTTGCTATGTACACAAATAGGGTTTCTAGAATCAGGACTAATATATCTTAAAATCAAGAACATTCAGGCTGCCTGACAATTTAGGATGATATAAAACTGATCTTGACATTCATGGTGGCATACCTTTCCAGTCAGGGCATAGGATACCCACAATGAATATACATGAGATAAATTTGTATACAATGGAGGTACTGCATGGAAATTTATCTCATGCATATTCATCATGAATGTCCCGGAAACCCAACTGGCTGGTGAATTGGAGGACTGGGTTGAGAACCCCTGAGATAGAGTGAAAAGTCAAGAGGTGACTTTTTCAGGACTCTTAGGGAGAATCTGACCTGGCTTGATGATGAAATGTGCACGATGATGAAGTGAAACGTGATGAACTGGCTTCATGATGAAGTGTCATGTGATGAGCTGGCTATGTGATCAAGTGTCACATGATCAAATGTCCATACACTTGTGCATAAAGGTAGAATAGCTAATAGCCTGATTTTAATATGCTAGCACAGATGTCTACCGCGTGAGCTGACTCCTGTGCTAAACCTTTTCTGGCACTGTGCAGCCAGTAATGTGCACACATAGCACATAATGAATGGCAGAATGGACCTTGATCCTGGGGAACTGGGTTCAATTCCCACTGCAGCTCCTTGTGACTCTGGGCAAGTCACTTAGGGGTATCTTTACTAAGGTGCTCCAAAAATGACCTGCCTGTTGTAGGTGCATGTATTGGACGCACACAGGTCCATTTTTCAGCGCACCTGCAAAAAAGGCCTTTTTGGGGGCTGAAAATGGATGTGCAGCAAAATTTTGGGCCTGAGACCTTACTGCCACCCATTGACTTAGCGGTAAGGTCTCATGCATTAACCGGGCTGTAATCATCAGCACTCATACACTGCCAATTACCACCTGGTTAGCGCCATGGGTAGAAAAGAAAAAAAATATTTTCTGCCGTGAGTATCAGATGCGCATGAAAATTAGAATTACCGTATGGGGAGTTCTAATTTGACGTGCATTATACGCGTGTAGGTGTCTACACACCTTAGTAAAGAGCCCTAGGTACAAATAAGTACCTGTATATACCATGTAAACTGCTTTGAATGTAGCTGCAATATTTTGTGAGTGGAGGAGTAGCCTAATGGTTAGTGCAGCAGGCTTTGATCCTGGCAACCTAGGTTCAATTCCCAGTGCAGCTTCTTGTGACCTTGGGCAAGTCACTTAACCCTTCATTGCCCCAGGTACTAAAACTTAGTCTGTGAGCCCTCTAGGGACAGAGAAATTACCTGCATATAATGTGTACAGCACACATAGAGGGGCATAATCGACCAGAAACGCCTATCTCCATGGGCGTTAATCTCCGAGAACGGGTCCGTGAAGGGGCGGAGTGAACCGTATTTTTTAAAAAAAATAGACGCCCATGCTTTATTCGCCAAGGTGTGAGCTGGGCGTTTTTGCTTTTCACCGATAATGGAAAATGAAATCGCCCAGCTCAAAAACGAATAAATGCAAGGCATTTGTTCGTGGGAGGGGCCAGGATTCATAGTGCACTGGTCCCCCTCACATGCCAGGACACCAACCGGGCACCCTAGGGGGCACTTTTACAAAAACAAAAAAAAAGGTAAAAGAGCTCCCAGGTGCATAGCACCCTTCCCTTGGGTGTTGAGCCCCCCAAATCCCCCTCAAAACCCACTGCCCACAAGTCTACACCAGTACTATAGCCCTAAGCGGTGAAGGGGGGCACCTACATGTGGGTACAGGGGGTTTGGGGGGGGGTTGGACGACTAGTAGCATTAAGCAGCACAATTGTAACAGGTAGGGGGGGGATGGGCCTGGGTCCACCTGCCTGACGTCCACTGCACCCCCTAACAACTGTTCCAGGGACCTGCATACTGCTGCTTGGGAGGAGGGTATGACATTTGAGGGTGAAAGTAAAAAGTTGTGAAACATCATTTGTTGTGGTGGGAGGGGGTTAGTGACCACTGGGGGAGTCAGGGGAGGTCATCCCCGACTCCCTCTGGGGGTCATCTGGTCATTTAGGGCACTTTTTGGGGCCTTATTCGTCAAAAAACAGGGTCCAGGAAAAGTGCCCTAAATTCTAGCTACAAACGCATCCATTATCGGCGAAGGGCGCCCATCTCTGTTCGGGTGATAACCACGCCCCAGTTCCGCCTTCACCACGCCTCCGACACTCCCCCGTCAACTTTGTCCGCATCCGCGACGGAGTGCAGTTGAAAGCGTCCAAAGTTCGGCTTTCGATTATGCCGCTTTATTTGTTTTTGTGAGAAGAACGCCCATCTCCCGATTTAGGTCGGAACTTGGGCGTTATTCTCGTTCGATTATAAGCAGGATAGTAACATAGTAGATGACGTCAGAAAAAGACCTGCACGGTCCATCCAGTCTGCCCAACAAGATAAACTCACATGTGCTACTTTTTGTGTATACCTTACCTTGATTTGTACCTGTCCTTTTCCGGGCACAGACCGTATAAGTCTGCCCAGCACTATCCCCGCCTCCCAACCACCAGCCCCGCCTCCCACCACCGGTTCTGGCACAGACAGTATAAGTCTGCCCAGCACTATCCCCGCCTCCCAACCACCAGTCCCGCCTCCCACCACTGGTTCTGGCACAGACCGTATAAGTCTGCCCAGCACCATCTCCGCCTCTCGCCACCGGCTCTGCCACCCAATCTCGGCTAAGCTCCTTAGGATGTCTAGTAGTGCTATAGAAATGATTAGTAGTAGCATTAACCTCATGCTTCTCTCAGTTGTAGCTCTCTGCATCCACTCCCCAGGCAGCTGGTTGTTCAGGAGGAGTTCAGTGTGTTATTCTTTCTTTAGAAATGCACGTTCCTACTATTGTGAGATATTTGGAGCTACGGATGCCATGGGACAGACCACATTACCCTAAACAATGTTCTGTTCTGATTCTTCAAGCAGTAAACTAGATCAGAATTCCCTCAGATATTTGGCTGTTTAGTCATAATGAGATTTAACGTTCGACTAGTCCAACTCTGCAACTGAATCCTGGCCAGCCTTAAACTGGGTTCTCTTGTTGCTTCCTGTTTTATTATATTTATTATAAATGTACCTCAGATTGTTGGAGGACAATAATAAATGTCTCATATTCCACAGTGGTAACAATCAGAACACAGAGGGAGAGCAGCAAAAGGTTTCAGAGTCAAAATTTTGAAAATATAAACACAAATATAAAACCATATTTAGGAAGCTTCCCGCTGTGATCCTATCAAGTTCTCCATTATAGTTTGCTTAGAGAGTAATTTTGCTAAAGAATCATCAGCTGTTTTCTCAATTTTGTGCACAAAAGTAGAACAGAATATTGTACTTCATAATGTATAACTACAGTTCACAGGTAGAAAAATATTAATGTGACCGATCTTTCTCCCAAACCTCCTCCTGAGCAGTAATATGCTCTGGGAATAGAATCAGCAGATTTTTTTTTAGTCTAAAATCATAAGTTCTACCAATGAAAACAAAGTACTGCACATATTTCTCTATTAAACAAATGTTGAGGCAGTTCAGCGTCTTTACTTATTCTGTTCTTTATGGCACAAAAATAAATATTTAGATGGTCTCATCTGGAAAGCATTAGGCACTTAGCTTTTTATTTCTTTGCACCTAAACTGTGGAATGACCTTCTGCCACACATTCATGATGAGATGTCATTCTCAAGATTCAAAACTTTGCTTAACACACATTTTTTAACCCAGTCTGGTGGTCAGCAGACGTCAGAATGAGTGTACAGTAAGTTGCCTAGAATGTTAATTTATGAGTTTTGTTTTATTCTGTTATATTTGTCTTTTTGAGTGGCCTCTGTTTTATTATAACTGGTGTTTCTTTCTGATTTCATATATTTTCAATTTTGTAAACCCGTCTCAACATGCATGTTCAGACTAGGGGGTTTATCAAATGATCATTAAACATGAACATTCAAATCTATGCCAGAGTTCCATGCTGAGGAAGTGAATCTGAGCAAACACTAAAATCTGCAAATCTGCTCTGAAAATAGCAGTTAAGTTGATCATCCAGAGGTCCTCTTACTGCCTGAACAGTAGAATTTCAATACTTTTTCTCAGTTTTTATATAATTCAGAAATAAAAAGATATATTCACGTGATCTACATTATTTACACCATTGACAGCATGCAGTAAAATACCAATCACTAACTGCAAGGAACAGTCCACGCTCATTTCCTGCTCCATATGTTATGCATTTAGGGGAAAATTCTATATAACAGGACACTTTGTAGAAGCCTATTTTGTAAAGAAAAGTAGCCACCTACATTCCTTTATAGACTACTAAGGGGCCCTTTGACTAAGTATGCCTAACGCTTCAAAAAAATGGACTACCATGGAACGTAAAGGATGAAGGAGTGGGAAGTGGAAGGAGACTCGGCAAACAATGGGACATGCAATGAAACAATGCTTTATTTGCACACAAAACAGTCCACTGTAGAAAATTGTTTACTAACATATGTTTCCAGGATTTTCGTGAGGAGAGGGATGCTGGCAACTGGGCGATAGTTGGCCGCTGAGGTCGGGTCAAGACCTGGAGCCTTTAAGTAAAGGTGTATGGACAATTTTGCCCTTGTCAGAGGGAAGAGAATCTGCTTCTAAAAGAGGACATTGAGTCTGTCAGACAGCCATAGCATGAGATCAGTAGGGATGGATGAGAGTAGGGATACAGAGCGGCGGTCGAGGATGAAGTGTGACTGGTCACATTTCAACAGTAGGGATTTTACTTCTTCCGAAAAGAGAGGTTGGAATGTGGCCCAGTGTTGATCAGACTTGGCTTCCTGGGTGAGGTAGGTAATAGAATGTGCAGGCAGCTCTGAGATAGGTGGCCTTCCATCTGTAGGTGGGATCTTAGATATATTGGACCGGATTTGAATGATCTTGTTGGCAAAGTCAGCCAGTTCTTGTACAGGTGGAGTGGCTTGCTGGATGCTTGCAGTCTTAATTGCAGTTAGCTTCGTACTAGAGAGAATAGATTTTTGTTTCGTAGTGAGTTTTGACTTATTAAGGTACTGTAGTAGTGTTGTTTGGCTTTGGCTACCTTCGATTTATATAGTCAGGAGGTGGTTTTCCAGTTCGCTTTATCGGTGAGCGAGTAGCTCTTTCTCCATTGTTTCTCCAATTGTCAACATTCCAGTTTTAATTTGGATAATTCATCTGAGAACCATGGGGAGTTTCTAGGTGGCCTGATTAGTTTGGTAGTGATAGGTGCAATTTTGTCCATGGTCGAAGTTACTTTATCGTCCCAAAAGATTTGGTGGATTCCTGAGATGGACTCCAGGAGGCAAGAGACTTTCCAAGGGCATCCAAGAAATTGGATTCATTTATTCTCCCTCTGGAGTGTATTAGTTTGTGAGGTTTATGTTTGAGTTGGGGTGACAGGCACATATCTATAGTGAAGTCTGTGAGGGAAGGCTACTATTCTGTGAGAGAACGCTAGTATTCTGTGAGGGAACACAGGTACCTATGTTCTTTGATAGAATTTGCTCCTGTTCTAGAATTGCACCTACTTCTGTGTACATCTGTTTCTGTGCCTAGTTTTTATGAGTGTATATGACCAGTCAGTTTTATATTTTCCGAGTAGAAAACAAGCTTTACATGCAGAAAAAACCTTTATAAATGACCTCATATATGTACAATATATGGTAGTGTAGGTTAGCTGGGGCATTTTACTAATTTGCTAACCCTGAACAGAGGCAAAGGCAGCAAATAACCATAATACTCTGTTATGAAGGGATTCTGTAATTAGGCTTAGTGTTGTAAAGATTTTTTGCACCTGATAGTTAAGATTCATATCAGGTATATAAATTTGCATTTAATTATCTTGTTTACTGCTTAGTATGTAGATTAGGAATTTCTTTAAATCTGTTTGCTTATCCAAGTCTAAAACCTTTGATCTTATAGCTTCTAAAGCATTCAGACAGTTGATTCTAGTCTGCTAGGGACCATTTCCAAATATGTTTGCCTGGGTAGATGAAGAGGAATAATGATCAACTAGGACAGAGTAGCTAAACATTTGTATGGGCATTCACACGTTAGAAAGGACGTAGAAGTTGGAATTGAGAAATTCAGACCAGAACATCTCAGGTTTCAATAGTGTTTTAGTACAGAATCTACGGACATAGATGATGTGCTAAAATATAGGAGAAATGAAGTTTATGCACTGAGTGCGTGCGGGCAACCTACACATTCATTTTAGAAAAAAAAGACCAATATCCCTTGCTAGATTGGCTTTTTTTTGGGGGGGGGGGCAAAAACTACTGAGGCAATCTCTCTTAATCCCTCCGGTGCTGCCCAATCAGAGCAGTTTGCTAAAACCTAAATATGCTTGGTAGCTGGTGAAAAAATCCTACCATGGATCTATTAGGACAGCGATGGGGAATGAACATGTATCTTCCAGGCACACCCTAGTCTCAACAAAATGCACCCAGACCATATGCCCCCTTGCCATTTGCAATCACTTGGGTTTTTGACATGTGCATCTTGGCTTTGTGAAATGGAAACTTAGATATTTATCAAAATAAACAGCAAAGTATAATCTACACTCTACCAAATAGGAGGAAAAGACTTCAGATGCTTGGTGACCAATGTAATAAGTACAATACAAGAGTATGCACAATTTCACTGAGGCACTTCTTCACAAGTCAGAAAAACCTGCTGTTTGCTTTAATTTTCAATTCAGATGCAATTTTTTTTATTAAATGTTATTTTTTCTTTACATCTCCATTTAATTCCATTCAAAAAATATTCATTGAAGTTGAAAAACAATTGTCATAAAGACCACTTATCTGCCAAAAAAGAAGTGCTCAACAGAGCACTGCTGTTTCACAAAATAAGCCTTATCAGGATCAACAAGTCATGTGGGCTTCATAACTCATGTGGCCTGCATACTTTCCTTTACAGAGGGTAACATCTCTTTCTATAAACTCTTTCTGCACCAGTGGCATAGCTATGTGGGGCCAGGGGGGCCTGGGCCCCCGTAGATTTGGCCTTGGACCCCCCTGCCGCCGACCCTCCCGACCCCCCCTCCTGCCGCCAACCCTCCCCCACCATCGTCGTGGGCTACCTTTGCTGGTGGGGGACCCCAATCCCCGCCAACCGAGGATGTCCTCTTCTTTCCCCCCGAAGGCGTCGTTCTGTTTCTGACGTCCTGCACGTACAACGTCGATAATGGCTGGGGGGTCGGCGGCACCGGGGGGGGGGGGGGGCTAAAATATGCCCCCTCACCTCGGGCTCTGGACCCCACTCCCGCCTGTTCTGCATGATAAATGTTTAAGTGCTAGTTTATGCTTGTTTTCAATATGAGTAACCCTTCTAAAATGACTGCCATAGGGGCCCCTTTTACCAAGCTGCGGCAAAAGGGGGCCGGCACTAGCATTGGCATATGTTTTACATGTGTGCTGAGGCTCCCTTTTACCTGCAGGAAATGGTCATGTGGCATGCAAAGCACTTGCTGTGCGGACATTTGGGGGGGGGGGGAGGGGAACCACTTACCGCTAGCCATTGAGGTGGCAGTAAGGGCTCCAGCATTAACCTGGCAGTAACCGGGCAGCACACGGCACCACCAGATTACCGCCAGGTACACTCCAGCGCTACAAAATATATATATATATTTTTGTAGTGCTGGAAATGATGGTGCACTAGGGATGGGAAGTACCACCGGGCTGCTGTGGTAGCTTGACGGTACTTCTAGTATAGTGAGTGGGCTTACCGCCACTTAGTAAAAGAAGCCCAAAGTGAGCATTTGCTGCCAGATTCTATATATCATGCCTATCGTTCCGTGCCTAAATCTAAGCATATTCCATAACAAAGCACATATGTTAATTGGCTTATCAAGCTAATCAGTGTTGTTAACAGCACTTAATAAGCAATAATGAGCACTAATTGGCAATAATTAGAATTTATGCACATAAGTCACTAAGAGGGGCATAATTGAACAAAAACGTCTATCTCCATGGGCGTTTATCTCCGAGAACGGGTCCGTGAAGGGGCTGACCGAACCGTATTTTCGCAAAAAATAGACGTCCATGTTTTATTCTACAATTTGTGAGCTGGGCGTTTTTGTTTTTCAGTGATAATGGAAAATGAAAGCGCCCAGCTCAAAAACGAATAAATTCAAGGCATTTGTTCGTGGGAGGGGCCAGGATTCGTAGTGCACTGTCCCCCCTCACATGCCAGGACATCAACTGGGCACCCTAGGGGGCACTTTTACAAAAACAAAAAAAAGGTAAAACAGCTCCCAGGTGCATAGCACCCTTCCCTTGTGTGTTGAGCCCCCAAATCCCCCTCAAAACCCACTGCCACAAGTCTACAAAATTACTATAGCCCTAAGGGGTGAAGGGGGGCACCTACATGTGGGTACAGTGGGTTTGGGGGGTTGGACGACTAATAAGCATTAAGCAGCACAATTGTAACAGGTAGGGGAGGGATGGGCCTGGGTCCACCTGCCTGAAGTCCACTGCACCCCCTAATAACTGCTCCAGTGACCTGCATACTGCTGCCAGGGAGGTGGGTATGACATTTGAGGGTGAAAATAAACAGTTGTGAAACGGCATATTTTGTGGTGGGAGGGGGTTTGTGACCACTGGGGGAGTCAGGGGAGGTCATCCCCGATTCCCTCCAGTGGTTATCTGGTCATTTAGGGCACTTTTTGGGGCCTTATTCGTGGAAAAACAGGGTCCAGGAAAAGTGCCCTAAATTCTCGCTAAAAACGCATATTTTTTTTCCATTATCGGTGAAAGGCGCCCATCTCTGATCGGCCGATACCCACGCCCCAGTTCCGCTTTCACCACGCCTTTGACACGCCCCCGTCAACTTTGTACGCTTCCGCAATGGAGTGCAGTTGAAAACGTCCAAGTTCGGCTTTCGATTATACCGCGTTATACGTTTTTGGGAGATAAACGCCTATCTCCCGATTTAGGTCGCAATATAGGCATTTTTGTCTTTCGATTATAAGCTGGTAAGTGTATGCTGTAACTCACCGCGCCTAAATTCTAATGCACACATCCAAAAAGGGGCATGTTACGGGCGGAGAAATGGGCATTTTATAGGCATTCCCAAATTTATATGTATTGTTATAGAATATGGCTCAGTCTACATAAATCTATGTGCCGGGATTTATGCCACATTTTCATTGGTGTAAATGGATGCACATAGTTTTAGGCGCTTGGATATCAACTAAGCATATTCTATATACCGCACCTAAATCTTACAGTATATGCTTAGGCAAAAATGATTTCCACGTGGATTTTCTAGGTGCCATATATAGAATCTCCCCCTTGATGCTCTTTTATGAAAGGAGGAAATAAGCACTTAGATAAAGCATTATGCGGAGAAGTATCTATCTATAAAAAGGGCATGTTTTGGACAAAAAGGACACAGAAGCAAGCATATATTATATGCATTAGTATGTGAGTACAGTAAGTGACTGTCACCAAAAATAAGTGCACACATTTATACTTGCTGTCAGTGATGCCTAAGCCTCAAACCCCTTGTCTTATGGAATCTAATGCATGAATTACTGGCTGGTACTGGAGATTATTTTGAGAGATAGTAGTCATCTAGTTCTTCTCTTCATACTTCTTTGTTGATTGCCTCCTTCTACCCTCCTTCTCCTCTTCCTAATCCTTTTCTAGCCTTTTGTCTGCTTACTGCCCTTCTCTCTCTTCCCCTTCTATCTGCTTCTTTACCATGAAGGCACATTTTAATAACATGCAATAAATTGGAATTGATATGTCCAGGTCAAGATGTGCTCAATTCCAGCAGTATTTTAGGAAAGGATCTGCATAAAGCCTTTTTAAAAATACATGCAGGGATGGACGTGTAGGTTGTGGCCACGCATGGCAGGAGCATCCAATTTACAATTGTGAAAATGGAAAACATCAGTAGAGGCAACTCGGCAACTTAAATGTGTAAGTTCCAATATTTAAGGGCCCGATATTCAAAGCAATTTAACCGGTTGGCAATGGCCGTTGACCGATTAAATCGCACATAGCCAGCTATCCGCAAATATTCCGTGAGAGATAACTGATTATCTCCACTGAATATTTGCAGTTAGCTAGCGCATAACCAGGAGCCGGCTATTTGTGTGTGTTGGGGGGGGGGGGGCATTCCAGGGGTGGGTCACACTTAGGACCCAATATTCAGCACTAACCAGGCAAGGTTAGCACATAAATTGGACTGCATAAATAGCTGTCCTGTCTTTGGGGTCCTTTTAAAAAAGGTTTGGACACATTTCCGGAGGAAAAGTCCATAGTCTGCTATTGAGACAGACATGGGAAGCAACTGCTTGCCCTGGGATTTGTAGTATGCAATGTTGCCATGATTTGGGTTTCTGCCAGGTACTTGTGACCTGTTTTGTCCACTGTTTGGAAAACAAGATACTGGGCTAGATTGACCAGTGTGACCCGGTACTCTTATGTTCTTATGTACTAAGCGGCAGTAAGCCCACTGCGCACCAAACAGAAACTACCGCCAGGCTACTGCAGAAGCTCGGCGGTAGTTCCCACCCCTAGTGTGCGCCATTTCTGGCACTACAAAAAATATTTTTCATTTTTGTAGTGCCAGTGTTTACCCAGTGGTAACCGGGCAGTGCTGTGTGTTGCTCGGTTACTGCCAGGTTAGTTCAGGAGCCCTTACCACCACCTCAGTGGGTGGCAGTAAGTGCTCCCCCCCTGAAATGGCTGTGCAGTAATTGGTTCACTTGCCGCATGGCCATTTTTTAAAAAGAAAAGATAGTCTTTTACCTGCTACAGTAAAAGGGGGCTTCAGTGTGCATCAAAAACAAGCGCTGACACTAGTTCAGGTCCTGTTTTACCACAGTTTAGTAAAAGGACCCCTTTCAACTGGTTATTGGCTGGCAGCCAAAAATGAAACCAGATATCCAATGCTGGTCACCAGAAACACCCTGGCATTGAATATTTGGGTTCAGTGCCGGTGGCAGGCTTTAACTACACTACCTGCTGCTGGCTAAACATGGGGGCGGGGGGTTAATTATATAAAAGGGTATTTCAGAACCTATACATATATGTGCCACAATCTTTCTGCACTTACAATTATTGGGGGGGGGGGGGGGGAATCAATGTGGGATTAAGGGGTAGACTTCTTTTAATCCCTCCTGTAGAAGGCTGCCCAGAGTGACAACTTTTAAGAAACCTATTTGTACCTGGGAGCAGATGACAAGGGGCGTGGATTGGGTGGGATTTGGACGGACGCAAGCAAGCCATGCAAAAAGGAAGTCTATCTTTGAAGCTGACCCTCTGTCTCCTTCCACCAGTGAGATGAGTGGCCAGCAATAGTTCCTACTTCTATATCAATGGCAAGTCATAGGGTAGATGGGGTAGTGTTCTGCATCACCTTCCCGGGACAAAAGGCAAGTACCATCAAAGATGCTGAGGTGGCTCACTGGAAAAATGATTGCCCTGGATGATCAGCCCCTGCGGGTAGGGTAAAACCTGGGATTTAAGTGACTGCTGCAGGTTTTAGTCCTAAATTACAAAATTCCCTCTGGTGCAATATTTAGCAGCTGGGTGATCACTACCCTGTATGCTCAGTGCTGTTCCTGAATGCAGACACAATTGGTCAAGACAGAGGGGAATAACTATCATTTCACAAGTGACTTGTGGGCCTGTCAGATTTCCAGACATAGCCACCTCTCCCTAATGTCCTGCTCATACAGCTGGATGAGGCAGGGGAAGGAAGCATTTCTAGCCAGAGTGCACCAGCAGAGTACAGGTAGGCTGAGTTATACAGCCAGGTGATGGACCAGAGTCATACCTTAGCTTATATCTTAACAGCAAAAAGGGCAATGAGAGAGGACTGGCTGACAGACAGATACAGAAATATAGAGGGCATTTCCATGAAAATCATACAGAAATCAGGGCACCCATGCGCACTAGATTAATTAGGCACTAGGTGGAGTAACACTCACCTGATGATGCAGAGGTTAGTGGAGCAACACTTGTTCATAAATTGTATGTGTATGAAGATTGGTGTGAATCTCCCCTTGATGCATTAGAATTGGTTTCACTTGATGGAGGTGGTAAAGTTTTTGAAGCCCTTTGAGGACTCTATGAAGGATCTCAGTTAAACAGCCACCTTGTTTGAGGTCATTCTCATAATCAATATTCTGGAGGAGAAGTTGCAGGACTTATGGAAGGAAGAAAGAATAGCACCAGAGGTGTTGGTGCTCGTAGACTCCTTGAAAACCTCTCACCTAGATGTAAGTATTGGAAAGAGAAGTTGGTGGCTAAAATAGAAGAATGAGTGTCAAAAGCAGAGCACAGTGGAGGAAAGAGCCAACTCTCCACATCGTATTGTCAGTATCATAAGTATCCTGAAAGCTATGACTTCCACATCTGCCTCTATTTGCTGCTGCCCTGGGGCAAAACACCATGGTTTTTTTTTCTGTTATATAGGCATCCCGTGATAGTTCTGGGATTGGCAAGTGACAATTCTAAGCTAAAAAAGTTTTAAAATTTTTTTTAAAAATTTATGGCTGGGGGGTGGGGGGGAGCGGAGAGTAAGCTTGCCCAGCGTTAATCGGCAAATTGCTGCATGCTGCCGATGAGCATGGGTTTAGTGCAGGAGCCCTTATCACCTAGTAAATAGATGGCGGTAAGGACTCCAGTACTAATGGCCACACACTAATTGGGAAATTAGCACGAGGTCATTAACGGTAAAAAAAAAGAAACTGTGGCCATTTCACAGCTGTGCTAAAAGTGGCCTCAGCGTGTGGGTAAAAATAGCGCAGGCCACTGTTTATCTTGGCTTAGTAAAAGGGCCCCTAAATTTATTAGAATAAATATAATTTTACTGTTCTTTATAAGAAGCTTACAAAGCTTTGCTTTTAGGTTGTGTTCATGGAAATAAAGGTCAAACAAAATTAATTACAAAGGCAAACCCTACTTGATCCAAGGATTCTTGCAGCTTAAGCTCCTGTGCTTTAAGCAGAAGGTAAGAAAAATGCTCAAAAGTTTCCGAATGGCGAGTAGTCGCTATTGGCTACAGACCCCTTTTCTGCAATGGTCTTGGTCTTGTCTCTTCTTTCTTAAGATATGCATAAAATCGTCAAAGATGTGTATTCACAAGGGGATAATGATGGAAGAATAATTCGTACTAATCAGGGAAAAGTACTCAGTGGTATAACATGGTCAAAATTCAAATCTGGTGGTTAGCAGATTTTTTTTTAATTCCAACTGCAATGTGAAACAAAAATACATATATTTAATTATTTAATCCCACTATCTGGATTGGTGGAGGCACTTCTGCCACTAAATATACAAATCCTTTAAAATTTTGGGTCCAACATTTTCCCCAAATTATTTTGCATCCATCATCTGTTTTAATACAAATGATTTTGCTTCCTGGACAGTGGTCTGTGCCTGTTTTTTTTTCCATGTCGACCAGTTAAATAGGATCAAACTTTTGCACTTTTCCTTGAAAAAGTAAGTTACATATTAATCCCCATTTACAAAGCCACACTAGTGGCTGATGGTACTATAATGCCAAAACAGCCATTCACTTTGAATGGGCTCTGATGGCATTGTCACGTGGCTTTGTAAATGGAAGGGGTGGGGAGTAATATTTTTTCCTATTTATTAAGGAGCTCAGAGAAAAATGCCTCAAAAATGTCATAAAGTGGCTATAAACTCAGATTTGAGATGTTACTCTGCAGTGCATCCAAATCACAAGAGGCTGTATTGGGGGTGAGATTTGGGTCTTCCCAAGCTTGGACAATTTTCTGCCAAAGCAGCAGCCAACTACTCCAATGCCAGAATGCCAAATTTCTTCAGTATCAATTGGCCCATCAATTTAAAAGCCGAGGAGCCCAGAGAGCAGCCTCCAGACGTTACGTTTCTGTTCCCCATCAAGCCTGACTCTTGGGGGAAGAGTAAGCAGGACCCTGAGCCAGAAGTAGACAAAATCTCAGGCAACATGTTCATCTAGGACGGACATCTGGGACCCTCCAAGTAGTATGGAAAAAACAGGACCCCTTACATAGTTTAAAAATACTTTGCAATTAAACATTGAGCATGACCTTTGACAATACATTTGTATAATGTTTTTTTTCTTAGTTAATTCATAATTTGTGCTCAAAGTGTCCTCCTTCTACCTTGACACATTCACAAATTCTTCAATGCCACTGACTGATAGCTTCATTAATTACTCGCTGGTCAAATTCGTTCCAGCCGTCCAATATTTGTTGATGTAGGTCTGAGACATCTGTTACTTTTGTTCTGTAAATTCTCTCTTCTATTGTGCACCAGACTTTGTAATCAACCAGATTTAGATCTGGACTGTTTGGAGGCCAAGCTGTTGACTCAATCGTGTTGAAAAAATAAAGTACTGAGAAATATATCTCAAATTTCAGGCAGAAGTTTCTGCTGCAGTAGGATGTCTCTGTAATAATCAACATTGATTTTAACACCTGGCATCCATGAAATGAATGCTTGTCTGTCCTAGAGTATAGTGACAGAATCCATTACATTTCTGCTGATTGTTGATCGTGTGTGCAACAAATGACTGGCTACTATGCAGTGGCATACCAAGGGGGGGGGGGGCAGTGGGGGCGGTCTGCCCCGGGTGCATGCCGCTGGGGGGTGCCGCGGCACGTGCCTGTTGGCTCCGAGTTCACTAACTTCGCTCGTTCGCTGCAGCTCCCTCTGCCCCGGAACAGGGGTGTCATTTCGCAGGAGGGGGGGGGGGGGCGCATCGGCGATCCGCCCCAGGTGTCATCCAGGCTAGGAACGCCACTGCTACTATGTCAGTTCTGTTCTGGTTGCTGTATCTCATAAAAGATATAGCAGAATTAGAAAAGGTTCAAAGAACAGCAACCAAAATGATAAAGGGGATGAAACTCCTCTCGTATGAGTAAATGACTAAAGAGGTTAGGGCTCTTCAGCTTGGAAAAAAGGATGAGGGGAGATATGATTGAGGTCTACAAAATTCTGAGTGGTGTAGAATGAGTAGAAGTAAATCAATTTTTTACTCGTTCCAAAAGTACAAAGACTAGAGAACACTCGAGGCAGTTACATGGAAATACTTTTAAAACAAATAGGCAGGGCTTTTTTTGAGGGGGTACCGAGTACCGGCACCTTTTCAATTGTCTGCTAAAATTGACCCATGGACCCCAAGTTTTAATGAAAGAGCTCAGGCTCTACACACCAATTCTGCCTTGTTATAGATTCTGTGACTGGTTGCAGGGGGGCTGGCTATTGTGGGGTGGGTCCCTAAGTGATCACCCCACCCTTGAAGGGTGGCCTAGCATTTGAGTACCGGCACCTTTTTTGCTAGAGAAAACACACTGCAAATAGGAGGAAATATTTTGTAACTCAACAAATAGTTAAGCTTTGGAACTCTTTGCCAGAGGATTTGGTAAAAGTGGTTAGCGTACCTGGGTTTTAAAAGGTTTGGACAAATTCCTGGAGGAAAAGTCTATAGTCTGCTATTGAGACAGACATAGGGAAGCAACTTCTTGTCCCAAGATTGGTAGCTGCTAATTGGGTTTCTGCCAGGTACTTGTGACCTGGCTTGGCCACCGTTTGCAAAACAGGATACTGGGCTAGATGGACCATTGGTGTGACCCAGTATGACTACTTTTATGTTCTTATGTCCTTTTTTGTGCCGGTTGGAGCATAGACATGATGTTTGTTTTGACTATTCACCAGTGAAGCTTCAGTAAAGCTTTTTTCATCAGTGAACCAAATAGAATTCACCAAACTTGATGGATAACATTTCAGTAACAGTTTGCAGCATTGATACCCGGCATGCTTGTTAGCCTCTGTCAGCTCAGTAGCCCTTCGTCTTGTAAAAAATTGTAACTAAAATCCCAAGTCCATGTGTTATTTGTGGTATTGTTCTATGAATCTGCGGTTTATCCTCATGGCTTAACATATACTCTGACTCTAACGATGTTTTCTTCAGTTAGTGCAGATCTTGGGCACCCACTTCTAGCTCGGTGCTTGGCTGATCCTGTTGTATTCATCTTTCAAAGTAACTTCTTTAATTCACCAAATATCCAACCTTTATTAGGAAACTCCCTTAGCAAACCCTTTGTGCCGTATGCCTTATTTTGTAGCAAAATGTTAATCACAACTTTATTTTCTTAGCTAGAGAAGTGTGGAAGCCGTGTTAGTCCACTTTTAAAGGTAATCAATAGAAATAAAACAAAATAAAACAGGGAAAAGAAAATAAGATGATACCTTTTTTATTGGACATAACTTACTACTACTACTACTATATAACATTTCTATAGTTTAATACATTTCTTGATTAGCTTTTGAAGGTTGCCCTTCTTCGTCAGATCGGAAATAAGCAAATGTTGGTAGATGACAGTATATATAAGTGAAACATCAAAGCATTCCAGTGACAGTCTAACAGGATGGGGGTGGATAGGTGAGAGACAGGAAGAGGGACAGGGGGATCTTCTTAGCTAAATGCAGTTTAGCTAAAATAGATCTTAATGGTCACTTCTTGAATGACATTTTGAAAACAGGGATCATCTAGTTATTACAGCATTTTGCAGTAACACCTGTCAATAATAGTAAAAAGTTTTTAATAATACATTTGTTTTGTGGTTATATGGAAAAATGTCCTATTTTTTTCAGTTACCATGTTTATCTATATCTATCTACCTATGTTATACTTTTTAAACCTCTTTAACACTGAAAGCCCACCTCTTTAACATTGCTTTTGACTCGTAACCACTTGTAACCACTCGCCTCCACCTACCCTCCTCTCTTCCTTCCCGTTCACATTAATTGATTTGATTTGCTTACTTTATTTATTTTTTGTCTATTAGATTGTAAGCTCTTTGAGCATGGACTGTCTTTTTTCTATGTTTGTGCAGCGCTGCGTATGCCTTGTAGCGCTATAGAAATGCTAAATAGTAGTAGTAGTAGTAGTAGTAGTTAAAGGTTTTTGTACATTCAGCAAACCAAATTTTCTAAGCTGAGTCACTGAAAATACATAAACTTTAAACATATTATTATATTTAAAGTTATACCTGATTTTTCACTGACCTAAGAGTGGCTGAATTTTGCCAGTCTCCATAATTTTAAAGTCAGCTCCCAGCCAGTTCCAAATAGACTCCATTGAGAGACACAGTTTCTGACCAGAGACTTGAATGGACAGAATTTGTGTGTTCCCTGTGGCCCACAATTGAGCCCCATTCCCCCCCCACCCCCCCACACATATTTTTGTGGTTGACTTGCTGTTTATCATGACCATGAAAATATTGTTTGAACTTATTGGGCACTGAACTGCTTAAATCCAGGGGATTTAAAATATTGTTTACAGGTATGATTTTAACATTTATATTTGTTATTATCAAAGTCCTAAAAATGGAGGTGAAACAATCTGAATGAGCAAGGAAAATTACACAGCAGAAGTTACTTGACAACTGAACTGTATTACCGTAATAGAAATACTGTCTTAGCTCCAGATGGCGCCCTTGTCAAAGTAAAATCCCAAACCATATACAAAGCCAATTGTACCTACTTCTTGTCCTCTGTATTGTAGTTTGTTAGTTGAGTGTGCCATTCTTAAATGTTTTAAGCCCGTTAACCAGAAAAGGCCGTGTATATATATTAGACTCATGGTATCAGACACAAAAGTGATTGAATTAGCCAAGTTTGAAACATGTGAGCAGTGCTATGAAATCTGCTGAATAATCCATGAATACAGTGAAACCTCGGTTTTCGTTGACTTCGGTTATTGTCAGTTTCGGTTTTCGTTTATTTTTTCAGTGAAAAATTTCTCTCGGATTTCGTTGGTTGCCTCAGTTTTCATTGCTAATTTTGCGAAAACAAAGGGTGACCCACGTGTTCTCCTGCTCATTGTGGCGCTGTTTCTCGTTGTGTGAGCACCACCCCGCGCATCTTAAGCAACGCACGCAAGATAAAATCACATGTGCTCAAATCTCATTTTCCCTGTTAAGTGTTTCCCTTGCTAATAAGTTAACCCTTTCCCTTTAGCTCCATCACGGGACTATATTTATTCTCTATAAAATGTGTTTTTGGTATGTATTTTGGAGTGTCTAGAACAAATTAATTGGATTTACATTGATTCATATGAAAATAATTGCCTCGGTTTTCGTCTGTTTCGTTTTTCATTGATTGTTTTCGGACGGATTATCAACGAAAACCGGGGTATCACTGTACAGAGAGCAAAGATGAACATAAAAGAGAGTCCATCTTTGATAGACCTCACAGTACAGTCAAGACATACAGAACAAATTAAAGTGTTTAGGGAGACATTAAAACTTGAATAAATACATGTATGCAGTAAATTTTTTAATTTGCCCCAGTAATATTCTTAGAAACATAGAAATATGATGGTAGATAAGAGCTAAATGGAACATCCAGTCTACTCATTCACAGCAACCACTATCTCCTCCTTTCCCTAAGAGATCCCACATGTCTGTCCCATGCTTTCTTAAATTCAGACAGTCCACCGGGAGGCTATTCCACGTGTCCACCACTCTTTCTGTGAAAAAGTATTTCTTTAGATTACTCCTGAGCCTATAACATCTTAACTTCATCCTATGCCCTCTTGTTCCAGAGTTTTCCTTAATTTGAACGAGGCTCTCCTCCTGTACATTAAAGCCACTGAGGTATTTTAACATCTCTATCATATCCCCTCTCTCTCGCTTTTCTTCCAGGTTATACTTATTGAGAGCCTTAAGTCTGTCCCCATACATTTTATGAAAGAGACCACGGACCAATTTTGTAGCCGCCCTCTGGACTGACTCCATCCTGTTTATATCTTTTCATAGGTACAGTCTCCAGAATTGCATACGGTATTCTAAATGGAGCCTCACCAGAGACTTATATAAGGGCACTTTCACCGGGGAACCGGTGGAGCCAATAACCTTGTGGCTGCTCCCTGCACTCCCTTACAGCATGCACCCAGGGCAGACCACCCCCACTGCCCTGCCCTTGGTATGCCACTGTTGATATCAAAGACAAACATAAGCTGCTATCAGAGCCCAAGAGACCGGACAGCGAAATGCTCAATATTTAGAAAGTAATCGTAAAGAGGAGCTTTTTCTTACAAATTAATGAACAAATATGAGGAATCTCCTCAAATGAGCATTGGCAAAATGAACATTGTCTGCAAAACATGTTGTGCATCAATTCTTTATGTTTCATTTCTCGCACTACGGACATCAAACAAAATGTATCCACAGTGGCGTTCCTAGGGTGGCTGACACCTGGGGCGGATCGCCGATGCGCCCCCCCCCCAGGTGCAGCGTGACCCTCCACCCCCCGGCAAAAGGACACACCTCCCCCCGGCGAAGGGACACCCCCCCCGGGTGCAGTTTTACCTGCTGGGGGGGTGCCGCGTGCCTGTCTGCTTCGCTCGTTCCATGCTCCCTCTGCCCCGGAACAGGAAGTAACCTGTTCTGTGGCAGAGGGAGCACGGAACGAGCGGAGCAGACAGGCACGCGGCACCCCCCCCCCCCAGCGGCATGCACCCGGGACGGACCGCACCCACTGCCCCCCCAGGAACGCCACTGTGTATCCACCATCATAAACAAGTTAAAATACATACTTGTACAGTGTTATTACAGACAAATAAACCTTGCTTTTCTCAGTTACAAAGTACTAACCTATCGCTGAGCAAGGCCAGCGGGGACAGCTAGGAAAAAAAAAAATATATATATATATACAAAGCAGACACGTCTGTTTATTTGTTCTTGTCCAAACTCCTCCAGCCCCCAAAGAGCTACGGCCACCAAACCCGGCATTCAGACTACCTGTTGTTGCCGAGGTTATTGTGTAGTTTGAAGCAATTTGGTTCATGGGGGCACTCAAGGGAGGGGGAGCAATACCTCTATACATTAAATGAATAGGTTGCAGGACAGAAAGTCCTTTCTTGCTGTTGCTGAGTGACAAACTGCTTGGGACAGTGAGGGCTCAGTGACTGGTGGGAAGAAACATGGACAGCAGCTGTGCAGTTGTCCCTTTCTCATTCTCTAATACCCTCTTCCCTAACAATTTCAGTACAAGGGAGGTTCAGAAACTGGTGGGAACAGGGTAGGGAGAAAGTATTGGGGGTCAGACTAGAAAAAGTGTGTGTGTGTGCATGAATTCACTACCCCACCAGGAGAATGCTCCTTGAAAAGGGCAGGAAACTAAATTTCAGTATGCCTTTGAAAAGAAGGCTGTGTTTTGACAGGAAAATGGTGAAAGCCAAACGTCAGGCACTTGCTAGATTGAAAGAAACAACTAATCAAGAAAACCAACCTAAAAAAATTGATTGGAAAACAAAAGTTAGGTAGGGATCCACTCTTCACATTTTCTGATTTAAGGGAGTATTAAACTTAATGTCACCCTTTCTTACACACCCCTCAGCAAAAAGCTCCAGTCACACTCAGCCAATCTCACCCCCCCCCCCATTCACACCCATTCTAATATAGCACTCAGCAAAACACCCTACTCACCTGCTCTCACACATCCCTCAGCAAAACAACCCCAATCATACACCAAAGAATAGCACACCCCACTCACCCGTTCTCACACACCTCAGAGTAGCATACCTTCATGTACACTTAGCCCTCAGCAGTATACCTCCACTCACACATCACAGAATAGCACACCTCTCATCAGAAAACCCCCTATCAAACCCTTTTTGGAGTGGAGGAGTGGCCTAGTGGTTAGGGTGGTGGACTTTGGTCCTGGGGAACTGAGGAACTGAGTTTGATTCCCACTTCAGGCACAGGCAGCTCCTTGTGACTCTGGGCAAGTCACTTAACCCTCCATTGCCCCATGTAAGCCGCATTGAGCCTGCCATGAGTGGGAAAGCGCGGGGTACAAATGTAACAAAATAAAAAATTTTCACCAGTACATCCCCATTCACACTAATTCACTCCTCAGCAGTACACCCCCATTCACACTCACCCATTCTCACACCTCACCTCAACAATACTACTCCTCAGTAGCACACCCTCACCCTCACTCACATTCATACTCTCAGCAGTACACCCCCACTCAGCCATTTCCACACACCCCTCAGTATTGCCTCTTAATTTAGCTCATTGGGGACTCAGTTTGTCAGATAAATAAAGGAACAGACAAAATTATTACAGCAATATAGCCTCATTGTTTGGGATGAATGAACCAAGGCTCATAAGCGTGCTCGAGGAGTAGTCAACAGAAGCCTACAAGACTTGAGAAGTAATGAGAATAGGAATTGTTACAGTCCTTTCTGGTGTCTTTCGAAAAACATTGCCTGTCATTCAAAAAGGCATGATGTACGATGAACTCAAAGCTTATCTCAAGTCCTCCACTGACCAAAAATATGGGAACAAAAACTTTGGGGCAATGAATCTGTTGAACTATTTTCAGAAAAGCCTCTAGAAATGAGGAGAAGGAAAAATAAAATGTGATGCTGATGGACAAATAACTAACTCCAGAATTCTGCAACATTGTAGAAGAAATTAATAGTTCAAATGAAAAAATATTTCTAAACATTGTGAATCATTATCAAAACCATGAATGGTTATGTGAATGAGCAATTTTAGCTCTGAAAAACGTAAACATCAATGAAAAGAACAATGAAATCCAAGAAATGCTACCAGGTGCAACTAAAGAGTATTTGTCCATTGACAATGTAAGATACTAATGACATTGTAAATTATCCGGTTCAATTTCTAAATTCACTGTATCCACAAGGAATGCCACCATATCAACTACACTTAATTGGGTTACAAATCATACTGCTATGAAATCTAAATGCTCCAAAGCTATATAATAGCACACATTTACTCTTAAAACTCTAATGCTACATGTTATTGAAGCTACAATCTTGACAGGTTATGCCAAAGGTCAGAACATCTTTATACAAAAAATTCCTCTTATTCCATTTGACTATAGGATACAGTTCAAAAGACTGCAGTTTTCAGTTCAACTAGCCTTTGCAATGTCGATAAATAAGGCTGAAGGTTAAATGCTAAAAGTCACAGGTGTCAACTTACAAAACCCATGCTATTCACATGGCCAATTATATGTCGCCTGTTCACGAGTTGGCTCAAATAAGTCTTTATAAATATAAGCTCTAAATCGAAAAACAAAAAATGTCTATCAAAATGCACTCGCATGTGAGCTTATTACAAATATTAAATGTTTCATATTTATCTAATCCTGTGTGTTCTATTTCTGTTTGTACAAATAAAAATATATCTATATACATATACAGTGCAATTTTTCTAGCAAAAAAAGTGCCGGTACTCAAATGCCAGGCCACCCTTCAGGGGTGGGGTGATCACTGAGGGACTCACTCCACAATAGCCAGGCCCCCTGCAACCAGTCACAGAATCTATGACAAGGCAGAATTGGTGTCTTGAGCCTGAGCTCTTTCATTAAAATGTGTGGTCCATGGGTCAATTTTAGCAGACAATGGAAGAGGTGCCGGTACTCAGTACCCCCACAAAAAAAGCCCTGTACATATATCTATATCTATTCTTTATGTTTCATTTCTCACATTAAAGACAAATAAAATGTAACAATCATAAATGAGTTAAATACTTGTACAATATTATTAGACACAAATAAACCTTGCTTTTCTCAATTACAAAGTACTATCCTATTGCTGAGCAACGCCAGCGGGGGACATAGTTGCTTATAATCCTGTCTACTGAAATATATTTATTTTATTTATTTATTACATTTGTACCCCGTGCTTTCCCACACAATGCAGGTTCAATGCGGCTTACATAGTAATTCGAAATACAAAGTCTAATAGTGAGAGAAATTAAACAGTAGTGAAACATGATAAAGTTGAAGCTTGATAATGTATTATTAGGATAAGGGAGGGTAGACAAGATATGATAGTATAGTATAGCACTCTTTGTTGTGTCCACCCATACAATGATTGGGCAGAGATTGTGTATTAAACTAACTTGTTCCAAAAGGCATACCCCACTGATCCAACTTAAATGCTCACATTCTGCAACACATCAAAACCAAAGTATGTAATGGTCATCACACAGCCATTCCGCCTTATGATACCCTAATGAGACTGTTCCATGAGAACCTACCTTACCAAAACTTCATTTTGTATTTGTGCACACCGGAGACTGTGAACGCCTCTCCGGTACTATGTAAGCCACATTGAGCCTGCAAATAGGTGGGAAAATGTGGGATACAAATGCAACAAATAAATAAATAATAAATATTATGTATTGCACTGTTCTAAGTAAGTATAGTGTCACTAAACAGTCAGCTAGCCATCCCCAAGTAGAATCTCCACCAAATAATAGTAATCATAATAAACAAAGAAAATCCAACTTACAGTTAAGTTGCTTATAAGAGAATTGTTACCTTCTGCACATAGAGTCCTTATCTAGCCACCCTAGATACAGCCACGCTAGGCAAAGAGATGGCAGAACCTCAGCCTAGTTGAGGGGAAAAGCTGTAACACTCAAAGAAGAATAAGGGAGAGAAACTCAGGGAAAATAAATAGGGAATGATGTGGGGAAATGGTAAAACATCTTGATGGAATTACAGTAGATTAAGGAGGGATCAGTCCTAGAACAGCTGTTGATCACAAAGTATGCTAGCAAAACTAGGCTGTCTCACATAGCCCACAGGGGGCAGAAAGGAAGGGCTGGCCCTAACTCAGAACTAACAGCCAATAGGGACAGCTCACAAGAAGTCAATCACAGGAAACTGCAAACTATAGGAAAAACAGTCCTAATACACAGTGCTATCTATATTACACAGACAATGTAATTGAATACTGTCACAATACACCTAGCCACCTGCCTGGGGTTACCCCGTGGCCATTAAGAGGGTCTATCCCCTGCATTGCTCAGGTCCGCCTGCACCTACTTCTTGTGCTCTATGCTAGCACCCTCCTCCCACCAACTGGGCTCCAACCGCCTCTGGGTGAGTCTCCTACTCTCAAATTATCCCCAGTGATTTCTAGGTTACTGGATCCATACTTACAATGGCCCCACAGTTCTCAGAAAGCACTCACAGACCCAACACACAAACCACAAGGATTATATTCTCAAAAATATTGAACAGTGGACAGCAAATGTGCATTCAGCAAACAGGAACAAGTAACTGAAAAAAGGAACAATTAGAAAACTAACTAAACATTTGTATACTGTCTCAGTAATACATGGGAAGATCAGGACATATAGCTGCTCACGAGTTATGAAATATAACTGTTTTACAGGGCCTTAGCAAAGAGAGCTCTCTCACTTTTCTTCCTGGCTAAGACTGGGGCAAAAGTCAGTACACTCCAAATGAAAATGAGCTCCTGGGCCAATTAGAGCTCATTAACCTATGTGGGGAAAATTACTTTAAACCAGAGTACAATTACTCAATATATCCACCAAATACTTACTATTTCTAAATTGAACAGGCAATTTTATCAATAACTTTTATTTAACAAATCATCTTACAATATAACACAAAGTGCCCCCGGAATTCCAAACAACCCCTCCCCTTCTATCTCACTCACACACATGCACAACCGAGCTCAGACAACAAGTTTGAAAGTATTATTATTATTTGTATCCCACATTTTCCCACCTATTTGTAGGCTCAATGTGGCTTACATAGTGCCGGAAAGGCGTTTGCCGTTTCCGGTGTGAACAAATACAATGTGATGTTGTGATAAGGTGAAGTTTAAATGGCAAAGTCACAGTAATAGTCGTAAAGTGGGAGAGTAGTGTTGTGTTCATACATGCTTCAGTTTTCTTGTGTAGCCAAGGGCAGTCCTTTAAGTTGGATTGAAGGGTGTGCTTTTTTGAACAGGGTGTTTTTTTTGGAAGTTTAGGTGGTTGTAGGTCACTTTTAAGGCTTTTGGTAGTGCATTCCACAATTGTGTATACTGTAGACTGTCTTTCCAAAAGGCTTAAACAACGAACAGCCTTGGTTCTGCAGCAGCTTTAAACTATAAACATGCACTACCTGTTGGCCAAACTAGAGAAATATACGTACTTCAGGATTATTTAAAGCAGTTTTACAGGCTTAAACACTGTTCTGTCACAAATTCAGATAATACTCATATTGAATATACATAACAATATAACCTGCCTTCATGAATATGGGGGCAGAACACATATCTATCCTGGACTTATTTCTGCACTTGCACTTCTATTTGGTAGGTAGTAGCCCTAGCTGGTCTGCTCTGAGAGCTGTCTCCACAGAAGCTCTCTTGCCTTGGCCCTATCTAGCATTATTTTAGCACTCTTCATTATACTATATTATAATGCGTCTGTATTGCTTCATGGTGTGACTTAACCTTGAGTATTGCGTTCAATTCTGGTCACCGTATCTCAAGAAAGATACAGCAGAATTAGAAAAGATTCAAAGAAGAGCGACCAAAATGATAGAGGAGATGGAACTGCTCCCGTTTGTGGAAAGGCTAAAGAGGTTAGGGCTGTTCAGCTTGGAAAAGAGACAGTTGGGGGTGGGGGTGGGGGGGGGGGAGGATATGATTAAGGACTTCAAAGTCCTGAGTGATGTGGAGCAGGTGGAGGTGAGTAAATTTTTCACTCATTCAAAAAGTACAAGGACTAGGGGACACTCAATGAAATTGAATGGAAATACTTTTAAAACAAATAAGAGGAAATATTTTTTAATTCAAAGAATAGTTAAGGTCAGGAACTCATTGTTGGAGGATGTGGTAATAATAGTTAGCGTATCTAGATTTAAAAAGGTTTGGACAAATTCCTGGAGGAAAAGTCCATATTCTGTTATTGAGATGGACATGGGGGAAGCCACTGCTTGCCCTAGGATTAGTAGCATGCAATGGTGCTAGTAACTGGGTTTCTGCCAGGTACTTGTGATCTGGATTGGCCACTGCTGGAAGCAGGATACTGGGCTAGATGGACCATTGGTCTGACCCAGTATGGCTATTCTTATGTTCATATATTTTTTATTTATTTATTTGTCGCATTTGTATCCCACATTTTCCCACCTATTTCCAGGCTCAATGTGGCTTACATTGTACCGTAAAGGCTTTCACCTAGTCCAGTAGAGAAACAAATACAAGGTGGTAGAGTGGTTAAATAACGGCATTTGCCAAGTCCGGTAAAGAGACAAATACAAGGTGATAATGTGTATATATATATATATATATATATATATATATATATATATATACTGTATATACTTACTTGATGTTTTTGTTCTCTTCCTTAGAGATGAATATTGCTATTTCAAACTGAATAGATTAATGCTTGTCAGTATTAATAATGGAATGCTTGAGGGAAAAATGAAGTGTGGTAGAGAAAAAGCATAACAGAGTTCATAGGATACAAATTGCATGCTTTCTAGTAGAGGATTCAATTTAATGTTTCAACAAGAATGTTATTCATATTTATAGGTTACAGCTATATGGTCAATTTTAGTTCAGACTATAAGTATAAACAAAAGTAAATTAATATTTGCTATTTCAGCAGTAATGGAGTTAAAAGAACCTAGAAAAGCTCTGTCCCTCTTGTAAAGGACTGAAAAACACAGGTGCTCTCTTGGTTCTAATGAGTTTCATTGGGTTATAGAAATGTGATTATGTCTTAATTAACAAATAAAACAAACCTATATTAATTATATCTTTAAAAGTGGTTTGAATTATTCATGAAAAATGAGGTAATTAAAATACATTTCTATGCCATTTACTCCTTAAGGACTGCTGATTGTGGAACTTGCCTCTTCTGGTAGGTAAAAAGGAGTGTGAATATTAGTTTGCTGGGAACCTATTTGGCTCAAAACTTATAATTGAAAAAGACTACATTCTGTGTGGGAGTGTGACACCCCAATTGAGGGTTGAGGGTGGGCCTGTGAAATAACAAAGCTGGACAAGGATATAAATAAAAATGAACATTTAATTGAATCATGAGGAACAGGGCCAGGAACACAGGGCTAGTGCTAGGGACTCTGGAGCCCCCCAGCAAACTATCAGTCTGTGCCACCCCCCCCATTCCAGTATCTTCTGTCTCTCTTCTCCCTCCCCCATTCTCCCACCTGCCCCCCCCTTTTTTTCCAAGCCGATTTCTTCTACTTCACCTCCCTCCCACTTCTGTAGCGGGAACATGCTGCCTTGTCTGAGAGAAACTGAGAGAGAGCAGTGGTGATTGATTTCCACCTATCCCAAGCACATTATCTGCAAACTAGATTTGTTACCCCAATTAAAAAGTTAGGAGGGATTTTTTTTTTCCAGAAAAAGAGTCAATTAGGTATTCACTTCAACGAGTAACCTTATAATCGAGCATAATCTATCCTAAGTATATTTAATTAGGCATCCCCACTCCTTATAAGACCTTAAGGGGGAAGTTAGAAACATGAGTTACCATTAAGATTTTACCATAAGTACATAAGTATTGCCATACTGGGAAAGATCAAAGGTCCATCGAGCCCAGCATCCTGTTTCCAACAGTGGCCAATCCAGGTCACAAATACCCGGCAAGATCCGTTTTTTTAGCACAGGGTCTCATTGCATAAAATGAGACCCTATGCTAAAAATAGCAGGACTTATGGTAAAATAACCCATTTTAATGGTAGCCCATGTTGATAACATCCCCCTTTAACAGTTGCCCATGTTGACAACTTCCCCCTTAGGATACATGATGCAGAGAATGAATCTAGTTTCTGGAGGTCAGAGTAGCAAATAGAGAAGAAAATAGAGTAAAGGAAGACCTTCAAAGAAATAATAGAACAGTCCCAACTTCAAGAATGTCACACATCACCTAGACAGAATTTTAGACAGTGTTAGGGAAGAGACAACTGTTGTGTATGTGGATGTCAACGACATAGAAGGGTGCAGGAAGGAGGTTCTGGAGGCTAGAGTCAGGCTTTTAGGTAGGGCACTTGGATGAAATGGTATGATAGCTGTGTAAAGGCACTGAAATCCAGAATTAGGGTTGTATTGTCCCAAATATTTCTTGTTCCATGTGCAAGCCTCACAAGCAAGTTGAGCTCTGAAGATTCGATATGTGAATGAGACAATGGTGCAGGGAAGAGGGATTTAGGTTTGTTAGGGATGAGACGCCATTATGGCAAATAGGGATCATATTTTGATGGAATAGGCTTCACCTTAACTTGTTTTATAGTGTGGCCAAGGAAACCCTGAAGGGGGAAGAGGCAAAGCTACTGTTAGTCCCTCATCTCTACCATAAGCAGGTTATGCAGTTAGCCCACAGCCACCTGTTAGGTCACTTGGGGGAGGAAAATACCCAGGAAGAGATTTTGGCCCCTTTTTTCTGTCCAGGCATATTCAAGCACGTAGTGCTCTTGCCAGTCCTGCCCAACCTGCCAGCTGAGTAGTCCTGTGAGGGTTCCATCTGCCCCTCTTGTGCCCATGGCCATTGTTATCACCCCATTTCAGAGAGTGGCTATGGACTTTGTGGGGCCACTTGAATGCACCACCTCTGGCAAAAAGTATATCCTGGTTGTTTTGAATTATGCCACCCACCATGCAGAGGCCACTGCCCTATGTAATATGAAAATTACCACCGTGGCCAATGCTCTGTGGGAAGTCTTTTCTCGCATGGGGATTTCGACTGAGATACTGACTGACCAATGCACCACTCTTATGTCTAGAGTCATGAAGCAAGTGTATGCCCTGCTCAAAGTAAAGACCTTGCAGACAATAGTTTATAATCCATAGACAGTCTGGTGGAATGCTTTAGTAAGACTCTCAAGCAAATGCTGAGGAAGTTTGTGGCCGAAGATGGGAAGAACTGGAATACTCGACTCCCGTAAGTACTGTTTGTTATCTGGGAGGTACCCCAGAGTTTGACAGGATTCTCTCCATTTGAAGTGTTATTTGGGTGGAAACCTAGAAGAATCCTGGATGTGGTTCAGAAAGCTTAGGAGAAGGAACCTAGCCCAGGAAGGAACTTGGCTGAATACATGCTCACCATGCAGAAGAGGCTGAAGAAAACAGGTGAGGCAGCCAAACTCTGCCTGTAGAAGGCTCAGGTAGGTCAAGCTGGAGGATAGCCTGGTAGTGTAGTCTAAAGGTTAACATAACGGCCAGTGCTGCTACCGTGACTTGGGTTCAAGCCACCCTGTAACAACTGGCCAGCATACATATCTTACCCAAGTAAGTGAAATGGTGAGGGCTAGAAAGATTTTTCTTTGTAGCACAGACCAATGCCATGGAGAAATGTGTGTTTTGGGAAACCCACAGACCAATGCCATGGAGAAATGTGTGTTTTGAGAAACCCGGACTGACTGTGGCAGGTGGGGGACAAATCTATACTGAGCATACAATGATGATTTGTGGGAGCTGCTCTGTGAGAGGCCTCTATGAGAATCGTCTATAGTAACATTTGCCATACTGAAGTCTTCTGTTTGTATGGAGACAAGGAAGGGAGAGGGAGGTTGAGTCATAGGCATGTAACAGATGTCTCATGATACTACCTTGTTTTTTACAGTGGGGCATGACATTACTGTATCACATCACTTCTCCTGTCTCCCCCTCCACATTCCACACTGTCTTATTTTCAGGGCATTACATATATGGAAATGGCAATCTCGACCGCTGACCTGAACATGCTATCCTCCTAATAGATCTCTGCAGATGACTGAGACAGTAGGCTACATAGTAGATGAGGTAGGCTAGTGGTTAGAACAATTAATTTATAATTCAGTGGATTGAAATCCCACTAGTGGTACCTTCTACTGGGGTCACAGCTAACATGACATTAGGAATGACTGCTAGCATTTAGGCTCTGGCATATTTTATTGGCAACTACACAACCCAAATCTCTCTTCTCACCAAGAATTCAATTGAGATAGTGTGCCAAAATGATATATTTATGTTTTTATTTAGAAGGAAAGACCTCAATGACCACATAACACCTTAAGGGCTTATCATAAACCTCACTATAGCTCCCCCATCATCAGTATGAAAATCTCATTACATATTATTTAAACATTTCATTGCATATATTAAACATTTTCATAAATTGTTTCATGCAAAAAGCTTTCAATGGCAAACTTCCCTTTTAACACTCTATAAGAACTCAAGTCATTTAAACATTTCATTAAATATAATGAACTATTTCATAAATTGTCATATATAAGGAAACCAAGTGGTGAAGTTCTTTTAAGGCTCAATAAGACTCTACAGAGCCATCCATTTTGCCAAAATCAGCTTCTTCAGGAGCCTATCTACCAAAGTTTCAAATTGCCCAGATAATGCCACACAAACAAAAAAAATAAAAATTAGTGAGAACCAATTTTATTCTGACTTCTAGTGTAATTCTACCTTTACATAAATACTCTTACCTTTCCCATGGGTATCAATGTTCACACCATGCTAACATACCATTTCAAAATGGCGCTTGAATATAACAAATGCCATCATCGGGGTATACCCAGAAATGATTTAATAAAATGTCACCTCTGGAGACAACCCCCATGATCAATTTGAATGTTTAAAGCTTTCTCTGTTGGCGCCTGAATATATAACAAACTATTATCGGGGTATACCCGGAAATGATGCACACAGAATTTCATCTCCAGGGACAACCCGCATGATTAATTTGAATATTTAAAGATAGTCTTATTAGCCCAACTAGATCAACCCAACTAGATCAAAAATCATTTATATCACATGGCATTTAAAAAATACCTTCCAGTAAACATTGCCATTCAAACCCATAGGTTCCACTGAATTTAATCTATTAATCCACCACTGATCAATCTGTAACAATATTTTATTGGCACCAATAACAAATCGGCATGGAATTTGAGTTCTGTAAATGTCATGGGACATGACGATGCCTAACGTCAGTGCCGATCTCTGCAGGTGCTATAATTAGCACTCAAGTGTACTCTATTTTGTCTTTAGGACTCAGTATGTTTGCATACTCTATTGTGCTTCTGCTGATATTTTGCGATCTTGCTCTATGCTCAGTACCCTACTTACTTTTTGCACCTACATCTCTGGGGAAGGAGGCTTGAGCATTATAATTTGCAGTCAGACTCTCCCACACTCTCCTGTACTTCAGGTATGATCTCTTCCTGTGGCCTGGAAGGATAAAATAATGCTTTTCCTTTGGTACGAACAGCCTGACCAATAGCAGGGTGCCATAAGCAAAGATATTTGGCTGCCAGTGTCTGGATGCTATTTTTCTCACTGTCCCAGCACACATAATGTCATGATATTACACACTACTATGAAGGCAGATCACAATCACTTTTCTAAGGACCATATATCAGCTAAAACAAATTTCTACAGTCCCAGATATTCACTTTTCTCCCCCCTAGTTTCTTCACCAAAAAGCCGTTCTTAAATCATGTTCTTAGAAAGTTTTTGCCTCAGTGGTGCCTAATTATCCAACAATGACTTTTGGCAATTGTATTAGCACTCAAATCTTCATAGGCTTAATCTTTATGTTTAAATATATTTAATGTATATATCTTTGGGGATGGGAGATAGAATTGTTATCTTCCCCACTCTATGGCTGAGACGCTAATTGTTTATTGTTTTATAGGGGAAGCCCTTGATACAGCCAGGTGGCAAAACATGCATGTTGGGCGGTGCTTGAGTCCCCATGTTTGAATAATGCCGAAAAGATAAGTACATTAAATATATTTAAACATAAAGATTAAGCCTATGAAGATTTGAGTGCTAATACGATTGTCAAAAGTCATTGTTGGACAATTAGGCACCACTGAGGCAATAACTTTCTAAGAACATGATTTAAGAACGGCTTTTTGGTGAAGAAATTAGGGGGGAGAAGGGATGATACACACTGACATCAAATCAGCATGGATATTTTAGTGGTTAAATATAAACAGTGTGGAAATTTAGGCGGATTCTATAAAGGACACAGAAACTGGCTCAGCATATTCTGCAAACAGCGCAGAAATTTAGGCAGGTTCTATACATGGTGTGGAAAATGCTGCTATCCATAATTTTGTAAACAGCACTCGGTTTTATAGAATTATGCTTAGCAACTATTTCTTTTCCATGTCAATTTTTTGGCACCATTTATAGAATCTGGCCCATTGTGTACAACTTAGCACAAACCTGTAGCAGATGGCATGCAGTTTCATGTATGCTCAGCTGCTCAGTGCATGTCATGAGCCATGAACAATTGCTATTTAAATGATGGACTGAAGTACAAACAGAAAAGGATCTAGGAAAAATTATAATGTGTGTTTACCATGTTGCATAGTTCTTTTCTCTGTGTTATGCAAATTTTTTCATCAACACCACACCAACACATTTTGTTTCCTGAAAACCTTGTTATGGGGAAATAGTTGTAAAGAAATAGGGCTAGCATTTCTCTTTCTTTTAAAACTGATTTCTACACAGAATCTGGCAGGCTGTTCCTGATGGTAGATCTTCCTAGAACCTTCAGAATTTCATTCTGTAGAATGATCAATGTCATTTGGAATGTTTGAACAAGCAAGAAAAGCAAATGGGTGTTTTCTGTCTGTACTTACACAGCTTCAGTGGAAGATCTGCAAACTGGCCTTTGTTTGATAATTACTTAAATTTACTGCATGAAAAGAAGAGCTAGCAAGCTGCTGATAAGGTTTTTCATAAGCATGAAAAGAATCACAGGGCACAGAACTGAAGCTTCACAACAAATGACTTCTGTGCTCTTTGTGAAACGGACAATAGCGTTCCATAAATTACATTTTTCCAAGAAAAAGCTCTTTGTGGTGTATTGGTTTCTACTGAGTACATGGAACGAGTGATAATATTTCAGAGACATTTGTTTCCCCCAAGAAGATTTGGAAGTAGGGCATCCCTTGCAATTGAGTAATTGAGCAGTTCACTTTTTTTTATGTGAATTTGTTTCTTCATCTTCCAGGAATATTTCTTTCCTTTGAACTGTGGCAATACAGCACTTGCTTCGAATTTGAAACAATTGAATAAATACATTTATGAAATCGTGGCACTGCCTATGAATTTCTCAACTTGTATTGTCATACATCTATTGACAACATTTTACTAAGTTAATAGCTCTTCTGTCTTACAATATTCCCAAAATAGAACTGTTACAATTGTGATCAGGAATGACCTGTTTTTGTGGTGCATCCTCTGATTTTTCTCACCTTCTGAATGGGTCCTAGAAAAGTCCATGAGCTATTGCCTTACAGAAACAGGACTAGGAGCATAAGGAGACATTCCTGCCCCCAATATTTGTGAATGTAAGGCTAGATTCTATATATGGTGCCAGAAAAATCTGTGTGGTAAAAATATGCTTAGGTGTATTCTCTAAAATATGCCTATAAAATTTATGCTATAAAATTTTCACGGAGAGGGTGGTGGATATGTGGAATGCCCTCCCATGGGAGGTGGTGATGAAAATGGTAATGGAATTCAAACATGCGTGGGATAAACACAAAGGAATCCTGTTTAGAAGGAATGGTTCCATGGAATCTTAGCGGAGATTGGGTGGCGATGCCAGTAATTAGGAAACAAAACAGGAGCTGGGCAGACTTCTACAGTCTACGCCCTGATCGTGACTGAATAGATAGGGATGGGCTAGAGTGTAAATTTTAAGGGGCTTCGACGTTAGCTTCAGAACTTAGTATAAGAACAGAACTGGGCAGACTTCTACGGTCTGTGCCCTGAGAAAGGCAAGGACAAATCAAACTCGGGTATACATATAAAGTATCACATACCATGTAAAATGAGTTTATCTTGTTGGGCAGACTGGATGGACCATACAGGTCTTGATCTGCCATCATTTACTATGTTACTATGCCTAAATTTTATAGAATAGGATTAAATTTCTGTGCGGTATATAGAATATGCCGAGCACCGCTCCATGCAACCAAATTTGGACCCGTCCATTTAGGCTGTTTTATTTTGTATAAATCCCAGTGCCTAAATTAGGTGCAGAGTGGGTGTATTCTATAATAATGCGCATAGATTTTAGAAATGCACACACCTCGCCCATGTCCATGCCCCCTTTTCAACTATGTGACTTAGAATTTACGCTCACCATGTTGCAGAATACACTTAGCGAGTTGTGTGCGTATATCTTAATGCCAATTAATACTGATAATTGCTTGTTAATATCCAATTAACAGCGCTGATTAGCTAGTTAACCATTTAAAGTACATGCATTGTTATAGAATACGCTTTGATTTCTGCACGGAAATTAAGGCGTGATATATAGAATTTGGGGATAGTCCATTTACTGATTTTTATGCGTATGTTTACAACTTGCTATGCCACTCTTCTCAAACAAATCTAAGAGGTTCACATCAAGTATAATAGCAATAAAACCAGAGAGACAGAACTGGGATTTAGGCTGTACAGCAGCAATTACTGCCTATCCAACTCGCCTAGCATGGCTAATCATCAGGAAACATCTACGAGAAAAAGTACACCTTGACGCTTTAAAATTTCTTGAAATTAGATTTGGTTTGAGGAAACAAAGGAAGAGAATTCCAGGAAACCAGGTGTAAAAAAAATGCTGACTGTCTAGTAGAATTTAATCTGGCCTTAGACTATACTATACTTGAGATTTATGTTCTGAAAAATCCCTTAAGAAATGGTGCAAGCTGGGTAACAAAAAGACCCAAGCATAACAATCATAGGTACCAAAAGAAAACTATAATTTATGCATAACTATACAAATCAATCTCCTGAATTCACAAAACATACTTCGCAAAAAGATGCTCATTTTTCTCCGAAACAAATATGGGGAAGAACGAATATCCTGTGGCGGAAAGTTTCAAATTCTAATGGCATGAAAAACTAAATTTAGTCGCACAGACGGGTGCTCAGCGTATTCTATAAACCACACAGAAATTTAGGCATATTCTATAAAGTATGCCTAAATTTATTTATTTGTTACATTTGTACCCCATGTTTTCCCACCTATTTGCAGGCTCAATGTGGCTTACATAGTACCGTGAAGCGATAGCCACCTATGGTGAAGAAACAAATACAGAGTAATGTTATTGTCAATGAAATAGATATGTACAAACACATTAGGGAATCATAAAGAGGGAAGTTATATAAAGTTCATGGTGTTCAATTACAAGTTTAGGTTTCTTTGTGCTGCTGGGTTCAGGTACTTAAGTTGGGTCAGTGGGATATGCCTTTTCGAACAGGTTGGTCTTTAGTGATTTCCGGAAGTTGAAGTGGTTGTAAGTAGTTTTTATGGCTTTTGGGAGTGCATTCCAGAGTTGCGTGCTTATATATGAGAAGCTGGATCCATAAATTGATTTGTACTTGAGTCCTTTGCAATTAGAGTGGCGAAGATTTAAATAAATAAGAACGTGATGATCTGGTTGAGTTTCTAGTTGGCAGGTCTATGAGGTCAGACATATATCCAGGGGCATCTCCTTAGATAATTTTGTGGACCAAGGTGCAGATTTTAAAAGTAATACGTTCTTTGATTGGAAGCCAATGTAATTTTTCACAAAAGGGTTTGGTGCTTTTGAATCGCAATCTTCCAAATACAAGCCTGGCTGCCGTGTTTTGAGTGGTCTAAAGCTTCTTTATAAGATTCTCGTTGCATCCGGAATAAATTCTGTTGCAGTAGTCGGCATGGCTTAGGACCATTGATTGTACCAGATTGCGAAATATTGCCCTCGGGAAGATCGATATCACTCGTTTAAGTTTCCACATTGAGTGGAACATTTTCTTGATTGTAGAGTTAACTTGGCTCTCAAGTGTAAGGTTCCTGTCAATTGTGACACCGAGGATTTTCAGAATATCTGAAATAGGAAGGGTATAGTCTGGGGTGATTAGGTTTGTGGGTATGTTTGAATTTTAGTGGGGTGAGAGAATTAGGCAGTGTGTTTTTTCTGTATTGAGTTTGAGTTGGAATGCATTTGCCCATGAGTTCATGGTATGCAAGCCGAGGTTGACTTCGTTGGTGATTTCTGACAAATCATGTTTGAAGGGGATGTATATTGTAACGTCGTCAGCATAGATGAATGGGTTGAGGCACTAAATGGATAAGGCCTTGGCTAATGGAGTTATCATTAGGTTGAATAGGATTGGTGATAATGGTGATCCTTGAGGTACTCCACAATCTGCTTTCCACAGGGATGATAAATTTGAATTTGATTTCACTTGTTATGTTCTGGTGGTTAGGAAACCCTTGATCCAATTGAGTATATTTCCACTAATCCCGAAGTAATCTAGGAGTCTTAAGTAATATATTATGATTAACCATGTTGAATGCACTAGACATATCGAATTGGAGAAGAAGTATGTTGTTGCCAATTGCTATTTCCTGCCTGAATCTGGCCAGGAGGGTGGTTAACACTGTTTCAGTGCTATGGCGGGGGCGAAATCCTGATTGTGATTCATGTAGTATAGAAAATTTGTATATGTAATCAGTAAGCTGTTTGGTTACCATACTTTCCATCAGCTTGACTATTAGTGGAATAGATGCTACTTGGCGCTAATTGGTGAGTTCATTTTTTTTTGGTATCTTTTGGTATTGGGGTGAGCAGGATGTTGCCATTTTCCTTGGGGAAGAGACCTTGTTGGAACATAAAGTTCAGGTGGGAAGTGAGATTTGCTATGAAGCAATCAGGGGTGGATTTTAATAGGTAGCTGGGACAGGAGTCCAATTTGCAGTGAGTATTGGAGGCTCTATTAACCGCATACGTAATAGAATATTGGTGTATTTTGTTTTAGTGCTGATTATTTTTAGGCATGATATATAGAATTGTAAGCATTTATAGGATGAATAACTCTTCTGGGCAAAGCTACCCAATGAGTAATTCCCAGGTTCCGTTTACAGGAGTCTGGCTAAACCAACTTCCTAGCTCTGTCCAGGGGTTATATATTATAAAGGAACCTGGCTGTTCTGGGCCTACACCAGAACTTTTCTTCTGTTAGAGAGAACTGGAATAAAAGTAAAGTCACTGCTGTGAAATATATTAATTTATTATATAGGTAAGAAAATAGAATAATACACCCTACACTACAGCTCAGCTGTACAATTGTAGCTCCCTTATGCTGATAAGCAACTGTAGAATGTATTGTCTAACTAAAACACTGATATCACTGGTTACTAGGTTATTACACAATCCTGATTAGTAATACTGACTAGGTCATGAAGTAATACAGATAGCAGCACATCTTCCTGATCACAAAGTTCTGACTAACCCGCCTTTGCTGAGGTAAGAACCCACTAGCTAATCCCCGACTATAGGAAATAAATCCCCGTAATTCTCACCGAGCTGACTCTAGGTGGTCTCTCAGATGAAGTGGACACAGGTTTTTCCCTTTAGACTCCAGCTGTTTTCCACAGCGAGTCCCCGTCTTAGGAAACAACACAGGCTCTCTGCAGCATGCAGGATTACAGTCTCTCTGGCCGGTAGAGCTGAACCAACAGGTACTTTCTTCAGATGGTCAGTTCACAAGGTTGTGGACCACTTCAGGTCTCGCTGGTCTTCTTTTCAGCTACCCTTCGTCCAGTAGAACCAGACAAATTCTCCCTTTCTTCTTTTCTTTCTTCTTCTGTCTCCTCTGACTTCTCTTTCTGGTTTTCGCTCTCTGGCCCCTGATTCCCAGGTGACCAGACAGCAACCAATCAGGGTCTTGTCCAGCTCCTTCCCTGAGCAAGAAAAACCTTTTTTTTTTTAATCTTCCAGTTGTTACATTGTGGTATGCATTCCTGTCTCTCATCAGACTCGCTGGCACCATGGCCTTACCCCCTGTAGCTCATCAGGGAGGTGCAAGGGTCAGGTAGCCCACTGCATATCCTTGAGTTTTTTTCAGACCTGCCAGTTATTTGCCACAAACAGAAAGTTGAATCTGCTTGGTCACTGAAGTGCAGGGTCTTAGTTCACAGACTCCATCTTGACATAGTTGTATACACAGGCTGAGAGCAGCAGAGTGAGGCTCACAGGGAAATAGCCCTACAGAATCTAGTCTTATATGTGTAAATCAGCATCTACTGATTTTAGTAAACACACTACTTATATGTATGCATTGCAGATCTAAATGTGGAATGTCTTGAGTGGGCCTCAAAGCATAAAATATATTCAGTATTTTAGAATGGCAATATACATATACCTTGGAAATTTTACCGTTCAGTTTTTACACCTGCTTAATACTCCCATTACTTATCTTGAGGATTTAGGGCCAGGGGAGGGGGAATGTATGTACCTTTCTTACATTTAAAATGACCTCCCTTGGGACAAGGTTTGCTCTTGTAACCAAGTAGCATAGTGGGGCATTTTCAAAAGGATGTCTAAGTCAAAATTGGGACATCTTGCTCATGACGTCCAAAAGATGTCTCTCACAGCCATTTTCAAACAGGAAATATGTCAGGGCTTTCTGTTCAAAAATATGTGAGAAGGCCCAAAACGAGCAGCCATTGTACAAACTGAAACGTCCAAAATTATGAAAGCCAAAAAACCAGGGACAAGGTTGTTTTTTTCAAAAATGGCCACATAGAGGGGCAGTCTAGTGGCCAGTGCAGTGGACAGTAAACTAGGGCATCCAGGTTCATATCCCCCTACAACTCTTATTTTAAATGCTGAGCCCTCCAGGAACAGGGAAATATGTACTGTACACCACCTCAATAGCCTTCAGGATTGCAGGTGTTATAAATATTTAGGCACAGTAGATATATGTCTGTTTCTAGAGGGCTCACAATTTAGAGGAATTTACAAAAAAAAAAAAAAAGAACTGAAGTAGAAATTGAACCTGGGTCCCTTGGTGTTCAGTCCACTGCTCTGACCATTAAGCTACTCCTCAGACTTGCATTCTGCTTTGTTCAGATTGCTCATAATACAACTGGCTATCCACTGATTTTTAAAGGTGGTTTAGCAGCCATATTTGGCGGAGTAAAAATGTAGGATATCTTTGGCTGGTTTAAAGATAACCAGTTAAGTCTGAATATTGACTTAGCCAGTTATCTTTAAACAGGCCAAAAATAAACTGGATATTCAATGCTGTTCACCAGAAATGGCCTGACATCAAATATCTGGCCTCAGCACTGACCGCGGGAGTTAACTAGTCCAACTCCTGCAGTCTGAATATTGGCTCCTAAGGTTATGTCTGATACATCCTAGTTTAATAATGAGGTTTCTTCCTGTCATGGTGGGCCAGATTCTGTAAATGGTACTCAAAAATCATCCCAGGGAAAAAAAAATCAGTGCTCAGCATTATTCTATATAGGTCGCTTTAGGCCAAGTGCCCTTTATAGAATTGCATGTAGCTCGTTAGCCAATTAAGTTGAGCATGCATCTTAGGATCATGCCTAAATTTTGGAGTGCAAATTTGGGCACCATTTATAGAATCTAGGGAGGTATGTGCAAAATAATCCCATTAGGAGACAACACAAGAGAAACCACTGCAGATCACTGAAAGTCTAATGGTTCTGGATCAGAAGTGCCTTTCCTTCCTCAAGGACTAGTGAGTAATTCTATAGCATATGCATCGACATTTACACACCTATTGTGTACATAAATGTATAGAATACTGGGCACATAGGCAGATTTTTGGCAGCTATGTGCTTAAGTGCAATTACAGAAATACCCGCTTAACTGACTTAGCACATGTTTGCAATTGGGGGCATACACAGGGGCAAAGCATAGACAGGACTCACACACACTTCACTGGTCCAGTACAATAAATTATGCACTTAGGACTAGATTCTATATCTGGCACCTAAAAATTCAGCCCCGAAAACTTTCCGCCTAGGTATATTCTATAAACTGTACCTAAATCTAAGCGCAGTTTATAGAATATGACTAGCAGGTTTAAAGAATATATCTAGTGGCCATGCCTGTGCCTAACACTAGGCATATCCATTTACACCGAAGCAAAACTTGGTGTAAATACCGGTGCCAAAATTAGGTACGGATCAGGTGTATTCTATAACCCTGCACGTAATTTTTCGGAATGCCCACGACTCACCCATTCCACACCCGTGACCATGTCCCCTTTTTGGCAGCACGCAGTAGAATTTCCATGCAGAATACGCTTGACAAGTTATGCATGTAAATTCTAATTATGCCAATTAGTGTCAATAATTGCTTGTTAATGGCCAATCAGGGATAATTGGCTTGTTAAGTTAATTAATTTGCACACATAAATCCAGAATAAAACCAGATTTGCATGCACAATTTCAGTCACACTATATAGAATCCAGGGCATATTGTGGCACTTGTAGCAGCTCTAAGGCGGGCATAAGTGCTTGTACCTCACTTTGAAACATGCACATGGATGGGTTAGTATTCTAGATCAGAAAGTACCTTTACAGAATAGATTCCTACCAGGTTCCTTTCAGGTGCCTCCCTGTTGTAGAATTGCCCTCTATCCCCCAGATTCTATAATGGTCACTCAGACTTGGGTACAGATCCAAGATCTGTGCACAAACTAATTAATGAGCCATTATCAATTGACATTAATTGGCACTAATTAGGACTTACGTATGGATTTGCCTATGTGCTATTGTATAAAACTGCACACCTACTCAAAAGGGGGGGCAAGGGCAGGGAAGATGGGGGGTCAGGGGTGTACCCAAAATTTAGGCACAGAATAGGGTCATTTACACACTCAACTGCCATTAGTTGCACACTAGCATTTACATCAGGTTTCAGCAGTCTTAAGTCCTCGCACCTAAAGTTGGGTTTGAGAATCCGCGCTAAGTGCTAAGTGACCTTTATAGAAAGGACGCTTAGCACGGATCTTAATAGCATTTAACTTTGGCCTTTGCTGAATCTGACCCCCTACATGTCATTTCATGATGCTTTCAGTTGAATCAAATGAGTAAGTTTACAGGCAATTAATGAATCTGATTTATGTGCAGTATTCTTCAAAGATCTATGTTTATCTCTAACAATAAATTACAGTTTCATCTTTACCGAATTATATTTCCAAATGGTCTTACGGTTTCTCAAGTGAGAGCACTGAATGTACTAGCCTTTTGAGCCCTACATAAAAAAATATAAAAATGTTTTTGAGCATTACATAAAACAAGAATATGAAAGATGCTAAAATATCCCACAAAGCCTAAAATGCTCTAAAATTGAATTTTATGTAATAGGTTTTAGCATGCATGACTAGACTCCATCTCTTTTCAGTTTTTCAAAGGACTTAATTAGTATGGCAAACCTTTTAAAACTGCATTGTGTCCTAGGAGGAATGCAATTTCTTCTGCATTAAAAGCAAAAAAAAATATTCTATTTTTCTGTTATTATAAAGATACATTTATAATAGCATAGAATAGCCCTGATGCTGCAGAGTTCGTGATGGAAGTATCATAGGAAAATAACTTTCAGAAATGGACTTTTGATTCCTCAAACAATAAGGGTCTAAGTGCACCACTGTTAGAACTGCACTTTCTTTGAGCAAAACAGGTAAACTAATAAGGGTAAAACAGATTAGCTAAATAGGCTTTCATATACTGTGGTAGCCAGGAATATCAGTAACCATGGGCACAAGAGACATGCCCCAACTCTGTTGGCAAATGTCCCAAATCTCAGACCAGAGGCCTAAACAGATAGCAACTTTTGGGTGTGCCACAAGAAGAATGGGTAGGCACCATGCATTTCCTCTCCATCTCCTGTCCCCACTCTCGCTTCCCCCATTGCTCAACTTAAAAATTAAATACCTTAGCTAGTGGGGATTCTCAAGACCCACTGGCTAAAGACATTGGTAGCCTGCCATAACTCCTCTCACAGAAATCAGGACCCTGTACATGCTCAGTTCTGATGAATGCTTAGTTCATATGCATGTCCTAGGGTGGGGGTTGGGGGTCTGACGGGCAGCTTGTGTACAGGGAGATTAGATTTTAGAAATGCCCACAACCTGCCCATGGCTATGCCCAATTTCAACTATGTGACTTAGAATTCACGCTCACCATGTTACAGAATACACTTAGTGTGCTGATAATTGCTTGTTAATACCCAATTAATAGCACTGATTAGCTAGTTAACCAATCCAAGGTATATGCATTGTTATAGAATACTCTTTGATTTCTGCATGGAAATTAAGGTGTGATATATAGAATTTGGGAGTAGTCCATTTACTGATGCTTATGTGTATGTTTACTTTACAACCTGCTATACCAGTCTTCTCAAACAAATCAATGAGTTTCACATCAAGTATAATAGCAATAAAAATCGATGCCGAAAACCCCCCACACCTGGGAGTATTCTATGAACTATGCCTAAATTTTGGCGTGGTTTATAAAATATGCTTAAATCTAGGCATAGTTTATAGAATATGCCCAACAGCTGTTTTCTGCAACTATATTTAGTCACAGCCACTAACGCCAATGAAAACCTGGTGTAAATGCCGATACCTAAATTGTGCATGGCCATGTCCTCTTTTTTTTTGTTACATTTGTACCCTGTGCTTTCCCACTCATGGCAGGCTCAATGTGGCAGGCAATGGAGGGTTAAGTGACTTGTCCAGAGTCACAAAGAGCTGCCTGTGCTGGGAATTGACCTCAGTTCCTCAGGACCAAAGTCCACCACCCTAACCACTAGGCCACTCCTCCACTCCAGCTCCAGTACTTCGAATTTACATGCATCATGTTATAGAATACGCTTAGACATTTCGGCACGTAAATTCTAATTAATGACAGTGTTAATAATTAATTGCTAAGTTCATTTGTGCTAATTGGCTTGTTCAGCTATTTAAGTTGCGTGTGCAAGTACAGAATATGACCGGATTTACATGCACAACTCAAATCACACTATAAAGAATCTGGGGGTTTATTTTTAATTAGTTTAATTTAGTTTATTCATATTTGCTAGACCGCCTTTACTGAAAGTACAGACCAAAGCAGTATACAATCAAATAAAGATGACCTCTAATAAAATTGTAGAGACCATAAGAATAGCCATACTGGGTCATACTAATGGTCTATGAAGCTCAGTATCCTGTTTTCAACAGTGGCCAATCCAGGTCATAAATACCTGCCAGAAACCCAAATGGTAGCAGCATTACCAATCCAATTGCAAGCAGTGGCTTCCCCATGTTTGTCTCAATAGCAGACTATAGACTTTTCCTTCAGGAACTTGACCAAACCTTTTTTAAACCCAGATACTCTAACCATTGTCTGTTACCACATCCTTTGGCAACAAGTTCCAGAGTAACTATTCATTGAGTGAAAAAATATTTTATCCTACATTAAAGTTCCTTGAATGTCCCCTAGTCTTTGTACTTTTTGAAAGAGTTAAAAAATTGATTTACTTCTACTGGTTCTGCACCACTCAGGATTTTGTTGACTTCAATCATATCTCAGCCGTCTTTTTTCCAAGTTGAAGAGCCCTAACCTCTTTAACCTTCATTTAGTGCTATATACTCTAACTTTTCCATCTTATTTTTTAGCCTTCTAGTATTTGTATACAGACACTTCAAATTGTGTTTTTTTCCTTGCACCTACAAGCTGCTTTAAAGTTGACAGGGATAATTTGCATCTGTTACACTCCTGGCTTTCTTTCACCATTGTTGAAATCTCTGTATCAGGATTCTGTAAATGTCCTATTTCAGTAGTTTCCTTCAAAGATACCCCACACTGAACCATGTGCTCCTGGGTGACTGTCACCCCCCCTCCATTTTAATTTAAAAGGTGCTCTATCTCCTTTTTAAATGTTAGTGCCAGCAGCCTGGTTCCATCCCAGTTAATATGGAGTCCATCCTTTTGGAATAGGCTCCCTTTCCCAGAATGTTATCCAGTTTCTAACAAATCTAAATCCCTCATCCTTGCACCATCATCTCAACCACGCATTGAGACTTGAGCTTTGCCTACCTCTTGGATCCTGCACGTGGAATGGGTAGTATTTCTGAAAATGCTACCCTGGAGGACATGGATCTCAGGTTTCTACAAGACCCTAAATTTGGCTTCCAGAACTTCCCTCCCACATTTTCCTATGCCATTGGTACCCACATATACCAAGAAAGCTGGCTTCTCCCTAGCACTATCTAAAATCCTACCTAGGTGATGTGTGAGGTTCACCATCTTCGCACCAGTCAAATGACCAGGCGATCTTCACATCTATCTGTCACCCAGCTACTACATGTCTAATGATTGAATCAACTACTGCTGTTGTACTAGCCCTTCCCTCCTGAGTGTGAGAAGATATTACATTCTCTGGTGGGCAGGTCCTAGCTACATGATTACTTCCTACTTCAGGGTGAAGCTCTCATTTTAGGAGACCTCCTTTTTCCAAGGCAGCACAGGGGCTGCCAGACTGGAGGTGGGACTTCTCTACAACATCCCTATAGGTCTCCTCTATGTACCTCTGTCTCCCTGAGCTCCTCCAAGTCTGCTACTCTAGCCTCAAGCGAACAGGCTTGTTCCAAGAGCTAGGAGTTCTTTGCATCAAGCACACACATATAACCTCTTGCTAACTGGGAGGCCACATGGCAGTCATTGCCAGAAGACAATTAATTTTCCTACCAAAAATAATGAACTGTGCAAATTGCATTAACACGACAAGCTCCCAGTACTTAACCCAATGCTATAAAAGCTTGTTTAAAAAACAACATTTTAAGTTGTATTTTAACACTAGGAAAAGATAACTCTCCTTGAATCCAACTAAGATTTCACTGAAAAGATGTTATAAAAAAGAAAGCACATTGACTAGTCAACTCTAACTAAGCTTCCATAGGACCAGAGAGTACTAACCAATAGTCATTTAAAGACCAAAGTGCTCTTCCCAAAATATAAGGAATCGTCAAGCTAGCTAAGCAGGGCCGCTGAGAGGTGAGGGGGGGGGGGGGGCAGGGGAGCAAGATTCCCTGGGCCCAGCCTTCAAGGAGGGTCCAGCACTGGGGTCTGTCTCTCCTGCTCCTGTGTGTCAGGACCTGGGTGATTGCGTTAATTCAATAACCCGGGTCTCGGCACACAGGAGCAGGAGAGTGACAGACTGAGGGCGGAGCAGATGCAAGAAGGTAAGGGGGCGGTGGCCCGAGTAGGGGGCAGGGGCGGCAGAAGTGGCCCAAGTTGGGGTACGGGGTGGCAGTGGTGGCTGCAGTGGCCCCACCCCCGGGGCCTGGCTGTCTCTCAGCGGCCCTGTAGCCAAGTAATGAGGGGTTCCTATCCATACACCCTTAAAATAATTGAGTGTTTAAACAGTATCTTATAATGAACTGGCAACCAATGAAACTTTAGCAATGGAGTAACATGAGTAAACATACAGCAGTGTTTTGCAGGTTAAAGGGCCCTTTTACCAAACTGTGGTAAAAAGTAGCCTTAGCGTGTGCTTATGTGGGCCATTCCTACGCATTAAAGCCATTTTTACTGTATGTGTAAAAGGGCTGAATTTCAGCTTTCTATTAATGGCCAAACACTAATTTTCCCATTAGCGCATGAGCCCCTGCCGCCACTCATTATGAAGGACACGTGCTGATGCCAAATTTATCATGGGACACTTGAGTGTGCCCCATGGTAATGCATTTTAAGCTGCTGAAAGCATGTGTTAGTATAAAAGGATGTGTGCCAAGTCCACATGTACAAGTGGCATTGTTGTTGCGTCCTTCACCTGTTCGGCACTCCTCCCGGATAGTCCGCTCCCCAGTTCCTCGTAGGGGTGGACGAGTGTCAACCAGAGTGGTATCACACTCCTTCCTCTATGCTCTTGGCGGCGGCCATCTTGGGAGGCTCAGTCGGAGCAGTGCCTGAGCAGCGACCATCTTGGATGGCTCATGACGGCAGCCATCTTGGATGGTGCATGGAGGGCGGCCATCTTGATAGGCTTTTTCATGCTAGTTCTTGGAGAACAGCCAATGAGGTTCCTCGCCGTTAACCTGTGCCTAGGTTTCTCTGATGGGAGGATTATTTAAGGCTGTTTTCCCCCTCAGTAGTTGATTTGGCTTCTACCTTGGTGGATTCTGTGGCGATTCTCCTGACAACTTCTTTCTGGACCTGACCTCTGCTGGAATCTGATTTATCTCTGCTCGCTGCCTGCCCTGATCTCTGCTGGAACTTGACTACTCTTTGTTTGCTGCCGGACCTGACCTCTGCTGGATCTTGATTTCTCTGGTCTGTCGCCTGCCCTACTGTTGCCGGAGTCCTGCCACTCCCCACTTCTGGCCCCACAATCCCTGTAGATTCCCGAAGCCCTGTAGGCTGCCCGTACCCGGGACTCAACCCCTGGAGAATGGTGGCCTTCCCATGCGAAGATTCCGGGTTGCTCGGCCGCCCAGTAGGACACAGACTCTTGGACTGTGCTCCGACTGGGCACAAGGGCTCACGAAAATCACAGCACAGTACAATTGTGATACTATGAGCGAGGTGCGCTCGGATCCCAGATAAAATGACACCATGCAGCAGTTTAGAGTGAGTGAAATTAATGTTTATTTAAGAGGTTGGAAAGGGGGTCCTGTTGAGTTCAAAGGGGCTAGGAGAAATCCAATGCAAATCTAGTCTTTGAACAGAAGAATGTCCTCTGTGGCCTGCTGCTGCAGGACCACTGCCTGCAATACAGTCTCTTGGTGAAGCAATACTTCCTCTTGGCTTTGGGCTGGTTTCCTCAACAGTCCTCAGCATTTCACTAGCCAGCCAGCCTGCCTCAGGCTGGATCCAATATGCAAAGCTACAAGGTTGAAGTTAAACTTGGCCTACCTGGCTGTTGTGGTTTTGGTTCACAGGTATGCAGTGAAGATGTATGCAGCGGGCCTTCACTCCTTCCCTCTGGGTCCTCTTATCCCCACTCTGGCCCTGCCTTTTATAGTTCCTAGTTCCCCTCCTGTCTCAATTCCTCCCTGGACGGGACTAAGGGTTTTAAATTGGCTGCCCTCACCCTTAAGAGGATACCTGAGGGATCCTCTTAAGGGTGAGGGGCAATGCTCTGTATACCCTCTCCATAGGCATAGTTTGACTGTTTCATTTGGGGGGGGGGGCAAAGGATGGGCAGAGCATATTAGCATATGGGCGGAGCTTATTAGCATGTTCATTTGCATATATACATATGCAAATGAATATGCTAATATGGAGGAAGGAATTGAAATTTACAGGCAAAATATCACAGATGCACATTTCAAAAAGCTGACATATTTCAATTAATAAATTCTGAATAAAATACTTGTATCTACCTTTGTTGTCTGATCATTTAGTTTTTCTATTCACTTTGGTCCCAGTATCTTCTGTTTTATGCAGTGTCTTCTTTCCAGTAGGCTTCCCTCTGCTTCCCACCCTCCAAATCCCATCCATCTTCTGTTCCTTCCCTCTGCTCACCATCCCTCCGTCCCATCCATCTTCTGCTCCTTACCTCTGCTGTGCCTGACCTGTCCCAATCCCATCCATCTCCTGGTCCTTCCCTCTGCTCCCCACCCCTCCCAGTCCAATCCATCTCCTGGTCCTTCCCTCTGCTCCCAACGCTCCCAGTCCCATCCATCTCTTGCTCCTTCCCTCTGCTCCCCACCCCTCCCAGTCCCATCCATCTTCTGTTCCTTCCCTCTGCTCACCATCCCTCCGTCCCATCCATCTTCTGCTCCTTCCCTCTGCTGTGCCTGACCTGTCCCAATCCCATCCATCTCCTGGTCCTTCCCTCTGCTCCCCACCCCTCCCAGTCCAATCCATCTCCTGGTCCTTCCCTCTGCTCCCAACGCTCCCAGTCCCATCCATCTCTTGCTCCTTCCCTCTGCTCCCCACCCCTCCCAGTCCAATCTAACTCCTGGTCCTTCCCTCTGCTCCCAATGCACCCAGTCCCATCCATCTCTTGCTCCTTCCCTCTGCTCCCCACCCCTCCCAGTCCAATCTATCTCCTGGTCCTTCCCTCTGCTCCCAACGCTCCCAGTCCCATCCATCTCTTGCTCCTTCCCTCTGCTCCCCACCCCTCCCAGTCCCAACCATCTCTTGTTCCTTCCCTCTGCTCCCCACCCCTCCCAGTCCCATCCATCTTCCATCTGCTGCCCTTCCCCCCCCCCACGCGAGGTCCAAGATCGTGACTCCATCTACCCCCTCTCTTCCTCCCTCCCTCCCGCGCAGGCAGCAGTCTTTTTCCAGCATTCCTGGCAGTGGTAGCGATGTACACGCTGCCTTCGGTCTGCCCCGGAAGCCTTCTCTTCAAGTTCCTGTTCCCACCTATGCGGGAACAGGAACTTGAAGAGAAGGCTTCGTGGCAGAGCCAAAGGCACTGTGTACAATGCTACCGCTGCCAGGAACGCTGGAAAAGACTGCTGCCTGCGCTGGAGGGAGGGAGGAAGAGAGAGGGGTAGATGGACACGCTCCTCTCTGTCCGCTTGGCTTCCCTGCCCTCTCTGTCTGCGTCCAGCCCAAAAGGAAATGACGTCAGAGGAAGGCGGGACGCAGAGAGGGCAGGGAAGCCAAGCGGACGGAGAGGAGCGCGTGCCTGCTTGTTTTTTTTTTTTTAAACTACTGGCGCGGCGGCGCCTCGTCGTCGTTTGGGGGGGCATTGCCCCCCCTCGCCCCCCCCCAGTCTACGCCCATGACCCTCTCACAGGTATATACACATATATATTGTGAGTTAAGAATTCAGTACTATTTTATATTTAGCTTTTTTTTTTTATTCCACACAAAGAATCATGTTCCATCAGTAATACATCTTAACCAGTAACAATAGTGACCTATTACCACATACACAGTCCATTTACAAATATCCAGAATGCACTGACTAGCTTTCAGTTTTCTTTCTCCTTCCCCCCAGCACCAGTAGTTAAGAAGTTAGATTTATTTATTGTTTATTTATTTAGAATATTTAGAACACTAGTAGAAACCAGCTCTATATTCAACCGTACATTAAATACACTAGAAAACCCTTACCCCTCCCTCCTTTGACATACAAGGGTTGATTCAGAAGTCAATAGTGTTACTCAGTACACTTCTGAGTTGGGTAGTTAGTGACATTAAAAGAGGGCTCCCCCACTAGGGATGTGCATTAAGCATTATTTTTTTCTGCAAATGGAAAATTGTGGCTAGGGCATTTTTAGTTATTTTTGTCACTGCTGAACTGCATTGCTGAACCATGGCTTTGCTCAAACTATCATTCATCACATTTATATGATGTACTGGAACCACTCTAGAAGGGGGAAAAGTGGCTGGGGATAAGCCAGGTGTGTAAGGCACTCCAACCAATCATGTTGAAACTTTGACAAACATCAAAAGAAGCCTATCCTTGACTGACATGCAAATGGATGATGTCAGCAGCTGGGCTAGAAGAGAAAGTGCAGGATCAAGGTAAAGCACAATTTTTCTGAGGTTTTCAGAGAGAAGAGATAGTGCTTCAGAAAAATTGCTTTTGCCGAAATGGAGAATATTAAAAAAAGAAAACAAAATCATTCAAAGAGAACACAGCTCTGTGACTCACATGTCTGTGTTAGAAACCGAGTAAAGTATTCGTTAAACATTTTTCAGGGTTGCAGGCTATTGTAGTGCAACAGTGTGCGTCATCTGGTAGCATCAGCTGTAAAAGGGACAGTTGGAGACAGGACTAAAGTTACTGAGTGGAAGAGATCTTTGTTAGAAAGGGAAAGGGAAATGGGACTTGATAAACCGCCTTTCTGAGGTTTTTGCAACTACATTCAAAGCAGTTTACATTTATTCAGGTACTTATTTTGTACCAGAAGCAGATAAAAGTATGCTTTATACATTTTCCCTGATTTCTGGCCGGCACAGAGCAAGTTCAACAATTGAATGGCTGGCAAGAGATCAACAGAGGTCAGAGAGTGCTGAGTGACACCCATAAGCAGTGGTGTGCTGGAGCCGGCTCGCACCGGCTCGCAAAAGCTGGTTGTTAAATTTTCTTCCGGCTTGCGAGCCGGTTGTTGCAAATAGCGAGCCGGCTCTGGCTCTCCTCCCTCCCTCCTCCCTCCTTTCAGATCCGCCTCACCTCCCGCTTGTTTTTTAAATTCTTGGCTTCCAGCGCCGAGTTGCCGACTGTCCTGAGTCCTCCCTTGCCGATTTGCGCTTTAAAAATGGCCGCCGAGACTTCCAGAGGCGGCCTCGCGAGACTTCGGCTGAAGTCTCAGCGGCCATTTTGAAGTGCGAATCGGCAAGGGAGGACTCAGGACAGTTGGCGACTCGGCGCTGGAAGCGAAGAATTTAAAAAACAAGCGGGCGCGCAGTGAGAGACCAGATCGGGAGGGCAGGAGGGAGGGAGGAGAAGAAGAATTTCATAAAACAGCTCGGGAGGGGGTGGCAGGGGGGAAAAGAGAGTCGCTGCTGGGCATGGGTGGATGGAGGGGGGTCGCTGGACATGGGTGCATGCAGGGCAGGGGAGAGGAGGGTCACTGCTGGACATCTGGGTGCATGCAGGGCAGGGCAGAGGAGGGTCGCTGGGTATGGGTGCATGCAGGGCAGGGGAGAGGAGGGTCACTGCTGGACATGGGTGCATGCAGGGCAGGGGAAAGGAGAGTCACTGCTGCACATGGGTGCATGCAGGGGAGAGGAGGGTCACTGCTAGACATCTGGGTGCATGCAGGGCAGGGCAGAGGAGGGTAACTGCTGGACATCTGGGTGCATGCAGGGGAGAGGAGGGTCACTGCTAGACATCTGGGTGCATGCAGGGCAGGGCAGAGGAGGGTCGCTGGGTATGGGTGCATGCTGGGCATGGGAGAGGAGGGTCACTGCTGGACATGATTACTGCAGAAGGGCTTTCATGGTATCAGATGTTTAGCATATTTGCATTTAGCACACTTGCTGAACCTGGTAATAAGACTTTGCAGATATGGGGAGCAAGGGAAGTTATAGCCTTGTTCTGAAACTGATTGAGAAATTCTGACAGTGCAGGATATTTTCATTGGTGTGTGAATGGAGGGCATAAGCAAAAGGTAGCAGGGGCACCTGCGCACCAGCTCATTTGAGATGTTGGCACAAGGTGGAATTCTATTTATCTGTTAGTGAAACAATGGGCAACCTTCCATTAAATGTCACTGGAAGCCAAAATTGGTATTGAAAGCCCTCTGAGGTGTTAGAATTGGATAAATACGACTCAGGTCATAAAATACTCCTGACAGAATTCTGCGTAACAAAATCCAAAATTCTGCACAAAAAATTTGCAAATTCTGCAAAATTCTATGCACAAAATTTGCAAACTCTGCAACTTTGTCATAATTTAAACATTACAGCCCCCAGTACACAGATACCATCTATATTTTTCCCAGCCCCTTCCCTGCACCAACACATAGCATTCACCTTTATAGCCCCCTTCCTCCCACCCACCCACACATAGCATCCACCTTTTACTTTTTTAGCCCTATTAGATTGTAAGCTCTTTGAGCAGGGACTGTCTTTCTTCTATGTTTGTGCAGCGCTGCGTACGCCTTGTAGCGCTATAGAAATGCTAAATAGTAGTAGTAGTAGTAGTAGCCCTGCCTCCCAACAACCCACAGCATCTACCTTTTTTACAGCCCCTTCCATCCACACACCCACATATATCATCCACCTTTTTTATAGCCCTGCCTCCCACCCACACGGCATCCACCTTTTTTTACAGTCCCCTCCACCTCCCACAGCATCCACTTTTTTTTTACAGCTCCCTCCCTCCCTGCACCCACAGGCCATCCATATTTTTTTTTCAGCCCGTGCCTGCACTCATCCGTGAGGTAGGAGCTGCATAGGAGTACCTCTTCGGGGCAGGAAAGTATCCCACTTTATTGCCTGCTGCTGGTCTTGCCCAGTGCTGCCAAAAAGGTTAGTGTTGCTGCTGCTTTTTCCAAATGGCCACCGAGACTTCCTGTGGCAGACTACTGCTTGAAGTCTCAGTGGCCATTTTGAAAAAGAGGTGGCACAAGCCAGAGAGCAGCAGCAGTGGGCAGGAGAGAATAGGGTTCTTTCGTGCCAAGAGACCATTAGACCACCAGAGTGGGATAAGCAGTATAAAATGTTTTGTACATTTTTGGGATCTTGCCGGGTATTTGTGACCTGGATTGGCCACTGTTGGAAATAGGATGCTGGGCTCGATGGACCTTTGGTCTTTCCCAGTATGGCAATACTTATGTACTTATGAGTGTATTCAGGTAGGCCTGAGAGGGTGGCGGGAGAGCCAGCCAGCCTGCCTTTGCCGCAGTCTGGGGAGGGCCCATGAGGCTAGAGTGGTGAGGAGCAGGGCCGTGCCAACGCGGTAAGCGAGGTAAGCGTGGCAGGGGGGCGCCGTCCTCTGGGGGGCGCCCCGCCATGCCATGCTTGCCTCGCCCTCCCGCTCCCATGTCCCAACTGCCTGCCCTCTTCTCCCCCAACAAAATCTCTTTTAAATTTAGCTCCGACCGGCTGGCAGGGCAGCGAACAACGCAGTGTCAGTGAAGGAGGCGGCACTCCCGACGTCTCTACTAGTCTTCCCTTCGCTCAATGTCCCGCCTTCTTCTGACGTCATTTCCTTGACGTCAGAAGAAGGCGGGACATTGAGCGAAGGGAAGACTAGTAGAGATGTCGGGAGTGCCGCCTCCTTCACTGACGCTGCGCCGTTCGCTGCCCTGCCAGCCGGACGGAGGTAAATTTAAAAGAGATTTTGTTGGGGGAGAAGAGGGCGGGCAGTTGGGATATGGGAGCGGGAGGGCAAGGGAGAGAGGACAGCAGTCATCTTCACGGGGGGGGGGCGTGCTCCAACCGCTTGTCTGCGGGGGGGGGGGGGGGGGGCGCCTCACGATCCCTTGCAGGGGGGCGCCACAGTCCCTTGGCACGGCCCTGGTGAGGAGGCCAGCCATCCAGCCCAAGAACTCAGATTCTACATAAAGATGCAGAATTCTGCACAAATTCTATGCTCTGCAGTCGTGCAGAATTCCGGCTGGAGTAATAGAAGTATTGAAGCCCTTCAAGGATGCCATGGAGGAACTGAGTTACAGTAAGGCTATTGTGAGCCTTGTCATCTCAATTGTGAATACTGCACATACGAAGCTCAGCAAATTTTTGTCAGCAACAGAGATTCATAGTGAAGGTTTTGGTGCTGGTTGACTCATTATTTTAAAGTGTATAGGATACTCAAACCTCTCACCGAGTATAATGCTTACATGCTAGCCAGTGGTGTTCCTAGGCTGGCTGACACCTGGGGCGGATCGCCGATGCGCCCCCCCCCCCGGGTGCAGCGCAGACCCCCTGGCGAAATTACACCCCCCTGGGTGCAGTGCGACGCCCCCCCCGAGTGCATTTTTACCTGCTGGGTGGGGGGGGGGGGGGGTGCCGCGCTCCTGTCGGCTCCGAGTCCGCTCATTCCCTGCTGCTCCCTCTTCCCCAGAACAGGAAGTAACCTGTTCCGCACAGAGGGAGCAGCAGGGAGGGAACGAGCGGACTTGGTCAACAGGCACACGACACCCCCCCAGCGGCGTGCACCCGGGGCGGACCGCCCCGCCCCACCCCCCCTTGGTACGCCACTGATGCTAGCTATTCTCTGTAACCCACACAGGTAAAAGCTGGGTCATTCTTCAGTGCAACACACTGACTTACTAGAAGCGGAAGCTGGTGATTTGGGGAGTAAAAGTAAGTGCCAGAGGTAGAGGGGCAGCGGAGATGCAGCAAGGAAAAAGTAGGGATACCAGAAGCAATTGTGGTAGCATCCACCACCCTCTCCATGAAAAAGTTATTTCCTGATGTCACTTCTATGTCTTTATGGGGCCCTTTTACTAAGCTATGTAAGCATCTACACACGTCCAATGCGTGCCAAAATGGAGTTACCGTATGGCTGTTGCTGTAATTTCATTTTTGGGGCACGTCCGATACGCATGTCCAAAAAAATAATTTTTATTTTTGGACACGTGCCAAGTGGCATTTGACACGCTTAGGCCATTACTGCCTGATTACCGCGTGAGACTTTACCACTAGATCAATGGCTGCTGGTAAGGTCTCAGACCCAAAATGGACGCATGGCAATTTTCATTTTGCCGCACATCCATTTTCGGCAAAAATTTTAAAAAGGAATTTTTTTGCAGGTGCGCTGAAAAATGATTCTGCGCGTGCCCAAAACACACGCCTACACTACTGCAGGCCATTTTTCAGCGCACCTTAGTAAAAGGACCCTTATCTCTGCAACTTCAGCTCATGCCCGCTCATTCTACCTTCTGGAATATTTTCTCATACTATCTTTTTAGCCAGTTTAAAGCTCACAGATGCACTAGGTATGCTGCTCTTGGTTACTTGTAAAGACTTTTCTGGAAAATCATAATTGTATTTCTAGATTCTTCTGTAGGAGCCCCCGAGATACAATAGGTTCTTAGAAGGTGTTGGTTTTCTTGCAGACATTTTGTGGTACTAAATAAAAAAAGTTTAGTGTTTTTATGAGATCATGCCTAAAGGGAGGAGGCAACTGTGATTTTTAATTTTTTTCCAAATTGAGGTAGATAATAGGGCAGGAAATGCATGGGCTCTTTCTCCTGATCTTTTAAGCATCTAGCAATGCTCTTATTGGGCACTGAGCGGTAAATTCTCGAAAGGTCACCAAAATGTAGTCACTGGGATGATGCATGCTAAGCACAAATTCTATAACAGCAGTTCTGCATGGATAACTACTGAATATTTGGGGTCAGTGCCGAAAAGTTAACCATCATGCGATAACTAGCAATATTCCACTCTGACTGGCTAAGTTTAGGGGTAAAATCGGACCACATAAATAGCAGTCCTACTTTTGCCTGATCTTAACTTTACCAGCCAGTGCTGACTATTTGCTTAGTTGGTTAAGTTAGCGCTGGCCAAAAAACCCTTGGATATTCAATGCTGGTCACTGGAAAAGGCCCAGCATTGACTATTTGGGGTCACTTATGCTGCCTTCCACTAGCTAAATAATGGCCCCTTTATATTTTCCTATCAACACTCCTCCTGTTTTATAAGCTTCAAATTTAGATATGCAATTTACTACATAGGAATTATATCATTTTTATTAATAAAGGTCATTTATTTATTGTAATAGTATTTTTGGGCAGGTGATAAATAAATGTGTGGTTATAAATGAATACATGCTATATTCTAATTGTCAATTATTTGCTGTTTCCATTTAATTAAGGGAATTTGCTCGTCAAGTAATATTAAATGCCCTGACTGATTATGAGTGTTGGCAGACTCTCAAACTGGAAATTAATTGAACAGTAGTGGTCAATTCATTCATTTGGGTGTAAATTATATTTAGTAGCAGTAATCATTAACTGTAGTGTTTGCATAGCAATTTTAAGAGTAGGTGAATGGTACTTTTGAATTTTCAAAGTCTTGTGCTACCGATAAGATGAACTAAATCATTTTTTAGGGGTACTTAATAACAAATTATTTAAGAGTATTAAAAAATACAACTATCACACATATTATATCTAATGGAATCTATACATAAGGAACATTTTTTTAAAAGTTATTAGCGACAACAAACACATCAGAAAAAAGTCAAATTGGCCAAGAAAATGATATGATTTGGGGCAGGAAAGGGGGGGGGGGGGGGGGAGAGCTGCAAAGCATTGAATAATGCATTTTACCACAGCAATATTGTCGTCAAGAATCAGTAACCCCCAGTGGTATAAATTTGGTTTGATGAAACAGGGAACATCATATGTTTCTGGCTACAGTAATACAGATAGCATACCCACGCTGGGCCTGCTTTCTCTTAAAGGAGCCAGTGATGGAATACCTTGGTCCCCCCCACAACCCAACATTCAAATTCCCATCCCTAAACCATAGCCACCAGCACCATTTTGAACTTGGATGCTTAACAGGGCAGGAGTGTCAGAGGTTTGCTCCTGCCCCACTGCTGGCCACTAAGGAAACCCCCAAGGGAAGATTTGGGGGTGGGGGTATGGGTTCTGAGTACATGGAAGTTCAGGAGAGGTGGGGAGTATGGAAATTTGAATGTAGAGGGGTGTCAGGGTTGGGGGATTTAAAAGCAGGTTACAAATAATGCAATTTATGAAGTTAAATGAAAACTGTGTTATTCAATTTGCATGTGTAAAGGGTTTAAAAAAGAGAAGAAAACGTTTTGGTACCTTTGGAGAGGTGTCCATCCTGGGCTCCATGGGGTGCGGTGGTGACCTGTTTATTTTTTGGGACCCATTTCTGGGTTTCAGAGGCTTGTGTGTGTGTGTGTGTGTGGGGGGGGGGGAAATCCAATTTTCTTGGGCCATTTTTGGCCTAATTCCAGGTTGCCAGTGGTAACGCTGGGCTCCAGAGGGGTCCGGGGGTGAGAGTTAGTGAAAAATGTGATAAGACATGAAGGTGCACTGGCTGCAAGTACAGGGAGGCAGGAGCGGGAGGCAGCCTGTCAGGAAAATGGCCAAGGGTGGCCCATCCCAGTGCTGGAGAGTTAACCCCATAATGCTGGAGAATGCTGAAGGTTTTTCTCGCAGGCTCCAGCCGTGTCTAAAACTAGTTCTGGCAGATGTACATGTCAAAAATTGACAATCAATAAATAGAAAATAAAATTATTTTTTCTACCTTTGTTGTCTGGTTATTTTCTCTCCGTTTTCTTAGCTGTCTTTCCAGGGTCTCCATGCCCATTTGGCAGTTCTTCTTTTTGCATGTCCACCATCTATCTTTTCTCTGCGTCCTCTGCCCTGCCTAGAATTGTCCCTGTGTCTCTGCCCCATCCTCCCACCATGTTGATCATCTCCCTTCTTTCTGACCCTTTTCTTATCCTGTCCAAAATAACTCTTGTGTCCTTAATATCTCTCCCTCTCTCTAACTTCCCTCCTATTGCCCCCCTCAAGCCACCCCCTGGATATTTTAACACACCTGGCAACATAAGTGTCCCCATGGTACCGTTCCTCTGGTTCTTGCTTCACTCGCTCTGACTAGGTAGCTTTGCCTTAGTCTCTTTGGATAGAGCACCTTTCTAGAGGGGTCTATAAAGCTCCTGGGTTCCAAGTCCACTGCCACTCCTGGTCGGCAGTTTCAGATCCCACTTCTGCCATTAGTCACATCTCCCACCCTAGGTGTGGGCTGAGTTTCTGCATTTCATACTGCCCACCTGTAGGCGTGGGTCAAGTCTCCTGTAAACCCTTCCTGAGGAAACGTTTCCAAGGGCCCCACTTCCTCGGTTCATGCTTAGTCCGGGCTCTTGCAAATATTCAAGTCAAAAATCAATGCAACCCAACCATTAGCAGCAGTCTAAAATATTTACCTCCTGATATTCATGAGCATTTAAATGGTCAGGATCGGCAGCTGGCCAGTTAAATGCTCCATACCTGGCTATCCAGAATTGTCAGTGGGTCATGGCCAGCCATGTCTTGCTGAAAATCCATGGCTAGCTGGTTGTAGCATGCAGTATAATTGGCTATCCGCTGATTTTCAGTATCAGTTTAGTGCCCATATTTGACCATGTGAATACCAGGCCTATTTTGGCTGGTTCAAACAACCAGCCAGCGCTGAATATCGGCATTGAATTTCCAGGCTCAGCGCTTACTGTGGGAGTTAGCTGGGCTAACTTCCATGGTCTGAATATTGGCCCTTAGTGTCTTTAAGTCTCAAAAGGAAAAAGTGTTTATAACAATTAGTCCATTGGCTCAAAGAAATTGCAAAATAAAAGTTCTTGAGTTGAGGTAGACCTGGCCTTAGCCTGCCTACATGCCATCACCCACATAACCTAGTTTATTGCTACAGTCACCTGCTGGCAGGAAAAAGATACTATAAATTAGGCTTATTCAAAATATGTTCAAAATGGGTAACTTGTGGGAAATAAAAATATAAAAAACGAACCCCACATGTAAAATCTAAACAGGAAACTTTCATACCTTAAATCAAGTGTTGTAGGCCTTAATACCTTACTCCAAATTTCTTCAACATGGCCACCTCACAGGAAGACTAAGCTCTGCCCTCACTTCCCTCTTTTAATAGGGCAGTAGACTCTTCCCTTATGCTCCACCCCACAATACGATTGGAGGGCTCTCCTGATCCATGGCTTCTATTGGTTGGGCCAGAGGACCTACCTCTAAAGGTTAGGTGATCTCCCTGTTTTAGCTATTTCCCTGGGTTCACTGGTCCTCATGGTTCACAGGACCAGTTAGTTCTGTCTTCACTTACCAGGACTGAAGGTAGTTCTTTGGTGTCAATTCCCGCTTCCACTTTTTTCTCCCTGTCTTGAATTTTCCTATGGTACAGTATCTAGACCCTGTCACACATACGTAACTTCATAGGTTTGTAAGTGTTAAATTGATTTTGACTGCACTTTTTCACACATAAAATTAAACAGACTGAATGTGTGCAACAACTGCATACTCGGTAATTTTGCAGCTCTCAGCTCATCCTACAAGATAGAATGCATAGACTCTTCTGTGGCTGACTGTGAGAGAGTGGGTGGTACAAGGCCGACTTTCCTTAAAGACACTCCCTTACTGAGGCTGGAACTGAGCTACCTTAAGGCTAGGAATAGCTTGGTTAACCAGTCTGGCCAGGAGGGTGGGCTGAAGCAGAGTGCAGGACATTAAAAGCTCTAGGACATAACAGAACAGAGAGGCCCCAAAGGGAGAAGAGGAGCCTCCACCACAGAAGTGTAAGTTGCAGAAGCTCTACTTAGGTAGGCCAAGTTCATCTTGGAACCATGTTGAAACTGCCTGTTTGGAACTCAGGGCCAAGCCTGGCCCATTTGTATTTAATTGTGAGAGATGGAAAAGAGACAAACTATTTGTGTTATCTTTTGAAAGACAGACTAGAGTACACTGGGGCCTTGCAGGAGCAAGCCATAGAAGAGAACTTTTTGAATATAAGAACTGATTTCTGGTGTGTTTATTTTTTCCTGCCCAGTGAGAGGCACAGGTCACCCATTTTTTGCACTTAAGTACATAGTTTTATTTCACATTTAAACCTATCTGTGGCTGCGTTTTCAAGGCTCCAGACACACCATCACTCATGCTGACATTCCACAGACTTTAACTGACACCCATTGATCTTTCTACTATGTTTCAGCATACACTCCTAACTCACTCCTCCACTCCTTTGGATATGGTGGTTAAATGATTTGGGAGCGATAAAGTTGTTTTCAGGTCCAAGAGCGTCGAGGCTCCTTCGCCTGCGCTAATCAAAGGACTCGCCAACCCAATCATCTGTGGACTGCTCATCGCGCAGTGATCCCACACTTGCTGCACAGGGGACAAAACGCTGGCCATCGGCGGCTGACCCCCCATTGTCCCCTTCCTCTCAGTTAAGGTAACTGCAAATGCAGAGAGGAAATGTCAAGTAAACAAAGACAGAACTTCAGAGGACAGCTGGGCCGTTGAGCGTACGAGCTTCAGGTCACCATCTCTCCACTCTCCCCAGTTTGGGACACTTTTTGTCTGGTTTCTCTTCAGAGGCCTGTCTGATATGGGTAACCCTTCAGCATAGCCCTCTGAGTCATTGAAACACAGAAGTCCCTCCACCACTACAAGGTGGTGTCCCTTTGGAGGGGAATCAATTTTTTACTCGTTGCAAAAGTACAAAGACTATGGGACACTTGAGGAAGTTACATGGAAATACTTTTAAAACAAATAGGAGGAAATATTTTTTCACTCAATAAATAATTAAGCTCTGGCACTCTTTGCTGGAGGATGTGGTAACAGCAGTTAGTGTATCTGGGTTTAAAAAGGTTAGGACAAGCTCCTGGAGGAAAAGTCCACAGTCTACTATTGAGATAGATATGGGGAAGCAACTGCTTGCTACGGAATTGATAGCATGGAATATTGCTGCTAATTGGGTTTCTGCCAGGTGACCTGGCTTGGCCACTGTTTGGAAAACAGGTTACTGGGCTAGATGGACCATTGGTCTGACTCAGTATGGCTACTTTTATGTCATGTTCTTACGTTCACTATTCTGCATGTAGATATTAGCATCACAAAAATGTTATGCACAGAATATCATTCCAGCATATGGGCAGATGTGTGCGCATGCAACACTGCTACCAATTTGTGTGCAAGACATGCCTGCTGCTAGCACAGACCCATATGCACATATGTATGGTGTGCTCTCCCATGTTGGTGCATGCTTTTTTTGCCAATTTACATATGATTTGGTTACTGCTTTGAGGAGCATAACTTTCGCATAACATGGCTTGATAACAGTGATCATAATATGATCGGTTTTGATATTGGCATTGAAGGAAGTGAAACTAGGAAATCAAGTACGCTAGCGTTTAACTATAGAAAAGGTGATTACGACAAAATGAGAAAAATGGTGAAAAAAAGACTGAAAGGAGCAGCTCGCAGAGTAAAAAACTTGCATCAGGCGTGGATGCTGTTTAAAAACACCATCCTGGAGGTTCAGGACAAATATATTCCACGTATTAGAAAAAAGGGAAAAAAGACTAAACGTCAGCCGGCGTGGCTAAACAGTAAGATAAAGGAAATCATTAGAGCCAAAAAACAATCCTTCAGAAAGTGGAGAAGAGAACCAACTGAAAGTAACAGGATAGATCATAAGGAATGCCAAGCCAAATGCAAAGCGGAGATAAGGAGGGCAAAAAAGGACTTTGAGAAGAAATTAGCGTTGGAAGCAAAAATACATAGTAAAAATTTTTTTAGATACATTAAAAGCAGGAAACCGGCCAAAGAGTCGGTTGGGCCGCTGGACGAAAATGGTGTTAAAGGGGCGATCAAGGAGGACAAAGCCGTAGCGGAGAAATTAAATGAATTCTTTGCTTCGGTCTTCACCGAGGAGGATTTGGGGGGGACACCGGTGCCGGAAAGAATATTTGAAGCGGGGGAGTCGGAGAAACTAAATAAATTCTCTGTAACCTTGGAGGATGTAATGGGTCAGTTCAGCAAGCTGAAGAGTAGTAAATCACCGGGACCTGATGGTATTCATCCCAGAGTATTAATAGAACTAAAAAATGAACTTGCGGAGCTACTGTTAGAAATATGCAATCTGTCCCTAAAATCGAGTGTAGTACCGGAAGACTGGAGGGTAGCCAATGTTACTCCGATTTTTAAGAAGGGTTCCAGAGGAGATCCGGGAAATTATAGACCGGTGAGTCTGACGTCGGTGCCGGGCAAGATGGTGGAGGCTATTATTAAGAATAAAATTGCAGAGCATATACAAAAACATGGACTGATGAGACAAAGTCAGCACGGATTTAGTGAAGGGAAGTCTTGCCTCACCAATCTAATGCATTTTTTTGAGGGGGTAAGCAAACATGTGGACAATGGGGAGCCGGTTGATATTGTATATCTGGATTTTCAGAAGGCGTTTGACAAAGTGCCGCACGAAAGACTCCTGAAGAAATTGCAGAGTCATGGAATCGGAGGTAGGGTATTATTATGGATTAAGAACTGGTTGAAAGATAGGAAGCAGAGAGTAGGATTGCGTGGCCAGTATTCTCAGTGGAGGAGGGTAGTTAGTGGGGTCCCGCAGGGGTCTGTGCTGGGTCCGTTGCTTTTTAATGTATTTATAAATGACCTAGAGATGGGAATAACTAGTGAGGTAATTAAATTCGCCGATGACACAAAATTATTCAGGGTCGTCAAGTCGCAGGAGGAATGTGAACGATTACAGGAGGACCTTGCGAGACTGGGAGAATGGGCGTGCAAGTGGCAGATGAAGTTCAATGTTGACAAGTGCAAAGTGATGCATGTGGGTAAGAGGAACCCGAATTATAGCTACGTCTTGCAAGGTTCCGCGTTAGGAGTTACAGATCAAGAAAGGGATCTGGGTGTCGTCGTCGATGTTACGCTGAAACCTTCTGCTCAGTGTGCTGCTGCGGCTAGGAAAGCGAATAGAATGTTGGGTGTTATTAGGAAGGGTATGGAGTCCAGGTGTGCGGATGTTATAATGCCGTTGTATCGCTCCATGGTGCGACCGCACCTGGAGTATTGTGTTCAGTACTGGTCTCCGTATCTCAAAAAAGATATAGTAGAATTGGAAAAGGTACAGCGAAGGGCGACGAAAATGATAGTGGGGATGGGACGACTTTCCTATGAAGAGAGGCTGAGAAGGCTAGGGCTTTTCAGCTTGGAGAAGAGACGGCTGAGGGGAGATATGATAGAAGTGTATAAAATAATGAGTGGAATGGATCGGGTGGATGTGAAGCGACTGTTCACGCTATCCAAAAATACTAGGACTAGAGGGCATGAGTTGAAGCTACAGTGTGGTAAATTTAAAACGAATCGGAGAAAATGTTTCTTCACCCAACGTGTAATTAGACTCTGGAATTCGTTGCCGGAGAACGTGGTACGGGCGGTTAGCTTGACGGAGTTTAAAAAGGGGTTAGATAGATTCCTAAAGGACAAGTCCATAGACCGCTATTAAATGGACTTGGAAAAATTCCGCATTTTTAGGTATAACTTGTCTGGAATGTTTTTACGTTTGGGGAGCGTGCCAGGTGCCCTTGACCTGGATTGGCCACTGTCGGTGACAGGATGCTGGGCTAGATGGACCTTTGGTCTTTCCCAGTATGGCACTACTTATGTACTTATGTACTTATGTTTCTGCATTGGTCTTCCCCGGACAATTACATACATTACATTGTTTATTTATATTTCGCATATACCTGCTAATTCAACGCGGATAACATAATAAAGAGAACAGGGAATAGCCCAGAGAATTACAATATAATATATACTTCCAATGGATAACAATGAAACTCAAAGTTTGATTTTACTGTAGTTACAAGTTGTGGCCATACTGCTACTCATAAAAGAAATATCTTTCAAGCTTACAACCTTCATTTGCTAGCTATGTTCACTGCATTGCAATTCAAAAAAATGCCAAGCTGATGATAAGCAAACAATTCAGGAACTTCACATAATTTCTATAACATGCCAGGACAAATTTAAGTGATCAATACAGTGGATATAAGAAGAGAAAAGTCATTCACATCAACCTGGCCCTACCAATGCCTAGCATCGGCTCATGGGCTGTAGTGTTTGTCTTTGCTATTGATTAACTAGCTATTGCTTTTAAGGCTTGAAAGCTGCTTGAAAGAAGTTAGTCATCATCCAACCTGGGTGACTGTGTGGGTGAGTCACATAAAAAACCTACAGGAGCTTGAGCTGAGGGGTTATAAACAACTTGAAATCCTTACCAGGCTGATAAGAGAAAGGAAATGTTTTATGAAACCTTATTGCTTTTTTCAAAGTGTTTCAGTGTTGCCTGTGTTGACCCTGCCAGATGTTCTTTGTGGTTACAGCCCCAAAGCACAAATACAAAAACAGTTTAGATTGTCACCCTGAACCTTCCCCACCCCAACTAAATGAACCTCCCCAATTAAGAGCTGTCACATATGAGATCTTAAGGCTTAAATGACTTCCTGTTTTTAATATCATTTACATGAGTATGAAATAAACTCAGTGACAGTCAAGATACTGGCAAAAACCTATGAAGTGTACTGTCAAAGATATAAAGTGTGATGTCACAATGATATAAATGAAGCTTCAAATCTGTTGTGTAGACTCAGGGGGGAGTTATCAGCGTAAATTATCATTAAGACGTGCTATTTTACTGTTAACCCCAGTTAGGAGTAACTAGGAATCATGATTATCAATATAAGCTACCATTAAGACGTGTTATTTTACCACTAAGGGAGGGATTCATCAAGGTGTGCTAAAAATTCATCTTTGAATGCACCTTGATCTCCTACGGGATTCAGCAACCTGCGGAATCCTGATATCACAGGTTGCTGAATCCCACCTAAAAAGGCATGGTAAAATAACTCCGGCCTTTTGCCTTTTAAGTCGCATTAAGGCCCAATTAATGTGACTTAAGTGCCCTAATGCTGCTTGATGAATTTCCCCACTAATGTGCTATTTTAACCCAGGTCCTATTTTATGCAATGAGACCTTGTTACTAATTACTGGAGTTAACAGTAAAATAACACTTCTTAATGGTAGCCAACATTGATAACTTCCTCCCTGTGTTGTGTGTATGTGTGTGTGTGGGGGGGATCAACATGTGCATCTGGGTAACTCAAATATATTTTAACTCCAAGTGGATACATGTATGATACAGGAAACAAGTATGGAAATTATACAGAGGTATGACTTCAGGAATGTTTCTTTATTTCCCACTCTTCTTTAGACTGACAATTAAATAACACTCCAAATTTTTATGTAGCTATTGCACAGCAGCGTAATATGATTAAAATAATGGGGGGGGGGGGGGGGGGGGGGGGAGCCAAGGAAACCCAACCTGTCCACATTTTGTCTGATAGCAGGACATATAAGGTGTTCCACTCATAGGCATAAAACCCCCCTTATTTCTTTAAATCATTAAATCTAGCTGATAAGTCAACATTTGCTGGTTACCCCTTCTTATGGTGACTAAACTAAATGCAAAAACTTAGCTTTTCAAGATGAATGTGCTTCTTTACTTGTTCTGCAAACCACACCAACTATGGCCAAAGTTTCACCCGTAGCTGCATCAAGGTGTCTTGGTTATATCAGCTATTAGTTGCACTCTCACTTTTCAGCATCACCATAGAATTGTAAAAGGGCATACTGGCAGGTGAGTGCTTTTAGCTGAGATAATATTTAACCATCTCTCTGACCTCATGTGCAACTTTCTTTAAATTAGTTACCTTGCTTTCTAACTCTTCTTACTCTCCTACCTATCTATATGTTCCATCTTTGCTTTACCCTTCACTATCAATTACAAATGTTCTATTACGTATTGTGTTGACATTGTAAGTAGTATACTAGGCCATACTTTGTATTATTATTTTAATACTTTTACTTCTGTAATTGCCTATTGCTCATGTTTGATCTATTCTTACTGTACACCGCCTTGAGTGAATTCCTTCAAAAAAGTTGCAGTAATGGCCATGTGCTAATGGGCAAATTAGCATGTGGCTATTAGTATAGAAAATAGGATATTCAGCCATTTTACTGCTGCAGTAAAAATGGCCTCAGCACTTGGGAAAGACCCACACAAGGGAACACTGAGGCCACCTTTCACCACAGTTTGGTAAAAGAGCCCCTAAATTTGTAAAGTCACATATTTGTTGAACAATCAAGAAAAATGAGTACATTTACTCCGGTTTTTGTAGAGAAACATAACAGGGTAACTTGAGATTTGCACTCTACTACTACTACTACTAATCACTTCTATAGCGCTACAAGGCATATGCAGCGCTGTACACCATACATGAAAAGACAGTCCCTGCTCAAAGAGCTCACAATCTAAATAAGGCAGGTAACAGACAGAACAACTAGAGGTAAGGGAATTAAAGAGGAAGGGAGAAGAGGTACAGGGCAAGTGAGCAGTGGTTAGGAGTCAAAAGCAACGTCAAAGAGGTGGGCTTTTAGCTTGGACTAGAAAACGGCCAAAGACGTAATAATATAAGGAGTTATGTTAGCAGTTTGGCTTCATCTGTATAAGTGGGCTCTCAGCTGCCTGAAGGTACATGCATAGTTTCACTGTGTGTATGCTTTTTAACCTCCTTAGGAAGAGGTATTCAGGATGTGGGAAGGGGAAAGGGCAAGAGGTTTGAAAGGATATCTGTAAACTATGCAAATACTTTCTAGTGCGACGTTTCACGTTGTGGGCACACTCCAAAGGAGCATGTACAAGGAACAGGTCATGCTCCATGGTCAAGTTCCTTGAGGTGACTCTTGGAGCAGCCTTTTAAATAATGGTCCATCCCTGTTATATGTTTATCAGTTGCCTATTCTTTTTGCACTTTTTCCCTTCAGTTACACCCTGTTCCTTTGTATCCATAATCATGGATTACATACCTACTACCATTGGTCAGACTATTCCCGTCTCGTGGGGACACTGGCCTATATGCCTTTTCCACCACCCATATTGCACAAATAACATAACATAACATAACATAACATAACATAACATAACATAACATAACATAACATAACATAACATTTGACTTGTATCTCGCCACCACTTTTCAGTTCTAAGCAGGTCACAGAGACTAAGAAAACCAGAGAAATCCTCTAGAAATAACATAAGCCAAATAATAAAGATTACAAATCAATCCTGCATTACAAATTTCTTCAATAAAACTGTCTTAACCTTTCTTCTAAATAAAAGTTAATGTTGAGAAAGTGAAAAAATTCCAACCAGATCTTTCTAGAGTCTAGCCACTTGGAATGCTAGAGATTTCTCAAAAAGCAGTAATTGCTTTTTACACTTAAATGATGGAAAAGTGAAAAAAATTAGAATTACCAGCAGGCTTATTTTCGAAAGAGAAGGGCGCCTATCTTCTGACACAAATCGGGAGATGGACGTCCTTCTCCCAGTGTCGCCCAAATTGGCAAAATCGAAAGCCGATTTTGGGCATCCTCAACTGCTTTCCGTCGCGGGGACGACCAAAGCTCACGGGGATGTGTCGGAAACATAGCGAAGGCAGGACTGGGGTATGCCTAACACATGGGCGTCCTTGACTGATAATGGAATAAAGAAGGGCATCCCTGAGGAGCACTTGGGCAACTTTATTTGGTCCATTTTTTCTTACGACCAAGCCTCAAAAAGGTGCCCGAACGGACCAGATGACCACCGGAGGGAATCGGAGATGACCTCCTCTTACTCCCCCAGTGGTCACCAACCCCCTCCCACCCCCCAAAAAAACTTAAAATTTTTTTTTGCCAGTCTCTATGCCAGCCTCAAATGTCATACCCAGCTCCCTGACAGCACTATGCAGGTCCCTGGAGCAGTTTTAGTGGGTGCAGTAAACTTCAGGCAGGCAGACCCAGGCCCATCCCCCCTACCTGATACACTTTTGGTGGTAAATGTGAGCCCTTCAAAACCTACCAGAAACCCACTGTATCCACATGTAGGTGCCCCCCTTCACCCCTTAGGGCTATGGTAGTGTTGTACAGTTGTGGGTAGTGGGGTTGGGGGGGGGGGTTGGGGTAGTTACAAGTTGTGGCCATACTGCTACTCATAAAAGAAATATCTTTCAAGCTTACAACCTTCATTTGCTAGCTATGTTCACTGCATTGCAATTCAAAAAAATGCCAAGCTGATGATAAGCAAACAATTCAGGAACTTCACATAATTTCTATAACATGCCAGGACAAATTTAAGTGATCAATACAGTGGATATAAGAAGAGAAAAGTCATTCACATCAACCTGGCCCTACCAATGCCTAGCATCGGCTCATGGGCTGTAGTGTTTGTCTTTGCTATTGATTAACTAGCTATTGCTTTTAAGGCTTGAAAGCTGCTTGAAAGAAGTTAGTCATCATCCAACCTGGGTGACTGTGTGGGTGAGTCACATAAAAAACCTACAGGAGCTTGAGCTGAGGGGTTATAAACAACTTGAAATCCTTACCAGGCTGATAAGAGAAAGGAAATGTTTTATGAAACCTTATTGCTTTTTTCAAAGTGTTTCAGTGTTGCCTGTGTTGACCCTGCCAGATGTTCTTTGTGGTTACAGCCCCAAAGCACAAATACAAAAACAGTTTAGATTGTCACCCTGAACCTTCCCCACCCCAACTAAATGAACCTCCCCAATTAAGAGCTGTCACATATGAGATCTTAAGGCTTAAATGACTTCCTGTTTTTAATATCATTTACATGAGTATGAAATAAACTCAGTGACAGTCAAGATACTGGCAAAAACCTATGAAGTGTACTGTCAAAGATATAAAGTGTGATGTCACAATGATATAAATGAAGCTTCAAATCTGTTGTGTAGACTCAGGGGGGAGTTATCAGCGTAAATTATCATTAAGACGTGCTATTTTACTGTTAACCCCAGTTAGGAGTAACTAGGAATCATGATTATCAATATAAGCTACCATTAAGACGTGTTATTTTACCACTAAGGGAGGGATTCATCAAGGTGTGCTAAAAATTCATCTTTGAATGCACCTTGATCTCCTACGGGATTCAGCAACCTGCGGAATCCTGATATCACAGGTTGCTGAATCCCACCTAAAAAGGCATGGTAAAATAACTCCGGCCTTTTGCCTTTTAAGTCGCATTAAGGCCCAATTAATGTGACTTAAGTGCCCTAATGCTGCTTGATGAATTTCCCCACTAATGTGCTATTTTAACCCAGGTCCTATTTTATGCAATGAGACCTTGTTACTAATTACTGGAGTTAACAGTAAAATAACACTTCTTAATGGTAGCCAACATTGATAACTTCCTCCCTGTGTTGTGTGTATGTGTGTGTGTGGGGGGGATCAACATGTGCATCTGGGTAACTCAAATATATTTTAACTCCAAGTGGATACATGTATGATACAGGAAACAAGTATGGAAATTATACAGAGGTATGACTTCAGGAATGTTTCTTTATTTCCCACTCTTCTTTAGACTGACAATTAAATAACACTCCAAATTTTTATGTAGCTATTGCACAGCAGCGTAATATGATTAAAATAATGGGGGGGGGGGGGGGGGGGGGGGAGCCAAGGAAACCCAACCTGTCCACATTTTGTCTGATAGCAGGACATATAAGGTGTTCCACTCATAGGCATAAAACCCCCCTTATTTCTTTAAATCATTAAATCTAGCTGATAAGTCAACATTTGCTGGTTACCCCTTCTTATGGTGACTAAACTAAATGCAAAAACTTAGCTTTTCAAGATGAATGTGCTTCTTTACTTGTTCTGCAAACCACACCAACTATGGCCAAAGTTTCACCCGTAGCTGCATCAAGGTGTCTTGGTTATATCAGCTATTAGTTGCACTCTCACTTTTCAGCATCACCATAGAATTGTAAAAGGGCATACTGGCAGGTGAGTGCTTTTAGCTGAGATAATATTTAACCATCTCTCTGACCTCATGTGCAACTTTCTTTAAATTAGTTACCTTGCTTTCTAACTCTTCTTACTCTCCTACCTATCTATATGTTCCATCTTTGCTTTACCCTTCACTATCAATTACAAATGTTCTATTACGTATTGTGTTGACATTGTAAGTAGTATACTAGGCCATACTTTGTATTATTATTTTAATACTTTTACTTCTGTAATTGCCTATTGCTCATGTTTGATCTATTCTTACTGTACACCGCCTTGAGTGAATTCCTTCAAAAAAGTTGCAGTAATGGCCATGTGCTAATGGGCAAATTAGCATGTGGCTATTAGTATAGAAAATAGGATATTCAGCCATTTTACTGCTGCAGTAAAAATGGCCTCAGCACTTGGGAAAGACCCACACAAGGGAACACTGAGGCCACCTTTCACCACAGTTTGGTAAAAGAGCCCCTAAATTTGTAAAGTCACATATTTGTTGAACAATCAAGAAAAATGAGTACATTTACTCCGGTTTTTGTAGAGAAACATAACAGGGTAACTTGAGATTTGCACTCTACTACTACTACTACTAATCACTTCTATAGCGCTACAAGGCATATGCAGCGCTGTACACCATACATGAAAAGACAGTCCCTGCTCAAAGAGCTCACAATCTAAATAAGGCAGGTAACAGACAGAACAACTAGAGGTAAGGGAATTAAAGAGGAAGGGAGAAGAGGTACAGGGCAAGTGAGCAGTGGTTAGGAGTCAAAAGCAACGTCAAAGAGGTGGGCTTTTAGCTTGGACTAGAAAACGGCCAAAGACGTAATAATATAAGGAGTTATGTTAGCAGTTTGGCTTCATCTGTATAAGTGGGCTCTCAGCTGCCTGAAGGTACATGCATAGTTTCACTGTGTGTATGCTTTTTAACCTCCTTAGGAAGAGGTATTCAGGATGTGGGAAGGGGAAAGGGCAAGAGGTTTGAAAGGATATCTGTAAACTATGCAAATACTTTCTAGTGCGACGTTTCACGTTGTGGGCACACTCCAAAGGAGCATGTACAAGGAACAGGTCATGCTCCATGGTCAAGTTCCTTGAGGTGACTCTTGGAGCAGCCTTTTAAATAATGGTCCATCCCTGTTATATGTTTATCAGTTGCCTATTCTTTTTGCACTTTTTCCCTTCAGTTACACCCTGTTCCTTTGTATCCATAATCATGGATTACATACCTACTACCATTGGTCAGACTATTCCCGTCTCGTGGGGACACTGGCCTATATGCCTTTTCCACCACCCATATTGCACAAATAACATAACATAACATAACATAACATAACATAACATAACATAACATAACATAACATAACATAACATAACATTTGACTTGTATCTCGCCACCACTTTTCAGTTCTAAGCAGGTCACAGAGACTAAGAAAACCAGAGAAATCCTCTAGAAATAACATAAGCCAAATAATAAAGATTACAAATCAATCCTGCATTACAAATTTCTTCAATAAAACTGTCTTAACCTTTCTTCTAAATAAAAGTTAATGTTGAGAAAGTGAAAAAATTCCAACCAGATCTTTCTAGAGTCTAGCCACTTGGAATGCTAGAGATTTCTCAAAAAGCAGTAATTGCTTTTTACACTTAAATGATGGAAAAGTGAAAAAAATTAGAATTACCAGCAGGCTTATTTTCGAAAGAGAAGGGCGCCTATCTTCTGACACAAATCGGGAGATGGACGTCCTTCTCCCAGTGTCGCCCAAATTGGCAAAATCGAAAGCCGATTTTGGGCATCCTCAACTGCTTTCCGTCGCGGGGGACGACCAAAGCTCACGGGGATGTGTCGGAAACATAGCGAAGGCAGGACTGGGGTATGCCTAACACATGGGCGTCCTTGACTGATAATGGAATAAAGAAGGGCATCCCTGAGGAGCACTTGGGCAACTTTATTTGGTCCATTTTTTCTTACGACCAAGCCTCAAAAAGGTGCCCGAACGGACCAGATGACCACCGGAGGGAATCGGAGATGACCTCCTCTTACTCCCCCAGTGGTCACCAACCCCCTCCCACCCCCCAAAAAACTTAAAATTTTTTTTTGCCAGTCTCTATGCCAGCCTCAAATGTCATACCCAGCTCCCTGACAGCACTATGCAGGTCCCTGGAGCAGTTTTAGTGGGTGCAGTAAACTTCAGGCAGGCAGACCCAGGCCCATCCCCCCTACCTGATACACTTTTGGTGGTAAATGTGAGCCCTTCAAAACCTACCAGAAACCCACTGTATCCACATGTAGGTGCCCCCCTTCACCCCTTAGGGCTATGGTAGTGTTGTACAGTTGTGGGTAGTGGGGTTGGGGGGGGGTTGGGGGGCTCAGCACACAAGGTAAGAGAGCTGTGCACCTGTGAGAAATTTGTGAAGTCCACTGCAGTGCCCCCTAGGGTGCCCGGTTGGTGTCTTGGCATGTGAGAGGGACCAGTGCACTACAAATGCTGGCTCCTCCCACGACCAAATGGCTTGGATTTGGTAATTTCAGAGATGAGCATCCTTGTTTTCCATTATCGCCGAAAATTAGGGACGACCATCTCTAAGGTCGCCCTAAATTTTACGATTTGGGCGTCCCTGACCGTATTATCGATAATTTTGTTGTTTCGATAATACAGGTTTCCCCGCCCCTTCACCGGGACGTCTTGCAAGGACGTCCTCAGGTAAACTTGGGCGTCCCTTTCGATTATGCCCCTCCACATCTCCTAGCTCTGGAGGAAACAACAAAGCAGAAATGAGAAAGTAATTGGTAACCAGACCATATAATGCTTTGAAAAGAAAGCAAGCTTCTATCAGTAACCAAAGGAACTTAACATAAAAAATGAAACACTACCTCCGGCTCTTCCAGTTCTAAGAGCCCATGACTGTTTCCTTCCCTCTTCTTAACTGCCATTCCTTTAAGAATAAAACCACAGCTATCCTTGATATTCTCACTGAATTTTGCTCCTCTGTTTTGGGCTCGCTGTATTGAGCCATATTTACCCACTGTCTTCCTCCAGATTGTGCTGCTTTTTCAACCTCCAGATCTCATGTAGGGGAAGAAGGATGGCTTTCCTAATAGCAAATTTGCTCGCCCCAGTTGAGTTGCTGGTGGATTTATTTACTGGTCCAAAACTACTTATATGACTATCACTTTCCTCACCTATCCATCTTCTATTACTTTATTTTCCTTTTTGTTCTGACACAGCAGCATGGGATTCACTATCACAAATATTATCAGCAGTGATTACCCATTTCCCTAATTTATTAATGCTTGGTGATTTTTAATTTTCAAGTTGACGAACCACTTTGGTCTTAGGACCAAAGCTTCCTAAACATGATCTCTGACTTAGGGCTTCTGCAACACATTTGGTTTCTGACACTTTTTTCACCATGCATACCTTAGTCCTTCTCTTAACTTAGAGAGACAAATGTCATTGCTTTTAACAATTCTTCTGCCTAGTGGTCTCTTGGACAGATTATTATCTTATTTCATATTTCACTCCCAGATCACTTGAAAAAGACGTCTCTAACTACCAAAGCAATTAGGTATGTGGATCTTACCAATCAAAATCTCCTCTGTTCTCTCTTCATGCCCTCCACCCCCCCCCCCCTCATTATGAGAGCAGGCTGATCTCTGGGATTCAATTCTTAAAAGCAATCAGTTTCAGTAAAACAACCACATCCAATATAGACACCTCCCATAGTGGCTTTTGCCTTCAGAAGCTCCAAGTAAGAAATACAAAAAGGCACTAGAGAAAAACTAGATTACGTAAATCACTATCCAGTTAATATTCAGCTGGTGACAATCAGCATTTTTGAAAATGCTGATCACTGCGAGCAAAATTAGGCTCAAATATTCCATGCTGGGCCATGTCTGGGTACTGGCATAGAATATCTGAGGCCATACTGGCATGTGGTATGTGAGCCCTGGCGATGTTCAGTTGGGACCTGAATAAGACACTTATGCATGCCCAAGCTGAATATTGGCTGGGACTTGCATAAGGGAAACAAGTGCCCTCACCACCTCTGAGTCCCTCTCCCTCCCATCCCGATGACAAGAAACCCCTGCCTGAGCCCTACCACCCCCATAGGCCCTACTACTACTACTTATCATTTCTAAAGCGCTACTAGATGTACGCAGCGCTGTACACTTGACCACCAAGGATATAAAAGGTATGCCTTCTGGTCAAGGGGTCCTCTGGGCAGGACTGATCCCACATGATCCTTCCCATAGTGGCTTTCTGTCTCAAAATAGCATCGCAACCTCTAGCATCAGCTTTGAGGTAGTAGCGAGGGGGAGGTGGGGGAACTCGGTCAGGGGCTTCTTGTCATCAGGTTGGGAAGGAGGGGGATCCAGATCTGGTGGTAGAAACTAACCATTTAAATACCGGTTCTGCCAGGCTCTGCTTAAGCTCTACCCACAGACCGACCCAGAACTAACTGCAATTTTTGTCCTCTTTTAATCCAGCTACTAGTGCCACCTCAAAGCTGGTTTATGCTACCCAAGCAGCTACCTGTGCCTTAGACTCTGCCCCATCCTCTTGGTTCAAAATTGCACAACCCAGGCTAGTCCCATTGTCAGTGATGCTCATCAATAAGAGCCTGGCTCAAGGGTAGATTCCCTCCTCTTAGAAACATGCTGTAGCATAACCAGTGCTAAAAAATGAGTAACCTGGATCCAGCCATTATTTAAAATTACCACCCTATCTTTAACTTATGCTACATTTCTAAGCTCACTGGAAAAACTAGTATTTCAATAGGTTTGTGCCTAGGATACAGTACCAAGACCATACTAATAGCATTATGCATTGAAGTTCACTCTACTTTTGATAATGGAAAATTGGCATTAGCAGTATCACTTGACCTGACTGTCGCCTTTGATTTGTTGGACCACTTACTACTACTGTGCAGACTTAGGTCCATTAGCATTTTGGAACAGTTTTTCAATGACTTTGATCTTTCTTAGGAGGAATAACATTCACAGTTTAACAGATATCCTCTACATTCTCCCAGTGGTCTCTTCATCATGACTTCCCACATGGTTCTGTCTTGGCTCTCCTGCTATTGAACATTTTTCTAAGTCTCCTACTGTGCTTATCCAGGCGTATGGTGTCAGAATCTTTTACTATGCTGATAACATTCTTTTACTTGCCTATTTTGACCCTTCCAACATTGATCTCACAAATTGCTTTGAAGCCATCAGAGCATGGCTTGCAGACGATTGCTTGATGTTGAATCTCTCTAAAACAGTGGCTATATGGCTTACAGATAGGGATGAGCACCCAAAAAACTTTCATGTTTGTGTTCCATTCGTTGGGCGTCATTATGAGTGCTCACTATGTGCACATTGTCCCTCTAATTCTATAAACGTTGTCATAAATTGTGCATGCAAATTTTGGTGTGTGCCCAATTTGCACAACCAATTTAATTGAATAATAAGCTAATTAGTGCCAATGTTTTGTCTTTGCAACAAGATAATTTTTGACACTAATTAAATTTAATTGGCACTTATGTGGCTAAATTTAGGTGCAGATCTACACAATCTGAAAAAGGGGACGCATAAATGGGAAGGTCATGGACGTAATAGGAGTGTTCCTAAAATTAACACATGTTATAGAATAATGGGGACGCATCCCTAATGTAGGTGTGTACATTTGCACCATGTTTCAGTAAGTGCAAATGGCCATGCCTAAAGTTAGGTGTGATTCCTGGGTATGTGTTTTTCTATAAACTGTGCCTAACTTTAAATGTGGCTTATAGAATAGCACTTTTTTGGTGCTGATTTTTTTTTTTTGGCACAATATGTAGAATCTTGTCCAGTGTGCACTTTTTTTTAGAGTGTACACTATTTGCACAGAGACCCCTATCTCCCTAGTCACACACTTCAAATGTTTAGTAATTCTAACCTTTGAAACTCAGATCCCTAATTAAAATTGTTTTTGGGATATGACAATTTCATTCAGTACATTACTTTCTGGATGTGCTTTTCCTGTTGACCATATTATATGCTTCAGTAGCTTCCTGGTTGGACTACTGTAATATCATTTACATAGTAACATAGAGGGGAGTAATCGAACGTCGCCGGCGAAATACGTCGCCGGCGATCTATTTTGGTGGCGGCGCAACAGCTGGCCGGAACCGTATTTTCAAAAAAGATGGCCAGCCAACATTTTTTTCGATAATACGGTGTGGGCCGGCGAAATGCCTTGGATTTCGCCGGGTTTGAGATCGCCAGTTTTGTTTTTCCGCAATAATGGAAAAAACTGCCGGCGATCTCAAACCCGGCGAAATCCAAGGCATTTGGCCGTGGGAGCAGCCAGCATTTGTAGTGCAATGGTCCCCTTCACATGCCATGACACCAACTGGGCACCCTAGGGGGCACTTCAAACATCTTTTATAAACAACCAAATTAGCTTCCAGGTGCATAGCACCCTTCCCTTGTGCTGAGTCCCCCAAATCCCCCCCAAAACCCACTGCCCACAAGTGTGCACCATTACCCTAGCCCTAAGGGCTGAAGGGGGGCACCTACATGTGGGTACAGTGGGTTTTGGGGGGTTTGGGAGGGCTCAACATTACCCACCACAAGTGGAACAGGTAGGGGGGGGGGATGGGCCTGGCTCTGCCTTTCTGCAGTCCACTGCAACCAACAACAACTGTTCCAGGGACCTGCATACTGCTGTCAGGGTGCTGGGTATGACATTTGAGGCTGGCATACAGGCTGGCAAAAAAGGTTTGTATTTTAATAATTTTAGTGTGGGAGGGGGTTGGCGACCACTGGGGGAGTAAGGGGAGGTCATCCCCCATTCCCTACGGTGGTCATCTGGTCAGTTGGGACACCTTTTTGAGGCTTGGTCGTGAAAATAAAAGGACCAAGTAAACCCGGCGAAATACTGCTTATCGCCGGGTTTTATTTTTCCATTATCCGCGAAAGCCGGCCATCTGGTAGCCACGCCCAAGCCTGCCCATGTCCCGCCTTCGCTTCGCCGCCAACACGCCCCTTTGAACTTTCGCTGGCGAGACGAAGGGAAAGCGGCGAAGCTATCACAAATGTAGCTTTCGATTATACGCTTTTCGCCGCTTTTGCGAAATCGCCGGCCATATCCCGATTTGTGTCGGGAAATAGCCGGCGATTACTTTCGATTATAAGCTGGATAGTAACATAGTAGATGACGGCAGAAAAAGACCTGCACGGTCCATCCAGTCTGCCCAACAAGATAACTCATACGTGCTACTGTCGGACTGACTCTATTTGATTAAGCATTCACATGCAGTGAAAAACACAGCAATAAGAATCTTATGCCACACTAAAAAGCACGATCATGTCACTCCATTTTCATTACAAGATTCTTAAACTTACTGTCTTTCATAGTGGCACTCTTTCTTTTCTCTTGCACATCACAAAGAGTTTTAGGATCACTTTGTGACAGACATAATTAGATTCCACTTGTCATTGTGCCTTCTTCTATACTACACCCTTATTCTGCAACTCAATCCCCTTGCCCTTTTGAACAGATGTGTCTTTTCCTAAACTCAAAACAGCCTTAAAAATGTGTCTTATCTTTCACAGCAGACCTACCCAGGCTATTGCCAAGATTAACAACATGTCTTTTTCAGCAGGCTACCATGCCTTCTGCAAGATTCTCAAGACAGATAGATGTTTGGCTATATTTAAATATTTTTATTGTCTTTGAATGTTCTCTGTTTTCTATCCTGTTGAAATGGAATTCTTTTCTTTCTAATAAACGTATGCTTGTAAACTGACCTGCCATGATGGTAGGAAGGGCAGTATATTAGATACAATAAACTATAAATATAATTTCAAGCATGCATGCCCACAATTGTTTCTGATTTTGTAATAGGACACCAAGTAAGAAGTTGAGGTGCCTATTTTAATCACCGATAAAACAGGCACTAGCCCCTGTAGCACTCAATTACTAATGCACATATTTATATCTGTTCAAGAAATTGGTATAAATGTATGCATGTGCTCTACAAGTATATTCATGTATTTTATCAAATACATATTTACTTCACAACTCCAACCCTGTTCTGCCCAAATTACACACTTGGGAATGCCTAGACATGGTATGCATATATCCTGTGTTGTCACCACACAATTCGGATCAAATCTATACATGTGGCAGAAAAAAATAAGTGCTAATTGTTATTCTATAAACAACGCTCCGAGTTGGGTGCTGTTTATAGAGTAGCGCCTAATGCCAGGATCTTAATCTAACTTATAGGTACAAGCATTTACACCAACTAAAACCTGTATGGCATGGATATGTTGTAATAGTGAGCAACAATTCTTGGAATGCCCATGTTTCGCCCATGTGCTTCCCATGGCCATGTCCCCTTTTCAGATCCATCTTTTCATGTCCATTTAATAGAATACACCTAGCAAGATGCACACATAAATTCTAATTGTTGCCAATTAGCATCAATAATTATTAGTGCCCAATTATCGGTGCTAATTGGTTTGTTATTCAGTTAAATTATGTATGGCAATTAGTGCATTGCAAATTTCTATGCGCAATTCTCACCGCAGCTGGTATTTTGCTCCAGACAGTAGTGAGATGTGAATGTGTAGTCTGATCTCAAGTGGGCTGACACAGCGATGATTCTGACATTGTGAGCTGTGACATGTCCCTTTAGAGTCAGCCCAGTTTGGGCATAAGTAAAGGAGATGCAGTCCATAAGCCAATTGGACATGAATTAAGTGGCTAAAAAGGAGCTTTATTCAGCTGGGTGGGGATGATGTTGAGGTTCCATGACACTGTGGGAAGTTTGATGAGGGGCTTTGTTAGAAACAAACCTTGCATAAAACAAACAACTGATCAGAGATAGGCTTGCTTTCCACATCTAATCTAATCTAATCTAATCCATTGCTTATATACCATGCAAATCCCGGCATGAGGTTCAAGGCAGTTTACGTTGGCCGGGAGGGGAGAAGGGGAAAATGGGTGACAGGAGGGGCTTTAAAGGGACAGTGTATGTTTGAAATGGTAATGTACATGGTAATGGTAAGCACTAATTTTACTGAGGTGAACCATTACAGAGTTGTTCTTTAAACCAGATTCAGAGAGGTGTAGAAGGTATTCAAGCAGTTTTTGAGTAGAGCAAGAGAGAGGATCTAGGGCCTTGCCTTCACATCACTTAAAATTATACCACCTGTTAGTGGAATCTTTCCTGGAAGCCAACAAGATCCTGGAGATATCCTTAGGCAGTTGCAGGAAGCAAATTCTATGCTCTCAACCTCCAAGCCATGAGGGCCAGGGACTGGAGATTGCTGAGTTGCAGTACCTTTTAGTACTTTTAATAGATTGCTTGATATTGACTATACAGTTTATTTATCAGTTGAATACATTATTAATTTAAATATTATCTATGTAAGCTAACAACTGCTATCATTCAAATTATGGTCCAATTTCTCCTTGTAATCATCATTTCTAAGTATCAACACCCTGGTTTTAGCATATGCTTATTATCATTTTGATTTTTATTGTTCTTATTAAGTTTTTATGTACATTTTTTATTCATTTCGTAATAGTTGTACATTTATTATTTTATTTAATAGGACCTCTGACACAAGCATTGTGCTGAAATATGGCTTTGTTGGGTCAATCAAAGTAAAGTCTTCTCTTTGGTTTCCTTTGAAAAAAATTTAACATCACAGCAACAAATAATATCACTGAAAGGTATTCAAGTACAAAGGACTTTTCTTCTAAATATCAACCAGGTATAAACTCCAATTCTGGTACTGCAAAAGACTGTGCAGTCACCACTGGGATACAACTAAAAGTAGGATTTTCAGCATATTTTCCAGTAGCTGAAGGAAGCAAGAGAGAAGTCACTTGTGCTCTTTTATGCAAGAAATGTAAAATGTATCACAAAACTAAAATGCTAAAAGTGTATTGCAAAACATTTGCTAAAATGGGCATATGCATTGTATGAAATTTGTGATTGTGATCACATTTGCATTGTGATTAAGGTTGTTTAAGAACACACATAGCCTGCTGGACATATACAGCAAAGGAGTAATATATAAACAATTTTCATGTGTAAAATGCTGAGTTACACAGACAAAAAGGCTCATATAAAATTAGACCACAAAGTACACACAAGCTGGCACATGCTCATACAGTAAGTGTGGTCAGAGCTGGGAGAGTATAGGCGGAGTCACGGATTGATGTGCACACTTTTTCCAATAAATATGTACCATCAAGGCCTTGTTTGTTGACCTTTTCTGTTTTGATAGGAAGAAGCATCTTAGATGGGGTTTTGAAAAGTAACTCAGGTTCCTATTCTCTTTTCATTTGAAGAAAGTAATTCATAAGATGAATTTGATGTAGGCATTTGATATGTGATTTACTTTCTCATATTTTGGTTCAATTGAGCCACACAGCTGCAACAGTTTTTTTTAATATTTACTGTACAAGAGGTCCATCTGGCCCGTAATCAATAATCAGACCAGAGTGCTACAGGTGGTATGATGTTTCCAATAAAATAGTGCATTAGTCTAAGATACCACCAGCATTTGCTTTTTTCGAACACTTACCAGTTTTGTCTGTTTCTGGTGCCTTCACTCTTAGTTTGTCATCACTCTGATATTGCCATGGTAACATATTAGCCTAGTCAGTCACTTGAGAGGCTTCTAATGCGGTCCTGTACCTGTGCATACCAAGTGCTAATTTAGACAATTTTCCACCACTATCCTGTGCAGACAGTTAATCAAAAACAGTCATGACCTTGTGACTCAAAAAATAATATGCTAGTGTCTTCAATCTCACTTCTCAATATTCTGTTTCTTTTTCTGTTACCAGTTACGTAAATTCGCAAAGACATAAACATTTGGCACCTTATCAATTTATCAATGTCCAAGTGCTACATGTACAGCATTAAAATATAGAGTGAATTCTATCTATCTATCTATCTATCTATCTATCTATCTATCTATCTATCTATCTATCTATCTATCTATCTATCTATCTATCTATCTATCTATCTATCTATCTATCTATCTATCTATCTATCTATCTAATCCCCTCATATATTGGGGATTACTACAACTAGTGAGAGAAGCCCCAGAGCCACTGTGGGGAGGAATTGAGTTACAGGGGATTGAGAAACCCAGCCAAAGGGGAGCGTTATGTGGGAAGTTGCTGAGGGAAACGTTTGTGGGATTAGATGGACACTGAATGTCATAGGTGGGGTGGAATTTGAAAGTTATAAAAGTAGTTGCTTTTTGAGCACCTGGTCTTTGGTTGTCTTTACCCCCCCCCCCCACCAGGACCAGTGAGGAGAGGGGGTGTCCTGGTCAAGCCCAATAACCTAAGGCTGAATATGGGAGAGTTTCTGCTAAAATCAGCACTAACCGAGAGTGAAGCTTTGGGTGGGGAGAAGGGGAACCCATCCCTGGAGCTGGAACAGGAAAAGCCTGTTCAGTGTGAGAGGATCAGCTTGTGGAAGTGTTCCCTGAGAGAAGAAGTACAGACAAGGAGGTCTAGTCCAAAGGAGGTCTGGCAGCTGGTTAAAAGCCCAGCAGGACAGCTCACCCGCAGAAGGAGTGGAGAGCCACAGCCTTGGATTGTTCTGCCAGAAAATGATGAGTATTGGAGGACTAGGGGAGCTATAAATTTGTAAATACCCTAGGATCTATAAGAGACTATCAATTTAGTTATAAGGACTTTAACCAATAGTCTTGGACTGGACAAGTAACCTCTTTCAGCAATATTAACCATTTTGTTACAAAAGAATGTGAAGTTTGGGCATCTGTCTGTTGCATTGTTTCAGTAAAGTTTTGTTTTGCATAAAATCCTGGAGTGGAGAGTTTCTTTGGAGTGCATGTGAAGTCATTTTGCTCCCAGACTAATAAAGAGATAATTAAGAGTGTGGTTTAAAACCCTACGGCCTACTGGAATCAAACCCAGCCCTGGCCTGTGCCCACCTCAGTGAAATAAAACTTTTCTTTGTGGCCCTCATTCGAGAACCTGACCAAAAAGAGCTAGTTGGTGTCCAGCGACTTGTTTTGCTGAGCAGCGGAGTTTTCTCTTCTTGAACTGCAGTGCTGGTGGAGCTGTTTTATTGTCATGAACGCTGTTTTGTAGTGTAAGGCTTTGCCAATATAAGTTTGGCAAGGCATCACCACTGCATTTTTCACCATTTAGACCTCTGAGGCAGGCCTTTATGGCTGAAACACAAGCCATGTCGGGTCATTTGTGAAGATTTCAATAAAATATTTTTTGTATGCCATTGCTGTAAGGACCTTTTGTTTGGTCTCTTCCACTGTTGTGAGTTTAATGAAGAATAGTGACATATAGAGAAATATGTTATAATGGTTATGAAACATGTTTATGTTAAATAAAATGGTTATGGTTAATGATGGGTTGATTTTTGATCCCTAAGGTGGGTAAAAGGGAAAAAGATACAATGAGTTGAATGAGGTAGGGATGTCACGTGCTACTCTTTGGGTACATTAAAAAAAAAGTAGGTTGCCACTTTTGAATATAGCTAGGTGTCCTTACTTGGGGGAAAATCAAGGTGCCCCATCTTTGATGCTGTGAAAACTGAAATTATGAATGTATATGATAAAATGTTATTATTCTTTTCCATTTGGCCCTTGAAGACAAGGGAAGATGTTTCCCTGATATGTTACCAGGGAAATCATCTTTTCTTTACTGGCAGGACAGTGTAATCCCCTAATATATTGGGGATTACTAGAACTAGTTCAAGACAGTATACTGTTATGAAGAATGGTATAATGTCTACTGACTGGAAATCATGCTGTGGGGTTCCTCAGGGATCTTCTCTGTCACTTCAACTTTTTAATGTTCACGTGAGTCACTTGGGGGGATATTTGCAATCTTTAGATATTTTTTCCTTATCCTATGTGGACAATAATTTTGTTCTTTGCCCAGTGAAAAAATCATTAGATAAGACTTTTTTGCTGATAAAACATTATATAGCACTGATCAAAGAATGGGCATTTGCAATTTTTAAAAAAACGTAACACCCAAAAGACTAAGGGGTCTGTTTACGAAGCAGCACTATCATCTGTCCATGTGCTAGTTCCAACATGACCCATTCAAAGTGAATGAGCAGTGTCGGCACTAGCGCATGGACAGCTGCTAGTGTTGCTTCGTAAACAGACCCCTTCATAAACAGACCCCGGAGCATAAATGAGTATGGTTTGGTGACCATCAGAAGGTTAGTGCTGAAATAATTACCCTCTCCAGGAATTTCTTTAAAGATCATATCTCTTCTAGAGTGTTAGGAATAACGCTAGACTCTAACCTCATCTATAAACATCAGGTCAATGTTTTAGTAAGGAATTCTTTTCCCTTTTACATAAACTATGGGTGTAATGGAAAGATTTTAAAGATTGCTTTTCAACTCTGCTTTGGCTGACAGTACACTCTGAAGTTTCTGTTTTTGACCGAAAGTAACTTTTTCTTGTAAATATGAAAACAATTTGGAATGTGTAAAAAGATAAGGCACGGCTCTAATTAATTTGGTATGTGCAGGGGGAGGTGGAGAAACATGTGACCACAATTCTCGTGCACAGATTGTAATTTTCCTTAGCTCTGAAAATGAGTTCTAAACCTAATAAAAAGGGGCCTCATAGCAAAATCAGAAGCTCATCTGTGGATAGACGTATCACACAGAGACCATGCCTGGCCAAGAGACTCCTGGCTATCGCTGTAAACGGGGCTTCTCCAGCAGATGACAAGAGCCTGGATGTACTGATACATGACCAGTGATGCATGTATATTATGATTGTTTATTATTGCTTCTTGCCTGGTCAAGAGACTCCTGGCTTTGCTGACAATAAAGCCTGGATGTAGTGGTGTATGACCAGTGATGTGATGATTGTTTCTTTTCAACTATAGATAGGTATTATTGTTCCTCTTCAACTATATAGCTTAATCATTGTGTATATTTCTTAATCATTGTGTATCTTAGACAATAATGACTTATACACTCCCCATTTAAAGTGAATCTCTAATAAAAGTCTCATTTACCTAATACGAATCCAAAAGAATTCACAGTAATTGTTGCATAGTCTATGTTAGTGAGGCAGGCCGTAAAATTAGAGCAATACAATGGGTCAGAAGATCATTATAGGTTGGTGTTGCTCTGGCTGTTGTTCTGCTACTGAATCTAGGAATTATTTGAAATCTCTAGATTAGATGTTCTAATTATTCCTAAATCCAAATCAAATGGTCTTGTTTTTCACCAGCGGGAGCTTGCACTAGAAAAGTTACACATCTCAACGCTTAATTAAAAATTCCTCTTGAAACTCAATGGTATGTGAAATTCAAAAATCTGTATTCACTTTTAGAAGATATCAATGTGTCCTGATATATTCTAAAAGTGAATAAAGATTTTTGAATTTCACATACCATTGAGTTTCAAGAGGAATTTTTAAGCATTGGGATGCGTAACTTTTCTAGTCCAATTATTCCGAAGACATTTTACTGAAAATTGACTAGCTAGCACATAGTGATTTTTGTTTAGGACATTGTATGAAGATAAAGATGCTTCCAAATAGCTCACAACTAGCAGTAACAGGGCTGGTGTTTATTTTGATTGTGTGATTGCATGTTTTCTGAGAAAATTGTTGGTATAACTAATGGTGCTGTATAGGTAAAAGGGGATTGACCTTTTACCTATACGGCATTTGTTAATTTTATCATGCCGCAAATTGTAATTTATACATTAACAAGTTCAAGATTATACATGCCATGGATTGTTCGAAAATAGGGCTGAGCACATTGAAAAAACATTTACAAGCCAAGGTTATTTGCTAGATGCTCCCACTGTTATAAATTAAGTAACTGTTGCTTTGCCTGAAAGTTGATGGTACTATAAAATAGAATGTGTGTCTTAGGTTTAAGACACATTTTTTTTAACTGATGGAAGGAAAGCTTTTTAGACAGTTAACCATGATCTATTACTTTAGAAGTTGTTGATAATGGTGTTAGTACAAGTTCTGAAAGGAGACTGGAAAACTCATCAATAGAACTCAACGATTGATAGATTCTATTCCTGATTATTCTTCGTTTAAAGATTTATACTGTTGGCATAAAACTCCTCCAGTGCAGAATGATGCTACAGTTTTATAGGACAGTGGCTTTTATTAAGCATGAATCTTTTTGAAAGATTATTCTCTGGCATATACAGTAAAAATTGCAGTATAACTGAGTTTTATTAAGGATTCAAAGCATGATCAATCTATTTTACCACTAGGAAACTAGATATCTTAGTATTTAATTTTCTATTTATTATTATTATTATTTTTTGCATTTGTATCCCACATTTTCCCACCTATTTGCAGGCTCAATGTGGTTTACGTGGAGGGGCATAATCGAACGAAAACGTCTATCTCCATGGGCGTTTATCTCCGAGAACGGGTCCGTGAAGAGGCGGACCAAACCGTATTTTTGAAAAAAATAGACGTCCATGTTTTATTCGACAATTTGTGAGCTGGGCGTTTTTGCTTTTCAGCGATAATGGAAAATGAAAGCGCCCGGCTCAAAAACGAATAATTCCAAGGCATTTGTTCGTGGGAGGGGCCAGGATTCGTAGTGCACTGGTCCCCCTCACATGCCAGGACACCAACCGGGCACCCTAGAGGGCACTTTTACAAAAACGAAAAAAAGGTAAAAGAGCTCCCAGGTGCATAGCACCCTTCCCTTGTGTGTTGAGCCCCCCAAATTCCCCTCAAAACCCACTGCCCACAAGTCTACACCATTACTATAGCCCTAAGGGGTGAAGGGGGGCACCTACATGTGGGTACAGTGGGTTTGGGGGGGTTGGATGACTAAGCATTAAGCAGCACAATTGTAACAGGTAGTGGGGGATGGGCCTGGGTCCACCTGCCTGAAGTCCACTGCACCCCCTAACAACTGCTCCAGGGACCTGCATACTGCTGCCAGGGAGGTGGGTATGACATTTGAGGGTGAAAATAAAAAGTTGTGAAACATCATTTTTTGTGGTGGGAGGGGGTTAGTGACCACTGGGGGAGTCAGGGGAGGTCATCCCTGATTCCCTCTGGTGGTAATCTGGTCATTTAGGGCACTTTTTGGGGCCTTATTCGTGAAAAAACAGGGTCCAGGAAAAGTGCCCTAAATTCTAGCTACAAACGCATACTTTTTTCCATTATCGGCGAAAAGCGCCCATCTCTGTTCGGGTGATAACCATGTCCCAGTCTCGCCTTCACCACGTCTCCGACACGCCCCCTTCAACTTTGTACGCTTCCGCGATGGAGTGCAGTTGAAAACGTCCAAGTTCAGCTTTCGATTATACCGTGTTATTCGTTTTTGTGAGATAAACGTCCATCTCCCGATTTATGTCAGAACTTGGGCGTTTTTGTCTTTCGATTATAAGCAGGATAGTTTTGTTATGACATTATCATTTCATAGCCCAAATAACTAGTCTCCACAACCAGTCCTAATTGTGTGATTATATTATATTCAAAGCCCCGTATTTCAGTTCTCTACTGCAGTTCCATAAGCTTTACTATAACTTTCCCATAAACCTCAGTGATGTGTGATTATCAGCTATTAATAACGCTGACAATATTCACACGTATCCACCTCTTCATCGGTTTAGATAAGTAGTTTTACAAATTTCTTTCAAATTTTCAAAACCCATAGTTTTAAATTAAACTTATCTTGTTTTTCTTTTGTTTATCAGACCCAGGGGTTAGGCTGCCCGACATGCACGTGTCGCTCCGAAATGAGCTGTCTCAAGGACATCCCCCCATGATCTTATCAGCGCCAGCTCAGCAAAGGTAACTATGGGTTTTGAAAATTTGAAAATTTGAAAGAAATTTGTAAAACTACTTATCTAAACCGATGAAGAGGTGGATACGTGTGAATATTGTCAGCGTTATTAATAGCTGATAATCACACATCACTGAGGTTTATGGGAAAGTTATAGTAAAGCTTATGGAACTGCAGTAGAGAACTGAAATACGGGGCTTTGAATATAATATAATCACACAATTAGGACTGGTTGTGGAGACTAGTTATTTGGGCTATTTTTTACCTGGTCCTACTGAAGATTAAGTGTGCCTGGTTGAACGAGTATTATCATTTCATAGGCATATTCTATAGTAGAGAAATGACAGAAATATATATATGCATGATTAGCCAATAAAGGAAAGAGGTTGTGGATTTAGTTTGTATGTTTTTCAGTTGTAGTTTAAGGTGACTTACATTCAGGTACAATAGGTATTTTCCTGTCCTAAGAACACTTACATCTAAGGGGACCTTGGATGGGCTGGAGTGTAAATTTTAAGCGATTTCAACGTTAGCTTCAGAACTTAGTACAAGAACAGTGCTGGGCAGACTTCTACGGTCAGTGTCATGAGAATGGCAAGGACAAATCAAACTCGGGTATAAAGTATCACATACCATGTAAATTGAGCTTATCTTGTTGGGCAGACTGGATGGACCATACAGGTCTTTATCTGCCATCATTTACTATGTTAATAAACTATGCTAGGCCTTAATATGCATTTAGTGCAGGAAAACGGGTTACCACAAATCAAGTTAAAGCATTTTGTGGTGTTTTCCCATTTTCCACCTGATAACCGCACCTTAACTATTTTTTAAATTGTTTTTTGGAGGGGGCATGTCATAAGTACATAAGTAATGCCATACTGGGAAAAGACCAAGGGTCCATCGAGCCCAGCATCTTGTCCATGACAGCGGCCAATCCAGGCCAAGGGCACCTGGCAAGCTTCCCAAATGTACAAACATTCTATACATGTTATTCCTGGGATTTTGGATTTTTCCAAGTCCGTTTAGTAGTGGTTTATGGACTTGTCCTTTAGGAAACCGTCCAACCCCTTTTTAAACTTGCTAAGCTAACCGCCTTCACCACATTTTCCGGCAATGAATTCCAGAGTTTAATTACACATTGCGTGAAGAAAAGTTTTCTCCGATTTGTTTTAAATTTACTACACTGTAGTTTAATCGCATACTCCCTCGTCCTAGTATTTTTGGAAAGCGTGAACAGACGCTTCACATCCACCTGTTCCACTCCACTCATTATTTTATATACCTCTATCATGTCTCCCCTCAGCCGTCTTCTCCAAGCTGAATAGCCTTAGCCTCCTTAGTCTTTCTTCATAGGGACGTCGTCCCATCCCCGCTATCATTTTAGTCGCCCTTCGCTGCACCTTTTCCAATTCTACTATATCTTTCTTGAGATGCGGCGACCAGAATTGAACACAATACTCAAGGTGCGGTCGCACCATGGAGCGATACAACGGCATTATAACATCCTCACACCTGTTTTCCATACCTTTCCTAATAATACCCAACATTCTATTCACTTTCCTAGCCGCAGCAGCACACTGAGCAGAAGGTTTCAGTGTGTTATCGACGACGACACCTAGATCCCTTTCTTGGTCCGTAACTCCTAACGTGGAAACTTGCATGACGTACCTATAATTCGGGTTCTTTTTTCCCACATGCATCACCTTGCACTTGCTCACATTAAACATCATCTGCCATTTAGCCGCCCAGTCTCCCAGTCTCGTAAGGTCCTCTTGTAATTTTTCACAATCCTGTCGCGAGTTAACGACTTTGAATAACTTTGTGTCATCAGCAAATTTAATTACCTCACTAGTTACTCCCATCTCTAAATCATTTATAAATATATTAAAAAGCAGCGGTCCTAGCACAGACCCCTGAGGAACCCCACTAACTACCCTTCTCCATTGTGAATACTGCCCATTTAACCCCACTCTCTGTTTCCTATCCTTCAACCAGTTTTTAATCCACAATAGGACATTTCCTCCTATCCCATGACCCTCCAATTTCCTCTGTAGCCTTTTGAAAATCCAGATACAGAATATCAACCGGCTCCCCTTTGTCCACATGTTTGTTTACTCCTTCAAAGAACTGAAATAAATTGGTCAGGCAAGATTTCCCCACACAAAAGCCGTGCTGACTCGGTCTCAGTAATCCATGTCCTTGGATGTGCTCTGTAATTTTGTTTTTAATAATAGCCTCTACCATTTTCCCCGGCACCGACGTCAGACTCACCGGTCTATAATTTCCCGGATCTCCCCTGGAGCCTTTTTTATACATAGATGGAGAATGATGTAAAACAATTTGAGGGCTGTATTCTACACGCAGATAATCTACAAGAGAACAAATCAGACCAAGATAAAAGGATAAAGATAGTATTTATCCTTTTATCTGGGTCTGCATAGCTCTTTTATGGATGGAGAGTGGAAATGGAAGCATGTTTTGATTACTGTGTTCTAACTAGATAATGCAGAGTTGATATAGAAGTACTTAGGGGTCCTTTTACTAAGGTGTGTGAACAGAAAAATGGCCTGTGGTAGTGTAGACGTGTGTTTTTGTATGCGGGCAGAATTATTTTTCAGTGCATCTACAAAAAATGGCTTTAAAAAATTTTTTTGCTGAAAATGGACACACGGCAAAATGAAAATTGCCATGCGTCCATTTTGGGTCTGAGACCTTACCGCAAGCCATTGACCTAGTGGTAAGGTCTCATGCGGTAACCGTGCGGTAATGGTCTATGCGCATCAGAAAATAAAAAATATTTTTTCTGCCGCGCGTAGCGGATGCACGCCAAAATTTAAATCACTGCAAGGGTCACACAGTAACCAGGCGAGAACTCCAATTTGGCGTGCTTAGGTGCCTATCCTGCTTATTTTCGAAGGAGAAGGGCGGCCATCTTCCAACACAAATCGGGAGATGGCTGGCCTTCTCCTAAAGTCGGCCAAATCGGTATAATCGAAAGCCGATTTTGGCCAGCGTCAACTGCTTTCCGTCGCAGGGCCGGCCAAAGTTCAAGGGGGCATGTTGGCAGTGTAACGAAGGCGGGATGGGGGCGAGGATAAGAGATGGCCGTCCTCAGCTGATAATGGAAAAAAGAAGACCGGCCCAGACAAGCATTTGGCCGACTTTACGTGGTCCCTTTTTGTTCACGACCAAGCCTTGAAAAGGTGCCCGAACTGACCAGATGACCACTGGAGGGAATCGGGGATCACCTCCCCTTACTCCCCCGGTTGTCACCAACCCCCTCCCACCCAAAAATTAAAAAAACATCTTTTTTGCCAGCCTCTATGCCAGCCTCAAATGTCATACCCAGCTCCATCACAGCACTATGCAGGTCCCTGGAGCAGTTTTTAGTGGGTACTGCAGTGCACTTCAGGCAGGCAGACCCAGGCCCATCCCCCCTACCTGTTACATTTGTGGTGGCAAATGGGAGCCCTCCAAAACCCACCCAAAACCCACTGTACCCACATCTAGGTGCCCCCCGTTACCCTTTAAGGGCTATGGTAGTGTTGTACAGTTGTGGGTAGTGGGTTTTGGAGGGGATTTGGGGGGCTCAGCACCGAAGGTAAGGGAGCTATGCATCTGGGATCAATTTGTCCACTGCAGTGCCCCCCTAGGGTGCCTGGTTTTTGTCCTGGCATGTGAGGGGGACCAGTGCACTACAAATGCTGGCTCCTCCCACGACCAAATGGCTTGGATTTGTCCGGTTTTGGCAAGATCCCAAAAATGTACAAAACATGTACAAAACACCAATTACCTATAAAGTAATATGATAAGCACAAGAATATGTGAGAAAAGGGGGAATTAAATACTATATTTGTTGAATTACTTTAACCTGCACTGCAAGGTTTAAAGTCATGTGCTCAGAACATAAAGGCCATATATTTAACTTTAAAAGGTTTATTTACAATACAGGTAATGTAATAATGTTACAAGAGAGAGGCAGTTTTTAAGAGTCTTTCACAAGTGAAATGTGCTTTTCAAGATTAAAAGGTCTGAATTATAAATTATGCTGGATAATGGTAACTCACTTTGATAGAGGCTACTGGGTGGAGTGATGAAGATCCTTGCTGAAACAGAAGTCTTTTGTTGCAGAGTTGTTGTTGTATCCAGGTGTGTGTTTGTGTGAAGTCCAGCAGAGAGGCAGAAGGCAGAAGGCAGATCCCCAGAGCACCAGATCCCAAGAGAGAGAGCTGGGCATTTTCCAGGCTTTTTAAAATTTCTTCTGGACCCTAGGCTGAAGTCAGGTGGGGTGTGCTTGATCCAATGAAAACTCATGGATAGCTGAAAACTGGTTTCATCTAGTTTTGAGATGGAGCATGGTAACTGGTCACATGTTTAATGACATCATCTGGACATCTGCTGGTAGATACACATCCATAAGGCATCTGACAGGATTACAAGAGAAAGACTCAGACAGAGAGTAGGTGGGCTTCTTTTGTCAGATTAGATGGCTAGATGGGCTTTTCAGTCTGAGTCATTGTCTGAGAATAGGTGGAGTTTCACTATCTTTGGTTAACTCCCATCTTTGTGATTGCTGTCCATCTTCAGAGTTTTTGTTCTTTGGAGATGTGTTGATGGATTTAGGTCTCCACCTAGCTAGTTTTTGTTATCAGTAGTTTCCAGGGGAAAAGGGGGGGGGGGGGGGGGGGAGGATGAAAGCCAGACCAGTTTATCTGATTCTGTCCCAATAAGTCTTTGCAGCTGTATTTTTTTATATATATACATTTGTATCTGATCCAGAAAAATCAATAACTGACAATTAAATTCATATCATGCTACAAAATGAACAATACCCTTTCCACATAATCCTATTACTTCAAACTGTACAAATTTTACCACTCCAGTTGTAATTAAGTGTACTTCTACCCTTATCCTACTCTGTATTGCTGACTAGAAGCTGTAGTCCAATCCTCAGAGACTTATCAGCCTTATTGGGATTACTTCTCTCTATATGCTATTTGCTATTATATATTCATCCCAGAGTTGTATTCTCTTTTCCGGAACCTTATCAGCTTCCTTACACCTACTGTTACTCTATTTCCCACTCTGTATATATTCCCGGAGTTGGTACTCTCCTCTCCGGAACCTGTAAGCCACATTGAGCCTACTGCTATGCTGGAAAATGTGGGATACAAATGTAATAAATAAATAAATAAATTAATTAATTAAATTGCATGAATACCCGAATTTTAAGTGCCATTTGTAGTATTTGGGGGTATATGTAGGTACTTTTTCTGTCCCTAGAAGACTCACAATTAGAGGTGCTTTTTGTATTTGGGGCAATGGAGGGTTAGGTAGGGTTACCATATGGCTCCAGAAAATGGAGGGCACATTGATCCAGTCCGGGTTTTGCTTCCATTGAAAGCAATGGATGTGAAACCCAGACTGGCTCAATCTGTCCTCCTTTTTCTGGAGCCATATAGTAACCCTAGGGTTAGGTGACTTGACCAGGATCTCAAGGAGCTGTGGGGGAAATTAAACCCAGTGCCCCAGGATTGCAGCTCACTACTCTAGCCATTAGGCCACTCCTCCAGTTCTTTTGATGTTCCTCAGTTATGTTGGTTTTCTTGTCCTCGTTGATGTCTTCTTTTTTTTCGTTTTTGGACATTATTGTAACCCTCTTTGCCTCTAGTTATTTGTTAAAGAGTCCTTTTTCTAAATTGCGGTATATACTAGTGTAAGAATGGTGTATACTGGGACGTACTTAGGCATTCTGTGGTAATTACCAAATAAGTGTGTGCTGACCCCATGCTAAAAAGTATAGTTTTTGTTTTACAGAGAAGGGATGTGTTGGGAGGTCCAGTGGGGAATGGATGTTTCCATGCTAATCAGTTAATGCAGGATTACTGCGTGAGCCCTTAGTGCCTACAAAATTGGTGCCAGTAAGTGCTAACATGGTAATTTTTTTAAATGGCCGTGCGCTAATGGTGGCATTAGTGCATGGTCATTAAAGCAAAAAAAAAAAAGAAAATTGGCCATTTTACTGCTGTGGTAAAATGGCCTCAGTGCGCAGGAAAAACCTGTGTAAGGGCACATTAAGGCCACTTTTTACCGCAGCTTAGTAAAAAGACCCCTAAAAGCAGTATAGTAAATCCCAAATAAAACCATAACCCATAATTAAACTTTTGGCCACCACCAGTAGTTAAAGGAACTCTGACTAGCTTGCAGGATCCTGTTTTGAAAATGTTACTGTATTTTAATATTCTTGTCTTCTGGCTTCCAGAGTGGATCAGCCAAATTATAAGCTAATACACACATTTAGGGTGAGCTGTTACCATAACTGTGTGCTGCTGCTAAATCCATTGAGTATGCACAAGCAATAAATTATTTTGCAAAGGTAACCTACAGTGGTAATTACTGCTGGCCATCAGCACAACTGCATTGTACTGCTGTGATGTGGCATTAATGTGAATCAACTTTGGGAAGGTAATACATGTTTCAGATACAATTTTCATTTTCATTGGAATTTTCATTATAGCAGCTCTTGGAATGAAATCTCCTGAGTACTACACGCTTCAGAGAACCACATTCAGTGCCTGCCATTACTGGTATAAATAAGTCTGTTATTTTACACAGATTTCCTCTACTTATTTTCAGGTACAAAGAGAACTCATGTTTGCAGTGTAACCCATTCATACCCCTTCTTACTAGATGTAAATGGGAAAAGAGACATTTTCAAAAAGTCAAGACAATATTGTTCATAGCCTGGATTTTTGTTAAACCTCTACAGTCTGCATTCGTTACCTGATATTTGGCTTGTTAGCACACCTTCAAAAAGTTTAGGGGTTAAATTGGGCAGAAGAGGGACTAACCGGTCATGCCATCTTTCAAAATCAGAGCATATAACGGCATACCTGAAGGATCATCATTGGCTTCCAGTTAAATTCCATATCCAGTTTAAAATTCTGCTATTATTGTTTCGAGCTTTCTGTCAAGGGACTCCATCTCATCTGTCTAGTTTGACGATTCCTTATTCTCCTGAGCAAGTTTTGAGGTCATTAAATGACCATGATCTGGTGTTGCCAGGCTCTTGGAAAGCTCAGATGGAAAGCACTCACCATCGTGCTTTTTTCTCTGTTGCCCCATCACTGTGGAATTCCACATTCCTGTATTTGCGTAGTGAGACCTCTTTGAAAAAGTTTAAATCTCTCCTGAAGACTTGGCTATTTGAAAAGTGTACTCAATTACGAACTCCTGACTGCTGGAACGACCAGTTTGGAACTCAGTTATCCTGGAAATATGTGCTCTGTATATTTGGTATGTGTTCTTTCCTATCTCACTTTATAATTCTTTTTTCGTTTCTTGTTATTTTATTGTGTTTGATTTTTGTTTTTTTAGAAGTGTAAACCGCTTGCCAGTTAAAGCGGTATAGAAAGTATGGAATTAAATAAATAAATAAACCTAGTAACTAACTAAATAAATTTACATTGACATTTTACCGCAGCTTAGTTAAAGGACCCCTAAATATATAATACTCCCAAATTATAGTCTCGACCTCTCTGATAAATGTTTTGCCTTCAAGGAGGCTCTTATTCAATCTCCAGAATTTTTAAGCCTGGATCCACTCCTCCTAATCCCTATTCTATCCAAATGAGGAAGTGATCAGACCACATTCTATCTTCTATTTTTGCATTCCACACATCCACCAACCTCACTGACTTTACAAACTGCTTAAAGGCAGTCTTTATAGCCTTCATCTACCCACTTTTCGCTGATGCATCATGACTCAGCTCTGTAGAAAGGCAATATAATTTTGGTTCTTTCTTTTGTAATATATTAATGTTACAAATTGTACTTAGAAGAACATTAATAGTTGCTAGAGAAACAATAGTAGTTGCTGGACATACATTTCTTCTTCTTTTTGCATCTCTTGTTAAATCCAGAGAACTTTGATTTTGGTCTCCATTGAGATTCTCTGACTTTTTATTTACCAAATTACTTTTACTAATTTCTTCTTGCTTGAAATCTATCTCTTCTTAATAGCTCTTTCATAACAGTTGTTATCTTTTTAAAAGTTTTCTTTCCTTTACTCCATTGTTCATGTTTAATCTTTTGTTTCATCTTTTCTATCACCAAGAGTTCTTTCCTTTCCATACTCTCTTTCAATTTGTGTTTTTCTTCTAGAGATCTGCATGGGAATGGGGTAAGCAGTTCTGCGGGGTTCCCGTGGGGATGGAAGCAGTTCTGCAGGGTTCCCGCGGGGATGGAAGCAGTTCCTGCGGGATTCCCGTGGGGATGGAAACAATTCCTGTGGGATTCCCATGGAAGTGTAAGCTGCACCTGCACCAGCCTCTCATCTACCGATTACCAAGTTCTTTGAGTGCTGTCTCCTCCTCCTCTTCCTCCTTGCTTTAAAAGCACAAATGCAGAAAGTCTTCCATTTAAGGAGATGGTAGAGATACAAATAATGATGGAATTCAAAAAGGCATGGGATGAACACTGTAAACGGGTCCGCTGCTCCCGTATGGGGGAGGAAGCTGCCTCCCATGAATAGCCAGAACTTCTCAAAACTGCCACCAGGAAATACTTCAAAACATTCCTTTATTTTCCAGATTCATAAACAAACTTCACTCCAGAGTAGAGACTTGCTTCTCAGGCAGGGCTGTTCTGCCTTGCTTAGTATATCAGCCAATTACACAAAGACGTTGCCCCCTTCCCTGAGGGAATGCAATAGTCCTTTGGAAATCCCTGCTGTTTTTGGCCCAGTCAGTAGCCAACAAATAGTACTTGTCCCACAAGCAGGATTTCCCCTCAAGACAAACAGTTATTCACCACGCAGTCTTTACTGTCATAAACAAGCCTTCCAACTTCAGAGGTTCTCAAAATAATCAGATTTCAAAACAGGTTAGTAATTCCCCCACCATTCATGGTTTCCCCAAAAGAAACCAGGCTTCTCTACTTAAGCAGGGTTTAAACCAAAATAAATTCCCAAAACCATGTAGGTTCCAAACCTTCAGGGGCTGCCTTCCTCAGCTCTCAAGCTCCCATTCCGTTCTGCTTTCTTCCCCTGCTCAGGCTGATTAATTCCCTCTTCCATCCAATCCTCCTCCTGCTTCTCAGCCCACCCCTCCCTATTACAGGTGGGCAGCATGATATACAGATTGCTGGTCCCGGGAACTGGCTCCTTCATTCACCCTCCCTCTTGTGGTCAGAGACGGTATATGGCCAGCTTGCCTATCCCCTGGGATCTCACTGCTAGGACTGGAAATGCATTCTGGGATATGTAGTTCATGGTTCTGCTGCTTCACTCTATACATTGGGGATGTAGCCTTGTCACAACACAGAGGATCTCTAATTAGAAAATGGAAGTTATAAAAAACCCTAACCTTAAATGGATGCATGTGTGTGGATGTGTCAAGTGACGCTTAGATGGTGACTCTGGCTGTGATGAACTAGGGCCGATACTGTTGACATAAAACTCCTCCAGTGCAGAATGATGCTACAGTTTTAGAGGACAGTGGCTTTTATTAAGCATGAATCTTTTTGAAAGATTACTTTCTGGCATATACAGTAAAAATTGCAGTATAATTGAGTTTTATTAAGGATTCAAAGCATGATCAATCTATTTTACCACCAGTAAACTAGATATCTTAGTATTTAATTTTCTATTTTTGGCCTTTCATAGGCATATTCTATAGTAGAGAAATGACAGAAATATATATATGCATGATTAGCCAATAAAGGAAAGAGGTTGTGGATTTAGTTTGTACCTTTTTCAGTTGTTCTGCCTCGCCTCACCCTATGCTTGGAATAAACTCCCTGAGCCCATTCGCCAAGCCCCCTCCCTGCCCATCTTCAAATCCTTGCAGAAAGTCATCCATTTAAGGAGATGGTAGAGACACAAATAATGACGGGATTCAAAAAGGCATGGGATGAACACAGAGGATCTCTAATTAGAAAATGGAAGTTATTAAAAAACCTAACCTTAAATGGATGCATGTGTGTGGATGTGTCAAGTGACGCTTAGATGGTGACTCCGGCTGTGATGAACTAGGGCCGATACTTGGCAGACTTGTATGGTCTGTGTCTCATATATGGCAATCCGGTTTAGGATGGGCTGGGAAAGGGCTTAGACAGCAACTTCAGTGGCTGGAACATGAGGACAGTGCTGGACAGACTTTTACGGTCTGTGTCTCACAAATGAGAAGATGAATAGACTGGAGTGGGCTTTGACGGCAACTCCAGCAGTTGGAACATAAGGATAGGGTTGAATAGACTTCTATGGTCTATGTCCCAGAAACACCAAAGAAAGACCATAATCAAGTAAATAATATCACACTTGTTGATTTAATCATGAATTGATAATGAGTGTGACTATCGGGAAGACTGGACGGACCATTCAGGTCTTTATTTGCTGTCACTTACTATTAATCCTCTTTGCTCCCGGGCTGATGTGCAGACCTCAGCTCTGACACAGGCACGAGCATCAGATGTTACCTGACCTACTGGTGCATGAATATGGCGACCTCTGAGCACACAGTGCCAGTGAATCAGAGACAAATCTTACATGTGTGCACCAGAGTGTTCCAACTTCCAACTTCCATTCGTTCCTTGCCTGCAGTACTGTGGCTCAAATCCAGAGAGAAACTGAGAGAACTGACCGGAATTTTCTTTTATGAACCATTAAATTCTTGCAGGGATGAGTGGGGATGGGTTAAATTCTTGCAGGGATGGGTGGTTGGGATGAGTTAAATTCTTGCGAGGATGGGTAAGATTCCAGTGGGGATGGGCGGGGATGGGTAAGGTTTCTGTTCCTGTGCAACTCTCTATTTTCATCCTTACTTTCAGATTTTTAAAGATTATTTTCCTTGGGGCTAGTCTCTCCATCTTGTTGACTGGCTGTTTCCTCTTGTATGTAGTCATTGTATTCAGAAAGCAGAAAAAGGAGTTGTGAACCTCATGGGTGGAGAACAGTCAGAAAAAGAAGTGAGGTCCAATAAACAGATGAAATCTAGGATGTACAAAAAAGTCAATTTATTAGCAGCAATCAAGGAAAGGTATAACAGTTGGACTCAAATTGACTAAACATGATCGTGTTTCGGTGATTGTGACTGCATCAGGAGTCAACCAATTTGTCCTTAGGGTTTGTGTAGCATAGATAAAGTCCTTAAAAACTGGAATAAGAGCAAATATCAAAGTGCTAATATGAGTCCTTAGTGCATGAACAATAGATCACATATTTATTATTTATTTATTTATTTATTTATTATTAGGATTTATTTACCGCCTTTTTGAAGCAATTCACTCAAGGCGGTGTACAGTAAGAATAGATCAAACATAAGCAATAGGCAATTACAGTAGTAAAAATATTCAAATAACAATACAAAGTATGGTGTGGAGGGGCATAATCGAACAGAAACGCCTATCTCCATGGGCATTTATCTCCAAGAACGGGTCCGTGAAGGGGCGGGCCGAACCGTATTTTTTAAAAAATGGACATTTTTGAGCTGGGCGTTTGTTTTTTTTTAGCGATAATGGAAACTAAAAACGTCCAGCTCAAAAACGTCCTAATCCGAGCCATTTGGTCATGGGAGAGGCCAGGATTCGTAGTACACTGGCCCCCCTGATATGCCAGGACACCAACTGGGCACCCTAGGTCAGTGCGGTGGACTTCAGAAAAAGCTCCCACATGCATAGCTCCCTTACCAAGGGTGCTGAACACCCAACTCCCCTCCCCCAAAACCCACAAATGTACAACACTACCATAGCTCTTAGGGGTGAAGGGGGCACCTACATGTGGGTACAGTGGGTTTTGGAGTCCTCCCATTTACCAGCACAAGTGTTACAAGTAGGGGGGGATGGGCCTGGGTTCACCTGGCTGAAGTGCACTGCGGTACCCACTAAAGGTGCTCCAGGGACCTGCATACACGCAGGCCTCTAGGACTGGTTGCTGCTATATAACATTGGCACACCAGTTGACACCTGAAGACTAATCTCTACGAAAACGTCCTTTATTGGAATAACTGCATTTACTCACAGTTAACTGCAGATCAGAGGTTGTGCACCACTGGCAACGAGTCTCCCTGGTACTGAGATGAGCAGTAGGTCAGAGCTGGCAGAATGCTGTACAATGCCCTCTTTCAGCCACATTCAAGGGAAGAACTAAGTTGTCTAACGGGTGGCTAACACAGGAAAGGGATCTAAAACTGGCTTACAAAAATGGCCACTACCGCATGGACTACAACAGGAAACACAACAGGGCACACTCTGACCCAGTAGGCAGGGGGAAAAGCACCATGGGAGAAGAGCCTACCAACTACCAACATCGTGAGACTGTAACACAAGTTAATGAAATCACGGAGCCCAATACCCTACACCCACCACAATGCAATGCTGATGTGACCCTGTACTGCACCCGAGAGCCACATCTGACCCAGGGAAAGGCTGTGACAGGATCGAACACATTCTGCTGTCATGGAGGTGGGTATGGCATTTGAGGCTGGCATACAGGCTGGAAAAAAATTTTTAAAGTGGGGTTTTTTTGGTGGGAGGGGGTTAGTGACCACTGGGGGAGTCCGGGGAGGTCATCCCCGATTCCCTCCAGTGGTCATCTGGGCAGTTGGAGCACTTTTTTTGGACTTGTTCGTGAAAAAAAGGGTCCAAAAAAGTGACCCAAAATCGCGGTAAAAACGCCTTTTTTTTCGATTATCAGCTAAAGACGCCCATCTCGCCTCGGCTGATAACCATGCCCCAGTTCCGCCTCCACCACGCCTCCGACACGCCCCGTCAACTTTATTCGTTTCCACGACGGAGTGCAGTTAGAAACGCCCAAAATCGGCTTTCGATTATACCGATTTGGGCGCCTTTGCGAGACAAACGTCTATCTCCCGATTTAGGTCGCACTATAGGCGTTTTTCTCTTTCGAAAATAAGCTGGATAGTATACTACTTACATATGCATGCATAGCGCTTCTGCTCAGGCACCAATAAGTGCTGACTTCAGACACCTCCAGACTGTGACCTAAACATCCCAGGTCATCTCTCCCATATACAGGGCAAGCCACCAAACCTTGAGCACCTGAACTGCATTGCCTTAGACAATTCCAGGTTCAGCAAGTATAACTGGTTCTGCCTTTGCTTAATGTATGCAACTTTCAATGTTGGGTCTTAGGTCTTTACCTTCAGGCATCAGTTTTCCTGGATCCTGATCTCATCTCAGCCACCTAGAACACAGCAGCCAGCATCACAGGCCTTTAATCAGCCAAAGACCATCAGCTGTGCCCTGGGTGAGTTTTTTTTCCATCCGATTTACATTTCTTGCTGTGCTAGATAAAAATGTCTTACAAAATATTCGTCTGATTTCTATTTCTCACCACTAGATAAAAATGGCCTCCAGAATATTTGTCTCATTCCCATTTCTAATACATTCAATATTCATACACATATTCTATTATACTTCTTAATTAAATTATAAGATGTTTAACAACTTAAGGGATTCTTTTACAAAGACGTGCAGAAAAATGGCTTTCGGTAGTGTAGGCATGGGTTTTGGGCACACACCAATCCATTTTTTAGTGCGCCTGTGAAAAAGGCCTTTATTTTTTCCGAAAATGGACGTGCGGCAAAATCAAAATTGCCACGTGTCCATTTTGGGTTTGAGACCTTACCACCAGCTATTGACCGAGCGGTAAAGAATATGGGAGGTAATGATCTACGTGTATCAAATGCCACTTGGCGCACATTCGTTACGCGCGTCTGAAAATAACAAAATATTTTTTAGATATACGAATTGGACAGGTGCCAAAAATGAAATTACCGCAAGAACCATGTGGTAGTCGGGTGGTAACTCCATTTTGGCGCACATTGGGTGGACGTAGATGCTTACGCAGCTTAATTAAAAGGCCCCTAAATTTTCAATACACATAGCAATACTCACTCAAATATTTGAGGGAATTTCCTCTATTCTCTCAAAAACTTTCTAGGAAAGTGAATGACTTTATTACTTTCATTCTTTTCTAACTCTGATTCTACTTCAAAGTTAAGTAATTTATCATCTTGACTAGCAATTTGTTCAGTTTCAGCAGTAGTACCTGCCTTGCCTAATAACAAATATAAAATGCTGTTGTCTTTCTCAACATTCTCTTTATTCTCATTAGCAGTTTCAAGTGAACAAAATGTAAATTTTGTATTATCTGTTTCCATAAGTAATAATTTCACAGCATCTCTATTACAAAAAGAATTTGGAAATAAAGGTTCTCTCTACATGTTTTTCAACAACTGTAATTGTGGTCAGTTCCTGATCTAAAATGTTTGTTATTTTCTCACACAGGCAGCATCTAAATGTATGAATGCTAGGAAGCAATTAGTAGAAGACACCATTCATACATTTAGATGCTGCCTGTGTGAGAAAATAACAAACATTTTAGATCAGGAACTGACCACAATTACAGTTGTTGAAAAAGTGTCAAAGGATTAACTAATCATTGGATTACATAATGACACTCTCAGAAGAGAAGTAAACAGATATACTCATGAAATTAAAACACTTTCATATCAAGCGCTTCTAACCTTATTAATAAAATGCTCAGAGGAAGAAGAAAAATTGCCAGAAGATGAAGGAAAAAATGGTGAAATTATGTCTTCCCTGATAATTTACTAATGGAAGAAGCAATTAACTAGCTAGTCACACACACACACAAAGACTAATACCAGCTGCACATATTGAGGCAGGACTTGCTTATACACTCCTACCTTAGCTGACATTATTTTCATGCACCTTTCTGACTTCATGTGCAATTTTCTTAGTTAGTCTTCATATTTTCTATCTAACTCTTGTTATGTTATCTTATGTGTCTTTATGTTCCCCCTTATACTCTATGCTACCTATTAAGATGTTTTATTGTATATTGGTTTGACATTTTAAGGATGTTTTCTGCTGAAATTATCTATTGCCTATGGCCAGATTGTTCTTGCTGTACTCCACCTTGAGTACAAACAGGTGGTCAATAAATGCTAATAAAATAAATAAGAGGTAGTACATCTATGTTGTCAGTGTACATACTGCACAATAACGTTTTTCAGTGCTGTAACTGTATAGGAAGATGCTGGGAACATGCCCAACAGTTAGTGGCCAAGTTTTGCACTTATTACACTGTAAGGGGGAAATTCTATGAACCACACTCAAAAATGGGCCACCAGAAAAGATTAGGGTTAAGCGCAATTCTATAAAAAGCACACATCCTTTATAGTGCTGATCCCTTGGGTGCCAGATTAATTCCTGCTGAAACCTGGGGTAAGTGCTGCTGCACCAGTTGGGCATGCTGAACATGTATTCTATAAGTACGCCAGGGGCGTAGCCAGACTTCGGTGGGAGGGGGGTCCAGAGCCCGAAGTGGGGGGCACATTTTAACCCCCACAGCACCGCTGACCCCCCCGCCATTGCCGACCCCCCCACCGCCGCCGCCGCCACCACCACCACCAACAACAACAACAACTTTGCTCCCCCCACCGCCGATCCTCTCGACTCCCCTCACCCGCCGCCGCCTACCTTTGCTGGCGGGGGACCCCAACCCCCGCCAGCCGAGGTCCTCTTCTTCCTGCGCAAGGCTTTGTTCTGTTTCTGTGAGTCTGATGTCCTGCACATTGTACGTGCAGGACGTCAGACTCACAGAAACAGAACGAAGCCTTGCGCCAGAAGAAGAGGACCTCGGCTGACAGGGGTTGGGGTCCCCCGCCAGCAAAGGTAGGCGACGGTGGTGGCAGGGGAGGGTTGGCGGCAGGAGGGGGTTGAAAGGGTCGACGGCAGGGTGGTCCAGGGCCAAATCTACGGGGGCCCAGGCCCCCATGGCCCCACATAGCTATGCCACTGAAGTACGAATGCAAATTTTTGGAACATCCCTGACACACACGCCCCTTTCAGATACACACTATAGGGCACTTTTACAAAGTAGTGGTAAGACCAATGCGGGCTTACCGCTCGCTAAAAGGGAAGTACCGCTCAGCTACCGCAGCAGCCTAGTGGTAATTCCCACCCCCAGCACAAGCCATTTCCAGCGCTACAAAAATATTTTTATTTTTATTTTTGTAGTACTAGTGTGTATCCAGTGCTAATTGGGCAGTGCCACACACTGCCTGGTTACCGCCAGGGTAGTGCGGGAGCTGTTACTGCCACCTCAAAGGGCACCTGCCACCTGAAATGCCATCTGAAATGGGCGCAGCACACGTCCTTGTCCTTGAAAACCCTCTCTTTTACCCACTGTGGTAAAAGGGGGCCTCAGCACGCATCAAAAACACGCACTGATGTCAGCACAGGCCCCCTTTTCCCCCAGCTTCTTAAAAGGACTCCTTTGGGAGTTAGGCACCCTGCCTTATAGATTAGTGCACAGTACAAACTCTAATGGGTGCCAATTAACCTCAATAATTGGTTCTTAGCACACAATTATTGATGGTTCAGCGCATAGGAGCCAACTTTTCAGAATTATTGGGGGTGCTAAGCCTAATGGAAACAATCCTTCCCTGGGGAAATTCAAGCAATTTTCTCAATATTGGGGGTGCTCAAGTACCCACAGCACCCACAGAGTCGGCTCCTATGGTTCAGCGCTCATTCAATTAATTTGTGCACACATCTCAGGAGTGTGCGCAAATCTGGACACCATATATAGAATTGGAGAGTAAGTGCAAAATTTTACTAGCTTTAGGAAAAGGGTCCCTTAGGGCCACCCTGTATGATCCATAGATAAAAGGGATTATCATTTTCCAGCGGAACACTCTAATTAACTGAAGAGATACACTGGTGAATTAGGGGCAAGAAAGATAGCTCCAGAATCAGGAGCAGTGAGGATGCAGCAGGGGAAAAAGTAGACATTCATGGCATTCAGTACTGGCAACACCCTGTCAGTTGCCATTCCTTCCTCAGTCTCTATCTTCCAATCCCCCTGGGCACTACAAAACCATCTTTGTTGACAGAAGAAGCTACAGGGATACATGGCAGAGACCAGCATCTGTCTGCATGAACTCTTGCAACTTTTGGCATACCGAGCATATGTATAAAATAGGATACATAGCATTTACTGCACACTAATATAAGTAGTAAAAAAGCTGCTCAAATACCTAGGACAATACTCCCAGAATCCTCTAAACATCAGAACTAATGTTTTAAATTTGATTCTCATCAGAACTGGTAACCAGTGAAGTTCTTTCAACAGAGGTGAGATAATTTTCCAAAGGAATTTACCCAGAAGCAGCTTTGCTGCTGCATTCTGAACAAGCTGGACCCATCTGATTTTTTTGTTTTGTGTTACATTTGTACCCTGTGCTTTCCCACTCATGGCAGGCTCAATTTGGCTTACATGGGGCAATGGAGGGTTAAGTGACTTGCCCAGAGTCATAAGGAGCTGCTTGTGCCTGAAGTGGGAATCAAACTCAGTTCCCCAGGACCAAAGTCCACCACCCTAACCACTAGGCCACTCCTCCACTTGACACCTTGACAAGACCCAGCATTGGAACATTACAGTTGCTGCAGGCCATGTAGCTGCCTTCTCTAGATAGCCCAGGTCCTAGTGCAGATGTATGCATGGCTGAAATTCTTTCACTTGTGAATTGATTGTGTATCAGTTACATTATAGGTATACATACATATGAGAGAGGGAATGGGTGATGGCGGGGGGCACTTATGAGAGAGAGAGAGAGAGAGAGAGAGAGAGAGAGAATCTTTATGAAATCACAGAAATTTAGTTCTTTGCTTCCCATCAATGCAGGAAATCAAATCAAAAGAATATTTTCTCCTTCTGGCACTTACCGATCAGCTGTTATTTGGAATTCCCTCCCACAAGAGCTCAGATTGGACTCTGATTGCATGAGATTTCAAAAGAAACTGAAAACTTGTTCCAAAAATATCTTTTATCTAAACAATTTTATATTGATCAGTAGATGTTGAGAATTTGGCTGATATGCATATTGTTATTCATTATTGTATCTTCCTAGAGTTTGTTCTAGCTTCTTCAATTTTCATCCACATTGAACCAATTTTGCTGGGGAATTGCAGAGTATAAGAAGTTATGCTATGTTATACAGCTTCTCTGACTTCAGCTGTATGTCTCTAACCACCACGCCCAAGAATCATGGGTGAACCTCATACTGGCAAGTGCTGTGTTCCTGGCCCTATAGATTATAGATTATAATAGTGCCACAAACTATTTGATTTTTGACTCATTCTGGAGCCATGCCCATTCTTTTCATTTAAAAGGAATGAACTGAAAATGGCTTCATTCATCATGTTTTACCATTTACTTTCAAATGAATGCATATCCCTAACTGGAGCGCACCCACTGAGCCACCAAGTATAACATTTGGGGAGATGCGAGTGGCAGAGATGACCAAAAAGATGAGGTGGAAACACTGAAAACTGGACATTAAGTGTGACGTGACCTACTTCATATCTGAGCATCTACAATAAATAAATATCAAGTCAAATTAAACTACTATGATATGCTAAATTACATTTAAAGGGCATCTCACACTTGGCTCTAAAGCTGTATCAAAAGAATCTTACAGTCGTAGATGTGTTATTTGCGTAAGTAGATGATGTTCTGAAGGAAATGAAAGAGCAATATGAGCACTGTTAAAAATCTTTCAGACCATTTAAGGTATATTTCTGTTCAGAACATTCTGTTTTTCTTAAAATGGAAAAGGTATGCACAAATGTATAAAATGTTAGTACAAATAACATGCTCAAAACCAAACACTTGATACTAAGTAGCCATGGTTGCTATAGAATTCCTACAGACTGATCTATCTGCTTCAAATAAACATTGCAGGGGCAATTCTAGAGAAGACCTGCTGAAGTTGCTTTGTAAATTCCTTTTGAGTATTTTAAGTGATGCAGTAGTACTTCATTGTCAAGTGTTTACTGACTAATCCTATGACCATACTAACAAGGTTGCAAGAAATAGAAGGACTAGCGTAATCCCAAATACATTTCCTCTGATCAATGTTATTTTTAGAGACTAGTTATTCTTCTCTTCAGTTACAGCAGGCATTTGTTTCTTACCACTGTCTTCAATCACTGTTGTAATAAATGTCTGTTTTGAAAGGCACACTTAGGTCAATATTATTATATGTTTTGTGCAATTAACTCTTGCAGTTAGATGAAATAACCCTGGCAGTAACTAAGTTTATATGAATTCTTAATCCACCCCACCCCCTAAGGTTGCCTTTGATCCTCCAACAGCAACCTTCTACATATCCCTCCGCCCTCTGCCTTGCATCTGACCATATCTTGGGAAACCACATTCAGGCCCCGATGCACAAGGGCAGCCGTAAAATATGACTGCCTCACTAAAATGTAACGAATCACTAATAACCAGCAATGTACAAAGGGGATCGCATGCAAATGAGCTGCATAGATCCCACTTTGTGCATCCTCGCTGTTTGCAAGTTACTACTACTACTACTTATCATTTCTATAGCGCTACTAGACGTACGCAGCGCTGTACACTTGAACATGAAGAGACAGTCCCTGCTCGACAGAGCTTACAATCTAATTAGGACAGACAAACAGGACAAAAAGTTCAAGCTGTGAAATCCATTTCACAGCTGTAATACACTGGACCTCTCTGACCCCACACTTTTTAAAAAATTTACCCTGGTGGTCCAGTGGAACCTGACCACCTCAATCTTTTTTCCAGTGGACCACGACCTCTCCCTCCCGCCCCCCGCAACCTCCCGTGACTCCACAAACCTTTTTGTTTTTAATTTCCATGGTGGTCCAGTGGACAGAATCCCTTCCCCTGGTAGTCCAGTGGATCATGACCCCTCCACGACCCCTGAACCTTTTAAAAGATTTTCCTTGGTGGTCCAGAGGATCGAACTCCTTCCCCTGTGCTTGCACACATGCCCTTTTCTGTACCCGACCTCCACTCTGTCTCTCCCTGTACCTTTACAACAAGGTGGAGGCAGGAGGGCAGGAGCAACGGCTCCTCCCTCCTGCCTCGGGCCCACCCGGAAGAAAATGGCAGTTCCCAGGCCCTGCCCAGTGCATTCTGGGATGTACTGGGTGGGGCTAAACACCATAGAGTAAGTTTTTTCCTTATATGGTGTTTAGCCCCACCCAGTGCATCTTCATCTCATCAACCAGCTGATGAATGATCAGACAACTATCATTAAAGTGCCATCAAAAATGCAGAACTACAGATCATCAAATGATACCTTGGCACCACCTGGGAATTTTGACACAAGACTTCCCTGGAAGATAAGGAACTTTTTCAGCAGAACCATCACTGAGCCATTGATCCACATCACAAAGAGATGAGGACTCTGTGGACTGTTGCCCACTCCAAAGACTCAGAGACTTTTCTCTCTCTTTTTTGTTGGTTGTTGTCTGTCATTTCAGCTCCTGTGAGACTGTAAAAGAGAATTGCTAAAGAAACAGTGAACCAAAGACAAGCAAGAAGTTGCCAAATTTTAAGATGCAGATATAAATGGACTTTTGCATGTTTATAATGTTTATAGTTTTGAAAAGTTAAATAGTGGTATGTTCCAATACTAGGCAGGGAGTGTAATGCCCCCATATTCATGGTAGCAGGGTGCATTTTTATGTATATTTAGTATGAGCATTATCTGATCTAGGGCTGATCCTTCCTTAATCTGCTGTGATTCCATCAAAATTCAACCACATTTTCCCAAGGCATAATTACCAACAATATTTCCACACGTTCCCCTTTGAGTATTACAGTTTTTCCTCTCAACTGGGCTGAGGTTCTGGCCATCTCCTTGCCTGTGAGATAGCTAGATACAGACTCTGTCTGCAGAAGGCAACACTTTTTTCCAAGCAACTGAAGTTGATTTTCTTTGTTTCCTCTGATTGCTACGTTAGAATTAGATTAAGAATTGAGAGTCTACTGGTAAACCTTTTACTTGGGAATGGTTTAGTCAGCTGTTGAAGCTTTGTAATCACACCTTGCCTGTCCTACTCCTTGTCTCTTCCCCTTTGTCTCACATCTTGCCTAGAACAGCACACTTCTTCTGTAGTTAAGCTCCTGGCTGGTGCTTCTCTCTCTCTCTCTCTCTCTCTCTCTCTCTCTCTCTTTTCCTTCATTTAGCTTGTGGCTAAAGCCCTCAAATTCAGTCCTTGCTTCAGTAGTTAGGCCAGGGGGGTCAGTAAAACCTCTGACTTTCACATGCACTTCAGACAAAAAGGCACTAACTCAAAACTTAAGGGAGACTTCATACTGTCTATTTTTCTCTGTTTCTATTGAATTAATTTCTGATTTCATTGTAATTGTATTGCCTCTGATCTGCAAAAGCCTTTCATTTTCCCTTCCCTTCTTCCTCTGTCCCTTCCACTGTCATTGTAATTGGTTCATCAGTTCATTGTAAGCCGCTGCTTTAAGTGGTATTAAGTGGGGTATAAATATTCTGAATAAATAAAATAAATAAATACTGGATATAAACTAGTTAGGCCCACAGACTAAGCATTAATCACATGCCGCAAATCCACCACACAAACTCAGGGGGTCTCTGGTTTATTTAAGGCCAGGCAGAACTACTGCAGCAATCCCAGCAGAGGAATTACTGTGATGCTAAACTTGCAAAGCAGCTCATTATTAATTAATTTTGTGAGAACTGGCACATACATCTTCAAATTCCGGTTTTAACAGAAAAACAGTGGAGTTAGTTTTTTTTTTCTTTTTCAGCTGGGCGCTATAGCTGACTTTCAGTTACATAAAAAAAAAATATATGAACTAATAAAGCCATTCCAGTAAAACAATCAATAAATGTCATGCCAAAACGTTGCTAACCTGCAAGAAATCCTGTGGGTTAATATATTGGCCTGCTATATGGATAGATAACTATTGGTGTATGTAAGTTAAGAGACACAGCTGATGGTGGTAAGTTTTTGTTTTTGCCTGCTGACGGCTTTCTGCTCAAATATTCAATGCCGGGCCATGTCCGGGCACCGACACTGAATATCCAGGCATACACGGCCGGCTAAAACTTATGCACTTAAGTGCAATATTCAGCACTTAACTGCGTAGGATGAACTGCATAGAGATAGGATAGTGTTTTATGCAATCCTATTTATGTGGTTACCTTATATGGTCAAGTGCTGATTGGCCCTTAACCGCATAAGTGCTGACTCCACCCCCAAGATTACCCACAAAATAGCTGGTTTTGTGTTTGGCAGCTAGTGCTGGTAATCAGCAGCACTAATTGTTTAAGTGCCGCTGAATATCAGTGGATAGACCATAAGCCATTCTTGGCTGGTTAAATCGCTTTGAATATTGACCCCTTAAAAGCATTTATTCAACACATTATTTCAGGCTGGATCCTTTTTCAAACAGATCAGTCACATTTCTTCCCAATATTCAGATAATTTTGTTCTTGGAAATGTTTATCCCCATCTTGACTGAATACTAATTATCATTAGCTGTGAGTCTACTGTCACTTAGCATTCGTGTGTATTAATTGCATTCTTAGTGAGTGCTAAATGTGAATTGGTTACTAAGCAGTACATTTAGAACAAATCTGAGGAAATATTCCTTTGTTAAATGTGTAATTACGCTCTGGAAATCATTGCCAGAGAATGTGGTAACACTGGTTAGGGTTGCGCATTTTAAAAATGGTTTGGGCAATTTCCTGGAAGAAAAGTCTATAAACCTTTATTTAAGGTAGACTTGAGGAAATACACTGCTTATTTCTGAGATCATCAGGTACTTGTGATCTGGATTCACCACTGTTGGAAACAGGATACTGGGCTACATGGACCTTTGCTCTGACCCAGTACCACAATGCTTATGTTCTTATTTAGTTATGCACTTAAATGCAAGGAGTAAATGAATACTTAAGTGCTGGTAGACTCTTAGGGCCCTGTTTACTAAGGCACATTATCATTTTTAACGTGCCTACAATTAGCATGCGTGCTAACCGTTTAGGCACCTATAGGGATATTGTAGGTGCGTACACGGTTAACGCACATCCATGGTTAACCCGCATTAAAGACGCGCTTATAACGGAGCTTAGTAAACAGGGCCCTTAGCTACCTACAGATTGTATTCCGCCAAAGCCCTGTTTCCTCCTGTTTAGCTTGGGAAAGGCTTCAATGCTTCAGTGGCTGGGGTGCGGTGGGGTAGGAAGGGAAGGGAGAAGGGGATGGGGAGGGGGAAGGGCAAGCATCCCACTTCATATTTTCTATTTCTGTATGAAGGGAAGGACTTTTAAATATAGGGTAAAAAAACAAATTGATTAGTTTCTCATATCATTTGTCATGTCATTATTTTTTTAAATATTTTGTTTCAGGGCAATTTTGTTAATAGTGCATACCACTGTGCAATAGTGCACAGTCACACATTATAGGGAACAATTCTATAACTGGGCACCTCCATTTAGACACCCCGAGGCCATACGGTAGAAGCCTATTCTAGAACAGAACCAAGGCACCTAGGTTCTGATATAGAATAACTGCCATAATTCGGGATCAGTGTGCCTAACACATAGTTTATGCAACTGGAAGTCTGGTCAAATATCCCATTCGTAGTCTTCCTTGTTACATCCCCCTTAAAAATATGCACTATGAAAGTTAAGTGGGTATTTGCAGAATGGCACTAAGGCAGAATATTGGCATTTCTGTGCATATGTCACACATATGACTGTATATGTTATTATTCTAAATAACTATGGGCATAACACATGTAGAAATGTAAGCACCAAGGTTATAGGACTGCTCCTCACACATGCACTGATCTTTTGTAGGTGCCTATTGAAACAAAAGTTGCTTACTCAGCACTTTGATAAGCACCTATCAAGCATAGGGGCCCTTTTACCAAACATTGGTACAATGTGGCCTTAGAGCTTGAGCATTTGTCAGAATGCACTTCTGGATTCTTTGCTGAGACTTACTATTTTCCACTGTGAATAATGCCGCATACCGAAAAAAGGGAGTGATTCAAGCCTTACCCCTCCAGGTGACTACATTTTTCCACTCTGGACCTCTTTGCTAGAGGATGTGGTAACAGCAGTTAGCGCATCAGAGTTTAAAAAAGGTTTAGACAAGTTCTTGGAGGAAAGGTCCATAGTTTGCTATTGAGATAGACATGGGGAGGCAGCTGCTTGCCCCAGGATTGGTACCATGGAATATTGCTAATAATTGGGTTTTTGCCAGGTGCTTGTGACCTGGCTTGGCCACTGTTTGAAAATGGGATACTGGTCTGACCCAGTATGGCTAATCTTATGTTCTTATGTACATCTTCTCCCATCCAGCAAAGTTTGGAACGATTCACTGTCAAACTCCCACAAGAGAAGTAGGGTAATCCCATCACAAGTTTGTCCAAGGGAGTGCACAGTTTGCTGGGTTTGGATGTTTTGTTGTCCCCACAGATAGTCAGCCCTCCACTGTGTCTGGTGGATACCTGGGTTCTTTCAGCGCTCGCTTCCGTGACGGAAGATGCTGCGTCAGTGAGTAGCAGTGAGGGGGAAAAACCCATGGAACAGTCCAATGAGCAAGAGAGCAAGGGAGTGGCACAAGAAGCTGCACTGATTGTGGTTACCCTGGAGAAGATTTGGACAGCTATTCAAAGGCTGAATTCAACTGTTGAAAAATCTGTAAAGACAGTAGCAACTTTAGGGGTCTTTTTACCAACCTGTGGTAAAAGGGGGCTTCCACTGGTGTCAGAGCATCTTTTTGACACACGCTGAGGCCAGCTTTTACCACAGCGGGTAAAAGGCTGTTTTTCTAAAAAGAAATAGCCATGCGGCAAGTGAAACACTTGCCACACGCCATTTTTGGGGGGAGCACTTACTGCTACCCATTGTATATTAAATAGATTTGCTTGATCAGTAGAGAGGGTATTGGTGAAACCCAATGAGTGAAATATAATAATATTATAAGAAACAGGAATTTGTAATGAACCATCCAAAAATCTCCCTTATACGGTCCCATACTATCTATAGTGAGCCCATCATTCCCAGGTGCTTTATTGCGTTGTAAGGATTTAATAGCTAGGAGAACATCTTTAACTTTAAGTAGGGTATTGAGAGAAACAATTACTTTAGGGAACAAAGAAGGTTTACATGAGAAATGTAAAAAATCTTGAATTTGTTGATCAGTTGGAGATATATCTTGGAATAAAAGTTCAAAAATAAATCGGCTATCTTGGCTGTATTGGTTTGTATTGAGTTCCCATCGTTGACCACAGATATAAAGGATGATTTCTAGTTTGCCCGTAAAAAATTAGCAAGCACTTTGCTGGCCCTGTTCATTCCAGAATAATAAGACGACTGTTCAGATGTAATAATGATTCTGGCTCTGAAACATAGAATGCGATTGTATTGAAATTTCAATTTTTGTAATTCTATAAGAATAGTAGAGGATTTTTTTTAATGGCAATGTTGAAGTTCTAGTTGCTTGATTTGATTATCCAAAACTAGAAGTTCTGCTTTGTGCTTTTTTTTGTTGGTGAGAGGAAAATTAAATTATTTCCCCTCTTATGTATGCTTTATATGCATCCCATATCACATGATACTCCAGATCCTCAGTTTCATTCAATAAAAAATATTCTTGTGACCATTGTAACAGGGCGTCACAGAAATCATTATCATGTAATAACCCGGAAATGAATCTCCAGGATGGGGTAGGTTGTTCAGACTGACAAATTTGCATGCGAAGTGTGACACAAGTGCGGTCTGTTATCGTTATCAGTTCAATTGTAGGTTTAACCATATATGGAATCATTGATTGAGAGATGAAAATATAATCCAGATGGGTATAAGAATCATGAGTTGCTGAATAGAAAGTAAAATCTACATCAGAGGGGTGCATTAAGCACCATGAATCCACCAATTGCCAAGAGTGCATTAAGTGTTGTAGAGCAGAGGTTGCTTTTATAATCTTGTGCTTACTAGAAGATCTTCTATCAAGGATTATGTCCAAAAAAAGGTTCATATCACCAGCCATGATAATAAAATCAGAACCTGCTAGAACCAATTGAGTATTGAAATTGTAGAAAAAAAAGATGGATTGTCCACTTTAGGGGCATATATGTTTAGGAAAGATATAAAATTATCGTCATGCATAATTTTTACTAATACCATCTCCCCTCTGTGTCATAGGTATGAGAGATAATAGAATATTTTAAGCTTTTAGCAAGAAGGGTGATCAAACCATTTTTCCTACCAAGTGCTGGTGATCAATCTTGCACCCAGTCTTGTTTTACTTTGGTAGCTTCCTGTGCTGAAAGATTCCTGAATTCATGGATTCTTGAAGATGCACTATTGATGGAGTAAGATGTTTAAAATGGAGCAAGAGTTTCTTCTTTCTGATAGGATTCTATATGCCTTTTACATTGAGAGAGAGGACATTCAGAGCTATGACATTGTGAAATGCAAAAATTTATAGGTCATCCATAACAAGTAGGCAATGTCCAGGTGACATGATAGTATATGTGAGGAAAATTTTAAAAAGAGAAATGTTAAGAAAAAGAAAACAGCAACACAACAACATGTACACATTCCAATCCCTTCACCAATGAGGAACAAACGGGGTCGAGTGTGAAGAGGTGCTTAGGAGGAGCAAAAAAATAAAGCACATAAGGACCCTTTACTAAGCCATGTAGGTGCTTATATGCGCCCAACGTGCGCCAACTTGGAACTACTGCCCGGTTACTATGTGGCCCGGGCAGTAATTTCATTTTTTACGTGTGTCCAGTACACACGCCGGAAAATGAATTTTGTTTTCCAGCATGTGGCGCTATCCGGTTGGTAATTGGCATTATATACTCGCTGACAATTACCGCCTGGTTAACGCGTGAGACCTTACCGCTAAGTCAATGGGTAATGGTAAGGTCTCAGGCCCAAAATGAATGCGAGCAAATTTTCATTTTGCCGTACATCCATTTTTGGCCCCAAAAAAGGCCTTATTTGCAGGCGCTGAAAAATGGACTTGTGCGTGTCCAATGCATGCGTCTACAACAGCACAGGCCATTTTTCAGCGCACCTGAGTAAAAGGACCCCATAATATCAAAGTATATGGATTAGATGCAGGAAAGCAGATAGCAAAAACAGATCATCTGATAAGGATTCTTGTTCTGAAATATATTTTTCTAAATCAGGTGGATCAGTATAGTAACGTGGTAACATAGTAGTAGAAATACCTGGTCTGCCCAACATGATAAGCTCATATGTGCTACTTTCTGTGTATACCTTACCTTGATTTGTATCTGCCATTTTCAGGGCACAGACCGTAGAAGTTTGCCCAGCACTAGCCCCACCTCCCAACCACCAGCCCCGTCTCCTACCACTGGCTCTGGCATCCAATCTCGGTTAAGCTTCTGAGGATCCATTCCTTCTGAACAGGATTCCTTTATGTTTATCCCACACATGTTTGAATTCCGTTACTGTTTTCATCTCCACCACCTCCCGCGGGAGGGCATTCCAAGTATCCACCACTCTCTCCGTGAAAAAATACTTCCTGACATTTTTCTTGAGTCTGCCCCCCTTCAATCTCATTTCATGTCCTCTAGTTCTACCGCCTTCCCATTGCCAGAAAAAGTTCGTTTGTGGATTAATACCTTTCAAATATTTGTACGTCTGTATCAAATCACCCCTGTTTCTCCTTTCCTCCAGGGTATACATGTTCAGGTCCGCAAGTCTCTCCTCATAGGTCTTGAAACGCAAATCCCATACCATTCTCATAGCTTTTTTTTGCACCACTTCAATTCTTTTTACATCCTTAGCAAGATACGGCCTCCAAAACTGAACACAATACTCCAGGTGGGGCCTCACCAACGATTTATTCAGGGGCATTAAAACTTCTTTTCTTCTGCTGGTCACACCTCTCTCTGTACAGCCTAGCAACCTTCTAGCTATGGCCACCGCCTTGTCACACTGTTTCGTCGCCTTCAGATCCTCAGATACTATCACCCCAAGATCCCTCTCCCTGTCCGTATAGAATTTAGTTTTATTCTTGTGCGTTACTTTCATTGTAGCAGGGATAAAAAGCCCTAATCTGGCATCCAGAGCTTTAAGCTTAGTTATAAATTCAAAAATGCTTTCTTTATTTTAGCAGTGTCTTTAGTAAAATCGGCACTTACCGTAATACGGTTGCCTTGCCACATAACAGGGTGGATGGTTTTAGTGGCTTGCAGAATCATCTGTACTTGAGGGAATCTGAGAATCTTAACAATAATAGGTCTCTGTCCAGACATTTTCTGGGGCCTATGTGAAGGAGCACGATGTGCTCTTTCCAGTTCAAATGGCTTCTCAAAAACAAATGTTGAGGATAGACGGGATAAAATGTTCAATAAATTTAACAAGATCAGTACCCTCACTACCTTCTGGAACACCCATTATGCGGATATTATTCCATCGACTTCTGTTGTTAACCTCCTCCAACGCTGTCTTCAATTCTGTCGTCATTTTGTATGCTTTGCGAGAAAACATGTGGCTGTCTTCAAGGCTCCTGATTCTTGACTCTGCCTCATCTAGGCGATTTTCAAAGTGAGTAAAGCAATCCTTAAATTGGGCTATATCCTGTTGAATTATTTTCATGGCTGAATTATTTTCAGTAAGTAATGTCATGATATGGTCCAGCTGCATAGGTACATCCCCAGCAGCTGACACACTTTCAGTAATGGCTGCGAAGGTGGATCTGATTTACACCATTTAGAAGCTAAATCCACTTGAAATGCCGAATCTAATTTTGCTTGTCTTTTGTGGGGACATATTCCAATAACTATGGAAGTACTAATACGATGAATTACACGCACCTGATCCAAGTAAATTGGAGTTTTGTAAAGTAGTGCTCGCGGAGCTTGACTCCTAAGCAGCCATTTCCTTCAGCGCTTGAATGCCCCCCCCCCCCAAAGGATAAATTATGATACATCAAAACAATTGGAAAATTTTAATAGAAGGCTTAATCTTCAGGTGTTAAAGTTTCCAAGGACCCCAGGTTTATCTCCTCTGGAACTTTTTCAAAAAATGTTGTTGGAAAATTTCAAGTTGCCCAGGAAGCTATTCTTCCTATTAATAAAATTAACTATCCTCCTCATGCCTCAAGTAAGTCAGAGGCGTTAACAGGGTTCTATCTTTGTCATCCAAAAAGGAAATTAAAGACTTCTCTACAATATTGGATGAATCCTTTTCTGAAATAACTGAAAGATACACTTTAATAGTTTCATTTGTTTTTGAGGAAGATCTAAATGCAATTATGAGACTTTATTTTCAAAATCAACAGTCTCAGTTCTGTGGGCAACAGATATGGATATATCCAGATATTACTACATTTATACAAGAATGGAGAAAAGGATTCCAGATGATGCAAGAAGAAGTTAAAAACTTGGGGGGGGGGGGGGGGGCTTTTTTTTTGGCCTATCCTTGTAAATGTCAAATATAATATTTGGGGGTTTAAAATATGTTTTTTTGTACCAGACCAACTTCGAGACTTTCTGGGCTTGAAGAATTTCTCTAATGGGAATACGTCTTCTGAGAACTATGTGAGATAAAAGATATATATACTTGTGGGTTTCACACTAGGCCTTTTCTTATTTTGTATGTTTCTTCTAATCTATTCCTTGTTTATTTGCCATGTTTTGCCTGGGAGCATGTGTTAGTACTTACCACAGCTTTGTAAAATGGCCCCATAGTAAGCACTGTTGAAGACAGAGGAAAAATGCAAATTTGGGAATTTATTTCCTGTTTCAGGTTAAAAAGAGTAAGAAACATGGGAATGTCATTGATATTTCCCATATAACAAAAGAGAGGGAACAAAGTACAAACTAAAGTCCAAACAAAAAAACAGCACCACGGGCCTTTAAAATGGAACAAAGTTCTTTAATGAATGAGCCTTGACCCGACACGGGCCGTGTTTCGGTGACTAGCACCTGCGTCAGGGGTCTACATAAAATACAAAACATAGAAATAATATATTTTTAAAAATTGTTAACATATAATGAATAAAACCAAGAATTAAAAATAATATTTAGACTCATCAAGCATACATATATAAGCCTATATAAACACCTAAAGCATTTAATATTTTAACATTGCATTTAATAATTTAACATTCTCATATATTATTATATAGTAATTTGAAAATAAATGGATAATTAATCAAAACAAAAATGGTAATGGTAACTCACCACAGTGATGACGTGGAAAACTTGGGGAATAACTCGAATATTTTCATCTACAATATTCCTTACTTTTGGACAAAAAATTTTTCATATATTAATATATGTTTAAAATGCTTATTTTAATTATTAATAATATATTTTATAGAAAGGCCATATTATATAATACTGGCTATAACTGAATTTAAAAATAATTTTTTAAAACATTTTAAAATATACAACAAATTTCAAACATTACACTGATAATATCATGAGCCTTCAAAAACATTCAAATCAGCACAGAATAAATAGATATATACATCTTCAAATATAAAAGCCAAAAATATAATATCTAGTGGCATTACTTGATCTTAATTTTGAAAAAACAGCATTTTGTCACTATATGTGTGTATATATATATATGCATATATATACATATGTATCTGTGTACAAAATAAATGCAAATTTTTAAGGTATTTTGTCATTAGCTAAAATACCATTATAGCAGTTACAAATAAAGTTTACATAATTAATTGCAAGGCGAGACAGACCGTATTTTCGAAAAATGGACGTTTTTCAGCTGGGCGTTTGTTTTTTTTAGCGATAATGGAAACTAAAAACGCCCAGCTGAAAAACGTCCTAATCCGAGACATTTGGTCGTGGGAGGGGCCACGATTCGTAGTACACTCGCCCCCTGACATGCCAGGACACCAACTGGGCACCCTAGAGGTCAGTGCGGTGGACTTCAGACAACGCTCCCACATGCATAGCTCCCTTACCACGGGTGCTGAGCATCCAACCCCCTCCCCCAAAACCCACTACCCACAAATGTACAACACTACCAGCTCTTAGGGGTGAAGGGGGCACCTACATGTGGGTACAGTGGGTTTTGGAGGCCTCCCATTTACCAGCACAAGTGTTACAGGTAGGGGGGTTGGGCCTGGGTCCACCTGGCTGAAGTGCACTGCGGTACCCACTAAAAGTGCTCCAGGGACCTGCATACACGTAGGCCTCTAGGACTTGTTGATGTTCTATAACATTGGCACACCAGTTGAAACCTGAAGACTAATCTCTCCGAAAATGTCCTTTATTGGAATAAGCACGCTTACTCACAGTTAACTGCAGATCAGAGGTTGTGCCCCACTGGCAACGAGTCTCCCTGGTACTGAGATGAGCAATAGGTCCGAGCTGGCAGAATGGTGTACAATGCCCTCTTTCAGCCACATTCAAGGTAAGAACTAAGTTCTGTAATGTGGCTAACACGTGAAAGGGATCTAAAACTGGCTTACAAAAATGGCCACTACCTCATGGACTACCGGAAACAAAACAGGGCACACTCTGACCCAGTAAGCAGGGGGAAAAGCACCATAGGAGTAGAGCCTACCAACTACCAACATCCTGAGCATTTGTCAAAAGCTACTGGAATCACGGAGCCCAATACCCTACACCCACCACAATGCATTGCTGATGTGACTCTGCAGTGCGCATAACAGAAAAGGTGTCACACTCACCCGAGAGCCACATCAGAACCAGGGAAAGGCTGTCACAGGATAGAACACATTCTGCTGTGTGGCTGAGATCCATCTCCAGCGCATCCAGAAAATTAGGTTTGAGGAACAAAGCTAATTTAAAGGCATCAGCAAAAAGAAAAGTTTGAAAGCACTTGTCTTACGTGTTGGGCTCGTATGTTCCAAAGCTCAGGGCCTTGAAAAGAAAAAATAGAGTGTCAGGTGCTGTCAGATACAATTTCTATGAATGTGGGGATGATCAAGTTATTTTGTTTAGATGGTCTGATCAACCTATGAGGGGAGTAAGGAGTCAACAACATGATAAGAAGGATGGTTCACCGGAATTATGAATTTTGAAGACCAGTAATTGTAGTGTATAAATTATCCAGTGTGAAAGAGGCAGCCAGTGGTGTCACATGATATTTTTTGTCCCTGTAATAAGTTTTATAGCAGTATTGTAGATCCTTTACTCATAATCCTTTATAGAAGGCATTGCAATAGTGTAATTGACTGAGGACAAGATGTTAAGAGCTGGGGGATGGAATAAAGATCTCACAGAGCAGATCATTCACATCATATAAAAGGAACATCGGAAAACTGAAGAGATTTGGGATATAAAAGTGAGCATGCTATCAAAAAGTACTCCTAAAATTTATCGTGCTTTAACCAGTCTGTGATTTGAGTCAGTATACTATTAATGTGAATCTCTTGAGGGTCTGATGGATCCAAGGTACAGTGGATCTGAATATCATCCACATAGATGCATGTGGTAAAATCTATTGACTCTAGAAGCAGGTTAGAATGAATTGTGTTACAAACCTGAACAGTATAACTACAATCTGTGAAGTAACATAGAAACCACTTGAAGATCGTGTCTGTTAGGCCAATCTGGCACAATTTACAGTTCAAAACTGAGTGATCCATAAGATCAAATGCCACAAATAGATCTAATAATAGAAGGGCAGATTTCACCTGATCTAGATGATAATAGATGTAGGTGGTGATACCTAATAATACGTTCTCTTAGGCTTCTACAGCTGGTGTCATGATTGTTGCAGATTGTTACTCAAACAAGGCAAGACCTGGACAACTGCAACAAGCATTCCTAATAATGTTGATTCAATAGTGTGAATCAGATGAAGTGCATTCATTTTATTAAGAAAAACCCAAAAGCTGAGAACATTAGTGATTTTTTCAATAAACGGGAGATTTCAAATAGGATGAAAGTTGTTATCTGTCAGTGATAGGTTGAGTTGTATCCTTGATTCTTGGTCGAATGATAGCAGTTTTCCAGTTGTGGGGGTCATGTCCTTCAGATAAACTGAGAGTGGTCATGGAGTAAAGATAGGGACTTAAAACACTGAGAAATCGCTTAACCGTGCTTAATGGTATTAGGTCATAGGGAGCCATACTAAGTTTCTAGAACTGCTCACCCACATAATTGCATATAAGTGCCAATTAGCACTAATTCTCTTGCAGTTATTGGTTGTTAGTGCCAAATGACAGCTAATTTGCCAATTAATTTGCACTATTCTATAACCTGTATGTGCCATTTTGCATGCTGTTTGTGAAAATGTGTGTGGAAGATTATTGAAGCAGGGGTATACCATCTGTGAGGAAGGAAGAGAACTAGAGTGAATTGTACAACCACAAAATGATTAGTTTCTTCTTCTCATTAAAATTCTATTTTACATGAAACAAAATATAGCAGAGAATCCTTTTCATTATCACATTATTTCTGTCATCATTACATGTTCGAATTAAAAAGCTAAGCATTTCATTTAGCTACAATAATGCACTCAAAATTGAAAATTACTGCCAGAGAGTGATTATTTTGCTGGGATAGTAACCTCTCCTGAGGCTTAACTAAGCATTTGTCAGTGACAGAAATATGGTAGCACATAAATATTGCAAATTGCATATGGGTAAAACATGAGCTTTAACTGTTTATTTGGCTTAGGTGCTCTCTCTAGCAAGATATGCCAGAAGATTTTCTCGGGATATCTAGGAAAGGATAAATAGTACAAGGTTTTTGATTTGTAGGCGCAATGGAATATATAGATTGGATTGGGGCAAAATTAATTATTTTGCTGATTCACAATTAAGAAAATTGATCCCTGCTTTCCATTAAACTTCACCTATTAACCATTCTATCTTACCCACTTAAGAGGTTTCATTCTTATGGCTTTATGAGCATATGAAGCCTGCACAGACAAAAGATGAGATCGAAAACTGCTGATGGGGGAGGCAGTGGCAGATAAGTCTATCTGGCCAGGAGAATCCTGTCAGTTATGACTGGGAAATTGGAGGGGGGGAGGCATTAGAAGAATAAGAGAGAGTCAGTTTTTAGGGGGGGAAGGGCACATAAAGTAAAAATATGAAAAATTCCTCTCCCCAGTGGGATCATGGCAGTGGACCCAAAATAAAATGGAGTCTCTTGTTATACCTTAAATCAGGATTAGTCATATAGATTTTATTTTTGTTACATTTGTACCCCACACTTTCCCACTCTTGGCAGGCTCAATGCAGCAGGCAATGGAGGGTTAAGTGACTTGCCCAGAGTCACAAGGAGCTGCCTGTGCCGGGAATCAAACTCAGTTTCTCATGACCAAAGTCCACCACCCTGACCACTAGGCCACTCCTCCACTATTTGATTAATAGATTCATGGTAGCAATTATTGTTGAAGGGAAACAACACAGAAGAAAAGTATTCCGTGACAAATCCCAAAAAGCTAAACAGTGGCGACAACAAAAGACAACTGGATGCTTCAATGTCTTTTATTATAAAAATCTTCACTCAACTTGATACAGGCCATGTTTTGGTTGTAGGGCCCTCATCAGGGGTTTGATGAATAACTGATGTGAATAAAAAGTTTAGTGGAGCACTGATGTGCTGAATCAACAGAAATCCAAAACTTGTCAATATGTGATAAAAATCTCTAGTGGAAGAGACTGGACAATGGTATTGAGTTTTTTTGTCCCGACCTAGCAAATTCTTTCCTGAAAAACCCATGCGGTGATTTAGCAGCTACTGGATTGTAACGCTGTTGGGAAACGCAACATCATGTAGTGCCCAGGATGGGTGGTAGAGGTCATATGATCTTCCCACAATTATTGTGGTCTATGATTAGAAGCTTCTAGCTCGTTTATCAGATGGGGTGGAAGTATTGACTCTAACATTATGTGCACAGAACTGTGAACTTGTATATTTAAAGTAAGGCCTTTGGCACAGAAATCAAGTGACCTGGTAGCACTGTACATTGCTGATGTCAATGTATAAATGTTTGGGTCAATACTTAAACTCCTCAGTTGGCGTTTCTTTTAAATGCCAGCTGTGACCTTAGATTTAAACAGTTTTATTGAGCAAATAAAGAGCAGTCAAATCACAATACAAATCTACTATACATTTGAACAATTTTAACCCCCCAAGCCGCCCGCCTGAACACCAGAAAAGACAGTGGCAATATTGTAACAACTCAAAGACGCTACTAATTGTGGAGAGCCAGAACTCTTACAACTCTCCATTAGGTGGTGACAACAGGATAAGAAGTATGAGAGTTACCTTAACAAACCTTCTCCCCCCCCCCCCCAGTTTTCTTCCCCCTAGTTGCAGCAGCATAAAAAAATACAGCATCACGAAGGTAGTGTGGCATTACCAGTTAAAAAGTCCAGCTTATTAAGCACTAAGCTTCATACTTGTGATGGTATTGTATATAAATGCCCTAAATTGCCCCAAATCTCTGCTTATGATTAATAGTTAGGGAAGCATCCCAAATTTCCATCACCATAAGATCATGGAACATGTTTCTCTAATGCCAAAAGGTTGGTAGGTATTGCAGTAAACATTTTTTGCCAAGTATACAAGAATTGTGCTAGAAAGTGTAGTAATCTAGTCCAATAACTCTGAACCAGTGGACATAATCAGAATGCATGATATAGAGTGTCATCTTGTCTCCCACATTTAGCACATACAGACAAGGTTACACAACCAACATAATAAGCTTGTTTCTGGGAAAATTAAGAGAATGTGAGTATCCGAAATTGACGCTCTCTGTTGTGTTCAGAGAGCAGAAGTAGGGGCGACACCATAGTGCTGTTGCAATCGAATCAACTGGCATACCAGTCTCAGTATAGCTTGATCTCTAGGCTTTTTCTAAGACCTACTGTAGACTATGATATCACCCCTTAATACAGCTTTAGCCATATCCTAATATAAGGTGGGATCTGAGACACGCTGAGCATTAAAATGTTTTTAATCAACCCATTTAGTGCATAAGTAGTCCAAGAAACACCAAGATCTATCCCTCCCCTTGGGCTCCAGTCTCCCTAATTCCACCCAAACAAGCGCATGATTGAATATTGCAATCGAGTCAATAGAAGCCCTGGTCACAGAGGAAAATAAGCCCTGGTTTATTAAAATATAATTTATAAACTAGCCTCAATAGCCCAGGGAACCATTAATTAGGACTCCACTGAATTGGCCTGTATCATGGGCTCCTCCTCCTTCCGAAAAAACATCCACAAGTACCAAAAAAACTCCCTACATAGGGGAGAAAAAGATCTTGTGAATAAAAAACGGATGAAGGGGTATTTTAATGATCTAATTCAAATATCAATATGGCTATAAATGCATTATACCACAGAGAGTATTAAATGGAAGTAAAGAAAATATATGTATAGTCACTTCACAATCCTCTTAGAGCTGTATACTGAAACGGTATTCAAAAAAGAACCATTGTTTGGTTTAGAATCTTTTTTCAATGTTGAAATAAACCACTTATCTTAAAGCCTGGGAATGTTGTCACTTCCAAAACTCAAAATCGAGTCACCAAATTCACCAAAAACAATCCACCAGAAACTGTAGTAAACGGTTCTCCACTCTGGTTCTTGTCCTTCAGTCACATGTAGTTCCGGTTGTAAAGTGAAATATTTTAACGTGGGTGCTGCTAGAGCGGTAAATCTGCTCAGCCGTGATGTCTTCTTAATTTTCTCGACAGCAAGGGTCCCCACTGTTTCGCGTTCTTCATCAGGAGAAATATCCAAAAACAATTAAATATGTTTCTTTTCCATGCGATGGATGGAAAAGAAACATATTTAATTGTTTTTGGATATTTCTCCTGATGAAGAACGCGAAACAGTGGGGACCCTTGCTGTCGAGAAAATTAAGAAGACATCACGGCTGAGCAGATTTACCGCTCTAGCAGCACCCACGTTAAAATATTTCACTTTACAACCGGAACTACATGTGACTGAAGGACAAGAACCAGAGTGGAGAACCGTTTACTACAGTTTCTGGTGGATTGTTTTTGGTGAATTTGGTGACTCGATTTTGAGTTTTGGAAGTGACAACATTCCCAGGCTTTAAGATAAGTGGTTTATTTCAACATTGAAAAAAGATTCTAAACCAAACAATGGTTCTTTTTTGAATACCGTTTCAGTATACAGCTCTAAGAGGATTGTGAAGTGACTATACATATATTTTCTTTACTTCCATTTAATACTCTCTGTGGTATAATGCATTTATAGCCATATTGATATTTGAATTAGATCATTAAAATACCCCTTCATCCGTTTTTTATTCACAAGATCTTTTTCTCCCCTATGTAGGGAGTTTTTTTGGTACTTGTGGATGTTTTTTCGGAAGGAGGAGGAGCCCATGATACAGGCCAATTCAGTGGAGTCCTAATTAATGGTTCCCTGGGCTATTGAGGCTAGTTTATAAAATATATGATATATATCAGGATTGTGCAATTTCCCACAGAGTGTATAGCAAGAGTGCATCCACCAGTTTTTGATATATGTTAGTGCACTCTAGACAATTTAAGATATTTTTATTAAAATATAAGCAATCCTGGAGTGTGTCATATGGGCCTATGACAGATGAGTGAAGTCTCGGTCTCCAGGATGAAGAGTGCGCCAGACATCTATGACATCTAAGGTGGTACAGAAGTGAGGGATCCCCTTTGTAGCATTCTATCATTTCTTACGAGGGTTATAAGTTTTGTCCATGTCTGGATCTGCCACAATGTTAAAGTCTCATCCCATCACTATGGCAGTGTGAGGGATGGTATTTATTAAAGAGATCAAGTGTTGAAAAATTTTTGTTGTAAACACTGGGGGCAAAGACATTACACAAAAGAAAAGGTGTCGTATTCACATCAACCTGAGCAAGTATATATCGGACCTCCAGGTCAACTACAAGAGTCTGCGTTTGTACTTATAAAGACTTATGAAACAGGATAGTCTTTTTCCCCCAAGCAGGGGCATCCACATAAGTACCGACCCACCAAATCCCTAGCTTTTTATGTTCTTCATCCGTCAGATGAGTTTCTTGAAGCATGGCTATTGTAATCTGCTTTCGATGAAGACTGTGAAATTTTTTTTTCCATTTAAAAGGGGAAGTGATTCCCCCTACATTACAAGAAAAGATTTTGAACACCATTAAGTAATTCCCTTATAAAGGAATAGTATCATAGATATGGTAGAAGTCCCAATATTGGGATGTCATCCCAGCCTCCAACATCTCAAACACAGCAGCCTTTGCAGGTGACATCAGGTAGCCCATTCCTCCCATCCATGCCCATCTACACCCCTCCCCATTCTCACTCCCTGAAATTCACCCAACCCCCTGTTCCCTCCACCAACTCCCCCCTCTACCAACCTACCACCCTTCAAAAGGATAGGTCGCTAACGATGCTGTGCCCTAACTTCTCTCCCATAATAGCTGCCTATATATGTTAAGTACAGTAACTGAACAGCAATAAAGAGAGACAGAAGAAAAAAAAATCCAACTTGTTCTGAGAACAAGTATATATTGATGTGTCAACAGACCCTATGGTGATATAGAATACTTTAATTTAAGTGCCAATCAATTAAGAGGTCCAAGTCCAAGGGCACACGTATTTAAGAGAAATACCATATTATAGGGGCATCACAGGTCCACAACGTTGGTGCTCCCCAAAGGTTAGATATCATCCTGGTTGATGTCACTAGAAGGCACCAGAAGCTTGAAAAAAAAGTCAGTATATAGTGATGTATCAACAGACCCTGCATTGATATAGAGTGCTTCAGTTTGAGTACCAATCAAATAAAAAATCAAAATCCAGCAGCGTATGTATCTAAGAGAAATACCAATTTAGAGACATTAAAGGTCCACATTACAGGTCCAGATTATATATATAGAGAGAGGTGTAACCAGCAGAAGAAAGGAAGTGTTGATGCCTTTGTACAAGTTGTTGGTGAGGCCCTACCTAGAATATTGTGTTCAGTTCTGAAGCCTGTATCTTGATAAAGATGTAAGAAGACTTGAAGTGGTCCAGAGGAAGGCGACAAAAATGATATGAGGATTGTACCCAAAGACATATGAGAAAAGACCTGAATATGTAGACCCTAGAGGAGAGGAGGGACAGGGGAGATATGATACAGACGTTTAAATGCTTGAAAGGTATTAATATAGAAACATTTTCTAGAGAAGGGGAAATGGTAAAACCAGAGGACATAAATTGAGGTTGTGGGGTGGTAGACTTAGGAGTCATATCAGAGATTTATTTTTTATGGAGAGGGTGGTTGATGCCTAGAATGTCCTCCTGAGGGAGGTGGTGGAGAAAAAAAGCTGTGGAGGAATTCAAAATGGCTTGGGATGAACACAGAAGATCTCTAATTAGAAAATAAACGGTATAAAAAAAACCTTAAAGTGTTGCATATGTGTTTGCATATCAAGTGGTGCTTAGATGGCAACTCTGGCTGTATCAACTAAGGCTGGTGCTGGGCTGGCATGTGTGGTCTGAGTGCCGCATATAGCAATTCGATTTAGGATCAGCTTGAGAGAGCTTCGATGGAAACTCCAGTAATGTGGAACATGAGGACAAAGCCAGGCAGACTTTTACAGTCTGTGTCCCACAAATGACAAGATGGATTCAGATAGGCTTTGCCAGCAACTCCAGTAGTTGGAACATAAGGACAGAGCCAGGCAGACTTGTATGGTCTAAATCCCCAAAACAACAAAGAAAGACCATGATCAAGTATATAATATCACGTTCATTGTTGAATTAATCTAGAATTGAGAATGAATGTGACTGTTGAGCAGACTGAATGGACCATTCAGGTCTTTATTTGCTATCACTTACTATGTTACTATTGGGCTCATTTTCGAAAGAGAAGGACGTCCATCTTTCAACATAAATCAGAAGATGGACATCTTTCTCCCAGGGACGTCCAAATCGGTATGATCGAAAACCTGATTTAGGACGTCTCCAACTGCACTCCGTTGCAAGTACAGCCAAAGTTCAAAGGGGCGTGTCGGAGGTGTAGCGAAGGCGGGACTTGGGCGTGCCTAATGCTTGGACTTCTTTGACCCATAATCCATTTGTGGAGGGAACTGCGAGCTCTGCAAAACCCACCATAAACCCACTGTACCTATATATAGGTGCCCCCCTTCACCCGTAAGGGCTATGGTAGTGGTGTTTAGTTGTGGGTAGTGGGTTTTGGGGGGCTCAGCACACAAGGTAAGGGAGCTATGTTCCTGGGAGCAATTTATGAAGTCCACTGCAGTGCCCCCCTAGGGTGCCTGGTTGCTGTCCTGGCATGTCAGGGGGACCAGTGCACTACAAATGCTAGCTCCTTCCATGATCAAATGGCTTGCATTTGGCCGTTTTTGACATGGACGTCTTTGGTTTCAAAAATCGCCGAAGGTCAGAAATGTCCATGTCTAGGGATGACCAATTTTAAGGATTTGGACGCCTCTGACGGTATTTTTGAAATGAAAGATGAACGTCCATCTTGTTTCGAAAATACAGGTTTCTCACCCCTGGATTTTGCCATTTTGCAAGGATGTCCAAATAGCAACTTTGGACGTCCCTTTCGAAAATGCCCCTCCAAATCTACGTGCATCCATTTACACCAACGAAAAGCTGGTGTAAATTCCTGTGCATAGATTTACGTGCATTGGCCCATATTTTATAACAACACGTGTAGATTTTAGAACGCCCACAAAACACCCAATTCTGAGCAGATGGGCACAAAGGCTTTGTGTTGAGTCTAGACTAAGGTGGAGTAGTTCTGGAAGTAGAGAATTTTTCTTGCAATTACAGGTGAGTTCCTTCTCTAAACAAAGTGCCTGCAAAATGACCTTTTTTTTTAAAACTGAAATTTATTAAACATATAGGCAAATATCAGGAAAAAAGAAAATCAAGACTTATACATAGCAATATGAAATAAACCAATATTAGTCCACATCATGAGAAAAAACTGCTAACTATTGGAGAGGCAAATCATCAAATAGCTAACAAGGAAATAAAATAAATATCTAGCAGTATTCAGGCATTATTATCTCTGAACGTTTTCCTTACTTTCCCCCAACTAAACAAATCAATAAAGAAATCAATTGCAGTCTGATTTTTAAAATATCCTGTTTATGCACATAATTAAGCGCTTTAAATCTAATAGCCCATGGTCAATCATCCACCTGGCTCCAGGCTCTCAGTCTATGGGCCACTTCACCCTTAAAGGCCCCAAATGCTCACCAAGGTGTAACTGTTGTGGTAGCCAGTTTTCTAAAAAGCTCCGTAGGTCTCTCTCCAACAATGATTCAGGGAGGCCAATGAGGCAGAAGTTGTTGCGCCACGAATGATTCTGTAGGTCGTCGCTCGGTGATCCGCATCTGCAGTGGTTTTGGGTCTGAGTGAGCATGTGGGGCCAGTCCTCCAGCGCCCTGGTTTTCTGGAGCTGTGCATCGAGCTCTAATCTGAAAGCATCCAGGCACTCATGTGCCTCTTCCGCTCTTTCATACAGTTGCTGGAGCTTCTTATCTAATGCTGCCTTTACCGCCACGGTAGGGTTACCATATGGCTCCAGAAAAAGGAGGACGGATTGAGCCAGCCGGGTTTTACTTCCATTGCTTTCAATGGAAAAGCAATGGAAGTAAAACCCGGCTGGCTCAATTACTTCCATTGAAAGCAATTGCTTTTCATTGAAAGCAATGGAAGTAAAACCCGGCTGGCTTAATCCGTCCTCCTTTTTCTGGAGCCATATGGTAACCCTATGCCACGGTGACTTCGGTGGTGAGCTCCGAAATCCAAGCCGAGCAAATGGCAGAGTTGGGTGGGAATAGGGTTACCATATGGCTCCAGAAAAAGGAGGACGGATTGAGCCAGCCGGGTTTTACTTCCATTGCTTTAAGCAATGGAAGTAAAACCCGGCTGGCTCAATTACTTCCATTGAAAGCAATGGAAGTAAAACCCGGCTGGCTCAATCCGTCCTCCTTTTTCTGGAGCCATATGGTAACCCTAGGTGGGAATGAGGAGCCGCCATCTTGCCCTCGGTAGGTTGCTTCTTGTCCTGTTCTTTCCTTAAGCTGTTTGATGCCATAAAGTGTCTCTCCAGCTCACCACAGAATTGAGGGGTAAGTAACACCTTCTAGGAGTTTGCCCGCTAATCAGGAGAGAAAAAGTGGATTGAAAAACGTAGATTATTAGTGTGGGAAAGCAGGGCATGAAGTAGCTTCACTTTTTAGTGACCGCTCTGTCTCATCAAGTCATGTGACCCTGTCAGCTGTGACCTTAAAAAATATTCCCATATATTAATTGCTAACTACTATCTGGATAGCAGTGCTGAGTATCTTGGTGTGCTGCGGACTGCAAGAGTTATTTGGATTATGGTGATATTCAGCACTGCTATTTGGATAACTATTCAGATCATCTAGGACTGTAATTTTATCTCTTAAGTTATCTGGATCGTGGTGCTGAATATTGCTACTATCTGGATTATTTCCTGCTCTGCCTCTGTACAGCTCCGGTGCTATTGTTTTCCATTTATTTCAATTTTGTTAGACCACCTTATTTTAAGGCTTCCAACAGAATCAAGATTCACAAGGCAGAGTTAATCCAGGCCTGGGTTTATCCCAGTGCATGCAGGGACTTGTAGTTCTGATTACCCCATTGCATTCCCTAGGAAAAGCAAGACTACAAGTCCCAGCATGTACTGGATCAATCCTGTCCTGTGAATCTGGATTCAGTTGGTAGCCTTACCTTATTTTCAACATAAGTTAAGGTGGTTTACATGAGATAAGGAAGAGAACTCCATAACAATGATTGAAAAGCTGACAACCAAACAGGTTACACATTCAAATTACAAGGCAAACATCAGAGTCTTCCTCTAACAATGGACCTTCCAGAAGGATCAAAGTTTCATGATTGAGCTACCCATCTAGGTCCCCAACAGCCCTCCAAAAGTGATACCTAAAACAAATATCTTTTAGACTGCTCAAATTTGTTTTGGAAAGCTTCTTTAATGCAAGAAGAGGGACAAGGGATTCCAGAGGGAAAGTGTGAGAAAAAGAAATCACTGTTTCTGCTGGATTCCCAGCTAGTGCAGGAGGGATCAGGAAGCACCAGTTTATGGCCATTTACAGTAGAAAACGGAGATTGCATGTAGGGAGATAGGGGATAGTAAGAGAAGCCAGATACCCAGGCATATCATATTCTATGGGCTAGCACCAGGGCAATCTGTAAAGATTTTTAGTGAAATTATCTACATAATGCTGCTGAAAATGATGGACTACCCCAGTCAACAGGGTGATTGGTCTTGTGCGTATTAACTTTACTATCATCTATTGTAGTTCCATTTTTTATATATTATGTTTTTATTGTACACTGCTGTGACCTTGTATAAAGCCAAGAGGTATAGCAAATTTAATAAACATAAACATACATATAAACACATATCCAGGTATCAGGTTTGACTTTTGAATATCGGGCCAATTATTTTTTATATTTCTCATTCCTTTAAAGCTGAAATACAATATGTTTCTTCATATATATTTGACTTTTTTCCAATCTTGAGTGCTTAAGTATTATATGTCCACTAATGATCATTTGGCTTCGTAAAAGCATTTCTCGTTACTAGATAAGAAATAGGTATTTGCCTATTTCGCTCACCTCTGCCTCCATTAAGAAAATAAATATGTGTCTTACAAAGCAACTCAAATAATAGAATTTTCTATCTCCTAGCAGCCATATTTGATAGATTAACAAATAATACTGATTTAGTTTATCATTTGCTTTATCAAGGTGACTGTATGGTACAAAAAAGAAAGCTGTGTCTGTTAACTAAATTCAATGTGAAGCTGCTCTTGAAATGAGACATCTGTCCTTCATCAAAGTGGGGCAGTTGCAACTTAGACCATTTTGATGTTGTGAATGTCAGTGATATCAATGCACAGATAATGGAATGTGAATAGTGAGAGTTTACTTAACAAATACAAAAAAATTACTGTTGCATATGTTTAATGTAATAGAATAGTCAAAAAATCTATATGAGAACTCAACCACTTACTACAAAGACTTATGTCAAAACCTATATGTGGTTGTTACAACATTGTGGTCACAATATAAATATGTTAATGTCTTATGATTTCAAGACCATTAACTTAAAGAAGTCGAGTATAAAAAGAGGAAAAAAGTCTCTGTACATCAGCGGTCTGAATATATTTGCATGGACAGACTTGCATGACAGTCCTTCTTCATTGGCTAAAAACCCTCTGTTACTTATTTCTCTTTCATAGTTTTCAGTTCAAAACTTATACTTGATTGACATTCAAAATATTTAACTTTGTCATTCAATATATTGAGCATAGCATATATCCTCAACTTTTGATAAAGTTGCAGACAGACGCTTATCTTAAAAATTGTGTCTCCTCATGATTTTATTTTCCACTTTTGATTCAATCATCCTTCTATCATCCGACAGGGTCCCATTTCGCCCGTCCCTTTTCTCGGGCTTTATCAAGGAAGTCTATCAGGCTCATTTTTGAAAGAGAAGGATGCCCATCTTTCGACACAAATCGGAAGATGGGTGTCCTTCTCTCAGGGTCGTCCAAATCGGTATAATTGAAAGCCGATTTTGGGCATCCCCAACTGCTTTCCGTCGCAGGGATGGCCAAAGTTCAAGGGGGCGTATCGGAGGCATAGCGAAGGCAGGACTTGGGCGTGCCTAACACATGGACGTCCTCAACCCATAATGGAAAAAAAGGGCATCCCTGATGAGCACTTGGACGACTTTACCTGGTCCTTTTTTCTTAAACCAAGCCACAAAAAGGTGCCCGAACTGACCAGATGACCACCGGAGAGAATCGGGGATGACATTCCCTTACTCCCCCAGTGGTCACTAACCCCCTCCCACCCTCAAAAAATATTTAAAAAAATATTTTTTGCCAGTCTCTATGCCAACCTCAGATGTCATACTAAGGTCCATGACAGCAGTATGCAGGTCCCTGGAGCAGTTTTAGTGGGTGCAGTGCACTTCAGACAGGCGGACCCAGGCCCCCCCCCCCACCTGTTACATTTGTGAAGGAAACAGCGAGGCCTCCAAAACCCACCACAAACCCACTGTACCCACATATAGGTGCCCCCCTTCACCTGTAAGGGCTATGGTAGTGGTATACAGTTGTGGGTACTGGGTTTTGGGGGGATTTGGGGAGGGGCTCAGCACACAAGGTAAGGGAGCTATGTTCCTGGAAGCAATTTATGAAGTCCACTGCAGTGCCCCCTAGGGTGCCCGCTTGGTGTCCTGGCATGTCAGGAGGACCAGTGCACTACAAATGCTGGCTCCTTCCATGACCAAATGGCTTGCATTTGGCTGTTTCTGAGATGGGCATCCTTGGTTTCCATTATCGCTGAAAATCAGAAACAACCAAGTCTAGGGACGACCAAAATTTCAAGATTTGGTCGTCCCCGACCGTATTATCAAAATGAAAGATGGACGTCCATCTTTTTCGATAATACGGGTTTCCCCACCCCTCCATCAGGACATTTTGTGAGGACGTCCTCAACAAAACTTGGGTGTCTCTTTCCATTATGCCCCTCCACATGTCATAGCAAGTATGCTATACTGCTGAATTTGTGCTGCAGCTTCCACTTTTTACTGCTTCTTGCATTGTGCATTGGCACTGAACACAGCTTAGTAAAAGTGTTCCTAAATAAGTAAAAATTAAAAAATGATGGAACCCAACTGCTAGAATGGCTATTCTGAAAATGTTAGGGAAATACAGTATTTTAAATTGCCATGATAAGTACATAAGTACATAAGTAGTGCCATACTGGGAAAGACCAAAGGTCCATCTAGCCCAGCATCCTGTCACCGACAGTGGCCAATCCAGGTCAAGGGCACCTGGCACGCTCCCCAAACGTAAAAACATTCCAGACAAGTTATACCTAAAAATGAGGAATTTTTCCAGTCCATTTAATAGCGGTCTATGGACTTGTCCTTTAGGAATCTATCTAACCCCTTTTTAAACTCCGTCAAGCTAACCGCCCGTACCACGTTCTCCGGCAATGAATTCCAGAGTCTAATTACACGTTGGGTGAAGAAAAATTTTCTCCGATTCGTTTTAAATTTACCACACTGTAGCTTCAACTCATGCCCTCTAGTCCTAGTATTTTTGGATAGCGTGAACAGTCGCTTCACATCCACCCGATCCATTCCACTCATTATTTTATACACTTCTATCATATCTCCCCTCAGCCGTCTCTTCTCCAAGCTGAAAAGCCCTAGCCTTCTCAGCCTCTCTTCATAGGAAAGTCGTCCCATCCCCACTATCATTTTCGTCGCCCTTCGCTGTACCTTTTCCAATTCTACTATATCTTTTTTGAGATACGGAGACCAGTACTGAACACAATACTCCAGGTGCGGTCGCACCATGGAGCGATACAACGGCATTATAACATCCGCACACCTGGACTCCATACCCTTCTTAATAACACCCAACATTCTATTCGCTTTCCTAGCCGCAGCAGCACACTGAGCAGAAGGTTTCAGCGTATCATCGACGACGACACCCAGATCCCTTTCTTGATCCGTAACTCCTAACGCGGAACCTTGCAAGACGTAGCTATAATTCGGGTTCCTCTTACCCACATGCATCACTTTGCACTTGTCAACATTGAACTTCATCTGCCACTTGCACGCCCATTCTCCCAGTCTCGCAAGGTCCTCCTGTAATCGTTCACATTCCTCCTGCGACTTGACGACCCTGAATAATTTTGTGTCATCGGCGAATTTAATTACCTCACTAGTTATTCCCATCTCTAGGTCATTTATAAATACATTAAAAAGCAACGGACCCAGCACAGACCCCTGCGGGACCCCACTAACTACCCTCCTCCACTGAGAATACTGGCCACGCAATCCTACTCTCTGCTTCCTATCTTTCAACCAGTTCTTAATCCATAATAATACCCTACCTCCGATTCCATGACTCTGCAATTTCTTCAGGAGTCTTTCGTGCGGCACTTTGTCAAACGCCTTCTGAAAATCCAGATATACAATATCAACCGGCTCCCCATTGTCCACATGTTTGCTTACCCCCTCGTTAATGATGTTTTTTTATTATACTTCCCATGGTTTTGCAGGAAACATAAAATTCAATAGTGGGCCACATTCAGCCCATGGACTGCAGGTTGCTCACTCCTGTAATAGAGGGTCAGCAATGTCTTCCTAAGGTGACCCCATGGACTCTGTGATGCTGATACTTTCTCTCTCAGCTTCTTTCCTTCCCCTCACACCCCTTCTGACATTGCAGCATTGGCAAAAGGGCAATATAGAACCCTATGTCCCTCCTGTTCAATTCCCTCTGGTGGCCCAAATGACACCAGATGACTTTACTTACCATTATGTTCCCTGTTTTTCTCCATGGGGTGTGGTGGAGAGGGCTGGATGTTAGCCTGCTGAGGCTGCAAAAAAAACAAAACAAAACTAAAAAAAAAATCCCTAACTACTCCTCTAGACGTATTGCTAAGTTTCTTGCAAATCATTAGACTGATGCAATTAGTGTTAATCATTTAGGGGCCCTTTTACTAAGCAGCACTAAGTCCACTGCAGGCTTACCACACAACAATCCGGATCTACCACTGGGCTACAGAAGGAGCCCTTCGGTAGTTCCCACCCCTAGTGCATGACATTTCTGTCACTACAAAAATATGTCCTATTTTTGTAGCACTGGAACTTAACTGGCAGTAATCGGGTAGCCTGGTTCCTGCTGGGTTAGCGTGAGAGCCCTTAACGCCATCTCAATGGGTGGAGGTAAGGGCTCCCCAATGAAATGGCTGTGTGGTAAGTGGTTTTACCGCATCGGCCATTTCTTTTTCTCAAAAATGGACAGCCTTTTATCTGCTGTGGTAAAAGGGGGCCTCAACGTGCATCAAAAAGACATGCTGATACTAGTGCAAGCCCCCTCTTACTGCAGCTTAGTAAAAGGACCCCATAGAGCTGTAATGAGCAGATTTGCATTTCACATAGCTTCAAACCATTCTGCTCATGCTAGACTGGGTTTTTAAAGGCAAGACCAGTAACACAAGTGCTTGCATTACCTTTAATGTGTAATATAATCCTTTGTGGGTACAGTCTTCTGAAACTAAGTATGTACTCGAGAAATTAAGGGCTCCTTTTACTAAGCGGTGGTAAGCCCAATGTGGGCTTACCGCTCGCTATACAGGAGGTACCGCTGGGCTACCGCAGCAGCTCGGCAATACTTCCCACCCCTAGTATGCTGTCATTTCCGGCGCTACAAAAATGTATTTATTTTTGTAGCGCCAGAGGGTACCCAGTGGTAATCGGGCAGTGCCATGCGCTGCCCGGTTACTGCTGGGTTAACGCGGGAGCCCTTACCACCACTCAATGGGTGGCGGTAAGGGCTCCCCCCCTCTGACATGACCATGCGGCAAGTGCTTTACTTCCCACACAGCCATTTCCTGTAGGAAGGTGAGACTTTCCTTTTTCCAGCTGCAGTAAGCAGGGGCCTCGGCACACATGTAAAACACACACTGATGCCAGCGCCAGTTCCCTTTTGTCGCAGCTTGGTAAAAGGGGCCCTAAAAATAGTCATGATGAGGCAGAATATACTTCATCAGTTAAACACCGTGGGCCCTGTTTACTAAGCCGCACTGTAGGCGCGCAAACATTTTAGCGCATACTAAAAATTAGCGTGAGCTAACGATAGAGACACCCATAGGAATATAATGGGTGTCTCTATCATTGAACTGAGGAGTAAGTTCATGGTTAGAGCAGTGGGCTGAGAACCGGGGTTTAAATGGTACTGTGGCTCTTTGTAGTCTTGGACAAGTCATACAGGGGCCCTTTTACCAAAGTGCTTTAAGTAGTTATCATGTGGAAAAAGGCTACTACATGATTGCATTAAGGAGTTTTGAGGTAGTTTGTTTCCATGCATTAAACTGCATGCTACTGATTTTTTCTGCCAGGGTACATGCTAGTTGGCTAATGCACAAAAAAAGAAGCTTACAGTCAATTTCCCAGTGTCCATTAAATTAAACATGAATCTTTTGATACTGAAGGAAGATGGATTTTAATGAAAGTTTCCCTATTACAACAAGATTTTCTTTTGTTAAATGTTTATGCTCCTAACCAAGACAGTCTTCTCTTTTTCTCCACAATAGCAGACAAAATTGCAGAATATGATCCACTACCGCTCATAATTGCTGGCGATTTTAACATGCCTTTAGACTCTTGGTTAGATAGACAATCTAGAGCTTGCTATCATGTACCCAAAGCCCAAACTACTCAACAATCATTAATTGATTCATATCACATTACTGACTCATGGAGACAATTCTCACCTACCGCTATGGATCATACTTTTTTCTCTACCCCACATCATAGTTTTTCTTGTATTGATTTTTTTTCTCATTTCCAATAATCTTCTCCAGAGTATATGCAAAGTTCTTGCAGAACCAATTACCCTCTCAGACTTTGCTGCAACATCTTTCTCTCTCCAATTAAATTCAACCAATCCTCTTAGTTCTCCACAATGGAGACTTAACTCTCAACTTCTTTCTGTAGAGACCTATGTACAATGAATTACTGAGTTCAGTAATAATTTTTTTCGTGAAAATGATCCTTCTGATACTAATGCAATAGTTACTTGGGAAGCATATAAAGCCTCCTTACATGGGGAGTTCATTTCTATATCAGCACACCAAACTAAAGAAAACAACAAACGGTTAAATGAACTGGAATCTCTTTTTAAAGATTTAGAACACAAATACCAAATAGAACAGAAACCGGAGGTTTTTAACTCTCTCATTAAGCATAAATATGAATATAATAAAATGCTGAGTTAAAAACACTTTTTTGTTTCTTTTCTTTCCTTCCTTTCTTACTTCTGTCTCTGACATTGAGCTTTCTATTTTAACTTTCTTTTTCATTTCTGTCATCTGCCATTTTAGCTACCTATAGCTAGATTTCATTTCTCCTCCCTCCAGTCTTTAGTCTCCCTCTTTTCACCTACTTACCAAATTTTCAGTTCCTACTCTAGAGCTAGTTAAGTGCCATCAATATATGGACATCAGTTTGAGATGATTAACTAGACAATGATGACAATGAAAGGGGAAGGATATTACAGTGCAAATGGTTTTAAATTTCAGACTAGTGGGAAGGATGGGTAAAGTATATCAAAAAGTACAATGTGTGGGAGATGGATCAGAGTTATAATCTGCACTGATTGTATTTATAATTTATTTATTACATTTGTTTCCCACACTTTCCCACTAAAAGCAGGCTCAATGTGGCTTACATAGTAATAGGTAACACAGAATTTTGTTATGTAAAGTAGGAAATTAAGTATAACATAGTAATAGGATGGATGGGTAGCTAGAGATAGGTGATAGAGAGGAAGGTAAGGTGGGAGATAGAGTCAGGGTCAATGTCGTTTTCTCTTCGGTATATGTAAGGTAGATGGGTTCATAAGATTAATGAGTAGACCACTTGCCGAAATAATTTTTCCAAGTAAAATCACACATCTCATCCCCCTTTCCTCTTCCCTCTTCCTTACTGCTTGAGTCTGAGTTATCAACAGAGGATGATTTCTTATTGGCCTAGCCACCTGACCCCACCTGAGTAATTCTTACCTTTACATTTTTACAGTGGTCTGAGAATCTGAAAGCCTGTATTAGAGTTGCAAATATATCAATGAATAACTGTAATGCAAATGCTCATAGCATAACAGAAAAAAAAAGATTTCACTAGAGACTTTTAGAAAAGACAAGGTACTGCTAATCATTCAACATACAAGTTAGCACTTAGAATGAAAACATAGCTGACCACAGCATGGGAAATAGTTATTAGAAACTTAAAATTACCTCTGTAAAAGATTTATAATCACTCTGCAAGTGCTTGATGGTATAATAATGTGCTTTATATTGCTTTTATACAGCATTTGCAATTATGTGCCTAAAGTACATCAATATTCCTTATCTGTGAGATTCTCTGTAGCCCTTTTCTGAATACTTAGGCAATTAACCATGATCAAGAATAATTGAGGCCAGGACTGCTCTGATATCTGATCATCTAACAGCAGGATATGAGCTTTTTATGCTGTGAAAATCATTACAGTCTGTATGCTAAAGCCAAAATGGAATGTAAATATCTGTTATGAAATTTGGACCAAATTCTATAAATGGTGACTAAAAAAACGTGCTTAGTACTATTCTATAAACCTCGCCTAAAGTTAGGCACAGTTTATAGAATACATATAGCGCCTGTCTCTACAACTATAATTTACGTGCGACCATTTACACCAACAAAACCAGGTGTACATGGCCACGCCTAACTTAAGCGTGGATTGGGCGTATTCCATAACAGTGCATGTAATTTTTAGGAATGCGAACGACATGCCCATGAGCCTCCTAGAATTTACGCGCACCACTTTACAGAATATGCTTAGAAAGTTGTGTGCGTAAATTCTAATTAGTGCCAATTAGTGCCGACAATTGATTGCTAGTGGTCAATTATTGATGCTGATTGGCTTGCTAAACAATTAAGTTGTGTGCACAATTTGACCATGTGGCCAAAACTGCATGCACAACTTTAGTCACCATATATAGAATCTGGGGGTTCCTGTCTTGCATATAATATGAGCCCCAGTGACTGGTAACCAAAATCTCTGTGCTAATTAATCATGCATTAAAAGCATTGAAGTTTTGAAGCTATTTAAGGAGTATAAAACATTTGATTTGTGTAAATGGTCTATCTAGAAATCACCTTCCCTCAATGTGGCTAAAGGTTTGCATGATGTTCTGCAATATACATACAGTAAAACTTAGCTATAACAGACTTCATGGGACTTCCAGCTGGAGTATGTTGTATCCGAAGTCTGTTCTAACCAAAAGGTCATAGGGAAGTTGGCTTGATGTGGAGAATTAAAAGTACTATACACCATACAATATGTAAGTCAAACAAGGCACTATCTATGCACAGGATAAAAGAAATCAGAACTCCAACTGTTACAGAATGACAGACAATGGATGCTATTTCTATATGTATCTTATTGCTAAATGCTACTGCTAAGTAAACTGGCGCATGATCCTGGACTGAATTTCTTGATGGTGTCTTTTAAACAAAACAAAAGATTTGATAGCCAGGAGATGTTCCTGGGCTGCATCACTGTTAGATAGCACCACAGAGAAGACCCTGCAAAGTCTGAATGGCAGTTGTGGCACTACCTGCAGATGGAAATGAATATGAGTTGTTCTCTGTTTGTTGTGTTGCCTTATCTTTGTCATTATTGTTACCTGCAAGTTATATACAGTATCATTTTCAGTAGGAAAATCGCAGATTTCGATAGCATTGTTAGCAGCTGCAAAGACATCAAATGTTACAACTCTCTGAAAACTGATCTGCAAGTTGAATGTCATCCTCATCGTCATTCTCATCATCAACTGCCTGAAGAACAACAAGTTTGAAACAAATCCGAACTTTGTGGAAGCAGTTCAGTACTGTCTGCGCAATGACCTCCTTCCAAGCTAAGCACAACATTTCCATGGAATAAAGAATGTTGGTTTCACATGACACCTGACCTCAGATTTTGAATGATGCCAATGTTACAAGGCTGAAGTTGAGATGTTTAATGCCAAAGACCTGACACAGGCTATATTTTGGCGCAGAAAAGCGCCTTCCTCGAGGGTCTAATAAAAAAACGTTACAAAGAAATATATGGAACATTAAATACAATGAACAAAAATTGAATACAATAATCAAAAAATAAATAAACAAGTGTACTGGTGTCCATGCATATAAACCAAAGTGTCTAAAAAAAGGGGGGAAAGTAATTGTCACATATTATAATAATATACATGAATATACAGATACAATGCCAAGAAGGCAATAACCATGCAGCATGATTTCAGTCACTTAATGTGCAGAAATAATAATTAAAATGATCATATGGGAGAGAAATATAAAAAAATAATTGAATCATGTATGATCTTTATATAAAAAAATGTACATAAATCTTTAAATAAAAAAATGTACATAACATGCATATGTGATTCTAAAGTGACCACAAACCAAAACATGTATGTTGAGATCTGCGTGTCTTACCAAAATAGTACTGTTTGTTAGAAAGTGAAGTCCAAAGCAATCCTCCTAAAAACACTGTTGTAAAAATAACAAATGGTAAATTAAAAGACAAATAGACCTAAAAGAGACATACAATAAGGTAATGCAAACTTTAACAGTGCTCATGTGCATACTTAAAATCTCTAATGAAAACCTACAACATCATTGTGCGTTCATCTAATCTACCTAATAAATTGCTAGTATGTTTAGATCAAGATGTCTCCAGAGGGGGCGTTTCAGAGGCGTGAGTTGAGCAGTGTTACAGAATGAACATCTTCTTCCCATAACAGTTAAACGGTTTTCCCATGGCAGGGAAAAAAAGACCTGATATAAAAGCATCTGGGGTAAGAGCAAAGCTGTCTTCAGACCGATTTGTGAATTTGTGGAGTTGGAGAGTGCTAGTTAGAGAGAAAGTTGAGAGCTGCTGAGTGTAGTGTTACCATTTTTCTGTTTGCCCTAGTCTGAACCTTGTCACCCTTACACCAGTGGACTCCAAATCGTCTGCAACACAAAAGTGGGTACAGACGGGATTCAGATGATGGGTCTTCTTGCGTTCCCTACATTATTATATTTACATATCAGTTGTGCAATGCTCATCATACAGGCTGTGACAGATGGCAACAGGCAGATGGGGGGGGGGGGGGGGGGGGCTGGGGAGGGGAAGCATTACATAGTCAAAGATATTATGTCAGCTGAGGTGACCATGGGGACAGGGGATTGCATGTAGGCCTTTCTGTGCAGCATGTGCTGTGATGTGGAGACAAGCAGTGGAATAAAGATGGTGTTCATGTAGTCATCAGACTGTTCTTTAGGGGTGAATCTGCGCAATGAGGTTATCTTGGCAAGTGGATGGTAGGAGGAGCCATGCTTGAAAGACACTGTATTTCTCAATAGATGACGAGAATACTTTTGAAAGGCACACCTTCTTGAGGATACCACCAATGAAAAGTCTGAAGATGAGCAGTAAGGGATGGATGTCATTGACACACACTACTCAGCACTGTCAAGGCATATGGGAAGAGATTTGGTGGCTCTCCGTTAGCTCATTTGGATCCAGAGCAGCCCCAACTTAAAAATTAGAGAAGACCATTGCTCTAGAAGGTTAAACATGTCTGAGACTGCAAGGGCAGATGAGATTATACAAAAAGAGTTGAATTTACAGCATTTAGATTTTGATTGACACCTGATGAACTGCTACAAAAATTATAAACACAGAAATCTTTTTCTTACGTTGCTTCTCTGATCATCAGCTGTCAACTTTTCTTGAAGCATAGCACTCATGCCATCAAGAAAAGAATAATGAGACAAGTTGTCACTTTAAGGAATGCATTTATCTTCCCAAAAGCTTTTCCCCAGAATCACTGCTGTTAGTACTAGCTAATGCTTATGTTGTTATAGAATGATTGTATTCCATGCTGGAAACAAACTGCTAGAATTGAACTTGACCTGGCATTTGAAATACACCCCACTTATCTCAGAATTGGAAGCATAATTAAACCGACATTTAAATCAAGACTGCTGCTTTTAGCAGGCCAACTGTATGTAGAGGTTTTTTGAAGCCAATACTTTCACTTGAGACCCAGAAATTTTTTCCTGCTGTGGTTTGTTTATAGCGGGATCTTTTTTTTATGAGGGGGTAGTGGAATCTAAGGATTGCTTGTTTGAATTAAATACTTCTATAGAAATGGGAAAAAAAGGGCAACATTTGGAAAGCTGTGTATATTAGTGCCCATAGTACGGGAATTAGAATTAGCCAATTCATTTCCTAAACAAATTTGAAGTAGGTCCCACAGGGGTCTAGAAAATAAGCACATAAGGGTTGCCATACTGGGACAGACTGAAGGTCTATCAAGCCCAGCACCCTGTTTCCAACAGTGGTCAATCCAGGTTACAAGTATGTGGCAAGACATTCTACGCTGCTTATCCTAGAAAAAAGCAGTAGGTTTTCCCCTCGTCCATTTTAATAATGGCTTATGGACTTTTCTTATAGGAAGCCAGCCAAACCTTTTTTTAAACCCTGCTAGGCTAACTGCTTTTACCACATTCTCTGGCAAAGAATTCCAGAGTTTAATCACACTTGAGTGAAGAAATATTTTCTCCAATTTGTTTTAAATTTACTACTTTGTAGTTTCATTGCATGCCCCCTAATCCTAGTATTTTTGGAAAGAGTAAACAAGCAATTCACGTCTACCCATTCCACTCCACTCATTGTTTTATAGACCTCTATCATATCTGCTTTAGCCTTTCCTCACAGGGAAGTCGTCCCATCCCCTTTATCATTTTCGTTGCCCTTCTCTGTACCTCTTATAATTCCACTATATCTTTTTTGAGATGCGGTGACCAGAATTTCACACAGTATTCGAGGTGCGGCCGCACAATGGAGTGATACAAAGGCATTATAACATTCTCAGTTTTGTTCTCCATTCCTTTCATAATAATACCTAAAATTCTATTTGCTTTCTTAGCCGCACACTGAGCAGAGGGTTTCAATGTATCATCAATGAAGACACCTAGATCCCTTTCCTGGTTGGTGACTCCTAATGTGGAACCTTGACTCCCACATGCATCACTTTGCACTTGCTCACATTAAACATCATCTGCCTCTTGTAATTTTTCACAATCTTCTTGTGATTTGACAACGTTGAATATAAGTACATAAGTACATAAGTATTGCCATACTGGGAAAGACCACTTGTTCATCGAGCCCAGCATCCTGATTCCAACAGTGGCACATCCAGATCACAAATACCCGGCAAGATCCCAAAAATGTACAAAACATTTTATACTGCTTATCCCAGAAATAGTGGATTTTTCCAAAGTTCATTTAATAACGGTCTATGGACTTTTCCTTTAGGAAGCCGTCCAAACCTTTTTAAAACTCCGCTAAGTTAACCGCCTTTACCACATTCTCTGGCAACGAATTCCAGAGTTTAATTACACGTTGAGTGAAGAAAGATTTTCTCAGATTCGTTTTAAATTTACTACATTGTAGTTCATCGAATGCCCCCTAGTCCTAGTATTTTTGGAAAGCGTGAACAGGCGCTTCACATCTACCCATTCAACTCCACTCATTATTTTATAGACCTCTATCATATCTCCCCTCAGCCGCCTTTTCTCCAAGCTGAAGAGCCCTAGCCACTTTAGCCTTTCCTCATAGGGAAGTTGTCCCATCCCCTTTATCATTTTCGTCGCCCTTCTCTGCACCTTTTCTAATTCCACTACATCTTTTTTGAGATGCGGCGACCAGAATTGAACACAATATTTGAGGTGCGGCCGCACCATGGAGCGATACAAAGGCATTATAACATCCTCATTTTTGTTTTCCATTCCTTTCCTAATAATACCTAACATTCTATTTGCTTTCTTAGCCGCAGCAGCACACTGAACAGAATTGTATTTATTTTTTATTTTATGTTTATTTATTTTTGTTACATTTGTACCCCACGCTTTCCCACTCATGGCAGGCTCAATGCGGCTTACATGGGGCAATGGAGGGTTAAGTGTCTTGCCCAGAGTCACAAGGAGCTGCCTGTGCCTGAAGTGGGAATCAAACTCAGTTCCTCAGTTCCCCAGGACCAAAATCCACCACCCTAACCACCACCTAACCACTAGAATGTTTCAACGTATCATCAATGACGACACCCAGATCCCTTTCTTGGTCCATGACTCCTAACGTGGAATCTTGCATGACATAGCTATAATTCGGGTTCCTCTTTCCCACATGTATCACTTTGCACTTGCTCACATTAAACGTCATCTGCCATTTAGACGCCCAGTCTCCCAGTCTCGTAAGGTCCTTTTGTAATTTTTCACAATCCTCCCATGATTTAACGACTTTGTATAACTTTGTGTCATCAGCAAATTTAATTACCTCACTAGTTACTCCCATCTCTAGGTCATTTATAAATATGTTAAAAAGCAGCGGTCCCAGCACAGACCCCTGGGGAACCCCACTAACTACCCTTCTCCATTGAGAATACTGTTTTCTATCTTTTAACCAGTTTTTAATCCACAATAGAACACTACTTCCTATCCCATGACTCTCCAATTTCCTCTGGAGTCTTTCATGAGGTACTTTGTCAAACGCCTTCTGAAAATCCAGATTCACAATATCAACCGGCTCCCCTTTATCCACGTTTGTTCACCCCTTCAAAGAAATGTAGTAGATTGGTGAGGCAAGATTTCCCTTCACTAAATCCATGTTGACTTTGTCTCATTAATCCATGCTTTTGAATATGCTCTGTAGTTTTGTTCTTAACAATAGTCTCTACCATTTTGCCTGGCACCGACGTCAGACTCACCGGTCTATAATTTCCCGGATCTCCTCTGGAACCTTTTTTAAAAATCAGCGTTACATTGGCCAACCTCCAATCTTCCGGTACCACGCTCAATTTTTAAGGATAAATTACATATTTCTAACAATAGCTCCGCAAGCTCATTTTTTAGTTCTATCAGTACTCTGGGATGAATACCATCCGGTCCAGGAGATTTGCTACTCTTCAGTTTGTAGAACTGCCCCATTACATCCTCCAGGTTTACATAGAATTCATTAAGTTTCTCCGACTCGTCAGCTTCGAATACCATTTCCGGCACCGGTATCCCACCCAAATCTTCCTCGGTGAAGACCGAAGCAAAGAATTCATTTAATCTCTCCGCTACGGCTTTGTCTTCCCTGATCGCCCCTTTTACTCCTTGGTCATCTAATTTACCAAATGGGTTGTGTCATATTAATAAATGTTTGTCAGATATGACTTTCTGAAGTGATCTAATCACTATCGAATATTTATAAACAACATTATGCTACAGTGTGACAGTCATTATGTGGAGGGAAGTTTAGAGCAGGGGCTAAGAACCAGGGGTGCCAGGTTCAAACCCCCATGGCAGTTTCTTGTGATCTTGGGCAAATTACTTAACTCTACTGTTGAAAACACAAAACATTTTACACTAATATATCTCTTTATCTTGGATCCTTAACTGTTCCCTATGTCCCAAGTAGAACTCTGAGATCAATATCGCAGCATAGACTGGTCATTCCTCCTATTACTGGATTTCCATTCACAAGAGTGCATTATTTTGTCTGGCACCTGATTTATGAAACCAGCTTCCTATAAATATTCGTGAAATAGAATCTTTGCCTAAATTTAAAAAAGACTGAAAATATAGGACCTCTATGGAGGAGCTGGCATCATCTACAAACACCTTTTTCAATGCACTTTAATTGCACGTCGGATAAGAGTATGCTCTGTTTAACTGCATGCGCATGCCGTACTTCGGTCCCGTTTTTGGCACCATCAATTTCCTGCAGAGGAGAGGTCTTGAACCATGCATATAAGCGAATCTTGCACTTATCAGTGGTGCGCTAAACCAAAGTTTGTCCCCATAAAAATTGATGGTGCCAAAAACGGGACGGCATGCAGTTAAACAGCTTATCCGATGTGCACTTAAATGGAGTGCACTATATATATATATATATATATATATATATATATATATATATATATATATACACACGTACTGAAGTCTTCATTGTTTAATGTTGTTGCCACTTTATTCTTTGACATATGATACATATTACAAATGTAATATCTACATTTAATAAGTTAGCTTAGCAGAGTTTAAAAAAGGTTTGGATGGTTTTCTAAAGCAAAAGTCCATAGACCGTTATTAAATGGACTGGGGAAAATCCACTATTTCTGGGATAAGCAGTATAAAATGTTTTGTACATTTTTGGGATCTTGCCAGGTATTTGTGAACTGGATTGGTCACTGTTGGAAACAGGATGCTGGGCTCGATGGACCTTTGGTCTTTCCCAGTATGGCAATACTTATGTACTTATATGTACTTATGAAAAGGCTGTAAAATGTATATGCTTGTACCTGGGCTGCCATATTGCTATGTCTCTGTGCTCCTGATGCACTACTGGCTGTGGTACACTTTAGAAAATCAATGGAAACTTGGATGAAAATCAACCTAACAGCAGTAGAATACAAAGTATTTTCTTGCCATTGTGGAACACCTGCAGTTCATGATGTAGAGGTAGATAATACCTTCCATGTCTTCAAATTCAGGCCTGGTGTGCATTCTTAAAATTAAAATTTTGCTTAATATGAATCAATAGAATTTCAAAGCCTACATGATGGGGTTGTCAGTCAGTTAAAGTTTAGGTACATTTCAGTCAGAACCTGCAGGTAGTAGATAATCCCTTCCATGTCTTCAACTTCAGACCTGGTGTGCATGCTCTCCCTCTTAGTCCCACTCCATTTTCATCCCCTATCCCCCCCCCCCCCTTCCACTCTCTCCCTCTCCCTGGCCTTAGTCCTACTCTATCCCTCCTCCCCCTCCCTCAATGAAGCAGTCCGAAAGAAATCCAAATTGAATCGATATGTGCCTGTCCGGCTGCCTTGATGTCTTTCTCTGCTTCAGTCTGCTTTCTAGCGATCATACCAAGCCTGCCTTGGGGACTCGATGTTCTTCCTGCGTCACATCTCACCCTCATGGAAGCATGAAGTTAAGTTGCGTCAGAGGAGACGGGACATGTCTTAGGGGGAAGGTCAAGTCCCGAGGCAGCCCTGCTCTAACTACTGGAGTGCCTAGAGACCTGAGACCGCTGTCTGCAGCACTAGTGTGTGAGTTGGAGGGAGGGAGGAGAACAAAGGGAGTCCCGGGGTAGAGGGTAGTAACAGCAGGTCCCGCAGCAGGCTGCGCTACAGCAGCTAACTCTGTTTCTGTGTTATGCAGGTCTGCTTGCTAAGCCTCCCCAAGCCTCTTAAACCGGGTGCATATGATCCCAGCACCAAATGTTATTCTATAAATGGTGTCCAACTCTGAGCGCTGTTTTTAGAATAGCGCTTAGCACTAATTTTTACTGGCACCTAAACTTGGGCACCATTTACAGAGTTTGAGTCCTATACGTTTTTGGTGAGTACAAACATTCTGGAGACAAGGTTTTATCATTTATACCAATGCTTCTCAACCCAGTCCTCAGGGCACACCCAGCCAGTCAGGTTTTCAGAATATCCACAATGCGTGAGAGAGATTTACATACCTAGAAGGCAGTGCATGCTAATTTATCTCATGCATATTCATTGTGGGTATCCTGAAAACCAGAGTGGTTGGGTGTACCCCGAGGACTGGGTTGAGAAGCACTGATCTATACTAACATGTTTTCCTTATCATTACATGTATGCTGCTATTTTGTCTTAATGTGAGATTTATTGCTTTGGTGCCATTAAGCAAGAATCATCATGGTTTCTACTGATGAAATAGGTAACAGAAAGATATCTATAGCATAAGCATGCCAGGGGAATTTATTTTCATTGATTACTACAAGCCCATAAATGTTTCTTTTTTTAAAATGAATCAGCTCAGCCCTAAATTTAGCACTGCAATAACTATTACTTTGCCAATAATTTCCTAAAGTATTTCTGTACTTTACAATAAATTAAGAGCCTGTGCGTTTCCTTGCATTTATAAAACATTTTCTCAGTGTTAAAGCTAGCATTTAACATAATAGCTTATATTAACAATTTATCATTTTCCACTTTATGAAATCAGATTGAGATATGAAAATTATAAAAGCCCAGTCCTAGCTCAGAGGAAGGCAACTGATCAATCCTAACAAAACCCTAATTGGTGTCTGAATGACTCAGCTATTTGCCACTCTAAGTAATTGAATCTTCATTAGCAAGCTATTAAACAACAACAACAACAACAGGAAAAGTTTTTAAAGTTGCTATCAATAAAGATGCTTAAGTACAAAACATGTCTTATTGTGACAGGGTCTCTCTATCCCACTGCAAGGTCATAGATGCCAAAAGACAGAAAAGACAAACCACATTGCATTTGCAATTCAAGATAGTTCAGACAAAAAAGGAGGAGGAGAAAAGGGGTGGTACTAGGTGTAAGTGTTACAGGTGTTAATTTATACTGATGCCACCTAGTGGCTCACTGTTATATTTCACTTCCTTGTTGTCTCCTTTAGCCTTCAGTTGTAATATAGCACACTGGTACCAGCTCCATGAAGTGTGTCTTTATTTTTAACTCTAGAACATGAGAACAGGGCTCTCAACCCAATCCTTAGGACACACCCAGACAGGTTTTCAGGATAACCTCAATGAATATGCATGAGGTAAATCTGCATGAACTACCTCCATTGTATTCAATTCTAACTTAAGTATACCCTGAAAATCTGACTGGCTAGGTGTGTCCTGAGGACTGGGTTGAGAGCCCCTGTGCTAGAAGTTTCTGCACCTGTTTCTTTTCCTGCCTATGACAGAGCTTCCAGAGTGTGGCAGGTTGCAGGACTAGGGGTGTATTTCCTCTTGACTAATTATGCCATATCAATTTGTGAAATTCTTACTGTTGCTTTTGTATGCGTTTTAATATTACTGTTTATACCTCATGGAACCCCATTCAGGGGAAAGAGCAGTTTAGAAATGTTGATTGATATTGACATATTGATTGGCCTAAGACAGCACACATTCTCTCTTGACTTGGAAGCACCAAGAGAACAATTCTATAAATTGGTGCCTCCATCTAGGTGATCAAATGTTGAGAGCTTAGTGCCAATTCTATAATGATATCTAGGTGCCAAGATTATATTATAGAATACCAGCGTAAGATTGGCATTGGGGTGCACATTGGTAGGGGTGTCTAAGTGCACTAAATGACACACATAATTTACAGTTTTCTATAAACTATGGGGCTCTTTTACTAAAGGTCATTAAGTCCGTAACGCAGCACAAGTGTGGGAAAACATGTTACCACAAACAGAGAGGGTAATACAGCATACACAGAAAGTATACAAACAAAAAAACCAACACTGGGCCTTCAAGACTGAGACAACAGGAGTCCTTTAATGACAAATCACCCGACATGGCTTTACTAGTTGATTATCAAAAAGACTAGACACTACAGGAGATTTATCTTCATACCGCAGCTCTTTTTCAAGAGACACGCTTATTTTTAAAAGAATCCCTTCATTTCCTAAGGCATTGGACTAATACATCTTGCACACCTCATAATCAAACCTTGACCCCTGAGGCAGGCATTGTGTAACGCCGAAACACGGCCTGTGTCGGGTCATTTGTCATTAAAGGACTCCTGTTGTCTCAGTGTTGAAGGCCCAGTGTTGATTTTTTTGTTTGTAAAACAGGTTACCACAAAATGTGTTAAAGTGTTGTGCAGTATTGTACCTGTTTTCACTGTTAGGCATGTGTTAACTATTTAAAAAAAATATTTTTGTAGAAGTAGCATGTTATGGGTGGAGAGTGGGCATTCCTGTTCTACCCGGCTAGTGTGTTCTGATTAGCATGCTAACTGGATAACCCAGGCATAACATGGGAGCACTTGGTGGCCCTTTTACAAAGGCTTGTCAAAAAGTGGCCTGCAGTAGTGTGGGCATATGTATTGGACGCACGCAGGACCATTTCTTCAGCTCGTCTGGAAAAAAGGGATTTTTTTTTGGGGGGGGGGGGGACAGGGAATGGGCATGTGACAAAATGAAAACCAGCATGAGTCTATTTACGAGGGGTGTAGCTACATGGAGCCATGGGGGCATGGGCCCCCGTAGATTTGGCCCTGGCCCCCCGCCAACCCCTTCAACTCCTCCTCCTGCCGCCAACCCTCCCCCGCCGCCGTCGGGTACCTTTGCTGGCGGTGGTCCCCAACCCCCACCAGCCAAAGTCCTCTTCTCCAGCGCAGCCGCGTTGCTGATCTGCAAGGGCAGGCTTCTGTTTTTGTGAGTCTGATGTCCTGCAGACTCACAGAAACAGAAGTCTGCCCTTGTAGATCAGCAACGCCGCCGCACCGGTGTATGTGCAGGACATCAGACTCACAGAAATAGAAGCCTACCCTTGCAGATCAGCAACACGGCCGCTCCGGTGTACATGCAGGAAGTCAGACTCACAGAAACAGAAGCCTGCCCTTGCAAATCAGCAATGCGGCCGCACCGGTGTACGTGCAGGACGTCAGACTCACAGAAACAGAAGCCTGCCCTTGCAGATTAGCAACGCGGCCACGCCGGTGTACATGCAGGACATCAGACTCACAGAAACAGAAGCCTGCCCTTGCAGATCAGCAACGCGGCCGCGCCAGTGTACGTGCGGGACGTCAGACTCACAGAAACAGAAGCCTGCCCTTGCAGATCAGCAACGCGGCTGCGCCAGAGAATAGGACTTCGGCTGGTGGGGGTTGGGGACCCCCGCCAGCAAAGGTACCCGACGGCGGTGGAGGAGGGTTGGCGGCGGGAGGAGGAGTTGAAGGGGTTGGCACTGGGGGGCTCAAAGGTGGTGGTGGCAGCGGGGAGGTCAAAAATGGTGGGGGGGGGGGGGGGGTTAAAAATGGCACCAGGGGGGTTAAAATGTGCCCCCTCACCTCAGGCTCTGGACCCCCCTCCCGCTGAAGTCTGGCTACGCCCCCGCTATTTACAGCCTGAGCCCTTAATGCCACCCATTGACTTAGCAGTAAGGGCTCACGCGTTACCCACATGGCAAACATCCAGCGTGCACCAGCTGCTGATTACCGCCAGAAATGTCCCTGTGGTAGAAAATAGAAAATTATTTTCTACCGCATGTGCTTGACATGTGCCAAACTCGGAATTACCGCTAGGTGCAACGTGCTAGCCAGGCAGTAATGCTGATTTTGACACACACTGCATGCAAGTAGCCCCTGCACACCTTTGTAAAAGGGCCCCTAAGTGCATCCTAAGTAGGAGGTGGTAAGTGTGCCCATGTTAATTGTTTGCAGGTCTCACACGCTGATGGCAATCATAGAGAATGACCTGCAAATAAAAATAAAAATAAAAATAAACAGAAAAAAGCAACACTGGGCCTTCAGAATAGAGATAACGGCCGTTCTTTAATTTGAAAATGACCTGACACGGGCCGTACTTATGTAGTAAATTTAAAATGAATCGGAGATGTTTCTTCACTCAACGTGTAATTAAACTCTGGAATTCGTTGCCAGAGAATGTGGTAAAGGCGGTTAGCTTTGCGGAGTTTAAAAAAGGTTTGGACGGCTTCCTAAAGGAAAATCCACTACTTCTGGGATAAGCAGTATAAAATGTTTTATACTTTTTTGTGATCTTGCTAGGTATTTGTGACCTGGATTGGCCACTGTTGGAAACAGGATGCTGGGCTTGATGGACCTTTGGTCTGTTCCAATATGGCAATACTTATGTACTTATGTGTTTCGGCATACAAACGCCTGCCTCAGGGGTCAGAATGGAAATAACCAAGCAATCAGGGCATATTGCCCATCATGAGGTGACGGATATGGGCAATATGCCCTGATTGCTTGGTTATTTCCATTTTTTATGATTATATCCATAAGAACCATTCTGACCCCTGAGGCAGGCGTTTGTATGCTGAAACGCGGCCCGTGTCGGGTCATTTTCAAATTAAAGGACGACCGTTATCTCTATCCTGAAGGCCCAGTGTTGCTTTTTTTCTGTTTCTGTTATGCTTGTATTCTGTTATGCTTGTATGCTGTTTTACTCTCTCTTCTGTGATCCTGCAAATACAAATAATATAAACTAAAATAAAATAGAAAGCCCTGAAAAGTGCCATGTTAAATATGAGCTTAGTGCATTAGAAAGTCCCATGTTAGAATGTGTTAAGCCTAGATTTCAGCACACTTTTGTAAAACAGCCCCTATAGGATTAATTCTATATGTGGTGCTGAAAAAAAACTTAGCACTATTCCACAAACCTCGCCTAAAGTTAGGCATGGTTTATAGAATATGTATAGTGCCGTCCCCGCGACTAAAATTTAGGCATGGCCATTTATGCCAACTAAAACCTGATGTAAATGCCCACACCTAAGTTATGCACGGATCAGGTATATTCTATAACAGTGTGTATAAATTTTAGGAATGCCCATGTCCCACCCATACCCCTCCCATGGCCATGCCCTCATATGAGATCCACACAGTAGAATTCTCGTGCACCACTTTATAGAATACGCTTAGCAAGTGTAAATTCTAATTAGTGCCAATTAGAGCCAATAATTGCTTGTTAATGGCCAATTATTGGCACTGATTGGTTTGTTAAATAATTAAGTTGTGCATGCAATTTGGCTGCATGGTCAAAATTGTGCATACAACTTTAATCACCATATATACAATTCCCACCTATGTGTGTAACTGGGAGACATGCTCATGGCCTGCTTATGATCCGCCCACATGTATTCACCCTTGAAGTTAGACGCTATGGCACTTTGGCACTACCTTGTAGAATAGCACCTAAGTATTTTCAAAGCACTTAGACTTACAAAGTTACATACAGGCTCATTTTCGAAAGACATGGACGTCCATCTTCCAACATAAATCGGTATTTGGACGTCCATCTCTCAGAGACATCTAAATCGGTATAATTGAAACCCAATGAACGTCTCTAACTGAAGTCCATCGCAAGGACGTCCAAATTTCAAGGGGGCGTATCGGAGGCGCGGTGAAGGCGGGACTTGGGCGTTCCTAAGACTTGGATGTCTTTCACCCATAATCGAAAAAAGCAGAGACGTCCATGACTACAACTTGGACGTTTCACCTCAACATGTTTTTATTACGAATAAGGCATGAAAAAGTGCATGAAATGACCAGATAACCACCGGAGAGAATCGTGGATGACCTCCCCTTACTCCCCAATGGTCACTAACCCCCTCCTACCCTCAAAAAACATTGTGCCAGCCTCTATGCCAGCCTCAGATGTCATACTCAGGTCCATGACAGCGCATGCAGGTCCCTGGAGCAGTTTTAGTGGGTGCAGTGCACTTCAGACAGGTGGACCCAGGCCCATACCCCCTTCCTGTTACATTTGTGGAGGAAACAGCAAGCCCTCCAAAACCCACCAGAAACCCTCTGTACTCACTTATAGGTGCCCCTCTTTACCTGTAAGGGCTATGGTAGTAGTGTGGGATACAAATGAACCATAAATAAATAAATAAATAAATAGAGTTGGGGGTAGTGGGTTTTGGGGGGGTTGGGGGGGGGGGGTTTGGGGGGCTCAGCACACAAGTAAAGGGAGCTATGTACCTTGGAGCATTTTATGAAGTCCACTGCAGTGCCCCCTAGGGTGCCCAATTGCTGTCCTGGCATGTGAGGGGGACCAGTGCACTAGAAATGCTGGATCCTCCCACGTCCAAATGGCTTGCATTTGGACGTTTTTGACTTGGACTTCTTTGGTTTTGAAAATCACTGAAAGTCAAAGACGTCCAAATCTAAAGACGTCCTTGGTATTTTCGAAACGAAAGATGGACGTCCATCTTTTTTTGAAAATACGCTTTTCCCCACCTCCAGATTTGGATGTTTTACAAAGAAGTCGAAATCCCAACTTAGATGTGTCTTTCGAAAATGCCCCTCATAGTAACCTATGGAACTGTGTAAGTCTAAGTGCTTTAAAAATGAAACCCATAGGTACCTAACCATCAATTAATGGTCCCTTGATGCACATAAGTTGTGTGTACCTCTAGCCACCAATTTATAGAATTGCCCCATATAGCACCCGCTAACAGCATTCAACCCCAAGGCTATGAAGGTTAGTGGTGACTTATGTGGCAGTTGGGAACGTTCCAGAACAGACTACACTCTAGCAACAGGATTATGTAAGAAGTCAGATGAAATGCTTCTTCAATCTCAGCAGTTAGCTCCTCATATTGAAACTAAACTGACTACCTTTCAACTGCCATGTAGCTCTTTAAATAGGTTTACAGATACTTCTATTTTTACTGTCTCTACTATTGTCAAAAGTATGAAATTTACCACTGCCCCACTTGATCATATCCCTTCATCCTTGGTTAAAAAAATTGTAGATTTCATGAAGAGCATGATCATAGAGCTATATCAGCTCTAGCCAACATATAGCTGGAAACAAGCTACTATTTGACCTAAGATCATAGATCACTCACAGCCAGTTGGATGAGATGCTGAATGTAGGATGGTGTGAGGCCATAAGCCTTTTAAAGATCATTGTTAGTAGCTTGAATTCAATCAGTCAACTTGATTACTGCAATGCCTTGTACAAAGAACTCCGTGTCAAAGATCTCCGAAACTTGCAATTAATCCAAAACACTGCTATTAAACTAATTACTGGTTGCAAAAAATTTGCCCATGTTACCCCACTATTAAAAGGAGTGCACTAGCTCCCGCTGACCCATTGCATAACATATAAACTGCTGCTTTGGTATACACAATCAGTACTGCTGGTGAACCAGTGTATTTATCTCATTTTTTAAAATGCCTTACTTTCCCTCATGTACAGTTAGGTCCTCCCAACAAAACCAACTTGTCAGCTCAGCTTTCCGAGAAATTAAGCTTGATACCATGCAGCACTCTATTTTTTAGTCCAAGGACCTGAGCTTTGGAATAAACTTCCACATCACCTTCATCTTTCATCTTCCCTGCAGCCATTTAAGTCAGACCTTAAGACCTTCTAATTTGCAGATGCTTTTGACTAATTTAGTCCACGTTACTTGTATGAGGGCTCCAACCGCTGACCTGAAGTACACAATCCCTTCCCAACTTGTGTTTTTCCCTCTCCACTATCCTATTAAACAGTGTATTTCATTACCCTTTCCTCATGGTCTGTCACTTTGATTTTTTTCACCCCTCTTTCTTTGCTCTTTATTGTAAGCCACCTAGATATTATTTTGATGGGTGGGAAACTCAGAAGGGTAATGGTTGCTAAATGCCACAATGTTTATAAGCACAATTAGAGCTTCACAGAAGAGCAGAGGAAGGATACCAATATAATCCTGGATGTATTAGAAGCTTATTTCAAACCCACCAAAAATGTACCGGTTGATATTCAGCCTGCTATTGTCAGCATTTTTTAAAACAGTGATGGTCATGGGCAGAATTAGCCCCCAATATTCAATGCTGGACCATGTCCAGGCACTGGCATTGAATATCTAGGTCTAATTGTTTAGGTGATAGCTGCCGGGTCTCATGCAGGTTTTGACCGATGTTCAGCTGGGACCCGCATAAGACACCTGCGGGTCCCGGCTGAATATTGGCCTGAACCTATATAAGGTTTTCTGCCTATGTCCTGACACACCCTTTCTGATCCTCCCTTCCACCCCCAGAGCAGCATACCCTTTTAACATTCCCTTCTCCCATCTCCAGATCTTCACTATCTCCCCTCTGAAATTATCAGGATGCCCAAATCCCATCATCCCCCCTCCCCCAGCCTACCTTTTGCTGGCCCCTGGTGGTCTAGGGGGAAATGGGCAGAAGCAATGTGTTTTTTTCTGCTCATTTTCATTTGCCAATGGAATAAAATGACACAGAAAATGCTGTTGACATTTCCTGTGTGATTTCAAATGAATGCACATCCTTGCTTTCAACTGAGAACTATAGAGCAGGAGAGGCAGGCTGACCATGTTAATGCAATAGACAAGCATCAGTGAGCTGAGGATAGCTACTGCAACAAACAACAGCATAGCAACTCACCCACAGCCAAATCTGCAGCGATGTAATTATTGTGACAGGTGTACATAGGTGTGAAGAAATTGCAATTGAAGGTGAAGGACATCTGCTTCCATGGACATACTGGACTAAATTCTATAAATGGTGCCTAAATTTGGGCACCAAAAATAATGAGCGGTAAGTGCTATTCTATAAACAGAGCTCAAAGTCGGGTGCTGTTTATAGAATAGCATTAGCACCAGGATCCGTGTGCAATTTTAGAAACCTGGTGTAAGTCCTCATGCCTAAATTAGGTGCAGATCTGCCATATTGAATAATACTGCGCACAAAATCTAGGGTTGCCTCTGACCTGCCCATGCCCCTCCCATGGCCACACCCCCTTTTTGGATCAGCACTTAAAAATGTACATGCACATCCTATATAATAATTTGCACCATAAACGTTCCATGAAGCTGCCTGGGCCCGTGTCTCCATTCTGATTGGCTGTGCCTGGGTCTGAAGACTCGGATGCCGTCATCCAGAGAGCCCAAGCAACTGCAGTGTGAGTCGACCTGCAGCCTGTCACCCCAAATGCCAACGCCAGCCTGCCCACCCAGCAGTGTGAGTCGACCTGCAGCCCGCCCCGTCAAAACAAATAGCACAGAAACCGCCAGCTCGCCCGCCTGCTACCAGTCAAAAACGGCACCCACGGCAGCTGGAAAGAAAAACAAAGGACTGACAGTCCAACAGAAACCACGCCCACTGCCAGTCAAATTGAAAGCCAGACCACCCGCCCAGCAGTGCGAGTCCACCTGCAGCCCGCCCCGCCAAACCACATCGCTACAAAACCGCCAGCCGCCTGCCCACTGCCAGTCAAAAACGGCACCCACAAAAAACGAATCACAACTGCACACCAGGTAAGAGGAAACGCGATCTTCACCCCCACACACACTTCAACAAACCCATCACCCCAACCCTCCCCCCTGTCATTCTGACAGAGAAAAAAAAATGTAACACCCTGTCAGAAAACCTCTCCTGTCTTACACATACACACACGATCTCTCTCTGTGACACACAACACACACAGTTCCCCCCCCCACACACACACAATTACCGACTCACACACACACTCATACACCATCTAATATCATCAAACACACCCCCACCACTGTCACTGACAGACACAGACACACACAGAATATAAGTCTCACATACACAGACACTGTCTGTCTCATAGACACACACAATGATGAAGCCTTGAACTTCAGAATCAACTACTGCTCCTCTGTCGATAGAACAGTGATATCTAACAATTCTAAACTCCACTCAAACCCCACCGCAACACCATACCACTTCACCAACTACATCCCTCAACCCCCCTCTGTGATTATGACAGACACAAACAATCTGTACAACACACACACATACAGGGGGGAACCTGAAACTCGGACGGAGGGAAACCTGAAACTCGGAGGGAGGGAACCCTGAAACTTGAAGGGAGGGAGGGAGGGGGGGGAGACTCTGAAACTCGGAGGGAGGAGACCCTGAAACTCGGAGGAAGGAGACCCTGAAACTCGGAGGGAGGGAGGGAGGGAGGGAGGAAGGGGATGACCATGGCACTCGAACAGAGGGAGGGAGGGAGGGGGGGGACGACGACCCTGGAACTGGGAGGGGGGACGAGGATCCTGGAACAGGGAGGGAAGGAGAGAGAGGGGGGCCCCTGGGACACACTCTCATTCTCACACACACACTCTCTCTCTCACAGACACACTCGCACATTCACTGTCCCTCACACAGTGATTATCACACACACTCTCTCAAACAAACACACTCCAAGGAAAACCTTGCTAGCGCCCGTTTCATTTGGGCCTTTTTTACTAGTCTTTATAGAATGCTGACTATAAAGATGTGCATGCAAATTCAAATTGGTGCTAATTAGTGCCAATAATTGATAGCATCCAATTATCAATGCTAATTGGCTAATTGTTCAATTAGTGGCCTAGTGGTTAGAGCACCGGTCTTGCAATCCAGAGGTGGTCGGTTCATATCCCACTGCTGCTCCTTGTGATCTTGGGCAAGTCACTTAACCCTCCATTGCCTCAGGTACAAACTTAGATTGTGAGCCCTCCTGGGACAGAGAAATATTCAGAGTACCTGAATGTAACCCACCTTGAGCTACTACTGAAAAGGTGTGAGCAAAATCTAATTAAATCTAAATAAATAAAATTGTGGATGCAAATTTGCATGCACAATTTTGAGAACCATATATAGAATTAGGGTGATTCTGCCTTCACAGGGCTTTTAAAGCAGACCCAGAGAAGATTAAAGTTATGCAAGATATGCCATTGCCTGTGGATGTTAAATCAAAGCAGAGCTTCGTTGGGTTTGCAACTCATTCCTGTGAAGCTTGTGCTTCTTTGGGAGGAGATATGTATATTCTGCAGGGTACACGGTGAAGATGGATACTGTTCGGTTATTCGGGCCCTACACACATGCTCAGGTCTCACACAGTGTACATCAATATTAAGTACAAATAGTGGAGTCTGAGTGGACTAGTGGCTAGAGCACTGGTCTTGACATCCAGAGGTGCCCATTTCAAATCCTACTGCTGTTCCTTGTGATCTTGGGCAAGTCACTTGCCCTCTGGTGTCTCAGGTACAAACTTAGATTGTGAGCCCTCTAGGGACAGGGAAATACCCAGTGTACCTGAATGTAACTCACCTTGAGCTGCTACTGAAAAAGGTGTGAGCTAAATCAAAATAAATAAATAAATAAATACCTAACAAAATTCATGCCACACTTGACTGATATATGTGAGCCCTTGAGAAGACTTCTAGATATACCACATGGCCTGGCTCTGAATATTCATGGCTATTTCTGCTTGCGGGGGTCAGTGTTTAAAAAAAAAAAATGCTGACTGCCATGGGAGATATCAAATAACTTTTTTTGGACATTTCACATAGCCACCCTATGTGAAATGTCCCAGTAGAAATAGTAGTCATGAATAGAAAAATGTAAAATTTCATGGCATTTTACAATTCCTATTATAATAAACCCCTCAAAATACTATTTCATTATGTAGTTCTATCTTACAATGCACCACCAAGACACACCTTTTTTAATCTAGATGAAGGGGTGGGTCAGATGGAACCTTGGGAGGGATGTGGTTGGGGCTGTAGAGATGGGTGATTATTCTCTAGGGAGCTATAAGATACAAGGTCCTGTTGTTGGTTTGTTCATACTTGGACATTTGGGTGGTGAGGAACAATTGTGGTTGTGAAAAAGAGAAAACTAATCCATGTTAAGTCACAGGTTTAAAGTTTATGGATTCCTTGCCTGTTGTTGTTATTGTTCTGTGTTTTTACTTGGATTCTAAATTAAAAGATTTAAACTAATACCGGTAGTAACTTGATATCTGCAGATATATGAGAACAAGTACAGGTTTCTAAAATTCTTATGCTCTATCCACCTCCTTTCATAAGCAAATCTTTAGAAGCTGCAAATGTGAGTCTGAAAACTAGAGTATCAACTTAAATTATGCACAGTCATTGTTGAGGTTAATTGTGTTAATGTCAATCTTGGAATCTCATTGGTAAATTAATCTTTGTAGCTCAAACAGTATCCTAGGTAAATCTTTCTAATTAGAATTTGAGTCAGTGAGATCTAAGTATGTGAGTATTCATAAACTCAGGATTAAACCAAGGCAAGTAGATGTGGGAAAGGGATTAAAGTCATATATTTTGCATGAGATCAGAGCTAGGCAGCACTTGAAAGCACAAGGAGCTTAGTGTGTTAAGCTTATTGTATTGAAGAGCTAATACTTTATAGTCTACTTATCAATTGTTCCATGATATGAACTACAATAATAGGGCAACCATTCAGAAGTCTAAACTTTCTGATATCTCTAATGGTAGATAGAATAACATTTCTAAGGATTCCGTGGTAGATTCTATTTGCATGGTTGACATACGGCAGTGCATCCATGGTTTGCTTGCAGATGAGAGGCCACATTGTTCAATCAGAGAGACTCAATCAACCCTTTATAGCAAACTGCAAGGTGCAGTCAGAAATCCACTATGCAAATAATACTTTGAGTATTGTTGCATGGATGCGATAATTTGTATATCTGTTCAGTGAATTTAAGATGTTCATTTTTTTAATGAATTTGGTTATGTCATTGTTTTGCATATTATGTGTGCCAGGGGTGTATTCATTTGAAAAGAAATGGGATATTTTAATGAATTGTCCTCTTATAAAATGAAACAAAAGAGAACTGAATAAAATTACATTTGATTTCATTTTTTTGTTTAATTAAAACACAAACAAGAAAAACTTCCAGGAGACCCCCTCCCCTTTCAATCCTCACAGTCCCAGCAGAATGGCTGCACAAATAAAGATAACTATCTGACATTTATATATATTTTTACTCCATGCTTTTAAGAAGAACCCTTTCAATATATGCCCTAAACTTAAATAGATACATTTTATGTATAACTTGGGCAAGCTACTTATGCCATCCTGCATGATGTGACACCTTATTTTACCTAGAATATAAAGGGGGGAATTGAGATGTCAAGATCCAGATGTGCTTAATTCCAGTGGTATTGTAGAAAATAATCTGCCAACATAGGGACCCTTTTACTAAGCTACGGTAGGGCTAACATGCAAGTAGAGTGTACATAATTGACCCTAGTACTGGGGTATCGCGGGTGCTCAGCAGTTTAATTTCAAAATTGGTGTGCACTGTTTCCCACAGGGGGGCGTTTCCGGCAGTAATCAGCTGCGTGGTCACATTGCCACGCACTGCCTGATTACCACACGAGTAGTGCATGAGCCCTTACCTCCACCTTTAAGTAAGTGGGTGGCAGTAAAGAGCATGTGCTACTTTTAATATTAGCACATGGCCATTTACCGCCCCATTAAAAATGCCTTTTTACCTGCTGTGGTAAAAAAATGGGCCAGTGCGCGCCAATTTCACGTGTTCAAACCAGCACAGGCCACGTTTTACCGCAGCTTAGTAAAACAGCCTCATAGAGCCTTTCCTAAGATACATGTGATTGTGCACATGTATTTGCTGACATGTGCAGTGGAAGCATCCATTTTACAAAAACACACATTGAAAAGATGAATGGCACGGACCCATCAGCTTCTATATGAGGTGTCAGCACTTACACATGGAAGTGGTAATTTTGAACCTTCCATATATAGGGGTGAATTCTTAAATGCCACCTAAAAAAATCAGAGCCAACCCCCCCCCCCCGCCCCCACTTAAACCATGCTCCCGATCCACCCTGAAAATGCCCATGAACTTCCATTTTTGCACCCTTTCTTTTGAGGCCACGTGTAAATTTTAGGTGCGGATCCCATGCCTAAATTTACACACCTAAGTTCCAATTAAATCTAATTAGTGCCAATTGTTAAAAAGCCAATTATTGGCACCAATTGGCTTGTTATTCTAGTAAATTGTGTGCACAAATTGGGCATGAGCCTAAGGGGGGTTGTTTACTAAAGCTTAGCTCAAGTTACCTGCAGCAGAGCCCATAGGAATAAAATGAGCCCTGTTGCAGATAACTCAAGCTAAGCTTTAGTAAACAGGGAGGTAAATTTGCACACACAGTGAAAAATTATTTTCTCCTATTTGTTTTACAAGTATTTCCATGTAACTTCTATGTTGAGATTTGAAAGGAGTATGGTTGGGCAGGGCTTTGTGGGACTAAAATCTGCACACGTAGTCCCCATTTCACACAGAGAATACATATGTATGGGGGGAAAGTTCCACTTCGGCTTTAGTACCTGTTCAATGGCAGGTTTACATTTTTGAAAAGTGCTCATTTCAGTCACGGCTTTACCCATGGGAAAAAGAGAGTCATTATCTTCAATCCCATGTAGTTTTTGTTCCCTTCCAAAATTCTGGTCTCAGTACTTAATTGGCAGCACTTACAATGGGACAACTACATATGGAGATGTTGGCATATATCCCCCTGATTCTATAAAAGTCACCAAAAATTGTGTGTGCAAATTTACCTGCAGACTGGATGGGCCATTCGGCCCTTATCTGCTGTCATGTTTCTATGTTTCTAAGAGACTGAAATGCATTTCCCCTTGTATTTTACAATATATAACAAATGGATGTGCACAAATCATCTCCTAAATATGCAAAACAATGTTTTCCTTTTCTACCTGTATGGTCTGGTCATCTTATTTCTTTAACTGAGTTGATTCCAGTCTCTCTTTCCACTGACCTAATTTGTTCACTTATGGCTCTGCATGTCTTTGAGATCGATTATTTCTTTTTATTTCCATTTTCTCCTCCCTCTCTATTCACTCATATCTTTTTTACTCCTTATTTTTCCATTTTCATCCTCTTGTCTTCTTTTTACCTTTCACTCACCTACCAGCTTTCCATCTCCCACTTCAGCCCTTCTCTAGATCTTCCACTGCTCCCTTTGTCTCCTCTTCTTTAGCCTTCTATACCCCCTATCTTTCATCTACTCCCTATCCTAGTCCTCCATTTTCACACTCTGTACTTACTTTACTCTGACTTTCAACCCCTACTAGCCCTAACTCTTTGCCAATTATTTAGTCAATCTCATGCCCTACCTTCTGTCTCTTATTACCATCCAGCCTTCTATTATCCCTCTTTCACAATCTCCTTTGCCCAATTTCCACTCCCTCTCACCTCCTTACAGACTTATCCCTTTCTTCTTTAATACCCATCAACAGTACCTTCTCTCCAGTCCTACGTGTCCTTCAATGTCACATCTTAACTCCTTCCCACATCTTTCTTTTCTTACATCAGTCTGACCCTCACTCACATCCTCAACTCATCTAACACATCCCTACTTAAACCTATCCAATAGCCAGGTTTCTACTGTCCCCTCAAATTCAATCAGCCTTGCTTTGGTCCCCTATCTCTATCTTCAAGTCCCCATTCTCCCACCCATTCTGAGTCCCTGCTTTCTTCCCTAATTATCACATTTTGTTCTTTTCTTACTCTCTCCATTTCACCAGTCCCTAAGTTCAGTCCTCCCTCTAATTTTTCCTCAGTCCTCCGGCTGTTGCTTCCCCACTTACCAGTCTCCAAGTCCCTGCTCTCTCCCATCTACAATTTCCTAGTCTCTTCCTTCCTCTAACCTCTATCCCTAAGTCCCATCTTTCCTCTTTTCTACTTACCAGCATCATCCTTCCTCTGTTATTCCTCAGGCAAAAAGTTCCATCCTTGACCTTCCCTCAAGTCCCATTTTTCATCTGGTCTCCTCTCTTCCCTTTAATCCCTGTATCCACATTCTTCCTAACCAATCACTCAGCACCTCTAAGCCCAGTCTGCTGAGACTGCATCTTCAACTTTCAGGCAAGTGATTGAAACTGACACTACTTGGCCACAGGGCTCTATAACTATAGAGCCCTGCTTAGCTCTATTATCTGTTTGAACTATGCAGATCCCATGTAGTCCAAAGAAATTGCATTTAAGCAGTGCAGGACTCTGTAGTTACAGAATTCCATGGATCAAATGGTGTCAGTTTACATCATGGCTCCAGAAAGGAAGATGCATATTTTGGAGGTATAACCAGCCAATTTAACCTGATAGTTTTGGGGTGGCAAGCTATTTCTTTTTTTTTTTTTTTTTTTTTTGGGGGGGGGGGGGGTGACCCCTGTCCAGAGGGAATCATAGTTGGCTAAAGCTGCTGTCCCACTCTTCAAGTAATGGTGAGCTAGGAGGCCAGACATGGTACATTAGTAGGATGAACTTGAAGTGAGCCCATAGGCAATGTAGAGTCCACATGGCTGCTTTGGTCACTCCTTACAGGCTGCTACTTTGTAGAAGTCTAGGTATGCTGTTCCAGTATCCCTTGTGCATTTCCATGCTATAGGTATGTCAACTTGTCATGTCTTTATTAACATATATTTCTTTCTGTTCCTCAAACCTGCAAGTAATAAGGGATGGGATTTGATATACTGCCTTTCTGTGGTTACAATCAAAGTGGTTTACGTATTATATATAGGTACTGATTTTGTACCTTGGGGCAGTGGAGGGTTATGTGACTTGCCCAGAGTCACAGGGAACTGCAGTGGGAATTTAACCCAGTTCCCCTGGTTCTCAGGCCACTGTGCTAACCATTGGGCTACTCCTCCACTGCAGGTGAAAAGGGGCCCACCCAGGTTATAGGAGGTGGAGGATACCAGTGTGGTTCCAGAACAGAGGAAGAAGCAGGGTTATCAAATGTAGAGTACTCCCAAGTACTTCCAAGTTATAGCCAGTCTTCAGGCAACAGGTCCTCTGAGGCCCCCTGAAGGGGTTTGCCTAACTCTTGTGTATCAGTCCCAGGAGGGCTTACAATCTAAGTTTGTACCTGAGGCAATGGAGGGTTAAGTGACTTGCCCAAGATCACAAGGAGCAGCAGTGGGATTTGAACCGGCCACCTCTGGATTGCAAGATCGGTGCTCTAGCCACCAGGCCACTCCGTCACTCCTGACATTCAAGGTTACCATTATGGGGATGTACAGTGCTAATTGGTTATCTACATCACTATAAAATAGGTGTCGGTAAGTGCTCACGTGCTAACGGTCAAGTGCTAATGAGAAAATTAGGGCATGGCCATTAATTCAAAAAATTGAAAACTTGGCTATTTTACCTATGCAGTAAAAATGGCCTTAGTGCATGGGAATGACATGTGTAAGCACGTACTAAGGCCACTTTTTACCACAGTTTGGTAAACAGGTCCCTTAATTAATGATCTGCTTTAAATGAATTTGCACCCAACATCTCAATACTGAGAGATGTTACTACTGTGAAATGTGCACGTGAAAGTTTACTACTTTGCAAAAGTGGAAAAATAGCTCAAAATATCTGAAACTTGGTGTTTTTGCATGTTTCCAGGTATTTGCCATTATGAGTCACATGATGCACACTTTTGCAAAGTCACTTCAGATATTGCTACATGAAGGCCGAAGCTGCGGTAAAAAGTGGCCTGTGCTAGTTTGGACACATGAAATTGGCACAAGCTGGGACATTTGTTTTTTTTTTTACCATGGTGGGTAAAAAGGCTTTTTTTAAAATGGGGCAGTAAATGGCTGTGTGCTAATATTAAAAGTAGCGTGCAGCTATTTACTGCCTGAGTCATTACCGCCATCTCTTTACTTGGCGGAAAGGGCTCATGCACTACTTGTGCGGTAATCAGGCAGCCCAAGGCAATGCAGTCATGCTGCCAATTGCTACCGGGAACACCCTCATGACAGAAAAGAGAAAATTATTTTCTACCATGGGAAACAGTGCACGCCAACTTCAGAATTACCATCAGGCACCCGCGCTACCCCAGTAGTAGTGCTACCCACGCATTAGCCCTACCATGACTTAGTAAAAGGGCCCCTATGTTTGCTGGGGGAAGGGAGCTATAAAAATTCTTGGGAGTTTGTAAATGAATTCTCATGGGACCAGATTCTAAGCCTAGATCTGACTAGACAGCAGGAGGAAATAACTGGAGCTATGAATAAATAAATAAAAAGAACACAAACAGAACCTTAAGTTTTTGAAATTCAATGTAATTGAAGTTTTAAAAACATAAGGTATAGTTCAACAATTCTGAATAGCCTTTTACCGCCTGGTAAACTTAGCTGAACATCTGAACGCAGAGTATCCTTCAATAAGCAGTTTTGCAATGCTGCAGTTCATGAGTCATATTTGGAACATGGTACTTTTCATAACAGTCTGAACATTCAGAATTTTTGTAATGTTTGTAGTTTGCAATTCATGAAATGAAAGGTGAAAACGAAGCACGGCAAAGAAATTGAATCTGGTTGGGATTTTTTCCCCTTTTTTCTTTTCATTACAAAATTGCACAGCTGTATATTCAATGATCTATACTGAAAGTAAGTTCATGCATAACTTGTGTCAGACATTATCAGTATTGCTAATTGGTTCATGCTAATTCTCCTGAATTGCTTATCTGAGAACTGCATCACAGACTATTTTCAGATCCTATTATCCTGCTGTATCACTTGAAATGTGCACTAGAGTAGGCTATAAAGAAGCAATTTTCAAATCACTTACATACTTGATGATACTAATTTACAAAGTGAGAACACAGGTCCTCTATCTTTGAAGATTATAAAAAAAAAATGCACTGAGTGCTTCTATGCTTTGCATCTGCTCCTTTGTGTGGAAACTCTGAGAGGGATAAAAAAGCACACATGCTTGTCTAAATGTCATATGCATGTGTTATTTTCTCCCCTTGCCCTGATATAAACATGCCCTGGTTACATTTTCTTGCAGTCCAGTTATATGTGTGTGTGTGTGTGTGCTATAGGAATGTGTCCTTTCAGGGAGTTGAAGAGGACATGTTTCTATTAAACCATTTTACCCTGGTAAATAGCTAATAGTAAGTAACATAGTAGATGACATCAGATAAAGACCAACAAGATAAACTCATTGTATGTGCTACTTTATATGTATACCTGACCTTGATTTGTCTTTGCCATTTTCAGGGCACAGACTGTAGAAGTCTGCCTAGAACTAGCTTTGCTTCCCAATTACCGGTGTTGCCACCCAATCTCCACTAAGCTTTGTGGATCCATTCCTTTTGAATAGGATTCCCTTGTGTTTATCCCACACATTTTTCTATTCCTTTACTGTTTTCATACCACCTCCCATGGGAGAGCATTCCAAGTACCCACCACCCTCTCTGTGAAAAAATACTTCCTGACATTTTTTTTGGGTCTCCCCCTTTCAACCTCAATTCATGTCCTCTAGTTCTACTGCCTTCCCATCTCCAGAAAAGGTTTGTGTGCAGATTAATACCTTTCAAATATCTGATCGTCTGTATCAAATCACCCTTGTTTCTCCTTTCCTCCAGGGTATACATGTTCAGGTCAGTAAGTCTCTCCTCGTACATCTTGTAACGCAAACCCCATACCATTTTTGTAGCTTTTCTTTGCACTGCTTCAAATCTTTTCATATCCTTAGCAAGATATGGCCTCCAAAACTGAACACAATACTCCAGGTGGGGCCTCACCAACAACTTGTACAAGGGCATCAACACCTCCGTAAGGAAAGAGGGGACAATTTTTATTTATTTTTGTTACATTTGTACCCCGTGCTTTTCCCCACTCATGGCAGGCTCAATGCGGCAGGCAATGGAGGGTTAAGTGACTTGCCCAGAGTCACAAGGAGCTGCCTGTGCCGGGAATCAAACTCAGTTCCTCAGTTCCCCAGGACCAAAGTCCACCACCCTAACCACTAGGCCACTCCTCCACTCAATGGCGAAAGTGGGGGGGGGGGGGGGGGGCTTTAAGGGGCTTAAAAAAAAGAAAAGAAAAGTTATGCAGGTGCCGGCCCAATATTCAGAGCCGGCACCTGCATAAATAAGCGGCTTTATTTAGGACACATAAATGGCTGTCTTACAATTAACAGGATAACTTATCCAAGGGAAGCTCAGCAACATCGGAGCAGTATTAGGAGTGGTGCAGGCACCTACATGGGCAGCTTACCATCAGGATGACTTGAGGACCCGTTCTTGAATAAGAAGTTGCCCTACTGTCGAAAGCAGCTTTGAGAATGTGCATGAAGAGGCGTGACCAAAGGGGAGGTTCCACCCCTTTGGAGCTCCAGAGCCAACTGAGGAGCCAAGGGCTGGTGATTTTGGCCCACAGTTGGTATAGAACTCGCATGTTGGTCCATTGGTCCTTGTACCAGGGCCATCTTGTCTAGGGGCCCTTTGATCTATCTTTTACCCATGGATATTAGCAGCCAAAATAGTGCACTCTAGATTGGGAAATTTGGAGAATAGGTCAAGGGCAAGGAATTTGGTGATTTTATCTTCCTCCTCTTGAGTTGTTAAAAATGCATCTAAAGGATATTCTTCAATTCCCACACCCAGATTCTCTGGGTGTGGTAAATGCTTGATGCTTACCTAGGAGTAGCAAGGAAAGTAATGAAGAAGGTGCTCATGAGCCAGTTTCCTCTCCTGATAGTTTGGATCTTTCTAAATTTTTGAAATCATCTCAGGATCTAATAGCTAAGAGGAGTACAGCCTCCTGGACCTCAAAATGTGGGGTACCACAGGGCTTACCATTATCACCTACAATGTTCAATATTATAATGGCCCCACTTGGAAAAAAAACGAACAAATGGGCTTCAACCCATTCATATACACAGACGATGTCAGCATCTACGTACTTTTTAATAATAATATCACAGAAATTAAAAACAAGGTCTAAAAAGGTCTGGACCTTATGGAAAATTAGGCCACAACCTTAAAACTTAAACTAAACAGAGACAAAACTAAATTCCTGGTTTTATCCAGTTCGCATAACCCCACATTATACCAAAAATTCATAATCAACAACCAAACCTACCAAATCGAAACACAACTAAAAATATTGGGAATCATTCTCGACAAACACCTATCTCTGGACAGTCAGGTATCAGCTGTCACATCAAATTGGTTGAAAACACTATGGAGCTGAGAAGGATCAGAGACTATTTTCCAATTCTGGCTAATAGCACAATCGTTGATATTGTCAAAACTAGACTACTGTAACGCAACATATGCAGGATGCAAAGAAAGCACACTAAAATCGTTGCATACCATCCAAAACATGACAGCAAGGCTGATATTTAAAAAATCGAAAAATGAGACAGCAACCCCACTACTGTAAATGTTACATTGGCTACCAATCAATATTCTTCAAAATAAGCACCCTCATTTATAAATTTGAATTATCCCCAAGAAATGCAAAACCAGAAACCAGAGGTTACCTACTTCTCCACCTACCATGCTGCAGAAACACAATCTGCAGAACCATCTACATGGCTGGATTTAGCTATCTAGGCTCCAAATGGTGGAACTCAATACCCAAGGCCATAAGAAGCATCATAAACTATCTACAGTTCAGAAAAGAAATGAAAACCTACCTTTTCAAAAAATTCTATAACTAACAAAACAAACTACATATAACCAAGAACACCTTCTAATTGAAACTTCACTTAACTGTAAAAGTGTAACTGTTAAATTATAAGCCACTTTGAACCAAAACTTGTTTTTGGAAAATAGTGGGATACAAGAATGTATAAGTATAAATAAACTATACAATACAGAGTCCATTTGCAGACAGGCTATAATAATCGTTAATACTACAAAAAATCTGCTGCCTTATAATGACACTCAATAACATACCTCTACTGCAGGGTATTTCCATAGCAGGAAAAAAATGGCCTCAAAGAGCTTCCAGATCAAAATTAAATCTGTTAAAGCTGATATGGGTTCCTTGACCCTGCCTTCATCATTGGCCCAAAAACCTGATATTATACTAACTTTCCTGCTAATTGCATTAGTCTCATACAAATGACGGTGGCCAGCGTTTCACACGGCTGCTTCAGGGTCTCGGTTTCGCCTTTTACAACAAAAGTATAAATCATTAGAGGTGAAAATTATATCTTCTATATTCTACAATAATCTATGACAGATATGCGTTGGGGCGTCATGCTGTTCACTCTTTGAGTACGTGAGGGATTGTATGCATGATATGGGTTTTAGATATTCAATTTTGTAAGTAGAAAAAAATATATTCTTGAATGATACATAAAATTTCTGTGATATGCTCATCATAAAAGGAAGTTACAAGTTTTCACTTTTACTGTACCCTAGCCATTCTGAATCTTCTATTGAACAGTACTTAGTAGACAAAAATCACTTTTCTTTTTAGCATCCACAGATTTACATTGAACATTTTTCCTGTGCAACACTGTGGACACCTGCAGCATTTCATAAATTACTACAAAATAGAATTACATATTATGAAATCAGAGTCTACAGAATGGGTTTGACTTATGGGCAAGTTGAGGGGTCAATAAAATATTTTTTTCTACTTACAAAATTGAATATCTAAAACCCATATCATGCATACAATCCCTTACGTACTCAAAGAGTGAACAGCATGACGCCCCAACGCATGTCTGTCATCTGACCATTGGCTGGTGCTCTATTATATAGATATTGTGACGTCAGATGCTCAGGGAGAATCATCCAATCATGAAATTTCACTAACGGGGAGTTTATAAAAAGTGACTCCATTCTACTCGAGTATTCAACCCAATCGGGTGAAGAGAACAGAGTTTAAATATTCACCTTTGTTGTGATTGGAGCAGAAGTTTCTGATGGTCTCCTCCCCTCTTATTTTGACAAATCAATGTGAGAACCACACAGCGTAAGTCTTCGAAGGCATGTTGATGTCTATTACAATGTGTAACAAACGGTAACCCAATGCGCTTGGTATTGATATAACTTTTATGTTCATTTAATCTTGTGGATAACATCCTGCTCGTTTGACCTACGTAAAGTTTATTACATGGACACCTTAAACAGTAAACTACGTAGCTAGATCTACATGTGGTCTGATGTTTTAGGACATACTTTCTTTGATTTTATGGATTCGTAAAAACTGGCGTTTCTTCCATCATTGGACAGAAGTTGCAATCACCGCATTTCCGGTGACCTATCTCTCTGTCTAATGAACTCCCTAAAGTAGATAAACTGGGTAAGGCTGCAGGACTCAGAAATTCCTTCAGATTCAAATTTCTGCTAAAGGCAAACCTTGACCTCTTACCACTGAATCTAGGCAGCGTATTGATTAGAGACCAATGCTTTCTCACTATTGTTGCTATTTTAGGGGAGTTCGGAGTATATTGCATTACATATGTCATAACATCCTGCTCTTCATCTTTATTCACTGATCGAGGAGCTAATAGCAATTCTCTACTGTTCCATCTTGCTCTCTTGTATGCCTTTCATATTGCATATTCAGGATATCCTCTTGCTTGTAATTTTGCTGAGAGTATCTTAGATTGAGTTTTAAATTCCTTATCAGTGGAACAGATACGTCTGTGCCGCAGAAACTGTGAAAACGGTAAATTATTCTTCAACGATCTAGGGTGACAGCTCTCATAATTAAGGAACATATTCCTATCAGTTGATTTGTGGAACACTGTCATGGCAAAGCTTCCATTCTGGATAGAAACGTGTACATCTAAAAACAAAATCTGTATTGAATCCATTTGTGCAGTAAATTTTATGCACGGATGACAATTGTTCAGATAAAATATAAACTGAAGCAACTGTTGTTCATCGCTATTCCAAAGCAGGAAGATATCATCAATATACTGGACCCATAGTTTAACAAACTTAAATAGGTCTGCTGTATATACATATTTCTGCTCAAACGCTCTCATAAAAAGATTTGCTACTGACGGTGCCATAGTTATTTTTCAAACAGACTAACAAAACAGGCTGTGTTTAAGGCTTATTTTCCTATGAAACAGTTATATTTCTGTGGAAAAACAATGTAATTATTTCTTGATGCGGCTAGGGCAACTCAGTTACGTAGGAGAGCATTTTTACAGTTGAAGCCTAAGGTTTTAGCAGTGGGTGCTATCTTTTATTTGCAATTTCCAGCTAAGGGCTTCTTTTACAAAGCTGCGCTAGTTATTTTCACACGGTAAATGAGAGGAAACCCATAGGAATTGGTAGCGTGGCTTTGTAAAAGATGCCCTAAATGCCTAATCACATATAAAGAAAATAGATATACCTTTTTGGACCCAACTTATTTTGAAACTTTTTTGAAAGATAAGGCTTGATTTCTTTGATTTTTTCCTTAGTCTTCAGGTTAGAATAGCTATATAGGTCTTGAAATGCCTTGCCACCCACCTGGGGTTACTCCACAGCCACTTAGAGGGACTATCCCCAGCACAGCTCAGGTCTACCTGCACCTGCCGCTTGTGCTCTACACTTGTACCCTCTTCCCACTGACTGGGTCAGAACCACCTCTGCTCTCAAATTATCCCCAGTGATTTCTAGGTTAGTGGAGGCCACAATCCAAGTGGTCCCAAAGTTCCCAGAAAACGCTCACAGAGTCAACAAACTGAAAATTGTTTATTGTCTTAAAAATGTTGAACAATGAACATAAAAAGTGCAATCAGGAAACAATAACAGGTAACTGAAATATGGATCAATTATAACACTATCTAAACATTTGTTTACTTTCTAAAAAGTACCTGGGGAGATCAGGAAATATGCGGTTCACAGCTTATCAAATGTAACTGATCACAGGGCCTCTCTTCTCCCGGGCTAAATTGAGCTCCTAGGCTAATGAGAGCCCAGAACAGTTTAAAAAGTATACTGCTCATAGTACTGTAGATCACTTCCTCACTGAGTGAAACTAAAGAGAGAGCATTCACTTTTCTATAACAGCTTTAACAAAAAAACATGCACCACCAGCTGGCCACTAGAAGAAATACACTTCAAGAAATAAGGCAGTTTTACAGGTTTAAAACACACTATTCTGTCATAATAGGGCTCTAGTGTATTTAGGCTATGCACTTTCTTTAATTTTCCTTTCATTTTCTGGATTGTTTATGACCTTCCTCATGATGTGGGCATGTTACTAGTAATGAGGTTTTTAATTTTTTGCATTGGTAATTATGTTTGCAATTTCTTGTATTTGGTGTATAAGTTAGATAAATATTCCAATGATGTTAACTGAATAGCTGATTTAGTTAAATTTAACTGGATATTTTACTGCAGATCAGTGAACATAAGAATAGCCATACTGGGTCAGACCAATGGTCCATTTAGCCCAGTATCCTGCTTCCAGCAGTGACCAATCTAGGTCACAAGTACCCAGCAGAAACCCAATTAGTAGCAACATTTCATGCTACCAAACCCAGGGTAAGCAGTGGCTTCTCCCATATCCATCTCAATTACAGACTATGGACTTTTCGACCAGGAACTTTTTTAAACCCAGATACACGAACTGCTGTTAGCAAATCCTAAGGCAATGAGTTCCAGAGCATAACTATTCTTTGAGGGGCCCTTTTACAAAGCGGTGGTAAGCCCAACGTAAACTTACTGTGTGCTAATCTGGAGCTACTGGTGGCCCAACGTGAGCACCAGCGGTAGTTCCACCCCCAGCATGTGGCATTTCTGGTACTAGCGGAAATATTAAAAAATATTTCTGCAAGCACTAACCTGGCAACAGGGCCATGTGCTACCCAGTTACTTCTGTTTTAGCATGGGAGCCCTTACTGCCACCTCAGTAGATGGCGGTAAGTGTTCCTCCCCCCCCCCCCCACATGGCCATTACTACTACTACTTATCATTTCTAAAGTGCTACTAGAAGTACGCAGCGCTGTACACTTGAACATGAAGAGACAGTCCCTGCTCGACAGAGCTTACAATCTAATTAGGACAGACAAACAGGACAAACAAGAGTTAAGGGAATATTAAAGTGAGGATGATAAAATAAGGGTTCTGAACAAGTGAATAAGGGTTAGGAGTTAAAAGCAGCATCAAAAAGGTAGGCTTTTAGCTTAGATTTGAAGACGGCCAGAGTTGGAGCTTGACGTACCAACTCGGGAAGTCTATTCCAGGCATATGGTACAGCAAGATAAAAGAAACGGAGTCTGGAGTTAGCAGTGGAGGAGAAGGGTGCAGATAAGAGAGATTTACCCAGTGAATGGAGTTCCCGGGGAGGAATGTAGGGAGAGATGAGAGTAGAGAGGTACTGAGGAGCTGCAGAGTGAATGCACTTATAGGTCAATAAGAGGAGTTTGAACTGTATGCGGAAACGGATAGGAAGCCAGTGAAGTGACTTGAGGAGAGGGCTAATATAAGCATAACGACACTGGCAGAATATTAGTTGTGCAGCAGAATTTTGAACAGATTGAAGAGGAGAGAGATGGCTAAGTGGGAGACCTGTGAGAAGCAAGTTGCAATAGTCTAAGCGAGAGGTGATAAGAGTGTGGATGAGGGTTCTGGTAGTATGCTCAGAAAGGAAAGGGTGAATTTTGGTGATACTATATAGAAAGCAATGACAGATTTTAGCATTCTGCTGAATATGTGCAGAGAAGGAGAGGGAGGAGTCAAAGATGACCCCGAGGTTACGAGCTGATGAGACATGAAGGATGAGAGTGTTATCCACAGAAATAGAGAATGGGGGAGGAGGAGAGGTTGGTTTAGGGGGAAAGATAAGAAGCTCAGTCTTGGTCATGTTTAGTTTCAGATGGCGCTGAGACACCCAGGCAGCAATGTCAAACAGGCAGGCTGATACTTTGGCCTGGATTTTGGCTGAGATTTCTGGTGTGAAGAGGTAGATCTGGGAGTCATCAGCGTAAAGATGATACTGAAAACCATGGGATGAGATCAGAGTACCAAGGGAAGAAGTATAGATGGAGAAAAGAAGAGGTCCCAGGACAGATCCCCGAGGTACACCAACTGACAGTGGGATAGAAGTAGAGGAAGATCCACCAGAGAATACACTAAAGATACGCTGGGAGAGATAAGAAGAAAACCAGGAAAGAACAGAGCCCTGAAATTTTACCACATGGCCATTTCTCTTTTCAGCCTTTGTACCCGCTGCGGTAAAAAGGGCCTCAGCGTGTGGCAAAAACAGCCCCTGCCACTAGTGCAGGGCACCTTTTATTGCAGCTTGGTAAAAGGACTCCTGAGTGAAAAAATATTTTCTCTTATTTGTTTTAAAAGTATTTCCATGGAATTTCATTGAGTGTCCTCTGGTCTTTGTACTTTTTGAATGAGCGAAAAATCGATTCATCGCCAGCTGCTCCTCACTACTCAGGATTTTGTAGACTTCAATCATATTCCCCCTTAGCCGTCTCTTTTCCAAGCTGAAGAGCCCTAATCTCTTTAGCCTTTCCTCATATGGGACAGTTTCATCCCATCATTTTGATTGCTTTTCTTTGAAGCTTTTCTAATTCTGCAATATATTTTTTGAGATACGGCAACAAGGATTGAACACAAGGTAAGGTCACACCATGGAGAGATACAGAGGCTTTATAATATTTTTGGTCTTATTTTGCATCCCTCTCCTAATAATTCCTAGCATCCTGTTTGCTTTTTTGGCTGCCGCTACACACTGGGCAGAAGATTTCAGTGTATTGTCTACAATGGCACCTAGTTTTTTTTTTTCTGACTCCTAAAGTGGACCCTAGCATTAGGTAACAATTACTTGGATTATTCTTCCCAATGTACATTACTTTGCATTTGTTTACATTAAATTTCATCTGCCATTTGGATGCCCAGTCTTCTAGTTTCCTTAAGGTCTTCCTGCAATTTTTCACAATCCATATGCGTTTTGACAACTTTGAATAGTTTTGGTCATCTGCAAATTTAATCATCTCACTCGTCATTCTGATTTCCAGATTATTTATAACTGACGTTAAATAGCACCAGACCCAGTACAGATCCCAGTATTGCATTGCTTTCACCTCTTTTACATCATATGCATCAACTCATGCTCAATTATATGTGAAGGAAATGGTCTCATATTGTATTTGGGCAAAAATAAAACTTACTAGGCAATTGAATCACTTTCAGTTCACTGTAATGTTTTTCATCTCTTTCTGAGGATTAAGTTCAAGGGTGGGAACTGCAGGGTCTCTGACTGACTGTCTTTTTCTCACTGTCTTTAAGTGCTTTTTCAGGTCATCAGACCTGGCTGCCAGTGAATCTCTTACTGAGGAACCATTATATCAAGATGAAACTGAAAGGGAAAACTGGAAATTAAAAACTTAGCCTCAGGCTTTTATCACAGTGTAAAGTATTTCACTGGAAATGGTAAACAAGTCTGTCAGCAGAACAGATTACGGATGTGCATTTATTTGAAATGACACGGGGAATGCTAATGATGTCTCCCATGCAATTTCATGTCATTTAAACCCCAAACAGGGAAAACCTTCATTTTTTTCCCTGTGTCACTATTGATTATAGTGCCCTGAAACAAAACTAAGAATGAAAAACAACACAGGAAACTACACAAAATGAAAATATTTGGTCTGCACACTCCTAGAACACACAGAGCCAGGGAAGATTCAAGTCTGTCAAGCAGAAAAGGTTCATAGGCACCTGTGTGGAGTCTATTTAATAAAGGCAACATATTACCCCAGGGAAAGAGGGGGGTCATATTTGCACCTGCTCTTCAGCAGGTGTAATATCATGCTTGTATGTAGTGGGAAGAACAGGCACATACATTATTATTGCCTTATCTCATCGATTCCTGCAGGGCTCAGTCTTCATAGTTCTCTTGGTTGTGTTTGTTCAGAGTCTCTGAATTAGCTGGCACCTATGTACAGACAACATCCAGTTAGGGCCTTTTCTCATTCATCTTCCCTCAACTTTCAGCATCTAATTGACTGTCTGACTGCAATTTCAGGAAAACAGCAAACATGACAGATCACAAAGAATACAAAACAATTTAAATCTTTAAATCAGTTTATTGTTGCACACAGTAAGGGTACATTTTCATAAAAGTCTGAAGTGGCCATGTGTCACTAAGATAGGCTGCATCAGGGGAATTCTATGAAATAACAATTATATGAAAAACATATAAAATAAAATAAAAACTACATATAATATATAGTAAAAATCAACCAATGACATAAAAAGAGAAATAACTGATAAGCCATTTATAATACCAAAACAATCATAACAAATCTCCAAATTATAGTATTTATATGAATACATTCAAATAAGGCAGTGACCCCTGGATTCTAAATATGGCACCCAAAATTAGGTGCTGATCCAAGATGCATGCACAACTAAATTGGCTAATGAGCCAATTAGTGCCAGTAATTGGATGTTAATTGGCGCCAATTTGAAATTGCACACATCATGCTATGTACTATTCTATAACAATGTGTGTCCAAATCCCATAGGGGCCCTTTTACTTAGCGGTGGTAAGCCCACCACAGGCTTACCATGTGCCAATCTGGAGCTACCGCTGGCCCAACGCGGGCACCGGAGGTAGTTTCATCCCCAGGGTGCAGCATTTCTGGAACTAGCGGAAGTATTCAAAAAATATGCCTGCAGGCGCTAACCTGCTGTTAATTGGGCAACACCGCATGCTCCTGATTACCGCTGGGTTTAGTGAGGAAGTCCTTACCACCACCTCAGTGGGTGGCAGTACGTGCTCCCTTCCTGCATGGCCACATGGCAAATAAAATCTTACTGCATGGTCATTTCTTTTTTTGGCCGTTTTACCCAATGTGGTAAAAAGGGCCTCAGAGCGCGGTAATAACGCAGGTTCCTTTTTACTGCAGCTTAGTAAAAAGGCCCCAGGGTGTGCAATCCAAAAGAAGGCATGGCTATGGAGGTGTATGGGTGATTCATCGGTATTCCTAAAATTTGTGCACCCAAATTGGCACTGAGAAGTGCACCTGGTATCAGTAGTGCCCAAATTGGCACTCAATGGTATTCTATAATTGGTGTTCCTCTTTGAGTGCCCATTGTAGAATAGAATTGGATGTTGATTTACTGCATCTAGCCCTGAATGTATAAAAACACAAGTGTTTATATGAATCTATAACAGAAATGAAGGAAAAATGAAAGAAGAGATCATTGGCGCCTACCCAGAGGGTTCCGTTCAGAACTCTGCTGCGCGTCTTATCTTCCGCCTAGACCGATATGCTCATATCACCCCTCTCCTCAAGCCACTTCACTGGCTTCCGATCAGGTACCGCATTCAATTCAAGCTTCTCTTATTAACCTACAAATGCACTCAATCTGCATTACCTCTCTACCCTCATCTCCCCTTACGCTCCTACCCGTAACCTCCGCTCACAGGACAAATCCCTCCTCTCAGTACCCTTCTCCACCACCGCCAACTCCAGGCTCCGCCCTTTCTGCCTCGCCTCACCCTATGCTTGGAATAAACTCACTGAGCCCATACGCCAAGCCCCCTCCCTGCTCATCTTCAAATCCTTGCTCAAAGCCCACCTCTTCAATGTCGCTTTCGGCACCTAACCATTATTCATCTATTCAGGAAATCTAGACTGCACACTTTGTCCTTTAGATTGTAAGCTCCTTCAAGCAGGGACTGTCTTCTGTGTTAAATTGTACAGCGCTGCGTAACCCTGGTAGCGCTTTATAAATGTTAAGTAGTAGTAGTAGTTATAAACAACACTTCCCTCTTGTAAAGAGACACAATCCACATACTGTACATCTAAAAATGAATAAGCAAACAAAAAAAATCTAAGAACAAATTAGCTCAAAAAAAAAAAACAGCAAAGAGAGTTTACATGGAGAACTGGATTCTGTATGAGGCACAGAAAATTAGGCGGCAAGAAGATCAGCACAAAGCCTGTATTCTATAAAGGGTGACTGAGCTTTATAGAATATTTACATAGTTCACAGGCCACATATAACTTTGCCGGACTTACAAGTAGTTCTATCAGGCATAAGTCCAGCACTCAAAGTTAGGCATGGATAGGCATTATTTTATAACATGGCACCTAACTTTTAAGAATTCCCATGACCCCTTCCCATTGCCATGGGCAGGAACAATTACATGCCATGTTAAAGAATAGTGTGCAGAGGAGATCACTGTGCATCTCCAATTAAGTGCTTTTTAACACCAATTAAGTGCCTAATTGGTGCTTATTATCACCCCTTAATCAACTGCGTTGCTCATGGATCCGAGATCCACATGCAAATTCCAGCACCCAACTTTAAAATCCAGTGGATAAGCACTGTAGGTGGCACTTCTTACTGACAGAGGTTCCCTTTAAAATAGCACAGCAACATAACAGCAGTCTGTGCTGCCTGTGAGATTTACATGCAACTTCAAAGAGGTCAAGGGTTAAAACCAGCTAAAAGTATAAAATAACTGTGAAGAAACAGTGTGCTTTAACCTGTAAAATGTATTAGATATTTTCCTGTTTTAATTATGTCCTGAAGTGTATTTCTCTTATTTGGCCAGCAGGTGGTGATTCTTTGATGTAAAGCTGTTACAGGGAACTGAGGGGCCCTTTTACAAAGGCGCACTGAAAAATGGCCTGTGGTAGTGTAGACACGTGTTTTGTGTGCATGCAGAATCATTTTTCAGCGCACCTGTAAAAAATGCCTTTTTAAAATTGTTGCCGAAAATGTACGTGTGGAAAAATGAAACTTGCAGCGCGTCCATTTTGGGTCTGAAATCTTACCGCCAGCCATTGACCTAGCGGTAAAGTCTCACGCAGTAACCGGGCAGTAATGACCTACACGTGCCAAATGCCACTTGGCGTGCATCCGAAAATAAAAATTACTTTTCAGACGCGTGCCAAAAATGAAATTACCACAAGAGCCACATAGTAGCTGGGCAGTAACTCCATTCTGGCACATGTTGGGTGTGTGCAGACGCTTAGTAAAAGGGCCCCTTAATGTTCTTTTTCTTTAACAAAAACAGGAAGCAAGCAGCAGTATACTTTTAAAACTTGTTGACTGGGCTCTGATTGGCCTGGAGTTTGAAAATGCCCAGCAGTTGTTGCCAGCTGTTGCTTCAGTTTTAGCCCGGGAGAAAAGAGAGACAGATCTCTTTGCTGAGACTAGGTGAATTATATGTCCTGATCTTCCCAGGTACTGTTTAGACAGTATACAAATGTTTAGTTAGTGTAATAATTGATCCATATTTTAGTTACCTGTTATTGTTTGCTGATTACACATTTTTTGTTCCACTGTTCGATTTTTAAAAGACAATAAACAATGTTTTGTTTATTGCCACTCTGTCTGGACTGATAAAGAATCCTGGTGGTTTGTGTGTTGGGTCTGTGAGTGCTTTCTAGGCACTGTGTGACCACTGGGAGTGTGGCTCCAGTAACCTAGAAATCACTGGGGATAATTTGAGAGCGGGAGACTCACCCAGAGGTGGTTGTGATCCAGTTGGTGGGAGGAGGGTGCTAATGTAGAACACAAGTGGCAGCTGGAAGTGGACCTGAGCTGTACTGGGGATAGACCCTCTAAATGGCCGTGGGGTAAATTTTTATTTTTGTACTGCCGGTGTGTACCTGGCGGTAATCAGGCAGTGCCATGTGCTGCCTGCTTACTGCCAAGTTAGCGTGGGAGCACATACCACCACCTCAATGGGTGGCAGTAAGGGCTCCCACCGAAATGGCCACGTGGCAAGTGCTTCACTTGTTGCATGGCCATTTCCTGAAAAAAAAAAAAGAAAGACCTACTTTTTATTCGCTGCGGTAAAAGGGGGTCTCGGTGCACATCAAAAACACGCTTTTTTGCCGCAGCTTGGTAAAAGGAGCCCTAAGTTTGGCAGCCAATTCAGGCCGCCCAAATAGCAGGCCTATCCTAGCTGCACTAAACTTAACCGACCAGTGCTGAATATTGGCTTGGCTGGTTAAGTTTAAACTGGCAAAAAGTAAACAGGATATTCAATGCTGGGCACTGGAAGTGGCCTGGCATTGAATATTCGGGCCCACCGCCGACTGCAGGAATTAGCTGGGCTGCCTCCCCTGGTCTGAATATTGGTGCTTTGGCAACTTCAAAATATGCCAAAGTAATATATTCTGGCAGGGATAATTAGAAAGATAGGATTTAGCTGCTGAAATTTTCCCAAAATAAGTACCTGTATATAATATGTAAACTGCTTTGATTATAATCACAGAAAGATAGTATAAATCTCTTTCCTCCTACAAGCCCCCATACTTGTAAAATTTGCTTTCTTTATAGGAGAAGCAATAGTATGATGGATATCATAATATATAAAGGCCCAGGTGGGGATGTGCTCTGTTCTTGAAACCTTTCACAAAAGCTTCTGTTCCAACACAGAGCCTTTTGTAAAATGTAATAAGGATGTGCAAGACTGCATGTTAATAGCCAACATGCATTGCAGGTGCATTCATTTTACAAAAAGACACGTTGAAAAAATAGGTGCTATAAACCTGGAAGCTTCTGGAAACGCTGGCACTTCCACATCGAAGCAGCAATTTTGCAACTTCCATATGGGTAATTTAGGAGAATTACTCCCTTAATCCATCTTGTACATAAGTAAATAATGACGTTTTGAAGTTACCTATTACCTGTGCATGCATACATCACTACTTACACATGGAGATGCTTATAAAATAACATCTGTGGAGAGGCATTTTTGATATGATGTCTAAGTCTAATTTTGTACATTTAACTCTGAATAAGAAAGATGGTTGTTTTTGAAAAAGAAAAATGTCTATCTTTTTTGAAAATCCTGTTTCGAACAAGGTTTTGTGCTTTGGACATTTTGTTTTTTGTTTTATTAAAAAAAAAAAAAAAAGAAGAAGTGCAAAACGTAGAAAATCAAGCCATTCGGAAATAGGAGGAGCCAGCATTTTTAGCAGACTGGTCCCCCAGACATCTCAGGAGAGCAATGGGGCACTTTTGTGCACTTCATAAAATGTTCCCAGGTACACCTCACCTTTGCTCCCTTATCTTTGTACCCTGAGCCCTCTAAAACCTACCCAAAACCTACTGCCCTCCAATGTACAACACTAGAATAGCCCTTGTGGCTGAAGGGGACACCTATATGTGGATACAGTACGGTTTTGGTGACTTTGGGAGGGGTCACATTTTCCACCACAAGTGTGACAGGTAGACTAGTGCATCGACTACTACACTTCTCCAGGGACTTGCATGCTGCTCTAATATACCTGGCTTTAACATCTGAGGCTGTCATAGAGGCTGGCAAGTCATATTTTCTATTCAGATTTTAGGGGGATGAGAGGGGAACAGTGACCACTTGGGGGGTATTTGGGGGTCATTCCCAATTCCCTTCAGTGGTCATCTGGTCATTTAGGGCACCTTTTTCTACCTTTTTTTGTTATAAAAACAGGTCTTAGTTTTGTTTTGTTTCATTATGGCTGAAAAACATCTAAGTCTTAGGAAAGCCCAAATCCCACCCTTAACATGCCCTGACATGCTCCTTTAAGATTTGGATGCACTGCAGATGAACAGCATAGAAAAATATCTGAAAAATAGGCTTTGAAAGTACTGATTTGGACATTTATGTGAGAAAAATGTCCAAATGCTGCTTTTTGCCACTTTTAAGATGTTTTTCTCTTTTGAAAATGAGCCCCATAGAGGGGCATAATCGAATGTCGCTGGCGAAATAGATCGCCGGCGATCTATTTTGGCGGCGCCACAACAGCTGGCTGGAACTGTATTTTCGAAAAAAAATGGCCGGCCATCTTTTTTTCGATAATACGGTTTAGCCCGGCCAAATGCCAAAGTTCGCCAGGGTTGAGATCGCCGGTTTTGTTTTTCAGCGATAATGGAAAAAACTGCCGGCCATCTCAAACCCGGCGAAATGCAAGGCATTTGGTCATGGGAGGAGCCAGCATTTGTGGTGTGCTGGCCCCCCTGACATGCCAGGACACCAACTGGGCACCCTAGGGGTCAGTGCGGTGGACTTCAGAAAAAGCTCCCACATGCATAGCTCCCTTACTTTGGGTGCTGAGCCCCCCCCTCCACCCCCAACCCCCCCAAACCCACTACCCACAAATGTACAACACTACCATAGCTCTTAGGGGTGAAGGGGGTAACTACATGTGGGTACAGTGGGTTTTGGAGGGCTCCCATTTACCAGCACAAGTGTTACAGGTAGGGAGGTGATGGGCCTGGGTCCGCCTGCCTTAAGTGCACTGCAGTACCCACTAAAAGTGCTCCAGGGACCTGCATACACGCAGGCCTCTAGGACTTGTTGCTGCTGTATAACCTTGGCACACCAGTTGACACCTGAAGACTAATCTCTTTGAAAAAGTCCTTTATTTGAAAAAGCACGTTTACTCACAGTTAACTGCAGATCAGAGGTTGTGCCCCACTGGCAAAGAGTCATAAGCACATAAGCACTGCCACGTTGGGAAAAGACCAAAGGTCCATCAAGCCCAGCACTCCGTCTCTGACAGCGGCCAATCCAGGCCCCAAGAACCTGGCAAAAGCCCAAAATTTAATAACGATCTCCCTGGTACTGAGATTAGCAGTAGGTCAGAGCTGGCAGAATGGTGTACAATGCCCTCTTTCAGCAACATTCAAGGTAATAACTAAGTTCTCTAATGTGGGTAACACATGAAAGGGATCTAAAAGTGGCTGACAAAAATGGCCACTACCTCATGGACTACCGGAAACAAAACTGGACACACTCTGACCCAGTTAGCAGGGGGAAAAGCACCATGAGAGTAGAGCCCACTACCCTACACCCACCACAATGCATTGCTGATGTGACTCTGCAGTGCACCTAACAGAAAAGGTGTCACACTCACCCGAGAGCCACATCAGAACCAGGGAAAGGCTGTCAGAGGATAGAACACATTCTGCTGTCATGGAGGTGGGTACGGCATTTGAGGCTGGCATACAGGCTGGCAAAAAAGGTTTTTAGCTTTATTGTTTTAGTGTGGGAGGGGGTTGGTGACCACTGGGGGAGTATGGGGAGGTCATCCCCGATTCCTTCCGGTGGTCATCTGGTGAGTTGGGGCACCTTTTTGAGGTTTGGTCGTGAAAATTAAAGGACCAAGTAAACTCGGCGAAATACTGCTGAACGCCGCTTTTTTTCCCATTATCTGCAAAAGCCGGCCATCTGGTAGCCACGCCCATGCCCACCCATGTCCCGCCTTCACTACGCCACCGGCATGCCCCCTTGAACTTTACCGGCGAGGCGATGGGAAAGCGGCGATGCTGTCAAAAAAGCCGCTTTCAATTATACTGACTTGGCCACTTTTGCGAGATCGCCGGCCATCTCCCGATTTATGGCCGGCGATCACTTTCGAAAATAAGCTTGATAGTGTCATACATATTGTAAAGTGAGTTAGCATAAAGGAGCTTTGTGAAAAAAAAATCATGGTTTGCTGCTTTTTATTTTTTGCTTTCCCTACAATTGCTCTTGGCTAGGGAAATCCTTTGCTATCATACCTCTATGATGTAAGCATTCAGTCTATCACTACTGTGACTTAGAGCTCTCTAATCATTTTCAGGCCCATATAAATGCAAACAAATCATATCAATTATATAGATGCATGCTAATCAAAAAGCAGACCTACTGAATGCAATGGGTGTTTCCCAATGACATTTCTCAAATATAATGTTTTGCTAACAAGCAGATGAGCTTTGCTCAAGCATGCAAATGTCAAGGAGCAAAGCACCTAGCAACCAGCTTGCAAGGCATTTTCCACATGCAGATTGAGCTCCAGGACCACAGAAGTAAATGTGTCTCCTTGTGCTCAAAGATAACACAGACATTTTGCCTGCGTCATTTGAATTTGTTCACTAACCTTTTTGTAAGTAATCACACTAACAATGTGCCCTGGAAAAATTAATGATGCATCAAAAGGTAGATTAAGAACCTTCCATTATTAATCATCCCTGTTAGCCCGTGGTCCTGGGAACATATGGCCATTTTGAGAATGATTTATATAAGGAGATTATGTTGCATTCATTATTTACTAGCATATTATCCACCTTTTTTTCTTTCATTTTGCTATTTGTACTTAATGGGCCCTTTACCAGCAAGCTGTACTCTGAACACCCATTTGAAGAATTAGATTTCTCAGAATTCTGGGTAACAGTGTGCATATTTATGTGTGTATTTATATAGCATTATGATACTTTAGCAAATTGGGTTGATTAGCGGATACTAGAATCAGGTAGGCAGCCCTCTGTGTGTTAGCTGTCTAAAGAATAGTCTAATGTTTGGCAGTTAACATTTAATGCAACAAAGTGCAGAGTGATGCATTTGGGGAGTAAAAATCCAAGGGAGCCATATGTCCTAGGAGGTGAGAGGCTGATATGAGCAGATAAGGAGAGAGGCCTTGGGGTGAGAGTGTCCATGGATCTGAAGGTGACAAAAAAGTGAGACAAGGCAGTGGCTGTAGCCAGAAGGATGCTAAGCTGCACAGAGACAGGCATAACCAGTAGAAGAAAGAGGTGTTGATGCCTCTGTACAAGTCGTTGGTGAAGTCCCACCTGGAGTATTGTGTTCAGTTTGTGACACCTGTCACAAAGTTCCCGATGAAGAGAATGTGGTTCTTAGCCTATTAAAAGTGTTATATGTGCGCAGTGCTGTGTATGTCTAGCAATACTATAGCAATAATAGGTAGTAGTGCTAATAATTTTGACTTACCTGTGTGATATGGATGCAGGATATCTCAGGCCCTGCCAATTTATATTGAGGTATATGAGGTAGGGTTTTCAAACTAGCTTCCTCCTTCTTGGAATAGCCAAGGAAGGATCTGATGAAGTCACCACATTTATAAAAACGGAATTTTAGGAAGCAAAGTTTTCTTTGCATCTTTTATGTCAAAACATCAGGAAGGGGCTAGGAGGCACCTAATATTGCTGGAGTCATGGATATTGACCAAGGTCTGGACCAAAGGAAACATGAGGGATGCTGAGTTTTTCCTTCTTTCAACACCTAAAGAACCATGAAGGGTGCAATGACCAGTATGGAGTTTTAGTGGAGGAGAGGATGTACAGTTATTTTATTTTTATTTTTTATTTTTGTTACATTTGTACCCCGCGCTTTCCCACTCATGGCAGGCTCAATGCGGCTTACATATTGTATACAGGTACTTATTTGTACTTGGGGCAATGGAGGGTTAAGTGACTTGCCCAGAGTCACAAGGAGCTGCCTGTGCCTGAAGTGGGAATCGAACTCAGTTCCTCAGTTCCCCAGGACCAGAGTCCACCACCCTAACCACCACCCTAACCACTAAGAAAAGTCATTTTTAATAGATTTTTTCAATCCAGAGTCCCCCCACTTGGTTCAGGGAACCCAAAACAAGCAGAGTTTTGCAGATTTTCTTTGCAGGAATTTGGAGAACTAGCTGTAGAATGTGTGAGCTGGACAAATGAAGAGAATTGCTTAAAGAGCAGTTCATAAAATCCTAAAAAGAGGAAAGAAGTACCTGAGAGGGGGGAGATCAAGTAAAAGCAATCCCATATTCTATTGTTGTGTTGTGTAAAAAGACTTGAGGAGGTCCAGAGGAAGGCGATAAAAATGATATGAGGCGGCTTGTGCCAAAAGACATTTGAGGAAAACTGGAACACCTGAATTTGTATACCCTAGAGGAAAGAAGGGACAGGGGAGATATGATTCAGACATTTAAATACTTGAAAGGTATTAATATAGAAACAAAATCTTTTCCAGAGAAGGTGAAATGATAAAACTAGAGGATATGAATTGAGGGTGCGGAATGATAGACTTAGGAGTAATGTCAGGAAATTCTTTTTCATGGAGAGGGGGGTTGATGCCTGGAATGTCCTCCTGATGGAGGTGGTACAGACAAAAAACAGTGGCCGAATTCAAAAGGGTGTGGTATGAACACAGAGGATCTCTAATTAGAAAGCACATGGTATAAAAAAGGACTTAAATGGCTGCATGTGTGTGGATGTGTTGAGTGGTGCATAGATGGCGACTCCGTCTGTGGAGAACTAAGGCCGGTGCTGGGCAGACTTGTACAATCTGTGTCCTATATATGGCAATCCGGTTTAGGATAGGCTAGAAAGGGCTCCAATAGCAACTTCAGTAGCTGGAACATGAGGACGGTGCTGACAAGATGGATTCAGTTAGGTTGGAGTGGGCTTCAATGGCAACTCCAGTAGTTGGAACGTAAGGATAGTGTAGGGCAGACTTCTATAGTCAGTGTCCTAGAAATGCCAAAGAAAGACCATGATCAAGTATTTTGTATCACATTCATTGATGGTTTAATCATGAATTGATAATGAGTGTGACTGTTGGGTAGACTGCCATTCAATACTGTTTTATCTGTCTAGTAAGTTAGCACTTAGGTCTTGTAGGCCAAACCTAGGCTTTGAAGGCACACCTAAAAAAAAAGCTGTTCTGGAAGAAAATTTTAATTTATCTTCTTCTGCAACCTCACTCTCACTTTCACAGGGCATCTGTCACAGTTCCACTCTCACACTTTCTCCCAGCACTGCCCAATAGTGACCAAATATAAAATTATTTTTCTCTTAAGAAAGTCACTTTTAAAATGAACACTGTGTGACAGAGAACGTTTAAGCTTTAAAAAACTGACAGCTGTTTTGGAATGTTAGTAATCCTGACCCTGGGGATTACAGAAAAAAAAAATGTTTAGAAAGAGGGCATACTGCAAATATCATAGGTGTTCTGAGATATGTGTCTCTGCAAATCGAAAATACACTACGCAAAACGTGCAACAGCAGTACTGGTCCTCTCGTCAATAAAACATCTGCGGCAATGGCAGCTTTTTCTCTCCTGCATGTGGAGGAACATTCCACAGTGTGGACAGTCATGTCTCTTCAGAGGAAGCCTAATCTCAGTGTGCCGGAGACAGAACTCCTGGTCCTCTTGTGCCTCAGGCACAGGAGAGAACTTTTGAAGCACCACCACCATCTGTTCCCTCACATTGTCTTCATGAGGGCATGGAGATCTATTAGAGGCAGCCTGGCAAGGTGAGTGTGAAGCAGTGCCGCAAAACATGGCCCGTGTCGGATCACCAATAAAGTACACTTGTCTAACTTTTGAAAAGCTTTTTGTGTTTTTTTTTTTGGACTGTTTGTTTTGTGTACTTTGACCCTGTCCATTGTATGCTGCCATTAACAGGCAGCCATTTTTGAAAAATTACTGCGTGAACACTTACCAACACCCATTTGGTAAATGGTAAGGGCTCACACAATATCCCCATGCTGAGCAGTTAGCGTGGAGTAATGTAGATGCACTAACTAGTTAGTGCAAGAATGGTCACTCTCTTCCCTTGACATGCCCCCTCAAAAATTAGTAACATTTTTTAGTGTGTGTTTAGGGCTAGATTTTATATGGTGCCATTCTATAAGCAGGGCCGTGCCTAGGGTCTCTGGTGCCCCCCTGCAGACTATCAGTTGGCGCCCCCCGTGTGGCACAAGATGCAAAGGAAATAGGAGCTGAAAGAGGAGTGCATCTTTGTGGGATTGCTCAACAAATAGAGGGTTTACAACCACTTAGCTTTTCGTGCTTTCATGTTCACGAAATTAGTAATTAAATCTTTGATATCTAACTGGGCACATATATCATTCTCAATAGCAATCAGGGCAAGGCTTACAAGCCTTTCTTGCGAAATACTTGATTGTAAATAATTTTTTATAATTTTTAACCGTGAAAATGATCGCTCACCACTTGCCACACTGACAGGAATTGTCAGCAATATTCTTGGAACTAATTGCTATACATTGCAAAATAAGATAGCAGATGTAAATTCTCAAAGTGGACATTTTCCAAACACTAAAATGAAAATAAAATGATTTTTTTCCTACCTTTGTTGTCTGGTGACTTTCTTTTTCTGATCATGCTGGCCCAGTATCTGATTCTGCTGCTATCTGTCCTCTTAATTCCATTTCCAGGGCTTCCTTTCCATTTATTATTTTACTTTCCTCCTTTCTTCTTCATTTCTTGCTCTATATCCATAAGTAAAAGCTGGGTCCTCCGCAGACTTGACTGTCCAGTGGATCCAGCTTCTGCCTATTTTCTCCATGTGCAGTTTTTCTCCTCTCTTCCTTTTCCCTCATCTCATCTCCTTCCTCTCTCTTCCCTCCCCTCCATCCATGCCCAGCATTTCTTCTCTCTCCCTTCCACTCCATCCATGTGCATCTCCTTCCTCTGACTTCCCTCCCCTCCATCCATGTCCAACAATTCTCCTCTCTCCCCTCCATGTCCAGCAATTTCTCCTCTCTCCCTGGGCCCTGCCCTCCCATCCATGTCCATCCATGTCCATCCTTGTCCCTCTCTGCCCTTCCCTCCTGCATCCATATCCAGCATTTCTCCTCTCTCCCCTCCATTTCCAGCAATTTCTCCTCTCCCTTGGCCCTGTCCTTCCATTCATGTCCATCCTTGTCCCTCTCTGCCCTTCCCTCCTCCATCCATATCCAGCAATTGTCCTCTCTCCCCTGCCCTCCTTTTCCAGCAATTTCTTCTCTCCCTGTGCCCTGTTCTCCCATCCATGTCCATCCGTGTCCCTCTCTGCCCTTCCCTCCTCCATCCATATCCAGCAATTCTCCTCTCTCCCCTCCCCTCCATTTCCAGCAATTTCTCCTCTCCCTGGGCCCTGCCCTCCCATCCATGTCCCTCTCTGCCCTTCCCTTACCTCAGCTCCATGCCGCTCTGGGGGCTTTAAATCTTTTACCTCTGACGGTCGCAGCAGCTGAGCAGCGTCAGTGAAAGCGCTGCCGACGTCTCCAGCCTTCCCTTCGCGCTTGCTTGTTCGTTCCCTCAGTGTCCCGCCCTCGCAAGGAAATGACGTCAGAAGAAGGCGGGACACTGAGGGAACGAACGAGCGAGCGAGCGTGAAGAGAAGGCTGGAGATGTTGGCAGCGCTTTCACTGACGCTGCTCAGCTGCTGCGACCATTGGAGGTAAAAGATTTAAAGCCTCCAGGGCGGTGCGGAGCTGAGGTAAACGGCAAGGGTAAGCACCACGGTGGCGCCCTCCAGAGGTCTGCGCCCCCCTGCGATGCTTACCCCGCTTACCGTGTTGGCACGGCCCTGTCTATAAGCCACGCTTAAAGTTAGGTGTGGTTTATAGAATACCACTTATGCCCAGGAATTATGCCTAATTTTAAGAGTGGCTACTTGCACCAACTGAAATGTGGTGCAAATGTACCTGCCTAAGGGGGTCTTTTACAAAGGCATGGTAGTTTTTAGTGTGCACTATTGAGTAGTGTGTGCTTATTTATTTATATTTTGCTCACACCTTTTTCAGTAGTAGCTCAAGGTGAGTTACATTCAGGTCGTCTGGATATTTGTCTGTCCCAGGAGGGCTCACAATCTAAGTTTGTACCTGAGGCAATGGAGGGTTAAGTGACTTGCCCAAGATCACAAGGAGCAGCAGTGGGATTTGAACCGGCCACCTCTGGGTTGCAAAACCAGTGCTCTAATCACTAGGCCACTCCTCATCTGCACTCCATGCTTAAATGCTAGAGATGTTCGTAGGAAGGGCGGCCATCTTTTGTACGTAGGAGCGATTACAGGATGGAAAGTGAGCCTCTTCCTTGAAAAAGCTTTACGCGAAACTTGGCCATGTCGGCGGGGGTTCCCTGATATCTCTGATATCTCTGCTATCTTTAAGTTCTATCATTTAAGATAAGTGTCTTTATAAATATTAACTTTTCCATGAGCTATATGTGGATTATACAAGGAAATAGAATTAAAAATAGAAGCAATATAAATAATATAAGAATGCTGTTGAATAATGGGAGGAGCCAATGAGGATTTGCACCACACCATTTCGCTTATTGCGATAGAACAAATATATGTTCTGATGGTTGTGTGAGGCAGTTAGATCTGATGGTCTCCAGATATCAAAATTAAAAAATTAAAAAATTAAAATATTATCTGTTCATGATCTACGTTCCATACTGATGTTTGGGACACATTTATATTGATGGTCGTAGGAATATATAGGCATCTCTAGTATTTAGCCCATGCTTATTTTTAGTGTGTGCTAAAAATGCTAGCGTGCCTTTGTAAAAGGTCCATTAAAGGGCACTTTTACTAAGGCATATAGGCACCTATGTGCATCCAACGCATGCAAAATTGGAACTACTGCCCAGCTACCACATGCCCTGGGCGGTAATTCTATTTTTGTCACGTGCCTAAAACACATAGTAGAAAGTATTTTCTATTTTCTACCGCATGGTGCTTATCCGGTGGTAATCGGCAGTTTATGTGTGCTGGCTACTTATCACCCGGTTAGCGCTTGAGACCTTACCGCTAAGTCAGTGGGTGGCGGTAAATTCTCAACCCGAAAATGGATGCGTGCTGGTTTTAATTTTGCTGCATGTCCATTTTTGGTCACAAAGAAAGCCTTTTTTCCAGGCATGCTGAAAAATTGACCTGTGCGTATCCAAAACACGCGACCACACCAGCGTAGGTCACTTTTAGGCATGTGTTAGCAAAAGGGCTCCTAAATTAGCTGTGTATCCCAGTTATTCTATAGCAACGTGTGTAAATTTTAGGCACACATAAATACCATTTAAATCTAATGAGTGCCAATTATTGGTGCTAATTAAATTGCATGCACAAATTGGGCGCATGCCCAAATTTGCTTGTGCAAGTTTTGCAGCTCTTATAGAATTAAGGAGTTAACGTGCACACATTTCAAAGGTCCTGCAGGACTCCTGAGATCATCCTGCAGTACTCCATTTTTAACTCCATTAGGTGTGCGTTAGCTTAATAAAAGGACCCCTAACATATTTAAAAATATTAAGGAGAAAAGAAGGAAAAGGCATAAAAGTCAACAAGCCAAGATGGAAAAGATGAATAAATAGTGTTAAAGAAAAACTCCTTAAAAACTCAGCAAGCCCAGCAGATGCAGCCATTATCTGTCATTAGAAATGTGTTAACAGGAATGCATAAGGGCCAAATGCAGGCAGACATCTCTCCCACTACTCCATAGGCATGTTCATTAAACTGCTACTTCTGGCTGACAGTCCATAGACCAGCAGGACATGGCAACACAGCTTCAGGTTGAAGGATGCTTGGTGCATCCCTTTGAAGCCAGCCTCTGTAATAAAAACCACCAGGCAACTGAAGACAAGAATATGTGGCAAAAATCATAATGACAACCACCACTGCTCTCAGTAGGTGTCTCCACCTAGTCGTTGAGGGCTGCTTCAATTTATTTTATATCCACAGCTTAAGGTTTTGTAACGTGTGAGTCTATACAGTTTTCTTTAACAGATTTATTAAGATTCACTGCTGGAGGGCAGCATTGTTTCAAGATCAATACTGTACCATTTTAGGCAGCAGTAATAGAAATATTGCTATTCAATAGTGACATCTGTTTGACTCCCTTGTACTTTTTTTTTCTGCCTACACACTGTTGGCTATCTAAGCTTTTCATGAAATTGTTTCAGCGAGCTCAGATAAAAGGTAGAATGAGAGTGGTTTTAAGTTGCTCTGTGTATTATTGGGAGACATACAGCAGTGCAGCGGATGTGCTTCATTTGGAGACACATGCACAGAGTTTGCCACATAAGCAGGAAACAATTCTTGTTTTGTTATTCTCTATGATTAACCTTATTAGAAACAGTTCAACAAACTGACAAGCTGGCTTATTTTCGAAATAGAAAAACATCTAAAAAGTGGCATAAAGCATCATTTGGACGTTTTTCTCACAAACACGTCCAAATCAGTATTTTTGAAACTCATTTCTAGATGTTTTTTCTATGAAGTTGGTCAGAAGTACGTCCAAATCTCAAAGGGGCATATCAGGGGCGTGTTCAGGCGGGGACATGGGTGTTCCTAAGACTTAGACATTTTTCAACCATAACAGAACAAAACAAAAACGACCAGGACTAAAACTAAGATGTTTTTAGAAAGAATAATGCACAAAAAGGTGCTCTAAATAACCAGATGACCACTGGAGGGAATCAGGGATAATTTCCCCTTATTCCCCCAGTGGTCACTAACTGCCTCCAACCCCCCACAAATATGATGAAAAACATTACTTGTGAGCCTCAGACGTTATACTCAGGTCCATTAGAACAGCATGCAGGTCCCTGGAGTAGTCTAGTGTTGGATGCAGAGCACTGCAGACAGGTGGACCCAGGCTCCTACAGTTGGGGGTAGTGGGTTTTGGAGGGCTCAGCAGACAAGGTAAGGGACCAATGGTGAGATGTATACCTGGGAGCATTTTATGAAGTCCATTGCAGTGCCCCCTAGGGTGCCTTATTGCTTTCCTGGGATGCCAGGGGGATCAGTCTAGTTAAAATGCTGGGTCCTCCTACATCCCAATGGCTTGATTTTGTGTGTTTTGCACTTGGATATTTTTGTTTTCTGAAAATGGACCAAAAAACAATACGTCCAAATCACAAAACCTTTTATTTTCGAAAACAAAAGGTAGACGTTTTTCTTTTTTGAAAATTACATTCTTTCCTATTCAGATATATTTGGCAACCCTGACCTGAAGTCTCCTCCCAGGTCTTCTAATTCATCTCTAATGCTTTTTAGTTTGATCCTTCAAATTCTTGTTCTGAAGAAAAGTCCAAAAGAGATACCCATTAGTTCTCAAATGATCTTAACCTTCTATTTATTTTCACTGACTGTCATGGAAAATGTTTCACACATTCCATTCCATTCTTGCAAAAGCATTTACCTGTTTTAATAAAGCTATGGATGTCATTTGTTGAGAAAGAAAATCATACAGAACACAGAACAGAATCTTTGATGTGTTTACTTATAAGAAGGTGGTGTTTATGTAACTTTAAGCTGACTAGAACAGACCCAGAACAGAAAATCTTGTACATCAGAGGAACAAACTTTTATGTTTTGTATTACAAGTAGGTTCAACCTCTGGAAAATACTGTCTTTCCCTTTTCAATCCAAGCTAATTCTGGAAAGAAATGATATATAAAGGGTCAGGAATATCTGCTTCTGTGTCTGTCTATCTGCCAGAGGCAAAATAATTCTCTGAAAACTTAACTGAATGGGGCCAGATTTGGGAGATGGAAAAAAAACAGGGGAAAAGACTGAGCTAAAAAATGGTTTAGATAGGACCAAGAGTTGAAGAGAGATGAATCCCTAAAAAAAACAGATGAAATACATTTCCAGGGGAGAATCAGTCCCAGTCTTTGCAGCATAGAAACTTTGATACACTGAAATCTAGCAGTCAGGGATTTAGTTTTTTTTAACTGTTCCTCCCCTCTCCTCTTCTGGTGAGAGACCCATACTCACACCACACCCACACTCACATAAATACTCCCCCACACACAAACACAGACACACACAAACAAAATGGCTACCATGAGTACCATGAGACTACTACTAGAGGTTGTGACAGCTATTTTGCCACTGGAGGCACTAGGGTCAGGAGCAATTGTGGTTTGCTCCTGCCCCAATCACTATTAGACTACATAGAACCTAAGGTAGACCCCGGGGGGGGAGGGGCCTAGCAGCACATGGAGGTGGGCTCTGGAATAGTGGACAGGATATGTTGGGGGAATTTACTTTTATTGCAAGACATGCCCAGAGGGGGTCCAGACATGCTGGGGGTCCTTGATTACTGGTGGTGGGGTTGGAAGGTGGATTGGGTGCCAATATCTGATATCCTTTATGTGGGCCCCATCTAAATATTGGCCAAGATCCGCATAATTTCCCATGGCCAACATATGTCCTGTGAGAACTGGATATTCAATGCCGGAACCAGAACATGACTCTGTACTCAATACTGAATATCTGGAGCTGATTTAGGCAGCAACAGCATTTTAAAAAATGTTAACCACCTCTAGCTGAGTATTTATCAGTATTTACCAGGTGATTAACACAAAAATTGAAAAAGAAATCACTTTTAATACATGGTAAAACCTTGAAGATCTCTCTCCTGAAGATTTAGGTTTTCTGCTCTCTTACATCTGGGTTTCTTCTCCTTCTTCTTCTACCTTTATACATTTCTCTCCTTCCCTTAGGATCTCAGAATCTCCAGAGTCATATGGAAAGAGCTTCAACCTCCTTTCTGGCTTTTTCCCTGCTCAAGGAACCATTTGTTCAATTTATTTGCTTACCTATAAAAATTTATATACCACTTTATCTGAGCCAGAGAATTCAAAGTGTTCAAACCAAACAGTGCAATAAAAATATTAACATACAAATATAAATAACCCCCTCCCAACCAATCCCCTTTTCTGAAACCTATTGCCATCCCAGTGGAAAGCACCAAACTAGCCTCAACTATGCAGCAGGAAAGTGTTAAACTTTCAATTTGTTTGAAAAGGCATGGAAATGAGCACATAGAGGGGCAGACACTGGAAGGAAGAAGGGAAAGGAGGGCAGAGGCTAAATGGAAGAGCGAACATAAAGAGGACACATACTGGATAGAAGAGGGAGAGAAAGATGACAGACATTGGATGGAAGGAGAAGTGAAGGAAAGAAGATGCTGGATGGAAGGGGTAGAGAGAAAGAGGACACACTGTATGGAAGGGGAGAGAAGGAGAGCAGACACTGGATGGAAGGGGGAGAGAAAGAGGGCTGACACTAGATGGGGGAGGAAGAGGATAGAATTAGTGAGACTGGGGAATAAGAAGAATTGGAATTGGAGAGTGAGGTGAGGTGAGGGAAAGCTGTAGATAAACAGCAAAAAGAGGGGAATTGAAAACTGAATAGTAAGAGAGAATTAAATCTGGACAGAGGCAGAAAAATGCATTGAAGAAAGCTGAAAGGAAAAGGAGGAAATAGTAGAGAAAAATGACAGAAAATACTGGTAAGAGAGATGAGAAGATGAGGAAAGCAAAACCCAGGGAACCAAAATGGCCAGACAACAAAGGTAGAAAAGAGAATATTATTTTTAGTTAGGATAAAGTAGTATGGTAGCAGTATTGTGGCTGTATTAATAAACATTTAATAAACATACATATACATGGAAATAAGGTGATATCTTTTTATTGGACTAATTTTAATACAAAATGCTAACAGAAAACCATGTCTCACACATGCAAAACACCAATAGACCCTCACCTAGTATAAAATAAGTAACCAGAAACTAAAAATAGAAATCTAGAGATAAAAATTAAACAATCCCTAAGAAGCCGAACTCTACATACAGTGCAACACATGAGAAAGAGAAAGTGATGTATGACCCTCTGTACTATGCAAAATATAAGGGCAGAAGACATAAATTTCAAAAACTGATATATTCCAATAACTGCATTGGAAATTAACAAATACAAATAACAAATGGAAAATAAGATGATATCATTTTATTGGACTAAATACATTTTTCAATTAGCTTTCAGAGATCAAAACCTCCTTTCTCATGTCAGGACAGGATACTATAACAGCAATATACTGTCCTGACCTGAGGAAGGAGGTTTTAGCCTCTGAAACCAAATTGAAAAATGTATTTAGTCGAATATTCAGTGGGAAATAATTTGTTACCTCCCACTGAATATCCTGGTTAGTGGCTTATACTGCGTGACATAGCCAGTTTGGTGAGGATATTCAGCGCCTAACCGTTTATGCTGAGCAATCAAAATAGGCCACTTAAATAATGGGCCTATCATTGACCACCAATAAGTTATCCAATAAGTGCTGAATATCAGTTAAACTACTGGCAAACAAGTAGGGAAAGCATGCAGAATATGGTTCATGGAATTCTTTCCAACCTCCCTGAGTGTATGTATGTGTGTGTATGTACGTCTCTGTATGTGTGTTTATCTATAAGAAGTGCTCACAGGATAGTGTAACTAAAAGTATTTGCTCATGCCAACTCAGTACTTAGAGGGAACATTGGTGGGGAGCCTTAATACATCTATATAAGAAGGGAGAGCAGGAAAAAGGGAGTACTTTGTGCTGCTGAACAAGAATATTTCATATAGGGAATCCAAAACTTTGTGTTAAACATAGACGTTGTGAAGAGAGGAGGGACAAACAAAGAAGACAGATCTTTGAAAGAGATGAGAGGGTGGAAATAAAAAAGGTAAAAGGGGAAATAGGAGCCTGAATAAGGGGAAAAGACATAAAGGGACTGGAGCTGGAGAGGGGAAGAGTGACAGGGAAGGATCTGTGGTTGGAAAGGGGTGAGAAGCAAGGGGGTGGGAGCAGTGAACACAAAGGACAGAAATGGGAGATTAGAAAGTGGGTGAAATACAGGAAATAGGAGATGGGGAAGAATAAGACAAGACACAGGCAGGAATGGGGGAACTAGGGAGTAAGCACAAAAAGTAGAAAGCATTGGAGAAGGAAATACTAAAAAAAAGCAGGTGAGGAAAATGGAGGAAAAAAAATGAGACAAAAGAACCAAAATCAGATATATAAGAAGAAAGGAAGAAAATGGAAATTAGATACTGGAAAAGGACTTAAGAGAAAACCAAGAAGGTGTGGTGAAGAGAGACCAGGACCAACTCAAGAGGAAAACAAAATGGTCAGACAACAGAGGTACAAAAAATTTAGATTTTTAATATTTAGAAAAATGAGATGCCAGCTTTGAAAAAGGTGGATTTCTTATACTTTGTTTTGTTTCCCTTTTTCAATGTTCCATTGCCCACAGTCTAGTTTTTTTGGGTTTTCAATTATATTTTGTCTAGGTATTTGTTTCAAGTCTGTAGTCTCTCTCTTTAGCTAGGTGACATTTATGTGTTTTCCTATTTTAACCAGAGAGGAGGATTCTTTTAACATGTAGACTCTGTGTACAGTTGTTCTCTTTTTCCAGCTAGAGGTAGAATATTTGCAGTGCTACATTTCATAGGTAGGGTTAGTGCAGTTTGAATGTTTGCCTACAAGGTATCAGTGTCTGGTAGTGGAGGGAGTTTCTGTTGCTGTTACTGATGTGACGCCAGAGTTTGAATAGAATGTTTTTGTAATTCTACTTCTACTTCTGCTCTGTAGCTGTCGCTGAGAGTTTTATTAGTTGATTTGGGAATGTTCCATCTGAATGAATAAGTTGCACATGCAAATCTGGTCATATTCTGGATTTACGCATGCAACTTATTTAGCTTAACAAGCCAAACAGCGCTGATGATTGCACTTAACAAGCAATTATTGACACTAATTGCAATTAATTGGAATTTATATGTATAACTGACTAAGCGTATTCTATAAAGTGACACATGTAAATTCTAAGGTATGAATCTGAAAAGGGTGTGGCCACGGGAGGGTCATGGGCGCTCCTTGAATTTATGTGCAGTGCTATATAATATGCCTGTTCTGCATGTAATTTAGGCATCAGCATTTGTAGTAGATTTTCATTGGCGTAAATGTTCGTAACTAAATATAGTCACAGAAAATGGGTACTAGGTGTGTTCTATAAACCGCGTCTAACTTTACGCAGTTTACAGAATATGTCTAGGTGGTTTTTTTTTTAAGCAATGATTTTTTAGGTGTGATATATTAGATCTATTCCTATGGGGCAATTCTATGGCTAGGTGCCAGAATTTAGGCGTGCTGATGCTGTACTTTGAGCACTAATTCTATAACAGCATCTGTGTACCAGATGTTGTTAGAGAATAGCCTAAGTTGGCATTGATGCACCTAAATGTAGACATAAATAGTTATGACTTGGCATAACTGTTCACAATTAAAAGTGGCACTTTAGCACATAACTTTAGGCATCCTGATATAGAATTAGGGAGTACATAATTTACATAAAATTGGCTAAATGTAAATTGGTGTGGGAACTTGGGAACTGAAGGTGAAACTGGGGACAAAGGTTAGATTCCCTCCCAAACAGAAAAGCATTCCTCTGCCCCTGGAAGGGGAAGGAAGAGAAAAGGATCTAGATGGGGTGGGGGGTGTTTGAGGTTGAGAGAGGGGAGATGCTGGTTGTGTAGTGGGGGGCACTGACTAATAGGCTCCATGGGGCATCAGAAAACCTAGCACCAGCCCCAACCCCCTCCTCCCAGGGACAGGACCTTCAGAATTCTACCCTCCTGTAGCAGCCCCTCCCCCATCCCATCTTATGAGTTTACTGGGGGTCCCTGGTGTCTAGTGGGGCAGGACTGATGTCTACTTGCTCTTGCCTTGTGTCCCTGGTGCTTCAAACGGCCTCTGCAATCTCTAGTGCTGCTTCAAACGGCCTCTGCAATTTCTAGTGCTAGGGTCAGACTCCACTATATGGGCAGAGCCTCTTGTAAAATAGTATGGGGATTCTACATGTCCTGAGTTGGACATGTGAACCTCTCCACATTCTATCTAAAATCTGCTTCCACATCATTCATAAAGTAAATCAATAAAACAAACAATAGCATAAAATGCAATCAGCCCGATATTCAAAGTGAGAGGCTCCTGCCTGGCTAAATCACTTATCATCACCTAAGCGTTGGTATTCAGCAGTACTTAACTGGACAGTACTCCTGAATATCACCACTGACCTCCCCTGCACTGTATAGTTAGTGACTGAGCAGTCTGTGGGCAGAATGTGGGAGGAGCCGGTACTTAACTGGTTAGTTGCGATATTCAGCTCATTATCAGTTAAGTGGCTAAAGTTAGGACAGCAAAAAGGCTTTCTACCAACCCAATGACCTGAAGGCCTGATAAAGCCCAACATCCTCCCATATCATAGGCCCCCAAACCTACTTTGTATAGTCCTGGTGGTCTAGTGGATGATACCTGCTCACACCTGCCCACACTCATGTCATCATGGGTGGGTGGGAGGGAGGTGGTTCGGGATCATGGGGGTGGGGGTAATCAAAGGTGATGAGGACACCTGCATTCCTTATACGGGTCTTGGCCAAATATCGACCTGGACCTGCATAATTTCCAGTGGCTACCACATTTAGAATTAGCCCTGGATATTCAGTGTCGATGCCCAGCATTGAAGACCCAGAGCTAATTCTGCCCTCAGTAGTCAGTATTTAAAAAAAACATTGACCATCCTAGGCTGAATATTGACCAGAATTAATGTATTTATTTATGCATTTATATTCTACCTATAACTATCCAGCTTATTTTCGAAGGAGATCGCTGGCCATTTTCTGACACAAATCAGGAGATGGCCGGCGATCTCCTGAACCCAGCCAAATCGGTATAATTGAAAGCCAATTTTGACTAGCGCCAACTGCTTACCATTGTGGAGGCGGCCTAACTTCAAGGGGGCGTGTCGATAGGGTAGGGAAGGCGGGGCGGGGGCGTGGTCACGAGATGGCCGGCTTCACCCGATAATGGAAAAAAGAAAGCCGGCCTTGACGAGCATTTTGCCGGCTTCACTTGGTCCATTTTTTTTCAGGACCAAGCTTCAAAAAGGTGCCCCAACTGACCAAATGACCACCAGAGGGAATCAGGGATGACCTCCCCTTCCTCCCCCAGTGGTCACCAACCCCCTCCCACCCAAAAAAAAAAAAAAAGAAAGTATTTTTTTGCCAGCCTCTATGCCAGCCTGAAATGTCATACCCAGCTCCCTGACAGCAGTATGCAGGTCCATTGAGCAGTTTTTTGTGGGTGCAGTGCACTTCAGGCAGGTGGACCCAGGCCCATCCCCCCTACCTGTTACACTTGTGGTGGTAAATGGGAGCCCCTCAAACCCCCCCAAAACCCACTGTACCCACATGTAGTTGCGCCCCTTCACCCATGAGGGCTATGGTAATGGTGTAGAGTTGTGGTGAGTGGGTTTTGGGGGGGGGATTGGGGGCTCAGAAAACAAGGTAAGGGAGGTACGCATCTGGGAGCAATTTTTGAAGTCCAATGCAGTGCCCCCTAGGTTGCCCGGTTGGTGTCCTGGCATGTCAGGGGGACCAGTGCACTACAAATGCTGGCCCCTTCCACGACCAAATGCCTTGGATTTGGCCGGGTTTGAGATCGCTGGCCTCGATTTCCATTATCGGTGAAAACCGATGCCAGCCATCTCAAAGCCGGCCATCTCTGATATTTGGCTGGCCCCAACTATATTATTGAAACGAAAGATGGCCGGCCATCTTTTTCAATAATACGGTTCTGGACCTCTGTTTGCGGCGCCAGCCATTTAGATGGCCGCCCATATAGATGGCCGGTGCCGTTCGATTATGTCCCTCCATGTGGATTACAAATTGAACATATATGATCATAATAAAAAAATTATAAAATAGGTTAAAAAGCATGTATAAAACATATAAAATGATATATAAAACATATAAAATGATATGACAAACATCTATTTCACAACAAACAAAATAAGCACATACAGGTATTATATAGGTGGCAAGTGTTTCTTTAAGTGTTGGCCACCATTGGTAAAATTAGATCTGGATATTCAGTGTTCAGCTATATCCGAGCACTGACACTGAATATCTGAGTTACTGGCAGCACCCGGAAGTTATGTGAGTGTGGCCAATATTTACTGCCATGCCCTCAAAACTAATTGGGCAAAGTTAGAACTGCTTTTTGTGAGGTCCAGCTTGCCCAGTTAGCTATGTGGGAACCTGCACTGACTATTACATGTACTACTACTACTACTACTATTTAACATTTCTAAAGCGCTACTAGGGTGTCTTGTCTGAAGAGAAGGTGAGCCCTTAGGTCCCGCAAGGCCCCGAAGGACCTCAGAGGACAGCCGTGCAACCCCAAGTCTTCACCTGCGGCGACCGCCGTTCACCGAGGGTTGAGCCCCCAGCTGCAGGCGGCCAACGGGACTTCCGGAACCGCGGGGTTGACGAACTGACCCAATACTGGAACCAGGAGCCAGGAGGGCAGGAGGAAAACCGGTGACAGGTCAGGGCAGACAGCTCACAGCGTAGTCGAAACAGGCAATAGGTCAGGGCAGGCAGCTCACAGCGTAGTCGATACAGGCAATAGGTCAGGGCAGGCAGCTAGCAGAGAAGTACAAAAACAAAGCAAAGGTCAAGACCAGGAGAACAAGGAAAACGAACTGGGAACTGGAACACACGGAGACTAGCCTCGGGAAACAGAACCTGAAGCAATGTTCTATCCCAGGCCTGCTCCTTAAATACTGTCCGCATTCAACCACCCAGCCCCAGCCAACATGGCCGGCCAATCAGAACCTGGTAACTGACAGAATCCTTCTGATTGGCTGTGTCCGAGCTCCAAGGCGGGGCTACAGCGCCGGCCTCCCAATCTAACTCCTCTGAGGCGGAGCTTCGGGTACCCGCGCCCGAAAGTGAAGGAGACGCCGGCCATCGTGTCGCGGTGCCATTCTCCCTACTGGCGTGAGTACGGCCCTCATAGCCGGCAATCGAGAGCCCGGCAGCCGTGATCACCGGCCCACGGCCTCAGCCCCGGACTGGGTGGCTATCGCCGCGGCGAGCCACGGCCCTCCGCCACGGCCTCAAGAAGGCCGGCCCTCGCCGCGGTGGACCTCGGCTCCCGCTTCCAGTGGAGGAGCAGCCGGAGGGAGCGACGGATGTGACATAGGATTACGCAACTCTGTACAATTTAACATAGAAGGACAGTCCCTGCTCAAAGAGCTTACAATCTAATGGACAAATGTACAGTCAGTCAAGTAGGGGCAGTCAAATTGTGGCAGTCTAGATTTCCTGAAAGGTATAAAGGTTAGGTGCCGAAAGCAACATTGAAGAGGTGAGCTTTGGGCAAGGATTTGAAGATGGGTAGGGAGGAGGCTTGGCGTAGGGGCTCAGGAAGTTTGTTCCATGTATAGGGTGAGGCGAGGCAGAATGGGCGGAGCCTGGAGTTGGCGGTTGTGGAGAAGGGTACTGAGAGGAGGGATTTGTCCTGTGAGCAGAGGTTTCGGGCGGGAACGTAAGGGGAGATGAAGGTAGAGAGGTAATGAGTGGCAGCAGACTGAGTGCATTTGCAGGTAAGAAGGAGAAGCTTGAACTGTATGCGGTATCTGATCGGAAGCCAGTGAAGTGACCTGAGGAGAGGGGTGATATGAGTATATCGGTTCAGGTGAAATACCTGCATAACCATTGGATCCTCCACAACTCTGCCCCCGGACTGCTCTGCTTAAACCACACTGAATATTGACCCCATAAGGAAAAAAGAAACATTTTCCATCTTGCTGGTATTATTACTTTCAAAATGTAAAAATAATATTAAAGACCAAGGGAGAGTTTCTATATATGGTGCCTAAAAATTGGCACTGAAATCAGTCCATAAAGGGTGCCTACATTTAGGTGCAGTATATAGAATATGCTTAGTTGCAGGTGCGTAGCCAGACTTCCGCGGGAAGGGGGGTTCAGAGCTTGAGGTGAGGGGGCACATTTTAGCCCCCCCGGCACTGCCGACCCCCCCCCCCGCCATTGCCGACACCCCCCGCTGCCGCCGCCACCACCACCACCAACTTTGACCCCCCTGCCGATGACCCTCTCGACCCCCTCCCACCGCCAACCCTCCCCTGCCATCGCCATCGCCTACCTTTGCTGGCGGGGGACCCCAACCCCCGCCAGCCGAGGTCCTCTTCTTCCTTTGTTCTGTTTCTTAAACAGAACAAAGGAAGAAGAAGACCTCAGCTGGCAGGGGTTGGGGTCCGCGATGGGAATGGGGTCGAGAGGGTCATCGGCAGGGGGGTCCAGGGCCAAATCTATGGGGGCCCAGGCCCCCATGGCCCCACATAGCTACGCCCCTGCTTAGTTGATATTTCAGTGCCTAAATCTAAGCGCATCCATTTACACCATTTACCCAACTAAAACTTAGTATAAATCCTAGCATAGATTTATGTGCACTGGATCATATTCTATAACAAAGCACGTAAATTTGGGAACGCCCATGAAACACCCATTTCCTCGCCTCCCCTTTTTTCCTGCATGCTTTAGAAATTAGGCACACTGTGTTACAGAATATACTTAGCAAATTGTGTGTGTAAACTCTAATTAGTGCCAATTAGTGCTCATTATTGCTTGTTAAGTACTGATATCAGTGCTGATTAGCTTGTAAAGCCAATTAAGATACATGCGGTATTATAGGATCCGTTTAGATTGCGGCATGGATCTCTATGCGCACTATATAGAATCCAGGTCAAATGCCTGCATGAATAGGACCACCTTCAACTGTTTTTTTTAAATCCTAGTGTCAGTTAACATTCTTTGTGTTACAGGAATTCTATTTCAGTCTTCTGGCTGTGCTACAGAGAATAAGCATGATCTTACATATTGATGGACTGAATAGACACTGCATGCCTTTAGATACAAATCATTTAAAAGCTTCTTCAGATAAGTTGTTAGTTGTTCACAAATGCCAAAAGAAAACCTTGACTGGAACTCAAAGGCCACAAAGGCAGACACTAGCGAAATGTATTTCTCTAAGGTATTATTAAAATTTCAAAAATCTGCTTACTATTTTGTTTGCTCTAATAAAATGGAGTTGCTTATGCACCTAGGAGTTACGGATCAAGAAAGGGATCTGGGTGTCGTCGTCGATGATACGCTGAAACCTTCTGCTCAGTGTGCTGCTGCGGCTAGGAAAGCGAATAGAATGTTGGGTGTTATTAGGAAGGGTATGGAGTCCAGGTGTGCGGATGTTATAATGCCGTTGTATCGCTCCATGGTGCGACCGCACCTGGAGTATTGTGTTCAGTACTGGTCTCCGTATCTCAAAAAAGATATAGTAGAATTGGAAAAGGTACAGCGAAGGGCGACGAAAATGATAGTGGGGATGGGACGACTTTCCTATGAAGAGAGGCTGAGAAGGCTAGGGCTTTTCAGCTTGGAGAAGAGACGGCTGAGGGGAGATATGATAGAAGTGTATAAAATAATGAGTGGAATGGATCGGGTGGATGTGAAGCGACTGTTCACGCTATCCAAAAATACTAGGACTAGAGGGCATGAGTTGAAGCTACAGTGTGGTAAATTTAAAACGAATCGGAGAAAATTTTTCTTCACCCAACGTGTAATTAGACTCTGGAATTCGTTGCCGGAGAACGTGGTACGGGCGGTTAGCTTGACGGAGTTTAAAAAGGGGTTAGATAGATTCCTAAAGGACAAGTCCATAGACCGCTATTAAATGGACTTGGAAAAATTCCGCATTTTTAGGTATAACTTGTCTGGAATGTTTTTACGTTTGGGGAGCGTGCCAGGTGCCCTTGACCTGGATTGGCCACTGTCGGTGACAGGATGCTGGGCTAGATGGACCTTTGGTCTTTCCCAGTATGGCACTACTTATGTACTTATGTATGTACTATATTGAAACGCCACTTGTTATGATTTAAACAAATAAGCCTCATAAGCCCAGGGTACCAACAAAGTGAACACAACCTGAAGTGGCTTTCATCATAGGCTCCTACTGCCTCCGAAACACCTGCAGAGCAAAACAACTCTACAAATAGAGAAAAAAGATCTGCAGTAAAAACCGAAGGGGTGTAATTGTGACAAATTTACTTTCAATGTGCATAAGCAAAACCAAAATGTGCTACAACCCGAAAACTAATTCATAACGGTAAACAGTTTTCAAAACTAAGTAATACATAGATGGTCACCAAAAGAAAAGATTACTTAGCTTCATCAAGGAAAAAAGATAGCACTTTCCTGGAGCTTCTTCTCAATTTGATATAACATCCTCCTCTATGTTATAACGTCTCTATTCAAATAGTGGCTACTCCCAGCATTGAGTCAAAAGATCTTTCTCTGGATCGTAATTAGTATCAATCTCTCTCTCAACAGATCAAGAATTCCTTCTGTTTCGCTACTTCCTTATTGTATGCACTCAATGGCAAAATGACGACTGCCTATATAGACGCATTCACAACTTACTCCTCCTTGTTTTGACGTAATTTCCTCACGCAACTGGCTATCAATAGAATGCTTCCCATTCCATCGGTCCATTCAGTCCCTTAGGAAATACCGTCTTTAATTGGTATATCCATCTTTGTTCTTTCTGGTGTAGAATGTGTGAAATATCACCCCTTCTACCATTATCTTTTAATTGTTCAATTACAGTGCAACGAAGTTGATTAAATGTGTGATTATTATTGACGCAATGTTTTACTAAAGGCATATACAATTTCTCTTTTTGAATCCCATGTTTAGGTTCTGTTAAACGTGTTTTTTTTTTAAATTTTATTATTTATTCATTTTCATCAAACATTCAAGAAAACATCTTGGTCGGAAAAGAACATAAAGAGTAAAAAAAAACCATATAACAATAAAGATTAACAATCTATTAAAGAAATCATTACTACTCAAGTCCATAAACTGAGAATCCAAGATTCAGGAATACAAGGAGAATCTAGTTAAATTTTGAAAATTAACAGGATTAAGCAAGTGCCATTGAGGTGTATTACTTATTTATTAAGCGTTATCCTTTTTTCTCGAAGTTATAAGAGCTGATGCATGCGTAGGCTCTGTAAACACATATTTCTTTCCATCAAGTCTAACTATACACTTGCAGGGGTATCTTAAAAAAAAGGTACCCCCCAACTGCACTATTCCAGACTTAAGGAGCAAAAATTGTTTCCTCCGTTTCCTTGTCTCCTTAGAGACGTCAGGAAATAATAATATCTTATAACCCAAAAAGGGTTTTTCTCTATTACGAAAGAAAAGACGGAAGATCCAACCCTTATCCGGCAGCAAAGCAACGGTAGCAACCAAAGTTGCGGCCGTTGCTAATTCAGAATCAGAAGTCTCAAGCAAAAGAGATACATCTATTGGAGTTTCAGGAATTTGATTCAGTTCTTTTCCTGGGACATAATAAACGGAAGTAAATGGTGGCAAATTCTGGTCTGTTACATTCAAGACATCTCGGAAGTATCTCTTTAACATATCAAGAGGAGGTATTGTCTGTATCTTAGGAAAGTTTACAAATCTTAGGTTATGGCTTTTAGTATAATTATCAAATGTTTCCATTTTTTTTCGAAGATTAGCCAAGTCATTTATCATCAAAGGTTGTAATGTTTCCAATTTTGCAATTCTTTGCTCAGCCTTTTCGGCTTTATTGTCCATTTCTTTAGTTTTTCCCTCCAGCTGTCTCAAGTCTTTCTCTAATAAGTTTACTTTTGGGGCAATTTCATTTGCCTGTTTCAGAAAAGTTTGTCCCAAGGCAGAAACCAAATCCCATAGTTTGTCTAAAGTTACCTCTTTTGGTTTAACAATTAATTCTTTAGGCATTTCAAACCTCTCAGATGCCGTCGCATGGATCTCTCTCTGTTCCTCGGTACCTCTCCCCGCATTCCACGGTGGTAGCGTTTCTCCAACTTGAGATGAAAGCGAGTCCTCCACTCGATATTCTTCCGGGTCCCTCTCATCTTCGTTGGGAGACCCGATCGAGTCAACAAGAAAGGAGCTTGCTGCAACCGGTTGGGGAGGCGGAGTCCGCATAGCGGGACTAAGGGTGGTTTCCAAACCAGGGGAGACCGAATCTCCTAACATGCCGGACATCCCAGCTGGTAACGTCCCGCTTTCAAAAGCAACACTCTGTGGTCGAACGAAGCGGTCAATAGGACCAGGTAAGGAGGGAGTAGCTAGCGGGGCTCTGGCTGCTACTCGCCCTCGTCGTTTAGGCATTTTGGAAACAAAAGTAAAGCGCGACTCACAGCGCCTCAATAGACTGCGGCCATCTTGGATCTCGCCGGAGTTACCCTTGTCTGTTAAACGTGTTTTTAACATCCGTTTAGTTTGTTCAACATATGTTAAAACCACAAGGACAAGTGATCATATAAATCACTGCCTTAGAAGTACACTTTGTTGCACATTTCACATAAATCCATTTACTCCGTGTGTAATCCCAAATTTTGTTAGTTTCCTTCATAATGTCACACATGATACAATTTCCACATTTCGCATGTCCCGAAGTATTAATTTCTTTCTTAGACCAGACATCTGAATAGCATAAAACATCTGACAGATTAGCCCGTCTGGAGTAAGACACCATACATTTTTGATCAGCAAAGATCTCATGTACTGTTAAGATATTCCAATGTTTGGAGAAAGAGATGTATATTGCATTATACATGAAATCTTACGTTCCCAAGGTTTCTGTTGTTTCGGTTCCAGCAAAACTTCATGGTGGTTAAACAATGCTCTCTTGTAGGCATGTTTAATAATTTTATTAGGATAATCTCTATCGCTTAATTTATCTTTCAGTTGATTAGCAGCTTGCTTATATTTCTGTGAGGAGTCACAAATACGCCTATAGCATAAAAACTATGCAAATGGTAAATTATTACGGATGTGGATAGGATGCATACTATCATATGTTAATAAAGTGTTGCGATCCTTTGTTTTAGTAAAAAGATCCCTTAATGCCACCAATTGATTTAGTGGTAAGGGCTCACATGCTACATGCACATGACCAGTTGGCATGTGCCAACTGCCAATTAATGCCAGAAACACCGCATGCGGTAGGAAATAAAAAAATGATTTGTCCCGGTGGTATGGGTGCACGCCAAATCTGAAATTACTGCCAGGGGGTGCGCTAGCCTGGTGGTAGTCTCGTTTTGGCGCAAACTGCAAGCGCGTATAGCCTACCACAACCCTGAGATTTTGGGGTTTGAAACCCCATGTTTTTTCAAATGAATGACTATCCCAAGTAATTTACACAGCATCATTTCATAGCATTCCTGAACAAAATTATTCATAGCCTTCATCTCTTGGTCTTAATAATTCGAAATGTACTAAACCAGACAGGACCTGAAGGCTTAGTAAATGAGGCAGAAAATGTGAAAAACCTTTTAATATAAATTATCTTTCTCACCATTAAATCAAGTACTTGAATGCTACAGGGATGCAGAAAATTAAATATTAGTAATTAATGCTAAGGATATATTACTAAACCTTTTTTTAGGTTTAACTAATTAAAAGTGTGCATATTATAGGACTTGGTATTTTGGGCTGTATATCTTGTGCTAATTAGCCCTGGGAAGAAATCTTTCCTGATGCTAAGTTCTTTTTAATGTAGATTTTCTTTGTGGCAGTTGCTAGGTGAAATATTCAGATGGATAATTTGTGATTATACTTATCAAAGAATCTCCTTCTTTGTATTTGATGAAGACTGTTGTTCTTGTCTGTGAAATTATTTCAGGAAGAGTTATAATGTAGTATAGTTATAATGTAGTAGTTAAGTGGACAATTTTCAAAGCAATTTTCACTGGTTAAAAGTGTTTTATCTATGTAAATCAGCTTTCTGAAAATTGCCCTCCCTCAATGCTGGTAAATTGTTCCTGGGTTGCAGAATTGTACCACAATGTGCAGAGGCATTCTTTGGGGGGGGGGGGGGGGGGGGGGGGTTAGGAAGGGGAGGGTTTAAAAATATATTTTATTGAGTACTAGTAAAAAAGGCCCGTTTCTGCCTGTCATGAAACGGGTGCTAGCGGGCACGGGACTCCTCCTCCCCTTACGCTAGTATCCCTGGTGGTGTAGAGGTACCTGGTCACTCGGGGCAGGAAAGAAAGAGCCCCCTCTTTCCTGCCCGTAGCGCTGCTGGTAGCTGCCCTGCTGCATCCTGTGCAAGTCCGGCTCTCGGCGTTTCAAAATGGGGGCGGGGTGCTAGCATTAAAGGGGCGGGGTGATGGCGCGAAAGGGGAGGGGTGATGGGCACATCCTCGGCGGCTGTGATTCGTTGGCAGGGGAGGAGTACTCCTCCCCATTCGTTCATTTGCGTGGTTGTGTACATGTTCCGCCCTCGACGTCATCACGTGTGACGCGAGGGCGGGGCATGGAGACATGGTGAGTGTTCTGACTTCACCACCATGAACTTACGAACCGGTGTTTGAGTGCCTGCAGTGACATCAGTGTCCTCAGAACGTTGAGGGTGCGTTTTATTATAGTAGATAATTGAAAATACAAAAATATATAGTTAAATTCAGGTATAAACAAGTCACAAATGTATAATAGTAACAAGAACAGTATAACAAGTACCACAGAGAAAGCATGAGTACAAAGTATAAATACTCTCGGATAATAAAGTGGCTGACCTTTGTGAGTTATATACTAGATAAATAATTATCTAAAGTTTTCCATTTTAACAACTTATGAGATTTCTGGAAAGTACAACTTAAATTATTTTCATATTTCTTATACAATATAACATAATTCCACCACATTTGCAAAGAAAGAGGTGAGTTATCCTTCCAATGACGAACAATGAGTTTAAGGACAACATATATTAGAAAATCAAATAGAAATTTGTCCGATTCATCAGATATTTCAGGTAGGATAATTGATTTCCATATAATAAGTTTCAAGGAGATAGCAGTTGACAAGTGAAGGATATCAGATATTTTACTCCAAACCTCGGACCAAACAATTTGGAGATTGCTACATTCAAATAACATATTTGAAAGGGTACCAATTGCTTTGGAAAATGACCAACATTGATCCAACGGAGATTGACCACTGGCCTTTGCTTTCCTGGGAGTCCAAACTCTTACTGACCTTAAAATGCATCCACTTTATGACCCCTCACTACCTCTCCTCTCTCATTTCTCCCTACACTCCTCCCCGTCAACTCCGCTCTCTGAACAAATCTCTTTTGTCGTCCCCCTCCAGACTTTGTTCCTTTTATCTTGCGGCACCTTATGCCTGGAACCGTCTTCCTGAACCCATACGTCTACCTCCATCTCTACCTGTTTTTAAATCTATGTTGAAAGCTCACCTTTTCACTACTGCCTTTAGCCCCTAACCATTACTCATTTGCCCTCCTCCTTCCCTGTTCCTCTTTACCCTGTAATTCCCTTGCCCGCAATGTCTTGTCTGTCTGTTTTACTTAGATTGTAAGCTCTTTGAGCAGGGACTGTCTCTCTATGTCAAGTGTTCAGCACTGCGTGCGGCTGGTAGCGCTATATACATGCTATTAGTAGTAGTAGTAGTAGGGTGGTTTTGAATTACAACAGAGAGAGAGAGAGAGCAGGATTCATTGACTCAGAAAGTCTGTTCCTGACAAACAGCACAGCAAGGTTGAAAGAGTGGAGATGGAATTATTTAAATTAATTTGAATACAGACTAAGGGGCCGATTTACTAAGCCATGTAGGCACCTATGCGTGCCCAATGCACGCCAATTTGGAACTACCATCCAGTTACCATGTGGCCCAGGTGGTAATTTCATTTTTTACGCGTGCCCACTATGTGCCCCGGAAATTTTCTGGTGCGCAGTTCTAACTGGGCGGTAATTGGTATTGTATGCACACTGATGATTACCGCCCGGTTAACATGTGAGACCCTACCACTAAGGCAATGGGTGACGGTAAGGTCTCTGGCCCAAAATGGATGCGTGCCAATTTTCATTTTGCTGCACGTCCATTTTTGGCCCAAAAAACAGGTCTTTTTTGCAGGCGCGCTGAAAAATGGACCTGCGCGCATCCAATACACACATCTACAACAGCGCAGGCCATTTTTTGGCGCACCTTAGTAAAAGGACCCCTAAGGGTTTTGGCCCAAATTATATGTATTGTGCTGAAAAGGTTGAGCACCATTTATAGTACAGCTAACTTAGCACAAATTTCGGTGCCAAAAATCCTGTATGTTCAATGATTGGTGCAGATTTTCTCATGCCAATTTTCCTAAGGGGTCCTTTGACAAAGGCGCGCTGAAAAATGGCTTGCAGTAGTGTAGGCGCGGGTTTTGGGCGTGCGCTGATCCATCTTTCCATGCGCCTGTGAAAAAGGCCAAAAATGAAATGACTGCAAGAGCCATGCAGTAGTCGGCCGGAAACTCCATTTTGGCACACGTAGGGCGTGCATAGACGCTTACGCGGCTTAGTAAAAGGACCCCTAAATTAGGTGCGCACATCTTTAACGAATGCCCCTGCTCTGGCTATGCTGCTCCAAAGGCCATGCCTTCTTTTCTGTTACATGCTAAGATATCTATGTGCATATATTTATAGAACAGCACATAGCAAGATGCAACTGTAAATCTAAATTGTTGCCAATTAGCACCAATTACTTAATGAAATTGTGCATCAAAATTGGGTGTGTGCCCAAATTTCCACGTGCAATTTTGAGCACCATAAATATAATCTGGGGGTTATGCACTAAGTTTTTTTTCTCTCTATTGATATAAAGTGGGAGAAAATCCTTAGTTAGTCAGGCCTTACGGGTTTCATTTTGATTTAAGGGTTCATTTTATATAGTAACACATTGGTCACGTTGAGGGGCATAATCGAACGTCGCTGGCCAAATAGATCGCCGGCGATGTATGTTGGCAGCGGCGCTACAGTTGGCCGGAACCGTATTATTGAAAAAGATGGCTGGCCATCTTTGTTTTCGATAATACGGTTTGGCCCGGCCAAATGCCTTGGAGTTCGCCGGGTTTGAGATGGCTGGGTTTGTTTTTCAGCGATAATGGAAAGTTATGTCGGCCATCTCAAACCCCGGCCAAATTCAAGGCATTTGGCCGTGGGAGGAGCCAGCATTTTTAGTGCACTGGCCCCCCTGACATGCCAGGACACCAACCAGCCACCCTAGGGGTCACTGCGGTGGACTTCAGAAAAGCTCTCAAGTGCATAGCTCCCTTACTTTGGGAGCTGAGCCCCCCAACCCCCCCCCCCCAAACCCACTACCCACAAATGTACTGCACCCACTAAAATTGCTCCAGGGACCTGCATACAGCCTCTAGGACTTATTGCTGCTGTATAACTTTGGCACACCAGTTCACACCTGAAGACTAATCTCTCTGAAAAAGTCCTTTCTTGAAATAACCACGTTTACTCACAGTTAACTGCAGATCAGAGGTTGTGCCCCACTGGCAAAGAGTCCCCTGGTGCTAAGATTAGCAGTAGGTCAGAGCTGGCACAATGGTGTACAATGCCCTCTTTCAGCACCATTCAAGGTAAGAACTACGTTCTCTAACGTGGGTAACACAGGAAAGGAAACTAAAACTGGCTTACAAAAATGGCCACTACCGCATGGACTACAACAGGAAACAAAACAGGGCACACTCTGACCCAGTTAGCAGGGGGGAAAAGCACCATGGGAGTAGAGCCCAGTACCCTACACCCACCACAATGCATTGCTGCTGTGACTCTGCAGGGCACCTAACAGAAAAGGTGTCACATTCATCCGAGAGCCACATCGCAACCAGGGAAAGGCTGTCGGAGGATACAACACATTCTGCTGTCATGGAGGTGGATACTGCATTTGAGGCTGGCATACAGGCTGGCAAAAAAGGTTTTTAGTTTTTATTTTTTTAGTATGGAAGGGGGTTGGTGACCACTGGGAGGGTATGGGGAGGTCATCCCCCATTCCCTCCATTGGTCATCTGGTGAGTTGGGGCACCTTTTTGAGGCTTGGTCGTGAAAATAAAAGGACCAAGTAAACCCGGCAAAATACTGCTTAACGCCGCTTTTTTTTTCATTATCGGCGAAAGCCGGCCATCTGGTAGCCACGCCCATGCCCGCCCATGTCCCGCCTTCGCTAATCTACCGACGGGAAAGCGGCGATGCTGTCAAAAATGCCACTTTCGATTATACCGATTTCGCCGCTTTTAAGAAATCGCTGGCCATCTCCCGATTTGTGTTGGAAGATAGCCGGCGATCACTTTTGATTATAAGCTGGATATTGGACTAGATTCAGTAAATCGTGCTGAAAACATCAGCGAGAAAAAATTATGTGTTGAGCGATATTCTAGAAAGGATAACATAGTAGATGACAGCAGATAAAGAGTCATATGGTCCATCCAGTCTGCCCAACAAGATAAACTCATAGCATAAGGTATGATGTGATATTACATATTTACTCTTGATCTTGATTTTACCCTTGCCATTTTCAGGACACAAAGCGTAGAATTCTGCCTGGCACTGGCCTTATTCTCCAAATTCTGAAGTTGTCATTGAAACCTCACTCCAGCTCATCCAAATCTGTCCAGCCACGATCAGTTCACACACCGTAGAAGTCTCCCCAGCACTGGATCTGCTTCCCAGTTACTGGTGTTTGCCATCCAATCACAGCTAAGCTTGTTTATTTCCATGCCTTCTATACAGGATTCCCACACATTTTTGAATTCCGTTACCGCTTTTATCTTCACCACCTCCTGCGGGAGGGCATTCCAGGTATCTATCACCCGCTCAGTGAAAAAGTACTTCCTGACATTATTTCTGAGTTGGCTCCCCTGAAATTCAATTCATGTCCTCTAGTTCTACCACTTTCCCATCTCTGGAAAAGGTTTGTTTATAGATTAATACCTTTCAAGTATTTTAATGTCTGTATCATATCACCCCTGTCTTTCATTTCTTCCAGGGTGTACATCATCAGGTCCTCAAATCTCTCCTCATACTGCTTTATAGAATAGCGCCTAAGCACCTAATCTATGCCTAACTTAAGTCACCTGCATTTACACCTGCTGACTAAGGGCCCCTTTTACCAACCTGTGGCAAAACGGGGGCCAGTGCAGGCGTCGGCACATGTTTTACACGCGTGCTGAGGCCCCCTTCTACCACAGCTGGTAAAAGAGAAATCTCGCTTTCCTACAGGAAATGGCCAGGTGGCAAGTAAAGCACTTGCCGTGCTGCCATTTTGGGTGGGGGGGGGGAGCCCTTACCACCACCCATTGAGGTGGCAGTAAGGGCTCCTGCATTATCCCGGCGGTAACTGGGCAGCATGTGGCACTACCCGATTACCGCCGGGTACACTCCAGCACTATAAAAATAAATACATTTTTGTAGCGCCGGAAATGATGGCGCGCTAGGGGTGGGAAGAACTGCCAGGTTGCTGCAGTAGCTCGGCAGTACTTCCTGTACAGCAAGTGGTAAGCCCGCATTGGGCTTACCTCAGCTTAGTAAAAGGAGCCCTAAATTAGGCGCAGATGAGGGTATTCTATAACAACGTGTGTAATTCATAGGAATGCCCACTAAACCCGCCCCCCCCCCAAAAAAAACCATCCTAGGATTTATGTGCAGATCGTTATAGAATATGATCAACACATAAATCCTCATTAAGGTCATTATTGCCAATAATTCATTTTTAACAGCCAATTATTCATGCTGATTGGCTCATTAATCAATTAAGTTGTGCGTGCAAATCGACAAAAGGCGATGATTCGCACACGTAACTTTAGTCACCATATATAGAGTTCAGGAAATTATGAGTTTGCAAAAAAAACCAATAAATTCAAATCGGCTTTACTTTATTGCACTACACAGCAGGGTAAATGTTTAAACTGGAATGCCAACAAATAAGCATAATTCGATGTTTTCTGTAGTCCTGTTTTTAAAGAGATAAATTGTGCTATTTTTAAAAGTCATATTGTATTCAAATGGAAACTCCTTTTTATCAGTTGGTACTGGCTACAACTTCTTTTTCTTGCTGAATTGAAAGTATAATCTTCTGGTTCTGGGAATGGTTGTTATGTCAACATGTCCCCAATATGACTGGGTAGCAGGGCACTAAACCCCAAATAATACAGGTTTCTTAGTCTCTGCCCCCCCCCCCCAAAAAAAAAAAACAATTAAGGGGCCAACCTCAGTGCATAGTTCAGAGACTCAGAAATACCTCTATTGCCTTTCAAGCAGAATAGACATCCCCAGGCTCCTGGCCAGCTTCACTTGCTCAATGACCTAGCCATCTTCACATTGCCTCAGGGTTTTTTTTTTTTTTTTTTAGAAAGAACCACGAGCTGAATAGTACTGATATAGCATTCGCATTTCCAAATGTTTGAGAAATCTACTCATCTTCATATCCATGTTCTTAACATAATTAGTTTTCAGATGTATGAGATTATATCTGCAAATGCTTTGCAGAATGAATTTTAAAAAAGAGAACCTGCAAAACTATGGAACAGATTTATAGACATGCATAACTGTGCAGTACTGACAGTAAAGGCAATTTACATGGCGCTTCTCATTTTGCTCTGCTGATGGAATTTAGAGTCATCCCTACTACAAAATAAAATGATGGGAATCATTTTCTCTTGAAGCAGCCAGCCTCATGAATATTTTAGAGAAGCTGTCTGTTCTCTCCAGCAGAGGAGCAAATTGTTTTTTTTAATGGTGATATTAATAGAAGAAGCTTCCAAAGATGGAAATTAAGGATGCCGATGCTTGTATCTACCAGTATTCCACCTATTACAGGACACCAGGAGACTAAGGGCCCCTTTTACTAAGCCACGTAGGCACCTACACTCGCCCAATGCGTGCCAAAATGGAGTTACCGCCCGACTACCGCATGACTTTTGTGGTAATTTCATTTTGGCGCGCATCTGATACGCGCACCTGAAAAATATTTTTTATTTTCTGGCACACGTTGGTTTTGGGTCCTCTTGTTTCTTACTGTGTAAATGGAAGAACATAGCTGTATCTTGGTGGTGTTGTTTGCTGCTTTAATAAAAATGATTTAAACATAAAAACACTACTAGTTAAGCAAATCAAACACATTTTTCCTATCACAGCTTTTAGAGCACATTCTGCAACCCTGCAGCTCCTGTTCTGATTGAAATGTGTATGATTGGGAGTGTGGGGAATGCTGCTAATTGAAGGAAGGTGTAGCTTTGATTCTGATTTTGACAAATGTATTTTCTACTTCAGTTAGATCACAACTCAGGCATTCGGCACACACTCAGACGTATCAACCCCCGCCCCCTTCAATACCACACTACAAGCTGTATCTTCGATAGAATTGGATTTATTTTGGCCGCAGCCAGGAACATCAAAATTGTTACAACTTAAACAAATTACATTACATCTTCTAATAATCATTATGCCAGCATTTGCATTTCTACCCAGGAACACAGCTTCTACACGTAGTTGCATATTCTGGGCTCTTCTCCTGCCTCCAAATTCAAAAGGGCTTCCTGTGCAGTTCGAATTCCTCTCTCCTCCTCCCTTGCTCCTCCCCTTCTTTCCTGCCCCTCCCCTTGCTACCCCTTGTTTCCCTCCCACTACTACCTCTGCTCTCTAGCTGGCCCTCCCTGTACCCTCCCCCACATTTCTGTCTTCGCTGGCCTTCAGCCCGGTTGTGGTCGGCCCCCCTTTAATGGGTGTGCCTGGTTCTTTCCCTTCAAGATACAAATGAGCTACATAATTCACTTTCATTTCTACAGGTAAATTATTTATTTTTTTATAACCCTATATAGATCACCTTCCTGTACTATCTTACAAAATGGTTCACAACAATAAAACATGTTACACAAGTTAACAAAACAAAATAAAAAGACAAAGCATAGATCATCCCACAAAACTAATAGTAATAATTTATTGTTCCTAAAAGTGGATTGAGAGGCCTACTCAGGTGAAATTTATTTATTTATTTGTTGCATTTGTATCCCACATTTTCCCACCTATTTGCAGGCTCAATGTGGCCTACATAGTACCGTAATGGCATTCGCCAAGTCCGGTCATTTCTTTTGGATATTGTCTGGGTTGAAATAATAATGTGACCTCAGTTTTGGTAAATTTCAGAGCATGAAGTTGTATATTAGTGATGGTCTTCTGGCAAGAAGATAATGTTATATTGAACTCAGGGGGTGGGGTGGGAAGGGTAGAGCAGGATTTGTTGGGTTTTTAAAAAAATTGTCTATAAATAAAATGTGATTTTAATTGGAACTCATTCTTCAAAAGAGGAATCTTATATGCCAAATACATTTTATTAGGTTTGAAAGTTGTTGCTATATTATTTGGGGCCCTGTTTACAAAGGCATGCTAGCATTTTTAGCAATTGGTAAAAATTAGTGCACGCTAATCGTGGAGATGCGCATGCTAAAAACACTAGCACTCCCTTTTTCTAAACAGGGCCCTTGTTTGATGCAGGCTGAGCCTCTCTAGATCAGCTAGATTGTTGGTTGTTTAATTAAGCTAAGGGAAAGTGGGCCCCCTACTGGTGTGGGTCCTCAGGCAGTTCCCTATTATCCTGAAGGTCAGTCCACCCCTGGTTCTGTAGAAGATAGGGGTTTGTCAGCAGTTAAATAAACTGAAATAAAAAAACATATTTAAGTGCTTATGGTTTAGAAATTGGATTAGGAAAAAATACACAAGGTGTAGCAAACTTTCAAAATATCCTCAAAAATCATGAAACATACAGGGGTCCTTTTACTAAGCCGCGGCAAAAAGTGTCCTATGGTAGTGTGGGCAAGTGTTTTTGGCATGCGCTGGGCCAGCTTTTACCACATCTGGGAAAAAGGACTTTTTTTCAATGGGCCGGGAAAAAAGCATACAGTAAAATTGAAACCAGCACTCGCCTATATTCAGCTTGAGCTCTTAATGTCACCCATTGATCTAGTGGTCCCCTCCGAAGGGACACCACCTTGTAAGTGGTGGAGGGGCTTCCGTGTTTCAATGACTCAGAGGGCTATGCTGTAGGGTTACCCATATCAGACAGGCCTCTGAGGAGAAACCAGACAAAGAGTGTCCCAACCTGGAGGATCCAAGATGGCGTTGAGGGAGGACGTACGCTAGTTGAGTTTCCGTTTTACACCAGAATGCCTGAAGAAGAGGGCGCACTTCCCAGAGAATGGGGAAGAGAAAAGGCAAAGCCGTGGTGCTGTCCTCCTCGAACACGGCTGGGGTTCCCACCACTTCTCAGTCTATTTTGGAGAGATTTGGGGTCATAATGTCGGGGATATTGGTTCTTGCTTCGGGGAACAGCAAGGCTTTATTGCCGAATCTCAGTGGAGGGAGTGACTTTGAGTCCCCCTGTTGGCACGGCTCCTCCAAGACCCGGAAATAGTAATGCTTCATTATGGAGGTCAATAATGGAAATGCTCGAAGTGGGTTAGGATTTTCATGTGACCCGAGGAGGTCCTGGCGCAGCATCGACTCGGATAATAAACCAACTGGGGGATTAGAGAGAGAGCTCTTCCCCCCGAAGATATCTGGAGCGGTTTCTGTGGAGAAATTGGACTTGGTGAAGCCAATAATGTCATAATGGACGTACTATAGGAACTGCAGCAGAATGTGAATAACTCTCTTCTTCAGATGTTTAAAAGTTTTCACTATGTGAGTTAAAGAATTTATATTAATACTTATCTAACAAAGTGGAAGTCCTAGATATAAAAATAGAGACTTTGATTACGGAAATGGCTTCTCTATGAAAATCAGATAATTTGGTAATGAAGAATAGTTATCTTTCTTGTAAAAATTGGAATTTCTGAAGAACCAATTAAGGGAAAATAACTTGAGAATGATAAATTTACCTATAATATCCTATATATCAGCTACTGAATTCTTGAAGAAATATTTCTCTGATACTTTGCTAATACCTTCTGATAGCCACCTTTTGGTGACTAAAATTGTATTTTCTTTAAAATCTTCGTTATCAGAGAAAGAGATGTAAGTTTAACTGACATTTTGGAAAATTCAGAAGTTATAGATAGAGTTATTATTAGTGACTTTCGTCTTTGATTTAGATAGGAACAATGTTTTGAAATTGTATTTCCGATACATGGTTGATAGTTTTTTGGGTTCAAAGATGCATATATTTCCTGACACATCAAGGGAATGGCAGACTAGGAGGTGTGAGGTCTTGGCTTTTAAGCCAGGAATCATTGCCCTAGGTGGGACATTCCTAGCACGATTCCCTTGTGTTTTATATCCTTATTACTTATTTCTTTGAACCTAAGAAATTATAAGAGTTTGTGGAAACAGATGAAGAATCCTCTACAGCAATTTCCTTCAGTTACCACTGTACCAGCTGCAATAACCGATTAACCTTCCTCCCTCAGAAACTGTGAAGTGTAAGATTAACCATTTTGAGTTTTTCTTATTTTCTTTAAGATTGTTTTCCTGATCTTGGATCTTCCAATTGTGGACAATTATGTAAATATATATTGTTGAGAGAAAATGTTTTCCTTTTTATATTAATTTCTGTATTTCCTTACATTTATGTGATAAATGTGAATGTAATTAAGTAAAATGATAAATAAAATTACAAAAAAAAGATCTAGTGGTAAGGGCTCACGTGCTATATGCGCAGTGACCGGTTAGCGTGCACCAACTGCTGATTAATGCCAGAAACACCACATGCAGTAGGAAATAAAAAAAATAATTTGTTCCGGTGGTATGGGCATGCAGCAAATCTGAAATTACCACTGGGAGACATGCTAGCCTGGAAGTAGTCTCGTTTTGGCGTGCACTTCACACAAGTAGAGCCTACCGCACCTTTTTTAATAGAGCCCCATAGTTTGCTAGCAAAATGACTAAAACAGACTTTGGGGGGCTACAAACATCTAAAAATGTAAATAAACAAGGCCTCAAAGCTCAGAAAGTATTGGTCTGAATAAATGTGTCAATTTTCCCAAAGAAATTCCCAGATACTAATTTTTGTTTTTAGATGACTAAAATAGACTGGGTGGGTTTGGCTATTTTTCTCCATTTTTCGGTGCACAACGTTTTTCTTCTTTTTTTGGGAGATTTTTGGTTGCTCTTTTTTTCTGGAGTTTTGATGATTTATTGAGGCCAATGATAATATTTTTCCAAAGATAATGTTTTTCTAATTGTCATGTAAGCCACATTGAACATGAGTCTCTTTCGGGCTAATGTGGGATATAAACGTCAGAAATAAATAAATATCTGGGAATTTGTTTGGGAAAACTGACACATTTGGTCAGACCGATCCTCCATAAGCTTTGAGGCCTTATTTATTTACATTTTGAGATGTTTGTAGCCCCCATATTATGTGTTAGCAATTTTGTTATCAAACTGCATGTTTCATGCTTTTTGAGGATATTAGAAACTGGATTTCCCTTTTTACCAAATTGTCACAATGAGGTTGAATCAATTGCTCAAAGGCCATTTAAGACCTTCCTTAAGTCTTAGCTTCCTCATTTTAGCTGTCTTCAGGCCCATTATTCAATCTGTTTTGTGTACAAATCTTCACTTCCTAAATTATACAGGAATAAACCAAGCAGCCAGAGAGGGTGGGGGTGTTATCTTTTTAATTCTTAATCATATTATAGATGAGCACAGGAATTCCCAGGATGTTCTTTGATTGATATTTTGCCTAGCCACCGGCTTCGGGTTACCCTGCGGCCACGTAGAGGGTCTATCCCCAGTACAGCTCAGGTCCGTCTGCACCTGACACTTGTGCTGTATACTAACACCCTCCTCCCACCGACTGAGTCACAACTGCCTCTGGACAAGTCTCCTGCTCTCAAATTATCCCCAGTGATTTCTAGGTTACTGGAGGCCACAATCCCAGTGGTCCCACAGTTCCCAGAAAGCACTCACAGACCCAACATACAAACCACCAGAATTCTTTATCAGTCTAGACAGCAGAGTCAACAAACTGAAAATTGTTTATTGTCTAAAAAATTAAACAGTGAAACATTAAAAGTGCAATCAGCAAACAATAACAGGTAACTGAAATATGGATCAATTATAAAACTATCTCAACATTTGTTTATTTTCTAAAAAGTACCTGGGAAGATCAGGACATATAGCTGCTCTCAAGTTATTAAATGTAATTGTTTACAGGGCCTTGGCAAAGAGATCCCTCTCTCTTTTCTTCCTGGCTAAGAATAGGGGAAAAGCCAGTAGAATCCAAATGAAATGAGCTCCTGGGCCAATCAGAGCCCAGAACAACAATCTTTGAAGTATACTGTAGACTGCCTTTCCAAAAGGCTTAAACAAAGAAAACAGCCTTGGTTCTACAGCAGTTTCAAAACATAAACATGTATCACCTGCTGGCCAAACTAGAGAAATACACTTCAGGAATTAATTAAGGCAGTTTTACAGGCTTAAAACACGTTGTTCTGTCACACTACCCATTAGGCATGAGAAGAGGTGCCCTAGGCAAACCTTCAGCCTTGCACCCCCTTCAATTAAATTGCCAGCTTTTAGCCCATTTTCCCTTCCTCAAAAGTTTGATAATTAAACTCAACAATCATGATCATCCCACACAATCCTGTTAATAAATATTAAACTTACTGCTTTTTGCTGTCCCCCAAGAAGCTGCTGTCCTAGGCAACCATCTAGCTTTGCCTAATGTTTGGGCTAGCCCTCCTTATCAATAATGTATGGGCACATAGGACTGGATTCAATAAATGGCATCCAAATGTAGGTGCCAAGAAAAATGAGCACTGAGCACTATTCTAAAAATGGCACTTTCAGTTGAGTGCTGTTTATACAATATCAATTAGTGTAGGGATCCACATCCAATTTTGGGTGTGAGGATTTGCACTAATTGAAACCTGGTGTACATTCTTAAGCCTAAATTAGGCACAGATCTCCTGTATTCTATAATACTGTGCACATCTTAAGTGAATGCAGCTGACCTGCCTATGCCCCTCTCATGGTCATGTCCCCTTTTCAGTTGCACACTAAAAAATATACGTGCACATCCTTGTAGAATAGCGCCTAGCAAGATGCACACGTTAGTTCAAATTGTTGGCAATTAACGACAATAATTGATAGGGCCCAATTTTTAGCGCTGCCTTGTTACTCGAACTGCTCACACAAATTGGACATGTGCAGGTCCAGTTTGAGACATGGTGGGGCCCAGGGCAGAAATTAAGGAGGGGGCCACTGATCACCACTCCCCCCACCTGCATTGCTAAAACGCGGTCTGGGCATCTCTTTCCCTTCTCTCCACCACAGTCCATCTCCCTTCCTTCCTCTCATCTTGCAGTCTTCTTTAAAAAATTTATTTTCCTTTTCAGAAGGGTCCTGCCATGGCAGGCATCCTTACATACTGCCTTCGGCTTTCCCGAAGCTTTCCCTCTCTGCCACGATCTGCCCAGGTGGAAAACAAGAAATTGTATCAGAATGTCTGCCACGCCTGGGCCCCTCTGAGAGGGGAAAAACATTTTTAAAGAAGATCAGGAAGGGAGGAGGAGATGGATTGTGGTCGGGAGAAGGGAAGGGATGCCTGGACCACGGGGCCCACTGAAGGTGTTTGGTCCCAGGGCAGCTACCCTGTTTATCCCCCCTAATGCAGGCCCTGGGCACATGCCCAAATTTGCATACTGAATTTTGTGTACCATTTATAGAATTTGGAAGATAGCATTCATGTCAGCAGGGTGAGGTTCTAATTTTGTGACCCTTAGTATAACAGAAGAACCAAGAAGGATCCTTGTGTTTTTCGAGAAAGGAGTTCAGATTTCAAATATTACTTGGTGCGTCTACTTGTGGTATCCCTTCCCTGCACTCTAATATTGTTTGTCTGCTGTATAATTTGGTTCTGAGGTGCTGGGTAATCTTGGCAGTTGACCAGGCACATTATTATACACCTACTTCCTACTATAGTTTATTCCTCTCAGGAAGTCTCATAGGTCTTGGATTCAGTGTAGATGCCACTTACAACTAATGAAGATATCTACTCCTGGGGTTTATCTTCACAATGCTGCCAATGATATTTCCATACTCTTTGCACACTCCAGTAAAATACTTCTCTGGAAGAAAATGCACAGAATAATGCTATACTTTTACTTGGCCTGGAGACAATGAAACTAATAATAAAACTAACATTCAAAGTAGAAAACATGATACACACATCTTCTGACATGACAAAATAATACAAAATAAAACAAAATAAAAAGGTTCAACTTTACATATTCAAGATCAAATAATTAAAAGATAAATGCAAATTGTAATATACTTTTCACCACTAGGGGTCACCAGTACCCACTTTTATCAAAGTTGTGTTCAAGGGGAAAAAAAATGAACATCAACAAAAATCTGGTAGCTCAGATCCAGTGGATGAGTTGGTGGGCTAGGCTTTTCTCTAGCTTACCAAAATATATGAGGCTTGAACTTAGAATGTAAATTTCCCAGTTTCCCCTGGACTTGAGACAGAGTTCTCAGGTGAAAAATGAAGACTCTGTTCCTCAGGGATGTCAAAATCCACATCTAACACATGTTGAGCTCGATTTACCTAATGGTGCTACTGTGTTAGTGTGAACTAAGACACTGTAACATGAGCGATTTACCTCTGCTCCCATTTTATGTAATGGCATCTATTTACTAATAATACATTTTAATGTTGTTAGCGCTTGCCCATTGTGCACACTAATAGGTGTTGTTATTAAATATACCCTATTAAGAATAGTGAAACCTGTTGATAAACAATGGGCCAAATTTTATAAATGGCACCTTAACAAATGGCACCGTAAAACCACGCGGTTAGCTCGATTCTATAAACTATGCCTACAGTTATATGTAGTTTATAGAATACGTGCACACATGTTCTTGCAACTAAAATTTAGGCGCACCTATTTAGGACACCTAAAATCAGACCTCAATACCTGCGTCTAAGTTAGGCACAGATCGGGTATATTCCATAACAGTGCACATCGTTTTTTGAATCACCCATAACCCGCTCATTCCATGCCCATGGACATGCCCCCTTTTTGACTGCACACATGAAAATATGCCTAAAATGTTGTGCGCATAAATTCTAATTAAAGCCAATTAGTGCTACTAATTGGTTGTTAAGTACCAGTTATTGGCGCTGATTGGTTAATCAATTAAGTTTGCATGCAATTTGGCCATGCAACCAAATTAGTGCATGCAACTTAAGGCACTATATATAGAATTTGGGCAGAAGCGGAGCCAGGTTGATGGCACGGGTGGAGTGAAAGCGGCATGAGAGCGGACTTACACCGGTTCCAGCGCACATTTTCAATGCAACACGTTGAGAAAAAAATAGGCGCTGGCAGAACTCCGTTTGGGGGAGCGGCCATTCCCCTGGCGCCCCCCCCCTAGCTATGCCACTGCACATTAGCAAGCATCACCTTTTTCTAGATATAGCACCTAGAGGCTTTCTACTATTGAGAGGGCAAAATTGACTGCCAGTTCCCTATGGGAATTCAGAGTAAAAAGTATCCACATTAGGGGGAAACTCTATAAATGGTGCTCAAAATTTGGTGCCGGAAAAAAATCAGCACTAAGCGCGATTCTATAAAGGGTGCACACCCTTTACAGAAACATACAGCACTGATTCCCACACCAGACTTATGTCTGCTGAAACCTGGTGTAAATGATGGCGCCCTAGTTAGGCTCGCTGAGGCAGGATTATGTAACAATGTGCATAACTTTTCAGAATGCCCCTGAGATGCCCATGGCCATGACCCCTTTTGAGTTACGTGCTAGTAGAGGTAGGCACCATGCTTTATAGAAAAGGGCACAGCCAGATGCACATGTAAATTTTAATAGGTGCCAATTAACATCAAGAATTGATTCTTAGTACCCAACCATTGATGTTAATTGGATCATCAACATGCCCAAATAATGCTGCGCAAATCTAGGCACTATGGGCCAGATTCTATACAAGGCGCTTAAAAAATCCATGCAGTAAACATTTCTGGCTAAGCGTATTCTATAAATGGCACCTAGATTTAGGCACGGTATACAGAATATGCTTAGTTGATATCCTAGTGCCTAAAACGCACCTCCATGTATACCAATAAAAAAGGTGGTGTAAATCCCTGCACATAGGTTTATGCACACTGGGCATTATTCTATAACTATGCGCATAAATTTTAGAACGCCCATGAAATGCCCATTTCACTGCCCATAACCACACCCCCTTTGAACTGCACGCGTTAGAATTTAGGCGCAGTTTATTATAGAATTCGCTTAGCAAGTTGTGCATGTAAATTCTAATTATTGCCAATTAGTGCTCATTATTGCTTGTAAAATGCTGTTATTAATGCTGATTAGCTTGTTAAGTCAATCAAGTTATGTGTGTTGGTATGGAATAGGCTTAGGTTTCAGTGTGGAACACTAGGCATGCTATATAGAATCCGACAGCATATACAGAATCCAGGAGATTGTTTGGAAAGTTGCCTCCAATGTATTTTTCAATGGACAGGATCAACCTGGACACACATCCACAGAGCAACAGAGATCCAGATGAAGCAAACTCCTACACTTTCAGGGATAGTGGCCATGCCAACTCTTCTGGCAATGATAGCAAACCCCCAGTTTACCGTTATTAACTAGATTTAAAACAGGAAATGTGACGAGTTTTCTAATTACTGCAAGCTAGGGTGCAATTACTTATACTTATCTTTTTTTTTAATGATCTTTCCATTCATCTGTTTGTATTTTATTACACTGGATTACCAGATGCAAAAAAGCCACAGTGTATCGGGGTACTGAATATGAGTGGTGTGGACCTAATCCCCCAAATTAGGTGGTGTTTTGAATTCTGTTTTTACAGTTAGTTCACGCTGCTTATATTCAATGCTCTGTTATAGCAGGTAAATAGAAATTAAACAGCAAAATCATAATGTATCAATACTAAACATCAAATCAAATACTAACCTGTTCAGGACCACCGCTTTGGGGTTCAATGCAGTGTAGAAAATACATGATGAAGTACGATTAGTTCAAATTACAAACATGACAAAAAAATCCTACTAATCATTAACATTTTTTGGGAAATAAAAAGGTTTTCACATTCTTCCTAAAAGTAACATAGTTTTATTCAGTCCTAATATGAGAAGGAAGAGAATTCCATAATGCTATTTTCAATACTTAAAAGTATGGAATTTTTACTGTTTTCAAAAACCTGGCATTTTTATAAAAAGGTGGGCATAACATCAATTGATCTCGAAGACACAAAGAATGTCCAGTAATGATTGAATTAAGTTCTGAAGTGGACCCATATAAAATTTGAAAAATTAAACAAACTGCTTTAAACGTTAATTCTCTCATTAACAGGGAGCCAATGTAATTTCCCTATGTATGATGTAAAACTGCTATATCGGTTAAGTTTAAAAATTAGTCTTACCACTGTGTCCTGTATCATTAACATTAACAATAGATTTATATTCGGCCATGTACCTTGCAGTTCAATGCGGATTCCATGATTAAAGAAGCAGGATCTTACCTGGAAATAGAATCCTTAAAATAAAATAAAAAGAATGAAATAAGTTGGTCTATTGATCACTATAATTCAGGACTAATCTTTTTAAAAATAGGTAAGATTTAATCTGCCTACAGAATTGAATATAACATCACTGATATCAACATAGTTTGAATTTCTTTCTCTAAACGAGCTGCCCAATATGAAAAGAGATGATCTAATAACCTAGTTCTTTTTATATTCTTTAAAGATGGAAATGTGAAAAGAGAGCATGTTCACATAGATCTAGTTTTTTTGCATAAAGACTATCGCCTATGTTTACTAAAGTTTGCTAAGGGGGCATTAGCATTTTTAACCTGTGTAAATGGTTTACACATGTTAAACGCTAACGCGCCCATAGAAATGTATAGGTGTGTTAGCATTTAACGTACCTTACATTTAAGGGCACATTAGAAATGTTACCACACATTAGTAAGCATACCCCTATATGTGATCCAAAAGATAAGATGGAGCTAAGCCATGAAGTATCTTATATATAAAGCAGAAAAATTTATATAATACCCTCATATGAACTAGAAGCCAGTCAATTGTTTATAATATGAAGAAACACTGTTGCATTTCTTTTCAGTGAAAAAATCAATCGCAATGCTACATTTTGAATGGTATTAAGTCTCTTCAGTAGTTTTTTAGAAACTAAGTAAATGATATTGCAGTAGTATAGCGAGTTTAAGACCAAAGACTGTACTATTAGTTGAAATTGATCCTATTCAAAATACTTCCGAATTCTTCGCAAATTACACAAGATTTTTGGAAACAAGTCAAAAAACAGGACATTACAATAATCCAAATGAGTAGTTTAAGCAGGCTGGTTAAAGAAAGTCCTAACTAAACGTAACTGTCTTATTTTAAAGACTGTTGTCTGCCAAAGTTGATTAATATGTGGTGCATACGTTAAGTACATAAGTACATAAGTATTGCCATACTGGGAAAGACCAAAGGTCCATCGAGCCCAGCATCCTGTTTCCAACAGTGGCCAATCCAGGTCACAAATACTCGGCAAGATCCCAAAAATGTACAAAACATTTTATACTGCTTATCCCAGAAATAGTGGATTTTCCTCAAGTCCATTTAATAACGGTCTATGGACTTTTCCTTTAGGAAGCCGTCCAAACCTTTTTAAAACTCCGCTAAGCTAACCGCCTTTACCACATTCTCTGGCAATGAATTCTAGAGTGAAGAAACATTTTCTCCAATTCATTTTAAATTTACTACATTGTAGCTTCATCGCATGCCCCCTAGTCCTAGTATTTTTGGAAAGCGTGAACAGACGCTTCACATCTACCCGTTCAACTCCACTCATTATTTTATAGACTTCTATCATATCTCCCCTCAGCCGCCTTTTCTCCAAGCTGAAGAGCCCTAGCCGCTTTAGCTTTTCCTCATAGGGAAGTCGTCCCATCCCCTTTATCATTTTCGTCGCCCTTCTCTGCACCTTTTCTAATTCCACTATATCTTTTTTGAGATGTGGTGACCAGAATTGAACACAATATTCGAGGTGCGGTCGCACCATGGACCGATACAAAGGCATTATAACATCTTTGTTTTTGTTTTCCATTCCTTTCCTAATAATACCTAACATTCTATTTGCTTTCTTAGCTGCAGCAGCACACTGAGCAGAAGGTTTCAACGTATCATCAACAACGACACCTAGATTGGTCCGTGACTCCTAATGTGGACCCTTGCATGACGTAGCTATAATTCGGGTTCCTCTTTCTCCAAGAAAAACCCCGAGCACATTTGATTCTGTTTATACCTTCAGAATTTTATCAGTAGAGAAAATCAAAGAGGTAGGTATTTCACTACCTTAATTTATAACCCACAATACCTTAGGGGTCCTTTTACTATGTGCGTCCGGGCGGCAATTCCATATATGACGAGTATCCAAAACACACGGTAGAAATTTTCTACCTTGTGGCGCTTACCCCGAGGTAATTGGCAGTGTATGCATGCTGATGATCACCACCCGGTTAATGTGTGAGACTTTACCAGTAAGTCAATGGGTGGCAGTAAGGTCTCAGACTGAAAACGGATGTGCGCAGGTTTAAATTTTTCTGCACATCAATTTTCGGCCACAAAAAAGGACTTTTTTGCAGGTGTGCTGAAAAATGGATCTGCGCGCTTCTAAAACAAGCACCTACACCAGCACAGGCCATTTTTCGGTGTGCCTTAGTAAAAGGGCCCCTTAGTTTTTTGGGATTCAGTTCAATTTATTACTTAAGGCCCAGTCCTGTACTGCATTAATCCCAACCATGACAGAGTTTACCAGATTGTGGTGTAAGGCCGGGATGGGCAACAACAACATAATATCATCAGCATAAGATAGTAGCAATTCCCCTAAGCCCAACTCTATCCTGCTGAGAGATGCCATAAAAAAGTTATAAAGAACCAGAGAGAACAGGGATCCCTGAGGGACCCCACATCCTGGAAACCAATAATCTGATAATTAAAGCCAATTAGTGCCGCTAATTGGTTAAGCACCTATTATCGGTGCTGATTGGCTTGTTAATCATTAAATTGTGTGTGTGCACAATTTAAGACAGCATATATAGAATTTTGGGGAAGATGTTTACTAAATAGCCAAGTTTTTAAGGTTTTACAAAATGTCAAATACCTAGGGTCATTCAGATTCCCAATGGTAGAGGAGAATTCCACTATACAACAAACTGATAATAAAGAGAAGAATCAAATATGGAGTTAAATTTGAGTTGTCTAACAGACAGAAAATGTAAAAGCATCAAATTACGAGTATTATAAGGAGATGATACCAACCATATAATTTTTGACTGGTGGTTTATACATGCATAAATACATGAATAAATACATTAACCAGTCATCTTGCCCACTTAGGACTGAATTATGAATATGGCACTGAAAAATCAGCATTGGAAAAAATGAGTGCTAAGCACTATTCTATAAACATCGCTCCAAAATTGGACACCGTTTATAGAATAGCATTTGGCACTGGGATCCATGCTCAATTTTTGACATAAGGATTTACACCAACTAAAACCTGATGAAAAATCCTTGTGTCTAAATTAGACTTGGATCTGCCTAATTCCGTAACATTGTGTGCAAATTCCAGGAATTCCCCAGACCCACCCATGCCCCTCCCATGGCCACACCCCTTTTTAGATCCACGCATAAAAATTTACATGTGCATCTTTACAGAATAGTGACTAAAAGATGTCTGTGTAAATTTTAATAATTGCCAATTAGCACCAATAATTGATTATTAGCGCTCAATTATCACTATCAATTGGCTCATTATGCAGTGCAAATTGGGCATGCACCCAAATTTGTGTGCACAATTTTTAGCACCATATATGGAATTTGTAGGTTAGCGGATCTTTGAAAATGGACTCTAGACGAGGAAAAGCCTTTAGTACAATTTGTTTCAAGTTAGGAGAGTGTTGGGCCTGAATCATGGCTAATACATTTTTGATTAGAATGGTTGACTTCTCTTGGAGAAAAATATAATCACAATTTTCCTTTTTAATGTACAAAAGGTACATGAAATTGTTGTAAAAGACAAAATGTTTAAAAACTTTTGCATAAATAAAACAGCTACTCCAAATTGTAACAAATTTAAGGGGTCTTTTACCAAACCGCAGTAGCATTTCTAGCTCGCTGTATTAATCAGCTGGCAGTAAACTCAGAGATGCTCATTATATTCCCGTAGGAGTCTCAGCATTTATCACCAGTTGATTTCTACCATGAGCTACCAGCGACTTCATAGTAAGAATCCTGAAAGGTAACTTTAAAACAACACAGGAACATAAGACCTTTGAAGTCAGAATGATTGAATATTTTGACACCCAACAGACAGGACTTAACAAGGATCTGGGTTTTCTAGCCCATTATAAACCATAAAGTTGTATGGCTCTGTTTATCACCCTCCTCTCACCTATCCACTCCCATCCTGTTAGACTATCTCTGAAATGCTTTGATGTCCCCATGCATACCTCCTACCCATCCCCACCCTGTTAGACTGTCAAGGAAATGCTTGGATATTTTACTTATATATACTGTCATCTACCACATTTGCTTATTTCCGATCTGACGAAGAAGGGCAACCTTCGAAAGCTAATCAAGAAATATAATAAGTTATGTCCAATAAAAAAGGTATCATCTTATTTTCTTTTCCATGTTTTATTTTGCTTGATTTCTATTGATTATCATGAGCTTACCACGGCTTAGTAAAAGACCCCTTTAGTAAATCTGAACTTGCAGAATGCTAGCTGTTCTAGCTCTTCACTATGTGGTCTGTGAAACGAACACGACAGTCAATATAACCTTATTATACAGAAGCTACTGACTATCCCCCTTGTTTAGTATGCCTTGCTAGCATCTGCCATGCGCTAATGCCGACACAGCCCATTCACTTTGAATGGGCTGCGATGGCATTGCTGTGTGGCTTAGTAAACAGGGAGGTATGAGCTTTCTGGCAGAATCTATTTTTAAACCGCTCCAATAAAAAGATGCCAACAGTGCCTGTCTGTATCTCTTTTGCATGTTCTGCAACACTAAACTCACTATAACCCCCCTTTTTACAAAGCCACGCTAGCAGCTGCCAGTGCATTAATGCCTACTCAGTGCATTAGCACACTGGGGGGGGGAGGTCCTTTTACAAAGGCACACTAAAAATGGCTTGTGGTAGTGTAGGCGCAGGTTTTGGGCATGCAACGATCCATTTTTTAGCGCGCCTGTAAAAAAAAGGCCTTTTTAAATTTTTTGTCGAAAATGGACATGCCATTCACCTAGCAGTAAAGACTCACATGGTAACCGGGCGGTAATGACCTATGCGTGCCAAGTTATGCACGCCAGAAAATTTAAAATATTTTTCAGATGCACGTAGCGGACATGTGCCAAAAATGAAATTACCGCAAGAGCCACGTGGTAGTCAGGCAGTGACTCCATTTTGGCATGCGTTGGGCGCACGTAGATGCTTACACAGCTTAGTAAAAGGACCCCTGGCTTTGTAAACAGGGGGCTAAAATGTTTACCAGGAGCCATTGAGTTTATGAATTCATAAATAAATGTGCACAGATGTATAGAGGAGAATTAACATTACAAAATACATAGCACATCATACTCATCTCTGGCTTCATCTTCACACAGTTGGTTTGCATGAGGCATTTGTCAGCTGTGCAAATGTTAGCTGTATTTGCAGTCACTGAGGATGTTTGAGCTACGCCCCCTAACCAAAGTCACCTTTAGACAGAGTTCACTGTAAATCATAATATCAGATTAGTCACCAAAGCTGTTAAAGGTCACCCTCCTTTCCTAAAATATTTTGTGTGCTATTTTTTGGTATCATTTTGTAAAATTGCTGTCATTGAAATTTTATTTCACGTGTTTGTGAGCAAGAAAACCAGGCGCATATGTAGAGTCTCTCACTGAATAATGCATGGAGGTCACATTAAAATGTTATTTCATTTCATTTAACTTGTGTTTCAGGCACATTAGAGAGACAAGTAATTAAGTTTCATGCAGTATTTTAATGGGCTTTTTATTATAAGACGAGATATAATAGAGTATTAATCAAGATTCTGAAGGTTGCCAAAAATAATTCACGTCAAACTCCCTTTGAGATGTTACTTTCTCCATTATCCCTTTATAAAAATCCTTGCTTCACATTCCTAGTCTTCACCTCACATTGCTTGTCTCTAGTGACAACAGGAGAGCATGCCAACTCCAAGAGATGGATTAATAGAGGAAGATGCTGACCTCAAGAGAGTTGGTTTGCTGATGTCACAAGAGAAAAACAAAATAGAGATTTGCATGGCAAAAATCTTTCATTTTATTTTTGGATTTTTTTTCTCAATTTTCGGTGTTTTGTTTCATTTTACTCCTTTGTTTTAAGAAAAAAAAAGAAACATGACTTTTTCACATATGCAAATCAATTGCAGGTGCATACATTTAAGGGCAATAGGATTTGGGGGAGCCTGGCTTATTAGGTTCAACTGAAAACTGGAATAAAGATCACAGTTAAATTGATCTTTGTATCGGCTGCCTCATCTGCATTCTGCAATATGTTCATTCCTGTGCTTTCTGCATAGCAACACCAGTGCTGTGGAATTCTTTACTGAATATTTTGCATCACAAAGTTGATATTCGAGTTCTTAGGAGGAAATTAAAAGTATTGAGGAGTGGCCTAGTGGTTAGGGTGGTGGACTTTGGTCCTGAGGAACTGAGTTCAATTTCCACTTCAGGCACAGGCAGCTCCTTGTGACTCTGGGCAAGTCACTTAACCCTCCATTGCCCCATGTAAGCCGCATTGAGCCTGCCATGAGTGGGAAAGTGCGGAATACAAATGTAATAAAAATTAATATCAGGGCTGTACCAAATATTCATATTCAATTGGATTCAGCCCCAAATACATTATTCATTTATTGTTTATTATAAAAATTTTATATACCACCTGGCTTGATCAGATCACAGTGGTTAACAAATGAATATTAATATAAATTAAAAAAGAAAGGAATACCATTCCATATAATAGAAAAGACCTAATCACAATCTCTCAAGACACCATCCGCAAAAATGCACAGAATGTCATTTTCACATTGACTGTATCCTAATACATCCTTATCTCCTCTTTACCAATAACATCAAACACCTGACAAAAATAATAACTTTTAAGCATAACTTTAAACTTCTTTAAATTAGTTTCTGCATGTATATCATTTGGTATATGATTCCACAAGTCTGGGGCTAGACAAGAGAATGTTCTTTCCTTTGCCCAGTTACTCTTATTCTAGGTTCTTGATGGTGTCACCATTCTAAAATCTTGCATAGACAAAGTACCCTTCCTGTCAAGGTGCTTAAATATGGTGGTTTTAATTCATAAAAAGCCTTATGGGCAAAGGTAAGAGCCTTAAAACAGGCTTTTTATTTAATAGGCAACCAATGATGATGAACAAAGGGATATAACTTCGAATACAAATAATCTGCAGCTCTACTGTACTAAATCCTACTGAAATAAACACTTGATCTCTGATTTCAAATTGCTTCTTTTATTATTTGTTATGTTAAAGCTCAATGGCCATTATTTATATTCAATATTCGTATTCGGCTGAATAATATTCTTCATTATTCGTATTTGGTCAAACAGGAAAATATGCTATTTGGTACAGCTCTAAAGTATTGTGAGGCTTCTGATATTATGGAGTAATTTGGTGGCTAGAGCCCATACAGAGTAGTGGGTATGACTCTAGCTACCTTGTTGAGCAGATTGGATGGACGGTTCAGGTCTTTATCTTCCGTCATTTACTGTGTTACTGTCGTAATTATGTATGTTTATGTTGTATTATTTCCACCTAGAATATTTGATTGGTGTTCAATATATAAATAAATTGCATTGCCTTTGTGATCCATTCCTACTGATCTGTTATGTAATGTAATGTAATGTTATGTCAGTACTTATATCCCACCATATCCCTGGCAAAGCAGGTTCAAGGTGGGGTAACAATCAAACAACTAAATCTGATCTCTTTTAATAGTTTGGGATAGCATCTTTCATTTTTCAGTAGGCAGGAGAGTAGAGAATGCAACATGAACTTCAAGCAGGGAGTGTTGAACAAAACAACTTTATTGGCACCAAACAGAGACCCGACACTTCTCGTAGAGGTGTTTTCCTATTTGCTGTGGACTCTAGTCTTTCCTGTTTCTATTTTTTTTTTTTTAATCTTTAGGTGCTAAGGTTGCCAACTGGATCCAGATTCGCTCAACAGGGTTGAACCGGTCCTGGGCTTACACCAATGTATGCAGGGACTTGTAGCCTTGCTTTTCTTAGAGAAATCAATGGGGAAATCAGACCCATAATCTCTGCATGCAATGGGGTAAGCCCAAGACTGGATCAACCCTGTCGGACGAATCTGGATCCACTTGGCAACCTTATTATGTGCACAGATCTACATGCAACCACCATCTCTTGCTCTTATACTTTAAAAAAAAAACTGGGACTTATTCTTGCTAGAGGTTTATCAGTTCCAATCTTTTTTATTTTTTACTCTTTCCAGTACAACACATGTTGGAAAGACATTACACATCAGGGGCCAAGCTTGTCTGCCTGCCTGTTTATCCAAGGGCAAAATAACTTTGAAAATTTAACAGAATGGGGCCACATTTTAGCATAGGAAAAACCTCCATGAAAAGAGTTTGTAAATGGGCCAGACTGGCAGTCCCAGAGAAATAAATATAAACATAGACAAACATCATACAATGCATTTCTAGGGCAGAAACTGTTTCCCCTTTTACAGCACTGAGACATTGGTACACTGAAACATAGCAGATAGGGACACCCACACACTCTCTCTCTTGTAGAGGGATTGAATACATTGTCTAACTAGTTAGTTTAAATCTAAAGAGAACATTGATTCAGGCTTTTGAAACTATTGTGTTGACTCGACTATAACATAATCCTGAATAGACAACACCCCCCTTTCAATTCAGGGTCAGACAAAAACCCATTGTATAGTCGGGTGAATATGGTACTATTATTAATATTATCATGTGCAAACAGTGGGGCTCTTTTACTAGGCTGCGCTAAAACGTGATCTACTCTATTACTAGTGTGTGGGTTTCCCGCGTACTGTGATCATGTGCTAATTTTCTAATTAGCACATGGCTATTAGTGTGGTAGCCCTTACAGATACCTTATTTACTAGGTGGTAAGGGCTTTTGCGCTAACCACGCACTAATTGGTTAGCATGTGGAGAAACAGCTGTGCTAGCCAATTAGCACTGGGCACACCTACTCTCTGCCCCCAAACATGCCCCAGTGCTAAAAAAAATATTTTCCAATTATTTTTTAGTGCGTGAGAATCATCAGCCATTAGTCTCCTCAGAAGCATTTTGCACACGCTGCCATTGGGTGTTTCTAGGGCAGCTTAGACCTCGCCATGCATGACAAAGCTGAATCCTTCCAATAAGGGTTGTTTGCAGTGCGGTGTGCACCGAACCATCTGAGGCACCGGAAAGTTTTACATTTGAATTGGACAGCTGGGGGAAATGGCAAAAGATGCAGATGAGCTGCAGGAGACATTAAAAAAAAACTGAAAATCTCACTGTAAGACTTTGACTCTGATAACTACCCAGTTTTGGTGGCAACTTTGGCCTTATTCCTAAGGAAGTCATTGAGATTCAGCGGTCTCTTTTCCTCAGCAGATCAGATGCTCTGGGAGGCACTAGTGACGCAATTGGGTCACAGATAAGTTCCTTGTCTGAGTCAAGCTCTGTTTGTTACCCTGTTATTTACATTTTATACAAAGCCACGATAGTAAACAAAAGGGTCAGGGTTTGATCCAGCTCTTCAGCTAAAGGCTCAGGAATCCTGGAAAATAGAATCTCCAGGTTCTAAGAGACCTTGCTTGAAGCTAAATAAAGATGCTGATGATTTTTTTTCTTGAAGATGACAATCAGGCTGAATTAGATAGGTCAGTAAAGCTTCTGACAGACTTCAATGTGGGAGACCAAGAAGGATAAGTCCACAGTCTGCATTTTCCAAAGGGATGAGCTGTCTTCCTTAATTGTCAAAGTTTTCTTAGCCCTTAATATTTCAGATGCTGGTCCTGAGGAGACTGATAAGGTGTCCTCTTCTCATGGGACAAAAAGCCAGCTAGAGCCTCTCCTGTTCCCAGTGCTTTAAAATACATGATTTCAGGTGAATGGGACACCCCAGATGTAGGTCTGAAGTTAGCTAGGTCTATGTCCAGATGATCTTATTCTGGTTCCTGAAAAGGATCTATTCAGACTGCTCAGTGTGGATATTCTGGTTTTTACAGTGGCCAAGAAGACCACAATATCAATCAAAAGGGGTGCTGCTTTAAGGGATCCTCAAGATCATTGTATGGACAATTTGTTGAAGCAAGCTGTTGAGGTTTCTGCTTTTGCCCTATAGGTTGATAGGGCCAGTTTTTGATGGTTAGAGCACATAAGCAGGTTTGCCAAGTGGAACAGATAACAGAATTATTGAAGGCCGCTCATGTAGGATGAAGGTGGCCTTGATGGCCGATGCCTTTTATGATTTGATCAGAACTCCAACCAAGAATATGGCTTTGGTAGTGACAGCATTGTGTTTCTTATTTTTGTGGTCTTGGGCTGCAGATGTAATCTCCAAAGGAAGATTTAGTAAATTTCCCTTTAGAGGTAAGTTACTGTTTAGTGAAGATCTGGAAATATTGATGAAAAACCTGACAGATAAGATTCTTAAGCTTCCCATGGATTGAACTAGAGGTTTGCATTCTCAGTTGGCTGAAGGTCACTTCCACAACGTAAGGAGATACAGACAAGGAAGAATTAGTGCTTTTCAGCATGGGTGTATCTGGTGCCAGATCAGCTAAAGGGCTAAAATGAGTTTTTGTGCACCCATGCTCCAGTCCCACAGATAGGAGGTCGATTAAAACATTTTTTTTGAGCTGGGTCCACATCACCTTGGACCTGTGGGTCTTGGAACTTATTTGCAAAGGCTAGTCTCTAGAATTTGCTCAGTCTCTGTCAGACCTATTTTTGTAATCTCCATGCAACTGTCTGGTCAAAGCAGAGGTGGTGTTTGTTACCTTAGACAGGTTTCCAGTTAGGGGCAGTAGTGCCTATACTCCACAAGGAGCTAGGGTTGGGTTGGTATTTCATTTACTTTATGGTTTCAAAGAAAGAGGGAAACTTATGATATAGGCCAACCAAATTTTGGTTTCCATTTCGGTTTCAGATTCAGCACTGAAATTGGGCCAAAATCTGACACCAAGATTTGCAACAGAGTGGACTCCCTGGAGGGCATGGATAACATGAGAAGGGATCTACAAAAATTAGAAGTAAGGTCCAAGGTTTGACAGTTAAAATTTAATATGAAAAAGTGCAAAATGATGCAGTTAGGATGTGGAAATCCAAAAGAGCAGTATGTGCTAGGGAGTGAGAGACTGACACACACAGAACAGGAAAGAGACCTTGGGGTGATAGTGTCTGAGGATCTCAAGGTGGCAAAACAATGTGACAAGGTAGTGGCTATTGCCAGAAGAATGCTAGGCTGCATAGAGAGAGAGGCATAACCAGCAGAAGAAAGGAGGTGTTGATGCCTCTGTACAGTCATTGTTGAGACCCCACTTGGAGTACTGTGTCCAGTTTTGAGGGCATCTCTCTTCAAGGACATAAAAAGACTTGAGGTGGATCAGATAAAAATGATATACGGTTTGTGTCATAAGATATATGAGAAGAGATTGGAGGACTTGAATATGTATATGTTAGAGAAGAGGAGAGAGAGAGATAATACGATATAGACATTTAAGTACTTGAAAGGTATTAATATTCAAACAAACCTCTTCCAGAGATGTAGGGGTGGTAGAACTAGAGGATATGAATGGAGGTTGCAGGGAAGTAGACTTGGGAGTAATATCATGTAATACATTTTCACAGAGAGGATAGTAGACACTTGGAATGTCCTTTCAAGAGTCCAAAATGATGAGTGAATTAAAAAATGTGTGCGATAGAAACAGGGGAAGCCTAAATAGAAAGAGGATGGAAACACAACCTGGCTGATATGGTGTAATCTTGGGCAAGAGTAGTAGGAACTGAGGCTGATGCCGGACAGGCTTCTACAGTCTGTGTCTCACAAATGGCAAAAGACTGAAAGAAGATTGAACAATGCTGGATAGACTTGTATGGTTTGTGTCCCACAAAGGGCAAAAGACTGAAAGATTTGGCAACTCCAACATTGGGAGAACCGAGGCCAGTGTCAATGCTGGACAGACTTCTACAATCTGTATCCCACAAATGGAAAAAGACTGAAAGATGATTTATCATCTCCAGCATTGGGTGAATCAACGCCGATGCTGCCCAACAAATGGCAAAAGAGAGGTGAAGCTTCGGCAACTCCAGTGTTGTAGATCACTTTATTGTCACATGCTGTGAGTGAGGGTGCTGTGCAGCTCAGGGGAGAGGGGAAGACATCTTGACTGGTAAGTTTAATACTGTCAGAAATACTTGAGTCTTGGTTATAACCACATATCATCCCCATCATATTTGGCTGGATATATGATTGGCAATGTGGAAACTTGACAACCAGCATTTAAGCATGGGTGCCTGGAGCTTACACAGAGTAGTGGGGGGCATGGCTTTGGCAACCTTGTTGAGCGGACTGGATGGACCGTGCGGGGTCTTTGTTTGTCACCATTTACTGTGTTATTGTGTGTTACTGTGTTAATCAGTTAAGGTAACTGCTTAAATAAGACTGCATAAAAGTCAGTCCTATCTTTATGTGGTCCCTTTTAGTTTGTTAAGTGCTGAATATCACAGTTAAAAACTTATGCTTTAGATGGATCCTCAAATCCGGAAATTCAATGGCAAATCCCAGTTACGGTCCGGCATTGAATTTCTCAGCATCACCAGTAGCAGTCAGCAAAATGCTGAGTGCTGTTGACTGAATATCGACCCCTATATCTTTAAATCCATCTTGAGAATCCTTTTTGTATGAATATGTATTTGGACCACTTGAGGGTTCTTGCCTACGATTCAGTCTGATTTTACACAATTAACTTTTTAAATGTACACTATCATAGAAAATTCCAGTCTCTAAACAGGCTTCTAGCCTGAACTTTCCAAATGCACAAAGGCATTTGGAAAGGCATCTTTGTCTTGTGACATTCTCTCAGAAGAGTTTGTCTTTGGCTTAAAGTACAATAGAAAGTATTGTATGGAGACTCTCCTAAACATTTAAAGGTAAGACATTTGACCATTCATGCTGTCTATCCTTGCTGGAATGAGAATCTGTACTATTAAACTGGTATGGCTTAATTCCCAGGTATAGTAACTCAGAAGTACTTCACTATTGAACTGACTTTAGCAGAGCAAGTATGGAAAATTCATTCATTCGGATTGAACCTTTGGATATCATCTTGCACAAATATCCTCTACTATAAATAAATCTGACCTTTACATAACAGCAGAGCAGAGACTGGATTAAATTTGTTATTGTATTTCAGCTTACCTTTGAGAGAATTCTGCTTTGTTGACCCTGAGTCTGTTCCAGCTGGATTCTAAGAAAATCTTGAAAACCCATCCAGAGATGCCTAGTCAGCCTTACTCAATGAGGGGTCCTTTAACGAAGCTGTGGCAAAAGGGGGCAGGCACTGGTCTCACCGTGTGTTTTTGATGCGTGTCGAGGCCTCCTTTTACCGCAGCAGGTAAAAGGCAGGGTTTTAAAAAAAATGGTTGTGCGGCAAGTGAAGCACTTGTTGCACACCCATGTTGGGTGGGAGCCCTCATTGAGGTGGTGATAAGGGCTCCCACGCTAACCCAGCAGCTAAGAGGAAGAAAGGTAGGGAGGAAAGTTCTGCTCCCCCCCCCCCAATTTATTTTTAGTACCTATATGAATTGCTGCATAAGCATTTTTCCAGATATATTGAAAGTAATTCAGAAATGAGGATGGCAGTTATGACTTCTGAGACCTATAGTTACCCAGCTTGGGAGATTGTTTTTAATTTGCTTTCCATGCATGCGTTTAATTAAACTTCATGTGGTGAACTATCTTTTTCCTGAGCCTCTCCTGGCCTCTTCTCCTGTACTAGAGAGCTGCGAGCCTGCACTGACCTGACCTTCCTTTCTGGGGTAGCTGGGCCAGGAGTAAAGGAGTAGCATAATGGTTAGAAAAGCTGGCTGAGAACAACAGGAGCCTGGCTCAATCCCCACTGTAGCTTATTGTGATCTTGTGCATATCACTTAAGGGAAATGGGACTTGATATACAGCCTTTCTGTGGTATTTTGCAACTACATTCAAAGTGGTTTACATATATACAGATACTTATTTGTACCTGGGGCAAAGGAGGGTTAAGTGACTTACCCACAGTCAAAGTGGGAATTGAACCCACTTCCACAGGATCAAAGTCTGCTGCACTAACCACTAGGCTACTCCTCCACACCCTTAGGTACCCTCAGGTACAAGCTTTGATTGTGAGCCCTCCAGGGATACAAAAATATTTAAATTTACACCACTTTAATATCTTTTGGGCTTATAGGCAGTATATAAGAACATAAGGGGTCAATATTCAAAGTTATTTAAGTGGGCAAATCACACTCAGCAGGCCATCTGAATATTGGCTAAGACCGCACTAAGCAAATCTGGGCAGTGGAGGAGCGTTCCAGGAGTATACTACTACTACTACTAATAACATTTATATAGCGCTACCAGGCGTACGCAGCGCTGAACATGAGACACACAGAGACAGTCCCAGCTCAAAGAGCTTACAATATAGGTAAAAACAGACAGACAAGACATTTACGGGCAAGGGAATTACTGGTAAAGAGGAACAGGAGAGAAGGAGGGCAAATGAGTAGGGTTAGGAGCCAAAGGCAGTAGTGAAAAGGTGGGTTTTCAGCATAGATTTAAAAACAGGTAGAGATGGAGCTAGATGTATGGGCTCAGGAAGTCGGTTCCAGGCATAAGGTGCCACAAGACAAAAGTAGTCAGGGAGGAGCCAGCAGGTATATGGGTACTGGTGATATTCAGTGCTGGTGCCTGCATAAATGACCAGATGTGACTGCACAAATGTCTATCATATCTCTCGCCTTATAGCTACATGAGTGCTAGCACTAAATATTGGCTGGCACCCGCATAACCCTCCCAGATCCCCTGGTTTCATTCTGCCCATACCCCTGTTCTGATCCACCCCCCCCCCCCATCACCACTTGACCCCATAATGGCCCAAAGGCAACAAAGACCCTCCAATGCGCTACCCACCCACTGACTCTCCCTTGAAGCAACAGTCCCCTCCCCCCAGTAGGTTTACCTAATGGTTAGTGCAGTATCCTGGGTTCAATTCTCACTGCAGCTCCTTGTGACTCTGGGTAAGTCACTTAACCCTCCATTGCCCCAAGTACAAAATAAGTACATGTATATAATATGTAAACTACTTTGATTGTATCCCCAGAAAGGTGATATATCAAATCCCTCTCACCTTCCCCTTTCCCTCTCTCAACCTTACTTTATCATCCTCACTTTAATATTCCCTTATCTCTTGTTTGTCCTGTTTGTCTGTCCTAATTAGATTATAAACTCAGTCGAGCAGGGACTGTCTCTTCATGTTCAAGTGTACAGCACTGCGTATGTCTAGTAGCGCTATAAAAATGATAAGTAGTAGTAGTAGTAGTCAACCAACCTCCCTAGAACTCAGGGTTTAGGTATCTGGGTGGTATAGTGCAATGTTTTCCAACTCCAGTCCTGGAGTACCCATTGCCAGTCAGGTTTTCAGGATATCCACAATGAATATGCATGAATATGGGCATAGTTTGGGGGGCCAGGGAGGGCATTGCCTAGGCAGTGATGAGAAAAACTACGTAAGTACTGCCCGGCATGATGCTTATACAGCAGATCTTGACATTTATTGATGCTACCGGAGGCTGGACAGAAGATGCTGTAAGGATAGTATTCCACATGTATGGTCATCCTCGACCCAGGCACACCATTTTCCCTGCATGTGCTACATGGGCATCTTCCATGGCCAGGAGGCCTCACGACCACTGGGTACTTTATATGTATGGGCCAGCCATGCACGTATTTATCTATTTGGACCTGCTCTCAATGTGTTCCCCCACCCCACACCCTTTATAACCCATCATGATTTTCATGTGTACTGTTGAATTAGTATGTATCTCCTATACATATTATCAACATTATCTACCCTTTTCCCAGGGGCCACCTTGGTCTTGTAAAATATGTCCCCTTTTCTGCACGTTTTTGCTACCACGTTCAGATTCACACAGCCACGAACTATGTAAAATGATGCTGCCCATGTTTGGATACATTTCTAGATTAAAAGCCAATTGATACTTTTTAGCCAACTAGACCTACTGTAAGGATCATTACCTTCAGCTTTTGGAAGAGAGCAACAGGGAATATATCTCCACATTAGGATGTGCCAGGTACTTCTACTTGACCTGGATTGGCCACTGTGGGATTCAGGATGCTGAGCTTGCTTTTTTATTTGTTGATCAAGCATGGCACATCTTAGGTTTTTTCTTAAATATTTCTGTTAGTTCAGACAAATTTCAAAGCAACTTCAGGATAGATAGCTCTCTGTGTTCTTCCTCTCTTCTCCTGCTGAGAATATAGTGGAAGGCACAAAATATTTTCTGGGCTAAGAATCGATAGCCTTCTTTTGGCAGAAACGAAGCCCCAGGAAGCAGCACCATAATTGTCCTGTCAGTGGAAGACATAATAGTGTACATTCTATCCCACACTGTCCATAGCTTTTCAGAATGTAAAGACAGAAAATAACTCAGCCTCTACTTGGATCCTGCTCTGCCAAGTTACCCAGTTCCAGGAGGAGACTTTTTGACCGGTCCTGTTTTTGAACTTACATTCTAAAACAATGTGACATTTGTAGTCCCTAATTGAAACAATGGGTGTCGATTATCAAAGCACTAATGCAAAATCTATTACTAGAAATCCACTGAACGGCTGGGCTCTGTTCCTGCATTCTACATATCACCTAGCTCTTTAAAGATAAGTGCTTTTGCTCTGGGCTGTTTTTTGATATTGTATTGTTAAATGAGAAATAACAAACAAGATGAAGTTGAACATTTGGAGATTTTGAAGTACTTGCCAATGATGAAAGAGTACGAGATAATTTAGATCTTTGCAGCTCTGTTAATCTGTTTAGATTTGAGTTCTTTGAGGCTTTATCCTTCCTTTTGGTATAACACTTGAGTTATTTTCCGTTCAGTGGATTTCTAGTAATAGAATTTGCATTAGTCCCTAATTGAAAGCAATGCTTCCTGCCCCATAATGCAACATTATGGGGTTACCAGAAATTCAGGACTGGCTTTAAATCTCCCTCGTGGAACTAGGTAACTTGGCAGCAATGTGGATCTCCTACAAATATGAAAACGGATTAGGAAAAAGTAGTCATATTGCTGCTGCACTCAAGAGTCTGCCTTGATTACCAAGGCCTCTGATCATGCTGAGGATTGCAATCATAGTAATTAGCAACATACTTATGCTTCATCATCTCTCCAGGAAAGTGGATTGCTTCCTTGTGAGCGATTGCACCAGATGTGAGGTGAAAAAAACAATCATTCCAGTTTTGTTCTGCCAGGGTATCCAGCTACTATCAATTTTCAGCCATTAACTGGCCACTACATGGAAGCCTGTAGTAGCATTGTTTTTCTTTGTTCTCCCCCCCCCCCCCCCCTTTTTAAGCGAGTGCCAGTGTATGTATGTTGTGAAGAATATTTGGCAAAAAAGGGATACAATTACATTGCATATAATTTCTAAGTAGATTCTAACACCTTTTTTTGAGATGTGCAAAAATGTTTTCAATTATCCACTTCAATAGTGAGTCCATCAAAAAGGCTATTAGCTGTCTTACTGTAATAGAACTACTATATTTATTGCAATTGCACCACCCTTAGTAAGTTTCAGGGGAGGTTATTATAACTACACAACTAGGTGACATGGTTTAGTAAGCCTTGATTAAGAAACCAGACTTTATGTTTTTATCTGTTTTTTTCATTGCTTAATATACATACAAAGAGAGGTCAAAGCGGTATGCAAATTAAAATATAATAGTAAACAAAATGAAGAACTATAAATGCAAATAGGAAAGAAATTAAACATACAAAGAGCATACATTCATCAAGTTACAAAATAAAACAAAAAGACAAACTGAGCATTGAGTCACCACAAAGGTTCCCCCACGTGTGGGATTAGTCCAAAGAGATGTTAAAAACAAGTCTAAAGAAGTGAGCTTTAAGGAGAGCTTTAAATCGAGGGAGAGACAGTTCAGGTCTAAGAGAAGGGGGAAGGTCATTCCAGAGTTTGGGGGTAAGGAAAAAGAATGCAGTAGAACGAGTACAATCTTTGGGGAGGGAAGAACTAAATGGTGCACATCAAAGGAACGGAGGGAATGAGTGGGCATATAGGGGATAACAACAGAAGACAGGTAGGAAGGGGCACCAATATTTAGAACCTTGTGGGTAATGACAAGACCAAAAAGAGATAGGTAGCAATTGTAATTGAAGAAAAAGGGGAGTGGGAGAGTGGCTTGGAAAAGTAGACGAGCAGTTGAATTCTGGAGTGTTTGTAGATGACGTATCTAGATTTTTAAGATGCCAGCATATACAGAGTTACAATAGTCGATACTTGAAGATAATAAAGGAATGAAGTAGGGTGTGCAACGAGGAGAAGTATAGGAGCTTACTTATAGAACAGAGGCGGCAATGTCAAAAGAAACCCTTCTTTACCACTTGGGACACCTAGTGCTAAAATGACAGAACAGAGTCAAAGATAACTCCTAGGTAGCAAAACAAGGAAACTGGGTTCAATGAGAAATTAACTCCTAGGTAGCGGAACAAGGAAACTGGGTTCAATGAGGAATTAACTCCTAGGTAGCGGAACAAGGAAACTGGGTTGAATGGGGAATTGAAAAAGGCCAAAGGAACAGAAGGGGTAGGATGTGAACCAATTACCCAGCAGGCAATAGTCTTTGAAATGCTGAGGATGAGTTCATGGGCAAGAAGCCAATCTGGGAGTGCATGGAGGGTCCTCTGCAAAGGGCCAGCCAAGGTCGGGGATGAGAAACAGGTAGGGAAGTTGAGCAGAAGAAGAAAGCAGATATTGAAATTTTGGAGAAGGGTAGCTCAGCGCCCAAAGTAAGGGAGCTATGGACCTGGGAGCAATTTCTGAAGTCCACTGCACTGCCCGGTTGGTGTCCTGGCATGTGAGGGGGACCAGTGCACTATGAATTCTGGCTCCTCCCACGACCAAATGGCTTTGGTCGTTTCTGAGATGGGCATCCTTGGTTTCCATTATCGCCGAAAACTGGGGATGACCATCTCTAAGGTCGACCTAAATGTTGATATTTGGGCATCCCCGACCATATTATCGAAACGAAAGATGGCCGCCCATCTTGTTTCTATAATACGGGTTTCCCCGCCCCTTTGTGGGGACGTCCTGCGAGGACGTCCTCATGAAAACTTGGGCGCCCTGTTCGATTATGCCCCTCTTTATGCCAAAGCCAAAAAATGACCGATTTTCTATTTTCTACATTAATAGCCATGTGCTAATGTTGCCATTATCGTGTGGGCCCTTACTGCCACCCATTTTGTAGATGGTAAGGGCTCATGCACTAATCAGTTAGCATGCGGCAATGCCCACTCTCCACCCCCAGACATGCCCCCTGCGGGAAAAAATGAATTTTACTTTTAAGCATGCCAGTAGCGCACACTCATGTCACAACTACCATGGGATGCCTCAGTGCATTAGTGCTTACCACAGCTTGGTAAAAAGGCCTCTAAAATATAAAAATAATGAAGTACTGTTTGCTATTCTAACATATGCACTACATGATATCTTTTAGGTATTTATTTATTTATTTATTTGTTGCATTTGTATCCCACATTTTCCCACCTATTTGCAGGCTCAATGTGGCTTACATAATACTGTGATGGTGATCGCCAATTCCGGTATGAGAAATACAGAGTGGTATTGCGTTAAAGTTCAAGAGTGACAGAGTAAATTAAGCAGGTATGACCTTCAGGGGTCCTTTTACTAAGCTGCAGGAAAAAAGGCCCTGCGGTAGCGGCAGGGGTCGTTTTTCCCATGTGTCAGGGCATATTTTTCTGCATCCAGTAAAAGCCCCCCCAAAAATGGCCACACGGTGAGAGAACTACCATGTGGCCATGCAGCGGGGAGTCCTTACTGCTTCCCATTGAAATGGCGATAAAGGCTCCTGCGCTAACCCAGCGATAACCAGGCAGCACGCGGCGATGCCTGATTACCACTGGGTTACAGCAGTGCAAGCCATTTCTGGAGATTTTCTTCCCCTGGAAATGGTGCACACTTGGGGTGGAACTATGAGCACATGGTAAGCTTGTGTTTCGCTTACCACCACTCTGTAAAAGGGCCCCACAGTTCTTTATCTTTAAATTTACTGTAATATGTGCATCTCAGAAATGTTTCTCCTGTTAACTCCCAAAGTTAACTTGTGATATCTTTTGAATACGTTCCCTAGCACATAGCACAAGGCAAGAAAATAAATCTTGACAAGATGGTTTATACCATACTAGTCTATCAGTGTTAGTTTTGGGGTTTCTGCAATGACATCTCACTAGAAGTGGTATTGTAAAAATCATTTATTTATAGAATACTGAAAATTAAGCAGGGCCTGACCTACATACTGCAGCCTTCTAGATTATGCAGCTCAGATTCAGTTACAAATATTTAGTTTGCAGAACAATTGAATCTATCTGGTACATCAAGTCCATGGTCTAGAGACAAAGTAATTCTTCTTCACACTGACATAGCAAACATTTCAAGTGCACTTCAATACACCACTTAGTAGGATTTTAACATGCATCTGTTACTCAAAATCTAGTGAAAAGGCTTTTAGGAACTCATTGCATCTGCAATAGCATTGATCTTCAAAGCATCAAATTACTGAGAACAAGGAGGAGTTCCCACAATTATCTGTCTTAGGACAATAAATTCAAATTTACTTTAAACTCTAAGGAAAAAAAGGCTTTCCTTAAAGTCATGCTGGAAAAGCCAAGTTTGTAAAAGTTTATGAAAGCTCAAGTAGAAAGGCATATTGTGAAGTCCAACACAGCGAAAGTGACAAAAAACAGGATTCCAGACGATGTCCAATATTAGGAAGCTTTATTCAAAACATGCAAGGTTGGACACGAGTTGTGTTTAGGCCTAAAGGGACTGCCTCAGGAGCAAAAAAACAATCAAAATATATACACATTGTAAAAGACAAAAAAAAAAAATGAAATATAAGGATAATATCTTGACACAGGATAAAGGAATGTAATGTGTGTAACCGGCATTGAATATCATGGTGTATTTTCACTAGTGTAAATGTAACCGACCAAGCTAATATTCAGCGCTGGCCGGTTAAGTTTAAACCAGCCAAAGATATACTTACTATTTTGGCCGCCAAACTTAGCGATGCACTGAATATTGGTGGATAGCCAGTTATATCATGCGATATAACCATTATCCACTAGGCACTAACTGGCAATATTCAGCGGAAGAAATCCAACTATCTCCCACTGGCCAGTTAAATGGTTTTAAATATCGAGCAGAATAAGTATAAATTTATATATTTGGGACACAAAAATCAATTGGTCACATATCAGGAGGATAAGAACTTGAAACTGTCCAAATAAGAAAGGAATCTAGAAGTCATTATCTCAGAAGACCTCAAGAACATAAGAGTAGCCATACTGGGTCAGACCAACGGTCCATCTAGCCCAGTATCCTGTTTCTAACAGTGGCCAAGCCAGGTCACAAGTGTCTGGCAGAAACCCAAATCATGGCAACATTCCATACTACAAATCCCAGGGCAAGCAGTTGCTTCCCATGCCCCTCTCAATAGCAGACTATAAACTTGTCCTCCAGGAATTTCTCCAAACCTTTTTTAAACCCAGATACACTAACCACTGTTACCACATCCTCCAGCAAAGAGTTCTAGAGCTTAACTATTCGTTGAGTGAAAAAATATTTCCTCCTATTTGTTTTAAAAGTATTTCCATGTAACTTCCTCGAGTGTCCCCTAGTCTTTATATTTTTGGAACAAGTAAAAAATCAATTTACTTCTATTTGTTCTACACCACTTAGGATTTTGTAGACCTCAATCATATCTGCCCTCATCCGTCTCTTTCGAAGCTGAAGACCCCTAACCTGTTTAGTCTTTCCTCATACGAGAGGTAGCGAGTGAGTGAGTGAGGAACAGCATCCAAGGAAGATAATGTGTGCTTGATCACTATGTGCAAATATTTTTTGTGGGGTTGAGGCCTGCATATACGCATGCCATGGACTGATTTTTCTTGCATCTATAGCAGATCTCTCATATTAGTGGGACAGAGGTATGTTCCAGAGGCTGGTGCAGAACATCATTTGCAGGCTTTGTGGCTAAAAATATACTACAGTCCTTAAACGTCTCTCCTACGACACATGAACAGTTAAGGGTCCCCTTATAGTGAGTTTAACAAAGTTGCATAGTAAAATACCAAAATCTGTACTGTTACTTGAATATTTTTACTGCTGTAATTGTCTATTGCCAGGGGTGAACTAACCATTGGTACAATAGGGCAGTGCCCGAGGGCCCACAACAGTAAGGGGCCTACTGTGTCCTAACTTCTATCTGGGGGCCCATGGCCCTTTTTGCCTGAGGGCCAAGATCACTGTCAGTCCACCCCTGTCTATTGCCCATATCCGGCTCATTCTTGCTGTACACTTTCTTGGGTGAATCTCTTCAAAAAGGTAGTAAATAAATCCAAATAAATAAATACATAGCTAAATAAATAAATAAATACATACATACATAAACAGGCATAATTGAAACCCCCCATTGTCCATGAGGAGTCTGTTGATCTATAACAAGAGAGGATGCAGGGTGAGCAGCTGGGATGTGTGGGAAGGAAGACTGTATAGAGACAGATTTCAGCTGCAGGCCCCCTGCAGAACATTCAAAGCCAGTTTATTAACCTAAAAAAGAAACTGAAATTACAAAGCAAGCAACCAGCTCCCAATGCTACTGGATTTCTCCCCCAAACGCAGCAGGAGTTCGAATTTCCTCTCAGAAAGCCATTTTATGCAGCAAAGTCCACCCCCCTCAATTGCAGGCGTGTATGCATAACATTTTAGAAGTTAGGGGCGAGGACATGGGTAGGATGGGTGGGAAGCTAAGCTAATTCAAATTCAGCACTGTGAATAGTTAATAGAATAATGTTACCACATCCAACTTGTTTTTCATGAAGGCTATATAAAACGTTCAAAGAAAACCTCTGTCTCATGCAATTGTCATTAGCTCTGATTAGATTTAATATGATAGTAAACAAATCTTTTGGCCAGCAGTAGAAAGAGGGAATGCACAAATAGCAATGAGTAATATGTAATACAATTTTGAATGTGTTTTGTCATGCTTATCTTTTTTTCTAATGTAATTATATGAGAAATGAGTGCACAATAATGTTTCTAATAGTGGACTAGTGATGAATAGGTTGTCAAGTTCTACAGAGTAAAGTAATGCACAAAGCATATCATAAAAAGGAAAAATAAATCATTTCCTAAAAAAGCAGGAGACTCATTGCATTTCCGCACATACCCTAAGAAGGGGATGTTGTGCTGTGAGCAGCATCTTTTGAATGGGTAAGATGTTAATTTCTTTTTTCTGTTTAATTGGTCATATTTGGTGTGGGAAGAGAAATCTTATATATATATATATATATATATATATATATATATAGGAATTAAATTATATTAGCTATTAATGCAGCAATTAAAGCAGGTACTGTGTCAAAAGCTTTACGTGGCATCTTTTTTAGTTGAAGTGCATTACCTTCTGCATTAATAGCTAACACAGAAGGAAGAACAGAGTGAATTGAGAATTGTCAGAGACTGCAGCTTACAGTTAACGTGAAGGTAGTTACCATGTGCTGTTAACGCAGCAGGTAGGGAAAAGCACATAAGACAGAAAGCACATAAGCACATAAGCACCGCCATACTGGGAGAAGACCAAGGGTCCATCAAGCCCAGCATCCTGTCTCTGACAGCGGCCAATCCAGGCTTGAAGAACCTGGCAAACCCCCTCCCCCCCCCCAAAAAAATATATTTTTTAATAATGTTCAATGGACTTTTCCTTCAGGAATCTGTCCAAACCCCCCTTAAACTCCGTAAGGCCAGCTGCTGTCACTACGTTCTCCAGCAATGAGTTCCAGAGTCCAACTACATGCTGAGTAAAGAAAACCTTTCTTCTATTTGTTTTAAATCTACCATATTCTAGCTTCATCTTGTGTCCCCTGGTTTTGTTGTTGTTTGAAAGTGTAAACAAACGCTTCACATCTGTCCGCTCTAATCCGCTCATTATCTTGTAGACTTCTATCATATCACCCCTCAGCCGCCTTTTCTCCAAGCTGAAGAGCCCTAACCTTCTTAGTCTTTCCTCATAGGGAAGTCATTCCATCCTTTTTATCATTTTCGTCGCCCTTCTCTGCACCTTCTCCAATTCCTTTATATCTTTTTTGAGATGCGGCAACCAGAATTGGACACAATATTTGAGGTGTGGTCGCACCATGGAGCGATACAACGGCATTATAACATCGTGTTTGTTTTCCATCCCTTTCCTAATAATGCTCAACATTCTGTGCGTTTTCTTAGCCGCCGCAGCACACTGAGCAGAAGGGATAAAGCTCTCACTTTTTCAGCAGTAGTTTAAGGAGAGTTACATTCAGGTGCAGTAGTTCTTTCACTGTCCTCTGAAGCTCACAATCGCATTTGATAACGACATGCAGTTAATGCCACTCGAATGGGTGTAGCTAACTGCACTGCATTTTAATGCTATTCATCTAATGCAGGGATTCTCAACTCAGTCCTTGGGACACACACAGTCAGGTTTTCAAGCTACCCACAATGAATATGCAAAGTAGTTAACTACTGCCCAGCATTGAAATTTGGATGTTTCAGTTTGTAAAATAGATGTTCATGCTAGACGTTTTCAGCACATAGACGTCCACCTCACATATCCTGTTCGAAAATACATGTAAGATGGATGTCTGTTTGGAATGTTCTGACCTGGATGTCCTTTCAAAAATGCCCCTCTTTATTGGTCAAGGCGCATAACAGCTTGATAAAAATAGAACTTGCCAAACCAGGATGTCTTAAAGACTGATGTAGAACAGGTTGGTTGGTCTCTAAGACTTCAAAGAAACCTCATTGTTTGACTGGAGCTCGGAAGAGGAGTGTCAAGGTTCCAGATGCAAGGAATGAGGGTGTTCCTCAGTACAGTTCGAGAAATGTATACCCCAAGTGCATCATTCTTCATGGCTGAGTGGATCCAGTGCTGTGCTGGAAGGACCCTGTCTCCCATGTATCCCTTATAACCAAATTAGGTGTGATTTTAAAAAAAAGATTTTTCCGGGGATCACGTGGTGCTATGAGCTAAGCAGCAGTCGGTTGCTTGGGCTCCGGAACCCTCACCCGCAATTAACATAAATTAGAGATTGCTGCCGAAATATTCTTTCGCAGCGAAGTGTGTGAACCCCGCATGGATAGGTATCTTCGCAGCACGCCCGCGATAAAAGCGCCGAACCCACCAAAAAAGAAAAAATTAATGTCGTGGTCGGTGAAAACAAAATGGCGGACGGCGCACACGAGGCTCCGGTGGTGTTCTCGGAGGCCCAACTGGAACAACTCACCTCCGCAATGACAAGAGCATGGGAGCCGAAATGGGCAGCACTTGATAGATAGCTGGAAGGGATCCAAACCACGCTGGCAGGTCTACAAACCCGCGTGAGTGATGCGGAGGTGCCAATAGTGGCGATGGAGGATGATGTGCTTGCTTATGGGCCGGATATAACTAGCCTGCAACAGCAGATGAAAACACTTGCCTCCAAGTTGGAAGATCTGGAGAATCGTTCCCGCAGAAACAATATACGTCTGGTGGGATTCCCCGAATCGGTCCCGGAACGTAACCTGGATGTATGGCTGGAGACATGGCTATCGAAAGAACTGGCCCTAACAGATTCTATGGGGCCAGTGGTGGTGGAGCGGGCCCACCGAGTGGGGAGAAAAATGGAGGTGCAGGGCAGGCCGCGAGTTGTGGTAGCCAAGCTGTTAAACTACAGGCATAAACAAGAAATCCTGCAAGGCTTTCGCATGAAGAGGGAGACCTTCAAATATAATGGGAGGAACGTCTTAATATTCCAAGATTTCTCAACTGAGGTGCAAGCAAGGCGTAAGCAGTTCCACCCATTGTGCACAGCGTTAATCAACAAAAAAATCCGCTTTGCTCTACAATATCCAGCACAATTGAAGGTGCAGATGCAAGACCAATGGCATACGTTTCATACCGTGGAAGCCGCACAGAAGTTCCTCCAGGACAAGGATATCACCAGACCAGGACAAGAGCAAGATAACAGGCCTTAACACAGAGGGGGCACAGAGTTTGGACTATACGTGAGTAGAGAGAAAAGCAATCTATACACATTTGAGTACTGCGGGTGGGGGTCTCTAGCCTGATAGCGTGATTCAGTTCCATAACTAGGTTGGGCCTAGAGCATGGAAAGGGTAGTAGATAAAGGGAAGTATGGGAGGGTGGGTCCGGGTGGGGGAAATGGTAGATGGAACGGGAGGTTACTAAATATCACCAGACTAAGCGTGCAAAGAAGGTGGAATTATACGAAGGTAGTTGGCATAGGTACACAAAAGGAAGATCAGCTGATTATGGGGAGAAGCCAAATAGGTAGGAAAGGAGCTCAGGGGTTGGTCGCGGAGGCAGTCATAGAAACATCATGCCAGCACGGATAATATGGTGGAACGTGGGGGGGATTAGCACCCCCACGAAACGTTACAAGATTTTACAGGCGTTACGAAGGCACAAAGCAGATATAGCCTGCCTGCAGGAAACGCGGTTGAATGACCAGGAGCATGCTAAATTGAAAAAGACCTGGGTGGGAGAGTGTCATGCAGTAGCTGCACAGGGGCGGAGGGGGGGGGGGGGGCTGGCGGTCTTGATTAGGAAAGGGCTCTCGTGTAAAGTTGATGTGTTAACACAGGGAGGACATGGGGAGGTATCTTATTTTGAAGATTTGGATACAAGGAGTGGAGTTTATATTGGTAAATGTATACGGCCCTAATGATCATGTGCCGGGTTTTTATGTGGCCTTGGGAAATGCCTGCTTGCAGTATAAAACAGCAAAATTGATAGTCGTTGGGGATTTTAATATGGCCTCAGATCCTGAGCTGGATACATCGAGCCCCACCTCCCCACATTACCAAGGACATAGGCGTAAAGATTTCAGTGCCTTCCGGAGAATGTTGGGGTTGGTGGATGCCTGGAGAATCCTGCACCCTGGGGATAAGGAGTACACCCATAGATCACGGGCGCATGGCACTTTGGCTCATTTAGATTACATATTGTTAGAGTCCACCATGTTCCCCTGGGTGCAATCTGCAGAGGTGGGTCCCGAGGAAGTCTCGGACCACGCACTAGTGTGGCTGGATATTGCTATCCCGGCGGATAGGGAAAGGGGTAAGGGATGGCGGTTCCCGGCATATTTACAGGGATATGCGCAATTTCAGGCATATCTGCATGAGAAGTAGGACACATATATTACTCACAATGGGGTGCATGCAGAAACGCAACCGGTGCTGTTTTGGAACGCTTCCAAGGCAGTGATACGGGGAGATATTAATGCGTACTGTAGCGCCCGGCGTAAGCGACAACAAGCTAGTATCTTACATTTAGAGAGGCAATTTCAGAGGGCCAGGCGTACACACATGCGCAAGCTCACTCCTGAGTCCTTAGAAGGATTGAGGGCGGTTCAGGTGGCGCTGAACACCCTTCTGCACGAACGGGAGACACGGTCTGCTATGTATTACAAATATAAATTAAGTAGATTTGGGAATAAAGCAGGTCCCTTGTTGGTGAGAGTGATCAAGAACTGGGGGGGGGGGGGGGGGTCCAGGGCCATTGTAGCGGTAAAAAAATCAGGCGGGGTCATTGGTTAATTCTAGAGAAGAGATTGCGCAGATATTTGACGAGTACTACGCCAAGCTATATGCAGCTGGGCCAGCAAGTGAAGTACAAATAACAGAGAAATACTTGAGGAAAGCTGGTCTGGATAGGTTGACCGAAGAGGAGCAAGAGGGTTTAAACGCTCCTTTGACCCTGGAGGAATTGAAAGGAGCGATTAAGGGGTTAAAGCTCCGTTCGGCCCCGGGCCCAGATGATTACACGGGGGAATACTATAAAATGCTGTCCCCGGAAGCGTTGGTTTCCTTGTTGGAATATTATGAGGGTGTAATAGATGCGGGCCAGTTCCCACCATATGCAAACCAGGCATTAATTACATTAATCCCTAAGCCGGGTAGGTCACCAGATAGAGTAGATGCATATAGGCCAATATCACTTCTTAACGTAGATACTAAAATCCTGGCCAAGGTGATGGCTGAGAGACTGGCTGACTGCCTACCCCGTTTAATAGGTACTGAGCAAGTAGGATTTGTGAGGGGTCGACAAACTACCCAAAATGTTCGCAGATTACTTTTGGCAATGGCAGTATGCATAGAGAAAGCTGAGCCGGCTTGGGTACTCAGCTTAGACGCTGAAAAAGCGTTTGATCGGGTGCAATGGGGTTACCTGTTTCAGACGCTTGAGCATTTGGGCTTTACTAGTAAGTTTTTAGAAATAATTAAAGTTCTTTACTGTCACCCCACGGCGCGAGTACTGGTAAATGGCCTGAGGGGTAGTGAATTTAGAATAGAGTGGGGCACTAGGCAAGGTTGCCCCTCTCTCCCCTGCTGTTCATCCTGGCGTTGGAGCCCCTGTTGCGCACATTGAAAGCAGAGCAAACAGATGGTGGGGTCCAAGTAGGGGAGCAGTCAATAAAAGTGCTGGCATATGCGGACGATTTGCTGCTAACGTTGACCAACCCACAAAGATCTACAGAGGTCCTGTTAGAACGCATTAGGCAGTATGGACATATATCAGGATTTAAGTTAAACTTATCAAAATCGGTGGTACTACAGATAGGACATGCAGGGGAGGGGGGGACTAGGGGAGGGCAGATACCTTTCCAGATAGCTCAAGGTAAATTTAAATATTTAGGAGTCCTGGTTTCAGCAGAGATGAGGGAATTATATGATCTCAATATACAGAGACTGCTAACGGACACAAGAAACAGCCTACAAGCATGGTCGGCATTGCCTCTCTCTTTGTTGGGCCGAATAGCCTTATACAACATGATCATTGCCCCGAAGTGGCTATACGTCCTGCAAACTATGCCGTTGTACCTGAACAAGAAAGACGAGAAAGAGTTGGACAGAATGATTCAACACTACCTCTGGCGGGGTAAAAGAGCTCGACTGCCTGTGAAGGTACTATGTATACCAGTGGAATATGGAGGATTAGGACTGCTGAGTGTGCGGTACTTTAATGTGGCCTGTGGAATGAGACATGTAAACGATTGGTTCTGAGGAATAAGTGACTTTTCAGATACCTCTGTGGAACTGAGTTTTACCTTGGGGACCCATTTCAGCAACTATTTGCACTCGACTGGAGTGCCCATTCCGCAGGTCCTACAGCAAACCCCTGATTATGAGAACAGCAGTGGCGACCTGGAATGGGTTAGTAGGATGAATCATTTCTCAACAAAGGTTTCGCCATACTTACCCATTTGTGACAACTCGGCCTTTGCACCAGGCAGTATGTATGGGACATTTAGGAAATGGAAAAAGCGGGGATTGGAGTACCTACTACAAGTGCTGACCCGGGAGGGGCGTATGAAATCGTTCGAGGCCCTGAAAAAAGAATATGGCCTTCTTGATGGAGAACGATTTCACTATGAGCAGTTAAAACATTATGTAACATCTCTGCCCTGGGAGCACCTGGCGGAGGATGTCCAGGAGGAACTTGCGTTGGCTTTCTCCCTAGAGGCCCAGCAAAAAGTGCCACTCTCCCACCACCACAGGCACATAAAAGATACTATGCCAGAACCGGATTACAAAACCCTATCTCAGCAGTGGACAACAGACTTGGGGACAGATGTTGCGCCAGCGTTGGTGCGGTCTCACGTACTATCACTCAGACGGGTGACATACCAGTCTGCACATTGGGAATTACAGTATAAATTTGTTTTTTCGACTGCACATTCCCCCTAGAAGAGCGTTTTATATGGGTCTGTCATCCTGCCTGAAGTGTGGAACAGAGGGTGCCACCTTAGGACACATGTTTTGGACATGCAAAAGCATAGAAGGACTCTGGAAGGCCATTATAAACTATGTCAACACAATCTGGCACCAGCGTTGGAGTTATGGTTCGGCTCTACTGTTTGGCCAACCCCAGCTGCGGCAGCCCTTGGCGAGGGGCTTTACGGCATTCGTAGCCAGAACCGTGATAGTTGGCAAGCAGATTATCCTAACGGAGTGGTTGTCTTCTAACGCTCCCACCCTCCAACAGTGGCAGTTGAAAATGTTGTTAATGATGCGGATAGCGAGGGTGGGGATTGTTGACTTTGAATTACCTCTGGCGGGGTAAAAGAGCTCGACTGCCTGTGAAGGTACTATGTATACCAGTGGAATATGGAGGATTAGGACTGCTGAGTGTGCGGTACTTTAATGTGGCCTGTGGAATGAGACATGTAAACGATTGGTTCTGAGGAATAAGTGACTTTTCAGATACCTCTGTGGAACTGAGTTTTACCTTGGGGACCCATTTCAGCAACTATTTGCACTCGACTGGAGTGCCCATTCCGCAGGTCCTACAGCAAACCCCTGATTATGAGAACAGCAGTGGCGACCTGGAAATGGGTTAGTAGGATGAATCATTTCTCAACAAAGGTTTCGCCATACTTACCCATTTGTGACAACTCGGCCTTTGCACCAGGCAGTATGTATGGGACATTTAGGAAATGGAAAAAGCGGGGATTGGAGTACCTACTACAAGTGCTGACCCGGGAGGGGCGTATGAAATCGTTCGAGGCCCTGAAAAAAGAATATGGCCTTCTTGATGGAGAACGATTTCACTATGAGCAGTTAAAACATTATGTAACATCTCTGCCCTGGGAGCACCTGGCGGAGGATGTCCAGGAGGAACTTGCGTTGGCTTTCTCCCTAGAGGCCCAGCAAAAAGTGCCACTCTCCCACCACCACAGGCACATAAAAGATACTATGCCAGAACCGGATTACAAAACCCTATCTCAGCAGTGGACAACAGACTTGGGGACAGATGTTGCGCCAGCGTTGGTGCGGTCTCACGTACTATCACTCAGACGGGTGACATACCAGTCTGCACATTGGGAATTACAGTATAAATTTGTTTTTCGACTGCACATTCCCCCTAGAAGAGCGTTTTATATGGGTCTGTCATCCTGCCTGAAGTGTGGAACAGAGGGTGCCACCTTAGGACACATGTTTTGGACATGCAAAAGCATAGAAGGACTCTGGAAGGCCATTATAAACTATGTCAACACAATCTGGCACCAGCGTTGGAGTTATGGTTCGGCTCTACTGTTTGGCCAACCCCAGCTGCGGCAGCCCTTGGCGAGGGGCTTTACGGCATTCGTAGCCAGAACCGTGATAGTTGGCAAGCAGATTATCCTAACGGAGTGGTTGTCTTCTAACGCTCCCACCCTCCAACAGTGGCAGTTGAAAATGTTGTTAATGATGCGGATAGCGAGGGTGGGGATTGTTGACTTTGAATCACAGGCGGGAGAAAAATTTCAGCAACTGTGGGCACCTCTTTGGAATACGTTAACTCCATCAGCACGAAGTCATTTATTGAATATATGAATAATGTGATGTTAGTACAAAGGGAGGGGGAATGAGGGGAGGAGTGGGGGGGATAGAAGGGGGGGGGGAGGGAAGAAATGTAAAAAATTCCTTTTTGTAACAAGAGCAGTTCTGTTATTGTGTGTTTTGTTCGAATAAACATGATTTAAACATAAAAAAGATTTTTCCTGAAAAGCTATCTGCCTTTTGGATAGGAGAGCAAAAACTCCTCAAACTTGTACATTCATGTAGGAGACATATTTTGATGTTGAGAGGAGTTTTACATTTTTGCATTAAAGGCCAGAGCACAAGACACTGTTTTTACCTATTAAAGTTGCAAAGGATTTGGAGTTTGTGTTTTGTAAGTATCCTATAGAACTAGAAGAAAGGAAGAGAAAGAGTTTGAGGTGCCCGGCTGAGAAGAGAAAGACTATCAGAGAAGCTGCTTCAGGTCCAAGGACACTAAAACTCTACTTGTCATGTTATAAGTGCCTTTACCAATTATTCATTTTTATATTTGCGATTATCCTACTTGAAATTATAAAACCTATATTGTTAGGATCACTGATAAAAGTTGTTTTGTATTGTTTTGTTTAGTTAAGGATACTTTGGTGCCCACTTGTCTCTTGGGAAAATTTGTCTTTTGTTTTACTTCAGGTTAGGCCTTGAAGCTTTGCCTCCACTGTCCAACCAGGTATGTGTTTGCTGTTTTCTCTCTATGTTTCTATACTAGGGCTTTTTTTGCTAACTTCAACACTGCCCTATTGGGCATAATATGGTGGGCCGTATTGATCATGCTGCAGGAGATGGGTCCTGGGAGTAAACAGCAAAGTTCATGGAGGCTGCACTGCAGCTGAAGAAGCAAAGATGAACTGCTACCCATGATCAAGACCCATCCCCCATGCCCACCGATCAGTACAGGCTTCTTGGGGTTGCTGCTACTCACAAATTGTCCTGCTATTCAATTTGAGATCACATAGCTCCCTGCATCAGTTGTAATTACAGCTGCTTTGTCTGTATTCTGCAAGTGTAGCTTCAGAAGAAAAGCGTCTGCAGCACCCATACCTGTGGTACAATAACATCATCTCATCTGTGCCTGCTGGCCCGAAGAGAAGAGACTACCAACACCAAGAAAGGTCAATTCCCTGTGAGAACAAGTCCACAAAAACAAGAAGAGTACTATATTTGTTATTTGGCCAACCAAAGTACAAATATTTATTTATTTATTGCATTTGTATCCCACATTTTCCCACCTCTTTGCAGGCTCAATGTGGCTTACAATACTTCATGGATAGTGAAAATGAGAAGAGGGTAAACATTTAGTATTACAGAAAGATTTGGGGTTGAATGGTAAAGAAATAAATGATAATGCTAAAACAGAAGGCATTATTAACATTTCTAGATATATGTGGGAGTTTCACATGTTTTGGTCTTTGTGGTATATCTTGTCGAAGAGATGGGTCTTTAATAGTTTACGGAAGCTGGTCAGTTCATAGGTCGCTTTTAGGTTATGTGGCAATGCGTTCCAAAATTGCGTGCTCATATAGGAAAAAGTTGATGCGTGCATTAATTTGTATTTTAGACCTTTACAGTTGGGGAAATGAAAATTAAGGAATGTGCGAGAAGATTTTTTAGCATTCCTGGATGGTAGGTCTATCAGATCTGACATGTAGGTTGGGGCATCGCCATGGATGATTTTATGTACTAGGGTACATACTTTGAACGTGATACGTTCTTTGAGTGGGAGCCAGTGTAGCTTCTTTCGTAAGGGTTTTGCACTTTCGTATTTTGATTTTCCAAATATGAGTCTGGCTGCCGTGTTCTGGGCTGTTTGGAGGTTTTTGAGTATTTGTTCTTTGCATCCAGCGTAGAGTGAGTTGCAGTAATCAAGATGACTAAGTACTAATGATTGTACCAGATTACGGAAGACGTTCTTGGGAAGAATGGTCTTACTCTTTTTAATTTCCACATTGATTGGAACATCTTTTTGGTTGTGTTTTTCGCATGATTCTCAAGTGTTAGGTGCCGATCAATGGTAACGCCAAGAATTTTCAGGGTTTCCAAAATTGGTAGGTTTAGTTTTGGTGTGTTGATGGTGGTAAATCTGCTCGTGTTGTGGTGAGAGGTGAGTATTAGGCACTGGGTTTTTTCTGCGTTGAGTTTTAACTGAAAGGCATCTGCCCAGGAGTGCATGATATGTAGACTTTGGTTGAGGTCATTGGAAATTTTGTTGTGGTCTTGTTTGAATGGGATGTAGATCGTTACATCATCAGCGTATATGTATGGGTTGAGGTTTTGGTTCGATAGTAGTTTGGCCAAGGGTGTCATCATTAGGTTGAATATATAGTACAGAGATAGATTACAAGGTTGTATCAAGTGGCAGTATAAGTATGCATGGTGTTGTTTGTGTGTCCAAGGGAAGATTTTTCATTGATCTTTTGTTTTTTTAGTAGAAGCAAATAACTACATTGCTTTTTGGCAATACATAGTTTGGATATAATTTTCCAAGGTAGTTTATTCAACTTTTTTTACATACAGTACACACATTTGTCGTGAAGTGATTGTTTTATTTCTCCCCGCCTATCAATGGTGTAGCCAGATCCAGTATTTTGGATGGGCCGAGAGTTAACTTAGATGGGCCCTTCCACATCATTCTACCCCCCTCCCCGAGATCTAAAAAAAAATGTAGGGTTTTTTTTCACCTACCTCATCAACATCTCTCCTCCGCGGCATCTCGGCATCTGCCTGACCATCGCTGAACCCCGTCCTTCCCTGGTGTACCTTACAGGCATCCCCGGTGCCTGCAGTGATCCATTATTGCTGCCTGCAGTGGCCCCGCAGGCTTCTATTGGCTGGATCCCGCCAGACAGGAAGCAGGAAATGACATTAGCAAGGGCGGGACCCAGCCGATGGAAGCCTGCAGGACCAGCACAGGCAGCAATAGTGGATCACTGCAGGCGCTGGGGACACCTGTAAGGTACACTGAGGAGGGACGGGGTTCAGTGATGGGCAGGCAGATGCCGGGATGCCACAGAGGAGGAGAGATGTGGATGTGGGGTTCTGCCACTGGGTGGCCCTGAGCCAAGAATGGGTGGGCCTGTGCCCACCTAGGCCCACCCATAGCTACGCCACTGCTGCCTATGTGGGCATATGTATGTCTACACACTTTTTCCTATCATTTTCTTGCTGATTGTAAATCATAATGCCTTTACATTTCTATGGAAGTGTCATTTGCTTTTGTTTTCTCTGCTATGTATTTTTATGATAGGCATTTATGATCACTACGTCATAGCTAGTATTCGTTCCTTCTTCCCTTTAGTTTACGGCTTTACCTGTGCTTTTTAAAGTCTTAGAAGTTGTATATCATACAGATATCACATATCAGGGTCTACCTTCTAAGTTTGTTGGTGTTGGTTTTACACCATATGGTTGAGTTTCTTATGAAAGTTTTCACATTTGTTTTGTTTTTTTAAATAATTTTTAACATACTTGCTATAGTCTCCATGAATAGGCCCATTGCATATCTATACGCAATGTATGTCTACATAAATTGCTGTTTAGGTACTATATTCTTATATTGCCAACAGTACTAATCTTGTTTTTTAACTTTTGTAATCTCAAGATGGGACATTATTCTTATATATTAAATATATTGTTTTCCATAATACAAGAACATATTCTGAATATATGACTGTTCTTGATTTATGTTCATTTATAGTTTTATGTTCTTATACAATCATCCTCTATTGAGCACCTTGTGTAAATGTTTGTCCTACAATTTATGCATATCATTTACATCTTTTTACGTAAGCCTCTGTATACTTATGATACATAAATGTATACATGGTAGTTTTATGTGCCTCTCTTTTTAAATATAATATTATGGTATATTTGTTCTATTTCACGTTTTTAAAAATATATGTGTGCTTAGGTTTAAAGTAATGGTACTTGGTAGTCATTTATTTATTTATTTATTTATGCAGAACATTTATACCCTGCTTTATACCACTGAAAGCGGCCTCTAAGCGGCTTACAATGAACTGATAAAATACAATGACAGTTGAGAGGGTAGAAGGAACAGAGGAAGAAGTGGAAAGAGAGTCTAAAATGGACTGCGGAAGTCCAGACGCTGAGAGGCATCAGAGTAGCTGGAACAACTCCCAACAAGGCACTGTAGTGAGATCCAGCCAGCACAGCCAAAGCGCAGAAGAAGCAGCATGCAGCCTGGAAAGCGGAGGTGGTCTCCGGAGGCAGAAGACAGCAGGCGATCAAAGCTGGCGGGGCCAACGGATCCAGCACCAGCACTGACGAGGTACAAGAGACCATCGTTGTTAGGCATACCCTACCAATCGAACATAAATGCCTGATCTCTGCAACATAACAAAACTAAAGTGTGTAATGGACATAACACAATTCTTCCGTTGTATGATTCCCTAATGTGGCTGTGCCACATGAACTTTATCTTACCACAATATCACTTTGTATTTGTTTACACCGGAGTCTGCAAACACCTCTCCAGTACTATGTAAGCCACATTGAGCCTACAAATAGGTGGGGAAATGTGGGATACAAATGTAACAAATAAATAAATACATTTTGTTTTTAATTTTATGCTTGTTTTTTTGGATGTTTTTAGATATATGACTCCTGAAGCAGGCATCTTGTTGCTGAAACATGGTTCCATGTCAAGTCTGTATGTACCTTGGTGCCTATCTAATAAATTCACCTTGCAACCTACCTCTGTATTATGGGGATCTTTTACTAAGGTGCACTAGCGTTTTTAGCTTGCATTAAAAATCAGCTGGTGCTAATTGCTGATACGCCTATAGGAATATAATGGGCTTCTCAGCATTTAGCACCAGCTGATTTTTAGCATGAGCTAAAAATACTAGTGCACCTTAGTAAAATATCTCCTATGTTTGTTATTTGGTTGAAAGTCACTGAGTCCTCCAGCTGCATCACTGGCTTGTTGCCTGCTGCTGTCTTGTACCCATGTCAGTCAGGACCAAAGAGATGAGAAATATTGATTCCTCCCACCTGCCTCCCACCATCATGACCTCATGACGGGCCACTGGATTTTCAAATTTTTGTGCACTATTCCCCCCCCCCCCCCCAACACACACACACTTACACAAATAATAGTGATAAAGTACACAAATATTTTTAGTGCATATACTCTGGACTTGCTTATTTTCAAAGAAACAATGCATGTGGTTTCTTGTTTAAAAATATGTTCAAAGTATAGGGTGTTAAAACCACCTACACAATTTACTACTGCTACTACTTATCATTTCTATAGCGCTACCAGACGTACGCATCGCTGTACACTTGAACATGAAGAGACAGTCCCTGCCCGACAGAGCTTACAATCTAATTAGGACAGACAAACAGGACAATTTGCCACTACATTGACTGTATGATAATTGCCCCTACAAAGGTCTACACAGAACAACCCTGGTTTATTGAATTCAAAATGGGGGAGCTACTGTTCCCTTCAGAAATGAGAAAACTCTGAACAAAAAATGCCAGCATAATTATATAGAAATTCTGTGCAAGTGCTGCTGGTTTAAAACCACATGGTAGAATGCTCAAATCAGACCTAATCAAGGATGCAAAAACTGAATAAAACATGATAAAGATTATTAAATTATAAACTGAAGTGGGACCAATAAAACTAGTGAGTCACCAGAGCCTCCTGGCTGATTGTAAGCAGAGCTTTCTATTAGCACTAGTTTATGAATATTTATATAGAGCATGCATAAAAACCATTAATAATCACTTGAATTTCAGATAGGCTTGGGTCAGATGTAGCCATTCTTAGTAAAAAAAAATGCCTGTAAATATTTCTACCAGTTGACATAATCTTAATTCAAGGAAAATTTGAAGCATACAAAGATATGAACGAGAGCTAATTAAAATGCAAGTAATGCTTTTTTTTTTTCAAATAAAGGGGAAGCGGGACTGGAGTTTAGACAAATTCATTTTCCATCTGTCATAAGGTACAGTATAAATAGAGAATATTTGAGTACTTGAGCATGCAAAATAAATTGCTTGGCAATTTCAGTAACAAAGGTTTGTTTATTCATCCAGAATAATTTTGGCCAGACAGGGGTAAACTTTGTTGTTAGACAAATATTTTTTCTAAATGTACTTATGTTAATTTTCAAGCCCCTCTCCTTGAACTGTGCAAAACTATTCAGGCAGTACAGGGTGCATGACTTCCATTTACACCCTATAACTGTCCATATTTATGTAACCTTACCCGAAAACTCCCTAGTTTCTGGGTGTCATCTCTGACCTGACTGGCTACAGTTCCTACATCAACCAGGTAGTTCCATAATGCGGAGCTTGAGCACCTCTCTTGGTTCAGGAGAAGGCTGGTATTTTTATAAGTTATGATACTTTCTATTTCAGTTGAGTAAAGAGGGCAAAAGCCTTATTGAAGTGGATCAAGAATAGCTTGAGATGAAACAAAGTCAAGACAACAACGATGAACAGCATGTTCAAGTAGTTTGGATAGGAAAGGGAGAAACTACGGCATGATTGAAGGCATCAGGAACAGTTGCAGTGGAAAGTAAAAGACTGAGGCTATGACAGATAGAAGGGATGACAGTAGGGAAGATAGTGCTAAGTACATGAGTGGGAATAGGATCAGAGGAACAGGTAGTCAGTTTGGTGGAGGAAAGAATATGTACAATTTCCTCTTCAGTGATTTCAGAAAAGGAAGAAAAGGAGGTAGGGGTTGAAGGAGGGTTGAGAGAATGGACTGTGGGAAGGGGGTGGGGTGATTTGGTTGAGAACTCAAGGTTAATCTTGTGAACCTTATCATGAAAGTACTCAGCCAGAGTCTGTGGAGAAAGTGAAGGGGGGGGGGGGGGGGGTTGGAGGTGAAGGCACTTTGAAGAGAGAGTTCAGTGTGGCAAAGAGACATTGAGATTTTGAGCCAAGAGAGTTTGTCAACTGGATGTAGCAGTCCTGTTTTGCAAGTGAAAGAGCAGACTGGAAGGAGGTTAGCAAGAACTTGAAATATATGAAGTCAGCATGGGCATGGGATTTCAGCCAAAGGCTTTCGGTAGATCAGGCACAGGAATGTAGATAGCAGATTCTATAGGTCAGCCAAGGCTGGGGTTTGGTATGCCTTACAGAACGGTGAATGGGAGGCACAAGAGTATCCAGAGCAGAGGAGAAAATAGTATTATAGGAAGAGACAGCCTCATTGACTGACTTGGATAACATAGTAGTTGAGAAGAGGTTTGAAACACTGGAGGATCGAGTGGAAAAGTCAATAGCTTGAAGATTCCTAAATGTAGTGGTGGAGATTGGACAGGACTATGGGGGATGGTGTTTAAGTGTGAAAGTTATCAGATGATGGTCAGAGAGGGGAAGAGCTGAGGTACAGAAACTGAAGAGAGAGCAGTTGGAGAAGACAACAAGATCAAGACAGTAGCCATTCTGGTGAGTAGGGGTAGTGAAGCACAGTTGAAGATTAAAGAGGATGTTAACGTGAGAAACTGAGAAGCATAAGAGTCAGAGGGATCATTAGCATGAATGCTAAAATTCCCAAGAATGAAGGAAGGAGATGAAGGCTCAAGAAAGAAGGAAAGACAGGAGTCAAGTCAGTGAGAAAGGAAGAAGGGTCTTTTCAGGGGGTTGATAAATGACTGCTACTCGGAGAGGTAGAGTGAATAGACGGATAGAGTGGACTTTGGAGGAAGAAAAGCATTGAGACTGAGGTGGAAGAAGAGGTTGAAATCTACAAGATGGTGAGAGTAGTAGCCCGACACCACCTCCATGGCCAACCGGGTGAGGAGTATGGAAGAAAAGATAACCTCCATGACAAGGGGCTGCAGCTGAAGTAAAGTCTTCAGGGCAAAGCCAAGTCTCAGAGCAAGCAGATGGAGAGTATGAGAGATAAAGAGGTCGTAAATGTAGGAAAGTTGGTTGTAGACAGAGCAGGCATTCTACAGAGCACATGAGAAAGGCAGAGAAGAAGGGGAGAGGAGATGAACAGAAATTAGATTGGAGACATCATAGTGTGACCTGCAAGAATAGGATGAGGGCTGATGTGGAGGACCAGGATTGTGATTGATATCCTCAGCGGAGAGCAGGAGAAGGAGCAAGAGAATACAGGAGAGGATGATGACAGCGATGAAGATGAGATGTACTCAGACAGAATGGAGACGGTTGAATGAAAGGAAGAAAATGTTGAAGGTTGAGAGCTGAGAAGAAGGGAGAAGACAAAAGGGATGGTGAGATGATGAAAGCAGAAGGTGAACAATGTGTTCCTGAGATATACAGTAGATTCAGAGGGAGAAAGAAATTGGGAAGAGACAGTATCAAGAAGAGAAATTGTACTGGAGCCATTGGGAATAACAGAAAGAAAATATAACCTGTAGAGAGAAAATATTTTGGTGCACGGCCCTGGGTGGATCGAGGTGGACCTGGGAGTCACCTGGGAGTCACCTGGGAGGCTATGAAGATGGGTTGCAAGTCCTCTATATCACCTTGATATTACTGCTTGGCTTTGGACTCATTAATGTTGGGAGAGGGATCTTGGAGTGATAGTATCTGAGGATCTGAAGGCGACGAAACAGTGTGACAAGGCGGCCATAGCCAGAAGACTGCTAGGCTGTATAGAGAAAGGTGTGACCAGCAGAAGAAAGGAGGTGTTGATGCCCCTGTAGAAGTCGTTGGTGAGGCCCCACCTGGAGTATTGTGCTCAGTTTTGGAGGCTGTATCTTGCTAAGGATGTAAAAAGAATTGAAGCGGTGCAAAGAAAAGCTACAAAAATGGTATGGGATTTGTGTTACAAGATGTATGAGGAGAGACTTGCTGACCTGAACAAGTATACCATGGAGGAAAGTAGAAACAGGGGTGATATGATACAGACGTTCAGATATTTGAAAGGTATTACGAACCTTTTCTGGAGACAGGAAGGCGGTAGAACTAGAGGACATGAAATGAGGTTGAAGGGGGGCAGACTCAAGAAAAATGTCAGGAAGTATTTTTCACAGGGAGAGTGGTGGATACTTGGAATGCCGTCCCCAGGGAGGTGGTGGAGATGAAAACGGTAACGGAATTCAAAAAAGTGTGGGATAAACATAAAGGAATCCTGTTCAGATGAAATGGATTCTCAGAAGCTTAGCAGATTGGGTGGTAGCACCAGTGGTTAGGAGGTGGGACTAGTAGTTGGGAGGCGGGCTAGTGCTGGGCAAACTTCTACGGTCTGTGCCCTGAAAATGGCAGATACAAACCAAGGTCAGGTATACATATAAAGTAGCACGTATGAGTTTATCATGTTGGGCAGACTGGATGGACCGTACAGGCCTTTTTATGCTTCACTTACTATGTTACTATATGTTACTATGACATAGTGGCTGTGTAACTTAAGCAACGGTGTGGTACTATCTGACAACATGTCATGAGAACACTTCCACAGCTGAAAAGATGTGGTCAGGTCCACCCACACACATCCACACTCACCCACACATATAGCATCCACCTTTTTTTTTTACAGCCCTGCTTCCCACCCACACAGCATCCAACTTTTTTAACAGCCCCCTCCATCCACTCATAGCATTCACCTTTTTTACTGCCACTCCCTCCACCCACAGCATCCATCTTTTTATTACAACCCCCTCCACCCATATACCCACATACATACTCACAGCATCCACTTTTTTTTTTACAGCTCCCTTCCTGTCTGTACCTACAGGCCATCAATATTTTTTTCAGCCCGCCCCCTGCACCCACCTGTGAGGTAGGGGCTGCATGGGAATTCCTCTTCAGGACAGTAAAGAACCCCACTCTTTCCTGCTTGGCCAGCTGCTGCTGCTGCTGCTGCTTTCTGGCTTGTTCTGCTATTTTTACAAACGGCCACTGAGATTTCCTGCGGCAGTCTCACGAGATTATTGCATGAAATCTCAGCGGCCATTTTGAAAAAGTGGTGGCAAAAGCACAGTGGGCAGAAAGAGTAGGGTTCTTTCTTGCCCCTGAAGAGGCCACTAGACCACCAGGAGGCCTGGGAGGGCAGTGGCGGAGTCAGACAGCCAGCCTGTCTGCTTTTTCTGTGGGCTGGGGAGGGCTCACTGAGGCTCGTGAGGTGCAGCGGGGAGGCCAGCTATCCATCCTCAGAGTTCAGATTCTGGGCAGAAATGCAGAATTCTGTGCTCCGCAGACATGCAGAATTCCGGCAGGAGAAAGCTGTTGAAACCAGATGTAATTCTTGGCACCTAATTTGGACACACATCCTTGCTATTCTATAACACTGCACACAAAATTTAGGAATACCCCTGGCCTGCCCATGCACTTTCCATGGCTATGCCCGATTTTAGGTTGCACGCTATGGGATTTGGGCAAACATTGTTATAGAATAGTACATAGCAGATGTGCCAATTAGCACCCAATTATTGGCACTAATTGGCTCTTTAGCCAATTTAGTTGGCGCACATTTTGGATCGTGCCCAAACATTGGCGTCCAATTTTGGGTGCCATATATAAAATCCGGAGTAAAGTGCTGTTTACAATATTTAAAATTGTACAGAATTTAACCTTTGAATATCTGTGTTTTCGATTGCATTCCTACACATTAAATTGCCCAGTGAGGTAATGTTTATAAGGCACATTTGACATTCAGCCTTAACTTCAGGAAGGAACCCAGATGACTCATGCTAGAACATTGTTGATCTATGTGCATACCCTCCGAAATTCAATGAATTCCATTTATATGGAATCTTGACCCCTATCAATAGGGTCACCAGTGTCATGTTGAACCTGGTACCATTAGGGGCAGGGTAGCTTGGGATTAGGAGAGGTAAGCTGGGGGGGGGGATCATGGGAAGCTAGAGGCCTTCAGGGAGGGGCTCTATGAGGGATATTTGGGGAGGATCTTCAGGGGACAGGGTCTCCATGGAGGGGGCATTTGGGGGGCTTTTATGAGGGTCTTTATACGGTTGTATTTGGGGATCCCATGGGATGTACTGTTGGGGGGGGGGGGGGGGGAAGGAAGCAAGGTTTATTTGGCCCCTTTAAAGTATCACTCAGGAGCATAAGACTGAAAGTTAGTAGCCTGATTCTCCAGGGCAGGAAAGATAATGCCAGCTTTGAGCTGGTAATATTTTCCTTTAATAATGTAGCTTGTGATGTGTTATTTGATTTCCTTAAGAATGAGTTGTTATGCTTGCATTTGCACATAGGCGGTTGGTGGCCCAACTGTTTGGGGAGGATAAAGGGGGCAGGGTTAGGGGTGGGGCCAGGGGTGGAGCTTAAACCCATAATTGTATGATAAAACACAGAAAAAATAAATAAATAAAAAGTCACAATGAATACCTTTTATTTAATTTAGATATTAGATATGTATCATATGTCAAAGAATAAAGTGGTTGCTCAAAGCATATACTAACCACAATTGTAACTACAAAGCACTATGCACAACATTATGCAAAAACACACTCAGAACCTTACGGTACCATACATATTACACTGGACAGAACCTAATACACCAATATACCACCCATACGGAAAATGCAGACCGTCAACAATATGAAACAAGGATCATAATATCACAATTCTGATGTAGAGCCACAAAACATCCTAATTCATGTTTAATGTGGGATAAAATGCCATACATAAGTAAATAAATATAAACATTTAATGTTGAGCACCTGATTCTCAAAGTGGACATATTCCAAACACTATAATGAAATAAAATTATCTTTTCTACCTTTGTTGTCTGGTGACTTTGTTTTTTCTGATCATGCTGGCCCAGTATCCGATTCTGCTGCTATCTGTCCTCTTAACTCCATTTCCAGGGCTTCCTTTCCATTTATTTCTTTACTTTCTGCCTTTCTTCTTCATTTCTTGTCCTCGCTCCCCTGCCCCCCCTCCAGCCATCCATACCCACCCATTGATTCTCTCCTCTCCCTTGCCCCCCCTCCAGCCATCCACACCCCCCACCCACCCATTGATTCTCTCCTCTCCTCTCTGTTCCAGGGCAGATTTTCTAACAGGAGCTGCTCACCCAATCAGAGAGCTCTATTTGAATGCAGATTAACATACAGACACTCTAATGGGAATTTTTAGTCAAAAATACTAGCTAAAACCCTTCATTTTAGGATCAAAGTTCACATTTTTGATCAGAGCCATGCCCTAACATTAAGGCTGTAACATTTCCAACAATTTTTACCCATAAATATGCAAATGAGAACCTCACAAAAAACGTACTAATTTGCATATGCTTGTAAGCAACATTTGAGTACATTGAATACCAATCCCACTTCCTAGCACCTAAATTCGCAATTAGATTTAATGCAAATACTTTTAAAAACTTATTTTTAGCACTTTTAAATTTCAGGGGTCAGTGCAAGTCTCTTTGGTGTGAATTGCTCTATGTGCAGGAATTCATGATCCTAGTTAAATATCTCCCTAGCAACCCAGGACAACTCCAGCCAACCCCCCCTGCTCTGCTCTCCAGCAGTAAGATGATCAAATTACAACTGGTTATAACACAAGGCCTAGAGATGGTTTTTCACTGCAGCTGCTGCTATCCCAGAGCAGCAGGACTCACAGGAGAACTACTACTAATACTATTTAGCATTCTATAGAAACAGCTGATCCCTCCTGCTGTGCTGGGGAGGCATAGCACCCCAAGCCTCTATACCGGGCGCCTTTGCATTTGCCTGCTCTACAATTTATTATTATGTTTCCTGTGGTAATCTACACTACAGTGCATTATGGTATATAACACGTTATTGCTATTTAGCGTATGAGTAGCACCTGAGGATTATTACAGTTGCTGTTTAAGGTGTGTCATGGAACAAATAGCATGAGTTATTGCCTTAACACACCTTAGTAACTAATTCTTTAATTTCATATATTTGATTACAATATGCTTTTTTAAAAGATCACTCTGAGAGAGGTGTTGGGGTGATGATTGTTCTGTTTAAATATAAAATTTCAGGGGATGAGGAAATAAGCCTGAAAATTAAGTGACAGGGGGGAGGGGGGGAAGGGGGAGTGCAAGACTGAAGGTTGCTTAGGGCAGTGCATCTGAACCCATACTCAGGTCACTTTGTCTAGTAAGGTTTTCAGGATATGCATAAGATAGATTTTTCATGCACAGCCTCTTGGTACGTAAATCGCTCATGACTATTCCCTTATAGATATCCTGAAAACACAACTGCCTGAGTGTGCTCCAAGGACTGAATTAAAAACCACTGACCTAGGGGAATCTAGTACCATTGGCACCAGACCTAGAAAGTAGATATGGAAATTAAACTGGGTGAGTGTTTCCTAAATCAGTCCTGGAGTATCCCTTGACCAGTCAATTTTGAAGGGATATCTACAAAGAACATGCATGAAAGAGAATTGCTATAATGGAGGCAGGGTATGTAAATCAATTCCATGCATATTCATTGTGGATATCCTGAAAACCTGACTGGAAAAGAGGTACTCCAGACTGACTTGGGTAGGCACTGTTCTAGGTCTTCACTCAGGAGCAGAGGAATGAGCAAGGAAAGAGGCAGATCCCATTTCTTGGAGATGAAAAAAAAAAGTGAGCTGGAGATAGCAGAAGACCATCTGTTAAACTTGATTTAGAAAAGATAATGGAGTCCAAATGTGAAGCAGCCCCAGGGTACTACTATGAACTGAGTAAAATAGTCTCATAGAGTAAAAAGCTTTTTAATGTAGTTACCCCTTCAAAGTGAAATACCTTGCCTCTGTCTATCAGATGTGGCATGAACTATTTCAGATTTAGAAAAATGTTAAAGGCTTGGTTGTTTGTTTTCCAACTACCTATATCAATATTCTATCTTAGCTGAAATGAAATAATGTTAGTTCAATTAATATGGAATTTTAAATGTATATGTTATGCTTGTACTGAGGCTTGTATTCTTTATTGTAACCTGTTTTTGAGCTAACAGGATGAAATTGTATACAAATACTTATTATTATTATTATAACTAAGATAATTGGCAAAGCAAATGAAGATGCAAAGCAGACACAGCTTCTCAGGGTATAAGTGAGAAATATCTGTGAACAGTCCAGGCATAAATAAAGCTGAGTGCAGAGGAGACAAAATGATTAGCCAAAATGATGAAATCCTAAAGCATTTAGAGGTAATGAAGACCACTCAGGTAAGAATAAGGTGGAGATGCTACGTAATTCTCTGGGAAGACTGCTTTTGAATCCGGGCCAGATGCCCACTCCCTTTTGCAGCTCCTCAAAATAGCAGCAAAATACTATCCTATAGAACAGTGCTTCTCAATGCTCTCCTGAAGGCACACCTAGCCAGTTGTGTTTTCAGGATTCCACAATGCATATGACTGAGATATATAGCAGACTCAATAAAAGCAGATTCATCTCATGCATATTTATTGTGGGAATCTTGAAAACCTGGCTGGCCAGATGTGCGTACAGGAGACGGTTAAGAAGCAGTGCTGTCTGGCTTTATTCTAGGCTGGTTTCATCAACAGTAGCCTATAAGTTGTTTGTGGACAGGAAGGCTCAGGATATGGTAACGTTTAAATCTAGAAGCAACAGGACAACTCTCAGGTTAGACCTTCTACCTCAACTTTTAACTCATGGTGACCCTGTAAAATAATTTTTCTTTTTGTCAAATCTTTGTCTAATCTAACACATGTAATCAAATAAAAGCAAAAGTCTTATTCTGCAAATATAAACCCTTCCTCTTCCTTTGCTGCTGCGTCCCTTACATATGTCCTGAAAGACAACATATAAAAAGTAATTGTGCAGTTATTCTAGCACCTAAATCCAAGAGCTACAAATTGTGCTTGTTCTTACTTGGATATGGTAAGACTACCTAGCCAGAGATGAGATGGCATATGTGTGCATTACATCCAGAAAATGTAGTATATACATATGCTTTTCATACATTCTAAAAACATCCCCCCTTTTTTTTCTGACCAGTGGCATGTGGGTTTTTTGTGTAGTTTGAAAATCTCTTATAAATTACATGGAAAATGTATGCCTTTAATCTCTATTGCCCTGGCACAGCATAAATACAGCATAATAAACTGAAATAAATCGGGTCTTATGGTACTTACCTGTCATCAAATTCTATGCTTTGATGTTGCAAAGAGTTACCAGCATTGTTATTTGGAACAAAAGTTGGAAATATTGTATATTATTAGGACAAAGAAAAGTACCCTTGGTGTTTGGATCAGAAAGGGACAAAAAGACTCAATAAGCAGACATGTTTTTCTGACTAATTGGCTTCAGCTAGACACTGAGAACTTTCTTGAATCTCCCAACCCCAGGTACTCTCATTAAAACTAAAAGACAAATGAATCATATAACATATGCACTTCATCTTATTTTCTGGAAGACTTCATTTTAACGAATGCATGATCAGAAATAAAGAAATATATTCACCATAATGTAATTGTCCAATGAATTAATCACAATATGTGAGATAACATTTACGTACTATGAATGAAGATCAAATGCAAAGCTAGGAAAATGTATCTCAGTTAATCTATCTAGTTGAGACACCTTTTCTTTGGACCAGAAAGAAAGCTATGATAGTAGCTAGAGTAGATAAGCACCTTCCTTTTTGGTGGGCCAATAAAAGTTATCAGAATCTAAAAAAGATTCCACATTTTTCCAGGACCAGTGTATTGACTGAAACTCTGCATTGCAGAATGGAAGAGGGTATTGCAGTTCATCACATGGCTTGGCACTTTAGTCGCTGAAAAGGATGCAAATGTGAAGACCTGAACATTATTTCTGGTGATCCATTAAAACCTGTCATTTCTAAGGGGTCCTTCTACTAAGGTGTGCTGAAAAATGGCCAGCGGTAGTGTAGACGTGTATTTTGGGTGCGCACAGAATCATTTTTCAGTGCACCTGCAAAAAATGCCTTTTAAACATTTTTGCTGAAAATGGACATGCGACAAAATAAAAATTGTCACGCATCCATTTTGGGTCTGAGACTTTACCACCAGCTATTGAACTAGCGGTAAAGTCTCACGTGGTAACCGGGTGATAATGACCTACGCGTGTCAAATGCCACTTGGCGTACGCCCAATACGCGTGTCTAAAAATAATAGACACGTATTGGATGCACGTCAAAAATTACCACAAGATCCATGTGGTAGCTGGGCGGTAACTCCATTTTGGAGCATGTTGGGCGCAAGTAGATGCTTACGCAGCTTAGTAAAAGGGGCCTCCGATTCCAGTCATTTTCTTGGGAGTATTCATGTGGAAGGAGGGGTAAATGAGAATCACTATTTGCCTTAGAACGTTGGCACTATCTATTCCTCCATGAGATATGCCTCAAGATTATAATGATGCAGTCATTTGTTATCTGGCTTGTTTCTGAATAAACCTTTGACCTTCCAGAGAAAAGATTCTGATACCTGGACCACAATGTTGGCTTCTTTATCACCAGCAAGGTGTATAAGGAGCTCATGGTATGTGGTTTGTTGTGCTATGAGGCAAGGAAGTATCATTTGAAGACATAAGTATTACATAAGTATTGCCACACTGGGACAGACCAGTAGTCCATCAAGCCCAGCATCCTGTTTCCAACAGTGGCCAATCCAGGTCATAAATACCTGGCAAGATCCCAAAAAAGCACATACATTTTATGCTGCTTATCCCAGAAATAAGCGGTGGATTTTCCCCGTCAATTTAATAATGGTCTATGGACTTTTTCTTTAGGAAGCCATCCACACCCTTTTTAAACCCCGCTAAGCTAACCGTCTTTACCACATTCTCTGGCAATGAATTCCAGAGTTTAATTACACGTTTAGAGAAGAAACATTTTCTCTGATTCATATTAAACTTACTACTTTGCAGCTTCATTGCATGCCCCCCTAGTCCTAGTATTTTTGGAAAAGTAAACAAATGATTCACGTCTACCCGTTCCACTCCACTCATTATTTTATAGACCTCTATATATCTCCCCTCAGCCATCTTTCTCCAACCTGAAGAGCCCTAGACGCTTCAGCCTTTCCTCATAGGGACGTCATCCCATCCCCTTTATCAATTTCATCGCACTTCTCTGTACCTTTTCTAATTCCACTATATCTTTTTTGAGATGCGGTGACCAGAATTGAACACAATATTCGAGGTGCGGTCGCACCATGGACCAATACAAAGGCATTATAACATCCTAACTTTTGTTTTCCATTCCTTTCCTAATAATACCTAACATTTTATTTGCTTTCCTAGCCATCGAGCACACTGAGCAGAGGATTTCTACGTATCATCAATAACGACGCTGAGATCCCTTTTTTGGTTGGTGACTCCTAATGTGGAACCTTGCCTTATGTAGCTATAGTTTGGGTTCCTCTTTCCCACATGCATCACTTTGCACTTGCTCACATTAAACGTCACCTGCCATTTAGACGCCCAGTCTCCCAGTCTTGTAGGGTCCTCTTGTAATTTTTCACAATCCTCTCACAATTTAACAACTTTGAATAACTTTGTGTTGTCAGCAAATTTAATTACCTCACTAATTATTCCCATCTCCAGATCATTTATAAATATGTTAAAAAGCAATGGTCCCAGCACAGACCCCTGAGGAACCTCACTATCTACCCTTCTCCATTGAGAATACTGACCATTTAACCGTGCTCCCTGTTTTTTTTATCTTTTAACCAGTTTTTAATTCACAATAGGACACTACCTCCTATCCCATGACTCTACAATTTCTTCTGGTGTCTTTCATGAGGTACTTTGTCAAACACCTTTTGAAAATCCAGATACACAATATCGACTGGCTCGCCTTTATCCACATGTTTGTTCACCCCTTCAAAGAAATGTAATAGATTGGTGAGGCAAAATTTCCCTTCACTAAATCCGTGTTGGCTTTTGTCTCATTAATCCATGCTTTTGAATATGCTCTGTAATTTTGTTCTTTATAATAGTCTCTACCATTTTGCCCGGCATCGACGTCAGACTTACTGGGCTATAATTTCCCGAATCCCCTCTGGAGCATTTTTTAAATATTGGTGTTACATGGGCTACTCCGCCAGTTCATTTTTCAGTTCTATCAGTACTCTGGGATGAATACCATCCAGTCCAGGAGATTTGCTACTCTTCAATTTGTCAAATTGCCCCATGATATCCTCTAGGTTTATAGAGATTTTATTTAGTTTCTCCGACTTGTTAGCTTTGAATACCATTTCTGGCACCAGTACTAAATCTTCCTCTGTGAAGACCAAAGCAAAGAATTCATTTATTCTCTGCTATGGCTTTATCTTCCCTGATTGCTCATTTTACCCCTCGGTCATCTAGCCGTCCAACCAATTCTTTTGCCTGCTTCTTGCTTTTTATATACCTAAAAAGGTTTTTGCCTCCAACTTAATCTTTTTTTCAAAGTCCCTCTTTGCCTTCCTTATCAGCGCTTTGCATTTGACTTGACATTCCTTATGCTGGAGGAAGATATGACCAATGTAGAGTTTGATAAAGTACCTATCAAGTGATATACTTATGGTCTGGGTTTCTCACGTGGTGGCGCAGTACTTCATCAGAGTAAATCAAGAGAGGGTATGAAATTTCCACAGGCAAAGGTAATCAATAGAAATAGAATAAAATAAAACATAGAAAAGAAAATAAGATGATATCTTTTTTTGGACTAACAGTACATTTTTTGATTAACTTTCAAAGGTAGCCCTTTTTTGTCAGATCAGAAGTAAGCAAATTTTGATATCAATTTGATATCTATTTCTTTTGATTACCTTTAAAAGTTGACTAACACGGCTACCACTTCTCTCTACACAGGCAAAGGAAATTAACTTGAAAGAGTAGAGTAGTCATGACTTGATGTATTTTAGGTATGGGTAACAGAAAATTTTGTTATCATGTTGTTTCCTCTATCGTTTCCAGAAATGTTTGTTTTGGTTGTTTTTGTTTGGACATTTTTTTCTTCACAGGAGCAAAGTCATACAGGACCAGATTCTGTATTTGGCACTGAAGTAATTGGTGCCAATTGAAAACATACTTATGTGTATTCTATAAGCCATGTTTAAAGTTAGGCACAGTTTACAGAATACATATGGTGCTATTCATGCGACTAAAATTTATGCACTGTCATTTACACCAATTAAAATCTGGTGTACATGCCAATACCAAACTTTAGGTGTGGAACGGGTAACGGGTAATTCTATAACATTGTGCATAAATGTTAGGAACACCCATGACCTGCCCATGCCCCTCCCATGACCACGCTCCCTTTTGAGATCAATGTTGTAGAATTTATACAGACTAATTTATAAAATACTAGTAAAAAAGGCCCGTTTCCGAAACCAATGAAACGGGTGCTAGCATGTGGCTTTTTTTGTGTGTGTGTGTATGTGTCACAGAGTTATTTTGTGTGTGTGAGGGTGTGTGTGAGGGTGTGGTGTGGTGTGTGCAGGTTGTTGATGTGTGTCTTTTTGTGTTTTGTTTTTTGCTTGGGGGTTGTGGGATGTGCTGTGCTGGCAAAGTGGGTTGGATTTGTGTGGCTTTGAGGGTGTGTTTCTGTTGTATTGTGTGTGTGGTTTTGTCTGTCTTGGAGGTTTGTGGAGGGGGTCTTTCTGTTAGTGAAATGTAAATGTGGTTGTAGGGGGGGTCAGCCTTTGCTGAGTGGTGTTTTTTTTTCCAGGTTTTTTTTTGTGTTGTGCTGAGGCACAAGTGTTGTTTTAGATGGGCGGAAGGTAGAGGAGCACGTTCTTTGTCTGTTGGTATTTTTTGGCCGTTTCAGGGCTGCTGTAGGGGAATGCTGGAAGAGAAATTTGCTGTTGGAAGCAGCGCCATCTTTTTCCATTGGGCTGGTGTTCTGGGCATCCTGGAGGTGGGTGACGGCTTGCCTGAGGACGGGGATGGTTGTTTTAAGTTGGCGGAAGGGAGAAGAGCACGGTCTCGGGCCATCTGGGGGTGATCCGGTATGTTTGGTCCATTTCAGGCTGGCTGCAGGGGAATGCTGGAACATTTATGCGCTGCAGGAATCAGCGCCGTCTTTTTCCGGGTGCTCGGGGAATCCCCAAGGTGGGAGACAGCTTGCCTGAGGCTGGGGATGGTTGGGCACGTCCTTGGCCGCTTCGGCAAAAGGGGAAGAGGAAGGGGGTGGGGAGTTACCTGCAGCCGCCTGAGAAACCATGTATTCTTTGTTTGTTTTGTATTATTAGTTTGCATTTCTGTTGAAGAAAGAGTGAATGCCTTTCGAATGATGGAGGTGGTGCGTCGGTGTGCGGTTATTTCGTTAGTTTGGCAGCCAGTCTCCAGCGATTCCTAGGCAGGGAAGGAGTACTCCTCCCCCTTCCTTGGTTGCTGTTTGCTGCTGGCTGGGTCGCGGGTAATCCTTCCAGCTGGGCCGCAGCTTGTCCTGTTCGCCCACGTCCCAGATGGTGACAGGCATGTTTTTTCCGGCTCCTCCGACTCCATGTCAAGCGATCCCAAATATAGTCTTTGCTATAGGCCCTCTGGCCCTCTTCAGTACTGGCATTAGGCATTTAAAAATTCCCCCCCCGGTCTATTTTTGCACATATCCACAGCAGGAATATTCTTCTCTCGTTCCAGCGGTGGTTCTGTGCTCTCCGTGCTGCACAGATAATGAGCCATTCTGCTGGGGAATGCTCCTCCCTTATTGTCACATAGTTTCCTCTGATTGGTGCGTCTTACGTTGCCTAGTGTTGCCTGGGAACGGTGTTGTGATGGTCCTTTGTGTTTTAGAATGTTGAGGGTGTTTTTTCTGATTGGTCTGTCATGCGAGGGCGGGGCAGAGAGACATGGTCAGTGTTGTGGCTTCACCACCATGAATCCATGAACCCTTCAGGGAGTGGCTGAGTGACTTCAGAACGTTGTCTTCAGAACGTTGAGGGTGAGTTTTATTATAGTAGATGCTTAGCGAGTAGTGCGCATAAATTCTAATTTGTACCAATTAGTGCTGATAAATGCTTAACATCCAATTATCGGCACTGATTGGCTTTTTAACCAATTGAGTTGTGCGTGCAAATCAGAATATTCCCAGATTTGCACGTGCAACTCATCGCACTATATAGAAATGGGGGATAGTGTGCACTTTCTTCCAGATAGCATAAGCATGCACACTCTATTCATGCAGGTGCAATGGTTTGCACACGGAAAATGGTGCACTAATGCAAAATGGTGCACACAATCTTTTGGAAAGAGTGTGCCCTCTTTTCAAATAGGGTATGCTCTATTAAAAGCGCAGTTATCTGACAATGAAAGAAAAAGGAATTGTATATTTCTTTCTGCTTATTTTCAGGTTTTAACGACATGAAATGACATGGGATACGTTGTTGACATTTCCCATGTCTTTGCAAATGGCAGCCTATACAAATGTAACAATATAAATAAATAAATCCCTAAAGATTTTTTTTTTCCTGGTATGGAGAACCAGGACTTAAGTTCATAGCTGTTCCCATTCTTCCTTTTGTTACTATGTTATTTTCTATTTTAATAAATTGAGATTTAAATGGCCTAGTGATTAGGGTGGTGGACTTTGGTCTTGGGGAACTGAGGAACTGAGTTTGATTCCCACTTCAGGCACAGGCAGCTCCTTGTGACTCTGGGCAAGTCACTTAACCCTCCATTGCCCCATGTAAGCCACATTGAGCCTGCCATGAGTGGGAAAGGAGTGGAATGTTGCTACTATTGGAGATTCTACATGGAATGTTGCTATTCCACTAGCAACATTCCATGTAGAAGGCTGCGCAGGCGACTCACAGAAGCAGAAGCCTGCGCGGCCACATTGGTGATCTGCAAGGGCCGACTTCTACATGGAATGTTGCTAGTGGAATAGCAACATTCCATGTAGAATCTCAAATAGTAGCAACAGTGGAGGAGTGGCCTAGTGGTTATGGTGGTGGACCTTGGTCCTGGGGAACTGAGGAACTGAGTTCGATTCCCACTTCAGGCACAGGCAGCTCCTTGTGACTCTGGGCGAGTCACTTAACCCTCCATTGCCCCATGTAAGCCGCATTGAGCCTGCCATGAGTAGGAAAGCGCGGGGTACAAATGTAACAAAAAAAATATACAAATCAAAGACAAAACTTTGATCAGCAAACTGCCAAATAAAATTCTACATCCAATCAGCTTGAAATAATGAGATGTCAACCAGGATTATAGTCTACAATAGGAGGAGGTAAGAACCCAATAATCATAAGAAGATAGTAATTACATCTATAAAAACCAGGAAAAGAGTAGTTTCACAGGCTGCTAATTCTACAACCGTGAACTAACATGATGTAAATGGCCTATCTATACAGAAATATTGAAAAGGTAACACCTTTCCCTTCAAGAAAAAATCTCAGTTGAGAGGCTTCATAGAAAACATACCAATTATTTTGTAAGGAAATTAAACATTTGCAAGGAAATCGTAGTTGAAAGGTGACTCCAATAGAGAACACAAACTGTCTCAATTCAAATAAATTGCCTTCTTCTTAGATGAATTCATTTATACACATCTGGAGGAAAAGTCTATAGTCTGCTATTGAGACAGACATGGGAAGCAACTGCTTGCCCTGGGATTTGTAGTGTGGAGTGTTGCCATGATTTGGGTTTCTGCCAGGTACTTGTGACCTGGCTTGGCCACTGTTTGGAAAACAGGATACTGGGTTAGATGGACCATTGGTCTGACCCAGTATGGCTACTCTTATGTTCTTATAAAAGTTAGTGTCTCAAGCATGATAGTAAAGTTTCATAATAGCCTCCTTATCCTGTAGAAATACAAAATAAACCAATAATGTGGATCTACTCTTAATTTCATCTGAACAGAATTCTAATATGACTGAGACATCCAATGGTGCATTTCTCTGAAGGGCCCTTTTACTAAGCTACACCATTGGATGTCTCTGTCAAATAGGTTCAATTGCAGTTGTATTTTAGAAAAGGATCTGCTGAAGCAAGACCTTTTCTGAAAAACCTGTAGGAGGGCATATGGATTTGCCAACATGTACAGTTGAAGCAGTCACTTTATAAATGCACACAATGAAAAAATGAATGACGCAAACCCAGTAGCTGGTGCCAGCACTTACCACGTGAATGTGGTGAATGTCACAACTTCCACGTTTGACACAACATATACACATGTAGCTGTTCCATTTTACAAACCTTCCTGTGTAACTGCCACCAGTTATTAGTGAACCTGCAATTTTAACGTGGTTTCATTTCAGATGCAGAAATAAACAGATGGCTGAAACAAACACTTTAAAAAACCTTTGCATGAGTTTTAGTTGCTATAAAAGCATGCAGGGAAAGGCTTCCCTATACACAAGTATTCCTTGTATAAAATAGGTGACACATGCATCAGTGGCATAGCCAAGGGTGGGCCTGGGTGGGTCTTGTAATCAGAAGGTGGCTGGTTCAAATCCCACTATTACTATTGTTTTAATTTGGACCTCCCTGACTGCACTTGCATGGTTTTTTTTTGGACATCCCTGACTGCACTTGCATGTTTTTTTTTTTTCTGATTTTTGCTCTCTGCATGGGTCCCGCGCAGCACCAACTAAACTAAAATTGCTCTGGTTCGAATCCCCCTATTACTATTGTTTTAACTTGGACGTCCCTGACTGCACTTGCATGTTTTTTTTTTTGGACGTCCCTGACTGCACTTGCATGTTTTTTTTTTTTCTTCCGATTTTTGCTCTCTGCATGGGTCCCGTGCAACACCAACTAAACTAAAATTGCTCCAGGGACCTGCATACTACTGTCATGGAGCTAGGTATGATATTTGAGGCTGGCATAGAGGCATCTCAGGGAGACCAGTGCACTACGAATGCTGGCCCCTCCTACGACCAAATGGCTTGGATTAGGTCCGTTTTTGAGATGGCCGGCAGCGGTTTCGATTATTGCTGAAAACCACGGACGGCCATCTCTAGGTCCAGCGATTTCACCATTTGTGTCGTCTATCTCTAGAGTCGACACAAATGATGGGATTTCAGCGGGCCGAACCATATAATCGAAATCGAAGATGGACGGCCATCTCGTTTCGATTTTACGGTTCGCTCCGCCTCTTCGCGGAGCCATCTCCGGAGATGGACGTTTTTACACATGGGCGTTTGCGTTCGATTATGCCCCTCCATATGACATACAGGTGAGAGGAGAGACCAAATCACCTGTGGGATGGGACAGGGTTCTTCTGCTCACCCATCTTGGGCCCAGGCCCACCCAAAATTGTGTGTCTGGCTGTGCCCCTAACATGCATAGATTTCAGTCCTGCCCAAGCCATGCCTCCTTGAATAATCTGCACGATGTGGCTCTTCAAATGTAAGTAGGGTTTTCTGAAATCGTATTTACATATATATCTGAAAGAGCCATGTAAATGCCACTGTTCACACGTGGACATGTTTCTAAGTTAATGGCTTAGTATATTTTAATCTATGCATTTCTAGCTCAACCCTGCCAAATTCCAAAGGACCTGAAAAGATAATTATCTTCTGATGTTCACAGTCTGATGAATATGTTTTTAATGAATAAAAAAAGATATTAGGCTGAGCTCTTTATATATTCATACTGGGCTATGAAGTATGTGTGGGCAATGTGCCATCCTACTTGTCCTCAACTTCAACCCTCTTAGCAGGCTATTTTGAAGATATTCTTCCAGTTCCTAACTGGCAACTACTCACTTCATAACAGCCTTGAGGCAAAATAAATCTACTCCTGTCTCAGAAAGTAGTGCATCTGTCATAGCTGACTATATATTGAATTCACTGCAAGGAGACCATTTTACGTTTTCTAGTATGTTTCACTGATTCTTATAACTCCTTCTCCATTTCTGAATTTCTCTTACCATTCTTCCTGTATTGTAAATGCATACCTTTTAAATTTCTTAATATTTCTTGGAATTTTAGGTACTGCATCTTTTTTATTGCTTTTCTGGAATTCTTCCTAATGAGACTAGGAGGCAGACTATTGTTAAGAATAAAGAGACACACACACAACCAGAATACAGGAACACATGAATTCCTAGTAACAATGTGCTAAAACATATACACGTCTGCCTTTCTGCCTTAGGATTCTAGAACAGAATGAAATATGATTGTTCCAGTATGAACTAGAAAACTGTAGTAAGCTGTAGATGGAAGGAAAAGCTAGCTTTAAAACATGGCCCAAATTGCAGCAGGACTAGGAAACAATTGCTAGATTAAGGCGTCTCCCTTAAAAGTTGTAGAACTGTAAACTATAGTATTGTGAAAAGGAGGAGACAGCGCTCTAATTTATATATTTTCTTTTTGAAGATCATAAAAGAACTTATCTTCAAAAAGAAAACAGCTGTGTTGAGTCATTTTCGTTTTTCTTGCAATAAAGAATTGATTCTCAACAGATGTCTCCTCCAGTTTTTCAGAAGAGCCTACCCTTCCTACTTCTTGCTTCTGCAGTGTAATTTTGCCAAAATCAGCAAAAACTCTCTTATTCCCAGGCATACTGTGAAGTAATACAACTCTACAAAAGATCACTCAGGAGGACTTATATCAAATCCTCTAAAACAGAGACCCTATCTACAAAAAGCAATGCCCTAAATCAATGGTTCTCAGCTTTTTTTTTTTTTTTTTAATTTTTGGAGCACACTTTCAGCCTTGCCGAATCCTCGTGGCACACCAAAACAAATTTCACAAAATTGTCATATTTGCTAGTCACTGGTCACAGGCCACATAACTGTGAAGTGCCAGAAAATGCACATTAAACTAAAGTCTACTAAAGATAAGGGTATAAGGACCATGATAGGATTTACTACATAAAGCAGTAAAACAAAACTGTTCCTTTGTCCCCCAAGTGCACATGTCCAACCTGTCCCCCCTCCACCCCCATACAAAGCCAGCTTGTCTATCTGGAACCTCTTTCTGCTCCTCATACACATACAGTCACCCCCCTCTCTCTCATCCTTCTTCCACATGGCCAGACTGTCTGTCTCTCTTTTCCACCTCCCAATACACAATGCCACCTCTTTCTGTCCCACACATTTCACACACCTACAACCAGCATACCTATCTCTGCCCCCCCACCACACATACAGCAAGCCTGTTCCTCCCTCTGTACCCCCAATGCATATGACCAGTCTCTCCATCTCTCTGCCCCCCAACCCAATGCACACTATCACCTCTTTCTGCACTATCCCATACACATATACAGCCATCCCATCCCTCTCTCTTGCACTCCCCGCCCCCAACACAGCCAGCTCATTCCTCTCTTTTGCCCCTTCCCCTCCTGCCATGCACACTGCCACCTCTTTTTGCACCACGCCCACACAGATCTAAAGGCAAAATGTCCCTATCTGTCCCTCCACACACTCCTCTTTCTGACTGTTTCACAAATGCACACTGCCACCTCTTTTGCACCACCCCCACAGATCTAAAGGTAAAATGTCCCTACCTGTCCCTCCACACACACACACACACACACACACACACACGGGTAAAGTTGACGGGGGGGGGGGTGTCAGAGGCGTGGTGAAGGCGGAACTGGGGCGTGGTTATCGGCCGAGGAGAGATGGGCGTCTTTAGCTGATAATCGAATAAAAAAAGGCGTTTTTACCGCGATTTTGGGTCACTTTTTTTGGACCCTTTTTTTTCACAATCAGGTGCCAAAAAAGTGCCCCAACTGACCAGATGACCACTGGAGGGAATCGGGGATGACGTCCCCGGACTCCCCCAGTGGTCACTAACCCCCTCCCACCAAAAAAACCCACTTTAAAAACTTTTTTCCAGCCTCTATGCCAGCCTCAAATGCCGTACCCACCTCCATAACAGCAGAATGTGTTCTATCCTGTGACAGCCTTTCCCTGGTTCTGATGTGGCTCTCGGGTGAGTGTGACACCTTTTCTGTTATGCGCACTGCAGAGTCACATCAGCAATGCATTGTGATGGGTGTAGGGTACTGGGCTCCATGATTCCACTAGCTTGTGGCAAACGCTCACGATGTTGGTAGTTGGTAGGCTCTACTCCCATGGTGCTTTTCCCCATGCTTACTGGGTCAGAGTGTGCCCTGTTTTGTTTCCAGTAGTCCATGAGGTAGTGGCCATTTTTGTAAGCCAGTTTTAGATCCCTTTCACGTGTTAGCCACGTTACAGAACTTAGTTCTTACCTTGGATGTGGCTGAAAGAGGGCATTGTACAGCATTCTGCCAGCTCTGACCTACTGCTAATCTCAGTACCAGGGAGACTCGTTGCCAGTGGGGCACAACCTCTGATCTGCAGTTAACTGTGAGTAAGCGTGCTTATTCCAATAAAGGACGTTTTCGGAGAGATTAGTGTTCAGGTGTCAACTGGTGTGCCAATGTTATATAGCAGCAACAAGTCCTAGAGGCCTGCGTGTATGCAGGTCCCTGGAGCACTTTTAGTGGGTACCGCAGTGCACTTCAGCCAGGTGGACCCAGGCCCATCGCCCCTACCTGTAACACTTGTGCTGGTAAATGGGAGGTCTCCAAAACCCACTGTACCCACATGTAGGTGCCCCCTTCACCCCTAAGAGCTATGATAGTGCTGTACATTTGTGGGTAGTGGGTTTTGGGGGAGGGGGGTTGGGTGCTCAGCACCCATGGTAAGGGAGCTATGCATGTGGGAGGGTTGTATGAAGTCCACCGCACTGACCTCTAGGGTGCCCAGTTGGTGTCCTGGCATGTCAGGGGGGCGAGTGTACTACGAATCTTGGCCCCTCCCACAACCAAATGGCTCAGATTAGGACGTTTTTGAGCTGGGCGTTTTTAGTTTCCATTATCACTAAAAAAAACAAACGCCAAGCTGAAAAACGTCCATTTTTTTGAAAATACGGTCTGTCCTGCCTCTTCACGTACCTGTTTTCGGACATAGACGCCCATGGAGATAGGCATTCGCGTTCGATTATGCCCCTCCATCTGGTTACATGCAGTTGAAAATTAGTAGTTAGGCCCAAAAAGGCATTTACATAAGTACATAAGTAATGCCATACTGGGAAAAGGCCAAAGGTCCATCGAGCCCAGTATCCTATCCCCGAAAGCGGCCAATCCAGGTCAAGGGCACCTGGCAAGCTACCCAAACATACAAACATTTTATACAAGTTATTTCCGAAATTGTGGAGTTTTCCCAAGTCCATTTAGTAGCGGTCTATGGACTTCTCCTTTAGGAAACTGTCCAACCCCTTTTTAAACTCTGCCAAGCTAACCGCCTTCACTACGTTCTCCGGCAACAAATTCCAGAGTTTATTTATGCATTGGGTGAAGAAACATTTTCTCCTATTTGTTTTAAATTTACTACACTGTAGTTTCATCGCATGCCCCCTAGTCCCAGTATTTTTGGAAAGCGTGAACAGACGCTTCACATCCACCTGTTCCACTCCACTCATTATTTTATATACCTCTATCATGTGTCCCCTCAGCTGTCTCTTCTCCAAGCTGAAAAGCCCTAGCCTCCTTAGTCTTTCTTCATAGGGAAGTTGTCCCATCCCCGCTATCATTTTTGTTGCCCTTCGCTGCACCTTTTCCAGTTCTACTATATCTTTCATGAGATGCGGCGACCAGAATTGAACACAATACTCAAGGTATGGTCGCACCATGGAATGACACAATGGCATTATAACATCCTCACATCTATTCTCCATACCTTTCCTAATAATACCCAACATTCTATTCGCTTTCCTAGCCGCCGCAGCAGCACACTGAGCAGAAGGTTTCAGTGTATTATCAACGATGACACCCAGATCCCTTTCTTGGTCCGTAACTCCTAACGTGGAACCTTGCATGACGTAGCTATGGTTTGGGTTCTTTTTTCCCACATGCATCACCTTGTACTTGTTCACATTAAACGTCATCTGCCATTTAGCCGCCCAGTCTCGTAAGGTTCTTCTGTAATTTTTCACAATCCTGTCGTGAGTTAACGACTTTGAATAACTTTGTGTCATCAGCAAATTTAATTTCCTCGCTGGTTACTCCCATCTCTAAATCATTTATAAATATATTAAAAAGCAGCGGTCCTAGCACTGACCCCTGAGGAGCCCCACTAACTACCCTTCTCCATTGTGAATACTGCCCATTTAACCCCACTCTTGCTAGGAGCTATTTCTGGCTGGTTAAATCAGTGTTTCCCAACTCAGTCCTGGAGTACTCCCTTGCTGGTCAGGTTTTCAGAATATCCACAATGAGAGAGAGAGAGAGAGAGAGAGAGAGAGAGAGAGAGAGAGAGATTGAGAGAGAGATTGAGATTCTCCAGGATCCACTTGGGAAATACTGGGTTAAATCACTTTGAATATCGACCCCCTTACTTTTAAAGAAGGCTGTTCACTGTATTTCTTTCTTTCCTCTGTTCCTTAGGCTTCACTAATGTAGCAATGTTCTCATGTCACTAGCATCTCAATTATTTTCTCTACACTACTGCTCTTGAATGATATAGCTATAACTAATACTTAAATTCATTTTCTTCTTTGTGCCAACTTAAAATCAAATAAAATTGCCATCATTTTTTCTTTCTTATCAGAAGGAATTCTCAAAATCTATTTCTTTAAATGGCACCATTATATTATCATGAAACTCATTAATTTCAGAACAGAATATACTGGTCTTTTTGGTTTCCCACCATTTATATTTATTCTTAAAAAAACAAAATGGATATATAAGCTTCCCACTAATTGGTTAAACTAAAAGAACCAGAACTTCATATTAGAAAACTTTTGAATATATGTACCTGTTACAAGGCTACAGATTTTTTTTAAACTAAAGTACATCAGTTTCCGTGGCATAATGCAGGTTGTTAATGGATGGTAACTGCAAAACAAACATGGCATTTTGCTATTCAGGTTCTCTGTTAATATTTATTTATTGGGATTTAGTAATTGCCTTTATGAAATATTGGCATTAACATGTGGTACTTTGGCTGTTGGCATGGAAGAACTTAGCACCTCCTATTTAGAAGGCAAAATGTACATATTAGTTGAGTACAGGTAGATTCTATGGGGCTCATTTTTGAAAGAGAAAAATGTCCAAAAAGTGTCATAATGCACCATGTGGGAGGATTTCTTCTCAAAACATCCAAATTGGTATATTTGAAACCTGTTTTGGAGACATTTATCTATGCATTTTTTCTGCAGTGAGTCCAAATCACAAAGGGGAGCATTGGTGGTGTTTCGAGTGAGGTATTAGGGTGTGTCAATACTTGGACATTTTACAACCATAATGGAACAAAACCAAAACGTCTAGGACAAAAACTTCCCTATGTTTTGGACTACACCTGTTTTTCTAACCAATAACACACAAAACGGTGCCTTCAATGACCAGATGACCACTGGAGAGATTCAGGCCTGACCCCCTTACTCCATCTTAACCCCCCCATTGGTCACTTACCCCCCCCCCCAAAATGTGAATAAAATAGTACTCAACAGCATCTATGGCCACCTCAGATGTTATAGCCAGGTCCATTAGAGCAGCATGTAGGTCCCTGGGGTAGTGTAACACTTGTGGTGGAAACTGTGAACCCTCCAAAATTCAGAAATCCACTGTACCCACATATCATCTATTGTAGTGGTGTACAGTTGGAGGTAGTGGGTTTTGGGTGGGTTTTGGAGGGCTCAGCAGACAAGATAATGGAGCAAAGGTGAGATGTGTACCTGGCAGCATTTATATGAAGTCCACAGCAGTGCCCCTAGGGTGCTGCATTGCTCTCCTGGGATGTCTGTGGGACAAGTCTGCTAAAAATGCTGGCCCCTAATACATCCCAATGGCTTGATTTTCTGCTTTTCACTTGTGCATTTTCTAAAAAATGGCCTGAAAAGATAAATGCAAAGAGCACAAAACCTTGTTATAAATAGTATTTTTTTTTTTTAAACATGGACATTTTGGGTTTGTGAAAATGGTTACATTTCTTATTCGGATTTTGGGCATTTAGCGTAAAACGTCCGAAGTCTGACTTAAACGTCATATTGAAAATGCCCCCTATATACAGCACCTTAAAAATCAGCAGCCAAAAAATTGCTATTCTCTAAGCCACACTTAAAATTAGACATGGTTTAGAGAATAGCGCTAATACCCGGTAGTTGTATCTAATGTTAGGCGTGACCATTTGTACCAGTTGAAATGTGGTTCAAATACAGTTGCCTAAATTAGGCATGTATCCCTCGTATTCTATAACAATGCACATAAATTCTAGGAATGGGGAGGGGGGTTCTGGAACTGGAAGGGGAGGGGGGTCCTGGAACTTGAATAGGAGGGGTGAGAGGGGGGTCCTGGAACTCAAACATCATACACAAACTCTCTAAGGGACAATCACCATCTTTCTGTCTGACACAGACCACACATTCCTTCCACCCCCCCCCCCCCAACATCATACACACACTGTACCATGGAGAAACAGCATTTCTCTCTCTCTCTCTCTCTCTCTCTCTCTCACACACACACACACACTCACACTTCCCTCCCACCCCCCTTAATACACAAACTCTAAAATGGAAAATCAAGATCTCTCTCTCACTAACACACAACACACACACACACACACACACACACACACACACTCCCCCCCCACCACCACCACAACATCATACACAAACTCTGCCATGGTGAATCAAGATCTCTGTCTCTCACTCACACCCACACACTCCCCCCCCCCACCACAAAAATACACAAGCTCTAACATGCAGAATCAGCATCTCTCACTCACTCACACCACACACGCAACCACACAAAGAAAAAAAACAGAAAAAAAACAACAAAAGATATTACACATAATACAACAATGTAAATTATTCATTAGCATGACAACACATTTCTCCTAACAATCCCTTTCAAAACATTAATTGCAGGAAGCCAATACCTTGCTAGCGCCCGTTTCATTGGTTTCAGAAACGGGCCTTTTTTCCTAGTGTATATAATAAAACGCACCTCCAATGTTCTGAAGCTGAGAAAGTGAAGCCTTGAAGCATTCGTGCTCTCTCTAAAGCTGTATCCATCACCTGAAGTGACATCAGTGTAGTTCCAGGTACGTCACACGCAGCACTGACCAACCACAGGTGAGAAAGCGGGCGCACAGCGGCGATTGGCTCTACCGTTCAGTGGGCGTGCGCGCTGAGCTGTGCACGGCAGCGGAGGTTGGGCGGTTGGCGGAGGGGCAGAGATTTGGGCGGTGTGGTGCTATAAGGGGAAGGAGAATCGCTGGGTGGCTGGAGGGGGGCAGAGGAGACAGCAGAATCGCTGGGTGCCTGGAGGGGGGGGCAGGGGACATAGGAGAATCGCTGGGTGGCTGGAGGGGGGCAGGGGAGATAGGACAATTGCTGGCTGGCTGGAGGGGGGCAGGGGAGGGAGGAGATTCACGGGATGGCTGGAGGGGGGCAAGGGAAAAAGGAGAATCGCTGGGTGGCTGGAGGGGGGCAGGGGAGAGAGGAGAATCGCTGGGGCTGTAGGGGGGCAGGGGACAGAGGAGACTTGCTGGGTGGCTGTAGGGGGAGCAGGGGACAGAGGAGACTCGGTGGGTGGTTGGAGGGGGGCAGGGGAGAGAAGAGCATGGGTGGGTGGCTGGAGGGGGGCAAGTGAAAAAGTAGAATCGCTGGGTGGATGGAGGGAGGACAGAGGAGACACACCGCACCAGCAGTCTCACTCTCTCTCTGTCACACACACACACTCGCACATTCATTCTCTCTCTCTCACACACAGTCAATCTCACACATACTCTCTCAAACTACACACTCCGAGGAAACCTTGCTAGCGCCCGTTTCGTTTGTGTCAGAAACGGGCCTGTTTTACTAGTTTGTATATAATGAGTCCTTGTCCAATATCACAACTGAAACATTGGAGAGGTCTCCTTCAAAATCATCTAGAAGATTGGTCATATGGCCTGAGTCTCTCAAAAAGATTCTATTTCAGGAACCATAGGATAAACAGGGATCCTTTTACTAAGGTGCTCTGAAAAAGGCCTGTGCTAGTGTAGACATGTGTATTGGATGTGTGCAGATCCATTTTTCAGCACACCTACAAAAAAGGTCTTTTTTTGGCTGAAAATGGACATGCGGCAAAATAAAAATAGGCGCATGTCCATTTTGGGTCTGAGACCTTACATCCAGCCATTGCTTAGCGGTAAGGTCTCTCGTGTTAACCATGTGGTAATCACCTGTGCAAGTCAAATTGGAGTTACTGACCGATTTTCATTGCGCGACAGAAAATACAATATATTTTCTGGCACATGTAGCGGACGCCGGTCAAAAATGAAATTACCGCATGGACCATGCGGTAGCCAAGTGGTAAACTCCAAATTGACATGCGTTCGGTGCGCATAGACCCTTACGTGGCTTAGTAAAGGGGCCCCACATAGCGCTGTCCATGCGACTACAATTTAGGCACTGTCATTTACACCAATGAAAAGCTGCTATAAATGCCCATGCCTAACTTTAGGCATGAAAAGGGTCCTCCCAGGCCACATGGCCCCCTTTTCAGATCCACATGGTAGAATTTACACTGACTACTTTATAAATATACTTTGCGAGTAGTGCGTGTAAATTCTAATTAGTGCCAATTAGTGGTGGTAATTGCTTGTTAACATCCAATTATTGGCACTGATTGGCTTGTTAGCCAATTGAGATGCACACGCAAATCAGAATATGGCCACATTTGTGTGCAACTGAAGTCGCACTATATAGAATTTTGGGGTAAGGGGGTAATTTATCAATATGAGGTACCAACAGTTATTTTACCACTAACTCTGCGATTTTACTATTAACAATTATTAGTTCCAGGGTCTTACTTCATAAAATGAGACCTGTGCTAACACAACATGTTAGTGGTAAAATAACACGTCTTAACGATAGCCCACATTGATAACTATGTCCCTAAGCTACCATATATTAACTACAAGGCACAATCCATGCTTCTTCTCTTTCAATCCCCTGCCAAATTACATATTTAATCTGTCATTCTATAATGTTGCCTAAATTTAAACACCTTTTGATAATGTACATGCATAGAATACTGTCTTCCATGCAGGTAAGTGTTCACTAACACATGTAAAAGACAGTAGCATTCCTAAGTGCTATTCTTTAAATACATGCTAAAATAGCATTGTGCGTAATTATTAGGGGGGCATTGAAAGGGAAGGGGCATGGAAAGGTTATAGTCAGGGCTGAAATCTATGGATGTAACTGGCTGACGATTATGTGGTCTGACTATTAGGCCGATGGATTCTGAACATAAGTTGCAAGACTGCCTATGTCTTAACTTTGCATTCTTGCAAGTTTGTCTTGGACTCCAACATCTACTCATATAATATGATTACTATATTGCAGTGGTGTGCTGGTAAATGTTAACACAGGCTCTCTCCCCGGTCCACCTCTGCGCCCCCCCCCCCCCCGGCCACCTCTGCGCCCCTCATCCACTTCTGCGCCCCCCTGTCCACCTGTGCACCCCCCTCAAATTGCAGAGCTGGCTATAGCTGGGGAGAGAGCCGGGGGGGGGGGGGCAATGCATTACTCCAGAA